>NC_072895.1:21250000-22500000 GCF_027943255.1 Anastrepha obliqua
GCATGTTGATGGAGTTCTTCCCTTGAAAACGTTTTTCGATTACTCCTATCTCCTGGTGAAATCGTTCACCCTGTTCATCACTCATCTGGCCCTGGTTTTCCGGGAAAAAATTCAAATGTGAGTGCAGGAAGTGTATCTTGATGGACATATTGCATTCCATTTTTTCGTACGCACTCAAAAACTCTTTGACGACTTCAACATAATCAGAGCTCTTTTTATTTCCAAGGAACTTCTCACACAATGATTTAAAACTTTCCCATGCCCGTCTTTCCACTGCACTGAGCTTACTCGTAAATTTCTCATCTCGCATGAGTTTTCGAATCTGAGGCCCGACAAGGATCCCTAAAATTGTAATAAACTGTAAACTACTATTAACAAATATGAGAATAATGTGTTACCTCCTTTTAGCTTTGCATCGCTGACTTTAGGGAATGCAACTTCTTTCAGGTGACGGAACGCTTCGCCATCGACTTTTAATTTTTTCAAAAACTGCTTCACATACCCCAGTTTAAGATGCAGTGGTGGCAAGATAACATTTTCTGGTCGGACAAGTGGAGGGTTCAAAGCATTTTTTTGACCAATTTTGTAGAGTTGACGTGTTGGCCATTCAGATTTTGCATAGCGATTCGGGGCACGGCTATCCCACTCAAAAAGATAGTAAGGGTACTGTTTCGTACTGATGATGTGTTTATACTGACACTTGCTATAAAATTAGTAAAAAAAATAAAATCTTAAAACTCGCACAACTCGCACAACTTTATGAATTTTATTTCAATTACAGTCAAATATAGCTCATTCGACGCAGAATTAAATTCACTATAACAGTAGTGTACTAAAAAACATCCTCAATATCGGATAATATCGCAAAAATGATGTCAAAGTTGAAAAAATAGAGAAAAAATAAAAAAATTCCGAATACTTCCGTCTACAGTCTCGTCAGTTGTCATTTCAGAAAAATTGTCAATACACTGTCAAAAAGGCTAGTTTTTGTTCTTTCGAACTAAAAAAACAAATTCGAAATCGGATGGAAATTGGCGAAGTTAGGAGTGATTCTTCACATCAACCTACTGAAAAACGGTTTTATGGCCATAAAATGAGATTTTGGGGGTGTATTGGAAATTTCTCCTATACCATTTTTTTTAGTTTTTCTATAGCCACAAATCGTGCTAGGTCTCCATAAAAGTATATTTAATTTTTTTTTTTTTGTCACACCGTGTTATTCGGTTTTCAAAAACGGTAGCCAAAAGTTCGAGTGTAACTTTGGCAGTGTGAGCGAACCCATTGCCCATTGCCTATTGAGCGAACCGAAAACGCATGGGATGGTCATTAGGCTTCAGTTCTTGCACCAATTGAACTTTGTAAGCCTTCATACCGAGATCTTTATGCAAAATTCTCTTCAAAACAGTGCGTGAAATGTTCAATTCTTGACAACGATGACGAGCTGAGGTTGTTGGATGTTCAGGCACATTTTCGGCTACAGCACCAATGTTTTCGGGTGTACGCACTGTAGGAGCACGTTCACGTGTTGTTTTATCCATTAACGATCCACTTTCACGAACACGATTAACAAATTGATCCACAAACTATCTTGTTGGCAAATCTTTTTTTTTGGACTTTTTTTTTTCAAATTTCTCACAGTTTGAGTATAAGACTCACCAATTTGGAAATAAGTTTTCAATATTTCCCAATTTTTTTCAAGCGTCCCATTTAGTAAATGCCAAACTTTTAAGTAAATTATGAACACATTTGGCATTTCATTTGTGTTACCATTCTCAAAAAAATAGGTGGTTCAAAAAGCAAGCGCTATATGGCCCACCCGTAGATGAAAAAATATGGTATGAAAAAATGACTTTGTGTTCAAGCGCCTCAAAAACATGCAGTTTTTAATATTATTTTATCAAAATTAGGCTCATATTCTTAGGAAACATGTTGTTAACGAAAAAAAAATTGTTGTTGATTACAGAGAAAAATTACATCTTCAGGAATGCCCACCAGCCAGATACTCGGATACTCTAAGTTTAAAAGATTTCTGATTATTCCTTCCTTGGTCAAAAAATTAACGAAAAACTCAAAAATTTCGGCCTCCTAAACCGGTTTACCCCCTTAAGACCGATGATGTCAATATCATCGGCATACGCCAACAATTGTACGCTCTAATAAAAAATTGTGCCTGAGCGATTAAGTTCTGCGGCTCGTACGATCCTCTCCAACATCAGGTTAAAGAAGTCACACGACAGCGAGTCACCCTGTCTGAAACCTCGTTTGGTAGCAAACGGCTCAGAGAAGTCGTTACCAATTCTGGCGGCGATGCTGGTGTTGAGCAACGTCATCTTGCCAAGCCGTATTAGTTTTGTGGGGATACCAAATTCAGGCATTGCGGCATACAGGTAACTCTTTTTCGTACTGTCGAATGCAGTTTTGAAGTTGACGAAAAGATGGTGTGTGTCGCTTCGCTTTTCATGGGTAAACGGGTAAATTATTGTTATTATTTTTAAAATCCTTTTTGAATATCCAATAGAAAAATATAAAAATATTTAATTTGCATTCTTACGAAAATTTTGAATTTGAAGCTGCATGCTAAGTAAGTTCGAGTTCTTTATTGAGCCACTGTATGTTTATATACTTTCTTGAAATTTTTGACTTAGACCACTTTCACAATTAACACTAAATGAATTCCATATAATGTTGAAATTGCAACCACCATCTAATGGTTCATTTTTGACGATATCGTAAAAATTACATTGAAGAAATTTTTTTTAAAATAGTGTGGTGTGAAATAACTGATAAGCTTGTTTTTTTTTAATGTGGATTTGACCACTTTCACAATTACGAGCGCATATTAATGAAAATATTGTATAAAATAATCTCATACGTAACATTAAGCAAATCACACAAAAAAATTATAAAATTTATGAAATTAATACAATAGCAAGAAAGCTAAACAACCCTAAGAAAAACTCATGTTTTTTCGACTGAGAATAGAGAATTTAGCTGACGTTATGTCAAAATACCATCGAAAATTCCGTCAAAAGGATTAACGTCAAGAGGTGGCCATTTATCAGACAATGTCTTCCATATGAAATCCCGCTGTCTACACTCTTTACTACTATAAAAACATCAGAAATTTTCAAATAAACAATGAAAACACGTGTCACCTTTTTTTGATGTCTGCAGATATGCGAGTATGTACATATGTGTGCACATACGTATATACAGTGGACTCTCGTAAATTCGAAACTCGAAGGACTCTTAAAATATTACGAATTATTGAGTGTTTGAAATATGAAATAGTTCAAAATTTTTAAGAGAAAATTAATAAAACAGCAAATTATCAAGCGTTTTTATTAAACTGCTAATGTTTTACATATTCATAATGTGAATTAATTAATCTTTGAAAAGAACTCATTTATACGGGTTTGCTTCGAAGCACATTCGTGCTGCTCAGACTTTTCAATAATTTTTTTAAGGAGAAAAAGTGCCTGATATGCTGTTTCATCAGCCTTTTGTAAGTTATCGATTGAGGTTCTGATGTATCGTCTTCATCTTCATCGTTGCTCTTTTCATTCGTATCTGTCGCAGATGAAATTTCGCCATCGGCTAGTGATCCTGAGACAGCAACATCTTTAAGGGTAAGCGTCTTGTCCGGTAAGCATTTGAATAATAGGCCAGTTTCATCAGTATTGAAAATGTCTCGGGCATCAGAATTTTCAAACAGTGTCTTCAATTTACCATACCAATCTCGGCAAACAGCATCATTAACAGTTCCACTTTCTCCACAAACTTTTTTAAACACGACTCCATTCCTCTTTTTGAAATTTGTAACCCACCCTTCACTTGCCGCAAAGTTGTGTATGTTTAGAGTAGACGTGAACTCTTTTTCTTTTTCCTTTAACAAAGTTCCGCTAATAGATACTTTTTGTCCTCTACACTGTCTAAGCCAAATGACCAGGCTTCCTTCCAAACCAGGAAATTCACCTTTAGTTTTGTTTTTTCCGTGATCCAGCAGTTTGAGCAGCAGTAACTTTCTTCTTGTTCTTTATTATGGTTGAGAGAGTACTGAGAGGAATCTTAAATTCTTTTGCAGCATCGTTTTTCTTCTCACCTTCTTTTACTTTTTAAATTAATTTCTTCTTTTCAGCAATCGTCAAACATTTATACCTTTTACCACTCATATTTAATACAAATTTTTAATTTGTATACCAACGAAGCGATTCGTGCGGAAGCGTGCGTCAAAAACTGCCTTATTTTTATGCGTAACACGCAACCAGGCACAGTAAAGGAATTCTCAGGGGAGTCCCAAGATTCGAAGATCTTACTAACACACCAAGAAACTTTGCAAATTTGAATTGTCGAGTGCTTGACTATATGAGTTCGAATTATCGCGTCGTAGCAATGATTTTTTCGTTCGAATTACCGAGTGCATAAAAATGTATGGACATAATTCGAAATATAAAGAGATTTTGTAGGGGACTCGTGATAACTTTGAATTAATGAGAGGTTCGAAATATCGCAATTTTGAATTTACGAGAGCCGACTGTACACACAAGAAGGGAATGTTGGTGGAAAACATCATATCAATGCTCCATATGTACTATTTAAGATATGTAAGAAATGCAAATGAGATGCGAACCGTTGCTATGTTTTTGTGGTTTGTTTTGCTGCTGCACATGCCACATTAATATGCCAAGTAGGGAGGACAATATGCAAATAGCTTGGTTATCTTCGCTAACCAAGTTGCTAAAGTGAAAAACGCTTACACACATTAACACACGCGCACTCAAATGCGCTATCGAAAAGGATAATACAAAATTAGCAACTAAGTTCCGCTTAAGCTTCGAGACGTCTGACGTCTTCGATAGATATGACAATGAGTTCATCTCTGTACAGACATATAACGGGTGATCAATCATGAGGTGCTTTTTTCAATAGTTAAAAAAAAAAACAAAAATGTAAATTATGTTCAAAACCTTTATTTATCATTTGAAAGGACATTCTTTGACATTTACTTTTTGAATATGACTTCATTCAAATGTTGGCCGCAACTACGCTTAAGGTGGTCCATTCTGAAGGTCCAATTTTCAATCACTCGTTCGAGCATTTCGACTGGTATGTCGTGAATAACACGCGTAATGTTGGCTTCCAGAGCTTCAATCGTAGCTGGTTTATCAGCATAGACCTTGGACTTCACGAATCCCCAAAGAAAAAAGTCCAAAGGTGTGATATCACAAGATCTTGGTGGCCAACTCACAGGTCCTAAACGTGAAATCAGCTGCTTTCCGAAATGACTTCTCAATAAAGTCATTGTTTCACGAGCTGTATGGCAAGTGGCTCCGTCTTGTTGAAACCAAATGTCGTAGAGATCATTAGATTCAATTTCAGGTAGCAAAAAGTCCGATATCATGGTACGGTAGCGAGCACCATTCACAGTTACGTTGCGGCCATCATCATTTTTGAAAAAATATGGACCGATGATTCCACCAGCCCATAAACCACACCAGACCGTTGTTTTCTGTGGGTGTAAAGGTAGCTCTTGAACCTGTTCTGGTTGCTCTTCATCCCAAATACGGCAATTTTGCTTATTGACGTAACCATTGAGCCAAAAATGGGTCTCATCGCTGATCACCTTAAGTTGCCCTGAGCGCGCGATGAACACTTTTCACAGAGCGCCAATTTTCGTAATACAATTGTACGATTTGTAAACATTGTTGCGGTGTGAGTCTTTCCATGATGAAATGCCAAACGCTGTTCAACAAATCCACGATGACAGTTTGCCACAACTCGCGCGCGATCTGTAAAAAAAACGCAAATGAAAAAAACTCCTCTTAATTGATCACCCGTTATATCTAATAGGTCTATGGATAAGTTCGTGCGGTTTTACAACAGATGGCGTAACTTGATTATTATTCCATCGATCCACATTTCCAAACATTCATTGGAGAGCTACTGTCGTAAGGCACAAACGTCAGTATAAGTTTTTTATTTGAAGCGTAAACAACAATATTTTTACCACACTTGAAAATGTCGAATTTCGTGCCAAATAATGTGTTTTTGCGGGGAATTCTTCTTCATTATTTTAATATGAAGAAAAAAGCAGCCGAAAGTCATCGTATCTTGGTGGAAGTTTATGGTGAGCATGCTCTATCTGAGCGAACGTGCCAGAAGTGGTTTGCACGCTTTAAAAGTGGTGATTTTGGCTTGGAAGACGAAGAACGCGAGGGTGCGCCGCCAAAGTTCATGGATACCGAATTGGAGGAATTGCTCGATCAAGATCCGGCTCAAACGCAAGAAGAGGTTGCAAAAACTTTGGGAGTTGATCAATCAACCATTTCCAAACGTTTAAAAGCCATGGGAATGATCCGAAATTCAAATTTCGAAAAAAACCGCACGAACTTATTCATAGACCTATTACATTAAGGTGTCTCGCCTTCCATACAAAAAATCAATACGCATCTGGTTTTCTCAAGGACGAATCTAAAAAGTAAAATTTATTTCCAGTAAATAACTTCGAATTATGGAATAATCTAAACTTAAGAGATATGCAGCTAAGAAAACAAAAAATACTGGTAAAGCATTTGTGGCTTATTTTAATTCTCATGAAAATCCTATTAAAAATCTCATTATTTGACTGAGCCCGCAGATTTCTTTTTAGAAACTTTAATGTATACCTCTTAAGTTTATATTTTGCTATCGTCTGAAATAAAAGATATTTTCATACGAGTATAAGCGCTGCACAGAAAAAAAATTGCATACATCTAAATTGAAATTTTTAGCACAGTAGTAATTTGAGCACAATTTTCGGGGTGAAAGTGTAAATAATTATTTGTCACATATTACATATTGCTTGAGTTTTCGTGATGCCATGAATCGAAATAGTAGGTAGGTAGGTGAAATGGTTGAAAAGGCCAGTCTGGCACCCCTCAAGTAGCACTGAAGAGCGGTTTTGGTACCATTATGAGGCCTCCAACAGCCAGCCAGAGCTGTTAATATCATATAATGGAGAAGATTGATGGGATTTGAAGGTTGGTGCATTGCCCCAGGCTGTCGAAGAAAGGAGCACCCAGCTGCCAAACCCGGGCATTTACAGAGAAAGTGCTCAACAGTCTCCTTCACTGAATGCTCCCCACAGGTTCTGCAATGGGGGTTAAATGCTAACCCTTGCTTTTCCGCGTGTGTGCCGATCGTCCAGTGAAAGGTAAACACAGCTACGAGTTGAATGAATGGCGAGGAGTCCAAAGAACTTTCTGGGGCCAAAGGGTTTACGAAATAGCACATGAAGAAATGGAAGAAATTTTCTGCGCTTTCCTGAGAAATAATTGAAAGAAGTGGAAGTAAGTAGGAAAATTGTGCACACTAACTGCACTTAAAACTAATTTTCTCATAAACAGCTGACAAACGCTATAAAGTCTGTATAAATAGTGCCAAATACGGGGCCTTTTGAAGAGTCCATGCAAAGTCAGAGAGATGGCACTACTGACGCTTATCGATTATTTAGTTAATAGCGTCTCTTGAATCGATAAAATCGAGTGATTTTCCGTTTCTAGGACAACCCACCAGCAGTTGTAGTCGGAAAATTAATGGAAATAGGATTTTAACTCGTTCACATCCTCCCTATTCTTCAGACTTGGCTCCCTCGGACTACTATTTATTTCCCATTTTCAGCTGATTTAAAAGGTCAAAATACGATGAACGATGAGCTGTATGAGCTTTACGACGTTATAGACATAGCGAAGTGAATAAAGATACAGCGGCTACGTTGGCTGGGTCATGTCGTCCGTTGCGGCTCTGAAAGTATTCGATGCGGTACCAGCTGGTGGTAGCAGAGGAAGAGGAAGGCCTCCTCTGCGTTGGAAAGATCAGATAGAGAAAGACTTGGCTTCACTTGGTGTGTTCAACTGGCGCCGGTTGGCACGAGAAAGAAACGACTGGCGCGCTTTGTTAAATTCGGCCAAAATCACATAAGCGGTTATCGCGCCAATTAAGAATATTCAGAATTTATTGTTTAACCAGTTTGCAACTAATTCATAAATAAAATTCCTTTCGCATTATAAAAAACTGATGCTTACACCTTCTCGGCCGATTTCTGGAGAGGAATTCGTTTCAGAGCAGAACAAACAGGTTCACACCACTCTTTAGCCTCTTGTTTTGAATTTGAATCATGGTGATAGACCCAAGTCCCATCCGTAGTGATGAATCGTTGCACAAAATCCACTTTGTCCTTTCGAAAACACTCTGAATTTTGCTGAGAAAGTCGCATTCGAATGTTTTTGTTCCATTGTTAACGAATGCGGCACCCATTGAGCACACAGCTTTCTAAAACCCAATACTTCAGTAAAAATATTGCTAACTCTGCTCAATGAGATGCCTAATGCTTCTACTAAATCTCTTTCAGTCACTAGACGTCCTTCAAGGCTTGTACGACCACTTTCGAATTCAGCAACCCATCTTTCTACTGTACCGCGTCCGGCACCCGAAGTGTTACCAATTAAAAACGTCATAAATTTAGTTTGGAAAACTTCTTTTATTCAATTCAAAGTAAAAAATATGTGAAAATAATACAAAATTAAGAATCAATTTACTTTTGCTCGATATGACTAACTTTTGCCTTGACTATGACTTTGAGACGGCCCAACAACAATCGCCAACTGCCCGAATGTGACTTGCAGATATTTTGGACCACTCGCGGACAATGGCTTTTTTCAGCGCCACGAAACTGGTGAATCTTTTAAGAAAGAGAATAATCCATTGGATTCGCGTCTGGTGAATTTGAGAGCCATTGTGTGGACGTTATGAAGTTCGACACCTTCTTTTTTAACCATTCTTGGTTCACTCGAGCTTAGTGAGACGGTGCCGAGTCCCGTTGAAATGTCCATGGTCTGCCACCGAAATGTTTGTCTGCCCACGGCTTCAAAGCAACCTCTAGAATACTTTCCCAATAATAATTCCCAAACGATTGGAGAGCGCCCATCTGCGGTTACAGCGGCCCAAACCATTACCTGTGGCGGGTGCTGCCTCCTGGTGGCCAATCGATGACTGAAATTCTCGTATGAACGGTCGCTCAAATAAACTCTATCGTTTTGGGAGTTTACGAATTGCCCAATTTGAAATATTTTCTCGTCAGAAAACAAAATGCTCGGAAATTCGAAGCAACTGCTTCTCTCGCTCAAGTCTGACTTGTTGCTGTTTTGGTGTGATATCATGCACCGTTTGGATCTTGTAAGGCTTGACTTTGAAATCATTTTTCAGTATGCGGCTGATGCTGCGGTCAGATATTTTCAGTTCTTCAATTGATTGGCGCTTCATCGGAAATTTCGCTCAAGTCGCTTCTTCACTTTTTGAACCGGTACCATTGTAACGAGTAATGGTGCGATAAACAAAAACTTTATTTACTTTAAGGAGCTCGAGCTCACGAGCAATCGTTGGTTGTGATTTTCCTGCCAAATATAATGCGATGACACTATTACGTTGGAAGTCCATTACTGATTTTCCCTTTTCGCGTCTACTCTCGTCAAAATCTCGCGCGCTTGTAAACAATACTCTGGATTGTCATTTAGTCAACTAACAGACAGCTGATGCCCGTGCCTCAGCTGCGCGATCGACATGAAGTTGGTTACACTTCGAGTGGCGGACCCTGTACTAATCCATGGCAAAAAGTCCTTATGCAATTTCAAGATTAGTTTATGAATTTCCTTTGCTTTTAAACCTACCAAAAATAAAAATTCAATCCCCGCACGATACTAAATTTTCTCCATTGTAGAAAATGCTGTGACACATCGATACTAAATGGCTTGTAAACGAAGAACGAATTGACATATTGAAATGAAACTTCACATACATACGTTCTTATGAGGAGTATACCAACATAACAAAAAATGTCTACTAGCCTACAATGCCGTCCCTTCTCGAACCCCAAAACTTATTGAACAACCTAGTGTGTATGCGTGTGAGTATTTTAAATATATTTCAAATGTATGTATTTTCTTTTGTATGCATGAGGGTGTAACCAAAGCGACTAAGCGACGTCAGCCATTGCATACAAATCATCTGCAGCTTCCCAAAAATACATTTTCTGTGTTTTGCACATTTTGCAGGCAACGGCTTGCGCAACTTTCCAGACGCCACTATGTTCTTTGCAAGCTGTCCCTTCTGATTACTCTGCTTTTGTTTATCTATAGTTGCATTGCCATGCATAAGTATTTTTAGAAATAACATGGGAAGAAGGTTTTTTATTCCACAGGAGTTAGCACTGCAGGATTTTTTTATAAATACAGTAACCGTCATACATTTACACTTTGGTAACAAAATCAATAGCAACAGTGAATTTGTTTTATGTATTTCTATGTGCACATTTTCTGGGTCTGGGTGCAGAGTGAGACCATTGACTGACCTGTTTTTATCGTGTGATTCAGAAATATTTGTATGCAGACTTTCGTCGATATTTCTAGGATTCGGTGTTGTTGCACTAAAATTTAATCCTAAAAGAATTTTCTGCTCTATCGTAAAGTTACTGTGGCTCTATTCTCATGCAAAAAGGCAATAGGACACAGGTGCGTTCTTTCTCCGAAGAGCAATCACTGGCTATGTACCTATAACCGCTATCAGACCTATCCTCTTTTACGGGATTATAGTCCGGTGACGGCAACGCTAAGACTACGCTTAGAAACAGGCTTCAGAGGGTTCAACGTATGGCGCTTATTTGTGTCAGCGGAGCTCTTAAAGCCACACACTCTGATGCTCTGAATACTCGTTTCTTCTTACCTGTCTTATATTTAGTTGGTAAACAGGATGCAGGTAACACTTCTGCTCGGCTTGCCGCAACTAATCTTTGGCGGGATTTAGGTGTTGGACACTCGGTCATAATACTCGGTTTGGGCCCAAACAACCTCGTTGACTATATATATATACAGGGTGGCGCACGAATCGTGCAACAAAAACAAAACGTAATAACTTTTTTTCTAATCAATGTATTTAACTTTTTGTTTTTTTATTGTATAGATAATTCAATTTTATTTTATGTAACTAATTAGTTTTGAAAATAATAGAACGTAAATGACCTCCATGCTCATTCACGCATATGCGACACCTGATGAGAAAATTGTTCATTGCGCACTGAAGGGTTGAAGTCGGGATCGCCTCAATTATTGTTGTGATGGACTGCTTCAATTCAGTCAAATTACTTGGTTTTGCTTTATACACCTCTTGTTTGAGATAACCCCATAAAAAAAAATCTGGTGCAGTGAGGTCAGGTGACCTTGGGGGCCAGCGGAAAGTGGAATTTCTGGATATCAATTTATTTCTAAATTTTCGTTGGAGCTCCTCCATAACCGGTCTGGCTATATGTACAGTTGCTCCATCTTGCTGGAACCAAATACTGTTAAAAGGGATACGTCTTCGCCGCAGTTCTGGATAAAAAAACTCCTTCAACATGTTTAAATAACGGCCCCCATTTACAGTCGCTGTTACACCGTTTTCTTCGAAGAAGTATGGCCCGACAATGCACCTTGATGAAACTGCGCACCACACTGTGACTCGTTCTGGGTGCAGTTCCATCTCATGGAGTATTTGCGGATTTGATTGACTCCATATACGGCAATTTTGCTTGTTTACATTGCCGTTTAGATCAAAATGGGCCTTATCAGACATAAACAAGCAATTTATGAAGTTGTTGTCTTCTTCGGCCATTTCAATAATTTTTTGGCAAAATTCCAGGCGAATAGGCAAATCCAGAGGGTTTAATTTGCTTGTGATTTGAACTTTGTACGGAAACAAGTTTAAGTCATCATGAACTATCCGCTGCAATGACCGTCTGCTAACTCCAATTTGCGCCGACAAGTTACGAGTCGAAACTCTTGGATTTGCCTGAATTGGCGATGCTACAGCCGCGATTGTGGCTTCGACCCGAACATGGGGATCTCGATGGTACGGTCTGCGTGCGATGCTTCCAGATTCAGCAAACATGTTCACCAGCCTCATAATGGTCCATCTGCTCGGGGGAGTGCCGCCAAACTCCCGCCTAAATTCCCTTTGGACGGAAATGATGGACTGCAAAGCATGGTACCGCTGCACTATCCAAATCCTCTTTTCGGTATCCCAAGCCTCCATTTTTTGTAAATCTAAATACTAATCTGCAAAATAAAAAAAAAAAGCCGATTACTCACACAGAAAAAAAGTTATTACGTTTTGTTTTTGTAGCACGATTCGTGCGCCACCCTGTATAATTGGCGCATACACCTTTTTGGGGTGTTTGACCGAGCTCCTCCTCGTATTTGTGGTGTGCGTCTTGATGTTGTTCCACAAATGGAGGGACCTACAGCTTCAAGCCGACTCCGAACGGCAGATATTTTTTACGAAGAGTTTCTGCATGGCAGAAATACACTCGGAGGTTTGCCATTGCCTGCCGAGGGGCGACCGCTATTAGAAAAATGTTTTTCTTAGTTTTGGTGTTTTCACCGAGATTCGAACCAACTTTCTCTCTGTGAATTCCGAATGGTAGTCACGCACCAACCCAATGAGAATGAACCATACTTTATTAGGTTATTTAGTACTAGAATTCCAGCTAGACGAGAGTGGGTTGAGAATACAACGGGTCGGAAAAACTGCTCTTTACTGATGGCTCAAAGCTTGACGATAAAGTTGACTTTGGAGACTACTCTAAGAAGCCAAACGTAAGCGGTTCGGCTCGTCTTCGTAATCACTGTAATGTATTTAAGGCTGAAATTCTAGCCATTAATGAGGTAGCTGTCTGGTTAGGCAAAAATGTGACTACCTTTAGAGAAGTCTATATTTATTCCGATAGCAAACAGGCAATTAAAACTTTTGGTGGAGTTGTCACTAATTCCATCATTGCTCGCAAATGCTGGGCGTCTCTTAACGATATAGCAGAATATTTGAGCATCCATTTGGTATGGGTGCCAGGGCATAGTGACATAGCAGGAAATTGTAAGGCAGACAAATAGCGAGAGAGGGCACTACCACTCGCCTTCTTCTTGATGTGGAGATTGTGGGGATACCCCTCTCAATCTACAAGCTGCGAGTTATAAGTAGCATTGTAATTTTATCCAACACGAAATGGGTTGATAGTCTGGCATGTAATGCAACAAAAATAATTTGATCAGAATGGGACGTCAGGCGCTCAAAAGCGATACTTAATCGGTTAAGGTAAAACGCCTCTCTGTTGCTTTGATCATAAGCCACTGTCCCGTAGGTCGACATGCTCAAAAATTGGACGTACCTCCTTTCGTCTATTGTAGAAGCGGCAAGAATGAGCAGGAGGAGGAGGAATAATTTTTCAGACTTCTTCTCTGTTACTATCCCGCGTGGCATGCCTCTAGATTTAGATACTTTGGCTCATCCTTCTTAAATGATACTGATGGCCTTAGGGATATAAGTGGCAATCAGAGTGTCAGATGAACTTAAAACAAAATGGTTTATTTTACATAGAGACCGACTACCACTTCTGCCTTCCTTCAAACCACCAAAGCCTATTTGCTCCTATCCTTTCAAAAACCTTAGAGAAACGTATTTGTATGTTCAAAGATATCTATCTGCATGATTTTGCTTATGTTTTATCTGACTTTGGTTATGGTGTTGGTATAGTAATGCAGTGTTTGAAGGCCTGCAGGATAGTTTTCTTATGAAAAATCGAGCTTTAAGAGGCGCTTTATAAAAATTTCAGCGGGATCATTGGATACGAAATCCTATCTAAGCCTGGAGTTTTCCCTTTTAGCTTAGGTAGTGCAGATAACAATTCTAGATGATTCATATCTTCTTCTAATAGCTTCACATCCCCAAAATTTTGTATCTGCGAAAGAATATGTAAACGCAGATCAAAAATACTAAGAGCCAATTATATATTTGGGCAAAAGAAGCCCATGTTTAAAACTATTTTATGGTCGATATTTAGCTCCTGGGCGATGCTATGACTACTAACATGCCAGTCAACTTCGATTATTTCTGTGATTTTACCGAGAAAATCATGGATTTCTTTTTCCCCAAACTAATATCAAAAAACACACCCAGAAAAATTTTAAAAATTCTAGTTAAAAAGGTGCAAGTTTTGATAAAATTGTGAAACATTTTGAAAAAAACTTTGAACAAAGTATGAAACTTTGCTTTAGATGGTTTCTATTGTACTATGAAGTACATTTTTCTAAAAAAAAAAAACCTGGTGCATTAATAATTTTGCAACGGGGTGTAAATGAGAAAAAATCGGTGGATACGAATTAATGGTGGTTTGTGCAAGTACAGGGTGGGCCCTATAGCGTTTGCTTTTTGAACCACCTATTTTTTTGAGAATGGTAACACAAATGGCATGTCAAATGTGTTCATAATTTACTTAAAGGTTTGACATTTACGAAATGGGACGCTATACGCTTGAACAAAATTGGGAAATATTGAAAACCTATTTCCAAAGTGGTGAGTCTTCTTCTTCTTTTCTGATTTTCACATCAGTGGCTACGTCAATAAGCAAAATTGTCCCATTTGGGGCTCAGAAAATCCACCCGTTACTGTAGATAAGCAAATGCATCCACAGCGAGTCACTGTTTGGTGCGGTTTTTGGTCTGGCGGCATCATCGGGCCATTTTTTTTTCGAAAATGAGCGAGGAGCCGCGGTTACAGTAAATGGCGAGCGTTACCGTGACAAGCTCAACGAGTTTTTGTTTCCAAAAATTGAAGAGGATGACATGGACGACATTTGGTTTCAACAGGACGGTGCAACTTGTCACACTGCCGAAGTTACACTCGAACTTTTGGCTACCGTTTTTGAAAACCGATATCAATTGGCCGCCTCGGGGCTGTGATTTAAGCCCGTTGGACTATTTTTTGTGGGGAGCCGTTAAGGACAAATGCTTTCGAACCATCCAGAGACGATTGATGCTTTAAAAGACGAAATCGAAGTTGCCATTCATGAAATTGGAGCCCAAACAATCGAAAATGTGCTTAAAAATTGGGTTGATCGAATACTCTAAAGACAGTCGTGGCAGTTATTTTTCATTCATAAATGGCAATGTTCAATCTTCAAAATAAAAAAAGGTTGAGAAAATATTGATTATTTTTTTTTTAAAGCCGATTCAAAAAGCAAATTTTACATGGCCCACCCATATAATTTTTTATAATTTCAAACGCTGCTAGTTCGTGAACGTTATAATATTTATCATATGGAAACCCAGAATTTAGGCAGTTTGGCGGAGCATAAATCGGCTTAAGTGTGCATTTATATTTAGTTATGAGTATAAGGCAAAATTTGTATACCCCAATTAAAAACTCTTTACGTATGCAAGCCTTTTTTCTTCGTGCATAAGTACTCGTATATGTTTTTTAGGGTATTTATTTATCTCAATATTCTATGTGAATCAGTATTCTGTGACAATCAGTGTTAGGCGCAAAATAGTCAGAGTTTCGCCCTCAACATTTGCACATCATTGCAGCAGTCGTAAATCTCAATCGATCCCGGCGGTGCAATTACGAAAGTTCAATTAAGTCTCCTGGCTAGTGTTACGTAACGTCTGCTGTTTTTATTTCTATCGCGTTTACGTGAGCTTAGACGTGATATACATATATACTTGTGCGTATGTACATATAAACTATGTATAAACATTTTACAAATATATATGGAAAGTGTCAATTCTAGTAATGCAACCCCACCCAAGTATTCGCACACTGTTTTACTTAAATGCTTATGTGCATCTGTTCATAGGAATACTTTCTCCCGTTCTTCGTAAAGGCAATAGTAATTGAAATGGAATGAATAGGTAAAAATATTCTGACTTAACCTAAAAAAACAGTTAGCACAAGTACTGGAGATGACTTGCACACAAATGCAGCCTGTATGCGGGGGAAAAAAATTTAATATGTGGAGAAAAGTACATCTTCACCGCTCAATAGTTTATGGGGTTAAGGGTAGTCAGAATTTTCAAAAAATTGATGTTTTTGCATTTTGTATAATATCTTTAAAATATTGTGTGAAAATTTGAAGTGAATCCGACACACTAGAAAAAGAAGTCATTGCTTTATACCAAGTACAGGTTTGAAATTAGGTAGTTATGATATCCCATGGGCCAATACCGTACGATATCTGGGGGTGATTTTTGATAAAAAAGTATCTTTTTGCGATCATGTAAAGTACATACAGGAAAAAGTAAATTTGGCGATTAAAATGTTATATCCCCTAATAAATAGACGATCAGGCTTAAGTGATGAAAATAAGCTAATAATTTATAAGTCTATATTTCAGCCAATAATATTATATGCCTGTCCAGCCTGGAGTAATATCGCAAAGTCCCATGTTAAGAAACTGCAAATCTGCCAAAATAAGGTACTCAAAATGATGCTACGACTCCCATGGCATTTCTCCACCAGAAAGCTTCATGATGAATCAAAAACTAAGATTTTATCAGATCAAATACAAAATTTGACTAAAAGATTCAAAATTCGTTCCAGTTTCTCGGACAATCTGCTAATAACTGAACTTTCTTAATGTTCAATTAGGCCCTGGTACTTAAATGCGTACAGATTAACCCTAGCTTGTAAGATGTATAGCGGAGGTTTTTCATAGTAGTTTTTTCCTTCGAAAAAAAAGAAAAAATCGTTTAAAAAACCAAACCTGTGATAAATATACAAATATAATGATGTAGAATTAAGATTTATATCATATTCTGTAAATTGTGCGATAACATAAATATTGTAACGTTTTCTACTTAATAAACTCTTATCTATCTTATCTATCTAAAACTAATTTCTCTTGTGCGATTGATTTTAGATGAACCTCCAAGGGCTTGTGATGATCACCGCAAGGGACTTCTGGGGAAACGGGCTCCACACAAGCAGCGATATTTTTTAAAAGTATTAACTAACAAAAAAAAACTTGTTTAAATCACCTTATGTAGTCGCGCGAGAACAAGTGACTAACACGATTTCATATCAGGCAGATCTAATGTCATAAATTAATCAGTCTTCACGTTGACACTATATACTTCCATTTCTTTAAAGGGTTTCAGCAAAGTTACTTAAACAATTTTGATTTCACTACATACATTTCTCATCATAATTGTGTGGTCGCTGTTGACGCAAACTTTAATTCTTTCATGGGGTTTCCCAGTGCAGTATTTCAGACCCTTTCTATTTGCTATGTTAACCAATGACATAGCGACATGGTTTACTTACTCTAAATTTCTTTTGTGTATCGCAGATTTCATTTCATTTCAATTTTCGTCCATCTACGATACAAACTCTTACAGAGTATAGAAGATCGCATAATTACTTAAAAGTAACTTAGCCTAAACTATCAAGACAAATTACTTGCCACTTACCCAAAGATTTCACTGATTCCTGTCAGATACAGTTTAGGAGAAATTTCCGACCCTGTAAAATCCACGAAATTTTCCGCTAAAAAAATACCTAGTCTTATAAAAATTTGAGTGAAGTCTCAAAAAATTTGCTCGTGAAAACAGAAAATTCTTTACTCATATCAAATATACGTAAACGTATATACATACATAACACATGGGCTGAAAAGTCCCGTGTCTAACACATGGATGGCACGAGTTTTATTGCGTTCACCTCTTTTTCAGTTAGTACTAACATTAAAAAGACAGCTGCAAAAATTTCATGATATTCTATTTATTAGTTCGTGAGTTATTGTGCTAAGAGTGACGCTACTTTTGCTATTTTCAAGACAATGAAACAAAAGGAATTACGTGCTTAAATTTTACACTGCTTCTGATGGCGAAAAATACTATTCAAGCGAAGCAATAGCTCGAGAAGAACAATCCACAAAATTGTCTTGAATGACCGAAAAGTGAAGTTGCGTGAGTTAGTTGACATCGTAAAAATATGAAAGGAATGGGTTGGTATTGACATAAGAATTTGACTACAGGGTTCGGCATTCGAAGTGTAACCAACTTCAGACCGCTCGCTCAGCTGATACATGAGCTAAGTGACAGTCCAGAGTATTGTTAACAAGCACGCGGAAGCGTTTTGCCGAGAGTAAGTGCAAAAAAAAAGAAAATCAGTAATGGATTCGGCTGGAAAATCATAATCAGTGATTGTTCATGAGTTCGAGCACCTTAAAGTAAATAAACATTTTGTTTATCGCAGAGCAAGAACTGAAAAGATCTAGAAGCCAGGCTTAAGAGAGCGAAGGAGTTGCTTCGCTTGGCCGAAAGCGGTCAATTTCCGAACATTGTGTTTTCTGACGAGAAAATTCGTAAACTCCCATAATGGTATGGGCTGTTGTAACCGCAGATGGGCGCTCTCCAATTGTTCTTATCAAGTCTGGCGTCAAGGTAAATGCGAAGTTTTATCGGGAAAATATTCTGAAGGTTGCTTTGAAGCCGTGGGCAGACAAACATTTTGGTGGCAGACCATTGACGTTTCTACAGGACTCGGTACCGACTCATAAAGCTTGAGTTAACCAAGAATGGCTAAAAAACAACGTTCCGAACTACATAACGTTCACACAATGGCTCTCAAATTCAACAGACGCGAATCCTATGGATTATTCTCCTTGGGCCATTTTGGGGAGCAAACTCTGAACTAAAAGATTCATCAGTATCGAGGCGTTAAAAAAGTCATTGTCCGGGAGTGGGCCAAAATACCTGCAAGTCACATTCAGGCAGCTTGCGATTCATTTCTGGATCATCTCAAGGCCATAGTCTGGGCAAAAGGTGGTCATATCGAGCAAAAGTAAATTGATTCTTAATTTTATATTATTTTCACACATTTTTTAATTATATTTTCCAAACTAAATTTATGACCTTTTTAATTGGTTACTCTTCGAGTGCCGGACCCTGTATCAAGACAACTTCGAATTGCTCCCACATCCACCGTATTAGCCAGATCTGGCTCCCAGCAAATACTTCTCAGATCTAAAGAACAATGCTCACTGGTAAGAAATTTCGCTCGAATGAAGAGATTATCGCTGAAACTGATGCCTATTTTGAGCCAAAGGCAAAAGATAAATCATTCTACAAAAGTGGTACTGAAATGTTAGAGCGGCGCTGGAATGATTGCGTTGTTCTTGATGGAAATTACGTTGATGAATAAAGCTAATTTTGAACTAAAAGACGTGTTTTCTTTTTTTAGCCGCGGAACTTTTCAGCCCATGTGTTTAGTAGTATATGATACTTAGTAGTATATGATACTTAACACATGGGCTGAAAAGTTCCGCGGCTAAAAAAAGAAAACACGTTTTTTAGTTCAAAATTAGCTTTATTCATCAACGTAATTTCCATCAAGAACAACGCAATCATTCCAGCGCCGCCATTTTTCTACATTTTTAATTCAAAGAATTCATCTTCAAAACATTTGTCATAAAATGCAAAAATAAATAAAACTTCAGTGCGCACAAAGTATTATTAGCTAAACTGAAAAGTGTACTTATGAAAATTCATTTAATATCAGGGGAGGATATGGGGAATATTTGAGACAGCAGATATTTATAATATTAGATAAATCTAAGCATCTTTTCACCAAAAACCTCTAAACGAAAATTTGTATAAATTGGGCAGATGCCTATGACGTGTTGGATGTTTTCGGGGGATCTAACTGTGCAGGTGGTAGAAAGTGCAATCTTAAAATTTCTCGCACTTAGGTTAAAAAGACTTCCTCTTGCACGAAAAATTAAGCTAATAGCGTAGGCGGAAAAGTTATCACTGAAATATTTAATATCTCTAAGTGCTAAATTAGCATAAAATCGTGTGATTCTGATTTAACAGAGCAGAGTCCAGAAAAGCTGAAGGTTTTTTTTTCTTACAGACGTTAGCGATAAAGATGTTAGCACACATCCGCACATCACTGCAGCTTGGGAGAGCGAAAATTTCCCGACGTCTTGGACGAAAGACATTGTGATCAAGCTGCCAAAAAAAGGTGACCTTCGGGAATGCGGCAATTGGAGAGACATCACGTTACTCCACACTATTTATACAATAGTCGTAACTTTTATTTTGGACATACTTCAATCGGTCGAAATGTCACTATGCGGTGCACAAGCAGGCTTCCATTCCCACCCGAGTTGCGTAGATCAAGCGAACACTCTGAGGATATTTATTGAACAATCTTTAGATTGGAACACCCCACTTTATATGGTGTTCATTGATTGCCAGAAGGCTTTTGATACCATCAAGTGCACTGCAATGTGGTCTTCCCTAGGAAAAAAGGAGTTCCTAAAAAAATTGTGCAAGTTATAAAGGCAGTCTGCTGTACTGCAGAGCTAACAGTTCTCCACAATGGCGTCACAAGCACTCCATTTAGAACAACATCCGGAGTGAAACAGCACTGCCCACTGTCGCCACTTCTTTTCGCGGTCACACTTGACGAAGTGATGCAGTATGTTGAAAAAAGGAGCCAAGGCATCACTTGGACGCTATCCCGCCAACTACACGATCTCGACTATGCTGACGACTTGCAGGTCAAAATAGATTTTCTAGTCAACGCTGCACGAAACGATGGTCTGGAAATAAAGAGCAAGAAAACGGTAGCAATGCGAATCAACAATACAAATTCCAACAATATTGTAATTGAGAGAGAAGCGGAGCAGTATGCTGAAAGTTTCTGTTATCTCGGTAACATAATTTCAACTAATAGTGGAGCTGAAGAAGACGCAGAAAACCATCTGCATAAAGCTAGTTCAGCCTTTGGACGGTTATAACCAATTTGGAAAAATAGACAAAAATCGCAAAAAACTAAAAAAAGAGTATTCAACTCAAGCGTGAAATCCACACTATTATGAGACAGTGAAACGTGGCTGTTGTCGAGAAGCAATACGCAGAAACTACAAAGCTTCACAAATAAATGCCTTCGGATAATATGCAACTATGTTTTTTGACCGAACATTATCCGAAATACGGACTTGTGGCAGATCAACGAGCAAGAACGAATCCAAAAGGTGATGAGTGGTCATAAATGGCGATGGATCGGACATACTCTCAGAAAGGACAGGGAAAGCATTAGCAGAACAGCATTGGAATGGAACCCAAAGGGACACAGACGACCCGGTCGTCCACAAAATACTTGTCCACGAAAAGCTTTGGCTCACCCCCAAATGGCATTTGAATGCTCTTCAAAGATTTTATAGTATTAACGGGAAAGGGCCAACTTCGAGTTTATCCCCCTGTCAACGGATCAGTGTATACCCTCGCTTAGTCCAACCGGAACCTTCTCCACTCATATTCCATCAAGGGAAGAGTGGACGGGGGGCTATACTTGGGGGCAGGGTCTGGTGAACTTATTCACGGATGGATCGAAGATGGAAGGAAAGGTTGGCGGAGGAGTTTTCTGCGAGGAGCTCCCCATCAGACTCAACGCAGCACAGTCATCGTTCTTAGTCCACACAATGTAAACCCACCCTCCTAACCATCCCACCACCACCTCTCCCCGCTCTCTCCCCGCCCTCTCCCCGCATCCCATCGGCCTTCCTCTCTCGCCTCACCTCCTTCATTATGGTACCACAAAGGACGAAACCGTTTTTCCTCGTCCAAGTGTGCCCATTCCTTGGGCAACCATACCAACCTAACCTAAGGGCCGGTAGTGATGCGAAAGGGAAGAGACATGTGCTCAAATTCTGTAATTCGTCTCGTTCGAGTTTCATAGAAGTTTTCTGGCAATTGCATAGTAATACATTCGGACATAGATTATAGAATTAGTGTAAAAAATGTTTGACCAAAATATTTTCCATTTGATAGAATTTATTTTTTTTTGTAATTTTATTTGAAACTAGGTAAGATACACCAAAGTAAAAACACCCATTATATTCAAACATTAATATGTAGATGTGTATGTGTGCAGTTTATTGCACTTGGTAAGCGCAATAATGTTCAATGACTCGAAATTTGTCACATAATTTCGGGCGTCACAGCTGCTTAGCTGTGAAGTTAAACGATGGAAACAGCTGCCACAGTCGAAATTGCGATAATTCGCTCAACTAATTACATAAACAAACAATGAATGTAACGATAAGCAGGAAAACAAGAAAGCAAGAAAGCAAGCGAATATAAGTCTAGCGCGCGAAAAGCAATAAAAACAATGATGGATGTGTAACACAACGTTGAAAGTATTGCTACAGTAAATTAATGATTGTGCATGAGAGATCTGAATTTGTGCTATGGCTTGTAAGCAAAACGGTGATTATTTATTTGCTCTCTTTGTTTTAGCAGAAGTTCTTTATTTGCTGGAAACCATGCACTTAATTAAATCTGCAAAGGGATGAGAGGACGTATACAAATAAGCACTTACTATATTTTTACCGCTATCTAATATTGGACAAATAAACAAACATACATATGTGAATTACTATATATGTATGAATGCATAAACACAAGAATTTACTGAATACAAGATTCGCATCTATTGCATATTTCACGGCGCTCTGTGTTGCTCATTTATCCATTGAAATGACGTTTGATGACGGAAACATTCGAATTTCTATAATGGTGTTGCACAATCACATTTCTAATATCTGTTATGAACTGTTGAGGATGGCCATAACGGAAACTAATGCCGAGCAAAACTAAATGAAAGTCATTAGGATTTACACAAGGCATAATTGCTCATACAGAAGTAAGTTTGTATGCATGCAAATGGGTTTCTGAAATGCCCAACCACAAACCACAAACCCAAATTAACGAAAAGTATTGCATCATAATTTACCAATCAGTAGTTGTAGTGAATAGGAAAGGGTGGGCCATCGGTTGTCTAAGCACAGTATTGAGTCTTCGTGCTACAAAGCGGAGTGCTTAAAAGTGCTGGCCCAATGCAGGCTAGATTTGTTTGCTTGATTTCGAAAATTGTCAAAACTGAATAACACAATACTTAATTATATGAACTGAGACCAAGTGGCAGCTTTGCTTGAAGCGCTTGAAGTAAGGGGAAGTTTCAATTAGCTCAATGTTCTACATTAGCAATAGAATATCGCTTAGACTGGCAGATGGCATTTATCGCATTAGGCGCAATGCCGAACTGGAAGACAGAGTTAAGAAAAAAACTATAATAAGATTTATTAAGTCGCAACGACTTAGATGGCTGGGACATGTGGCTAGAATGCCAAGGGAGCGACCAACGAGAAAGGCACTAAATCTTCACCCAATTGGAGAAAGAAAAAGCGGCCGCCTTAGGAAAAAGTGGCTAGAAGATGTGCGAGCTGATCTTATGAAAATGCGCGTGCAATGTTGGAAAGAAGTGGCTGTAAATCGAGATCGATGCCAAGAAGCTGTGAAGGAAGCAATGGTTCACCAAGGACTGTAACGCTAAGAAGACGGATAAGAAGAAGAACAATAGAACATCTCTGTCTTTCATTTAATTTTATTTGGTTTAGCTTCATTGTGAATTTTATGTCGTAGATAGAGTGAAAGTGAAGCCGAAGACAGAGGTAAAAAGACGTTTCTTTACTGCCAGCTGTTCAGAGCAGTAGTCAAAAAAAAATTTAAACGGCTTCTGTAGTTGCATTGGCGTCACCGGAACATGCAAAACTTACCCCAGTTCTGCCCTGAATGTACTTTTGCACTTACTTCCCATCGACTTTTCCGTTATTTCCATCGCAGCTCAAAGTGCAATCAGGTTAAAGGATATTGGCTTCTGGAGGCAATCTCTCAAGGGGCATGGTAGCATTTTCGGGCAGTTAACACCGTATTTCTCCGCACTTCGGGCAGATCTCTCTATCCGCAATCGAGAGTTGGAGCGTCGTGATAGGACGATCTTTCCAAATAGGCGGGATTGGATCGAGGGGAAAATCTGCACCGAAGCTTGCCCCTCTGTCTTCACTGACGATTCCAAGATGGGATCGGGAGTCGGAGCAGCGGTTTTCTATAAATCAGCCAATTTATCTATGTCCGTTAAACTGTCGACAACTGCTAGTGTTTAAGCAGAAGTCTTTGCGATCCTGCGAGCATGCAAAATGCTTAGGGAACGCGGAAGTGAGGGAGATATTAACATTTTTTCCCATAGTCACGCCGCGATCTAGGCTCTGACGACGCCATGGTACAGAACGAAACTAGTACACTCCTGTAAGAAGGAGATCAAATATCTAGAGTGTGCAGGTAACATTTCTCTAATCTGGGTTCCAAGACATAGGAATATAGAGGGAAATTGTTGATGAGCTTGGCAAGAAGGAGACTGAATTGACTTCAGAGACCTCCTACCCGGGCATCGGCATACCTCTTACAGTTGTTAAAGGGGAACTGCACAAATTATTTCTCAGGAAAGCGCCGAAAAGATAGAGCTCCATTTCTTCATGTGCTATTTCGTAAACCCTTTGGCCCCAGAAAGTCCTTTGGACTCCTTCAATTTCCATACTCGTAGCTGTGTTTACCGGTCACTGGACCATCGGCATACACGCGGGAAAGCTAGGGTTACCAGTTACCCCACATTGCAGAAGCTGTGGAGACCTTTCAGAGAAGGAGACTGTTGAGCACTTTCTCTGTAAATGTCCGGCTTTGGCACCTAGACGACTAAGGTCACTGGGTGCTTCTTCCTTCGATAGCCTGGGTCAGTGCGCCCACCTAAATCTCATCAATCTTCTCCATTATATCAACAGCTGTGGCTGTTGGAGGTCTCATAATGATATCAGAACGGCGCTTTAGTGCTACTTGAGGAGTGCCAGACTGGCACTTTAACCATTTCCCCTACCTACTTACCTATAGTTGGAGTAGTAGAACTTGGAATCGGCTGGAGCGCTACTTGCAAAATTATTTATGTGCTCGAATTTTAGCAGGTAGACGAGTGATAAGGCGGAAGCAACAAAGATTTGAAACTCTTGAAAATACAGGCTAGCGACACTAGAAGAAATGCTTGGTCTGTAAAAATAATGCAGGAATTTCGAGGGGTGCCTTTTATATGTCGGGATTTGGCAACCCTGGTGTTGCAATCTTGCAACTGACAGCTGTATCGCCAAGTTTGACATTTTTTGGCCTTTACGTACTCAGAACGTTTTGAAATACCAGCGCTATTTGTGTTGTTTACAGTAACTTAAAAGATTCATCTCGGCCCAAAAATGGAATTAAATCGTGAACATTTTCGTGCGATTATTTTTTACAACTTTCGACGTGGATTAACTCAGCAACATTGCATGGATGAACTTAATTCATTTTTTGGCAATGAAGCTCCATCAAGGACCAGTGTTTATCGATGATATGGTGAATTCAATCGTGGTCGTAGTTCACTCTAAGATGAATTTCGTGAAGGTCGTCCAAAATCAGTTGTTGTTCCGAAAACCATTGATTCTGTGCGCGAACTGATATTGCAAGATCGTCATGTGACCTATCGTGAGATTGAGACAATCTTAGGCATTAGTGGGACCAGCATACATTCAATATTGCATAAACATTTGACTGTCAAACAAATTTGTTCGCGTTGGATCCCACACAATTTGTCAATCGCTCAAAAAAAGGCTCGTGTCGATTGGTCGAAGGAAATGCTCAAAAAATACGATCGCGGGGCTTCGAAACACGTCTATGAGATCGTGACAGGTCATGAATCATGGATTTACGCGTATGAGCCCGAAAGTAAACAGCAGTCGACTGTATGGGTGTTTCAAGATGAGCCAAATCCAACAAAAGTTGTTCGCGCACGAAGCACTTCCAAGCAAATGGTCGCCTGTTTTTTCGGAAAACCTGGACATGTCGCAACCGTACCACTAGAACAACGCAGAATAGTAAATTCTGAGTGGTACACAACCATTTGTTTTCCAGTTGTCTTCCAAGAAAGACAAACAACTGCATTTTTGAGCACCCAAAACATCGAATTAATGGGTCATCCGCCGTATAGTCCTGACTTGGCACCGAATGACTTCTTTTTATTCCCGTACGTAAAAAACAAACTGAGAGGTCAACGTTTTTCGACACCTGAAGAAGCGGTTGCGGCATTCTGAATGCATGTTTTGGACGTACCTCATTCAGAGTGGCAAAAGTGCTTCGACAATTGGTTCAAACGCATGCAAAAGGGTATAGATCTTCATGGAGAATATTTTGAAAAACAATAAAGTGATTTTCGATGATTAAAATTTGTTTTTGCTCTCTAATCCCGACATATAAAAGGCACCCCTCGTAGTGCAGCTATTAACTACTCCAAATATATAAAAATGAAAAAGGTTCAAAACCACTGTGATAGCCATCTTATCTTGTACATTTTTACTATTATTAGGTTAGGGGAGTGCATAGCCTTTTTACCGAAGACTTTTATTTAAACAAAAAACAATAATTATATGAATAAGTTAATCAAGTATATACTCGCCGTTGCTGTTTGCAACCTCTTCCCACCTCTCGACCAATTTGTTGATGCCGTTCCGCCACAAACCGCCTGGCCGGTTGTCAAAGCAGTTGTTGAGCCAGTATTTAAGGATCTCTTTATTATATGGTCATATGGTCTTACAGGGAGCGGAAAAGGTGCTAATCGGTCAATTGCGCTCCTATCGACTTCCATATTCTTGAGAAATCATGCATAAAAAATCATATCCACACTAAAGGCATAAATTATTAAGGGGTTACATCTAGTTAGAAGCCCTGAAAAATGAGGTTTTTAAAAAAAATTTCCTGAGAAAACTTCTGAATTAATTGTTTTAAGCCTTTGTACACATATTATGGTAACTTTGAATAATATTTAAAAAAAATTTTATTTGCAAGAATAACAGTTTTTATAGCTGCTACAGCAGATTTCCAGGAACCCCTCCAAAAAAAGACGTTTTACGGTGACCACTATTTCTCCGAAGTGGATTATCTCAAATGAAAAAACCAAACGGATTTGATTAAAGTATTGTATATTCTTGTAATTAATCGAAGGAATAAGCAAAAAAAAATTTATTGACAAAATGGCGGCTTCTCAAAAAAAAAAAATTTATTTTTTGGAATAGTTTTGGCCTTAAATTGTGTATAAACAAAAAAATGTTTCTCGGTTTTAAAAAAGCTTCGATTAAGTACTAGAAAATATAGTTCAGAAGCCGGTGTAAAAATTTCAGACTAACCGGTTTAGCCGTTTCCGAGAAATCGTGGTCACCGACTTTCAAAACACAGTTTTGAGAAAAACAAGGTTAAAGTTTTAAAAGCTAATTTAAAGTGCTCTGACGCGTCGTTATATTTATGCGTATAACTTCAAAAATAATCTTCGGAATGACTTGAAATTTTCATAGTGTTTACTTAAATATATGTACATTACAAAAATGAAATAAAAAAAAAATCGATTTTTTGAAAATTCTAACTAGATGTAACCCCTTAAAGAAAAGTTTTGAAAAGAAACCAACAGCTGGTCTACCCTTTACTATCCTTAATGACAGTCTTGCCACTTGCATTCCTAGCATTCGAATGCACATACGCAGTAATTCACTTATGGTTGCAAATGCTGACTTTGATCAAGTGGAAGGAAATTAAATTTGCCCATATCTTGAGGAGAATATACATAATTAGGTAGCATGAAGATGTCTAATCGAATCACAATTTTCAACTAAACGATTACTTGGTAGCCGTCGCCTTTCATACTGAATAAGCTATGAGATCGACGGTCCGCAATTATTTGAGATGGTTTAGAATTTTGTTAAAGATGATTTAAATAATTTCCAAAGCAAGATATCTGGTGTCTCTCTAAAGCCGAGTTTAAATTTAGCAGCATAGTTTAATGCTGGTGTTGGCCGTAAGGCGTAGTTTATTCCCGAAGAAAAACAAGGCTTAGAGATCTTGGAAATGGGAATTAGCGCATTTTGCGGTCAAAGTAAAAATACGATTTGAAAGAAAGTTATAGGTGCGTCATTGTAGAAATTTTTTCGCTACACCAGCGGATATTGCGGACTTAAATATCACAAATCTGGTGAAATTCTCAAATCCTCTAAGCCCTGGATTCTGTCTGGTTCTTCCCTCTTTCCTGTTCCCCTCCGCCTGTATGGTATCACTACGGACAAAGTGGGCCCTTGTCCAAGTGGGCCCTTCGAGAGGGTAGCCATTTAACCTACTTATCTACCATTGTTGAAATATAGCTGGCACTATGCCATCGGAAATTTCTTCGAAAAGAGCCACGAGCACCATCAATTACATGGAGTTTAAACTCTCGAATTCCCTCATATTTCCAGCTCCAAAAATTTTTTTTTAAATTTAATTCGTGGTATTTTATATTTATTTATTGTTATTTCTTATATTTTTACGAAAATCATCGAAAATATGTATCTTATTATTTTTTTTATCAAATGCGACAGCCAAACAGTGGTTCCCATGATTCGGCTTTTGATATATGGATGCAGAATATCAGGTATTTTTTCCTTGTTCACTCCTCTCGGGAGTATATGGCCTGGACAAGACTGAGTCTAGCGTTGGTTCCGTTAATCTATTTTAATTTTTGACAGGGTAGGTGATTAGCCTGCCGCTACCAGTCCTTAATAATAGGAAACCCCCTGTCGTTGCTTAGGAACAACACCTTCTTACTGCTTGGAGCGGCATCGGTGTTTCACATTTTTCTGCCAGAAGATCGCACAGACGGTTGAGGACTTCGCTAAATTTGGTGTGTCTGCGCTATTACCGCGATTGCCCGCTTCCTCTTGTTGGCGCCACTGATGCAATGTGTAACTGTGTGTTTTTCTTTGTTTTAGCAGCCACAATGCAAATAATGCGCTGACTATTGTGCGGCCGCCGTAGCCGAATGGGTTGGTGCGTGATTACTGTTCGGAGTTCACAGAGAGAACGTTGGTTCGAATCTCGGTGAAACACCAAAATTAAGAAAAACAATTTTCTATTAGCGGTCACCCCTCGGCAGGCAATGGCAAACCTCCGAGTGTATTTCTGCTATGAAAAAGCTCCTCATAAAAATATGTGCCGCTTGGAGTCGGCTTGAAACTGTAGGTCCCTCCATTTGTGGATCAACATCAAGATGCACACCACAAATAAGAGGAGGAGCTCGGCCAAACACCCAAAAGGGGTAGGTAGTGCGGAGGTAAAAATGGAAAGGATAAGTCCCTGGGGTTGTGGAATGAGATTTTTTTTCAGGCATACTCAGTCTAAAATGTTGATAAAATGATGGAAAACTTGATATTGAGCATGGAAGTGAGCACTTATTCCATTGCTTAGGGACTGAAGATTAGCCAGAAAATCATTTGGAACCATTTGAATAAAGCTGGTCTTAAGAAAAAGTTCGCTGTATAAGTGCCACACAAGTTAACGCAAAATAGGTAGGCACCTCGTTTCTTTGCTGAAACATAGGAAGAAAAAAGTGGTTTGCCTGTGTCGGACCAAACTATCGCGAATTCCGGTTTAAAGACTCCTAATGAGCCAAACAATCTATTCAGAACTCTATTATGGACAACTATGAACAGATTCAAGCAGGCGATTAGTTAAAAGAGTCCAGAATATGTGAATAGGAATTGTGTAATGTTCATTTAGGCATCTTGAACGAGATATTCTATCGTACCCGCTGTATAGTTCGTTTACTGACTATTTACGGTTTTGCTAACCGCTACTGCGTCTGAAATTCATCAGATGGGCAATATCTGAACTTGCTATATCCGCATATGTAACGAGAAAGTGAGAGCCAAGATGCTTTAACCTTAGCTCCGTAAGGACGGGCTAGTTGAGCGGAAGGTTCGAAAATGATTTCCGCTCATCATCCAAGCAGTTGCTGCAAAAAGCGTCAGAAGGATCTCGCCATATCAAGAGTTGGTGTTCTTTCCCAGTGGTCACTGAGTAGTCGCGAATCCCGTAAGAAAACCAACACACGGATCCTTTGCCTAGCAGGGCTATTCACTCAGCAGTTACCTGCTATGTCCTTACGATCTGCTACCCACAAGGATTTAAACTCAAAGTATTTGGATGCGGTGAAAAGGGTTAGTCAAGCATTCCCCGATTTTGAGTGGCCCATATTCGAACCTAGTGCTCTAATAGCCGCTTCGCTGTCGGCGTAAATGTTTACTTGGCTTACACAAGTCAACTGCTTCTTTGATCGCAACTGTCTCCGCTTGAAACGCAATACAGTGGTCCGGTAGTTTGAAATCGAGTTTGATGGAAATCTTCTTGCACAACACTTCTCCCCAAATCCTTCCGTCCAACTTCGAATCAGCCGCAAACAGATTCAGCAGAAAGCAGTGCTGCACCCCGCCCACTCTTCGCTTGTGGGAATGTAAATAAAGAATGACAGCTCGGTCCGAATACTCTCGCGCCCTTGCATATTTTAGTATAGGAGTTTTGAATTTCCTAGTGCTGTGCAATTGTGCTAGACATAGAGAAACACCGTCACATTCTATACTTCCAAATAATAATAACTAGCGATTAGCGCTCCACTTCCAATTGCATGAATATGCACACTCGTGTATACAAAAGACTGTACATATGTAAGGACTTTCGTCTTTGCGTATATTTTTCATATTATTTCGGACTTGGCATCCTCTTATACCAGCAGTGGCAATGAGTATAAAGGGTGACCAGATTGGAGGTACTTCTTCCAATAGTGTTTTTTTGACTAATCACGCGTGACTACTGGTAAACTAAATACATTTTTTTTTTCAGTATTCATTGACATTTCATCATGGAAAGGCTTGCGCCTCAACAACGTATACGAATTGTACAATTTTATTACGAAAATCGACACTCTGTGAAAAGTGTTCATGGGCGCTACGGCCAACTTTTGGTGTTGAGCGATGATACTCATTTTTGGTTTAATGGCTATATCAATAAACAAAATTGCGACATTTGGGCTAAAGAGCAATCCAACCTATTCAATCATTACATCCATTGAAAATAACCATTTGGTGCGACCTATGGGCTGGAGCAATCATTACTTCCAAGACGAGACTGGCGCCAATTTAACAGTGAATGGCGAACGCTAACGCGCCACAGCATTTTGATGTCGGAACTTAAAGCCGTAATCTCCACTACATTTGGTTCCATGGTTCCAACAATACGGCGCTACTTGCCGTATAGCCCGTGAAACAATGGATTTACTTCGTCGTAATTTCGGTGAGGAATTTATCTCTCATCTCGGAGCGATGGCTTGGCCCTTTAGATCGTGTGATACCACACCGTTGGACTTTTATTTGTGGAGGTATGTAAAGTCTAAATGCTTTGGGGATAAACCAGCTTGTATTGAGGCATCGAAACCCAACATTACTAAAGTTATTCACGAGATATCGACCGAAATCTTCCAGCGAGTAATTCAAAATTGGTGTTTACGGATGGCCGAATTACGGCGCAGTTGCGGCCGACATTTGAAAGGGATAATCTTTAAAAAATAAATGTCATGACGGGCTCTACACAAAAATAATAAATATTGCCCAACAATTTGAATTTTTGTTATTTTATTTCAATTTAAAATCGGACACCTCTAAATTGATCACCCTTTACAATAACAATAAATTATTAACGTAGGCAGAATGGGCGTACTCTGATAAAGAGATGAGGCAATCCAGAAGGGCGTGCGCATTAAAGCATTAATACTACGAGTGAATTTATCGTGCACTGCGGCTCCAAATATTATTTACTGGAATCCACTACTTTGATTAAAGCCAGTGATAATAACCTAGATTGCCTGTATGACTGCTTGACTATCAGAGACGCGGACTACTAGGCAACGTATCGAGTGGAGCTCCTATGGCTTTGTAACGCATATCGATTCACTATGTGCCCGTTTATTTATAAGCCCGATGAGAATTGAAAATATGAGGAAGGCTAACGAAAGGTGTGATAAGCTATCATTTATCAAAAGCGGATTGAAGTTCGCAACTCAGGAAATAAATAGAAGGAATCTTGCTTGAAGCGTGCTGAGCTGAGTCAATAGAATAGAAAGGCGGACATGAAATAATAAGTAAATAACGCAACTTGTCATTAAGCATTGCATACTTGTAGGCGTACATGTAGGTGTATGCGTAGGCGTAGTGTGTGCCAAGCAGCAGCAGCATAACTCACTTAAATATTAATAAAAAGCAAAGACAAACAATCGCAATAACACGAAAGTTCGGCAAAACAAAATCGTCAATCGGACAATCGGCAATCAGCAATGAATTGCTGGCACACAAGCACACCTCACCTACGTGAACAAAGTTGAAGACGTTTGATATGTCTGGCCATGCCACTCGTACCCATTTATTGCCAAACTATGCCACTATTGACACTTTGCCGCTAAAAGCCGATCAGGTGGCGCCTAAAAAGCCGCTTGTGTAAAGTTTTCAAAATAAACAAATACCGGCTGTCTGCCAAACGGCCAGCGTTGGCAAGGAGCTGCGAAGGGCAAGAAGCAGCGCAAAGTACCGATACATAGTGAGAGTCACCGAGCTAATTGACGATTTTGCTCACAAAAGCTGCTGATAGGATAAGCTTTTCGTTAAAAATATAGGTAGTGCGTTGGAAAAAGTTCCAATACCACGCATGTCCTGACGACGCTACGAACAACTGCATTGGCATTTGTGTGTGTGTGTGTTGCCGCGTAAGCATAGCAAGCGCGCTCGTGTATGTGTATAAATACAGTACATCGACAGCTTTCGATTTCAGTTCGTGTTGCTGCTTCGAACTGGTCGGTTGAAGGCGCAGAAATCGAAAAGTGCAAAGTGTAATGTGTCAAGTGTTAATAAATAAAATATAAAAGAAAAGTTATTTGCAAATTAATGCAAAGCAAAAAGGAAATGCATATACATACCATACATAGCAACGGTTCGGCTCGCTAATGGGAAAGTGAAATCGATGTGTGTGTGCGAGCGCAAAGTCGGCGGAAAGAAAATATATTTCGTAGTGTGAACAAGGAAATGTACAATGAAAAAAATAGGAATTCGTTTGCTTTGAAGTGGGTGAAAAATTTCAACGATTCCATTTCTTTTACATTCGTTTTGATTTTTGTCTATTTCAACTAAGAACTAAAAAACGAATTGCAGTAACAACAAAAACGCCAATAAGGCAACACATATTAGAATACTCGTATATGTATTTACACTCGCATACATAAATACAAACTTCATAAGCACTTTTGTACAACGCAAAACAAAAGAAAATCTACAATTCAAGTGTGAATTGTGCTCAGAAATCGTTTGCAACAGAAGTGGATTTTCCCTTTGTTTCTTGTTTCAAGCGTTTCTACGTCACAACGTGTTTTCGTTTTTCTTATGTGTGTGTGTATGTGTATATGCATTGCATATGCACAAGAATGAATGCGCGGTGGGTGGGTGGATGTTGCAGAGGAAGTGTAAAAGTGTATGCGAGTGTGTGCGCCAATGTTCGTTATTATTCTAGAGATGGACTTATGCGTGCGTGTGTGCCTTAAATTGCACCACACACAAAGGAATTTCAACAATCAATGTAGGCATTTTCTTAAACACGCGCGTTAAACATTTAGAGCACACTTTTAGGCGCTGAAGCATGTTCGTGCGTAAAATTGTTTATTTTCATTATTTTCAAATGCACGCGATTTTCTATAGTCAAACAAAATAAAAATCATTTCCATATAATTTTTGTGTTGCAACATTGAAACTCTTGAAGAGGCAGTGAAAGGCAGTAATCAGCTGCGTGGCATGCAAATATTAAAAGTCAGTGTGTTGCTAACATTTCTATTTGAAAATACACCAAAATCAAGAAAAGGGCGTAGATTGTAAAGCAAATCTTCACAGGAGACCAAGCAGTTTTTTGATGGCAAGTGGGGTGCGAGCAGTTTACACCCGTTGCGAAATTATAGAAGCACCACAGATTGATATGTTTTTCCTATTTATTTAAGTATGAGTATGTTTCACTCTTAAGATTTTTTTGATAAAAAACACAGTTCGTTCTATAGCAAAGACCATAGGTTAGGTTAGGTATATCTGGCTGATTTGAATAGGTCACACATAACCCACAAGGGTCTGTCGTGTTGCCAGTGTTGTTGGAGTCGTGTTAAACATAGTTGGTGAAACATTTCTTGGCGAGTTTTAATAATCATTTTCAACTTTGGTCAGCAATATTCTGCAGAGATGAAAAGTATACTGATACCAGGCAGTTGTAACGAGAGCTGCTTAGAGCAGGGCACTGGCAAAAGAGGTGTTCTAACGTACCCTTTTCTTCTTCGCATAAATTACATGCGTCGTTTTAGCTGCGTGATATGGAGTGAGGCAATGCCCCGTCTGCACTCCAACCAATACATTGCTTTCCTTTCTAGGGAGTGATAGAATAAAGTTGGTTGTTTTCGTGTTGCCAGTTCGTAGCTTTATTTTGGCAATCCCGTGGGACGAAGGACCCTAAAAATTCGACACATTTTTATCAAAATTGTTTAGCTAAAACTTAATCAGTATGAAAAAAGCAGATTTTGAGTATGCAGTTTTATGGGTTATTTCATATTTTATACTTATTAGCGGCTTATATGCTCCACGTCCATGTGAATAATTCTTAATGGTTCCAGCACAATGTTGCAACATACCATGCAACTGGTGTTTATGGGCTTTGAGTTCTTTGGGTTCTCCATAAGATGCAGTCGGGGTTGACATAACCACACACATTAAATACCACGCAATTTGCAAGCTAATAAAGCGCAAACGTGTTTTATTTAAAATGCGCACACTACAGGGTGGCTGATGAAAGCCGCTACCAAAAAAAAATTGAATAACTTTTTTTCTTTTTAAGTTATCTGTTCCATTTTTGTTTTAATTTGCAGATTGATCTTTAAAATTTATTAAAATGGATAACTGGGACACGCAAACAAGAATTTGGATAGTCCGCCGCTATCACGCACTGGAGTCCGTAGTTTTGGTACAGAGAGAGTACAGGCGGATGTTTGGCGGCGATCCCCCGAGCAGATGGACCATAATGAGACTGGTGGATAATTTTGCTGAGCAAGGAACAGTCGCAAGAAGGCCTTATCATCGAAACCCACCAGTTCGGACGGAGGAAACGATCGCTGCTGTAGCTGCAGCTATACAGCAATCCAAGGGTTTCAACAAGAAGCTTATCTGCTCAACTTGGTCTTTGCAAACAATAATGCACAAAGATTTAGACTTATTTCCCTACAAAATTCAAATGGTTAACAAACTGAATGCAGCAGACTTGCCGATTCGCTTGGAATTTTGCCAGAAGATCCTGCAAATGGTGGAAGAAGACCAAAACATGTTAAACTGCCTTTTCATGTCTGATGAGGCCCATTTCGATTTAAACGGCAATGTGAACAAACAAAATTGTCGAATATGGAGTACTTCTAACCCACAGATACTCCACGAGACGGAATTGCATCCTCTTCGCGTGACAGTGTGGTGTGCGGTTTCTTCACGCTGTATTGTCGGGCCTTATTTTTTTGAAGAAAATGGTCACACCGTTACGGTTACTGGAGACCGTTATTTGAAAATGCTGAAAGAATTTTTCTATCCAGAACTACGCCGAAAGAGAATTCCTTTCAACTCTGTGTGGTTTCAACAAGATGGGGCAACGTCTCACATAGCCCAGACTGTTATGACAGAGTTGCGACGAAAATTTCCCAATAAACTGATTTCAAGAAACTCCGAATTTCGTTGGCCCCCCAGGTCGCCTGACCTTACTGCACCTGACTTTTTCTTGTGGGGTTTATGTAAACAAGAAGTTTATAAAACAAAGCCAACAAATTTGGATGAACTAAAACAATCCATTCGGGCAACAATTGCGGCTATTCCTGTCGCAACTCTCAAAGCAGCAATGAACAACTTTTTACTAAGATGCCGCACTTGTGTCAACGAGCATGGGGGGCATTTAAATTCAATTATTTTTAAAACTAGTTAAGCTACATTTAATAAAATTTAATGACCTTCAATTTGAAAAAAAATAAATGAATTCCATACACTAAAAAAAAGCTATTTGAGTTTCTTAATGTAGCAAAATTCATCAGCCACCCTGTATTTTACGCAGTATTGGTTCTTTCAGCCTCGACAACTGAAGCTATGTCGACGTGGTCATATGTTTCATAAAACTCATATTCGTATTCATATTTCGTGGCCCTTTTAAAAATGTGTTTTCTTCAAATTATTTTTAAGGTTAAACTACATTTTCATGTCTAATTCCGAATTATAAAATGTATATGAAGGCAACCACCAAACAAATATCTACCTGTATGTGCCTCCTAAATGTATGCTTTAATATTTATACCGAATTGAAAAAAGTCTTAAAGGGTTTAAGAAAAGGACTTAGATTAAGATTAATACAGAAATGAAGATAAAGGTGAATACGCACATGAAGAAAAGGATAAAAGCTAAGAGAAAAAAATATAAAAGTACGTGAAGAGAAAGACAAAGTTGAAGGTAACTTTAAATACTTAATATAAGGCAAAAGTAAAAGGGAATATGTAGGTATTGAAAAGAATAAAGATAAACAAGATAAAGCGAAAAAGATAAAAAAGGATAAGGATAAGGATAAGGATAAGGATAAGGATAAGGATAAGGATAAGGATAAGGATAAGGATAAGGATAAGGATAAGGATAAGGATAAGGATAAGGATAAGGATAAGGATAAGGATAAGGATAAGGATAAGGACAAGGATAAGGATAAGGATAAGGATAAGGATAAGGATAAGGATAAGGATAAGGATAAGGATAAGGATAAGGATAAGGATAAGGATAAGGATAAGGATAAGGATAAGGATAAGGATAAGGATAAGGATAAGGATAAGGATAAGGATAAGGATAAGGATAAGGATAAGGATAAGGATAAGGATAAGGATAAGAATTAGGATAAAGATAAAGAAAAAGATAAAGATAAAGATAAAGATAAAAATAAAAATAAAGATTAATACAAAGATGAAGAAAACAAATATCAAGGTAAAGCGAAAAAGGCAAAGGTAAAGAACGGGATAGAAATAGAGGCACAGATAAAAATAGAGAAAGGGCTAGCGAAACAAAAATAAATAATTAAATACAATGCGAATTTTTGTTATTAAAATTCTCGATCGGCCTATGTTAATACTTTTTTTTTAATTTTTAATAATAATTTTTTTTATATTCCTTTATTATTCCACTTGGGAACTCAGGGCTTCATCAAAACATTTATATCTTATTCGATTAACTGCTGTTCTCTTTCACGAAGGTTAGAATGACTCCAAGTATTTAGTGGAGTTCCGGGTCGTCTGTGTCCTTGAGGGTTCCATTCCAACGTTGTTCTGCTTATGTTTTCCTAGTTCTTTCTGAGAATGTGCCCGATTCATCGCCATTTACGGTCTCTCATCACCGTTTGGATTCGTTCTTGCTCAGTGATCTGCCACAAGTCCGTATTTCGGATAATGTTCGGTCAAAAAACTTTGCACATAATCCGAAGGCATTTGTTTGTAAAACTAATAAATATTAATACGCAAAATACTAAATTAGCTTCACTTTGGAAACACCACCAGAACTCCAGCCGTCATGCGAGTATAAGCAATACTTTAGAATGATGGTTTACTGCCTATATAGCCAGTATAATCTGGGCGTGAGAAATGAACCGAACATTCGGAAGGCTGTAACGCCTGATATAGATTAGATCACAGAGCCACTAATAGAACTAAAACAAGAATCAATAACCAGGAATCAAGGCAAAAGAGTGGAATAGCACCTACCACTGCCTGCCGACTATTACTTAAATTCCTGCCCAAATGTGCGATTATTGCTCATCTAGCGCAAGTGTGTGCTCGCTTATTGTTTTTGTGGTAGTCTTTCCAAGCTCTACCTCGGATGATACTAAACTATTGTTTTCATAGTTGGGTAGGCCCAAAAACGAGACAGTGCTGTTGTTGTTGTAGTAGTTTACCAAACCCTACCATTCGCAATAAAGTCACCGGTCACCATTGCCAATCTCATCTAACCCTAGAAATAATGCCCAATCTCGAGGCCCAGGAAACATGCTGTTTCGACGGGGTAGGTACAGAAGGCAAGGGATGTTAGACGAGTTCGTTGAGGTGATTATCTTATCTTAGATAGGCAGTATTTTAACTAGCTACTGTACCCGGTAGCAAATACTATGCTTGACTACCAGACGGAAGTGAGTATTTTCGATTCTCCATGCATGAAACTCCACTATTAGCGAACGCCCCTCGGCAGGCAATGGCAAACCTCCGAGTGTATTTCTGCCACGAAAAAGCCACATTCGCCGTTCGGAGTCGGCTTAAAACAGTAGGTCCCTCCATTTGTGGAACAACGTCCTGAAGCCCACCACAAATAGGAGAGCTCGGCCAAACACCTAACCGAAGTGTACGCGCCAATTATATACTTGCATATATTTTTTTACAATATCCGAAACGTTGTAACTGCTCTTTGTGCGTCTTGTGAGGCAACTCGAGTTTTTCTTCTGCGATGGCTGGTAGTTAGTCTCTGTTTACGGCATTAAGGAGCCGAAAATTTGTGAATATGTTAGTTGTTTCTCGCTGAATGTTCACGATTGGCGTACGCATGGCTAAACCTCATATTTTATCTCGTCAAAGAAAGTGGCTTTTGAGATGCCTAAGAAGTGGCATTTTTTTCAAGTACGTTTAACCCATTGGTGCCCAATGTCTTTGACAACCCCTAGTGAAATTTTCCAAGGAATATTTTTGTAGAATATATGAATCCTTCAATACCCAGTTTAAGAGGGCTTTTGAACAATTTTTGAAAAAATGGGTTAAATAGTCACATAATGGTGGCATTCAACGGGTTAAAATGTTCTACAAAAAAATGTATCATTGAATTTACTAAAAGTCTTCTAAGACGAAATTTAAGAAAAACCAATATTTGTACTGAATTTACCATATTATTTAATATGGCACTTGATCAATATTGCGAAACTTTAATACATTGTAAAAAAAAGTGTGACCCGGTAGACCAAAACCCAGTTGGGGTAGTACGATTCTACATGAGTACTTTCATTTGCAATTGGTGTGATTTGGACCCGAGCCGATGACCTGAAAATTGAAATTAGCACGCAGTTGCAACAGAAAAGAATTGCATATTTTTCCGTATTTCTAGTAAGAGAGAGTATGTGCGTATGTGTGAATTAAAAATTTTTTTTTTTCATTTTTTTCACTTCATTTCATATACGACCACTGGTTTTATTTCCTTTCATTTTCTAAATAATTGTCGATACGCAAAAAAAATAATCAAAAAAAAAATTATTTTACTCATAGTGAAAAAACATTTAATTGTGATGAGAAAAACACTCTTAAACTAACTGAATAACTAACTAACTAATATGTTTAAGCATTAAAATCGTTTACCTTGAATACAATTTTCAAAGCTTTATGAACACATAAAACCACCAAAAATGCTACCAATACATGCGCATGAAAATCTGCAACGTTTGCGGCATAAACCCATCTGGGTACTTTTTCTGTTGATTTTCTTGGTCATTGTTTTGGATAAGACAGCAACAGCGACTACCGAAAATGAACAAACAACAACACCAGAACCAGGTGAGTTAAATCCTAAATCCCAAAACAGTGAGGTCTACAACCTTGACAGTATAAAGCTGAAATTCTCGCCTTAATTTATGATGTATATGTATATGTATGTACGAGTATATGTGAGTATACATATTTATATTTGATATTTGCTGCAAGCAGGTTGGAATGTTACGTGCTTTGTGAGATCAGCCACAGCTGCCACATATGCATATGTATATGTGCATTATATGTAAAATATATTTACAAAGGAAGATAACCGTCACATACATAACACGTGGGCTGAACGGTCTCGGGCCTAACACATAGAAGGCACTAGTTTCATTGCGTTCACCTTTTTTTCAGTTAGTAATAACCTAACAACTGTTGCAATTTCATGATATTCTATTCGTGAGTTCGCGAGTTATTGTGCTAAGAGTGACGCTACTTTTGTTATTTTCAAAACAATGGAACAAAAGGAATTTCGTGTTTTAATTTTACACTGCTTCTGATGGGACAAAATACCGTTCAAGCAAAGCAATGTGTACAAATTCATTAGAAGCCTCCAATTATGGGATCAAGGTTAAGCACAATGAACGACGTTAGGGGTTGCGCTGCACTATGACTCAATAAAAGCTAAACTAAGCTAGTCACTATTAAGAAATGATTAGACACTATTTGGCCTTATCGCACTTAGTAACTTTGTTATGTACGAAAAGGTTATAGTAGGTCACATCCGAACGCTAAATAGTTTTTATGAAAATTTTTTCATGGCAACCACGAGTCGCAGTGGTGCTGTAATTGCCCCAGTGGGCTGAATCATCAATCAATCCAAACCTACTCGGCCAAGGTTGCACTGGTTTACAAATATTGATTTCTTTACCCAAGAACCAAAATATCCAATTTCTACAATATGTAAAATCGGTCGCTGCTCCTGAAAATTCGCAGAATTTTTTTCTGTCATGTTTTAGAGTAAAGAGAAAAGGCAGATCATAAAAATTGCTAATGTTTGAAGAATTCGTTGGTCCATCAAAACAAGTGATAAACAAAAATTTAAGGTAATGAAATTTGCTAGCTTTAATTGACACCTAACTTTTACATAAAATTAAATGTTTCCAAGATATGTACAAAGTTTTCCAAAAAGAAAAAGGAAACAGTTTTTGTTAGACAAATATGAAAACCTTCATTTGTGCTGAAACCGAGGCCTATTTTGAGGCAAAGGATAAGTCGTCCTGCAAAAGTGGTACTGAAATGTTAGAACGGCGCTGATTGCGTTGTTCTTGATGGAAATTATGTTCGGAGCTTTTCATTGCACCTTCAGTCGCGCCACAATGCAGTATTTTAAGATCTCATCTCTTCGTTCTATATTTTAATGATATTACCTGTTTTTCTTTTGCCATTTTTCTTTTGTATGCCTTGGAAAGCTTTTCTGCGATTAAAAAAACTGAGGTTGTTCCTAAATTTCAATCGGAAATTAATGCGATCGTTTGCAGGAGCATTAACTCAGGCATTTCTCTAAATATTAAGAAATTGTTTTATGATAATTTCGCCAAAACTCAAAATATATTCCAGTCATCATATAGTACTGCTAATACTTTATTTTGTTCCGTTTCCAATAAAGAACAAAAATACTAAAAAATATTCAAACGTATTTGATTTAGAGCTGAACTAAATTAAATTCCAAATGCTAGATGGGCATAAAATAGAATAGCTCCAATTTTTTTTGGCCATACTTCTTCCCATGGACAATGGGCACAGATATAGCCCGTTTTACTGAACCAATTTTGCTCAAATAAAATTTAAATGCCGTAAAATTGATGGCGTTATCGTGTGAACTACGATCATTCGGATCATAGGTTTTTTCGGGCTTTTTTTAATCAAAAAAGGGTCAAATAGCGGTTTTTCATCTTTTTTTTTAAGATCGTAGCTGATACGATGACGACATTCATACCGAATAAGAACCTTTTTGTCGTTTTGATTTCAGACATCTGTGAGTCCTGTAATCCGTGTCGCCAGCGACATACCTTTTTTGGAAGACCATTTTTTGAAGGCTAACAATTTTTGAACGAACCTCATATGGCCAAAACAAAATTCTTACTTTTTCAAAAAATTAAATACTTAAAACAAAAATAAAAAATATTTTTTCCTTTCCGTTTTACACGCGTTTAAAGAACACCCAAAAAAAAACAGTATTTCAAATGAGGCGAGTGCCTTAATTTCTGAAGCTCCCTGCTACACTGGAAAACTGGAGGATGGCTAAAACTTGCGCTAGTTGGGCATGATTTAAGCAAAAATGGATGTTAAAGTGATTATAGCGTCAAGAATGTCTAAAGTGGATTGTAGTCTGCAGCGGGCATTGGCAGTCAGTAATTTGGTTTCAAATTTTGCATAAACATTGAACAGATAGCACCTTCGGCAAGCGGAAATTTTAAGTACTTGTGATATGAAGAGTAATCTTCAGTCAGGACTGTCAGTTTTCAATCCAGTTTTCCTCATTAACTCACCCTCTGCCCTCTAAATGTAACAAACGTTGGCCCGCGATTGTTGTATTAGGACCTTAGATCTTTGCATTTCCTGTTACCTCAGAGCATTAGCATCGCAATTCAAGTATGAGTCTATATTACGGAGAACGCAGCATTTCATAAGGCTTACTAGTTTCCTCGTAGGTGACGAAAATAAAAAGATAAATTCTTGCCTTCGAAAATTTTGCCTTGCAGTAATCAAATTTTTACTAAAAAGCAGTACGAGTTTATTAACTATAAAGTGCGTAGATACTAACAGAAAAGCCGCCGCTCTTACTACATGACTCATTAAACGAGCAAGATATGCTCATTCTTTTTTCTGACGACTTTTCTACCTGATACTTTCATAAAGAATAAATGTAATAATTTACATAATATTACGCATTTCTATGCTTTTTTGTCCAATCGCATTTTCTATTATTACTGGCATTCTTTCATCTCGCTCGCAGCAAATCTGGAGTTGAAAGCTTTGCGAAATTTCTCAACGCATAAAAACAATTTAATTTACTCATTGAAACCGAATGGAAGGCATATTCTTATGTAGGCTTGTATGTGTTTAAGACTAATATAACGGTATGAATGGAAATAAAAATGAAGCGTTAAAATAATATGAAATACGAGTATGCCTCTATTTTTCTACCAGCCATGGCGACTATTTTATGCCATATTTTGTAGGTTATTATAGTAGTTATGACGCTACGGATGCTTAATGTACAGCCTACGAAAAAAAATATAGCCCCTCAACATCATGACCAGTTTAGCTGCTTGGGTTTTTGTTTTTTATTGCTCATTTTCTCATTTCTTTTATAAAAGTATAGTTCATTGACAAAAACCGAGCTTAAAACTTTATGCCAAAAATCAGAAAAATTGGAAATCAAAATTTTAACTTTTTAGTCGGAATTAAAAAAAAAAAAATGGGCACGCAGTTTTATAGCACACCGAATTTTGGTATAATTAAATGCAAGCTTGAATTTCCGAAAAATTTTCGTTAGTTGTTTTTTTCTTTGACGGTTTGGAGCGTTTCTCTATATAATAAATAATAAATCCTCGAAATTTTTTATGTGTTATTCTTATAAAGTTTAAAAACTTTGGAGACTTGAAACAAAAATAAAATAAATAATTGACGCGTACACTTCTGTTATGTGTTTTTCCGAGCTGCTCCCCTTATTTGTGGCTTACGTCTTGATGTAGTTCTATAAACGGAGAGACCTTCAGTTTTAAGCCGACTCCGAATCGCAAATGATTTTTTATGAAAAGCCTTTTCATGGCAGAAATTGCCTAACGAGGGACGAACGCTAAAAGAAAAAACTTTTTCTATAATTTTACTGTATCATGCACGGAGATTTGAACCTACGCAATTCTGAATGGTAGTCGCACTCCAACCCATTCGGTTACGGCGACCGGAACAACCTCGAGAAAAAATTGGTTTGAGTTGTACTTCATAACTCGCAACAGAATAATCTGAAGCAAAAACAAAAATCATTTGTTCAAGGAGATGTACCTTCGGTTAGCCCTGATAGGGTATTTGTTTAGATTTTTAAATTTTTCGACGCATTTGGAAGTCAATAAACTGATTTTCGACAAAAAAGTCGGCTAATTTTGTATTGTAAGGTTAATAATAATTAAAAAAAGCAAACTCAAAAACATACCTGATGAATTGTAGTCCCAAAGCGACCGCTCCAGTGGATTTAAGTATAGAATTTACATTTGTCAGAATTTCTCTCGCTTTCCAACTATGTAACGACTGTGTTCGAATAATTTATAAAATTTGTAAAGTGCTGACAAAATCAGCACTGAGTCAAAATAATCAAGCATCGAGCACCAGCACCGGTGTGCGGGTACTAGTTGCACATACGCCCGGGTTGCCCAAAAATGTACGAACAAATTCGAGAGTTCTAAAGAAAGCTGCCTTGGAGCAACGAACATTCAAATACCCATAACTTTGTAAATTTTTTTCGAATGACTTGAAATTTTGACATAATATTCTGAGATGAAAAACACAAAAACTAATAAAACTAAACTCTTATTTACTAGGAAATACAGAATTCCAGAGATAACTCCTCCGACGCTAGGTGGTACGGCACTTCCGTTTAGTGAGGAGACTCGCTACTTAGGACTAATATAGGGTGGAACATGTATAATTTGCTTTTTGAATCGGCTATAAAAAAAACGAATCAATATTTTTTCAAACTTTTTTTTTTATTTTGAAGATTGAACATTGTCATTTATGAATGAAAAATAATATCGTTCAAATGACTGCCACGACTGGCTTTACAGTAGGCCATTCGATCAACCCAATTTTTAAGCACATTTTCGATTGTTTGGGCTCCAATTTCATGAATGGCAACTTCGATTTCGTGTTTCAAAGCATCAATCGTCTCTGGATGGTTCGCATAGCATTTGTCCTTAACGGCTCCCCACAAAAAATAGTCCAACGGGCTTAAATCACAGCTCCGAGGCGGCCAAGTGATATCGGAATTTCGGCTGATTATTCGGTTTTCAAAACGGTAGCCAAAAGTTCGAGTGTAACTTTGGCAGTGTGACAAATTGCACTGTCCTGTTGAAACTAAATGTCGTCCATGTCATTCTTTTCAATTTTTGGAAACAAAAACTCGTTGAGTATGTCACGGTAACGCTCGCCATTTACTGTAACCGCGGCTCCTCGCTCATTTTCGGAAAAAATGGCCCGATGATGCCGCCAGACCAAAACCGCACCAAACAGTGACTCGTTGTGGATGCATTTGCTTATCTACAGTAACGGGTGGATTTTCTGAGCCCCAAATCCGACAATTTTGCTTATTGACGTATCCACCGATATGAAAATCAGAAAAGAAGAAGAAGACTCACCACTTTGGAAATAGGTTTTCACTAATTCCCAATTTTGTTCAAGCGTATAGCGTTTCATTTCGTAAATGTCAAACCTTTAAGTAAATTATGAACACATTTGACATGTCATTTGTGTTACCTTTCTCAAAAAATATGTAGTTCAAAAAGCAACGCTATATGGCCCACCCTGTATTAGTGATAAAACTCAGATGAAAGTCAAATGTCGAATATAGAGTGAGAAGGGCGACAATAGCGCTCTACTCTTGGAAAAAGTTAATTGGTTTAAATTGGAGTCTTTCCCCCTCTATCTTATATAGGCTTTGCACAACGATAGTAAGAGCAATCCTAACATACGGTGGCCGGCTTTAGATAAGAAATATATCAAAAAGGCTATGGAACATGTACAAAGCATAGCCAGTTTTTGTATCTGCGGGGCACTTGGGACTACACCTACAGAAGCACGAAATATGAAGCAATTCGGCAAGCAAATAACTGCCAAGTCAGCTCTCAGATTAAGAGAAATCGATCTACTCAAAACGAACCGTAGAGGGCACTCGTCAATTTTAGAAAGATTCTCCTGAATTCCTGCTACAACGGATTTCTGTAAGACCAAGGAAAGAGGAATGGGATAACAGACTTATTATTAACGGAAATGATATGACCAACCAGACAGATGGCTCAAAATTAGATAACAAAGTAGGCGAAGGTTTTCACTCCGTTAAACTTGATGTTAACCAATCATTTCTCCTACCTGATCATTGCAGTGCATATCAAGCGGAAGTCATGGCTACAAATCGACTTACAGAGCGATAAAAACGAGAGAATTATCCACATATGAAGTCTTCATTTACTCAGACAATCAAGCAGCTATAAAAGCGCTCGAATCTAGAACGAACTCATCAAAAACAGTCATATAATGTTTTAAACTTCTAACTGACGTATCTCAATACCTCAAAGTAAACCTTATCTGTGTACCAAGCCACAGGAATATAGCAGGAAACTGCAAAACAGATGAAATTGCTAGATACTTGCTTGTTGATACCTATGCATAAGCGTGGAGAACGACAACATCCGATGAAGCGACGCTTGTCATGTTTGTGAGAAAGATTCTGCGCAAGATTTTTGGACCTTTGCACATTGACAACGGCGAATATCGCAGGCGATAGAGCGATGAGCTGTATGAGCTTTATGACGACTTAGACATAGCGCAGCGAATAAAGATCCAGCGCCTACGCTGATTGGGTCATGTCGTCCGAATGAATACAAACGCTCGGGCTCTGAAAGTATTCGATGCGGTACCAGCTGGTGGAAGCAGAGGAAGAGGAAGGCCTCCTCTGCGTTCAAAAGATCACGTGGAGAAGCACTTCACTTCACTTGTTGTGTCCAGCTGACACCCGAGAAGGAAACGACTGGCGCGATTTTTTAAACTCGGCCAAAATCGCGTAAGCGGTTATCGCGCCAGTTAAGAAGAAGAAAACCTGACTACATTCGAACTAAGCAAACAGACATGGCCGAAATGGAGCAGCAGTCGCTCAAAAAGCCTGTTGAGATTTAGTAAAGAATTTACAAAAATATGTTAGGTGTATTAACTGGTCATTGTTAATAGGCAACCACTCCACTTGCTTGGGACTTCCATACTCGGATTTTTGTAGAAGCTGTCTTAACACGAAAGAAGAGGAAACACCTCCTATGTGAGTGTGAAGGCTTAGCCAGAAGGAGACTTCCCGCTCTTGGTAGTGTATTTTAACAGATGTAGCGGATATAGCGCATCTAAAACTAACAAAGCTGTGCTCGTTTATAAAAGCTACAGAATGGTTTAAAAAGGAACCCATAGTGTAAGGATAGATACCAGTGATATCACAATAGATCTACGACAGGTCTAAGTGTGTCATTATGACAACCATCCCTACCTACTTACCTGCCTACCTACAAGTATAACCACAATCAGAATTTCACTTACTAGTAGAAATTTGGTCTACAGTAGAAATATCCCCGCTAGCATTACAATACACAGCAATTTGATTGGTGAGAGTAATTTGCGCACAAAAAAGAAATACTCAGCGTCGAATTATAATATTTTCACTTTTAATTATGCAAATAAAAATATTCACTGGAGGCTTTTGAATTGAATTCTGCACAGTTCATATCCAGGTAACGACACACAAGAGCCGTCAACATCTGCACGAGTGCGGACGGTGGGATGGCAAAGCATTTCCGCGCATGCTGCTCTGCGTATGCTGCACTGAATCCATGTTTGAATTGTAAAGCGCGCAATTTTTGGTGGATTTTCAGTGCGTCAAATTCTTCACAATTTCACCATCCATGTCACATTTGTGCGCCTGGAGCGTTAAAAAAGCTTTAAATATATTATAGTTTAATCTACGGGTGACAAGGCATTACTCCGAATGCAGCACAAAGTTCATCAGCCAGGTATTTGGGTGATGGCCACAATTTGCTGAAAATTACGTACCAAAACCATCCGTTTCGTAATTGTGTGCGTGCATTCGTGCGTTCGTAATTTGCTTGCCGCCCATAGAAGCGTAAATCATTCAAAACAAAATTGATTTATTGTCGAAATGCAAAATATTCTACTAAATAACTAAAATAACAACTACGAGAATAGCCGGAGCAACATCGACCAAATACCGAGTAATTGGGAGGATAGAGAGAGAGAGAGAGATGCTTACGCAGATATATGGATATATGATACAATATTTATTTTTTACTTCCGAAAGATTATGACAAAATGTTATTACCAAATATTATTAGGTGTACAACTTTATTCCGCCGCTTTTCCATCAAACCTTAAGGGGTCCCAGTGGTCTAAAGCTCGAAAATTTTGTGTATTTTCAGGAATTTTTTTACAATAAAAAAAGGAAAAACGATATTTAAATTTTTTAGGCTTTTTATTTAACTTCTTTTACATACAAAAATTTAAAAAAAAATTAATTATATTAATTTTAAAAATGGCGCCGAAGTTGACCCTCCTGAAAAATTGGACAACACCGTTGGCCATTTTGGCTCTTCTATTTATCTGAAACACAAAATCAAAAAAAAATATTTATCAGTATGTTTCTAGTTATGCCCCGTACTAGAATAAAAAAAAAATCAAAAAATTTGGCAAAATGGCGCAGTTTTGAATTTGACACTCTAAAAATTGGTTTTTTCCCAGTTTTTTAATAAATAAAATACGAAATAATTGAAATAATAATATGATTCTAGGATAAGCAATAGATAGCCATTGATGTTGTGAACAACATATTAAAATTTCACACGATTCGGTTGAATAGTTGTTTTTTTTGGCAACACCAGGCCGAAAAAGTTGTTTTGAGATGATTGAGTTTAAAGTTTTGAGAGTAGCCGCGTGACGAATCTGACTTTACCTGCTAAAACGGCTGGAGAATCGAAAATACTGGGAATATTCTTCCAAAAATTTCACAGTATATTCTTAAAAGCCTATACTTTCGAAATATCGAAAACAAAAAAAACGATTTTTGGAAAATTCTAGACCACCGGGACCTCTTAAGAGGACATATACCTGTAAACGGCCATATTTTTCCTTATTTTCGTTAAAATTATTTAAAATGAAGAAGTCAATATATTTTTTTTCAAAATTGGAATACAGTTTATTTATAAATTAAAATAATATAATTTTTTTTTTTTTATTTTAATCATTTAAAATGGCGGATGTACACTCAATTCTTCCAGGAAGGTCGCAACGGGGCTTCTCAAACATTTTTTTGTTTATTAATGTCATAATTTCTATATGAATTAAACAAAAATGGAAAAAAAAAATCTCGGAATAAAGTGCTTAAAAAATGAGTTTTGGGGTGAATTTTCCTACTGCTTTTCGAAAACTTGTAAATTCACATCGTAATATCATAAAGAAGATGTGTGCACAATTTCAGGGAGATCGGTCAATAACTTTTCGAGTTATCGTGTACGCCAATTCGAAAAATATAGTTTTGAAAAAAACGCGTCTAAAGTTTGAATACATAACTAAACCTCTCCCAGCGCACTGTGGGACAGAACCGTGCGTACCGTCTCAAAAATCTGTAACTTTGTTCCTAATTGGAGTAACAAACTGAAAATTTTTATGTAATATCTAGAATGTTTATACTATAGAATAAAAGGACACTTGGTGTATTATTTTATGTTAATAATACTAAAAAAAAATGTATATTGTCATACAAACAAATATTTTGCATAACAACATCAGCAAAATCATAATATTTTACCATACTTCACTTCAAATTAAATTCTAAAAGTGAAAATACTTAATACCTATACTTGAAACTTAAAGAAAAAAAATAATAAAAGAAAATATAATACTGCTATTTACATAAATACTAAGCTCTTGGCTTCATCTAATAATTGTTTTTCAATATTTATAGGTGCTTTTCTAATACTAGAGATGTATGGATCTGATGTAAAAAGAAGTCCATTAAATACATCTTCATTTGTTGCTGACCTAGAGCACTTTCTAGCGTGATTCAATCTTATATTTTTGTAATCTTTGTTGCGAGACTCTTGGGCATCTTCAGATAAATGGCCAATAGGCAAAACAGCAAAATGTTTAATGATACTTTCGCCATGTATTAAAATTTTGTGAACGGAAGATGGCATATTATACCACATATACTTCGTGACGTATAATTCCGCTGTAGCTCGAGTATATGCTCCAAATTTTTCCGGATTAATTGCAAGGCCTGATGCCAAAGTTTGAAGAATTATATAAAATCTTTTAATGAGGTTCTTATCAACTCCTGTAATTTCCGAAGAACAACTGTAGTTTTCAAAAAACCGTCGAGCTGTATTGCCATCATTGCTGTTTCCGGTACCTTGCCGGGGTTTGTCAATATTTAATCCCATCCGGCTTCGAAATAAACTTTGCACAAGTTTCTTCTTGTCTTCCTTACTTTTTTTGTCTTCTTTTTCAAATGAGAGATTATATGAAATATGCAAAATTAACTCCATGCATCTAATCCAAGCATGCAATGTAGACAAGCCGTACTCGTATGCATTTATGTTAACTGGCTTTGTATCTATTCTTTCCAAATTATTCATCTCGCTTGGCTTAGAATTACATACCGTGCACACAGCTGCAGAACTTGTGCCAGTTAGAACTTGTGTAACTTTTCCATCCACCATAGTTAAAAATAGTTTGTGAGTTATTTCTGTTACCTGGTTCTCTCTGTGTATCTTAGACGTTGTCAAATTATTAATTTGATCACGAATATCAGCAACCACCGAACGGGTTTTCTCCGGGGCTTCTCTCGCAAATTCTATCCAAATTGGTCGGCAATATCGAATTGAAGAGCAAGCTGGATTTTGCCAAAGAACCTCTTCTGTTTCAATATCTGTCAGCTTTATTGGAACCAAAGACGCAATAAATAAGTTTGCATCCGAAACCAAATTTTTTTCATCTGATAAAATTTGTTTATATTCACTTTGTCCCGATGAACCATCACATCCCCATTTGGTAAACAATTGAAGATTTCTTTTTGTTGGCTTGTAAGCATTTTCAATTTTCAGGATACGGGCTGTAGTATGATCCAGTAACTCTTGCAGATTAACTTTAACACCAGTATCTGTCACTTCAATGCTGGAGGGTTTAGTTTTTTTGCGTCTGTCAATACGTTATAAGATGGAAATATATTAAAGTTCTTCTTAATAAGGCTTAACCGAAGTAATCCATATTGTTCTTTTGAAAGATCTAAATCAGCAAACAAACTTAAAGCTTCATCCGGCGTAAAACAGGTTGCATTGTAAGTTTCACGCAACAATTTTTCCTTTATAATCTTTTTTTCTTTTTTATCGCTCTTTCGCATCATTTCTACAACAGAAGCTTCATCGAACTCTCCTTCAGACCGCAATCCTTGGACATATGCGTTATGTATATACTCGAGTCCATATTCTTGAACCAATTCCATATGCTTCCTTTTTCTAGATTTCTCTGATAGATGATCATAAGACTTTGGTGGCCGTCCACGTTCTCCAGACGCTCTAGGTGTAATATCAATTGGTACTTCCTGGAATTGTACCTTAAATTCACTTTCCAACCAAGTCGAGTTATTAAGAAGAAAACGTTGTTTTGTTCGGCTAGATTTGCTCCAGCGATCGTTGAACTTTGATAAGAGCAATTTTTGAATACTTTTCAAAACAAATTCGCTTTTAAATGAGTTCAAATTATATTGTTCTTCTAAGTAATTTTTTATAGCATCTGGTGTTGTGCCGTGGTCAATGAAAAATACGCACAATTCTCGTCGAGGCACCACAAATTCACTCATTTTGTTAAGTATTTGGCAAAAAAATTTGTTTGAATTTTGTAACTATTTATGTCTTTCAAATATACGCAAAAATTCGTCACTGTTCTTGAGTTGCAAACGCATGATCAAACGTGCGCGTGCATGTTGTATATTCATATGTATGCACTACTTACCAACAATAAGTTTACGCAATCTAGCAGAACCGCACAGTAAAATCGTTATTCCAAAAATTCGTTAATTATTAAGAACTTTACTTTCAAACAACAGAGATTTAATAACTTCATCGTGCTATAAGATGATCTTTTTGTGATACTTCGCGTGGAAGGGGGTTAATTTGGAGGTCAAAGGTCAAAGGGTTTTAATATGAAAAAATGTGATGTTTCTATAGATATGTCAACCGAACTAAAAGATTATGTGTTTATTTATTTAGATATATTTTTGATTGATCTTTAATTCAAATTTTACTAAAATTTTTTGAAAATTGTTTTCCTTTTCTTAAAGAGAAATTTGGTGTCTAATTAATTTTGGGGCAGGTTGGGGCAAAATTTTCTTTTTGATTTTACTTCTACATAAGTTACTTTATGTTATGATATTAAAATTACGAGAGAGCCAAACGGAGCTAACTGTCAAAAGTCCATTTGAAGTTTCTAATACGCATACAAAATAAGGTATTCTTTAAAAAAATGTATGCCTTTCCAAGTTTTGCAAAAAAATAAAATTTAAATACTTTTTTAATAGTAAATTGAATGACCTTTCTAACAATATATAACACTTATAGATTTGCATCGAAGATAATCAAAATATGACCATGTAAACTGCTAGTATAATGTGCATCATAATCGACACTATTTTATGCATCAACTTGCAAGTCATGTTTTTTTACAAAAATAATTTAAATAATATTGTTTAAACACAATATAATATGTATTGGACATTTAGTCACATATGTACATAAACAAAATATTCAATATCGAAAATTTACAAAACCTATTTTTGAGACGGTTTGGAAATTTCTGTCCCACAGTGCAGCGGTCGAACGCAAAGAATAGAGTGGTCACAGTTGACGATCTATAATATAAGAAATACTTAAATTTACGTTCTAAAAATTTTTTTCACATATTCTTAAAGGATTATATTAACATTTTATGAAAACATTTTTTTTTTCTACATTTTAGAGGTATCTGTCCCCTTAAGGCATTTTGTTAGGTTAAATAAGGAAGTTTGATCCGGACCGAATTTTATGTCTGTGTGCACATTTAATTTAATTTGGGTTGGCTGTTAATTTTTGGAATCAAATAGCCAAGGAGATTTATAGCTTGCAACATCAAACGGAGACGGAAATTTAGACTTACCATATAAAAATGATATGAGTTTGGAGAAAAAGGATTCCTTTATTTTTGCGTAAAATTTTCCCTAACATCAAAAATGCCTGTGTGAGGTTATTCACTATCGGATGAGGTCAACAAACTGTAAAGATACTTTATAAAACGGATCCTAAGCATATCAAACTTCACACCAAACTATGCAATTTCGCTGGAAACCGCAACTGAAGAAAGCAACTTTTATACGTTGGCTCTTCACATGAAATATATTTTTAAAACTTTATACGGATATAAAGAAAGCAGACTTCCGCAAAAATTAACGCAGTATTTGATACGAAAAAACATTGTCTAGTACAAATATCTAAATAAAATGGGCTCAGAATTTGGATTAACTTTCGATGAGTGCATAAATAGCACGCAGTGGCACAGCCTTTGCATACAGTTGCTGAAAGAATTAAGGCCAAACACACCGGAGAACATAGCGAGAAGGCTTTACACTATTGTATTCGGCTTTACACTATTGAAATTATTTAATAGCGAATTTTAACTAATTGAATATTTTATTTATATTTATATAAGGAAAATGACAGATGACAAATTTTCATGTCCTATGAACATATCTTGGGTTTGGAAATAAGTTCATAGCATCTTTATATTTTCTTTTATTTTAAAACGATTCGTTTGCTGTTTGGCAAAAGAAAGGAATTCATTCGATAGAACTCTTTCTGCTCTAGAAAACTAAAAGGTTTTCTAATAAGAGGTGTTATTTTAATATTCAAAGAAAAATGCTATTTTTAAATATAAATGATCGGATTTTTATTTCATTACAAAGAGGAAGGTAAGCCGTTAATAGTGGAAAATAACATCAGGCAAATGACCACCACGACCACACTTACAGGACAATATCCTTTTCATGAAATTTTCCATAACCGAATCGCAAAGTGGCTGCCCTATGTTCTCGATAGCCTCACGATTTCCATCTTTGAGGTCTTGAATCGACCCTGGGCTGTTGGCGTAGACCTTCTTTTTTACGTGGCTCCCAAGAAAAAGGTCACAAGGTGTTAAATCACAAGATCTTGGTGGCCAATTGTGATCACCTCTTCGAGAGATAACATGGTCCGGAAACTTTTCCCGTAAAAAATTAATGGTTTCGTTTCTTGTGTGCGCCGTTTAGTTGATGAAAATAAACGTTGTCCAGATCAATACCATCAAATTCCATTCGCCATTAACACCTATTATTGGGAAACCCAATGTATTTTTGAGTTATTTCATTTTTTATTAGTTTTGGGGCCTAGGAATGGAATACCCAAAGTGCAAAAATCAATATTTTCAACATTTGCTCTTCTTTGCTTTTCATCGAGGTCAAAAATCTGCCGAAACAGCAGGGCATTTGTGACGTGTATAAAGAAGGTGTCATACGCCTGTCTACAGCACGGAAATGGTTCGTAGAGTTCAAAAATGGCGACTTTGAAGTCGATGACACGTCCCGCAACGTAAGAAGCGGACGACTTCTGAATTCGATGAAAAACGTCTCAAATCAGTCGGAAAAAATGAGCCGCGATCAAAAAAGGCTTCTCAATCACCTTCATTCTAAGATATTTACCACAAAATTGGGAGCCTGGTGGTTTCACGAGCTCAACGAAAAAAAAACATAGAAAGTTTTCTTCAAATTGCTTCTCAGCATATCGTCCGCCATCGAGTAACACGCGGTCATATCAGCGTTTTTTATACCGAATCGTCACGGGAGATGAGAAATGGTGCCTATACATCAATATGAAGCAAAGAAAAGAGTGGGTGGCTCCAGGAGATATGCTAAATCTGAGAGTCAAGATGGCTCTTCTTCCAAAGAAGATCATGAAATGTGTTTGGTGAGACTGGGAGGGTATGGTGCACTGGGAAATGCTCGAAAAGAATGCCAAAATCAACAAGGAGTTCTACATGCATTGCCCAACCACATCGCGCGAATGAGACTATTCGACTGAAAAGACGTGATCGACAGAGTCAAACCATACTCCTTCACGACAACGGCAAGCGCCATGTTGCACAAGTCGTCAAAGCCGCGCTCCAAGAGCTCGAATCGGAGGTCCTTCAGAATTCGCCGTTTTCTCTGGGCCTTGCACCGACTGATTACCTTCTGTTCCGCTCCCTGATAAACCATATGAATTCATTCGATAACCAAGAGGTCCTTAAGAACTGGCTGAACAACTTCTTTGACACCAGACCAGGTGATTTTTGGCGGAACGGCATCAACAAATTGGTCGAGAGGGGGGAAGAGGTTGTAAACTGTAATGGCGAATTGATTAACTTATTGATATAATTATTATTTATTGTTTAAATAAAAGTCTTCGCTCATCATTTTCATCATCCTCATAAAAATATCTGGCGTTCGGAGTCGGCTTGAAACTGTAGGTCAACGCTACCAACTTATTCTCCAACCCAATATAAATTTTTTTTTTTTTTTTATTACAAACATTTTATTATATATAAGTACAATGTTTGTTAACACTACAACTAGTTTAAGGAAAACTAACAAGCAGTATGATTTTAACAATTTTGTGGGGTTTTTATCAAGAGAGTTTGAGGATCTCTTCTTTACATTAACTACCAATAAGATCATATGGGTCTTTTCGCTGGCGTCGTCGGGTTAGGCCTGCGGTGTTGAGAAGCTTGCTAGCTTCCTCGTTTACGTGCCCCTGGAGTCTCTTAGAGTGGGCTTCTGCTTGTATTATATTTTAATAACTTCAGCGACGGTAGGAATGTTGAGGTCACGCTGAAAATCTGCATTACGAACGTACCAAGGTGCGTTCACAATGTTTTTGAGAATTTTATTTTGAAATCGTTGGATTATGTTAATATTATTTTGACTAGAACAGCCCTAAAATTGTGCGCCGTAAGACCACACTGGTTATTTTGTTATATGTATATGTAGAGTTTTGAATTCCGTCCAATGGGCCTGTTCACTTTTAGTATTTTCAAATTAAGTTCACTTCGTTTTATTTTTATATGCTCCTTCCAACGAAGCTTGACTTGTTTACAGTAGCACAGAAAACAAACTATGTGACATATCACGCTGAAATTTGCCATGCAAGCTTATAACAGTCCTACCAAAAAACAAAAAATCTATTTTTGCCATATGTCATCCGCGTCTCGGATACCGTACTTGATACCGTCTCGTTCATATTTGAGTAGAAGGTATGTTTATCGGAATACACTTAGAGGTACTTAGAGGTGTGCCTGTACCTGTTTACATATAAGTTGCAGTTCGCAGAATGAACTCCAGCTTAACAAATAACTGCTTACATGCCATAGCATCTACATTTGAAGCATTAGGCAGTCACCTTCTTAAATAGAAATGCGAATAATATGGCTGATTGCTGGGCACGGAAATTGCTTTTCACCAGTGACATTTTCTTCCTCAAAGCCTGTCTGTCAGTTTCTGCGACAGCACAAAATAAGAAATAAAAACGACATAAATGCAACACATCCACAAATGCGCACTGCACATCCATTGCTCAACTTTCAAGAAAGAAAGCCAATTGCAAGAGCACATAAAAGTCATCACTCCGCATACTCACTTTCGTCCATTTACTATTCATTCTCTTAGATAGGCATTGGCATTGTCAGGGACGTTCAAGTTTGCACTTGGCGGCACATTTTTGGCATCAATAGCAACAACATGCCATGGTTGCTTAGCAGTGACACTCAATTTAAGTCTGCCTCAAAGCTCTCTTCTGGCATTGTTGTCTGAAACTGACACACATATACTCGTGCATGCATGCATGTGTACATGTGATCACACATAGGGCTTACATTTTTTGTAAGGTTCACAAGAGTCAATAAAGTTAAAAAACTAGAGTAAAACTTAAATTCAATTTAAAAAGTAAAAATTGGCCATAAACCCAGCACCACTTTTTAATTAACGCAAAATGATCCAATGGTGTTATACAAAATTCATGTTTTGCAAAAACGAAAAAAAAAACAAATTCATCCTGAATTGACACTATTACTTTTTTGTTAAAAACTATACAATCATTGGTCCAAAATTATATTCCTAAAAATATAAAATAGTGCCGCCCAAAAAGGGAAGTTTACCTTCGCGTTCTTACGATGCGTAAGCACCACCACAGCACTCAACGTCATTAACACTCAGATAAACCGCGGGCTCAACCAAAACCGCCTCTGCGAGAGGACTGCCCTAGTAGCGTAGGATCTAAAAGAGGCTTTCGACACAGTCAGCCACGTCACGCTACTAGATGATATTTTATAGTCGACACCCCCGCCAGGGCTGAAGAGGTGGACCGCGAACTACCTGAGTGGTCGGCATTCGTCAGTGCTATTTTGAGACCAAATCTCAAAACAGAGGAAAATAAGGCAAGGAGTTCCGCAGGGTGGTGTCCTTTCATCATTGCTGGTCTCCTACGCCGACGATTCCATGATAATGGCGTCGGGCAATGACATTGATGGCATGTACGTCAAAGTGAACGATTAATTCACCGATCGCTTTCTAACTGCGAGGAATATACAACTTTCCCCCACAAAGTCCACAGCGCCCCTCTTTACCACCTGGACAAAGGAGGTCAAACTGCAACTCAAAGTCAAAGTCGATGACACAGCAATCTGTTTACAATCCCAAAATTTTGGATGTAACCTTTGACAGTTTGCGCTCCTTCTCTCAACCGCAATTGCCTCTAAAGAAAGACAAAGAAATGTTGCTATCGAAATTTAAGGCAATAAGTTGGACGGTTTTAAACTATGCTGCGCCTGTCTGGTCGCCTGGAACCAATGATTCGCAGTGGACGAAGCTACAGACTTGTCAAAACACTGCCGTTAGGACTGCGACAGTCTACTTATGTCCCCATTACAACATCTGCATGACGAGGACCATAATAAACTGCTCAGCAAGCAGTTCCTGTTAGGGTGTTACCACAGGTCCCAGCCATGCAGACACCTGCTTGAGTCTGAGCCACCTCCCAGATATGTCAGGAGGCACCTCCTTAATTACGGCAACGCGACCTAGGACAAAACAGAATTACTGGATCGGAGAGTGTACAGACAGACAATTAACGACATTAAACGGGAGACTCTTACCACCTTCTTAAGTTCCCAACCCCCAAATGCCGACATCGGAGTCAACCACCATACATTGCAGACGAGGAGCTCCAACTTCACCGAGAGTCCCGCGTAACCTTGGCACAATTACGTTCTGGATTCCTTAGCAGGTTAAAGTCCTACCTATCCAGAATTGACCCCGACATACTAAACATATGTCCTGCATGGGAAGGCACCCCGCACGACACTAACCACCTTTTCACATGCCCCGTCAAACCCACTCATCTAACACCCCTCTCCCTCTGGACCCAACCTGTCGAAACATGGTGTTTCCTCGGCCTGCCGTTAGATGAGCTAGACCAAGACGACCGGTGATTTACACTGGATTGGTAGGGCAAAGTTACTGCAAAGATAACAACATGCGTAACGATGTAATGCTTGCCCTTTTAAATAAAGGGTTTTTAATAGGAGGTGTTACTTTGATATTCAAAGAAAAATGCTATTTTTTAATATAAATGATCGGATGTTTATTTCATTATAAAGAGGAAGGTATGCCGTTAATAGTGGAAAATAACATCAGGCAAATGACCACCACGACCACGCTTGCAGGACAATACCCTTTTCATGAAATTTTCCATAGGGTCCAAGGGCTGCCGTCCCAGTAAACTAGCCCTGTATAGTAAACCGTTTATCATGTACTCTGCATTTATATTCTATTTGCATAGACATCGTTACTTTGTCAAAGAGAGAGGCGACTTCGAAAATATAACTCAAAACTTAACTACAATACTTAGAGATTTGCTTTACTCAGAGTTTTAGTTCACACTGAGTGAGTGATATATCTGACTGTCGGGTTAGAGTGAACTCAGCAGCTGAGTTTTCTTGGCTCAGAGGTTTTTATAGCACTACCGCTCTCAACTGTCGAAGTCTTCGTCTGAGAATGGGTGCTCATTTCGCTTAACGCTGTGTCAGATGCAACGAAAACGGGCCTAAATTTGTTGTGTTTTCAATCTCAGAATGTACTCTTACTGAACAAATGAAATTGCAAACAAGTTATTGGACAACGTACTCATCATTTTCGTTGATTCAAACAGTTGAATGTGTTTACATCTCCATTTGTCCTGCCTACCGTGAGAATGAGGAGGCGATGAAACACTTGTTGTGCATCTGCCTAGCCTTTGAGTGGAGACGAGTATCTTAGTTCTCTAACTTCCTGAGCGCGTTTTCGTGCTGTTGTTGTTTATTTGCCACAAAAAGCAATAAAAGTTGGGCAAAACGAATTGAGTATTCAAAGTCCTTTCAAGCAGTCTTCAAAGTGCCAACATATGATGCATTTTTGATTTTTGTTTTATAGTAGCAGAGCTGATAGTGTCACGCTCATAAGAATCAAAAGTTTGATTGGTGATGCTGTGCTAATTGAAAAGACATAACTATTCCCCCCAATTCTTGGATAATATTCTTCAGCAAAGAGAAATTCTGCACACAATTCCACTAAATAAGTAAAAATTCCATTGCACGTTGAGATTAGGTACCAACTTTCCATAGAAACAGAAGCAGAAATGGAAATAGAAATAGAAATATTTTATGTAGTAAACCAAAAAATTTGCAAATGGGCAGGCAAAGGCAAGCGAGTAGCGTCAGACATTGTAAACGACTAGAAAAAATTGCAAAGTGAAAAACGCAAAGTCGAAACCTGAAAAAAGCATACATATGGAAATATTTTCTCACAAAAATGCAACAATAAAAGTTGAATGAAAATGGAATGGAATGTACAAGGAAAAGCAAGAGTGTGAGATAATGGAAGTCATTCAAACGTTCATTCTCAACTTAACCCCCAATAGACGAAAACTCATAAATCAACAGCATACGCCACAAAAACTGGCGTTGCACAGTGCAACGTCACCATAAAAATCATGGGCAAAGTAGAGAAGTGATCATAGTTTTTGGATGTTTGGCGCTTAAAAGAAAAAAATATTAATTTAAAAAAACGTTGAATATTATTTGGCGAAAATGCGAAAATCTAAGCCAGGCTGCTGAACTTGTGCATGGTGTTTATGGTGCCGATAATGTAACAATTGTGGTTTCATCGATTCCGTTCAGGCATTTTTGATGTTAAACAAAATGTTTTTATTTTAATATCGATAAAATCACAGAAATAATTGAAGTTGACCGGCTGTTAGTAGTCCTAGCATCGCCCATTTGCAGAAAAATTCTACGCAAAAATAATGGATTTATTTTATTTTTTATTTTATTTTATAAAGGTTTACATAACAATAAAATAATTATACAAACTGAAAGTAGTGCAGCGCTAGCATCGGAGGCTTTCGGCTGGAATAATGGATTTATTTTCCCAAAGTTAATATTATCGGGCCACTTTTGAATATTCCCGAAGACTTGGTTCTCTGGAAACTTTCCTTGTCCCGAGAGACAAATCCTCCAACTATAAATTCCTCGAGAGAAGATTTCCGAGTATATTTTTGCCTTGAAAGAGCTTCTCATAAAAAACCATCTGAGGCGTAAAACTGTAGGTCCTTCCCGAAAAGGATGCGAATTATTGCGAGACGCTTGTCCACCGGTGTGCACAAAAGCCCAACACCAAATTTGCGCTCCTTTACATGACAGCTGTAGTAGACGTCACCAGGTCCAATGGTCTTCTTGTCTTGCCTCGTCCATCGCATCTTTAAAATAGCGGCGACGTCAGCCTTTACTCTTACAAGGACATCAACCAGCCGGAAAATTTGTAGAATTTATAAAATCTTTTTATAAATCTTGTAGAAAATTTGAAACCTGAATTATTTTGATATTTGTTATAGATTGAACTATATTTTTGTACAAAAAATAATTGAAATTGAAAAATAAATAAGTAAATAGTCAAAACATGTTGCAGAGGTGCTTCTGTAATAATTGCTAATAAAACTGGCCAAAATTGCATTTTTTATCTGATGATTGAGGTTTTTAATTTGACGTCGCTGATTCTTAATATACCCTCAATTAATTTGTGACACCTCTTGTTTATGAGATATAGCTTTCGTTAATAATTCATTAATTTTTGTTTGCTCGTTTGCTGGAAAATTAAAAAAAAGGGGTTTCGACACCATTATTAATTGACAATTGAGACTTACAAAAACTACTTTGGTCACCCGAAGGAAATGAAAAATAAGTATTGAATGCCTCAAAAGGCATGCAAAACATGCGTTGAGTTTTCACGCCTGTGGACAAATAGGAAAAGGAATAGATTTAGGTACGAAACTGCTATGGTCTGGAAGGAACCCGCGAACCACCACGACGATTGTTATTTTTGGTTGGTTAACATAACTGGCATTAATCGGAAAAATCGAGCCAAATATATATATATATATATAATTCGCGGTTACACCCTTTTTGGGTGTTTGGCCGAGCTCCTCCTCCTATTTGGGGTGTGCGTCTTGATGTTGTTCCACAAATGGAGGGACCTACAGTTTCAAGCCGACTCCGAACGGCAGATATTTTTATGAGGAGCTTTTTCATGGCAGAAATACACTCGGAGGCTTGCCATTGCCTGCCAAGGGGCGACCGCTATTAGAAAAATCTTTTTCTTAATTTTGGTGTTTGACCGAGATTCGAACCTATTTTCTCTCTGTGAATTCCGAATGGTAGTCGCGCACCAACCCATTCGGCTACGGCGGCCGCCAAATATCCTTGCATACAGTCAGCATATAGACGTGTTTTAAGCCCTAAGATATCACCAGAACCACAAGCTGGTCCATCATAGGAGGTTAGGTTAGGTTAAATGGCTGCCCTAGCTAAAGGGCTCACTTGGACAAATGTTAAGAAATTCGTCCGTTGTCCATCATAGGAGAAGCCTCTGCCTTTAAAGGCGAATACTGACTGTAGGGATAGAGACTTTGAATATGACCTGGAAACGCCAAGACGATTCAACCAAGATGATTTAAACGAGCTTATCAGACACTTGGATCTATCAAAGTCTGCTTCTGAACTTTTGGCTTCTAAGCTAAAAGAAAGAAACTTAGTAACAAAGTAAACTAAAATTTCTTATTACCGCACAAGAGAACAAAATCTTCAGAAATATTTTGCTGAAGAAGATGACTTTGTATTTTGTAAAGATATACCTGATTTAATGGCTACAATGGGATTACAAAATTCCACTTTTAATGAGTGGCGTTCATTGATGGACTCATCAAAACGGAGTCTAAAATGCATTCTCTTGCACAATGGGAATAAATGTGGACCGTTGCCTATTGCACATTCTACTAAAAAACAGAAGCATTTACAACTGTTACACAAAGTATCCCTGTTTGCTTTGCTTGTGGGACAGTAGAGCCAAAACACAACCTCAGATTAAAACAGATTGGCACACTCGAGAAGCGCTAGTTCCCGGTCAACAGAACGTGATAAGCCCACCTCTAGCATCAAAGGATCTTATAATTTTACCCCCATTACACACAAAACTAGGGCTTATGAAACAATTAGTAAACGATCTTGATAAAAACGGAAATTGTTTTCTTTTTCTATCCAAAAAGTTTCCAAAACTTAGTACAGAAAAGATAAAAGCGGGAATTTTTGATGATCCACAGATAAGATCTTTAATAAAAGACTTAAATTTCATTAACTTTATGGCAGAGATCGAGAAAAACGCATGGAATGAGTTTGTTCGGTTTGTTGAAAATTTTTTGCGAAATAAAAAAAAGTTCTGATTATTCCCAACACGTCGAAAAACTAAAGAGTCACCTTTAAAGCCTTGTTACCATGAGCCTCAAGTTGCACTTTCTTCATAATCACACTATTTCCCTGCCAATCTTGCGGATCTAAGCGAAGAACAAGGAGAGCCGTTCCACCAAGACTTTCGTACACTGGAGGAACGCTATCAAGGCTACTGGAACGCACACATGATGGCTGACTAATGTTGGAGTATTGAGAACAGTTGTTCTCTGCGTTCAGCTTGAAAAAGAAAATCAAACAAACGAAAGTTTTTTTTCAACTTGAAAACTAAATAAAATATGATTATCTTTAAATATTAGTGTTTTTTATAAAAGGACTTGTGTGTCGTTATTTTTCAACAAGTGCTGATGCTGACATTTCAGTTACAGATTTGAAATCCTCATAAAAAATTGGATTAAGATCAATGTCACAACCCAATCATCAGACAAGCTGTTGAGCAGTGTAATCATTTTCCGAAATCATTTTCAATCGACAATATTTTTACGCTACCAAACGAAAACTCTCATTTTCCTAATGGTTGGTTGGTTGGTTAGAGTGGTGATTCATCCAGAATCCAAATAGCGCTTCCGCACCATTTTGTTGCCACATCCTCGTTACCAACTTGTTTAACAGTTACTTACAGCAAGACTATGTCCAATCTGTGCGGTTTAGGAACCTTATTAGGCTGTTGACGTCTATGCCAGATAGTTGTTCGAGACTCTCGAAAAGCGGTTTGCCCAGGGTTAGCATTCTGTGCTTCCATAGGGCAGGGCATTCACAGAGGAAATGGAAGATTGTTTCCTTTTTCTGCGGTTGTTTACAACTATGACAGTATGTGTTGTGAGGGATGCCCATTTTGGCGGCTTGTTCTCCGATAGACCAGAAGCCTGTTATGACTGCCGTTAGTCTACAAGCGTACCGTCGTTTCATGTTTATCAATGTCGACGATTGCTTGAGGTTGTAGGTGGGCCATAACGCCCTGCTGGTTTTGCATTTCGTCTGGTCTCTCCATCTACAATCTGCGATTCGAAGGTATTTTAGGGAAATTGCATTCTTGACTGCACCTATTGGTGTGAGTACCGATTCTGCAGAAACGTTGTTCATGGCAGATCCCCTTCTTGCCAGTTCATCGGCTTTTTCGTTACCTTCTATGTTCCGGTGTCCCGGGACCCAAATTAAGGTTACTTTAGGGTTTTGGTTACCGTCGAGACAATGTAGTCAGTCTTCACCGAGATTAACTGAACTTGTCGCAACAATAGACTAGCGTGACCATAAGTTTTTTCTTTCCAGCGACCCGCTTCATTTAACTTAAATGCACTCATGGTTGCCGTCTTCTTTATATGTAGGTCTATTGGAATAACGTGTGTCAGTGCATTGAGAGCCTCTCTACGACAAGATCTTATTGCACCGACCATTATTGCACAGGCTGATCTTTGTATTCTGCCGAGTAATTTGGTATTGTACTCTCTCCCTAGAGCTTTCCACCAAACTACCGAGCCATACGATAGAATAGATCGTATAACCGCTTTATACAGCCATAATGTATGCTTAGGTTGAAGACCTCATCTTCTTCCAAGCATACGTTTACAGGCATATAAATCAATTTCTGTTTTCCTTACCCGTTCTTCGATATTTAATTTCCAGCTAAGCTTGGAATCCAGAATTACCCCTAAGTACTTTGCACTGGGTGAAAGTGAAAGAGTTTGTCCGTTGATATTTGGTAGGGTAAAAGTTGGTATTTTGTATCTGGTGGTAAAAAGCATAAGTTCTGTTCTACGCGGGTTTAAACTTAAGGGGGGAAGCTGGTCTAGAATTTTGAAAAAATCGAAAAATTTTTTTTTGTCTTAAAAGGTGCTTTAGGGTCTTAGAAATAATATACCAAATGAGGGATGCCAGCAAAAATGTCTAAATGCCCAAATTTTTCATTCGACGGCAGTGCTTCGCAGGTATGCCCCGAACGCTACTTACAACTTTAAACGCGTTTTTCTCGAAATCACTTTTTTTAAACTGGCCGAAGACATAACTCGAACAAATCTTTACCGATTCTTACGAAATTTTGACAATACATTCGAAATACCTTTCTCCGGAGACGTACGTAGGATTTTTTATTTATATTACATAGTTTTTTTTTTTAATCAACAATTTTATGTCGTTCTTTATAGTGAAAATTGTAACTTTTTGTTCAAACGTGCACCATTTCGCGAAAAAACAAAATATCGAAAAAATCCTACGTATGTACGTCTCTTTCTGTTGTTATATAGAAACTAAAAAAATTTTATTTTTTGATCCAGGACAAAAATTAAGGAGTTTACGTCTTCGGCAATGGACCCACTAGAAAAAAGGCGCCTTAGGAGAACTGCTGGACAGCGGCCATTTTGAAATTAATTCAGACGAAAAATTTTGTATTTGTACCATGAAAGCTATATTATTAAACCTATTTCACAGATTTTCGATTGATTCCTTTGTTGAGTCAAAATAAATTCATAAAATATGCCCATTTTTTGCGCTCTAGACCAGCTTCCCCCCTTAAGCCACATCCTGTGGCCCAAGAGTTAAGCTCGCCTTTGGATAATCCCACTGATCGTGTTGGGACACAGTCCTGACACCATTAGCACCACATCATCAGCGTACGCCACCACTTTTGCCCCACCTCTATTAAGTTTTATCAAGATTTTGCTGATCATACATAGCCAAAGAAGTGGAGATAATACTCCCCCCCCTGTGGAGTGCCCCTGTGGACCTTCTTAGTTATGTTGATATTACCCATATTAGCTTTGATGATCCTGGTTTCTAGCATAGAGATGACCCAGTTACTAATGCAACTGTCCACCTCTAGGTCTATCAACGCCCGTTGGATGGCATCTGTACTAACATTGTTGTATTACCTTTCCAATTATAATTCTGCATCTCTTAAATAACACCCTTTATGTACATATTTACCTACACATTTATTTCACATGCCCTAACATCTGACACCGACACTGTGGCAAAGGCGGGCGCATCTTCAGCTGTGTTGAAGAAAGTAAATCGAATATGTAGCAGATGCTAGACAAAATCCAAGATTTGGCAACAACTGGTGGCAAATGCTGTTTCTTTCACTTATGGGGCTGTTTATGGATGCATCAAATCCAAATGCAACAAAGCTCAGAAACTGAACAAAAAATATAATTCATGCATTATTTGTGCATTTATTATAAACAGATATGCGGATATGTATACACTTACGGTATTGTGCAGCACATATTGGCCAACAACAAATGGTGATTTATGCACCAAGTGTCCAGACCAGTTAAATGTTGCAGCCTCTGACATGCCATTTGCATTCGCTACTTTCGGTTTGCACATCTTTGGCCAAATTGGCCAGAGAAGGTGGAATTTACATAACTTAACATATCCTTTAGGGCTTTTCTATGCTTATCTTCATTTCAATGTGATTTCTGTTTTATGTTTATTTCTTTGCCATATTTTCTTGCTTTACGATACTCATAGTGAATACGTTAAAATTAAACCTTTATAGTGGCAACTAAAAAGTATCGAATACGCATTAGAGCTTCTTGCTTTGCGATAATAAATAATTGCACATAAGCGCATAATGTCCGAAAAACGGTAAAAGTTGTTCAGAAAAAATTGTATAAGCCCGTGAAACTATAGATTTTATATAATAATAATTCTGCATAGTTAGTTTTTTAATAATTAAGGGCAGTTGGCCTTCTACTCCTGCAAATCTATGTTCGGTAAAAAATGGGGACTCATTCGGCTCGACGCAGTGGTTTTGCCAATTTTGCCTGGTTTGGGGGGAAGCTCTTCAGAAGGACTATAATATCACTAAACTGCAGAGTGTGTAAAGGACTGCATGTATTGGCATCACCGGTGCATGTAAAATTTGCCCTAGTGCTGTCCTGAATGTCCTTTTGCACTTACTTCCCATCGACTTATACGTTATTTCCATCGGAGCTCAAAGTGCAATCAGGTTAAAGGATGTTGGCCTCTCGAGGCGACCTCTCAATGGACATATTAGCTTTTTCGGGCAGTTTACACCGTATTTCCCCGAACTTCGAACAGATCTCGCTATCCGCAAACTGGAGTTTAAGGGTCGTGCTAGGGCAATCTTTCCAAATGGGTAGGATTGGTTCGAGGGGAAAATGTGCATCGAAGCTTACACTGACGATTCCAAGTTGGAACCGGGAGTCGGAGCAGGGGTTTTCTCTAAACTCTGTTTCTTTCTGGTTATAATTACGATGTCATAGACACAAATTTGTGTAGATTTGCAAAAGACTGTGCCTCCGGGGTCTATATTAGCTATAACAGCTATAACAGCGTGTAGTACCAGCTTGAAAAGCAGTGATAAAAGCGCTTCTCCCTGGTTTACATTTGCGATGGTTGATGGCGTTCTCTTGGATTCTCACTTTTGCTCAAGTGTTTGTTAAAGTTATGCCAATCAGGCGAACTACTTTGCAAGGTGTGCCTAACATCTTTTAATGATGTTCAATATGATTTCAACTAAGTTTGTCCAACGCTTGTTTGAAGTCTCTAAAACGACAACAAAGCATAATTTTGTATTCGTGACATTTTTCAAATACCCGGTCAATGGTTGATCGCTCCGCCTTGAAGTCGCATTGATAGTCGCCGATAATTTTTCAGCATATTCATTTAGCTTAGTGTAGAGACTATTGCAAAATACTTTGTAGCAAGTAATCAGCAGCCTCTATAGTTTTCGTACTTAGTTTTATCACATTTTTTATGTATTTGATATGGGTATGATTGACACTTGGTGCTGTACGAATGGGCTATCGGCAAATCCCACCAAGACTGGCGTTGTCCTCTTCACCAGAAGGAGGAAGCTTGTTGGACTCTGCATAAGCGAAAAGGAGTCACAATCCATCTAGCCAAAGAAATTAAATATCTTGGAGTAATCCTCGATTGTAAACTCCTATGGAAATCACACGTTGAAACAAAGATATCCAAAGGACTGACAGTCTCCTGCCATTAAGTAAGTGTTTTTGGGAGCACGTGGAGTCTTTCTCCTAGCAAGGTCCTACACGGCTATGATAAGACCTATTACCACCTAGGCATCAGTGGTCTGGATGAGTAGACTCTCTCTCGTGGGAGTCAGGAGGACTAGTCTACAACCCACTGTGAGCATCTGTCGCGTCGGAGCTTTTCCGACTACTTCAGGCCCGGCTTTAGATGCTTTGATTAGTCTACCACCATTTGATGCTTTCATCCAAGGAGAGGCCTTGAAGGGCATCTGCAGGCTGAAACACAACGGGAATTGGTACGGCTCCTGTCCGGCGCTGGACAACAGAGTAGGCATGGAGTTCGATCCAACGATCCTCGCCATGCCCCTTGACTCCATGTCATCCAGAGTCGTGCTTGATACGAGTTACTGTGTGGTGCTACCAGAGGCTCAACTGTGGTCAAACTCAGAAAATGAGCCCGGCAGACACTGTTTTCGCATTTTCACGGATGGCTCCAGGATCGAGCACGGCTCCGGCTCTGGGGTCTACGTGGAATCCAGCGGGGAAAAACTGCAATTTGCCTTGGAACGTGTGTTTCAAGCGGAGGTGGCTGCTGTTCAAGCAGCGATGAACTTTGTTGTGGAAAACCGATGGAGAGACAGATCTATATGTGTCTGCAGCGACAGCCAAGCTGAGCTCATAGCCTTAGACAGCCCCCTAACCATATTAGGGGTAATCGAGTCCTGTAAATCCAGGCTGAACTATGCCGGTAAACATAAAAGCCTGATGCTAACATGGGTCCCGGTACACGTGGGTATCGTGGGTAACAAGACCTCTGACTCCTTCGCTAAGATGGGCTCTGAGGCTAACTTCTTTGACCCAGAGCCCGTTTTGCCAATCCCTTCTGCGGCCATCAAAGCCACGGTTAGCAAATGGGTTACTGCAAGCCACAAACGAGCTTGGCAGGCTGAGAGAGGCTGCATATGGACTAAACTGATGTTACCTGTCATGTCCAATCGACTGTCGCAAACCCTCCTGTCATTAAGCAGAAGGGACTGTAAGCAGCTGGTTGGACTGATGACGGGTCACTTTCTGTGGGCGAAGACATGGAAAGGGTGGGCATCTCAGACAGTGTACTCTGCCAAGCATGTGGATAGGAGGACGAGACGGCGGATCACTTCTGTGCGTTTGTCCGGCCTTCGCTAGAGTCAGGTTTTGGCACTGATGTGTTAGGAAGCCACCTCCTTGGCTCCTTGAATTTTTGGAGATTAGGAGATTTAAAATGAAAAAGGGAACCTGAGTGCAGTACAATAGACTTAATTGTGTCTGAGTGCTGTACTTGCTGGTCTGTTCCGACAAAAAAATATATATTGGTACAAGAATATTTTCTTCCCATCTGTAGGCAGTTTTTCTTGTAACCATATTCGTAATACCAATTGATGTATACATACATTTATAGAGCTACAGTTATTGCATAAGCAGGTTAAAAATGGCAGGCATGGGCTTAGCGAAATAAAAAATAAGCGAATAGCGCAACTTGCCTGAACAGATATGAAGTAAGTTATTTAGTTTGAATGAGACATTAAAATGAAATTAAATAGTATTATAAAATATTGTATTTGAGTGCATCCACATAAAAAGTACAATATTTTTGGTTGAATTTACTTTCACCCCATAAACAAAATTTCTCTCTCCATCAGCCACTCAACGTGCGTTTTGTCACTTCGTTTCGATGGCTAGCACTTAACCCAATTTTTATACTTTTTTACTATTTCTCTCCACCCTCTTCGAGCGTTTCATCATTGACTCTCGAAGCTAATCGTTGGTACTTCTATTAATTGCACTTTTGCTGTACATTTTAACTCGAGTGCCTGCTGCGAGCAATACAATGTTTTTCTATAGCAATACACTTATTTTCTCTTTTTTTTCTCTTTTTTATTAGCTCATTACATAAGCGAGAATTTTTTTTGCTTGATGCGATGCTTTTAATTAATTATTCTTTCATTCTGTTCAATTACTTGACAGATGCTTCACCTGGCTGCAAGGCGCCTGACATTCGCTTCACTGTCATACGACCGGAAACCACCACTGAGCAGCCGTATGCAAAATTCGAGACAACTCAGATATATTTGCCCGAGGACTTTACCACGTCCGATGCAGAGTTTGTTGAAAGGATTAACATAGATCTGACCGCCCGTCAGCCTGGCGTCAACGACAATAAGATGAGCGCTATCGTTAATCCCTACCAAGTCGATCTGGATGACCAGCACGGCCTGGCAGGGGTGCACGGTGCTGACGACACACTCGCCGCCATCGACGACGAGGAGGACGAGGCGGCCGACTCCGAAGATGGTACACGCAAACGCAACCAGAACCGCAAACTGAATAAGAAACGTCGTTCCGGCACAGGACGTCGTCGCCGTATTGAAAATGATAATGGACAAACACGCGGCCGTGGCAGCCGTTACAAGCGCCAGGTGATCCATCACGATCCGGACGCATCATCAGACACCGACAAGTGGGGAGGCAGTAAGTTAGCCGCCGAGGGTGATGTTTACTATGTACACATCGATGACATACTCGAATCGGGTACACCCAATGCTGAGCTCCGATTAAAACTGCATAAGTTGAAGCGCAAAAATAAAGCCAAGAATTCCACTTGTACCGACAATGGCAGCAAGGAGCAGTGCAAACAGGAATTGGCGAAGAAGAAGAAGAAAAAAGCAAACGTCGCAGATGTAACTAAACAGATTGGGGAGGAGAAGCAGGCGCGAAACAAAGAATCGAACGTAAAACAACATCATCGAAGACGCGGCGACAGTCATGAGGACAAGCGTGGTGAGCAGCGTATGCTGAAGGAAAATGCAAATCTCAATCTAAATTCACGATATCGACGCGCTACCATCGGTGAATCGAAGCTAATGGCCGATATGGCTGCGAGGGGTTCAGGCAACTACAATGATTTGGAAGCAAATGTGAATGCGGCGGAGAATAGCGACTTGGAAGCGACACAAATTGGGCGCGGCAATAGCAATAACAAAAACATAACCAATAATTACATTAAAATGAGTGATGAGCAGCTGCCGGGCGATGGCGATGTGCCGGCGGTGTATGGCAATGAGACGGGCGCAGAGGCGCTGCAGCGCGTCAAACGCAAGTCCGGCAAGACAACCGGCGCATTGAGTCGTCCCAAGGGCGGCGGAGATTCCAGCTCGAAGACGACAAGTCGCAAGGATAAGGGTGAGTACAAACATGACGTCGTCTTAAGCGGTTGGGGGTGGAGGCGGTTTGAACAAAGAGAACGATATGCGTCTTGATATTGTCCATTGTGAGCCGAATGAATGGCGTCTCTAATCTCTTCTTCATTGTCTCATTATTAGCATATTTTCTTATCATGCCATCCATCACTCATTGCACACTTTTTTCTGCTCATTTCTGAAGTGATTGTGGGTTGTTCATTATGTACAATTGTTTGGCAACCGTCAGATAGTGTGGCAACCGCAAATCACTTGGACACAAACTTGATCCCTTAATTTTAATGATACCACAAAACAATAGAAAGAAAAGAAAAGAAAGCATAGAGAATCGTAAAGGCAGGGGAGATATTATGTTTACCCATGCAAAGTACATTTGTTTTTTCAACTTTTTTCTAGCTTCAGAGTGATTGAGTCGCAACTGAGCGTTTGCTCATTGCTGACATCAGTTTGTTGCCCTATGATTTTCCTGCTACTTAAACTTGCATGTCGCACTGCTGCTCATTTGTGTCTTTCTGGTGGAATGAGTGTTAGGGTTAATGATTCATAAGTGGTATAAATATTTCCTTCCTTATGACTATTCTTACAAAGCTTATCCCACAGTTTATAAGCTCTGCATACAAAAATGTCGATACTGTTTTCGAAACGGTGTTAGAAATCTATTATAAAGGATCTTTCAAAAGTGGCGCCAGATGGTGTCTTTAGTGAATAGTTTCGAATAGTAGACGATACTTTTCTTATGTCATCTTTGACATTTGACAGTTGTGTAATTTTACACGATTAGAACAACGCGTTAAAATGATTGAAACTTCTGAAAATGGTCGACCTTTAAGAAAAATATATCGGTAAATTTGTGATTTTTTTGGTGGAAATAATATAATAGTCCGAATAAGTCGACAATTACAAAGTTTGTGAAATAATTTCAAACAACTGGTTCTGTTGTGAATAGAAAAAGAACTGGCAGACCAAAAACTAGACGTTCTCTTAGCAATATTGCTGCTGTAGCGCAAAGTGTTGCTGAACAACTTTCAACTTCTCGACATTTTCAGCTATTAGGCATTCATGAATCGACTGTTTGGCGGATTCTACGTGTAGACGTGCTCTTGGTGGGCATTTCAATAATGTAATTTTTCACACATAATTGTTAAGAGCCGCATTTTAAATAAAAATAGTGAAATCTAAATTTATATAAGCCCTTAAAACAATATCTAGGCGCCCTTTTTTGAAAGACCCTTTACTTCACGACTTCCGTCAAAATATATCAAATCAATATTAAGATTTACGTGCCCTGATGTATAAGAAAATATCGGGGTCTTATAAATACAATCAGATTTTAAAAATATTTGTTCTAAAAAATCAACTCAGATGTTAGAAGGGTTTTAGCTTTACAGGTTAGTATAAAAATGTTTAAAAATTGTATCAATTGAATCAAAATAATAAGATTTGTATAGCATTTTTTTCATTTTTGGGAGATAGATTTAAGAAAACTTGAATAACCCACCCAAATCTTGCACATCAATCTTTTTTTTTTTTAAGAATCACTGGAATCATTGGAAAGGGAACTAAAGAAAGGTAACTAAAAGAAAGGTAAAGTTCGAGTGATCGTCCTGAGATGAATATGCACACATAGTCCGCGTAGGCTAAAATGTGTCCAATTTCCTGCAGATCATTAAGAGAGACCACAACAAATCACCAAAGTAGGGGAGAGAGTACACCGCCCTGTGGGTACTGTGGGTTTAAGTAGGGGAGAATGGGGAGTTGTGAGACGGGTTTTGTTTTTGGACCTGTATTACTCAAAATCTTAATATTCTGCATATGTGAACGATGGAATCTTTAGTGAATGAATACTGGAAGCTATTGGTAAGGCCTATTTAACAAAACTACAATTTTCCTTAAAATTAAAATTGTATATAATAATATAAAATATAATACAAAATACAAAAATGTGGGGAGTTGTGAGACACCATGGTTTAAATCAATAAAAATGACTTATTTTAGTTGTTAGTTCTTTATTAAGATGAAAAATGATAAAGAAAAGACAATTGTTATAAAAAAGTGTATAAAAAATGCAATGCCATCAATCTGATGATTCGCATTGAGAACATGTATAATAACCAGTTCGTAAATTGGCACACTTTAGGTGCACAGCTCGAGCGCATACATTGCAATGAATGGAGTTGTTTCTGCTTAACTTTTTCGGCATTGCACTTTTGCAGATGATGCAAAAATCTTCTTCTTCTTCAAATTCTGATGAACTTGAAATTATTGCTGCTGAAAGATGCGTTAAAACGTCGAGAAAAACGGTGTCTTACAACTCCCCAAATGATGAAAAAAACTTACCGAGAAATTCCAAAACACAGTAACTAGAGAGACGCGTCGAATGCGTGTAAATATGACCAATGCTAGCTGAAAAGTGAGATTGCATCGAGAACACTTGTTGACAATTAAAATCGAATGTAAACAAATGAATAATGCCGAAAGGTAACAATGTCTCACAACTCCCTGTGTCTCACAACTCCCCATTTTCCCCTACTAAATAATACATAATTTTGTTAGTTTTAAGCATTTTTGCATAATTATTTTGTTACCGTATTCAAAAACGGGATATTAATGTTGTATGCATTTTTGACTATTTTTTGTTTTCTTGTCCTACTTTTTTATGGCAATTAAAATACTTTTGAATTGAAATAAATATGGCGAACACCAATCTAAGGAAAAATACTTTTTTTTAATTTTATCTAAGAATAATTCAAATTTAAGACCATCTAATAAAAAACCGCAAATTAAAGTTACCCACTGTATGTACAATGTGTGTGTGGATGTGCATATATGATAGTATACGAGTATTCACAAGAAATGCTCGTTTGAAGTAGAAACACTCTTTTAGAAAATTTAGATACATATTGGCTTTACTTTTCTGTTTCAAAGAAATAATCAATAGCCCAACATCCGCCAAATCTCGCACAACAATCGTCGACTTTATTATATGTAAATGTTAATGTGTGTGTGTGTGTGTGTACTTTCAGGCATTTACGACGAAGAAGGTGGCTATTCACCTGTACATCCTGACGAAACAGACGAGGATGAGGAGGAGGATGAAGAGGAGGAAGTTGATATACAGCAACAATTCACTGAAGTCTCCGAAATACGTTTCCCTGGCGAAATTGGGCCATTGGGCGATAGAAGATTGTGCAAAATACGCTGTGTCAAGGGGAAATGGGTGGGACCGTTGTGCGCCACCAATGAGGAGGGTAAGTGGTAAAACAAAGGGCCACAAGCCAATTTATAATGAAACAGCAACATCAAACTATCAGTAACGCCATGAACACACAGAGCAAAAACATAAAACCAAAACAAAAACAAAAAAATAAAAATGGATATAGCAAATACACAAACCATTAAGCAATTTAAACATACATATACATACATATTAATGTGTAGTGGATAAGTAGGCGCATATATAATATACAAATAATAAAACAAATATTTGCACAACTACAAAAAATGCACTCGAATGCGAAAATGTTGAAAATTAAATGAAAACATACTTACAATAAAAACACCAAAAACAAAAAGCTTGCATAGATATTAAATTATGAATTGAGAAATGCAGTAAAAAATTATATACGAATAAGCATAAGTAAATAGTTATGCATACTTATACGAGTGCATATACGAATATATATATATATACGAAGATATATGTACATAACTGTAGCACATTGAGCCATTCTAAGCCATACATACATACTTACATTCTAAAGAAACATACAAGCATACAAGCGTAGGCGTATTTGCCAATGGATGGAGGCATGAGACGCAAATTAAATAAATACGTTTTCTGAGAATACACCACATGCACACATTTTGTTTCATTTACTACGACATGATACTCATACATACAAATAATAATATTAATATTTGCGAGTTCTAGATTTTATTCAGCGCTATCACAGAATCCATCGTAGAACAACTACGAATGCAAACAAAGATGATAGGATAAGTAATAGGCTCGTCACAATGGGTCCGTCCCGCCCGTTGCGGCAACCAATTTCACTGGCAGCAAAATGCAGTCTGTGTCAGAAGAAAAGAAACGGTTTTTTTCTTGTAACTTCAATATATATGAATAAGTTCGTGCGGTTTTACAACAGATGGCGTAACTTGATTATTATTCCATCGATCCACATTTCCAAACATTCATTGGAGAGCTACTGTCGTAAGGCACAAACGTCAGTATAAGTTTTTTATTTGAAGCGTAAACAACAATATTTTTACCACACTTGAAAATGTCGAATTTCGTGCCAAATAATGTGTTTTTGCGGGGAATTCTTCTTCATTATTTTAATATGAAGAAAAAAGCAGCCGAAAGTCATCGTATCTTGGTGGAAGTTTATGGTGAGCATGCTCTAGCTGAGCGAACGTGCCAGAAGTGGTTTGCACGCTTTAAAAGTGGTGATTTTGGCTTGGAAGACGAAGAACGCGAGGGTGCGCCGCCAAAGTTCATGGATACCGAATTGGAGGAATTGCTCGATCAAGATCCGGCTCAAACGCAAGAAGAGGTTGCAAAAACTTTGGGAGTTGATCAATCAACCATTTCCAAACGTTTAAAAGCCATGGGAATGATCCGAAAGGTAGGCCATTGGGTGCCGTATGAATTGAAGCCAAGAGACGTTGAACGCCGTTTTATGGCATGCGAACAACTGCTTCAACGGCACAAAAGAAAGGGTTTTTTGCATCGAATTGTGACTGGCGATGAAAAGTGGGTCCATTACGACAATCCAAAACGTCGGGCAACGTATGGATACCCTGGCCATGCTTCAACATCGACGTCGGCGCAGAATATTCATGGCCTGAAGGTTATGCTGTGTATCTGGTGGGACCAGCTGGGTGTTGTGTATTATGAGCTACTGAAACCGAATAAAACGATTACGGGGGATGTCTACCGACGACAATTGATGCGTTTGAGCCGAGCACTGCGAGAAAAACGGCCGCAATACGCCGATAGACACGACAAAGTTATTTTGCAACATGACAATGCTCGGCCACATCTTGCACAAGTGGTCAAAACATACTTAGAAACGCTCAAATGGGATGTCCTACCCCACCCGCCGTATAGTCCAGACCTTGCGCCATCCGATTACTATCTCTTCCGATCGATGCAACATGGCCTGGCTGACCAGCACTTCCGTAATTACGATGAAGTCAAAAAATGGATCGATTCGTTTTGCTTTTTGCCACTCAAGGGCTACGACGCCAGTTTTAACTCAAGTTAGTGTCGTTCAAAACTTTCCCGTTAACGCAACCAAAGAAAAATGAGTGAAAAGCACGCGAAGCGCTTTGAGACGGTATTTTTTCGCACGCAATCGAAAGGGCCGAAATTATGTTACACTGGGTGGACCATATAGCGTTTGCTTTTTGAACCACCTATTTTTTTGAGAATGGTAACACAAATGATATGTCGAATGTGTTCATAATTTACTTAAAGGTTTGATATTTACGAAATGGGACGCTATACGCTTGAACAAAATTGGTAAATATTGAAAACCTATTTCCAAAGTGGTGAGTCTTCTTCTTCTTTTCTGATTTTCACATCGGTGGCTACGTCAATAAGCAAAATTGTCGAATTTGGGGCTCAGAAAATCCGCACGTTACTGTAGAGAAGCAAATGCATCCACAACGAGTCACTGTTTGATGCGGTTTTTGGTCTGGCGGCATCATCGGGCCATTTTTTTTTCGAAAATGAGCGAGGCGCTGCGGTTACAGTAAATGGCGAGCGTTACCGTGACATGCTCAACGAGTTGTTTCCAAAAATTGAAGAGGATGATATGGACGACATTTGGTTTCAACAGGCCAGTGCAACATGTCACACTCCCAAAGTTACACTCGAACTTTTGGCTACCGTTTTTGAACACCGAATAATCAGCTGAAAATTCCGATATCAATTGGCCGCCTCGGAGCTGTGATTTAAGCCCGTTGGACTATTTTTTGTGGGGAGCCGTTAAGGACAAATGCTTGCGAACCATCCAGAGATGATTGATGCTTTAAAACACGAAATCGAAGTTGCCATTCATGAAATTGGAGCGCAAACAATCGGAACTGTGCTTAAAAATTGGGTGGATCGAATGGCCTACTGTAAAGCCAGTCGTGGCAGTCATTTGAACGATATTATTTTTTATTCATAAATGACAATGTTCAATCTTCAAAATAAAAAAAAAGTTTAAAAAAATATTGATTAGTTTTTTCTTTATAGCCGATTCAAAAAGCAAATTTTACATGGCCGTTTAAGTAAATTATGAACACATTTGACATGTCATTTGTGTTACCATTCTCAAAAAATAGGTGGTTCCAAAAGCAAACGCTATATGGCCCACCCTGTACTTCATGAATAATCGTGGTTCCTTTTTTCTGGCACAGACTGTATATCGATGGTGTTTTTTATTATACTTAGTTCTGCCAAAAGTTCTGTTACAAGTTAAATCCATTTTTTTAATAAAGTTAGTTTTATTTAACAATGTAAATATTAAAAAAAAATTTAAATTTTCAAAAATTAAATTTCGAAATGGTCATCATTTGCTTTTATACAAGTCATCAAACGATTAGGCCATTCAGCTTTTGCAGCACGCACGGTTTCCATGGATATTTACGACGCTGCTCGAAGCAAAGATTTTTTGAGACTCGCCAAATTTCTTCCACAGTCCTCCACAGGCCATGTTCTCCATTTTGATCACAAACTCTAGTCCAATGAATTCAGATCTGGACTCCAGAAGGCCAATCTGCTGCGGCTATGAACCCAAGAATATTATCTTTGAACCACTGCTGGGTGGTTTTTATGCGCTGGCGCGGAATCTTATTGGAAGATCTAACGCTGCTCAACTGCTTCACCACGCCAAGTAAGACAGCCCTTGGTACACTTTTGCTCCGGTCTTAACACGCCACCAAACCATTACGAAGGCTGGATGGTAGCCACGCTGCACCCTTGGAACAATTTTTATAGCATCTTTAAAAGTTTTAGCATAGACTTTGCCATTTTGCTTATTAAAAACTTCTTCAACAGTGAAAATTTTCTCAACAATGAAAATAATATTTTCATGGCCGTTAACCGCGTGCCACCGAAGAAGCTGCTTGTATCTGTGGAATCTAATTTTTTTCGAGCGCCTTGACAATAGATGGTCAGTTGAGCGACGGAAGGCTTTCATGTGGAGATCATCTCTAATAAATCTTGGCATGGATCTGGTCAATACATTAATTTCCCTGGACATAATTTTCTGCGAGTTTTTCTCATACGACTTCTATGGCTGATCTGGTTCGAATCACGCAAGGACGACCACTTCTTTTTCTGTCCGTCACTTCAGGCGTTTGGGAAAAACGATTGATCGTGCGGTAAAAAACACGTTCTCGAAAGGCCAGGGTTCTCTCCTCGCACCTTCTCGCGCTCGCACCGAGGACAGTAGCATAGAACATGCTTCGCATCTTTGAGCTCTTCAAGGCAGTTGCGGCAATATGGTGAAGCTACCAGCTCAGTAAGTCAATCAGTCGGTCAGCAAGTGTGTTAGGTAAAAGTCAACCTCTCCAAATCTACTTTGCAACAATCATGTCTCAACGTTCGCGATGAGCTCGTATGTTCAGCGAGCAGTGGAGAGTGAGTCCCATCTTCGTTGCCATTAATTAAGCGTTAAGCTTCGTTCCTCTCGGAAAAGGAAAAAACTTGACTTCTTCGAAAGTCAAGAAATACCTCGATATGGCTGAAAGTTGGTGTGTGTTCTTCCAAGAGATGCTCCTAACTAAACATAACCTCGTTATACGCTATTTGTGCCATCTCTCTGACTTTGCACCAACTTTTCATACGACCCTCGTATCTTTTTACAAAATTCGTAACATTTTTCATGCTATGGATTCTATTTCTATTTTGCATTAATGGATTCTGTGGTAGGACTGATTATCTCAACTTGAATATGTATTTTGTGTAACTGTAATTTATCTACAAATTTATTAATATTTTATTTATTTTTCCTAATTTTGTGTTGCATTGCCGTAGATGATAATGGAAATGTGAAATTTCAGCCCCTATACAAGAGTTGCCATGTAAATCGAATTCCACCGCATTTACTATTGAGCTATCGAAATATTTCAGTGGTAAGTTCAAAGGAAATTTCCAAAATATTAAAAGACACACACAAATGGAAGTGCATTATGCAAATATGTTTCATCTCTCGGAATGTTAAACTTTTCTATAACACTTTTTTTACATCTCTTTCACTCAGGCACTCTCACATTCCATTCAAATTAAGCACTTTCACAAATGTTCAATCTTGCAACGGTATATGCATACCTAAGGTGATGAGCGAGATGTAAAGTCTCATTTCGTACACATACACACACAAACTTCTGTACACGTACATGTATGGAAAATATCATTAAATGAATGACGTTCACAAGAATTTATATATTGTTGTGTATAGACAGTTGTAGACAGGTGGATATACTCTACTACTATATACATAAATATTTACCACTTGAAGTGAGGAACGCCAGCATCTATAATAAAAAAATTTTTTTTTTTTATTCACAAGTTTAACTTAAGCTCAGTTACTTTGAATGCTTCGCCAATAGTTTTGAAAGCTCTTCAATCTTTTTTACTTATTTTTGCACTCATCTTAATGCTCTTCTTACGCTCACAATCTCTTTCTCTCTCGCTCTCTCTCTCTCACTCTCTGCCTCGTCTGTCTTGTTCTACTTATCTATTTTTTATCATATCTAATATCTAAATTCACGATTCGCCACTATTTCACTCACTCTTCTACTTCGTATACTTCGTTATTTTTGTGTATTGAGCGCGCACCAAAATTTCTTTTTCGTCTTATTTCATTTTCTTTCTTACAGACCCCGATACCGTCCATAAGAGGGTCACGTCGCAATCGAACTTCCAAATCGACTTTTATTTCCAATACACAAATTGTGAGTTTTAAATTTTGAAAAAAAAAACCCATCAAGTCAATCGGTATAAATCGCCTATTCCACACTCTTTAACGTTCGCACTCGCCCATGACACTCACTGAGTATACTTGTATGAGTATGTATGTATGCATGTATATGGATGCAACAGAGTCGTGTATGCTCATGTGAGCGTTGTGCGCTAGTTGTAGACGAGCGACTTTGGGTTTGGAAATGGCCAAGGCCGACACAATTAAGTGAGCACTTTAGTAGTGAACTGACAAAAAGTAGTCGATCCCTTGCCGTTGGAGGGTTCACAGTAGATGATGCTTGCTTTTGGTAGTGAAAAAATATTTTTCTTAAGTAATATAGTTTTGCATTTCGACGAATATCTTGAATAGCCGAGTACTGACTTTATTGCCATTCACAAAGCATTACACTTACATAACACAATTTTTTCAAGGTCAAAGTCTATGCGCTTGGTTATATTGTACATAAAGTGGGATCGCTAATATTGTTTAAGACCCTATTCACAATCGTTCACAAGCATACAATTCTTCACTGTAAATTCTTCACTGTTATTCATACTTAACAAGCACATTTTTAACTTAAATCAGTAGTTGGCACAGTTTGCCTCTCAGCGGGCTTTTCTTTCCATCACTCTCTCTCTCTCTCTCTCTCACGCACACACATGTTATTGTAGTGAGAAGCAAAGAGTATAAAATCTCTATCACCTATCCAGTGAACTCTCACGATCACTGGGAGCCTTCGATTCACCACTTCTTTGCACGCAGTATCTGTGCTCTGCTCACTTGACGAATCATTTGCATGTGAAGGCAACAACAAAGTTATCGAGCAATATTCGCTGGCAGCAGGTATGGTTATGCATCATTAAGCTGGGAGCCTTTTGTTGCTTCAACATTGCGAATTCTCTGTTGGTGTTGCCCGTCGTGTTCACACACGGCAGTTCCGTTGCTTGCAATTGTTTGGTTTTTAGTGCACAGTCAACAACAACATCGAGCAGAACGAGAACACACTGAGTGCTGACAGGGCACGAGCATCACAAGCAATGACTTGAAGAAAAAAATGCTTAGTGCCGATTTACACGCAGAGACATCTGGAAGGCAGACACTGGAAAATCTCTTCTGATGTTTCATTCGCAGTCACACGGACAAAATTGTTTTCGGCAACATTCGTTACTTTTAACGTTTATTTCTTTAGGATCTTCTAGTTTGGCAATTGGCAGTTCATGGCAATGTTAAGCGGAGAATGTTCGCTTACAGTGTGTTAAATATTTCAATGAAGAAGGCAAAGTGAATTGGTTAAATAATAATATACATACTTTGTTTTTTCTTTATTTACATATATAAGTATGTATTTTTTTTTTACTTAGCTAAAAAAATTAACTAAAACTTCTTCTAAAACTTCTTAAAATTAACTTAAGTAGCTAAAAATGGAAATAGAAAATGTAGAATTCAGCATAAACACGGCCCATAAGTATTTTAAATCATACCTACTTTACTAGCAAAAATAATCCTGGGAGTCCATACTGTGGGCAAAAAGTAAGGTCAATTTATTTGACAAACTTCGCGGGATTAAAATTTCCCTCTAGTTATTTTTTTCATGAGTTGGCAGCACTGTTAATAACATCTGGGCCAACTTTCATGTGAATGTCATTATCAGTAATATATTTACGCTTGTGTTTACCAAACGACCAAGAGTGCATTTTTCGATTTTTACAATGTCTGATTTGATTGAGCAGAGAAGTGCCATCAAAGAGCACGTCAAAGTCGTTCAAAAATAAAGGTCATGATGACAGTTTTTTCGATTCTCGTGGTGTGATGCACTATGAATTCCTTCTACCTGGCCAAACTGTTAATAAGGAATATTATTTGAGCGTTATGCGTTGTTTACGTGAAGCAATTCGTCTAAAAAGACCAGAATTATGGGCCAACAACTCTTGGTTTTTGCATCACGATAATGCACCGTCTCACACTGCACTCGTTCTTCGTGACCATTTCGCCAAAAATTCCACGCATATCGTTCCGCAACCATCGTATTCGCCTGATTTGGCTCCGTGTGACTTCTGGCTATTCCCAAAACTCAAGAGACCACTCCGGGGAACGCGTTTCGAGTCGATTGAGGAGATAAAAGCTGAATCGAAGAAGGTGCTGATGGCTATACCGGAAATGGACTATTTGGCATGTTTCGGGGATTGGAAAAATCGTTGGCATAAGTGTATTTCATCGAGAGGGGATTATTTTGAAGGGGATGAAATTGATTTACAAGAATAAATTAAGATTTTTCATTTTACAACCAAATTCACCTTACTTTTTGCCCACTGTAGTAAGTGAGTGTTTCCCAAGCAGCGTTCTGATGTTTGTCATCGTTGATTTCTTCCATCGGATTGTAAACCAACACAGAACTCAAAATTTCCTACCACAAAAGAAGAAAATAAATGACGCAACTATCAAAAATTGTTTTGCCGCCAACTTTAATTTGATAGTACGAATAAGAAGCACAATGCGTATCGCCAGTACGGAATACAAAATCCCCTCTCTCTTCCCCGCCCGTCCTTCCTCCTGGATCAAATGTTTCCCTGTGTGAAGCGGCACTAACGAGTTGAAACAACAAATGCTTTCTTTTGTGAATGCGGTCTTACTAATTCTCATTAAGTGCTTCCAGACAAAAGGAATCTTTGGTCGATATTTTCCAGTGCTACCAACATACTCGTATGTTTTTTTATACCTGTTGCTTCACCTATTCGCCATTTGCTGACAGTTGGCGAAGCGAAGAGACCTTCTGTTGTTATACGACACTCGCGCGTTATAAATTTAAATGTCCTTATTTGCCAACAGCTGATTTATACACAAAAACACCCTATCTCGTATGACCACAATTAAGCAATCAAGCTTCACAACGACATACAAAACACAGCCACACAACTACCGAAAATGTCTTTCTCTCACACCTACTCAGCCAATCTCTTTCACTCTTCACACTGTCTTGTATGTATGCCATTACGTCTTGCTCTTGGTAATTTGTAATTTTGCTTGTGTCTCTCTGTTCATCTCTCTATCTCTATTTCTCTCTATCTGTCTGCGTCTGATAATATTTTTGCTTTTTAAATGCATAATCAAACGTGAATATTCTATTCTACAAAATATTTAACGTATCACCCTATATTAAAAAAAAAACAAAAAAAAAACAATATGAAATTTGTCCATCCGTTCGCAACTCTCAGAATGTCGGCTGGGACTTGCCACATGGACACTCATTGCAGGCACGCTGCAAAGATCTAGGCATGTACAAGCTGCTTGGCGAGTCTCGCGTGCTTTGCTCGAACGGCTTATGGGCACCGCGTATGCCCTCTTGTGTGCCCACCACCTTACTGACCAATTTCTCCGACGATAGCGCGCCCTCCATTCGCATCAAAGTATTTAATGGCTCCGGTGCGTTTGAGCCATCAGGCGTTTTGGCAGTATTGCCGCAGAGCTCAATTCTTCTCGATTGCATGTATCCACGCGTGCGTGGTATACCTGAGTGGACATGGACTAGCTGGTACATGCAATATCCAACAGGTAGGTACAATAATTTTTGCTTTTACATGCATAGCATCTCATTTCTCACTATGTTTGTGCTCCAAATAGATTTTTTCTAATCACACTGATCCTTTCTCATTCCTTCTCTCTGTTTCTTTTTTTTTGGTTTTCTTTTTTTTTTTGTAATTTAAGGTTGGTCACACGAGGATAAAAATCTACGTTACCGTTTGACAATCAAGGACATACAAAACAGTGATTCGGGCACGTTTACGTGCACTTCCCCACGCGGCCTGACCAATAGCATTGCAATCGTTGTGGCCACCTCGACATGTCCGCAGCTACCAGAACCGGTGTCGCCGCTCACGCTACGCTTGGAGGGTAATAAACTCGGACAGCGCGCCATGTACCGCTGCCCTCCAGGTTATCGCATCGATGGTGTTGCGAATGCAACCTGCTTAGCCTCGGGTAATTGGTCATCGCCGCCGCCCACTTGTCAGGCTGTGCAGTGTCCCCGTTTGGCGTTGGACGATCCGCATTTGAGTTTGGTGGAGCTGAATACGTCGGCGTGGGGGCGGGCGATGTTCAAATGCCAGTGGGGCTTCAAGCTGACCGGCCCGCCGAGACTGGACTGTGAGCCGACGGGCGTGTGGAGTGGCCCAGTACCGCGTTGCAAAGGTGAGTAATTGTAAGCATCTGTACTGTGAAGCATCCAATTTTTTAACACATTCAAAAAGGTATGTGAACAAATTCTTTCAAATTAAAATATATTTTGCGTTATTTAATTTCGCTTTTGTTTATTCCACCAAAGAAGCGCCAAGTTAAATACCAAATTTGTGCTGTGTGCCAAAATCATGAAATTGTAGGAAAGACGGAGAGAGGGTAGCGCAATTAGAAAATGCTTAAGAGTACATAACCGAGGCGAGCGTTTTAAAAACATTTATTTAGTAGATATCCAAAAATAGTGGAATACAAAACGAACGAAGCGCATAAAGAAATAGTTTTTCTTCTATAACCAGCCCCTTAATGAGGTTGTTTTACTCTAAGTCGGGCCCGTTTGATCGTGAAAGGTGCAAGGGTTAAAAGAACTGAACATCTGTTCACACGAAACAGACTTGTGTTTACAATTCCTTGATTTAATATTCATAGAAATAGCAAATACCTTTGCCAAGACAGCAGGAATAAAATTATTTAGGCAGATGAAATAGTCTTCTTGACATAGTCATCATCTTTATCATCATTAGTTCCGAGAGTTCCAGTGTCGAGCATAGGGCCACATTCTTGCCATAGTCAGTTCGCGAAAATAGCTTAGGCTCCTAAGCGCCTAAACTCCTGGCAACGATCGTCAGCAGTCTGAAAATGAAGGCTTATGGTAGAGATAATCAATAAATCCACATTCCCAAGCAAATGATGAAGGTGTAAGGAAGACTCCAAAGGGTTTGTGAAGGAATAGAGTTTTCATAAGAAAATTAAAAAATATTTTGAAATAAAAATAAATTTCTTTAACCCTCCGTTGGACACCCGGTTCTGGCCAGAAAAATCTTGGACTTGAATTTAACTTATTTCTATTAAAGCTAAAGACTTGAGCTTCCAGGTATAATAGTTTCTTAAAATATAATTTTCTATCGATTTATGGATAATAACTTTTTAAAAAGAATCCTCGAACAGAGTGAAAAATGCCAAACCCGGGGCCCAACCGAAGCTTTTAAAAAAGGTGTCCGGCGGAGGGTTCACTATATTATCTTCGTATAGTCTCATTCTATTGACACTAATTTTTTTTCTAAAATAGATATGACTTAGTTAGCATTTACCACCAAAAGAAAAAAAAGTGCGTGCCGCGTAGTACACATAACAGAAGTGAATCTTTAGGGGCAGACAAAGAAAAAGGGAGAGACCCGAGAGAGAATGAGAGAGAGAGAGAGAGAGAAACAATATATATCTAAATAAAATCACAACATTTGCAGAGAATACAAATAGACAAAATTTAAAAAAAAACGGAGAAGGATCGACCGGTGTAGGTAAACGTCGGACACAAACCGTGGCAACAATGCGCACTACTCCGAGCGTTTATCACCAGCACAAACACAGCGACTTCAGGACCGCAGCAATAGCACAAATTACCGCAAGGCAATACCAATAAATCTGACGCCGGAATGGATAGCACTTTATAATTCGCGCAAGCACCAGCCACGAAACGGAAATAAGCGCCAAAAGTGGGCACCAAAAAAAAAACAAAAAACGCCAAAAAATTGGGACCAAAAAACGCCCCAAACAGTAGGCACCACAAATATATTTCCTACAAGTTTGCACCAACAAACAAGCGCCAAAAATTAGGTAGTGTTATTTCTCACTAGAAATTAGCAACCATAAAGAAAGCCTCAGGAAACATAGCCTAAAGTGTATCTAAGATATATATAAGGTATAGCTTTCTCTCTCCTTTTCCTCTACGTTATATCTTTTTTCTCTCTCGCGGAACGAAAATGCCCAAAACGTTGCATGACCTTGAAATTTTACTCTCCATTCTCGCTCGTCCATCGACGCCTAAGAAGTTTCATTTCAAAAACTATATTTCAAGCTCAAATCCGACCATTCGTGTGCCGTCAATTATTATTATTTTTTTTTTTTTTTGACGCCTCGTGGAGTCTAAAAAATGTGTTTAGAATAGTTTCGTAGAGTACCGTCTATGTAGAGGAATATAATAACCGAACATTTGAAATCTTGTTTAACCGTATACCTATACTTATTTAAATAATTCACAACTGCCCGAGATGGTAACCCATATACATGAGTAGAGAGAACGGAAATCAGCGAGTCACTGGCAACGACAATTAAAGGCGAACACACACACGCGTATACCAACGTAGGATCACTGCACTGATAACTCACCGACACAACCAACAGCGTCGGCGAGAAAGCAAAAACCGTTGCTGCAGCGAGAGAGAGACTGCTGTTGGCGTTGTCAGCATCATGTGAAGTACGGGAATAATTGAATTCTTTATTGACAACTCAAACAGGCAACAGGCGAGCAGTGCTGTGCTGTGTGGCAAGAAATGACTAGCGTCATCGTCAGCAGTGTGGAAAGTTGGAAGGCGGCAAAAACCATTTTTCTCGTACCACATTTTCACTTTACGCGAAGAGTTTAATATTCCAGTAGTTTAATATTCTCCAATTTTTATTTTTTTTTAATTTTTGTGTGCGTTAAGTTACTTTTTTGTTCAGTGTTTTATTTATTCGTGTGTTACTTTTTTTATTTTTTATTTTGATTTAATTTTTTTGTTCTTCAGTTCGCCGCCAGTGTATACGTCTGCTACATACATAGTTTTTCCCTCACTGTTACATTTACATATTTTCTGTTTTCGAATTGCAACATATTTCACTGCATCATCGTCATCTGCTCTCTTTCTTCTCGCCTTGCTTTTTCGCCTTGCACTCGTCAATCCCACATCATCAACCCCATCAAACTGAAAAATCACGCGCATGAAAAATTTATAACGAAACAGCCATCCAATGTTCGACGCCGGTGGCGCCGCTAAATGGACGCATCGGCGGTACCAATTTAAATCAGCGCCGTCTCACTGTGGGCGCATTGGTCACATTCAGCTGCAACGAGGGGCATACGCTTGTGGGCGAACCAAGCATCATTTGCACAGAGACTGGACTCTGGTCGCATCCGCCACCATATTGTAAGTAATACCAAAGTAAAAAGTAAAAAGTAAAAAAAAGCAAAATTATAAGCAAAGCATATAAGAGAAAATTAAAGAATAACAACAACAACAACCACACCAAAGTAGCTTGTTGGTATTGGTATTAAATTGAAATTGTAAAAGTCGCGCAGAGGCCCACATTCACACAACCACCCATACGCATACACGCACACACACACACATCGACATACCTATCCATTAGCCTTAAAGTACACATGCAAAGCAATGATGGCGTTGTGTGTGCGTGTGTGTGTGTGTATGTATATGTGTTGAAAATAATTGGCAGAAGTAAAAAGGCAAAAGCACAAAAAAAAGCTATGGGCTGGCGCAAAAATGTTCAAGTAAAACTCAGTGGCCCAAAGTGTTGTCACAAATAGGATTGGCGCAACGGCAAAGAAATCACGAAAAAAGAAATTGACGAATTACAAATTGGCAATTTAAATTTCCAAAATAAATTTACTTCACAATAATTTAAGTGTTAAACAGCTAATCAATCAATATACAACTAAATACGCAAATGAGAGAAATTGTAAGCTTAATAGAAAGTAATTTAAAATATGTATGTGCAAATGCATGTGCATTTCTATTTACGTTTGTCTAATATTGAAACTCATCATCAGCATCATTATGTATGTATGTATGTAGCACTCAACCTCATCCACATTTGTACCTATCTATCGTATCTCTTTTTACTTTACCTTCCCTGTCATTGGCGTCGTCCGTCGTCTGTCATCTGCCGGGTGCGCTCGCTTTGTAGGCAAATCACAATGCCCCTACCCCGGCGATCCACCAAATGGTTTAATAGCCCCACTGAAATTCAATTACGATTCTGGTGATTACCTGAGTGTCCAGTGTCGGCCTGGTTTTGTGCAGTACAGCGAGAATGGCCCACCAGAACGTCCGAAATGTCAACCGGATGGAAATTGGTCCGGTCCGGTGCCCAAGTGTCGCAGCTATGAGGAAGTGTAGCTAATCAAAATGGCGGACATGATGATGCCGGAATCATCTGATGAGTCCATACAACTACAACACGACTAGAAACAAGCACAGCTACGGTATTAGCAGCATAAACTTAATGCAGAGTTACGACAGAGAGAGAGAGAGGGAGCGACAGTCACAACAACAGCAACAATAAACGAATTTGATCATAAAATCAAAGAGCTGAATGAAAATAGAAACAAAAATAAAAATGTTGATGAACAAAAACAAACAACAGCGCACACAAGCACATACATCGTATTATGTAGTAGTAGTGTACGTTAAGGAGAATGGTTGGGGTACAAATACGATGCACCACACACCCACACACATACAAGATATACTTACAGCTACACATGCACTTATACACATGCATATACACTAACCTATTCAAATACATTAAAAGCCTAAAAATATATATTTCTCCTGCAGGAAATTAAATTAATGAAAGTCTATTTAAAAAAAAAACAAGGATTTATTCATACAAAAATTAAATTAAAATTAAAATTCTTAACTAATGAGGATTTCTAGCTCTGGCAGCGCAGGAATTAAGTCGAAGTAACGTTAAAAATTCGGTGGTTTTTTTGTTAATTGATGATGTTTTGTTTTTTTTTTTTATGAAAATATCAAATTTCGAAAAATATGTAAGATTTTTGGCACACGTTGGTGCATTTCTTTTATCAAAGAAACGAGCTTTCATTACAAATTGGATTGATTTTTTTTTTAATTTGTAAACTTTGGTAAAAGTTCGGTCAGTTTCAGGCTTCGGTTATAAATTCGATTGAATTTTTTTTTTTAGTTTTTATGAACTGCCGCAGTTTCGGCAAAATGTATAACTTTTAGCACAAATTCTGATTTTTTTCATATTAAAGTGACAAACTTTCGTTACAGATTCGGTTGAGTCCTTTCAAACTTCTCATAAATGTTTGATTTTTTAAAGTATTTATCACTTTTAGCATAAATTCGGCATATTTTTTATTAATGTTACGATCTTCCTTTACAGATTCGGTTGAGTCTTTTCGAATTTCTCATAAATGCCTGATTTTTTAAATTATCGATCACTTTTAGCATAAATTCGGCATATTTTTTTATATTAAAATAACGAACTTTCGTGACAGATTTGGTTCAGTTCTTTCGAAATTCTAATAAATGTCTGATTTTTTTTAATTATCGATCACTTTTAGCATAAATTCGGATATTTTTTTCTATTAAAGTAACGAACTTCCTTTACAGATTCGGTTGAGTCTTTTCGAATTTCTCATAAATGCCTAAGTTTTTAAATTATCAATCACTTTTAGCACAAATTTCGAACTTTCGTTACTAACTCGATCGAATTTTTCTCGAATTTGTGAATTCATATCTGACTTTTCACAAAACCTTTCAATTTTGCTACAAATTCTTCAATTGTGCGAGGTTTCATCATCAAATTTGACTGCTATTTTATGGAATTCGATAAAAAATGTTTTCGAACTTTCACTGACACGAATTTTCGTTACGGCTTTCATCAATTACATTGTTAAATTTCAAAATTTCGGTTAAATGCGCATTTTTGCGGCATCTTAAAAATTTCGAAGCGTATTTTTCCTAGTTGCTGTCCAAACGTCTAAGAGGCTGGTTTTAAAAATCAGTAGAAAATTTATATTTTTTGCAATTACTTTATATCAGCTGGCTAAAAAATCTTAAATTACCGATTCTGAACCTTACTTCTTTCCTGCAGGGGAGGAAAAATTGTTGAAAAAAAATCCTGACAAAGAAAAAGAAAATTATCGAATTGTAAAAAGTTATACTTATATGTAAGAATTGAACACGACTAGCTTCTGTAAGTCAAGTATTTGTGTCGTATGACCAATTAAAAGCAATTAAATTTCAGTGCGCGTGTTAACTGAATCAAATTAAATCAAATCTTTCATGTCTGTATGTATGTATATTAAATTGCACTGAAACGCACAGGGCAGCAAATTACGATGAGGGCGAGGGAATTAATGTTAAATCTAGCAGAAAAACGATTTAATGCTCCATTATAAAAAGAATCCAATATTTACTAAAATAAGCGTTGTTGAAATTGCAAAGAAAAAAATTTAAGTGAAAATAAAAAATAAAATAAATGCAAAAATATAAATAACAAAACCGATTAATTGATATATTTACAACTTATTGAATCGCAAAAAAAACAGATAAGAACAAATATTTGCAAAAATAATAGTTTGAGAATAGAATTATAGTACTCGTAGCTACATGGGCGCGCGTGTATAATAAATATACTTATAGCAGGTAGTGTAATATCTGTGCTGCGCTGCCAGCTTTCTTATAATCGCATACTAAACAAAAAAACATATGTGTTTGTGTCAGAAAATTGCATAATAATTTGAAATTACCAATTATTTGTTTGCTGTTTCCAAATTTTTGCAGTGATACGAAATTTAAGAGTTGAGCTACGAAATTCGGCATCTTCTACGAAGGACTTCCATAATGCATGTACATTAAGGCAGAAGGCGTTCAATGCAGCACCTTCGGAATCCAAGAAATTTTTGTGATTTTTCAGCTCTTCTCCGAATATCTTTACAATTTTTTTTTTATATCCTTGTTCACTCCGCTCGGGAGCATACGGCCTCGACAAGACTCAGACTTGCGTTGGTTTCGTTAATCTATTTGATTTCTGACAAGGTAGATGATTAGCCCGCCGCTACCAGTATTAAGTAGTGGGAATGCCCACCTGTAGTTGCTTAGGAACAACGCTTTCTAACTGTTTAAAGCGCCATCTGTGTTTCACATTGTTCTGCCAGAAGGATCACACAGATGATTGAAGACTTCGCTAATGTGGTGTGTCTGCGCTATTACCGCGATAAGATTTTTGGGGTGGAGGAGTGAAGTTTTTTTTTTAGAACCCAGGAAAGTAGGTAAGTTTTGGAAAAGTGCGAGGACCATGCTCGTGGGATTCGAACCCACAACCTCTGGGATGGCAGGCTAGTACACTTACGCTAGACTACCGACGCCTTAATCGGACAATTATACATGGTTCTCGGCTGTTGTTTTTGCGCCGTCCTATGTGATGACGGTATCTGCTACCTCGCGCAACATCGACCTTCTCCCAGTAATCTTTGGCAGAGTACAACCTCTGCTCCCTTGTGGATTCTAGTCCAGTGCCATTCTCGTGATACTATCTGGTGCTTTTCTCAACGTGTGACCTATGCATTGCCACTTTCTGCATTGCATTTACCTAAGGATGGTTTCCTCATTCATTAATCTTCATAATGCGTCGTTACTGATGGTATTTAGACAGAATATTCTTCAGATGATGCGTAGGCATTTGTTGACGACAGATTGTAGCCTTTGTCTGATGGTGTTAGAGACTAGCTCTGTTTCGCTTGCGTACAACAATACGGACTTCACGCATGGGCCGAATATTCGTAGTTTTGTGCGTCTCCCCCATACTGTATGCATTCGCCCGAATGCCGCCCTTTAGCTTGTTTAGCTTACAGTTCACATGGCTTTGTTTAGCCTACAGTTGACATCTTCATCTGCCCCACCATCTGCCGTGATGATACAGCCAAGGTAGCAGAAGCTTTCAACGAATTCCACCGGGGATCTGTCAACCAATATCTGCCTTGCGCTATGTGGTTAACTCTCATGGCCTTGGTCTTGGCGACGTTGACCTCCAGTCCGACAGTGCGTGCCAACGTTACAAGTCTGTCCGCCTTCGCTGGCATATCAGTGAGTTTGTGAGAGAGGAGGCAGGTGTCGTCGGCGAAGTCCAGGCCCTCAAGATGTCTGGTGAAACTCCATAGGATGCCTTTTTTGTGCAGGGTCAGTTGGCTCATGACGTCATCGAGGACGATGGGGAAGAGAAGGGGCGACAGGGGACAAACTTGGCTTAGGCATGCGTTGGTAGTGAATGGATCGCTGATATCGCCTTTGTGAAGCAGTGCCAGTTCGGAGTCTTCGTAGAGGGCTTTGATGAGGCGGATTATCTTGGCGGGAACTCGCTTTCTACGCAGTGCCAGTTTGTTTTGATATTTGCGATAAAAATTTGAATATGAGAAATGAACGACGAAAAATTAATTGACTTAGTGGCATATTGTTCGTGTTTTATGACAAAAATTGTCATTAATTCTACTTTAATATCAGCTGTTTATGGTTATGGAATGACTAATCGACAAATGCGGTAATGTTGCGGCTATGATTATGATGACGGCTGAGGCGTTATGGGGTTAGGGGTAGTCAGAGACACGAAAAAATGATGATTTTCAATAATTTTTTTCTGCTAGTCAAATGCTTTATTTTACAAAAAAAAGATAGCATTAATACATTCGACTTGACTTTAGCAAAATTTCAACAACAAAAAATTAATAATTGTAAAAGTTATCGCTGTTTGTGTGGAGCCCGTTTCTCCAGAAGTCCTTTGCGGTGATCATCACAAGTCCTTGCAGATTCGTCTAAAATCAATCGGACAAGTGAAATTAGTTTTATCAATAGATAATCTTCAGCTGGATCGAAGCTTTTTTTTTTGTGTGTGTTCAAAATCAACAATATGGCGGCCTTAGGAAGCATTTTCCAGATTTTCGAGAAAAACCCGACGATTAATTGTTAAAAAAAATCGAAATTTTTATCATCACAAGTTCTTGGAGATTCATATAAAATCAATCGGAGAAGAGAAATTAGTTTTATTAATAGATAATCTTGTTCCTGATTGAAGCTTTTTTTTGTTTTTCAAAATTAACAATACGGCGGGCTCAGGAAATATTGTTCAGATTTTCGAGAAAAAACCCGACAATTAATTGTTAAAAAAAATCGAAATTTTTGAAAAAAAAATTTCCTTGGATCAGGCACGAGTTTTTTATGTTTTTCAAAATCAGTAAAAATTTCATTGAAATCCACCAAGCGGTTTTTAAGTCCCTGTGATGACCAGTTCAAAAAACATAGTTTTGAGAAAAATTCATTTAAAGTTTTTCTATCGATTTGTGTAGATTTACACGAATTATTTAATTACTTACGCTGTGTTATTTATGCCTGGGCCATGTAAAAGTTTTTCAGCCGTCATAGCAGCTTCCAAAATATCAATTTGCTGTTGCCTATATAGTATTCTACCTTCTCGAGTGTTATCGTTAGGATGCTGATCTGCCACTTTCATACGTACAGCATCCATTTTTTCAGCTCCGGAGCGCCCGAGCGCCGTTTGGTAATTGTTGAATAACTCGAAAAGTATTTGTCGAATTCCCTTCAATTCCATTTTCACACAATATTTTTAAGATATTTGATATTTTAAGAAAATACAAAAAAAAATATAATATTTTTTTAATTCTGACTACTCCCTAACGGCACGTAAGTGCTACTTGAAGTGTGCCTGTGGCACTCTTGCCATTTTACCTACCTACCCCTAACCTCTTATGGCTACAGCACCACTAATTGCAGCTTTAGACGCCGAAGGCCAATCAAATTGGCTCTATATTGAAAAGCTGCAAAGCATTGTTGTCATATTTCGATAAGAATGTAATTGAAAAATATAAAAAATCACATCAATGAAGTCTATTGACACCATTCAATATTAAAATGCATGCAACCCCTACACAAAAACGCTGTGAAAAATGGGTTCGAAATAGGTTTGGGTTATGTTATTTATATCGGATTTGACCAGTGTTTTGGCTGATGTTTGGGCTTAAGCGGTTATATACAGTTAGAAGGCCGAAAAAAACGAATTTTCCAGAATTTTTCTGACAAAACTTTTAAATTTATTGATCTAAAAATGTGTGCACATATTATGTTATCTTTTAACTGTATTTTAAGACTTACTAATACAGTAAAAACATTTATTTGGAAAGGAGGTACAGCTGATCTCCGGAAGCTCCTCTCAAAAAAGACGTTTTTCGGTGGCCAGTATATCTCTGAACTGAATCTCTGAAATTAAAAAGACCGAAGAGATTTCGTTACAGTAATGTTGAATCTAGTAATTAATCGAAGGAATAAGCAATATGAATTTTTTTGAAAATGGCGGTTTCTCAAAACAAAAAATCGATTTTTCACTAAAATAAAAAAAAGAAAATATTTATCGGTGAGAAAAAATCTTCGATTGATTTCTAAAAAATATATATATTTCAAAAGCTCGAGTTAAAATTTGAGACTAATCGGTTTAGCCGTTTTCGAGTAATGTTGGTCACCGGCTTTGAAAACACCATTTTGAGAAAAACTCCTTTTCAAATTTGCGTGTAACTTCGAAAATATTTCATCATCATCTTTTGGCTCTACAGCTCTTTGTGAGCTTTGGCCTGCTGCACGTGGGAACTCCATACGTCTCGAACGCTTGCGACTTTTTTCCAGTTCGTTATACCAAGTTTCTTGATGTCCGCCTCTAGTTCGTCGGTCCATCTTGTTCTCGGCCTTCCTCTTGCTCTAGTGTTGAACGCTCTGGCTTCTACGATTTTCTTCTGCGCCCTCGTACCGTCCATTCTTGTAATGTGACCCAGCCATCTTAACCGCTGCGCTTTGATGAAACGTATAACATTTTCGCCCTTTATCAGTTGATCTAGCTCGTCGTTCCATCTTATCCGCCACTCGCCGTGATCTTTGATTGCTCCGAAAATTTTTCTGAGTACTTTTCGTTCGAAGGCTTGCAATTTTGTTTTATCTGCTTCAATTAGCGTCCACGATTCAGCTGCATAGCATAATACTGGTCTAATGATGGTTTTATACAAAGTCAATTTGCATTGTCTGTTTATTAGTTTTGATTTGAAGAGTTTCGTTAACGACGCATACGATCTGTTCGCTGCTGGAATTCTTTCATCGATGGTGAGGCTCATTGAATTGTCCGTACTCAGTTTGAAGCCTAAATAGGTAAAGGATTCAACGATTTCGAAAGAAAAATCGCCAATTTTCAGTTTGCCTGATGTTGGTTTATTTTGTCTGGACATCATCATATATTTCGTCTTATCTTCGTTGATTTTAAGACCTATTTTACTAGCAGCAATTTCAATATCAGCGAAGTTTTTGGTTAGGGCGTGGATATTTATGCTGACAATTGCCATGTCATATGCGAATAATTGGGTAGTTCTGTTTAAAATATGTCCAGCCCTTTCTGCGTCAATTACTTCATCGATATTTACCGAAACGATATTAAATTTTCTGTGTGTTTTCTTAAATATCTGTACATTAGGAAAAAAAAAAATAAAAAAATCGATATTTTGAAAATTCTAAATGTATATAACCCCTTAAGCAGAGCTAGCGGCAGCAAACCCAAAAGTAAGCCGCAGTGGAAACATTCTGTTACACATTCAAAATTGTTGCAACACTTGCAAATATTTCAGCAATTTCAGCAATTTCCAACACTTCAAATATTAATTTCCAAATATTTCAAATATTATTGTAATTTCTAAATACTTCAAATATTATTTGCTTTACTATTTTAGCGTAATTTTATCAATGATCATTAAAATAAAAAAAAAGTTAAATCTTTTAAAAGCCACTTGTAAATATAACTTCCGTTTGTAAAACGAAAAAGAAGAAAATCGTACTTGAAACCAATTAAAAGGTGACCGCATTTACCGAATGCATACTCGCATATACATATAATATTTTGCCCACACTTAAATACTCTACTACATAAATATTTATTGCATTGCGAATTGCAAACACTCCATTTACTACCAATTAATTACTTGCTCTTAACAAATACAACTCAAGCATGCAATTAAAAGTATTATTATTATTACGGATGTATGTAAAGAAAACACAACTTCCTAGCGTTACTTTCCAATGTTCGTAAAGTAGGCTGCATACTTCCAGTATTATTACCAATATTAAAATATTTAGATTTGTATCGGCACGAATTAGTATGTTTTACTTTTTCTCAAATATCAAAAAGTACTAAATACATATGAAAATATAAATATATATATATATATAATTACAAATATATATATAAATAAATATATAAATACCAGTTAAATGGAGCAGCAAAAAGTGTGTAATGTAAATTTAAGACAAATGTAGACGTAAGTGAAAATTAGCGAAATGTAAGCGAATGTGGCGAAATATTGTAAAAGTTTGTGATCATTTAAAGGCAAATATTTAAAAAGATTTAATAATTGTATTGTAAGTGAAAGACAAAATGAATTATAAAGAAACGCATACATATTGAAAATAAAGTGCATATCTGAGGAAAGTGAAAGGAGAATCGTTTGCGTGTTTCATTTCAATGCAATGCACAACCGATGGCGGTGGTGAAAAGGAAAATAAAATAGAAAGAAGTAAGTACTGAGAAGAAAAGTAAGTACTGATAACGTTCCCATTTTAGGCACAGACATAGATACGTCTTAACAAATAGATAGAGAACATGCTAAAAACTATCCCTGCACAACTAAATTCTAGCAGTTTTGATGTGAAACGTCTATAGGCTCACTTGTAAACCGAATCGTTGCCGTGGTGACGGGTCGCCACTCTATACTAAGGTATACATATATACCTATACGAGTATTTTATGTGTAGTAGCATGAGAAGTGCTAAGCCAATTTCAAAGGAACAACTCACAAATGATGTGGATTAAAGTGTGTTATATTAGTATGTGTGCCATGTTAGAGAGACAAATGTAGAGTTGCTAAAGAGCGGCAAGTTGGATGCTCGTGAGTGCTTTATAAATGTTGGAGCGTTATGTGTTTTTGAATGTGTTCGGTAATTTGCTATGTAGATAATAGGAATTCGATTACACAGAATTCATGTGAAACTGTAAGGCTGGCTAGAGTGGGCACCTTTGAGGCGCGCTCTCTGTGCGAAGAAATGACGAAGGTCAGTGTTTGAGTTGAATAATATCAAAAGGTCACAGAAAGCAGAGCCACAGCAGAAAGAAGTTTCATTACTCAATTATTTAAACCAAGTGGAACTATTTTGCAATGCCAAATTTATTGCTTTATTAATTCGAAATGAAAAGTGCAAACTTATTTAATAGCAAATTCGAGATACGCCAGCTCGTAATGAGCAAAAGTTGAAATTGAATGAAAAAGTTTAAGCCCATGGAGGAAGGCATATTTTAAAGACACATTTTGATTATCATACAAAATGACACAAAATTAATCATGCTATCGGATTATTTATATTTTTTACAAATAGTGCAGTACGTCAATCATAATTGAAATTTGTGAAGTGTAGAGCTGCTGTATAAAAACAGACAAGCAATGGCGGGCGCAAAGGTCAAAAGTCATCACTCAATATAATTTCTTTATTTATTATTTTTTAATTTTATTTAATAACTTTCAAATACAAATCTGGATGAATAATTTTGCGCCACCTGAAAATTCAAAAATTCCATGACTCAAAATCATTTTTTTCTTAATATTTTTTAAATTTTATTTAATAATTTTCAAATACAAAACTCGATAATTAATTTTGCGCCACCAGAAACGTCAAAAAATTTCATCACTCAAAGTCATTTTTTTATTTAATTTTTTTTTTTAACTTTATTTAATAATTTTCAAATACCAAACTGGATGATTAATTTTGCGCCACCTGAAAATTCGAAAAATTTCATCACTCAAAGTCATTTTTTTATTTAATTTTTTTTAGTTTTATTTAATAATTTTCAAAAACAAAACTGGATGATTAATTTTGCGCCACCTGAAAATTCGAAAAATTTCATCACTCAAAGTCATTTTTTTATTTAATTTTTTTTAGTTTTATTTAATAATTTTCAAAAACAAAACTGGATGATTAATTTTGCGCCACCTAAAAATTCAAAAAATTTCATCACCCAAAGTCATGTTTTTATTTAATTTTTTCTTTGTGGCTTGATATTAATATCGAATTTTGATATCACATGTAAATAAATATTTATTAAATAAAGTTACCATTTTCTGTAAGAAATTCGTAATACTTCATTTTTTCATTAGGCTATATTTAATTCCTGTAATAATATTATCTTTTATGCATATTACTTGTACACACACGATGTTTCACATCTGCCAGGCGTCCCATGACGGCTCACATTTTTTTTGATCAAAATACAACTTTATTCTGAAAAAATGGTTACAAATGCATCATTGAAAGTATTGCCCATCCCTGGCTACTACTTTCCCCCATCTTTCTGGTAGATCTCGTATACCGTCGCGGTATAACTGTTCATCTTTTGAGGCTATCCACGGATCAAGCCATTTTTTGATGTCTTCATATGAATGGAACTGCTGGCCAGCTAGACTATGTGCCATCGATCGGATCAGGTGATAATCGGATGGCGCAATATCTGGAGAATATGGCGGGTGGGGTAGAATTTCCCATTTCAGTGTTGCCACTTAGATTTTAACGGGTTTGCCAACGTGAGGCTGAGTGTTGTCATGCTGTAGAATCACTTTTTCATGCCTCTCCGCGTATTAGGTCGCTTCTCGCGCAGTGCTTGGCTCAATCGCATCAAGTTGATACCGATCATCAGATATGGTTTCCCTTGGTTTTAACGGTTCATAATAAATAACACCAACTTGGTCCCACCAAATACTTAGCATAACCTTCACAGCGTCAATATTCGGCCTAGGTGACGACATAGAAGCATAAACGGTGCGCGTGACTTCCTTTTCTTTGGATTGCTGTAATGAATCCATTTTTCATCACCCGTCACGATGCGATGAAGAAAACCCTTCCTTTTTTGCCGCTGGAGCAGTTGTTCACAGGCGAAAAAATGACGTTCAACATCCCTTGGTTTTAACTCATAAGTAACCCAAGTCCCCTGTTTCTGAATCATTCCCAATCCCAATGCAATCGCTTGGAAATGGATTGGCGGGTAACTCATAATACTGAAGCAAGCTCTTCTTGCGTTGGACACGCATCCTCATTGAGCAATGCCTCCAATTCAGCGTCTTCGAAGGTTTTCGGCCTTACTTATGGTTTCAGGAATGTTTCCAATGGTAATAAGTAAGATTATGGAAGGAGCTCTGGGATTGCTCAGCAATTGGGCCACAGACTGTTGCTTAAGTGCAAACCCGAGACAAAACTGAAATGATGCTATTCAGTAAGAGAACCAAGATACCAAACTTTAATCCCCCAAAACTAAACGGTTGGTGCGTGACTACCATTCGGAATCCAGAGAGAACGTAGGTTTCAATATATATGTATACATATATATAGTCTTATGCTAACCCAACAGGCAAAATACTAAGGTGTTATCTTAGATCATAAACTCAGCTGGAGGGAATATTGGTTAAAAAATGGGGTCTCCAACCAAAAACTCTCCTACACAGCCATTGCAAGGTCAATACTAATATATGCGGCACTAGTCTGGTGACCCACAATAGAAGAGAAATACAACCAAACCAGGGTGAACAAGATACAAAGAACAGCGTGTATCTCAACCACTGGAGCGCTTAGAACCAGTCCTACTGAAGCGGCCAATGTATCATACTAACTCATCTATTACCATTAGACCTACATACATATAAAAACAATCGCTACTTGCAGCGCGGTGAGACTCAGAGACATAGGAAGCTGGACAGCAAGATCGTACGATCACGGCGCGATCCTCCTACAGGAACCCTCGCTACTCAAAAACAAGTCAGACTACACAGTCTCCGAAATTAACTTCAAAAAAGACTGTACGGTACGTTGAATGGAAGAAAGGAAAAATGATTGGTGTATTCGATATTGAAATCTACACTGATGGCTCTAATATGAACTGTTGTGTTGTGGCTGGCCTCTGTTTGGAGCCGCTCAACATATCCAAATCACTCTAACTTCCTGACTACCCCAGCGTGTTCCAGGCAGAACTATTAGCTATCAGAGAAGCATGCAAATCACTAAAATTCTACAAGGAAGTTGGTACAAGAGAAGCTATCTTTTCAGAGAGTCAAGCAGCTATCAAGGTCTTAGATTCCAATTCCATTTCATTCAAACTAGCCTTACAGTGTAGAGAGGAACTAGAATTGCTTAGTCATTGGCTTGAAATTACTCTGATATGGGTTCCTGCACATAGGAACATACGGGGTAATGAGATAGCGGATGAGCTAGCAAGGAAAGGTTCGACACTAGACTTAGCAGAGGTGGGGCAGTCGCTATAACACAATAAAAGCGTCCATTGCTTCACACTATCATGCTTTAGCCGAAAGAAGGTGGAAGCAATTAACTACATGTACTACAGCAAAAATCATATGGTCGTCGTACAAAATACAAATACCCTTTCAATCCCATCTGCAGAAGCTGTCAAGCGGAAGGCGTGAAGGAAAGTCATTTTCACTATTTATGCGAATGTTCCGGTCTAGCTAGAGTAAGACTTCCCTCTTTCGGTAAGCCTTTCTTACAGCAAACTAATGAAATGTCAGACATCGAGATAAAGAATTTGCTGCTATACTTGGATCTCCTAAAATGGATCTGACTTAGAAACAAAAAACAAAACAAATAACCGAAGACATCATCACAGTGGTAGTAAAACGGTCGCTAATTAGGACTATTTCAGTAGAATTACTCTACCACTTCAACAACAACAAGTGCTGATCACTCTATAGAACAAGTAAAGCCTTCGTGGCCTCAACCAAACAAAACCGAAACCATAGTAACCACAGTAACCACAGGTAGTAATTAAACCTTAAAAGGTGACTTAAAGTTTAAAGTTAAAAGGGACCTACAGTTTTAAGCCGAGTCGGGAGCTTTTTCATGGCAAAAATATACAATGTCTGCCGAGAGGCGACCGCTATTACGAAACACTTTTTCCATTATTTTGATGTTTCATGCACGGAGTTTCGAACCTACGCATCTCCGAATGGTAGTCACGCACCAACTCATTCGGCTACAGCGGCCGCCACAAAAGTCTACATAACACATGGGCTGAAAAGTCTCGGGCCTAACGCATAGATGGCACTAGTTTTATCGCATTCACCTCTTTTTCAGTTAGTATATATATATATATAATTGGCGTGCTTAGCCGAGCTCCTCCTCCTATTTGTGGTGTGCGTCTTGATGTTGTTCCACAAATGGAGGGACCTACAGTTTCAAGCCGACTCCAAACGGCAGATATTTTTTACGAGGAGTTTCTGCATGGCAGAAATACACTCGGAGGTTTGCCATTGCCTGCCGAGGGGCGACCGCTATTAGAAAAATGTTTGTTTTAATTTTGGTGTTTCACCGAGATTCGAACCAACGTTTTCTCTGTGAATTCCGAATGGTAGTCACGCACCAACCCATTCGGCTACGGCGGCCGCTCAGTTAGTACTAACGTTAAAAATACAGCTGCTGAAATTTCATGATGTTCTGCGGTCCCGCCGTGCCTACTAGCAGAGCTGCACACACTATCAAAAATGGCGTTATCAAATCAATGGCGCCCCCTGTATGACCAAAAAGATACCCATAGCGTAGTTCCTCCTGTCGATGGCCAGATCTAACCTAGCAAGAAGGTGTTTTATTGTCAACTTGCAAGATTTTCCACTTTGATAGGCTCGCTGAAATGTAGACAAAGGGTGAGCCTTCAGCGACATCTGACGGTTGCGCAATTCTACTAGTCGTTCGAGACTTCGACACGAGATTAAAGAAGTCATGCTGATGGGTCCAAAGCTTTTGGGGGTAGTGTACTCATTTCTTCCAACTTTAGGGATGAAAGCGACCCTCACCATCCCTGAAGAGCGTGGTATAGAGGCCAGTGGCAGCCTTGCAGTGAAAATTTTCTTCAAGGCATGGAAAAGTTACTCATAAGAAGAAATTTGCCATCTGCCGTTCGAAGGTGGCCTAATTCCCTCTATTTGTGGAACAACATCAAGACGCACACAAAAAATTGGAGCAGAAGCTCGACCAAACATCCAACAAAAGATATGCGCACCAATTAAAAAACAAGTTTTACCATACCAAAAGTTCTCCAATCTACTGCCAATCTTTGCGGAAGCTTCCCGATAATCACGACAAAGCTGAACAAGATTTGCTCTAAGGCAAAGACGAAGCGAATGGTCGTTTATCACTGTGCACAGAATACAAATGATGGGGCCTTCCGAAAACCGCTACTTTATTAACTTGTTTGCTTTTCATATTCAGTGAACGACTTTTTAATATTATAATTTGAAGATTTGTATATTATCTTTAAATTAAACAAAGTAATGAAAAACGTAGTGCCGCATGTTAATCTGTGAAAGTGCGACTTATAACAATACCTCCGAAGTAATCATGGAAGTTATCACGTAAGACCTTCTATTTTCCTTCTGCACGATTTTCACCGCTGAAGCAACCGCTATATTCCAAGCCATTTAATACTGCGCCAAAAGCAAGGGTAAACACATAATTTGCTTCGACAGTTTGTCCTGTTTCCAAGCCATCCAAAACCACAACAAGTCAAGCAAAATCGTCGACTGTATTAAAAACATACTAACTTCCCATGGAACAGTATCAAAATCATGTGGATACCTGGGCACTCCGGCATCCAGGGTAACACAGTGGCAGATACAACTGCCAAAGATAGTTCAGTTACACCAACAATCACAACCGTAGCCATCCTACCTAGCGATATATACCGACTTATTCATGAAGAGAGGCAAACAAAGTTACTTCGTGAATGGTCGTATTATAAACACCATTATTCGGACATTAATTCCAAACGTACAACATCTGCCTATCCATCTTCGGTACCCACCAACCACATTACCCCATACACACGACTCTATTATTGGGCACACCATAATAACTAGCGCACACTTATTACAGAGTAGTATATAAATACAACAGGCGGTCGCCGTGTCCGAATGGGTTGGTGTGTGACTACCATTCGGAATTCAGAGAGAGAACGTCGGTTCGAATCTCGGTGAAGGATCAAAAAATTAAGAAAAAGTTTTTTCTAATAGCGGTCGCCCCTCGGCAGGCAATGGCAAACCTCCGAGTGTATTTCTGCCATAAAAAAGTTCCTCATAAAAATATCTGCCGTTCGAAATCGGCTTGAAACTGTAGGTCCCTCCATTTGTGGAACAACATCAAGACGCACACCACAAATAGGAGGAGGAGCTCGGCCAAACGCCCAAAAAGGGTATACGCGCCAATTATATATACAGGGTGAACGATATGAAGTGTTACCTATTCAAAATACCATAACTTTTTTGTGTTAAATAAGTTTTTATTGATTTTAAAGACAAAATTGTTCAAATATGATTACAATTTTAACATATATTCACTTTAGCTCGATATGACCACCTTTTGCCTTGACTATAGCCTTCAAACGGTCAAAAAATGAGTTGCATGCTGCACGAACGAGATCTTGAGGTATTTTGGCCCATTCTCGTATAATCGCTTTGTTCAGCGCATCCATACTGGCATATTTTTTAGTCCTCACCTTGCTCTCCAAAATGGACCAGATGGAATAGTCCATCGGATTGGCGTCTGGCGAATTCGAAAGCCATTAAGTGGACGAAATGAAGTGTGAAACATGATTTTTTAACCATTCTTGGTTCACACGAGCTTTATGAGACGGTGCCGAGTCCTGTTGGAACGTCCATGGTCTACGACCGAAATGTTTGCGTGTCTACGGCTCTAAAGCAGCTTCTAAAACATTTTCTCGATAATAAGTCGCATTCATTTTGACACAAGGCTCGATAAAAACGATTGGAGAGCGTCCATCAGCGGTCACTGCGGCCCAAACCATTATTTGCGATGGGAAATTGCTTCGAATAGCCATACGTAGGCTCAAATTCTCGTATGAGCGTTCGGTCAAGTAAACAGGATCGTTTTGAGTGTTTATGAACTGCTCAATTGGGAAATTTGTTTCGTCAGAAAACACAATGTTAGGAAATTCGCCACGTTCGTGCGAGCGCAACAACTACTTTGCTCTTTCGCACCGAACTTTTTTTTGCTGGGGTGAAAGATCATCTGCTTTTTGGAACTTGTAAGCCTTGACCTTGAGCTCATTTTTCAATATGCGTCGAATGCTGTCTTGCGATATTTTCAGTTCTTTGGTCATTTTTCTTCCACTCCGACGTGGATTTCGTTCAAGTCGAGCCTTCACTTTCCGAACCATTTCTGCCGTTTTTGCGGTTTTTTTTGGTCTACCTCCATAGCGTTTTGCAATGCTACCAGTATCATTGTAACGTTTTACAGTGCGATACACAACCATTTTATTCACTTTGAGGTGACTGAGCTCACGAACAATGGCTGGTTGTGATATTCCAACCAAATATAAGGCAATCACACTATTACGTTTGAATTCCACCACAGAAAAAAAAAATTAAAAAAACTGGGACGCAAATGCTTTTGATGGCTTATAAACAATATATTGAACTGTCATTAGAACAATTTTGACGTTGATGTCATGAGCTGTTTTACAGATACAAGCAGTGTGAAGTTGGTAACACTGGATATCGTTCACCCTTTATATATATATACAACATCTGCCCCTTATGCCAAGCCACAGTCAGTGTGCATCACCTACTGATATCCTGCCCAGAACTTGCTTCTCAAGGGCATCACCACTTCAGCAACAGAGATCTTCTTCAACTTTTAAAAGATGTCTCTTAAGAAAACATAAAAAAAATGTACACATTTCTAAAGGACACCGACCTACTCCGTCGTATCTGACCCTACACACATCACCAGCCAGCCGAAAGCATCTGCTACTAGCGCTGTGTTTGCTTGAGTTTACTAATAATTTTATTATCATGTAAGCTTTTAAAAATAAAAATAAAAATAAAAATAAAAATAAAAATAAATAAAATAACCAATACCTCCAAATGCAGTTTTTTCGGTTTTCTTCCGATGACGCCGTGGCGTGGTGTTTGGCAGTTTCCATTGCATTCGCTTGCATTTCACTTTTTTTTATTTGTTCAAGCCCATAGCTACTTTCTTCCTTTCGCAGAGATATGACATCTACTTATAGTCTGATTTAAAGCGGGAATGTGTTGTCAGTGGAAGAGCAAGTTTTTATTCGAAACGACGCATGTATCATACTTGGAGCACCCTGTACATAAGTCTAAAATAGTTTAAAGCCTATTTCAATGCAACTCATTAACTAAAAATCCCTCTAGAAATAAGTGTATAATCCTTTTCTATTACTTGGCAAATTACCAGGTTCTCACTCTAAGTAATTCTCTTTATAATATTTCAAAGCAATTCTAATATGTATTCTGTAAGCATATGAAGCATCTGTGCTACCTAAAAGGCGGCATTTATTTGCTTTAGTATTTCATAGCTGCCAACAAAGGATTTTCAGTCATTTCTGTTTATTTGCCAGCGTAACATTTGGTATTAATTTAGTTGTTTTGGTTGTTGTTTGACGCAAATGTAGGGGCTAATGGTTTCGCTGGCGTACTTTATATGCGTCCCAATTTCAATTCCAACATTTTGAGCAGCACGCGAGCCGCACATAAACAATTAACAAAACACGCAGACACATGCATGTGACAGGATTTCAGATTTAATAAGAAGTTACGAACGAAGGGGTAGGAGAAATTTCACACTTTTACACGCTCACCCTGAAGCACGAACATAAATATGCTGCAAATGTGGTAGCCTTAAAAGGGTGAGTGTTTGTGTGTGTATATGCCATGTGGTGCGTTGGAGCTCTGCAACATACATGCATGAATATAAAGGTGTGTGTGTATGTATATATATGTTTCAGTTAACACCTCAATTTCTATCCCTTACCTATTGCCGTCTTTTAGTCTGTACGAGTAAAACCTCTAAAATCTAGTTTGGCTTTTTTGTTGCTCATACGCCATGGCCTGTGCGTATGCTGAAATAAATTGCGTTGTGTGTTTGTATACGTAGGCAGGTAATGTATATAAGTTAGTGTGATAAAGTGATACGGCTGCCATTTACAACACCTTAACAACGTAATTTGTATTTATTATGCCTGTTTGGAATTTTCAATTTGCTGAGGTTTCCGAAGCCACCGGCAATTTGCCGCCTGTTTGTTCTCTTTTTTTTTTGGTAATGGAAAGTGCTAAAGTTGGTGTCGTTGCTGTTACTTCGCGCACATGAAATTCACTTTGAAATTCTGACATTTACGGACAATTTTTACATTTATGGATTTATACGAGTCTAATAATATCTCACTGTTAAGCTAATTGTGCACCAGGTTTGGGGGCAACACTTTCACCAAATGCAATTGTGCCAACATTTTGATGAAAAACGTAGTGTATTCTAAAATTAAGGTGACTTTTCACATTTCGCATGCAACATACATTCAAACCTCAATTTTTTTTATTTGTTTTGTTTTGCTGAGTTTCAACTAAAGGCTCATATTTTGTTTGCTTTTCACAGATACGAAGGGTAGACGTGTTTTATTTTGATCTTCGAGTATCTGCTATCGAAGGATTCTCTAACTCTTAGTTGGAGCATAGGGCGTCGATCACGCCTCTTCGCCATCGAAGACGTTTCTATGAAAAGGCTCTAAGTTCATTCCAAGTCTTATTCTAAAACCTCATTTCAGCCTCCTTAGAGCGGCGCCAAGTGGTTCGTGATTTGCTTAAATTTCGTCTTGTCTGTTGGAAGAGGCTCCATCTCAGCGCCTACTTGGCGATGTTGTTGTCACTCTTCATCCAAGTGTGGCCAATATATTAACAATGAAGAAAAGAAATTGATACAGAAATCTGGAAAATAATATCCATCTACATGAATGTTAGAGCTCAAAACCCGTAGGGGTCACAAAACACCAAAATGATAGAAAAGGTTTTTCTTCTAACAGCGGTCGCCACTCGGCAGGCAATAGCAAGCCTCAGCGTAAAATTCTGCAATGAAAGAATTTCTCATAAACAACCATCTACCATTCGGAGGTGGCGAAAAATTATAGGCCCTTCTATTTGTAGAAAAACATTAATACGTATCACACGAATTCTCCTCTTACAATTCAGCCTCCAGACAGACAATCTTATCCCAGCCATGGTTCTCCCCGGACCTTTGCACGTTGGTAACGGCAATTATCGCAAGCGTTGAGACGATGAGCTGTATGAGCTTTACGACGACATAGACATAGGGCAGCGAATAAAGATCCAGCGGCTACGTTGGCTAGGTCATGTCGTCCGAATGGATACAAACGCTCCGGCTCTGAAAGCATCCGATGCGCTATCAGCCTCGTCTACGCTGCAATGATCTGGTGGAGAAGGGCTTAGCTTCATTTGGTGTATCCAACTATATGCTGGTTAGCACGAGAAAGAAATGACTGTCGCGCTTTGTTGATCACGGTCTTAATCGTGTAAACGGTTATCGCGCCAATCAAGAACTTTGAATTTTTTTTTATTTTTCTAGATAAAACATCATTTCAGAAAAAATTTTTGGGAAAAAAATTAGTTTTTAATTAAGTTGTAAATGGCTCTGATTTGTCTACCACCACTTGATGTTTTCATCCAAGGAGAGGCCTTGAAGGCCATATGAAGGCTGAAACACAATGGGAACTGATACGGCCCCTGTTCGGCATCGGAAAACAGAAAAGGTATGCACTTCGATCCAACGATTCTCTCCATGGCCCTTGACTCCATGCCATCAAGAGTCGTACTTGAAAAGAGATACAGTGTGGTGCTGCCAGAGGCTCAGTTGTGGTCAAACTCTGAAAATGAGTCCGACAAACACTGCTCGTGCATTTTCATGGATGGCTCTAGAACTGAGCACGGTTCTAGCTCTGGTATCTACGTGGAATCAAGCGCGACAAAACTACTTTTCGCTCATAGAATGCACGCATCTATGTTTCAAGCAGGGGGGGCATGCTGTTCAAGACGCAATAAACTTTGTTGTGCAAAGCAGAAGGAGAAGCAGATCTATATGTGTCTGCAGCGACGGCTAAACTACGCTCATGGCGTTAGACAGCCCTTAACCACATTAGGGGTAGTCGAGTCCTGTAAATCCAGACTGAACTATGTCGGTAGACATAATAGCCTGATGCTAACATGGGTTTCGCGGGTAACACGACCTCTGACTCTTTAGCTAGGATGGGCTCTGAGGCCAACTTCTTTAGCCCAGAGACCGTTTTGTTACTCCCTTCTGCAGCCATCAAAGCCACGGTTAGCAAACGGACTGCTCTAACTCACAAGCGAGCTTGGCATGCTGATAGTGGCTGCAGATGGATAAAACTGATGTTACCTGTCATGTCCGATCGACTGTCGCAGATCCTCCTGCCATTAAGCAGAAGAAACCTTAAGCAGCTGGTTGAACTGATAAAGGGCCACTTTCTATGGGCGAAACACATGAAAAAGGTTGGCATCTCAGACAGTGTACTCTGCCCAGCATGTGAAGAGGATGATGAGACGGCGGACCACTTCCTGTGCATCTGCCCCGCCTTCACTCTAATCAGGTTTGAGGTCTTTGGCACTGATGTGTTAAGAAGCGACCACCTTGGCTCCTTAGCACTATAAGATCTACTCAGATTTCTTCGGAGATCGGATAGATTTAAAAAAAAAAAGTTGTAAACGACCTAGAAGCTCAGATAAAACTCGCGCTATGCTCGTTCCTCCACTCTACCTAAGCTATTCGATAGTGAAATCAATGAAGGCACCTCGACGGTATCACCTTTAAAGTTCAAGGCGAAGATAAGAAAAGGTGTGAAGTAAATTTTCTTCCTATGTGCACACCTATTGCCTCTCCATATGTTTGCTACCTCATTACCTTGAAAATTAAGGGATTACAAACGTCCAGAATTTTCACAAAATCGATTTTTTTACAGATTATTATTCTTTATAATTTTAGGCGTATTCCTGTGAAAGTCGATTGTAAAAATTCCCCATAGATAAAAAGTTATGATAGAAAATGTAACTGGCCGACGAGAGTTTGATGCGCACAGATAGCTGTCCTTCGTTTGCGGCAGCTGGCTGTTACCTTCGAAGCCTTTCAGCCTGTCAGTTCTTTTGTTATTCTAAAGTATGTATAGGGGCATATATAAAGCATTATGAGAGTATGTGTAGGGTATGTAGCTAGAATGGGAGATTAGACGTGAGTTAACACAACTTTAAACTGGTTTTTCTCGAAACTACTTTTCCGGTACGGTCTGCATAATAACTCATACAGTTTTTAATATTTTTGATGCGGTTTTTTTTTAATATTCGAAAGTGTTTTCTCTATAGAATGGATTTTTGATATTTTTATCAAAAAAATTTATAAAAATAATTCAAGTGTGACATTTATGCCAAAATTCTGAAATTCAAAAATCCGGCTCGATAGACTACAACTACAACTTTATTTTGCAAGAATTTTTTTTTACTTTTTACAGATCCATCAGCATTTAAAGTAGAAATGATGCAGACCGTGGAACAACTTTTTTTCATTGTACTTTGGGTCACGTGATTTTTATATACTAATTTTTGTAAAGAAAAATTAAAATAATTGTTTTATAAAGTTTAGGTACTAATAAACAATGTATACAAATTTTTTATATTTTTTTCTATTGTTATCCCTTCTTTTGGCGCTGCTGGGCGTATGTATCCCCTTAATATAAAAAAAATTAAATAAATTTAAAAAATATTTAAAAAAAAAATAAAAATAAGTAAATAAATACCTCACAGAAATAAATATATGTGCAAGGGTATTTTCAAATGAAAAACTATAAACATCATTTATACGCTTACGCATAGAGTTTGCCAAGTTTTGAAGGGTGGAATCATCTATCTTATCCCACTCTTCCCCTAAAGCACCTTTTAGGTCTTTGATTGTCTCAAACTGTCGACCATTTTTATAAATACGGGCCGACAATATTCCCCAGAAATTCTCAGTTGGGTTTAAATCGGGACTTAGTACTGGCCAATCTAGAACTGAAATTTTTCTTGACGATAGGAAGGCCTTAGTTGGATTGGGGCGTTGTTTGCTGGAAAACCCAGTCATCTCCGTATACATATGTTTCCCGCAAACTCATAGAGTTCTGTGTTGGTTCTTGTCGGAATAAAACAAATTGGAGACTTTCCACCATGCCCGAACGCGGCCCAAATCATCAAAGGCGCTCCACCGCGGCTCCGCTTATGGCGCGTTTGCCGTGGTTGCCTAAGGTCCCGCCAATATTTCCGGCAACCATCTGCACCATCTAAGTTGAACTTTTTTTCGTCCGAAAATACAACGTTTCGGAATTCGTTAGTCCAAAATTTATATTTTCCGGCAAATGCTAAACGAGCCTTAATGTGGCGTGCTAATAGTCTTGGTGCCGGCGCCCGCAAACCATATTTAAATGTTCCATCCTCGACCAAAATTTGAGGTATTTGACTATCAGTGGCCTTAAGACTTAAATGGTGTTTGATTTCCTTGCAAGACATTTCTTTTTGAGCAGCCAGACGACGAATTTCTCGTTTGCATCTGCTGCCGATGTTAGTTGGCCTACCGCTTCGTTTGAGTTGACCATATGTTTCTGGATTTTTAAGAAAGTTGCTGATGGTATTTCTATGCCGATTTACTGTAGCAGCAATTTCATGAATACTTTTGCCACTATCGTTTAGCCCTTTAATCAGGCTACCCTCTTCATCGGATAAATGTCTTTTACGTGGCTTTCTACAGATTAACCCATCACTAATTTAATTATTCTTTGTTCAAAAGAAGTAATCTATTTTACTTACATTTTTCTTTATGATACCAATGCAAAATTGAGAACTTGCTCTCTACGCTTGCCAAATCAATACTGATCTCTGATTGTATTGGGAGGTTGAATTAGTTTTAAAGGTTTTTTTCGAAGATTTGGGGCTTTATTGTGAAAAAACGGTACAAAATATTTTATTTGAAGTATTGGCCATCGCTAGCTACAACTTTCGCCCATCTTTCGGGCAATTTCCAGATGCCGTTTCTCCAAAATTCTGGCCGCTGCTTGGCTATCCATGACTCAACCCATATTTTGGTAGCCTCGTACGAGGAGAACTGCTGGTCCGCCAAATCGAGACTCATATGCCGGAACAAATGATAATCGGAGGGAGCTATGTCTGGACTATACGGCGGGTGGGGTAACACTTCCCAGCCAAGCAATCCAAGGTATTTTTTGACAGGTTGAGCAACATGCGGCCGAGCGTTGTCATGTTGCAAAATAACCTTGTCGTGCCTTTTTACCGTTTCCGGCCGTTTTTCTTTCAATGCCCGGCTTAAACGCATCAATTGCAGTCGGTAATGATCCCCCGTGATTGTTTCGCCCGGTTGAAGCAGCTCAAAATATACGACGCCGACCTGATCCCACCAAATACAGAGCATGATTTTCTTGCCGTGAATATTCTGCTTGGCCGTCGACGTTGATGCGTGGCCGGGCAAACGCCATGATTTTTTGCGTTTTGGGTTATCGTAGTGGATCCATTTTTCGTCGCCAGTCACCACCCGATGCAAAAAACCCTTCCGATTTTGTCGCTCGATCAGCAATTCGCACGTAAAAAATCGCCGTTCGACGTCGCGCAGCTTCAACTCGTACGGGACCCAATGTCCTTGCTTTTGGATCATTCCCATCGCTTTTAGACGCTTGCAAACGGTTGATTTATCAACGCCCAATGATTCAGCAAGCTCTTCTTGGGTTTGGCACGAGTCCTCGTTTACCAATTCCCCCAATTCCGCGTCCTCGAACTTTTTGGGCTGGCCAAGACGCTCCTTGTCTTCGGTGTGAAAATCACCACTTTTGAATCGTCGAAACCAGTACTCACATGTTGAAATCGACGGAGTATGGTCTGGGTAGGCCTCCTGCAGCAATTCACAGGCTTGGGCTGTATTTTTTTTTTTCAAATTGAAGCAGAAAAGCAAAGCTTCCCGCAAATTGCGTTTCGACGGCACGAAAGTTGACATACTCGGAGCACGAAAACACTGCGTTGTTTATACTTCAACGAAATGACAGATACTGATAAACAAAGCCTAGGGATGAGGCTTTGTCATGAATATATATTCAGTATTGCCAACGCGATAAAGTGATAAATAGCGCCATCTGTGTGTCACCTTTAAAACTAATTCAACCTTATTTATTTCAACTAATTCATACTTATTTCATATGAAAATGAAATCTCGCAACACAAATTTGTTATAACGGTACTAATAATAATGACTAAAGAAGAATTTTGCAAGCGAATAGAAAGTTGGACTGCAAATACAACTAATAATGTTGCTAAGGAAAAGGACTAATGTTTTATAAGACTCAATAAAGTTATACTAATCTACTCTGAACCGCTTTCCTAGCTTGGCTGGATGCACTTTTACACTGCCAGGCCAGGCAGCTAAAGGAAAACCTCATATTTAGTAAGCAACAAACATTTTTTTTTTCTTAAATATGGTGCAAATATACTGAAAATTATTGACTTTTGCCTATTTCATTTTGCTTTTCAAAAGAAACTTTCATTTTGAATTATCTTTATTAGTGAAAATATCGTTCAATTAATTGTTTTTGTTTCTATGTAGCGCTGAGAAATATTAAACGCAAAAGCTATGTATATACAACTCATATTCTTTAGAGGTGAAAGGGTAAAATATCGAAGACCAAACGAAAGGTGTGGTGGAACATAATTTCTAGCACGCACGCAATCGAGAAAAGGTCACGCCCCATTTGTATTTGACTTTCAAATTCTTTCTTTCTTTCTTTAGTTATGACGGAAATTTTTCATTGGCAAAGACGTAATTCAAAGGAAAATACAAAATTAAAAAACAGCATTTAAGCGCTTAGCAACATACGAATTAACTTACCTTAGCACGTCTATGAAGTTAAGCGTTGTAATTTCGAGCCACTCAACCTAGTTTACATTGCCAATGACCCTGTCACACTATTGTGCCAATGCTTTGAAGCAAAACTACGCAGTGCACCACAACTCACGGAGGGAAAGTCTCGGCAACGTCTGTACAAGTCGCTAGTCACAATGCGCTGCAATTAAATATGCGTGTCACGTGCAAGTCCTTGCCAAGGTGGCGCATAATAGAGGCGGACGGTCGGTAAGCTTCAAAGGATATTCAAACTATTTATCAGAATTGGCGCAACTATAGGGCTGGAGTTATGCAAGACATGCGTGCTACCGAACTATAAGAATAACTAAATGTTTTTGGATATAAAGATAACATATTATATATATAAAATACTATTAAAAAAATTAGAACAAGATTCGTGCCGACAAGTTTGTAATCTAATGTGAGTCGCCCATTCATTGCATTTATTGATTACTTTGGTTTACAAATAATCAAAAAAATTTGGGCACAAACTACTTCATATGTAAACTCGGTCGCTGAGTCCGAAAAAATACTTAATTTTTTTTCTGCCATGTCGTTTACGAGATATTCGGTTCTTGACTAAAGAAAAATGGGGAGTTCAAAATAGTTTTTAATATCTTGAAATGGCGTTAACCGAGCATGTATTGCAATTCAGAGAGAACATAAGTTCGAATCTCGATGAAACACCAAAAGGAAGAAACAAGTTTTTTGTAATAGCGGTCACCGTTCGGCAGTGGTAAACCTCCGAGTTTATTTCTGCCATGAAAAAGTTCCTCATAAAAAACATCTGCCGTTCGGAGTCGACTTGAAACTGTAGGTCTCTCCATTTGTGGAACGACATCAAGACGCACACCAGAAATAGGAAGAGGAGCTCCGTCAAACACCCAGAAAGGGTGTATGCGCCAATTATAAATATATATAAATTAAATTAAATATATTTTGTTCTTTCACTTCACACTTTCACGATATCTACAAAGTTTCAGAAAAAATAGAATTTTTCTAGAATAGAAGTTTTCGATTTATAAAATAAGAAATATATACAATAATAAATCGATTAAAGAATTACACTGTGCGACAGTGATTTTATACTTTTATGGAGACCTAGTACAACTTGTAGGTATAGTAAAACTAAGAAAAATGGTGTAGGAGAAATTTCCAATACACCCCCAAAATCTCGTTTTATGGCCATAAAACCGTTTTTCAGTAGGTTGATGTGAAGAATCACTCCTAACTTCGCCAATTTCCATCCGATTTCGAATTTGTTTTTTTTAGTTCGAAAGAACAAAAACAAGCCTTTTTGACAGTGTGTTGACAATTTTTCTGAAATGACAACTGACGAGACTGTAGACGGAAATATTTGGAATTTTTTTATTTTTTCTCTATTTTTTCAACTTTGACATAATTTTTAAGATATTATCCGATATTAAGGATTTTTTTTAGTACACTACTGTTATAATAAATTTAATTTTGCGTCGAATGAGCTATATTTGACTGTAATTGAATTAAAATTAATAGAGTTGTGTGAGTTTTAAGATTTTTTTTTTTTTACTAATTTGGTACGTAGGTACAACTTACGCTAAATGGGAATAAGGACGTGTTTTGATGCGTTATTATAGATACATAATATTTATTGGAGTATATATGTACTGTACTGCATACATCAGAACTGGTTAAAACTTACGAAAATATCTGACATATTATCACACATTTTTTTTTTCAATAGAAATATGAAAAAGCTCCCAAGTGTACCAAAGTTCACACTGTACATTGATTAACAAAAGAAGTTTGTTATTATAATTTAACCTTATTAAAACGTCAAAGTTTTATTGTTTGTTTCATTGAAATTCAAGAGATATAAATCAAAACGTTGCCAGAAAAGTCGAATTTCTCAATATTCTCCGATGATGTGGCATCATCAGCCTTATCATAAACCAGATGATTGTTATTTTTATAAAACGGACATAAACGGTCATCATTATAAAGCTCGAAAGCACATAAAGTATGCTGATGTTAGTTAAGAACTCCGTAGTCTTGGACGATATGATTGACTCAACTGCAGGTCATGAACTGAAGGAAGTTCAACTCATTGCTGATAAACCTGATGATGAAGAGTACTTTCCGGCTGGTTCTAAGTCTTCAGAACGACACATTGTATCAAATTCAGATTTTCAGGATCTTTCTCGTGATTTACTTCTATCGGAAAGACAATCTGAAACGCTCGCTTCTCGATTTAAACAATGGAATTTAGTTGATGACGACTTCAGATGAATGATGATGATCGAATTTCTCACAGAAAAGTATTCAAAACTGATGAAGAGAATGACAAATGTACCGTACCATACTAAACTCCAAAGGGCCGTTTCCAATGCATTTTTAAGTTTGGAACCAGTTCCGTTGTGTACTGCACCGTACCGCACCATACCATACCGTACAGTGTCTCACTGCACAATACTCCAATAAATATTATGTGTTTATAATGACACTTGTTATCATTTTCATGCTTCGATGCCTACATACCAAATTAGTAAAAAAAAATAAAATCTTAAAACTCACACAACTCTATTAATTTTAATTCAATTACAGTCAAATATAGCTCATTCGACGCAAAATTAAATTTACTATAACAGTAGTGTACTAAAAAAAATCCTTAATATCGGATAATATCGTAAAAATTATGTCAAAGTTGAAAAAATAGAGAAAAAATAAAAAAATTCCAAATACTTCCGTCTACAGTCTCGTCAGTTGTCATTTCAGAAAAATTGTCAACACACTATCAAAAAGGCTTGTTTTTGTTCTTTCGAACTAAAAAAACAAATTCGAAATCGGATGGAAATTGGCGAAGTTAGGAGTGATTCTTCACATCATTCTACCGAAAAACGGTTTTATGGCCATAAAACGAGATTTTGGGGGTGTATTGGACATTTCTCTTATACCATTGTGTTTAGTTTTTCTATAGCCACAAGTTGTGCTACGTCTCCATAAAAGTATATTTAATTTTTTTTTTTTTGTCACACAGTGTTATTTAGAAAGAATTCAAGATATAAATGAAAACAAAAAATTTGCAGTAAATATAAAATTTACCGTCATGAGAATAAAAATATTTACTTTTTGACGATACTAAAGTAAAGTTTAACAAATGGCCAACACATATCGATTTTTATGATATTATTAGTTGGTTTTTTCTTGTAACAAATTACTTCCTATTCTTCTGACTGGCGCGATAGGTTAAATTAAGTTAACCTGGTTCGCATTACGGTTGGCCACGCATAGACCATTGGTCCCTAGCGCTGCCAGATGGAGACCGACCTCTATGAATACCTAAAGTAGACATCATGCAGGATGTCAGCGCTTTTGACGAATCTAAGCAGTGCTGGGAGATCCGCTTTTGAGACGTCCTCCAGAGCCTCAAACAGTGGGGCTCCCAGGCATTTTAAACGCGTTTTTAATAATGCCGGACAAACGCACAAAAGGTGTTCTAAAGTTTTCGCAACATCCTCTCTGCATTTCCTGCATTTGTCCTATGATACCTATGACAGTTCTGCAGTCCTTTCGTGAGAGCGTAAGTACGAATTGAGTCAGTTTTTTGCACTTTGTTCGACACATAACTTTTGCTGTTTTGCATGAGGTGAGATTAGTCCACCTAGCTTCCACTCGCTTTTTCATGTAGTACTGTATTTACGGGTTTCCTTGTATACTGCATTTAGCGGTTTTAGTATGTCGTTTTCCTGTTCAAATGGTAGTCTAACAGCACTTTTTGCTATCTCATCTACTATTTCGTTTCTCCATAATGCGTTTGTGACCAGGTACCCAATAGATATGGAGCCTTCTGTTTGCGGTTAGCCTTTCTATGGCCTCCCTGCTCCGTTGAACATTTTTGGACTTGAAACAATATGAGCTTATTGCTGTTGTTGCTGTTTGACTGTCCACGTATATATTAATAATTGAGTTCTTTCTTGGTTTTGTGTTGGCCAGCTCCACGGCTTTCCCCACAGCAAAAACTTCCGCTTGGAAAATACTGCTCTGGTCTGGCAGCTTGATAGGCTGCCTACTCCCTAGTTTTGAGCAGTAAATCCCCGCACCCATTTCGTCCAAAGCTTTGGAGCCATACCTGTAGATGTGAAAAGTCCTATGGACAGGCTTCATGCCTTTATGCCATCCCTGCTCTTCAATTGTAGTACGAAACCTTATATGCCAAATAAAGTACGGAGTCATCTAATTTGTGCAATATGAACTCCTGTTTCCTATTGAGCTATGTATGTCCAAAGGTTCTATGAATACTGCAGCAGCTACTAACCTCCCCGCAGAGTTCGCTGACAGATTTTCCGCCATAAGGTCAATAGGTGGTATGCAGAGTATCATTTCCAGCGCCGCCATTGGAGTAGTTTTCATCGCTCCTGTCATGCACAGAGCAGCGAGTCGCTGAATCCTTTCCAATGGAAATGTCAGTTTTCTTGTCGCAGTCCACCATACTAAGGCCCCATATAGCAATATCGGTCTCACCCCTGCCATGTAACACCAATGCATCAGTGAGGACGATAGACCCCAAGTAACGCCCAGCATTTTTTTACATGCGTATAGCGCATTACTGGCCTTCTTCACCCTTTCCTCAACATTGCGCTTCCACAGCAATTTACTGTCCAGTATTACTCCGAGATACCTCGCATAATCTTTGGGAAGTAGTTCGTTGTTGCCTAGCTTCGGGAGGTTCCACGCCGGGATAACCCTTTATGCGATTTTGGCCGAGCTTAACAAAGCGCGACAATCGTTTCTTTCTCGTGCCAACCGGCTAAAGTTTGACACACGAAGTGAAGCTAAGTCCTTCCCCTCTGGATCTTTCCAACGCAGAGGAGACCTTCTTCTTCCTCTGGTACCACCAACTGGTACCGCATCGAATATTTTCAGAGCCGGAGCGTTTGTACCCATTCGGATGACATGACCCAGCCCACGAACCCGCTGAATCTTTATTCGCTACGCTATGTCAATATCGTCGTAAAGCTCATACAGGTCATTGTTCCATTACCTTCGATACTTGCCGTGGCCAACGTGCAAAGATCAAAAAATTTTCCGCAGAATCTTTCTCTCAAAGACTCCAAGGGACGGCTCATCAGTTACTGTCATCGTCCAAACTTTTGTACCATACAGTTTCAAGCCGTTACCAAACGGCAGATATTTTTTATGAGGAGCTTTTGCATGGCACAAATACACTCGGGAGGTTTGCCATTGCCTGCCGAGGGGCGACCGCTATTCGAAAAAACTTTTTACTAATTTTGATATTTCGCCGAGATTCGAACCTACATTCTCTCTTGATTCCCAATTATAGACACGCACCAACCCATTCGGCTACGGCGGCTGGCGATCGGTGTTAATGCTGTCCTAAATAAACGAAGTCTCTTACAACCTCGAAATTATAACTGTCTACAGTGACGTGGGTTCCGATACGCAAGTGCGCCGACTGTTTGTTTTATGACATGAGGTACTTCGTTTGGTCCTCCTTCACCGCTAGACCCTATCGCTTTGCTTCTTTATCCATTTATCCAGTTTTGGAAAAGGCACGGTTGTTAAGGCCGATAATATCAATATCTAGTGTCAGCCACCAGATCGCCGTCTTTGTTCTTACATGGAAACGCCCCCTCTTGAAACCTTCCGTAAGCCGCCGAAATTTTCAAGAAGAATTGTCCAGCATCTTAAGCGGCTTTCACTCACGTATTACGTACGTAACTCACGTATCACTAATACGTCTCTTTTCCTTTTTTAGCTTCCAGTAGCGATCCCAAATGGCTCGCTCTGTGCCTGATAGCAGCGTGGCTCTATGCGCTCTATCCTTTCTTTGCGTGGCAGCATGGCATTCCTCGTCATACCAATTGTTTTTTCGGGCTCGCCGAAGTCCGATTTTTTTCGGCGGCGGTACGTAAGGAACGACAATTGTTGCTCCATTGCTCGTGCCTGCTGGTTTGTTGGGCAATACTCTCTGAGAGCAGGAGTGAGCGTCGAGTGCGAATCTTCTGGATGTCTGTTGCTATTGCAGCTTTTGAATTTCGAACATTCTTTGCTTAGTTAAATGTATTTTGACGTGATAACGTCTTATAATTCGATTTAACAGGCTGCACGCACGAAAAAATGTGTCGTTACCTTGCTCATTACTGTTCATATGTAGTTACCTTGCTCATATGTAGTTACCTTGCTCATATGTAGTTACCTTGCTCATATTAGTGTTACCTTGCTCATATGTAGTTACCTTGCTCATATTAGTGTTACCTTGCTCATATTAGTGTTACCTTGCTCATATGTAGTTACCTTGCTCATTGCATTGAATGAACTGCAAGCGAAAGCGCGGAAGGAACGACAAAGCAAACAAAGCAAACGAACGGCAACGTTCGACATCTTGCTCTCCGCTACTTAAGTGAGCGTATATATGTATGTATATGCGCATATGTACATATTTAAATTCACGTATTTGTATTTGCATATGCCTTCTTATTGATTATTATTAATTTGATTTACTTGAAGAATTTAAAATAAAACCAAGTTTGTTAATAATACCTGTTGTTTTAATGTTATTATTATTATTTTTTTATTATATATGAAGCAAAAATGTATGGTAATATTTACCATATCTATACTAATATTATAAAGAGGAAAACTTTGTTTGTTTGGTTGTAATGAATAGGCTCAAAAACTACTGGACCGATTTTAAAAATTCTTTCACCATTCGAAAGCTACATCACGAGTAACAAGGATTATATTTTATTTTGGAGATAGGGCTCGAGATATAGGTCAAAACGTGGACCCGGGTAACCTTCGGATGTGTATGTACGATATGGGTATCAAATGAAAGCTGTTGATAAGTGCTTTAATACGGGGTAGTTTTCATACCTATTGATGACTAGGGTCTCGAAATATATGCCAAAACGTGGACCCGCCGTGTCTTTGAACCGAATTAAACCAAACTTACACACATTGTTAAGTAGGTATTGAAGATGATTTCCGTATAGTTTGAATACCTATTGGTAGATAGGGTCTCAAGATATAGGTGAAAACGTGGACCCGGGTAACCTTCGGACGTGTATGTACAATATGGGTATCAAATGAAAGCTGTTGGTGAATGCTTTAGTACAGAGTATTTTTCATGCCGCTCCGTGACTGGGGTCTCGAGATATAGGTCAAAACGTGGACCCGGGTAACCTTTGGTTGTGTATGTACAATATGGCTATCAAATGAAAGCTGTTGATAAGTGCTTTAATACGGGGTAATTTGTTATGTTATGTAATGTAATGTAATGTTATGTTATGTTATGTTATGTTATGTTATGTTATGTTATGTTATGTTATGTTATGTTATGTTATGTTATGCTATGTTATGTTATGTTATGTTATGTTATGTTATGTTATGTTATGTTATGTCATGTTATGTTATGTTATGTTATGTTATGTTATGTTATGTTATGTTATGTTATGTTATGTTATGTTATGTTATATTATGTTATGTTATGTTATGTTATGTTATGTTATGTTATGTTTTGTTATGTTATGTTATGTTATGTTATGTTATGTTATGTTATGTTATGTTATGTTATGTTATGTTATGTTATGTTATGTTATGTTATGTTATGTTATGTTATGTTATGTTATGTTATGTTATGTTATGTTATGTTATGTTATGTTATGTTATGTTATGTTATGTTATGTTATGTTATGTTATGTTATGTTATGTTATGTTATGTTATGTTATATTATGTTATGTTATGTTATGTTATGTTCTGTTATGTTATGTTATGTTATGTTATGTTATGTTATGTTATGTTATGTTATGTTATGTTATGTTATGTTATGTTATGTTATGTTATGTTATGTTATGTTATGTTATGTTATGTTATGTTATGTTATGTTATGTTATGTTATGTTATGTTATGTTATGTTATGTTATGTTATGTTATGTTATGTTATGTTATGTTATGTTATGTTATGTTATGTTATGTTATGTTATGTTATGTTATGTTATGTTATGTTATGTTATGTTATGTTATGTTATGTTATGTTATGTTATGTTATGTTATGTTATGTTATGTTATGTTATGTTATGTTATGTTATGTTATGTTATGTTATGTTATGTTATGTTATGTTATGTTATGTTATGTTATGTTATGTTGTGTTGTGTTATGTTATGTTATGTTATGTTAAAGTATATTATGTTATGTTAATGTTAACTCATTCTCTATATCCATACAAAATATCTATCAAACAAATAAAATTAAAATTTTCTTTTGAAAATGCAACCATTCAATCAGTATTTTCTTATGACGTTATCACGTTAAACTATCGTCAGTAAACCGACTTTACAGACAACCTCTTTTTTTTTTATGCTGCACAGAGGCGTGTGCGCAGTTTGGCTACAACAAGGTAATGATCCGAGTCGATGGTGGGTCCTCGGATCGTACGTGCTTCTGAAACACTAGAAGCGTGTCATCCATCTATCACAACATGATCGAACTGGTTTCGCGTTTTCCGATCAGGAGTCAGCCACGTTGCTTGTTCTTTTTTTTTAAGCTGGAATCTGGTGCTGCAGAATGCCATGTTTCCCTCCTTGCCCACCCTGGCTCCTCATATAATAAATATTTGATTAAGTGTATGGAATTAATTATAAACCATTCGCAAATTCTTTCATTCCCCTGCAATCACAAACTCAAGCTAACACAACCAGCATAGGCAAAGTAATTCATTTTATATTATTCCTCTACTTTCATTTCACCGAAACTTAGAACAGTCTATGGCGTAAGGCATTGAAGTGGCAAGAGCAAACGCCTTAAGGTTGTTTCAAACTTTCTGGTCATGTCGTGTTGGTAAGTGGGCTTTGTGATTTTTGACACAACCCAAGTGTAATTCCAAGCAACAAATTAAGAAGTAAAGTGAATTGTTTGCGGCTGCCTCGTTGAACGCTCTACTAACTTGGCCGCACACTCCGTTTCCGGCGTCACCGACATTTTCACCTCTAAGTAGTTGCAATAATGCCACAACTTTCCGAAATATTGTACAAAAATTAATCGAACTTTAATCGGGAAAAGTTTGGCTGGCAAAATATTTCAAAAACTATGTCCTTTAGCCTCGCCAACCTCGCCACGAGAATACGCGTAATGGAATTGCACAAATGTATGTATGTGTGTATGTACACAAATGAAATGACCACCCGCTCAAGCTGGTCGGTCTTACATTCCGTTGCCGGATGAAAAAGTTTGCTTTTTGTTTTCCGTTATAGAATGCTACAACAACATTGGTCGAAACGCTATGGATGTACATCTTTACGGTAGTTTCGAGCAGATGTGCATAAATATGTGAGTTGAATATTTTAATTGGTACTGTAGCTAGGTATGTAAGCCATTTGCTAAGCACTTGAATTATGTGGGTATGTGGATGAAAGTACTTGGAATCTTCGAAACGAATTATGAGTTAGCATAAAATTAGTAATATCGAGATGTTATTTATTGTCATTATTAATTATGTATTAGATATAATAAAACTGTTTATGCCGAAATACGAAGAAAGAGTACCGACTGCCAGGGCTTATGACATTTTATGTATTTATTATTTAATGCACATTTGCAAATTACCGCTATAAATTAAAACTATCGCTGTAGCCAAGTGTTATTTGAATGAATGATGGTGGGTAGTTTGTGCTAAATAGCCTTTGATATCCTAAAATATTATAGAGCATCTGCAATATAAAGGGTCATTCAAGAGAAGCGATTAATTTTTGTTTTATAATAAATCATGTACAAATTTAGATTCTTACAGATTTCATTATTTTTATTCAAAATACGGCTCTTAACAATAATATGTGAAAAAACACATAATTTAAATGTCCGCCATGAGCACGTCCACAGAAAAAATCCGCCATACAGTCGATTCATGAATGTCAAATTATTGAGACCGTCGAGATATGTTGATGGTTGTTCAGCAACACTTTGCACTACAGCAGCAAGAGAACGTACAGTTTTTGGTCTGCTAGTCCTTTTGCTATCGTCGACAGAACTAGTTTTTGGAAATTTTTTCACCAACAGTTAATTGTCGACTGCTTCACACGATTATTTCCGCCAAAAAAATCACGAATTTTCCGATATGTTTTTCTTAAAGGGTTAGGGGTAGTCAGAATTTAAAAAAAATTATTTTTTTTGCAGTTTCTTAAAGTAAAATATCTTAAAAATATTGTGTGAAATTTGAAGTGAATCCGAAAAATACTTTTCGAGTTATTCAACAATTAACAAAGGGCGCTCCAGAACTCGATAGCAAAACTTTAAATGCGTTTTTCTCAAAACTATGTTTTTTGAACTGGTGATTACTGTAAATTAAAAAAACAATTTGGTAAATTTCAATAAAATGTATACTGCTTTTGAAAAACGTTAAAAGCTAGTGCCTGATCTAGGGTTTTTTTTCAAAAATTTTGATTTGTTTTAAACAATTAACTGTCGGTCTGAAAAATATTTCCTGAGGCCGCCATATTGTTAATTTTGAAAAAAGCTTCGATCAGACTCAAGATTATCTATAAATAAAACTAATTTCTCTTGTCCGATTGATTTTAGATGAATCTCCAAGGAGTTGTGATGATAACCGCAAGGTACTTCTGGATAACTTTCACAAATAGTATTATTTTTTAACGTTTGCTAAAATGAAGTCAAAACATGATGTATTAATAAAGGGTTTTTCAATAAGGACGGGTAGATGTTGATGGCCGTCCTGCTGGAACCACATGTCGTCTAGGTCCATATGGTTCAATATGGGCCATAAAAAATTGGAAGGGCCACCACGTCTACCGAAAAATGGGTGCAATGCGCGCAACGTTTGCGTTAATAAACACTCATTTTGATAATAAAGTTTTATCATTTGAACGTGCTGTTCAATCGTGTAACTTGCCATGATGATTTGGCATAAACAACTGAATAATAAACAAAAGATTTGACAGATGTCACCAAAATAAAATGGCTACCACAGGGCGCCAAATCGACCCGCGCCAATTGAAAACCCCTTTACTATGTTTTTATTTTTGTAAAATAAAGCAATTGACTAGCAAAAAAAAATTATTGAAATTCATAATTTTTTCGGGTCTCTGACTACCCCTAACCCCTTAAAGATCGACCATTTCCACGAGAAGTTTAAATCAATTTAACGCGTTGTACTTTGTCTACTGCAAAAAGGTCAAATATGACATAAAAGAAGTTAGCGTCTAGATAATATTCACCACTGCCATCTAAGCGTCCCTTTTGAAAGACATTTTCTTTTATCTGACAAAACATTTAGAATTTTCGCTCATTCATCTGCCTTATAATTTTAAAGTAATAGAAATTGGTACAATCGCCTTTATGAATTATGAAATTTAAAATAGTAATGAAAAAAATTAGAAAAGTTAAATTAAAAGGTTTCGAGCGCTGTAGCTTCAGAAAAAGAATAGAATAATCTTTTGAAAAATCTTTTCAATCGAGAAATGAAATAAATCAAAATTCTGGAGATAGTTAATTGTTATACATATAAAAACGATACAAATAATTTGTTTTCCAATTATTACTATTAAAAATGGCGGCTGTACAGCTTTTCTCGAAGGGTGGCCTGGCCGAACCAATCGAACCAGCAATTTTTAATTTACTGTGAACAATTGAATATTTTGTAATTATTATTTGTCAATATAGTAGCTGCAATTTCTTTCTACATCAAATTTTCAAAATCAAAAGCAGTTAATAATTACAAAAAAAAATTGTTTGTAAAAAAACTATCTAATATATTGAAAACCAATTAAGGAATGGGTTGGTGCCCGACTACCATCGGAATTGTGTAGGTCTGAATCTCTGTGCACGAAACACCAAAAGCATATAAAGTTTTTTTCTAACAGCCATCGCGCCTCTGCAGACAATGGCAAACCTCCAAGTGTATTTCTGCCATGAAAAGGCTCCTCATAAAAAATATCTCCCGTTCGAAGTCGGCTTAAAATTGTAGGTCCCTTGATTTTTGAACCAAGAACACAAGTAGGAGAAGAACCTTGGCAAAACACCCAAGAAGAGTGTAAGCGCCAATGGTATCCATATATTATATATAAGTGCTAAATTCGTGGATCGCACTTTATATACCCGCGCATATTTTAATCAAATTTAATTTGAAAGTAAAATTTTCAATAAATAGTTTTCACTACTTTTATTCACGCTATGGTATTAATATGCGCATCAGACGAAAGAGGATACATCAAGCTATCCAAAACAGACAAATAAAATTCCTTTCGTAATCCCAAAAAACTGTAGGCCGATTTATGGATACGAATTCATTTCGGAGAGAAGAACCAGGCTCCCACCACTTTAGCCTCCCGTTTTGATTTAGCATCTTGGCGATAGACACAAGTCTGATCCATAGTGACGAATCTACGCACAAAATCCACTTTCACCTTTCGCTTTAAATGTTACTGACAAAGTCGTACTCGAATGTGTTTTTGTTCCATTGTTAGCGAATACGGCACCGGCTTTCTGAAACTCAATACTTCAGTCAAAATATTGCCATATTAACACTGCCCAATGGCTTTTACTAAATCCTTTTCAGTCAACGACAAAAATTACACCCCTAGTGTGTATCCTCCTCGAACATAGGAACATCTGGCAACATTTTACAGATCCATAAATAAAAACACTCTCAGCTGGTCGTCAAGAATGGCCCACAGTTGAGATCACCTGGTTAGAAAATGCTCTTTTATGTAATATATAGGTCATTGCATAAAAATTAAAAAAATTCATAGAAAACCTATAAAAAAGTCTGAAAAATGTCGTACAAATTTGAACGATTCTCAATACAAAATCATTATTAAAGTTAATGGTGCTCACACTCACCAACGTAAACGTACGCCCGTATCAGCTGACACGATGAAACAACGATTTACGATACTACGGAACGGAACAGTGGAGAGAATTGATTTATATAAGGCTCTCACTAGTTTCATTGTGCATAAAAAATAATATATTAAAAATGTTTATTATTGTATTATTGTATTTCCAAGTCAAAGATATTATTTTGTATTTTTTTTTTGTCGATAATCTATTATTTTTTATATCTATTACCATAAAAATTCTAAGTTGGCATAGCAACCAGGCCAATTCGCTCAAGCAAAACGACCAAGCTTTCACACCATTACACACCTAGGTGCTTGTCAAACTTACGCCTACGGTGCCTGCTAAGAGATAGGAAGAAGAAGAATTGTATTGTATTTTTGTACAATGTCTGACAGTCAGATGCCAAAAAAATTTAAATGAAATGACGAGAATGAATAAAGCACACAAAGAGAATTACGTGAAAAAGAGAGTTCGAAAGAAAGACAGAGCCTTTAAAGTCAGCTGAGCCCAGCTGAGGCCAAAATTCATTAATCATGAAGAAACTGAGCTTTGAGTAAATGACTCACTTTTGTATGTAACAAAATATTTTAAACCCCTTTAATGCAAGCCCCTTTCTGTGTGATTATATTAAGGATTAAAAATACGGATGTAACATTCCCCCTTCTCCACCCCCATAGGCAATTTATCTTTCTCTTTAAACCCATTATCGAAATATTTTCATGAATTACTTAATTCCATCTGAAAAGAGTACGAAACCAGCTAAGTCACTGTGACCGAAAAAGAATGACTGAATGAATATTTGACAATTTGAAAACTGTTCAATTCACTTTTTAAGCAGAACATATTTTTAATTGATTTTTAGATGAGCAAGCACGCCAAAAACCATAGCCATAAACCAAACAACCTACCCACCTATGTGCCTATATGCCTACGTAGAACATTTGTGTGTGCGTGTATGTGTATGTGTATATGGATGTGTGCTTGCATTCAAGGCGCACACCACTAGCTAAACCTATGTATGTACACAATTTATTGTTTGGTTGAACACAGGCATTTTTCACCAAAAGTTTTTACGTACCTCAATGGCTGCACCACAGGCCTTGGTTTGGGTGTTTCGTTTTTGTATTAGTTCAATGGCCGAAAGTTGTGATTGCTGTTTGGCGCCAATACCACACACAGGAGCAGTCATTGTTGAAAGCAACAAAAGCGCACGTCGAAAAAGGCAAACTAAGAGCAGCCACATTGGGATTAAATTGATTATTTATTGCAAAGAATTTTAAAGCGCTTTTTCTGTGTTAGACAAAATCGGTAAATGTATATGTGTGTGTGCATGTATGTAAGTGTGTATGAGTGCGTACTAAATATATAACCTGTAAGGAATCCGCTTTACCCGAAAAGCTGCACTTATAGTGAATTTTGAAGAGTGACCAGTTCGCGTTGCTTTTTCATCAGTTATATGAAGCTGGTGAATTTTATGTTAAAATCCTAGGAGGTGCTAGATTCAGTTGTACGATGGAACAAACAAATTTCAGTTTTTGCAATAGCCAGGTTTTTATTGTAGCTGGAGCCCTAGAACAGGGTATTATAACTAGGACACATAACTTATATGAGTATGCAAGTAGAGCGACTCCAGGCGCATATACTGCGAAGCACCGAGCTTTGACGCCGAACACAAGTTCTTTACTTGCGACAGGTGGCTCGTGACAGAGGTGCTCTGAGGGAGCAGATTGGCGACATCGCGAAAATCAATGCGATCGGCAAAATGCTTCAACGGAATGATAACTGGAATGTGGTTAAAAAATACGTTGAAGGCGTATTTACGGAGAAAGAAATGGACCTGGACGCAATCCAGCAAAGCGAACTCTCACAGACAGAGACATAAGGAGTCGAGCTCTCTCGCTCTCTTGCGCGGATTATCGTTCAAACCTGCAGGGACGGTTTCAATATTTTTATTTGTCCGCGATGTTTGGCTAGGCCCGGATGCTTATATGTCGCGATGTCTGAATTTGGTATCGCCGCAAAATTAATACGGCTATGCGAAATGACATCGCTCAGTACCAGCAGAGCCGTCAGAATTGGGAAAGACCTCTCCGTGCCGTTCGATACCAAACGAGGCTTCAGACAGGGTGACTCGCTGTCGTGTGACTTCTTTAAACTGATGCTGGAAAAGATCGTGCGAGTTGCAGAACTCAATCGCTTAAGCACAATTATTTATAAGGGCGTATGCGTATATTGACGTATGCCGATGATATTGACGAAATTGGTCTTAACCACCGCGCTGTTAGTTCTGCCTTCTCCAAACTGGATAAAGAGGGTCTGGTGGTGAACGAGGACAAACGAAGTACATATGTACCTCATGTCATCAAACAAACAGTCGGCGCACTCCAGTATTTCTTTTTTTTTTTTTTGGCGGTAAGGTTGAATTAAAAATGCCTTCGCACCATATAGCATTCGTCGCTACGACGTTTGTGGTGATTCCACTAAAACTATCCCTCCTCTTCTCTTAGATTTTTCCCTGCACTCCGGGACTGTTTCCGCATTGCTTCGAAGTAGACGGCCGAAGACATCCTAAGAAGGACACTTACTTAATCACGCTGCGTCCAGGGTCACCTGTTTCGAGAAACCTATACTCAATGCTCTTCAGCATAAGTTTCCATCTCACGCCTTTTTTTCGGATAATATCCTCCATGAAATTTGCGGCAGCATTCCAATATTGGCAGCCAAGTCACTGTTGACAATTATGATTTAAAGGTTGTAAGTGACTTCATTCAACTAGGAACCAGCACTAACACTGATGTCATCCCTGAAATCCAACGGAGAATATCTCTTGCCAACAAGTGCTACTTTGGCTACACTTGAGTAATAAAGGCTCAGAGGCTCAAGGCTCTCATCATGCCTGTCCTAACGTATGGCGTAGAAAATTGAACGATGGCAATATGCGATGAAGCGTCCCCTAGAGTGTTGAATCGAAAAATTCTGCAGAAGATGTTTGAGTTTTAGGGCGATATAGACATAACGCAGTGAATAAAGATCCAGCGGCTTCGCGAGCTGGGTCATGTCGTTCGAATGGATAAAAACGCCTCAGCTCTGAAAGTATTCGATGCGGTATCAGCTGGTGTTAGCAGAGGAAGAGGATGGCCTTTTTTGCGTTGGAAAGATCAGGTGGGGAGGGACTTGGCTTCACTTAGTGTGTCCAACTGGCGCCGGTTAGCACGAGAAAGAAAGGACTTTGTTACACTCAGTCAACATCGCGTAAGCGGCCAATCAAGAAGATACATAAAAATGTAAATTCATAACAATTATTGTCAAAATAAATATTTTTGCATTGAAAGTAAATGAAGACTGACTACAGAAATGATCCTGTGATCCCCGCATCATCTGCAGAATATTCTGGAGAAACACCATCAGTAACTACACACCACAGAGATTAACGAACGAGCAACCCATCCTTAGGCAAATCAAACGCAAAAATTGGCGATGGATAGGACATACTTTAAGAAAACCACCAGATAGCATTACGAGAATGGCACTAGACTGGAACCCGCAAGGGAACAGAGATCGCGGTTGACCAAAAAACACTTGGAGAAGGTTGATGCTGCGCGAACTAGCAGATGCCGACATCTCATGGGACGGTGCTAAAATAACAGCACAGAACCGTGTACGATGGAAGAGTCTTGTCGAGGCCCTATGCTCTTGAGAGGAGTGAATAAGGAAAAAAAATAAAAATAATGCCTTTATCGGGAAAGTTTAATTTCATTCATGTCATTCGGTAGCGGCCTTATTTTATACCCTGACAATAGTTTTATGCAGAAGATATCTTACTTTTACAAAGTGGTTCACAATAGGCCAAAGAGTACTACTACTGTAGTGCTCAACACAAAATGTTTGCATTACCCCATTTAGCTTGTATCTGAACCAATGAGATTCTAGTCATTAGAGAAGTGGTCACCAATTGATGCTTAACCAAAAATTTGCTTCACTACCACAGATTATCCCTGCATAAGCCCAGCGGGGGCATTTAATTGTTTGCGATAAAGGTGTATGGTATATGTATTGAACTGCTGCTTTTGCGGTGCGCTGCACAAAACGTCCATTCGATTCTGCTTTGGCGCTTAGCCATATTACAACGCAGAAAAACGTTGACACCAATCTTTTGTCAGAAAATAGTAAATTGAAAATTGTGCAGAAAAAACTGCATTTCTAATCTCAGAAAACTAATGGCCGTACAAGCGCATTTTGCGATTTTCCTTTGTGCTTCACACACGTAAATATAGCAACAACTATTTGACTATATTTATGACTACAGCTGCTCATTTATTATTGTAGTATAAGAAAGCGTGATTTGGCTTTTGGTACAATGCTTTTGTTGCGCCCTTAAAAGTTCAGTAGTATTTCCGCAATTCTTCACTATTCTAAATTAATTAAATATAGTACATCCAACCAATTGCACACTTCAAGTGGCGTTCTACTGACCGATTGTTGATGGGCTGTGATACTTTCGGCTGGACGGCATACATCGTTGCCAAAATGTTAATTTTAGTAGCAGCAAACGGAAGAGGGAAAACGACTGCAGTGCTTCCTTTGCATTCAGTTTGAGAAACTGGGAGGGGTCAGCGCTGAGAGTACAACTGTGCGATATGTATCATATATAGAATTATATGCATGATTGTTGCCTTGCTTACATTGTCGTGGTGTTTGTATATGGGTGCTAATCGTTAGCACTTTAGCGCTCACATTCGAAGATATGATGGCTCCAGCGTAACTATAGAGCAAAACAGGATACGACTGTTGAAGTATAAGATGTTGGTGAGTTTTGCTATTTGGGTAGCATAATTCCAAGAACGGGGGTACTGAAAGTGACGTATCCAACCGTATAAACAAAGCCAAAGCAAGTTTTTATACATTGAGCGAAATTTGGGCTTCAAGAAATAATAGTAGACGTACCAGACTAAGAATTTTTAATACGAGTGTAAAAACGGTCCTCTTGTATGGTTGTAAAGCCTAGAAAGTCACTAAAAGAATCTGCCAGAGAATGCAAACCTCAGAAACAGGATGCTTAAGGTCATAAGAATTCCCCGTCATTCAATCTCCCAACTCATTGCGGTGTTCACTGGTCACTGGGTGATGCGCACTAATGCGGAGAAGCTTGGAGTTCCGTACAAACCTTATTGCAGAAGCTGTGGGGATCCTGCAGAGAAAGAGACTATATAGCACGTAAATATCCAGCTCTGGCGGCTAGGCGCTTGAGATTCCTTAGCGTGCCCGTTGAGGATGGCCTGAGGAGATACTCCCGCCTACATCCCTTTTCTCTGCTCCACTACATCAACATCACTGGATGGCTGTAGATGATTTCTCTTCCCTAAATTTTTCGCTGGTAGTGGTCCATACTATGGTATCCAAACGGCACGTAAGTGCTACTGTAATGTACCTGTGGTACTCTTGCCATCTAGCCTACCTACCATGCAAACCTCTGTAAACAAAAGTCTTCGCCGAATTTGCTGAATTTCCTGACCCAGTGTTATCACGAATGGTTATCTACTAACACTAACAATGTCAGAGCCTATTAATGTCGAGATTAAATTCCGGAAATGGCGTTGGATTCAGCACACTTTGCAAAAGGAAAATAATGGCATCGCTAAAATGGCACTCGAGTGGAACCCCCAAGATTTACGAAGAAGAGGACAACCCACAAGTACATGGATAAGAACCTGTACATACTGAATGTCAACAAATTGCTAGCTGGCCTATAGGGTTAGAGCAAATTTTGCTCTGTTGGTATTAAAGTTCAGGAACTTTTTGGATCGATTAAGGCCATTTGTGGGGTTCTAGTATTCCTGGGTGTTAATTAGGTCCATTTTTGCTTTTCTATTTTAGGTTATTTTTGTTAAAGCCGAAAATAGGGTTGGCCCAATACTATTACTATTACTCCTCCTACCTCTTAGAGCATTTTGGATCCATCTTAACTCCAATCCGAGCTTACGGCTGTAAAACTTAGTAACAAGTAAGTAAGGCGCAGTAAGGATGAGGCCCTAGTGAAGCTGAAAAACAACAAAAGTAGCAGCGAAGAACTGAAAATCCATTTATTGCTTTTTGTTATAGAGAAACGAATGCATACCAGATGAGTGGCTTTCGAGTATAACTATACCAATACACAAAAAAGGAGACAAAACTACCTGTATTAACTACAGGGGAATATTACTTTATCGGTCACAAAGTATTTATAAACATACTTTACCAACGAGTAAATAAGTTCGCGGAAGAGATAACAGGTGTCTATCAATGCATATTCCGCAGTAACAGATCCACCATCGATCAATGTTTCACTATCTGAGAAATTTTTGAAAAATTTTGGGAATACAATATTAATTTACACTGCCTATTTGTAGATTTTAAACGGGCATGTGAAAGCTTGAACCGAGCCAAAATTAAGCCTACGCTTATAGGAAATGGCATCCCAGAAAAATTAGCAAACTCGGTGAATATTACACCGCAGACCACAGTTAGCAAAGTGCTTGTTCGAAACGACCTGTTAGATACGAAGTGATCTCTGGAGTGATCTCTGGAGAGCTCGGTTTTCAACCTAGTGCTGAATGAAGTAAAGGGTTTTTCAATTGGCGCGGGTCGATTTTGGCGCCCTGTGGCAGCCATTTTGTTTTGGTGACATCTGTCAAATATTTTTTTTATTATTCAGTTGTTTATTCCAAATCATAAAACTTTATTATCAAAATGAGTGTTTATTAACGCAAACGTTGCGCGCATTGCACCCATTTTTCGGTAGACGTGGTGGCCCTTCAAAGTCGACTCTTCAACGTTTGGTGGCCAAATTTGAGACGACCGGGTCAGTAAACAATCAGCCAACACCCGTACGTTCAAGGAACGCAAGATCAGCCGAGAACATTGCCGCGGTCCGTGAAAGTGTATAGCAGAACCCGAGGCAGTCTATTCCTCGCCGCGCAAAAGAACTTGGCCTTTCGCAGACTTCAACTTGGCGAATTTTGCGTCGGGACTTGGGCCTACACCCGTACAAGATCCAACTAACCCAGGAGCTCAAAGTTGATGACCATAGACAACGCCGTTTGTTCGCTGACTGGTCTTCGAATCGTTTGGAAGAGAACCCCAGTTTTGGGCGAAAAATCATCTTTAGTGAGGAGGCGCATTTTTGGATGAATGGCTGTGTTAACAAACAAAATTGCCGTATATGGGACGACACCAATCCACACGAGGTTCACCAGGTGATAATGCATCCTCAAAAAGTTACCGTTTGGTGTGGATTTTGGGCCGGCGGCGTCATTGGTCCGTACTTTTTTGAAAACGACGTTGGTGAGGCGGTCACCGTCAACAACGAGCGCTACACAACGATGATAACCAATTTCTTATGGCCCATATTGAACCATATGGACCTAGACGACATGTGGTTCCAGCAGGACGGCGCTATGTGCCACACAGCAAACGCCACGATTGACATTCTGCACATCTACCCGCCCTTATTGAAAAACAACCCTTTAGTTCACCGTTTCGATTCACAAAAGGACATCCTCAACAGCACTATGCAAATATGTGCGTACGCAGATGACATAGTCGTAATTACAAGAGACCTAGCAACACTAAATAAAGCATTCAGCGATCTAGAAGTTGGACTACAAATTAACCACGACAAATCCAAGTATATGCTGCGAACCAAATCAAAAAAAACCCAGCTGGTATTGTTATTGGCAATGCGCGTTTCGAAGCTGTAAAAGAATTTAAATATTTTGGAGTGATACATGGATAATAAAAAATAGACTACAAGCAGCAAATGGAGCATACTTCGCACATATAAAGTTATTTAAGTCCAAGCTCCTGTCGAGAGACCAAAAATGACGTATGTATCATGCTCTCCTACGCCCAATCCTGACATACGGCTGTGAAGTATGGAAGATGAAAACGAATGGCGTGAACCAGCTATACCAGCCAAGATGCCTGGATCTAACCCCACCAGAGCAGGGCAGCTAAGGAGAAGGTGCTGAGATGAGTCCACCTCATCCTCCATACATCCAATGCGAAAAGGCCTCAAGGTAATTCCAAGTCTCACAGCATGCATTCCTTGCGCATAGTGGACTGTAAGAAAACCCACGATATTCGAATGCTGATATTTTATCCACCTCAGAAGGGCCCTCGATCCACACGTGACCAGAAGGATTTCGAAGGATACACGCTCGCTGAGTTGGCGCGAAGCCCATCTTTCCAAGAGCAGACCGCAGGTAGTCAGGGGGATCCCAATTGTCTCCCTTTGGGGCCAGCTCATCCCTTGTGTGGCCAGCTCATCCGCCTCACTGTCGCTGTGATCAGGAAAGTGAGGCCAGACATTCCCTGACCCGTTTCGAATGCACCATCACAGACCCGAGGACCCTTATTGCCGCTTGGCTGTCGGAGTACATATTTACTTTCTTGACTGTTACGAGTAGTACGCATGTGAGCAGCCATGAAGTGGGGCAACTCCTAAGATTCACAACCAAAGAAGTCAATTGAGATTACGATGGATGGATGCATCGATAGTGACACAGTAATTGTCGTTCCCACGACAATCGAATTCACGCTTCAGAATTTATATCCAATCGAAGACAATCAGACCACGTACATTTGCCAACAATTGTGGGGAATATTTTATGCAAATACAAAAAAACAAAAGGCTTGTAGAATAGGCGCACAATTTGTAACGATCGAGACTTCTGGGGGCGAAACTTCCAAGAGGCGCTGAAACCACATGGGTGATCTGACCGAACATGATGGCGATGATGATGATGAATGATTTGGACTGAATGTGGACAGATGTTTTCTTATAACATTTATAAAAAATAAAATTGGGACTATTTCGTTAAGAGTGTTTACACACACACATAGAGAGCTTACACACGCACATACATTTGTATGTATGTACGTTGAAATTACTGATAAGTTCATATATACATACACACATGTGGATTTATATCGTAAATTGCTTGTACATATGTATGTACTTATATACAATACAACAACAAATCACCTGGCGTTAAATAAATTGAAATCCTGCATAAGATAATAAATCAACTTGATTAAAATAAATTGTACGAAACAAACAAGTTTATGTGTTTTGGACTTTAGTCTCAGTAAATATATGTGTATGGGCGAGTATTTATGTATATAATTTATCGAACGAACAACATTTGCCAATGTGTGTTTGGAGGGAAGTATAAAGGCACGAAATAGGAAAAGCTCTAAGAAGAGCCAAACTGAGAGTGGGTAAAGAAATAATTTATTTACTTGCACAATAGTTGATTGTGAGAATTGAAATAAATTATATGTGAAGCAAAACAAACATCTGCTTGCCAATATACACACATCCACACATACACACATACATACGTACATACATACTTATACATATATTGGCTCAAAGCGCACACACTAAGTAAGTCAAATCGTTACAGCCGCCGCTGCTTGGAAAATAACTCAAGCGGCGCTCATCGACAAACGAACTAACTACACCGTTGTGAGCGTGTGTGTACGTGTTTTTGTGGATCTATGTATGTATGTATGTGTACTTACCCTGCGAAGAATACCACCAGCGCCGAACTGGTTCGTTTTTAGTGATTTTGGCAGCATTTCTTGATCGTTTAACTTCCTTTTGACGTATGAGCATTTCCACTCTGTACCTACGCTTTTGAACTTCAACACTAGGTTTACAGGACCCGTCAATTTGACGGATTTCAACCTTCAAAAAGAAATACCGAAAAAATGCTTTTTGCTATTTTGTATCTACTGTGAATTAAATATTTCAACTCAAGAATTTATATAGTATACCTATCTCTAAGAAACCCGTCAACCCGACGGGCTACCCACTTTCATAAATAATCATTATACGAGGTGGGTTCAAAAAGTATCGTGAATTTTGAATTTTCACAGGTTACGTATATTCGAATTTCGATTTTTTTTGTGGCGATATTGGTAATCATGCCTCTCACTCATGCCGACGAATGTTCAGTTAATTGTTGACTGCTGCTTTGCTTGCACGTGTTTCGGCTCGTCTTCGATTTTTACCTATTCAAAAAGATGGATCAAAGAACCTGTATCAAATTTTGTGTGAAAAACGAAATTAAGTGCGCGGATGCATTCCGAGTGTTGACTATGTCATACGGAGAAAGCAAAAAGCAAAGTTTATCGGTGGTATAAAATGTTCTCAGAAGGCCGAGAAGATGTGAACAACGAAAACCGTGCCGGACTCCCGAGCACTTCAACAACAGACCAACAGAAAAAAATGATGAAGTGAAGAAAATGGTATTGGACAATCGTCGAATCACCATTAGAGAAATTGCTGAGGGCCTAGACATATCGATTGGCTCATGCTATTAGATTTTTTTCAATGATTTGGGCATGAGACGGGTCGCCGCTAAACTCGTACCAAAACTGCTGAATTTCGACCAAAAGCAGCATCACATGAGCATTGCTAATGAGATGTTGAACTCTGTCCGTGACAACCCAAATTTGCTCCAGCGGATCATAACTGGTGACGACGAATCATGGGTTTATGGTTATGACGTGGAAACCAAAGCTCAATCATCTCAATGGAAACTGTCGCGCGAACCAAGACCGAAAAATGCGCGCCAAGTTCGGCCGAATGTAAAAGTTTTGCTTACCGTTTTCTTTGATTGCAGAGGCGTTGTGCATCATGAGTTCTTGCCACAGGGAAAAACAGTCAATAAGGAATATTACCTGCAAGTTTTGCGCAATCTGCGCGAAGCAATCCGCCAGAAACGCCCGGATTTGTGGAAGATCAAAAATTGGCTCTTGCATCACGATAACCCCTTGCTCATCGTTGCTTGTGCGCGACTTTTTGGTCAAAAACAACTAATAATGCCACAACCACCGAATTCCCCAGATCTGGCTCCCTGTGACTTTTTCTTGTTCCCGAAACTGAAGAGTCCCATGAAAGGACGACGCTACGCTACGATTGACGAGATGAAGACGGCTTCGAAGGAGGAACTGAACCAGATAAAAAAATGATTTTTTGAAGTGCTTCGAATATTGGAAGGGGACAAAATAGATATTAATGAATAAATAAATAATTTTTGAAAAAACACAAAATTCGCGATACACACCTCGTACATAAATGTATGTCCTAAAATGTTTCAATTCTTCACTGCTGCATCAGTTTATCGATGCTTTGGAAATAGTTCTAAATTCCACTGATGAGATCTGGTACGCTCAAATATCCTTTTTCAACAGTCCCGGACAAGTTCCAAATTATATTAATGAAAAAGAAAACTGTAATCAAGCTCCAGGTTAAATATTTGAGACACACGGTTAGTTCAAATTCTTACTTATAAATTTAATAATTTACGTTTTATTATAATACACCAAAATAATTTAATTATTTTTCACTTGAAAAGGAGGCCGCATTCTACTCCAGCTCAACTCTTGTGTGTGTGTAGGTTGATTATTTACGAATACTTTCCTGCTTTGAAACTCTTCAACTCTGAGGACAAATGTCGGTGCCTGCAGCATTAACAGAGAAATGGTTTTCAATTAACGAAATCGTACTGCATTTTATTTCACTATTTGTGGTTTTCTCTGCAGGGTAAGTATAGGAACTGCATATTCAGCAATGACGACAACAGGAGACTTTGGTGAAAGTGAAAACCTCGAATGCGAGTATAAAGAATTTTAAACGGAAGTTTTCAACTTTTCAAACAAGCAACTGTACTCACCCACTTAACTAGCGCACCTATGGGCAAGAATGCTTACCTAACTTACTTTTTCTGTACAGCGTTGCCAGAGCTTGAGGAAAAATTTATAAAATTTATCAAAAAATCTATCAAAGCTGTGTATTTACAAACATATCGAAAATGGGTAGAGAAGTAAGTTTTCGCTTTTGCTCTTTTGAAAATTACCGTACAGATGTGGCTTAAACGATTTCTCTAGTCTATGCATAATAATTGGCGCTTACGCCCTTTATTGGGGATATGGCTGAGCTGTTCCTAATTTGAGGGGTGCGATTTTATGAGGAGTTTTTTCATGATAGAAATACACTCGGAGATTACTAGAAAAAACTTTTTTTAACATCTGATGTTTCGATCCCGGCCACTTCGGAATGGTAATATATAAATCGAATCGATCAATCAATTTTCATATAACACTTTCTTTTCTTCCACATCATGACACTTTAAAACTTATCCAAACAAGGCATGCCCCAGCCTCTTTTTCAAAAAAGTTGTTTTTTTTTGTTGTCGGGACAGACTAGCAAGTACATTACTCAGACACAATTAAGTCCATTATACTCATTAGATCTTGTGGTGCCAAGGAGGCAAGGTGGTTGCTTCTTAACACATCAATGCCAAAGACTTCAAAACCTGATTCGAGCGAAGGCGGGGCAGATGCACAGAAAGTTGTCCGCCGTCTCATCCTCCTACATGCTGGGCAGAGTGCAATGTCTGAGATGCCCACCTTTTCCATATGCTTTGCCCATAGCAAATGGCCCGTCATCAGTCCAACCAGCTGTCTACAGTCGCTTCTGCTTAGTGACAGGAGGAATTGCGGCAGTCGGTCGGACATGACAGGTAATATCAGTTTTGTCTATCTGCAGCCTCTCTCAGCCTGCCAAGCTCGCTTGTGGGTTAGAATAACCCGTTTGCTAACCATGGCTTTGATGGCTGCAGAAGGGAGCGACAGAACGTGCTCCGGGTCAAGGAAGTTGACCTCAGAGCCCATTCTAACTGAAGAGTCAGAGATGTCGTTACCCGCAATACCCACGTGTCCAGAGACCCATGTCAAAATCAGGATATTATGTCTGCCAACATAGTTTTACTTCGACTTACAGTACTCGACTACCCTTGAAATGGTTGAAGAGCCGTCTAAGGCCATGAGCGCAGCTTTGCTGTCGCTAAAGACATATACAGATTTGCCTCTCCATCTGTTTTCCACAATAAAGTTCACCCCTTCTTGAACAAAGAAAGGTTGTATTCTCATTAATAGAAACAATTTTTTTCTTTCGTTTAGTATTTCATTCTCTCAATGGGCATCGAAGACGGGGCCAGCCAACTAGTAATCAATCACAGACTAACTCTGCTATGACGCTCGCACATTTCATAACATTGGATGGGTGGATTTTCGTAGGCCGTGTGATCATAATTGAAACTTCTAACACTCAAGCGTAGAAGCGCATTGCATTCGACAGCTAGACAGGTTGTATGGATAAAAACCAGGGAAGACAGGAGGGGATATTATTGAGTTTAGCTCCGCTTTAAATTTTTCCGACCTCTTAAGGAGTCTGAGAGAACTGTTAAGGGGTGGAGAAAATAACTGAATTATTCCCAATACACCTGAGACGAAAATGCATCTCCTCAGTCTAGTTATAGAATTACTGAAAGTACTGCTCTGCATTGTTATTGTCCCCTCGACAGTAAATACTTATTAGGTCACAGATGATGCTTATGATAGCCATATATTGGCCGAGAAATTGTTCCCGTAGCCCATAATCGCAGCTCTTTCTTTTTCAGCCTAATAGGGTTAGATTAGGTCAAATGAAAATATAACCAAAATGCGTCCATAGAAGAAAAAGAACCAAACAGGTGAAAAAAAGAAGAAGAGGCGTCGGTTTAGAGGATGACGACCAACGGTGGCTAATTACGTTCATATTAACCGCTTCGAGCTATTGTGTAACGAAAATGTGATAGCCGACGAGAGCAGAGCAGATGAGAAGAAGGTATTGAGATGATTCCACCTCGTTCTCTAAACAACTTCTATAGAAAGGACTTGAGGCAAACCCAATTTTGACCGCATGGACTCCTAACGGATAATGTCCGATAAGGAAACCTACCAAATTCGTGAGCTACGGCTTTGTTAGCCTTAGAAGTTCCCTCGAGTGCCCCCAATCTACCCGTTGTCAGAAGGATCTCGCGACTTTCCATGTTTGCGCACTAGCCCAGCGCGCGCTTAATTGATGCGAGGCCCATCTTTCCAGGAGTGGAACACATGCTCTCAAGGAAGCCCCAACCCACTCATTTTGTGATGAAATCCAGAGTCCCCTGGCAAGCCAGCTCATCAGCCCATCAGTTTCCCTCTATGTCGCTGTAAGCGATAATTCAATTCGAAGTATTCGGTTGCAATCGACAGAGAAGTCAAGCATTATCCGACTAATTTCAAACACCCAAGCATCGAGCCTAATTGCCGCTTGGCTGTCGGAGTAGATATTTACGTACTTTACAATAATTATAGAAGTAAGCAACCAATCCACTGCTTCCTTAATAGGCTTGGAAAACACTAAAGTCGTCAGCAAGCCTAAATTTGAACTTGATGGGGAGCTCCTCGCAGAATACTCCCCTATAAACTCTTCCGTTCACCTTCGAGCCATCCGTGAACAGGTTTGCTTAAGCTTAATAGAAATTTCACCTAGTTTTTTTGCACTTAGGATGTCTATCGGGGTTAGAGCTTCAGAGCTTGCTTAGACTCGCAAAAGAAGCAGGCTTATTACAAGAAGTCTACTACAAGGAAACGTAAGGGTCAAGCCCCATCTGGTATTACTAAGGTACCGTCTATATGATGGCTTTCAGCCAGCCAGGTCAACCTAACCTAGCCCAACCTTTGCAGGCGGGGATGTTGTTCTCACACTCCTTGTCATATGGTACCTCATGGATTGTGGCCTATGGTAATACAGGCAGAACACGTGGCTCCTTCCTTTTCAGCTTAATAGGGATTTCAGCTAATTTTTTTGCAGATGCTGTGGTTGCTCCCGGTGGTCCTTTTAGTTAGCCCCACATCCACATTTTATTAGTTCAACAGCCAGTTCTTTATCCTGAATTCGCCAGTATTCTGCTACCCAAATATATTCAAGCTTGTTCCTCTACGCGATTGATGGATATGGACGAAATTTAGCCTCAAATTACATCCCTAATTAACTTTTGAGAAGGTAACTGCGTTTTCCAGTGCTTAGAAGGCATTGATGAAAAACGAAATCTTCTATTTTTCCAAGAAATGTATCGCAACAGCAACACTGTTTGCTTACTTATGCAAGTATAACAAGTTTATAAGCTCCCTAAGAACTTCCTAAGCATTGTTACGTAAGCGTTTTACAACAACAAAGCTAACAATACAGTAACAATACACAAAATCAGCCAGTGCAGCATTGCACATGGATTTAAAAGTGGTGTCCTATTAACCTTGATTTAGCAGCGTCGCATCCCCACCCAGCCCCTTTTCTGATTCTATTAATAGTTTGCCAAACTTCCTTAATAGATTGCAAGTGTTTTATTCTGTGGCAAGTGGCAAATAATTTGGAATTTTTTTTTTCGGCAGAGTCCACCTCGACGCTTGTGCATATATTCCTAAAGAGATACTTGCAAAAGCAAAATGCCACTTTACATTACTCTCCCTTGACATTTAGAGCTCAACTGTGTCAGCCAAGAAGGTAGGCCTTACGGTAAAGTGATGCAGCTATTTGACCTTTGGTGAACACTCGACCACAAAGCTAGCCTTGTGGCGAGTGACCACATTTTCATTTAGCAAATGCTTAACCTTCAACGAAATTGTGCACATAACAAGAGGGCACGGGGTTGCCCCCTTCTGGAAAGCAGTATCGATTATTGTTGCTGTGTATTTAAATTACACTCACTACATACAGAAAGTACAGGGTGGCGCAAAATTAATCATCCTATCGGAAATATATAATTTTTGCAATCACAATTGACACTTGTCTGCTTCGTTCACAAGTGTCAGTGCTTCTTTTTTAGTTAAAAATTTTTTTTTCTAAAAAAAATTTACTTTATCTGAAAAAAATTTTAAAATTTAAAATTTATTTTTTTTAAGTAAAAAAAATTAATAAAAAAACTTTTTTAAAAAAAAATTTAATTTTTAAAAAATTAAATTTATTTTTTAAAATTTAAATTATTTTTTAGTAAAACAAATTTAATAAAAAAAAAATTACTAAATTAAAATTTAATGAAAAAAATTTACTAAATTAAAATTTACTAAAAAACAATTTTTTTTGTTTTAATCAAATTCAGTTTATAGGCTTCAGGTGATGGGCCGAGTGTGGCAAAAAAATACATTTTGCTGCCCTCCTTTTGAAAAACTATAGAATTTATTTTAAAGAAAAAACAGTTAAAAACCGGCATTCGAAGTGTTACCAATTAAAAAGGCCATAAATTTACTTTGGAAAATTACTTTTATTCAATTCAAAGTAAAAAATGTGTAAAAATAATACAAAATTAAGAATCAATTTAATTTTGCTCGATATGACCACCTTTCGCCTCGACTATGGCCTTGAGGTGGTCCAGAAACGAATCGCAAGCTGCCCGAATGTGACTTGCAGGTATTCTGGCCCACTCGTGGACAATGTCTTTTTACAGCCCATTCAGACTGGTGAATCTTTTAGTTCGGACCTTACTCCCCAAAATGGCCCAAAGAGAATAATCCATCGGATTCGCGTCTGTTGAATTTGAGAGCCATTGTGTGAACGTTATGTAGTTCGGAACGTTGGTTTTTATCCATTCTTGGTTCACTCTACCTTAGTGAGACGGTGCCGAGCACTGTTGAAGCGTTCATGGTCTGCCCACGGCTTCAAAGCAACCTCCAAAATACTTTCCCAATAATATTTGGCATTTACCTTGACGCCAGGTTCGATAAAAACGATTGGAGAGTGCCCACCTGCGGTTACAGTGGCCCAAACCCTTACTTATGGCGGGTGCTGCCTCCTGTAAGCCAATTGATGACTTAAATTCTCGTATGAACGGTCGGTCAAATAAACACTATCGTTTTGGGAGTTTACGAATTGGTCAATTTGAAATATTTTCTCGTCAGAAAACACAATGTTCGGAAATTGGCCGGTTTCGGCCAAGCAAAACAACTCCTTTGCTCTCTCAAGTCTGACTGCTTTGGTGTGAAAGAAGCAGTTGAGACCGAGGATCTCCCTAGTCCATGTCTTCAATTTCCGATCACAAAAAATCGTTTGTCATGCCTCCGTAGCGCTCGCCTTTCGCCGGAATTACGTTTCCCACAGCATTTTTAAAGAATAATAAAAAAAGGCAGAGAAAATGACGTAATCGCTCCAAAAATACGCATCAAACAGTTACTCTTTAAGGATGCATTGGCTTCTCGATGATCCGGTGTGCTTTTCCAACCCCCAAAATGCAGCAGGTTTGCTTGTTAAAATTTTGTTTTTTTTTTTTTGTTCACTCCTCTCGGGAGCATGAGGCTTGTCTGGCGTTTCGTAAATCTATTGGATTTCTGAAAGGGTAGGTGATTAGCCTGCCACTACCCGCCCTAAGTAGTGGGAATGCCCACCTGTCGTTGCTTAGGAACAACGCCTTCTTACTGCTTAGGGCGCCATCTGTGTTTCACATTTTTCTGCCAGAAGGATCGCACAGAGGGTTGATTCAATGTATAACTGTGTGTTTCTCTTTTGTTTCTAACTTGTTTTTGCCGCCACAATGCAAATAATGCGCTGACTATTGTGCGGGATAAGGATGGAAAGGATGAGTTTTTTTTTTTGGGTTTGAGGAATGCGATTTTTTTTAAACAGGGAAATTTAATTTTTAAATTTGGGAAAGTGCGTGAACCGTGCTTTACGTGGGATTCGAACCCACAACCTCTGGGATGGCAGGCTAGTACACTTAAGCTAGACTACCGAGGCCGCTTGTTAACATAGTCACCAAGATAAAAATGGGCTTCGCCAAAAAAGAATAGTTTTTCGAAATCGTTGTCTCTTTCGAGCTGCTCTAACAGCCCATATTTTCCAAAGTTGTTTCAAGCTTAAAATGATTCATTTCATTCAGCTGTCACTGTGAAAATAACATATGCTCAAACAAAACACTATATGGATCACCCTATATTTCTAAAAAAAATAAGAAAAAACTGCCCATAATTTTATACTTTACTTTCATGGTCAGTTACATGCCGGTTGCTCGCGTGTAGGAGATCCAAAAAATTTATTTATCTATTTTTGCAGAAGATGGAAAAACAGAACAATATAGTATTCCCTAGGGTGTTAGAATTAAAAGCGTTGCCTTGATGGCAGAGTAGCACATCATCGGATATGTGCTTGTTATTTATGAATTTTTTCCCACGTGAATACCATCCCATTACTAATTTAACTCACTGTGCATGCGAACTAAGAATGCGGGCATATCTGCTTGCGCTTAGTGTTCAGTTTCAATTTTCCTTAGCCATCATCGTCCGATTCACCCAATATTGGTCATAAGACTGTAATAATTAATTTGAAATTAGCTTACTTAAAATTCACCAGCTAGTAGAAAAAAAGGGAATAAGTTATATTCTCCCAAAATTTGTGCATTTATAATTCCATTTTGTTAGCAGAGAGGTTTGTAGTCTCTTCTTGCTGATAGTGAAAATCGTAATTCCTGTAATGAAACTTCCATTGTCTTCATTATGTAATATCCTTGTCCACCTTTCCTACTAAACGCAATTATGTTTATGTTTTAGTCATGAAATTAATTAGTCTGATGTCTGCTGCACTCTGACCACTTTTCGAATGATGATTTTGCAATTTAATGGTCGTGCGTCCTTCACGATGCAGTCCATGTTTTCTGTAGTTTTTCATTTCTAATTAGCATCACATTTAAATGCTAATTCTGCTGAGGCACTTCAACACTCTGCATACTCTTGTACACTCTTAGCTGGCAGCCCACAGTAAGTGGACAGTTGGCCTCCGGGTTTACGGTGCTGTGTACGCTTATGACAGGCCTTCTGCACAAAGCCATTCACACCCGCACGTCTGCTGTGTACTAATTGTTTCTGTTGTACATAATTTCAACATCCAGAGGAATATTAACAACTGCACCTATACATACATGCATACATACATACCTATGCACAGACACACCTACATGTTTTTTTACCTACGGATGCAGTAGCACAGCCGTAAATACTTTGGCATAAGAATAATGAAGTGCTACCTAAAATTTGTGCATAAAATGTGGTTTGAGTACGATGGGAAAACATATCTGCAAATGAATGTATAAAATATATTTTCAATCATATCCCTCAAGTCAAGTGTGTAAAGTGCAGAAATACCCATTTAAATATTTCACCATAAAATGTTGGCACTTTAAAATACCAGAGTAGGTTGGGATTTAACCAGAGACTGAAAATAACTATAATTTTTTCATTTTCAACAAGGCGCATTCATTAAAGGTGGTAGCACTAGACCAACAACAATATTTTATTCGTTTGATTGTCAAAGCAAAGTATTAGAAAAGAAGAAAAAAAAATGAATTTGCCTTGATTTATTCTGGGCTGACAGCCACATGGACACGGCGAAAGAAAAAAAACAAATCAGCTGATTTGCCGATACCACCTTCAATAGATTCTCATAAAAATCAAAAGCTTACAAATATTGTAGAATAGCTTTCTATGCACTTTGTGAATCTTTTACGATTTGAAAATTGTTGAGCGAGTATTATTAAGAATCATAATTCGATTTTCCAGGGTTATATACACATAAAATTTTCAAACAATCGATTTTTTTATTAAGAATACACACAGAAAATTGAATATCGTTCCGGTGAATATTTTCGAAGTTACACGCAAATTTGAAAAGGCGTTTCAGGGAGCCTGAAAGTACAAGGTCGTTTTTATAAGCCATTTAAGGCCGAAATTTTAGTCAAAAATCGATTTTTTTTTGAGAAACCGCCATTTTGTCAAATAATTTATTTTGCTTATTATATATATATAATTGGCGCGTACACCCTTTTTTGGGTGCTTGGCCGAGCTCCTCCTCGTATTTGTGGTGTGTGTCTTGATGTTGTTACACAAATGGAGGGAAATACAGTTTCAAGCCGACTCCGAACGGCAGATATTTTTGTGAGGAGCTTTTTCATGGCAGAAATAAACTCGGAGGTTTGCCATTGCCTGGTGAGTGGCGACCGCTATTAGAAAACTGTTTTTCTTAATTTTGGTGTTTTCACCGAGATTCGAACCGACGTTCTCCCTGAGAACTCCGAATAGTAGTCGCGCACCAACCCATTCGGCTACGGCGGCCGCTTATTCCTTCAATTAATTACTAAAAATAACATTACTTTAATGAAATCTGTTTGACTTTTTAATTTCAGAGTATCCAGTTCAGGGGTACAGTAGTCACCGCAAAACGTCTTTTTTGAGACGAGCTCCCGGAGATCAGCGGCTGCTCCTTTCCAAATAAATATTTTTATTAATATCATACTAACTCTCAAAATACCGTTAAAAGATAACATAATATGTATAAAAATTTTTAGATCAATAAATTTAAAAGTTTTCTCAGAAAAAATTCTGGAAAATACAAACATACATCCAGCTACACACATATATTGTATATATATTAGTATATGTATATATTTTTTTTTTGTCACAAATAATGACAGTTTTTCGAGTTTTATTTTTTTGATCGAAAATAAAACTCATTTCTTGCACGGTGAATAGATGTTTAGAGGTGTGCTCCTTAACAGATCGTTATTCGGCTATGAGCGAATTCGACAAAATCAGCTGATTGGCTGACGACATTTGGGATGTGTTTACAAACAAACTGAGATTGTGTTGGTGATATACGAAAAACAGCAACGCAGGCTTCGCTCATATTTCTTGGTTGAACGAGTGTGTGAATGCTTGTGAAATGATTGTGCAGAATTTGGTTGCCGTATCTCCCTTGTGACGTGGCAACCCAAGAATGACAGCAACAAGATTGCGCCCATCAGAGAGTGCGTGATGTCACATTGGCTGAGTTGTGCAGTGTTGCCAACCATTTGCTCTTCGCAATAAATTTAGTGCTTTTTTATATACCAAAATGCAAAAATTTTTAATTTGGTATTTATTTCTTATTTTTAATTTAAAGCTACCGAAACTGTAACTGTAGTTAAAAAAAACTGTATCATTAAACAAAAGAAGGCTAAAAAGGTCACTCTGAGAAGATTTTATTGCTGATGAAAATTTGTTGATTCTTATAAAATTTGATATTTTGAAAGTGCAAATTTAATTTTTTGGTAGTGCAAGAATATCAAATCTTTTTTCTCTCAACTATTCTTAGCATTGAAAAGCTATTTACACATTTAAAAAAACATTTGAACTTACTGAATGCGAATTAAAACCATAGAGGTGTAAACGTTTCATCCGGTCCTCAATCAGGTGTATTCATAGTAAAAATAAACAAAAAATACCAGAAAATACAGGGTGGCTGATGAATTTTGCTACATTAAGAAACTCAAATAACTTTTTTTTTAGTGTATGGAATTCATTTATTTTTTTTTTCAAGTTGAAGGTCATTAAATTTTATTAAATGTAGCTTAACTAGTTTTAAAAATAATTGAATTTAAATGCCCCCCATGCTCGTTGACACAAGTGCGGCATCTTAGTAAAAAGTTGTTCATTGCTGCTTTGAGAGTTGCGACAGGAATAGCCTAAATTGTTGCCCGAATGGATTGTTTTAGTTCATCCAAATTTGTTGGCTTTGTTTTATAAACTTCTTGTTTACAAAACCCCACAAGAAAAAGTCAGGTGCAGTAAAGTCAGGCGACCTGGGGGGCCAACGAAATTCGGAGTTTCTTGAAATCAGTTTATTGGGAAATTTTCGTCGCAACTCTGTCATAACAGTCTGGGCTATGTGAGACGTTGCCCCATCTTGTTGAAACCCCACAGAGTTGAAAGAAATTCTCTTTCGGCGTAGTTCTGGATAGAAAAATTCTTTCAGCATTTTCAAATAACGGTCTCCAGTAACCGTAACGTGTGACCATTTTCTTCAAAAAAATAAGGCCCGACAATACAGCGTGAAGAAACCGCACACCACACTGTCACGCGAAGAGGATGCAATTCCGTCTCGTGGAGTATCTGTGGGTTAGAAGTACTCCATATTCGACAATTTTGTTTGTTCACATTGCCGTTTAAATCGAAATGGTCCTCATCAGACATGAAAAGGCAGTTTAACATGTTTTGGTCTTCTTCCACCATTTGCAGGATCTTCTGGCAAAATTCCAAGCGAATCGGCAAGTCTGCTGCATTCAGTTTGTTAACCATTTGAATTTTGTAGGGAAATAAGTCTAAATCTTTGTGCATTATTGTTTGCAAAGACTGTCGGCTGACACCAAGTTGAGCAGATAAGCTTCTTGTTGAAACCCTTGGATTGCTTTGTATAGCTGCAGCTACAGCAGCGATCGTTTCCTCCGTCCGAACTGGTGGGTTTCGATGATAAGGCCTTCTTGCGACTGTTCCTTGCTCAGCAAAATTATTCACCAGTCTCATTATGGTCCATCTGCTCGGGGGATCGCCGCCAAACATCCGCCTGTACTCTCTCTGTACCAAAACTACGGACTCCAGTGCGTGATAGGGGCGGACTATCCAAATTCTTGTTTGCGTGTCCCAGTTATCCATTTTAATAAATTTTAAAGATCAATCTGCAAATTAAAACAAAAATGGAACAGATAACTTAAAAAGAAAAAAAGTTATTCAATTTTTTTTTGGTAGCGGCTTTCATCAGCCACCCTGTACTTAAGAAACCATAAAGACATTTTTACAAAAAGAGTACCTTATCTAGTTACATAACCTCAAATATAGCAAATAAGTCGTTGCCTTAACAAAAGAGTCTCGCTTAACAAAAAAAAATCATAAATTAAATTGTGCATAACCATAACACATTTATTAAAAAAACGCACATTTTAAAGACAATTTGTCACGCATACAAAGTTCTTAAAGTAATTCAATAAAAATGTTGGTATTTTATTTTCTTTAAATGGGCATTCTAGTGCGTTTTTATATCCAAAGCTAGACAACACTGCAGTAACGAGAGAGAGATTTGACTGCTGGAAAGAGAAGCACACCAACAATAATCGCAACCGCAGGCAATGCTACAAAGTGTTATAAAAAAGTAAAGCTTTAAAAACTGAGTGAAATATTGAACTAATTTTTGCAAAATGTATATTTTACAAAATTATAAACATTACATTTTAATTAGAACAGGCTAGCAAAATGTCATGAAGAAAGAACTAAGAACTCCGAGACTAAATAACAAAAACAAAGCTAAATCAAGTTACGAAAATGGTAATCTGACCATACTGGAGCTAATACGACGTCACTCATTGTCAAATTCGCTGAGAGCAAAGTAACAGTACCACGATAGGCGCCATCTCATTATTCTCTCCATCATGGTGGCAACCGAAGCTCCCCTCACAATTTTCTTTTTCACCATAGTTAAAGAGCAACCTTGTAAATCTATTATTCTTGATTTCTTGAGCGGTATTTTTTCTTTCTCCAAATCTTTTTTTTTTTTTGCAGATCGAAAAACCCAAAGCACCGCACCGTAATCTTACCATAATTCACCACATCTCAGCTCACCCAAAAAAACAAAAAAGTTGATTATCAGGAGGTGTTCATCTAACGCAGAGAGGAATTTTAACAATCGGTTTTCCTTTCTTCAAACATTTTATTTATGGTAACTATTTACAAAATAGATCCCTTTTCGCTTGAAAAAATCTAGTAATGAGATGCCATTGCATCCACAGCGATTGACTACTTGGTGCGAATTTTGGTCAGACAGCATTAATGGGCCATGTTTTGTTACGAAACTGAGCAAAAAGACGCCGTTATAGTCAGTGACGAGTGCTACCGTGCCAAGTTAACCGATTTTTGTTTTCCTAAACTGAAAAGGATGGCATAGACAACAATTAGTTTGAATATCCATGCAGTTTTGCCAACCACCGGCTCACGAAATATGGATTATACCTTCAACAAAATGAGATCCCGAAGGCCTAGATACGAAAATCCGTCTGGCAGAAAAAGCAAAGTAATTCCTTGATTCAGGTTTAATATTACTTTTTAAACCATCTAATTTTTTCTTCAGTTTACTTATGTACCTTGAATCTCATATTATTTGCTTCATTATTAGTATAATACAAAATATTTTATAAATATTCTCAAGAGCCGCCTTTGTAACTTTGATGTACTTTTTCATCATAACGAAGAAAGCAACAACAACAAACTACGTACATTACACTGCTGAGTCAAAGCTTGAACTGTCGAAATTATGTAGATGCATCGAAAAAGCATCCACAAGTAGGTATGTGAATGCGTAAAACCCAGCAGAAAAAACCTGAACTATATATGAAACCGGCTGAAATATGTAGTTTTAATATTTTTTTAAATGTATTTTATGATGATCAAAAGATCTTAAAATATTTAGGCAAACAACAGCACTGTTTGCCCCAGTACTTAAGTTCAAGGGGACTGTCACAAAGGATTTCTTTATTTATTTTAATAATCTACAGTACAAATTACTTTACAGACTAGACACAAATGCAAAGAAAAGCAAGCCAAATTTGGCAACTATAATATTAGCAATCAATATAAATACAATATTAAGTAACTAAATTTAAATTTTTTACAAATTAGATCTGGATAATGCAAAACCAAGCAGACTGGTATTACATAATGAATTATAGTCTCGAAGTGCGCGAACAATGGCTGCATTACTCGCAAATTTAGGCTTAAAGTTCTCCCCATAAAAAGGGTAAACATTTCGAAGACTTCTTTGGAGAACATTAAAACTTACCCGCTCAAATGGATCTGGACAGTCGACGTTGCCATTAACAACACTCAAAATAAACGAAAGTGAAAGGACTATCCTTCTCTTTCCAAGAGATTCTACATTAATTCGCTTTAGCCGAGAATTATAGAATGGAACAGGCGACTCAAATCGGAGGGAACGTAATGCTTGCTTAAGAAAAAATTTTGAACGCGTTCTATTCTATTAATCGAGAGTTGGTCGTAACGTAGGTCGCAGCGGACTCTAGATGAGAACGAACAAGCAACGTAAACAGCGGTTTATAGGTATACGGATCAGAAAATTCAGTTGTATTGCGACAGACGAAGCCTAGAACCGTATACGAGTTTGAAAGAATAATATTAATGTGGCCATTGAAGGAAAATTTTGTATCGCCTAATACTCCAAGATCCTTAAACTCTGTGACACTTTGTGGTACATCATTTGAAATGGTGTAAGATGTAGTAAATGACGCCTCGAATATGTTTTTTAATATTTAAGGGCAGACGCGATGTTTTTCAATTGCTGATCAAATGCTTGTATTTTGCAAAAAAATAACTGATTACTTTTTGCTTTAAATTTCTTAAGGTATTTATTTTTAAGATTTTTTAATTTGCTGATTTTTAAAGATTTCTTTAAAGGAGTAACAGTGCTACTGGGTTTTATATTAATATTATATTTAAAAATACACAATTAATACATTTAAACTACCAACCAACAGATGCAGTTGTCCAAGAATCCAATTTAATTAAACTCCACGTGGCTGGGGTCAAGAGCCACCGCATGAGTAAATATCAGAAAAACTTCAGTCTTTCCATGAATATCAATACTAGTACAAGGTTGTTCAATAAGTTTAGCGGCTCGATAAGAGATGGCTGTGCTTCTAGCCTTATTTTTTTTTTTTTTTTGTTACGTTGGTATACTCTTCATACGAGGATGAAGGTATGTGAAGTTTCATTTCAATCTGCCAATTAGTTCCTTGTTTACAAGCCATTTAGTATGGACGTGTCACAGTATTTTCTACAATGGAAAAAATCGAGTATCGTGCAGTGCTTGATTTTTTATTTTTCGTACAAGTATTGAAGACAATCCAAATCAAAGACGTCCAAAAAGAGTAATAACAACAGAAACCGTAAAAAAAATACAGGAAAATCGTCGAGTGGCTGAAAGAGATTTATTAGACGCCCAGAAACTTCTGAATGGAAGTGTAAGCAACATTTTGACTGAAGTATTGGGATTTAGAAAGCTGAGTACACAATGGGTGCCGCATTCGGTAGATTGGTTAAGTTGAAGCGGTTGTCCACTGTGGAACACACTCAGGCTCATGGTCCATTGCGATGCCGCGTGGGAAACTAGCCCTTATCCCTCCTTAAACCAATGCCTACTTTTCAAAAATTTTGTAAAATCCTTAATTCCGACAGAGCCGAGATCTTCCAATTCATTAAACGATTGTGTCCCCAAAATGGCGAGTCTACGTCTGGATAGAGCAGCACTGTCCACAGCACAGAAGGTGTGGGATCGTCCCTTTCTCTTCCTCGTCTGGACAACTTCTGCAGAAGTCATGTGTTTTCACACCCATTTTCTGGGCGTGCCTACCGATTAGGCAGTGCCCCGTAATAACTGAAATCAGTTTGTTAAGACTGTGCTTATCTCTTCTTGGTAGAAGTTCCGTGCGTTTAGCATTGAGAGTCGGCCACAGCTGACGGGCGATTTTGCAAGTGGCTTCATTACGCCATCTTTCATTCGCTACTTTTACAATTTCTTCGAGGATATCATTGTTTATGTACTCATCAGTCAATTTGGTACCGATGCTCGTAAGTTCATCGGCTCTGCAGTTCCCCTCAGTGTCACAATGGTCAGGTACCCATGTTATCATTAGGTGAAAGGCTCAGCCATCTTGTTAAGAGATGTAAGTATCACTTCATCACCTCATCTGAAAATGTAGATATCATCTCCGGGTATCGCATCACACTGCACCAGTGTCACGGCTTTCATTATTGTCATCAGTTCAGCCTGAAAGACACTACAGTAGTCGGGAAGCCGACAACTGAAGGAGGTCCCCAGATGCTCGGAATATATTCCTCCGCCCACACTACCCTCGAGCTTTGAGCCATCTTTGTATACATGGATGGGCTCGCCCTGTTTTACCACGTCTCGTTCCCACTCTTTCTTCGAGGGTAGGAAGGTCGTAAACGTTGTAATGGCAAGTATAGGCGGGACTGTATAGTCCACCTGTCCGGCAAGCTCCAACGTGCCATCCATGATTTTACCGTGGTCATAGTTTGTGTTTGACCACTTACTTTAAGTGCTCAGCCTTATTGCCGCTTTGCGCGCACTGTACCTCGCCTGCAGGTCTACCGCATTCGCTTACAATGGAACAAAAACACATTCGAATGCGACTTTCTCAGCAACATGTAGAGCGCTTCCAAAAGGATTTGGTGCATCGATGCATCCCTATGGACGAGGTATGGGTCTATCACGTTGATCCTAAACCGAAACAAAAGAAAAAGAGTGGTGTGAGCCCGGTTTTTCGGTTTGGAAAGGAGTTCGATTACTTACCAGCTGGAAAAACAACAAATTTTGAATATTATTGTAAACTTTTAAAACAACTGAAGGAAAACATTCGTGAAGAAAGACACATTTGCAAAAGAAAAGCATTATTTTTCGCCAGAACAATGCCACGTGGCACAAGAGCATTTGACAATGGCTAAAACATATGACGTAAAGTTCGAATTGTTGGAGTATCCACCAGATTTGGCCTCTAGCGACTTCGATCTGATTCCAGACGTATAAAAAATTCATGTGTGGAAAGCGTTTTTCATCAAATGATGTTATGACCTCACAGCCGTGGAAGCGTATTTTGCAGCCCTTTCCAGATTCTCACTTCAGGGATGGAATTCATAAATTGGAATCTCGTTGGAAGAAGTTTGTTGATGTTCAGGGAGACTATACTGAATAATGAAATGTATTTCAAACCATGAAATTGTGCTTTTCTTATCGAACCGCATAGCTGATTAAACAGCCTAGTAAGTCCAAGTTCCTCAGAAACGCTCCACTTTGTAACCAGTTAATTTCTCTGTGGCTTCCACAAGTGTATTTGTATGTAAAAGCACCGCGATTGGTAGGATTTATGTACGTGCCCCAAAGAGAATCTCCTGTCAATTGCTCCCAATGGCACATTTCATTTAAATTGCACTCTAATTAATCTTCGGCATATGAATATCCATGTATTTGAAACTGACGAATAGCTCTCCACCACATCTAGCCACCTAGCCTACCAGCCTACCAGCAATGATATTCCCTGCCAACAATTTCAGCAAATGCTCCCTGTAGACTTTTATATGCCTACGAGGATGCTCTGTTTATAAGCACGCAAAAAGGTAATCAAAAATCAGTGGGGGGTACTTGAACACTTTTAATTTTCCTTTGATGGTGTTCAGCTCCATCCAGTTGGTACAACTGAATATATGTATGTACATATGTATGTGTGTATGGGTGTATTTAAAATTTGAGAGAATGAATTTTGCTTTAGTAACTTCTTAAGGTAAGCGTTAGAAGATCGAATAAACAAGATAAAAAATATTATCCACATTTGAAATGCGCACAAGTTAACTTTGATGTTTGCTTTCAACAGTACGTGCTTCAGTGCATATATGTACATAAATACACTTGTACAGACATAAAAACACATATTCCTACTGCTATGTACATATATACGAGTATGTATGTATGCAACGCCATGTGCATCTTGTTAGGATGGCTACTGAAGCAAAAGGAAAATTACTAAAAATTCAATCATTTCGTAAGACAGCAAACAAGTAAAAGTTATTCCAGTTCGAGTGATAAATTTGTGTAGTCAAGCTTACAGGAATCTTTCTTTATTTACTTTTGCTTTTTGAAAATTTGTAAACTAAGCCAATAACAAAATAGAGGACGTGAGTGAATATGTATGTATGTACATATTTCATTCTCAGCAGTGAAAAGCCAAACTGCTTAGCAGACATTCTAAAAGTTGTATTCTATGAAAGAAATCATACTAATTCGAATGTGACAAGAATTGTTGTAGGATTTACAAAATGACCAAATGTTTTGTTTGTTGTTAAATTTTAAATGGCCTCTGTAATCCGGACACCCTGCAGTACGGACACTTCTGCAAACCTGACAATTTCACACTTTTTTTCTCCATAATTCAGACACTAAATTACTCATTTTCGCTGCGTAAATACGCTTCCACAGCTGTTGTGACCTCACCATTTGATGAAAAATGCTTTCCACGCATGCATTTTTTAAAGTCTGGAAACAGATGCAAGTCATTAGGGGCCAAATCTGGTAAATCCGGTGGATGCTCCAACAATTCGAGATTTAATTCATGGGCTTTAGCCATTGTGAAAATGTTGTTGTGACGCGGTGCATTGTCCAAAATTTTTCTCTTTTGCAAACTGGAATTTTTTCCTTCAGCTGATCTCAAAGGTTACAATAATATTCAGTATTTTTGTTTTACCAGTTTGCAAGTAATCTACAAACAGAATTCCTTTCGCATCGCAAAAAACTGATGCTAAGACCTTTTGGCCGACTTTCTTACGTATCGATGCACAAAATGAATTCGACTTTCTAACTATGCCAGAAGGTCTTGGTTCTGTCGAAATTAAGGATTTTACAAAATTTTTGAAAAGCACACATTGGTTTTAGGAGGGATAAGGGCTAGTTCCCCACGCGGCATCACAATGGGCCATGAGCCTGAGTGTGTCCCACAGTGGACCAGCGCTTCCACCTAACCTTACCTAACTATGCCAGGGTGAAACACTACAAAGAAATTGGTGCCATAGTAGCTATCTTTTCAACCAGTCAATCAACTATCAAGACCTTAGATTCCAACTCCATTTCAACCAAACTAGTTTTACAGTGTAGAAAGGAACTAGAATTGCTTAGTCATTGCCTTCAAATTACTCTGATATGGGTTCCCGGTCATAGGAATATAGAGGGTAATGAGATTGCGCATGAGCTAGCAAAAAAAGATTCGGCACTAGACATAACAGAGGGGCGGTGTCAGTAGTTACCCCATTCAACACAATCAAAACATCCATTGCTCCACACTACTATGCTTTAGCCGGAAGAAGATGGAATTATCAGTTAACTACATGCACCACAAAAAGAAAAGCAAGGCGGTCGTACAACATCCAGAGGACGAGTTACCTGTTAAGATGCTCACGTCCAATCAAATCAGATATCAATGCAACCCTTACAGATCATTGGAAGGTAGAGGATCATGCAGCCAGACTTAACCTTCCTTTCAATCCCATCTACAAAAGCTGTCAGGCGGAGGAGGTGAAAGAAAGTATTTTCCACTATTTATGCGAATGTCCAGGTCTAGCTAGAGCAAGACTTCCCTCTTACGACACGCCTTTCTTACAGCAAGTTAATAAAATCTTAGACTTAGAGATAAAGAATTTGCTGCTATACTTGGGTCTCACGAAAAGAAAACATAGGCATAGCATAGTGATAGTAAAACGGCGCTAGTCGCTAATTAAGAGTATTAAAACAGAAATTATAAACCACTTCAACAACAACAACCGCTATATACCAATGTACATACATATAGAAAGGGCGGTTAAGTTTCAAGGGCCGGTGTTAATTTTGAATAAAATACAATTTTTTTAGGAAATTATTGTAATTTCTCTTTATTATGATAATATTGGTATGGCTCAATTACGTATGGATCAAAATATTGGTCTATTGGTCTATTTATGGTCCAAATTTTTAATGACGCTGAGGCTTAATTGAGGTTCTATGCCGTTAATGTGCCGAATTATCTCATCCTTTAGCTCTTGAATTGTTGCTGGCTACTCGAAGTACACCTTTTCTTTCAAATAACCCCAAAGAAAAAAGTCCAACGGTGACGTTTAGGTGTGGTTCACATTCAATATCGGCCCTTGAAATTGAACCGTCCTTTACATTCTATCAAAAAAATATGGGGAATTCTTCATTTAAAAAGCGCGCGTTAAACGTACTTGTGTGTCTAATTTTTTTTTTCTTTTGCTGGAATTTTGGTACAACTGTCCTCTATAGTGTTGCAGAGTTTGAGCGAGATCCGTCAATTAACATGTTTTTGGCATTTAATTGTATCAGTCAACCGCAGGTGTGCTCTGCGATTTTCACTATAGATAAAAATATCAAACAAAGAATTTGTCTTAAATTTTGTGTTTTTCAAATCGTTGAAAATGTTGCAGAAATCTTATGGTGAGTACGCTTTATCAAAAACACGGGTCTACGAGTGGTATAAGGCCTTTGCAGAGGGCCGAGAAATCGTGGAAGATTTGCCCCGATCTGGTCGCCCATTAACATCTTCAACAAAGTCAAGGAAATGGTGCTGGAAAACCATCCTTTAGATTTGAGGGAGGTAGCTCGTGACCTTAGCGTGTCTCACGAATCACCTCACAACGTTTTGTACCATCAATGGGGCATGAAAGGCTTGGCTGCTCGACTCATTCCAAGAGATTTGAATTTCTTTCAAAAAATTCATCGGAAGAAGGTGGCTGAAGACATGCTTGAGCAAGTGAATTCGGACCCAACCATAACCCAATTCCAGCGCATCATAACAGTTGATAAGACATGGGTATATGAGTTTGACATGCAAACCAGTGAGCAGGCGGCTGAATGGCGCTATCTACATGAACCGAAACCCAAAAAACCACGTCAACGTCGGTCAAAAGTGAGAGTAATGCTACTCCTTTTCTTTGATTGTCATGGAGTTGTGCACTCGGAATTCGTTCCAAATGGTTTTAGGGCAAATAAAGAATCTTATTAGAAAGTTATGCGACGCTTGAGAGAGAATGTGCGTAGGAAACGGCACAATTTGTGGAAAGAAAACTTATGGATCTTGCGCCACGATAACGCGCCGTTTCACAAGGCTCATATTTCGAACTCTTTTTTGACCAAAAACTCGACAGATATCATCGAACAACCACCGTATTCACCGGAATTAGACCCCTGTAACTTTTTCCTTTTCCCAAAACTTAAATTACCACTCCGCGGACGCCGCTTTGAGTCCTAGATAGAGGCCATTAAGGAGAATTCGCTGAAGGAGCTGAAGAAGATCGCTTCAAATACGTTTAAAAGGTGCTTTGATGACTATATGCATAGCTTCGAATGAAACCTATTTTGAAGACGACAAAATAAATGTTGATGATGAAACAATTATTTTACGTTTTATTGAACAATTTCTGGTACTTTTTTGACAGAATGTACGGCGGCCACCGTAGCCAAATGGGTTGGTGTGTGACTACCATTCGGAATTCAAAGAGAGAACGTAGGACATTTTTACAACTCCGAGTGTTTTTCTGCCATGAAAAAGCTCCTTATAAAAATATATGCCGTTCGGAGTCGGTTTGAAACTGTAGGTCCCTCCATTGGTGGAACAACATCAAGACGCACACCACAATAGGAGGAGGAGCTCGACCAAACACCCAAAAAGGGTTTACGCGCCAATTATATACATATATATATATATATAGAAAGAGAGAGAGAGAGAGAGAGAGAGGGAGAATTAATTTTTGTATTGAGTTTTGGGACAAGAAACTTCATTTTCAGCAGCACGTAACAAAAAATGTAAATCTAATAAATAAATAATTGGCTCGTATACTTTTGCTAGGTGTTTTTCGAGCTCCTCCTACTATTTATGGCGTGCGTATTAAAGTTGTTTCACAAATGCCTACAGTTTTTAAGCCGACTTTGAACGGCAGATATTTTTTATGAGCAATTTTTTCATAGTTGAAATACAATCGGAGGTTTGCCATTGTCTGCCGAGGGGCGAGCGCTATTAGAAAATTTTTTTTTCTATAATTTAGGTATTGCACGGAGATTCAAACCTACACACTTCCGAATGGTAGTCACGTACCAAACCATTCGCTTACGGCGGCCGCTATTACTAAATAAAAAAAATGTTTAATTATGGCTTAAAAACGCATATAGATTTTAATTTGATCTCATTGAGGCAATAATCATTGACGGTTTAAGGTAATGTCAACAAGCTTTTGACCAATTTGCTTTGACTTAATAAGTCTGCCGTCGCATTTAGCTACCGTCCGAACATTTTACTTCAAATTTAAATTTAATTCACGTTCTCATTGAAATTTGTTTATTTTCAAAGCTTACTGATTTTAAAATGAATACTTGGAAAAATTTTAACGAAACTTCTCACCAACTGTCGCTCAAGTGGCAATACAAAAAACATGCAAAACGAATTCCATTGAAAATCAAATAGAAACGAATACGCCTACAATAACAAAGCATTTATCAAATTGGGTGTTTCACTGCCTTGCGCCTCAATAACTTGAGTAATAGGCTGCTATTCCGCTCAACAATTGCGCCAATTGTCACCTTTTTTATTGCTTATTTTTGTGCCTTTGTTGCCCCACATTCCCTTATTTCGAAAATTCTCCCTATTTTGTTACTGCATTAAGAGTATATAGATATTTTATGTCGCAGTTGTTGTGTGTTAGTTGCCCTTTTCAGCGCCATTTTCAGTTTGTGTGTATGGCAGCAGAAGTTGAATTCCATTTATGAAGTGCAACGTGGCTGGATAATTTTTCATACTCCAGCGCCCACTCTATGTACTGCAGTCGAAAAACGGTCGTACTCGTCGTCGCCAGTTCAAAATTAGAAAAATAAAACAACGTGCGTAGATACTAGGTACGTATGTGTGTATGTATTTATACTTTAAGCAAACCTAGACTTCTGCACGCCCCTGAATTTGTGGCCCATCGTAGACCGAAGACAAGACAATAAGCTACAATCGGTCAAAAAAGTTTGGGCACAGTTCAGCATTGTACGCAAGAATATGCACTCATTTTTTAGTAGACCAAAAACTGAAACTTAAAAATCAACTGGAGTTTTGAGCAACATCAACTCGCACTTCGTTACACTAGAATTAGATTAGGATGCTGTTTGAGTTTTCCTTTTGTTTTGTTGTTGTTTTGGATTTTTTTTTTTTGAGTCAACTCCATTTCTTGAGATCCAAGTATAACAGTAAACTTGGTATCTCTATGTCTGAGATTGCATTCATTTGCTGTAGGAAAGGCTTACCGAAAGAGCGAAGTCTTGCTCTAGCTAGACCTGGACATACGCATAAATAGTTAAAAAGACTTACTTTCACTCCCTCCGCCTGACAGCTGCTGCAGATGAGACTGAAAGTAAGGTTAAGTTTGGCTGCATGATCCCCTATCTTGAGGTTTACACTTCGATCTCATGGTCTTTTGTCCCCTCTACTCATCACAGTACCTCATCCGAACCCAGTGCCATTATTAAACTTAAGATAGAGCTGGGTTGTACTGAACGTATGAGCAATTGGCCGCGATGTCTTAACCTTGTCTGTGCGCTACAGCACTACACTCATGGAGAAGCTGTGCTGGAGTCGCCGGGAATTGGTCGCAGAAACGGCACGAGTCAGTGGACCATATTCCAATGCTGTTCAGGTGACCACGCAATCTGCAATGATCTGTTAGAATGCCCGTGAACATTTCTTGGCTTATCCTTCGTGAGCATTATGAGTTTTCTAAGCCTCTTTCGGTTGTACGCACCCCAATAAGGATTTCGTCTGGCACAGGCCCATAGTTTATTGCCAGCTAACCTCCCACAGCCTTAGCGCTTCACTCCTGAGCTTCTCCTTGGGGGTGCGTTATCCCACAGCAAGGAAGGGCTCGCATTCTATTAATAACGAGGCCGCAGCCTGTCTTGCTAATGCATCCGTTACTCCGTTCGCAGTTATATCTCTGTGGCTTGGGACGCAAATTAGTCGGACTCGATTGTGCGTTCCTAACAAAATCAGTTTCTTGATACACTCAAGGACCAGTGAGGACTTAACCTCACGGGATGGCAATACTTTGAGGGCCACCTGATGAATGGGCCAGAATGACGATTTGTTCCTTCCGGAGACTCCTGTCTAAATTGATCTCTACTGCTAGGCAGATGACATATGCTTCCGCTTGTAGAGGCTTGGAAAACTATACACCAGAATTAAATTAGCTTTAAAACTGCATACCAGGAGAAATCGAAAAACGTTGACTAAAAGTTTGGAAATTTTGATGAAAATTTGATATATTTTTGCTTTTGTTGTAGTATGAACCATATTTTTATATAAAAGTAACCAGAAAATAATTGGCAAGAAAAACTTTGCAAAAAACAAAAATTAATGTATCAAAACTTGTTTAACTCACTGTAGATGATGCGTGTGCGACTGCTGAGCACAACAACCATACACAAACAAAAAACAGGAAACTAGTAGCAGAAATTTATTAAGTGAACAATACAAACAACAAAAATAGAATCAACACTCAGCCTCACCATCTTCACCCTCACTACTCTAGACGTGGAACTTCATTCACATTACTTGCCCTGTTTTCGCTGATGGTGCCACAGCGCCGCACAGTCGGCTGGCAACTTTAATTTTTGTTGCTTTAGTGTTGGTGTCAGCACTGAACCACCCGCTGTCAAGACAGATGTTCCAGCTATTCGGGCGCTTATTTGCACGTTTGTAGGCGAATTTATCTCTTGCTGTTTTTGTATTTTGTTGTAGTCTGCACTTGTTTTCGTTATTAATGTTCACTGGCGCGGAAACGGAAATGAATGTGTTTTTGTTTATTTTTTCTTATTTTATAAATTTTTTTTTTTACAAACAATAAAAATATAACTTGGGCATATCCTTCACACAGGCGTCAATTTAAGTTATTCGAATGGGGAAGATACCAATTCACATTTCAATGCCTATGAGAGGGCATTAGGGTGTACCCCAAAACGCAAGTCGGTGCTTTTCTATCACAAACTGGCTTACCACCTTGATCAAAAAGTTCCCGGAATGTATTCAGCAAATTCAAAATGCAAGTTTATCTATCAAAAGTTATATTATCGCCATCAAAGTACTGCCCATCTACTGGAATGCATTTATGTCAGCGTTTATTGCAGTTCTCGAAACATTTCAGGAACTCTATTTTCAGTATAGCCATCAAGGTCGTCTTCCATTTTTTTATTACTTCCTTCTGCCTTTTAAAACGCGTTCCCCGTATTGGTTTTTTGCCGCCATCAAACAGAAAAAACCGCAGAGAGCCATATGAGGTGAATTCGATGGCTGTGGGATGGTATTCGTTTCGGTCTTGGTAAAACATTCACGTAAAATTATGGCACTCTACAATGGTGAAAAATCTTCCGAGTGGTTTTACCACAAATCCATTCTTTTTCGGCAAATAGCTTCACGTAAACATCCGTAACGCCCAAATAATAGTCCTTATTAACTGTCTCACCTTCTGGCTAAAATTCGTGGTGTACAATCCCTTTGTAATCCATAAGACCGTGAGCAACGTTTTCTTTTTTGACTGAAAACGACGTGGTTTTTCTGGTCGTAGTTCATGCGGAGCTCTTCACTCACTCTGATATCTGAGTTGTGCGTGGTACTCGGAAACCTACATCTCGTCTCAAGTAATGATGTGTTTGACAAATGTTGGCTCGGATTCAGCCTTTGAAATCATGTCGTTGCCTCTATCAAGGTGATCCCTTTTTTGCTTGAAATTCTGGTCCTTTGGAACTAACTTTGCAGCGCAAACACAAATCATTAACTATGATACAATGTTCAGTAGGCCCCATAAGCAATGTTCAAGTTCTCTGCCAGCTCTCTGGTGATTAATTTGCGGTTATTGATCAACTTAAAGCAAAATTTAATACAAACTTGTTGTTGCAAATTCAAATCCAAAACTTTAAAAGATTTTTGACTCAAGACGGCGTAAATTTTACAAATGTCAAATAATGGCGATAGGTAGGTAGGTTAGATGGCAAGAGTACCACAGGTACACTTCAAGTAGCACTTACATACGTGCCGTTTTGATGCCATAATGTGGACCACTAGCTGCGAAAAAATGTAGGGAAGAGAAAAACATCTACAGCCATCCAGTGCTTGATGTAGTTGGAAAGAAACGGGATCTAGGCTGGAGAATCAGATCAGGATCAGAAGCGCCTAGCCGCCAGAGCCGGACATTTGCAGAGAAAGTGCTCAACAGTTTCTTTCTCTCAGCTTCTGCAATAGGGGTTGTACGGAATTCCAAGCTTCTCCGCATTAGTGCGCATTACCCAGTGACCAGTAAGCACCGCAATGAGTTTGGAAATTGAATGGCGGGAAATTCCCATCACCTTAAGCGTTCTGTTTCTATCGTATTGAGGCCATAGTGTTTTTGAAATAGCACACGCTGAGACAGACCTCTATCTGTCTTGCGCTGTTTTGAGAAAGAAATTGTGCAGTTTCCCTTTAACCCTGGAGTACGAATGATCGACGATTCGACGAGCATCGTTTTTGTTTTACTAAATTGCTTTTAAATGTGTGTGTTTTATAGTAATAGTAAGTTTCCACCGCAGCCGCTAGCGTGTTCTCTGCCGCTATCGTGTTCTTAGCGCAAACACGAAACAAAACTCCTGTCAAATCCCATACAAAATTAAAACACAACTCCATACCTAAACTCACTTTCAAAGCGTGTTTTGTGGGTTTGCGTCTAATTTAAAGCGCGTTTTGTTGGGTTTGCGTCTAATTTAATTATTAAGTGGTGGCAATGTTGCTCATTTTCCTCATTTTTTATTGCATTCGTAGCCGAGTGGGTTGGTGCGTGATCACCATTCGGAATTCACAGAGAGGTCGTTGGTTCGAATCTCGGTGAAAGCAAAATTAATGAAAACATTTTTCTAATAGCGGTCGCCCCTCGGCAGGCAATGGCAAACCTCCGAGTGTATTTCTGCCATGAAAAAAATCTGCTCATAAACATATCATAAAACAAAATGAAATAAATGCATAAAAAAAAAAAAAAAAAAAAAATTTTCTTGTGATTCGAACCAAGGATTTCGGATCGGAAGCCCACATTGCTAGCCGCTGGGCTATCGCGCTGTGCTGTCGCCGCAAAATAATGTATCATAAATGTGTTTACCATACCAAAGACCATACACTTTGCAAACACATTTCGGTGGAAACAGTTGACAGTTCTCATAAACACAACTCCTGCAAACACGGTGTTTGCTTTTGGTGGAAACGGGGGCTAACACTCTCAAATTTTGCATGGTGTTAGTAGGTCATTGACTCTTGTTGCAAGCAGTCGTGTTTTTTAAACCGCGTTGCTAGAACATTACTTATTTTTGTTTTGTGCTCGTCGAATCGTCGAAGGTTAGTACTAGCGTGACTTTTATGTCTGGATTAATATCATTACTTATTTGTATTTTTATATTGCGGAATTATTTACTTTGCCGTTTTTTACTTTAGTTGAAAAACAAAATGGCTTATAATAAAAAAACATTAACCGATAATGAAATTGAAAAGTTTTTTGAGAGTTGTGATTATTCTGATAATGAGGATGTAATTGAAAGTGATGCAGACGAAAGCGACGTGGTGTTAAGTGACGACAGCTTTTCAAAAACTTCTTCTGAATCAGAAGAAGACAATGTTTCCCCGTTTGTTTCTAGAAACTCAGGCAGTGATATTGAAATATCATAACAAAAGGCGGAGTCGATACGTTGGACCAAATGTGTCGTGTCATGTCGAAAGACAAATAGATGGCCAATGTGTATATTTTATGGTATCCTAAATATAGCATTTATTAACAGCTACGTAATTTATACACACAATACGTTTACTGCCGGAATAAAACCTCTCAACCGCAGACAATTCATGAAAGAGCTCCACAAGAGTCTTGTTGAACCATGGCAAAAAGAAAGACTGGAAATGCCAAAGTTACTTAGCAAGACAAGAGCAAATATTGAAAATATTGTTACTCCGAATTGCAGTAAAAACAACGGGGAGTTAACCGAAAAGGATAAAAAAGAAAATAAAAGAAGTATGTGCAGATCATGTCCGTACCAAAAACGACGAATGGCGAAGTCAAAATGTGATAAATGCGAAAAACCTATATGTGGAGAGCACAAAGTTGAACTGTGTGACTCTTGTTCAATGTGAATATTTTTTTAATTTTTCTTTAACTTTTTATCAAGCTAAGAATGTGTATTTTTTAAGTTTTTACTGCTTTTATTTTTTTATTATTGTTTTACAATAATATTTAGTTGCTTTTTCTATGATCTCAAAATTTTGTACAACATGAAATGAGTTAGTACAAAAATTAAATAAATCCTTTTCCTATGAATAAAAATTGAATTTGTTGTTTATATAGATTAATCGGATGTCAAAATAATTAAAATCATTTATTAACAGAGTATGTTTGGTTTTAAGCTATAGCTGTAGTCAATTAAAAAATACGTCGTCGATTCGACGATCATTCGTTACAACGTACGTAAAATATGTTTCGTACTCTAGGGTTAACAACGGTCAAGGGGACACCGATGTCTGAGAAGGGGACAACTGAAACCGGTGCTGTCGACCCCTTCCTCGCAAGCTCATCGGCAATTTCATTTCCCTCTATACTCCTGTGCGCAGGAACCCAGATAAGGAAAATATTTCCTGCACGATCGAGACGTTTGAGTTCTTCCTTACAGGAGTTAACCCGAAGAGAGCTGCAATACCGTGACAACATGACCTTGATCGCAGCTTGACTATCGGAAAAAAATAATAATGTTTGCATGCTTGCAGGATTGCGAAGACCTCTGCTTGAAAAACGCTGCTCGTTTCCGGCAGTTTAAAGGATACTGAAGTATTGGCTGATTTAGAGAAAACCGCCGCTCCCACTCCAGATTCCATCGTGGATCCGTCAGTGAAAACAGAGGTACCTATGTCCGTGCCGACTCTCCCCCCTTTCCAATCTTGCCTGCTCAGAAAGATAGCCCTAGCACAACCCTCAAAGCCCAGTTTGCGGATGGAGAGATCAGTACTAAGTACAGAGAAGGAAAGGGGAATCTACTTCAAGATGCTACTATGTCCTACAGGAAGTTGCTTCCAAAGGCCAATCTCCTTCAACGTAATAGCGCTCTGAGCAGTAATGGATTCAACTTGAAGATCCACGGGAAGTAAGTGCAGAATGACGTTGAGGGCAACATGTTCTACAAGCCTCAGTGATGCCCACACATGCAGTTCTCTGCACTTTCTCTAATTTAGTGGTGTTCTAGCCCTTCTGAAGAGCTACCCACCAAACTAGGCAACTATATGTCAAAATTGGTATAACCACTAATTTGTACATCCAGAGTACGACACGTGGCTTGAGACCCCATTTTTTGCCGAACATAGATTTACAGCCGTCGAAGGCTACACTAGCCTTCTTAACTCGATTTTCTATGTGCAGCTTCCAGTGGAGCTTGGAGTCAAGTATTACAAGATACTTGACTTCCGATAGGAACTGTGTTAGGAATACTAATCACAGATGTGGCAACCTAACAAAACAAACAGAACTCAAATCAGTTGACTTAGAGCTTCACCTGGTGGTTGCTCTGGAAACTTTTTTATCAATGTGGTATACATAAAGTTAATAAATAATTGGCGCGTACACTTCTACTAGGTGTTTCTCTGAGCTCCTCCTCCTATTTGTGGCGTGCGTCTTGAAGTTGTTGTCTCACAACAAACCATTCAGCTACGGCGGCAGCCTTTATATTGCTTTCTTAAAACTGCCCTGAAACTATTTTTAACTGAGACCAGCTATTTGAAAAATCGCTGAAAATAAGTAATTTTTTTCATCCCTTAAGCTTTTGCACTAATATACTTTATTGTATTTATTTATTTTTTTTTTTTGCAAAAGTTGTAACTTTTATAGTAGGATTTAGTGATTATTTGTATCATTTCCTCTTCTTTAGGTAAACTTTTCATTTTGAATTCTTCTTCTTCTTATGGAAACATACTGATATTGTAAATACATTTGCTAATGTCATTTGTTGCTATTTGCATTTTATACGAAACACTCACTTACTTAAGTGGGTATGTTGACTCCATGCAATGCAACTGTCACCCAATGCAAAATATTTCAATTCAATTTTAAAACGAGGATTTTTTCACATTTACTCCATCCTGACACACACAATTGATGGAGCAAATTCACTCGCTCTCACTGAGTGAGCCACAAAACGCAAATATATATGTAAGTATAAATAAAAAATTACAGTACTAATAGAACTTTTGCTGCTTCCGCCCCAATGGGCACATTGCTTAGCGAGTTATTCGTCTGTATGTTGACTTATTTGTCATTTGTCTCACTACCTGCAATCTACTCTCTGTTCACCTTACTTACGCAGTTCCGTTAGTTTTAAAATACTAGAAAAAAAAATGTTTATGATACATGAACTGTTAAACAAGTAGAATACGACTGGAGTGAAACTACTGCTAGTCTCGTTGTATAGCCTGTCAATGGATGGATAAAATATTTCAGGTGGCTAACTGTAGCCGGCTCCGCAACTACTTTTGAATTATGAAGCATCTCAATATAAAATTTATACGGTCTACTCCACAAATATGTTTCCCAAACATGAATTAGCGTAAGCAAAAATTTACTTAAGCACCCAAATGGCAAATCTCAGATTACATCTCGTAAAAAAGCTTCTCATAAAGCCATCTGCCTTGCGCAAGTCTCATTAACTATTTTTTTTTTTCGGGACAACTGGCAAGTGCAGCACTCAGACATTAATTAAGTCCATTGTACTACACTTGTATTCCCTTTTAATTTTCTTTAAATCTACCCGATCTCCGAAGAAATCTGAGTAGATCTTGTGGTGTCAAGGAGCCAAGATGGTCGCACATCAGTGCCAAAGACCTCAAACCTGATTCGAGCGAAGGCAGGGCAGACACACAGGAAGTGGTCCGCCGTCTCATCCTCCTCTTCACAAGCTTGGCAGAGTACACTGTCTGAGATGCCCAACCTTTCCATGTGCTTCGCCCACAGAAAGTGACCCGTCATCAGTCCAACCAGCCGTCTGCACTCCCCTCTGCTTAATGACAGAAGGGTTTGCGACAGTCGATCGAACATGACAGGTAACATCAGTTTAGTCCATCTCCAGCCTCTCTCAGCCTACCAAGCTCGCTTGTGGGTGGTAGTTACCCATTTGCTAACCGTGGCTGTGATGGCCGCAGAAGGGAGTGGCAAAACGAGCTCTGGGCCAAAGAAGTTGGCCTTAGAGCCCATCTGAGCTAAGGAGTGTGAGGTCTCATTACCCGCGATACCCACGTGTCCCGGGACCCATGTTAGCATCAGGCTATTATGTCTACCGACATAGTTCAGCCTGGATTTACAGGACTTGACTACCCCTGATGTGGTTGGAGGGCTGTCTAAGGCCATAAGCGCAGCTTGGCTGTCACTGCAGACACACATTGATCTGCCTCTCCATCGCTTTTCCACAACAAAGTTCATCGCTTCTTGAACTGCATACACCTCCGCTTGAAACACAGATGCATGCATTCCAAGAGCAAAGTGCAGTTTTGTCCCGTTGGATTCCACGTAGACCCCAGAGCCGGAGCCATGCTCGTACCTGGAGCCATCCGTAAAAATGCGAAAACAGTGTTTGCCAGGCTCATTTTCTGAGTCTTCCCACAACTCAGCCTCTGGTAGCACTACACTGTATCTCTTTTCAAGTACGACTCCTGATGGCATGGAGTCAAGGGGCATGGAGAGAGTCGTTGGATCGACATCCATGCTTTCTCTGTGTTCCAATGTTTTCCCAAAGACACCTTTGCACTGTCAGAAAGCTGTCAGTGCTTTGGATGTCTTTGTTTCAACGTGTAATTTCCATAGGAGCTTACTATCGAGCATTACTCCAAGATATGTATTTAATTTCCTTGGATAGCTGGATTGTGACTCCCTTTAGCTTAGGCAGAACGAGTCCATCAAGCTTCCTCCTTCTGATGAAGAGGACAATACCAGTCTTGGCGGGATTTGCCGATAGCCCATTCGCTTAGCACCAAGTGTCAATCCGATCCAGAGTTTTCTACACTTTCCTGCAGATGTTCATAAGCGAAGAGCCTGTTACCAAACAAGCAGCATCGCCCGCATATGCTTGTGCGTAGATTCCCGAACTACATTAACTAGCTGACATTCTAAGCCTAACTCTATCCAAGGCATCTTTAAAGTGTATTTAATTAATATAATAAAAACAAATAAACTTGGATTACTATCAGTAAAAAACAGCTTTAATTTGTATGGAAAAACCCGCAGTACTTGCGACAACCTCGAAACTTGCCCCGAGCCCGGTTTACATTCGTGCAAAATTCGAGTTTCTACTGTATATATGCATGCAGAAGTATATACGAGCAGTATAGTTTTTCTATGTTTGTATGCCGGTAACTCCAAGCGACCTTATTGCGTTTTCCTGAATTTCCAAAGGACCCATCGATACTCTTTGTTTTCATCTCATTTCTATTTATCAATTTATTTATCACGCTTGAGCGCAAATACATATTTTGTAAAATGAAAATTGTTATCATTGGATGGAGGAGGCAAAGGCAGCTAGAGCTGGTTTTTTATTAGAACTGATGGCAAGTGCTGGGTGATTCATGGAATGAGACAAAAATATATACGTACTTGTATATGTATGTATGTATGTATGTATGTATAGGATAGACATATAGATAGGATTCTAAGGAATTGCAATAAATTACGATTTCAAGCGAACCAGCTGCGGCGCATCAATAAAAATGTAAAAATGATGCCAATTTCAAAGAACTTTGCTGCCGCATGGCTTCCATAGCTTCCCTAGCTAACAGAAATTACAAGTAGTATCTTCTGCCCCATTATAACTGCCATCTGAAATTTTTACAAGAAATTCCATTACCTTTTTGGCTTCTTCAAACGACTCCCTGTTTTCATTGCATTTCAAATTTATTTCTCATTTCTCAGTTCACCTGCAACCCGAGCCTGTCTACCCCATTACGCATCGTGCACATCTACCCGTTGGTGTTTTTTATGCAGAATTTACATTGCGTCTTAGGCAGTCACAACGCACCAGGTATCAACTTAAATTTAATCATACCTACGATTCCATACGACTACAAATATACAATTGTGAGCAAAACATTTGCAACTAGCCGCTCATATTGAACGACATCGCGGCCTATTTCTAAACTTTCAACTGTTTCAAAGCTCTTTGACTATACATGGTGAAGTCCAAAATAAACAAGTCTGAGCTAAAATAGAAAGGACAGGAGCTTTGTTCTGATAACTTCGAGTGTATTTATTCCAAAAAGTTCTCTCTGGCCTCGATACACTGTTTTGCACGATGCCTTTAACTGTTTTTTTAATGAACAATTAGGTGCTACATAGAAGTTAAAAATGTACTACAAAAAAAGCCTCAATGAATTCTATTAAACAAATTTAAAAATTGTAAACATTTTATACAAAATATTTCCCATAAACTATTCGCATTCTCGCACAAAATTATAAAACCTTAAACGTCTGAAAAAAATTCAGACCCCCTGCACTATGTAGTACTGCCGTCGACAAAGTTGGACCATGGGATATCCTCTGCCGCGGTTGTTCGTATTGAGTAATCAGTGTTGGGCAGTGTTATTCTTAAATAATTAAAAAAAAAATAGTGTCATGGTTAAAGCCCAGTATTTTGTGTGATCGTCCTCTACCTCAGGACGACTTAGGTTGGTATTGAATGGACAAGGTTTCGTATGGTTTCTGGAGTAATGGAACTGATTCTCGGAATCAGCGGGCGATTCTTTGTGTATAGGAATTTTTTAGCGTCATTCGGTGTGCGTTTTTGCGTTTGCGATTGAATGACTTCAAAAATTTCTCAAGCTACGAGCTTCCACACATAGCGAGCACACACGAGCTTCCATAGATAGCCAAGTAATGATTCCATGAACATATTATGTCAGGCTATATAAGCAGGGCCACCTTTTCTATTAAAGTTGCGGAAATTCCTAAAGGTACCCAGAAATCATAATCAATTGTGCTTTTGTTATATTCGTCAACAAAAACTGTGGTTTTCGAGGATTTGGAAATTTTTCATCGGAAATGGTTTTACATGGCAATTTTCAAACCAAACGCCTAATAATGATTTGGGGTTCAAAATGATCGTTATTACTTAAATGAGCGATTTTATGTAGAAACAATTGCAAAAAAGTAGTTGAATATTTTTAATTTTGAAAAAAACAAAAAGTGCGAAACAGGTTTTTTACTCAAATATTCATTACTCAAAAACAACTCATTTTAGCTACTGGGCATTCAGCTCAATTGAAGTTTGAGGTGCTCTCTTGATTTGGAAAAAGTTAAAAAAAAGATATACACTTTTTGAAATATTGAATTTCGAAAAATTTCGAATTTTTTTTGTTTTTGCAAAATAAAAAAATTTCAACTACGTTTTTGCAATTGTTTCTACATGAAAACGCTCGTATAAGTAATGACGCTCATTTTGAACCCAAAATTATTAAAATCGGTTCATTTTTGACTAAGTTATGAGCATTTAAAAAAAATTCTTATATAAATGAAAAAATCGATTTTGAGCCGAAAAACAAAATTGCCGATAAATCTTGAAAAAAAAAATTTCAGGCCAACAAAAAAATACATGTCTCATTATTTTGATCAGAGAGCAACATATTTGAGTTACGTCGAAATCGAAGAACATGACCCGAATAGCCCGGTTGAATTGAAATGGAAAGCATCAGTCGCTTTCCTCCTTATACAGAATGAGGCGGACTTTAGGGTTTTTAATCCGTGTACGACGAAAAAGTCCCACAAAAGCTCTCTACCTTTCTACAACTTTGGCTGGCTCAAGGCTGTACCTGTGTTGATTAACGCTTGTCGGAATTGAAGCCGTACGTCCATTAGCTCATAGCTTTTTATTCCATAGAAATATATAAGTAACTTCGGGCTGAGAAGTGAACGTCAAGATTTCGGCCAAACTCTGTGATTCTGTACACAGATTTATTTCAAAGATTCTGTGTTCAGCACTTTGTGTTTAAAAAGACAAAGCCTTTGTCCGTCATCCGCAGCTTGTTATGCGTCTTATACTTGTATGAAGGGCTGATCACCTTTGGGAGAGTGGGGTAGCAAATATAGAGGTAAACTTCGGCAATTCTACATTTTTATTACTAAGTTCTCCAGTTCTGGCTCTGAAATTGTCTCTTTTATAGCTCGATTTTGAAAGGTTTAACTCCCATGACTTTTGATTCTACCCACATCTTCTTCCTCTTGATTGGCGCAATAACCGCTTAAGCGATTTTGGCCGAGTTTAACAAATCACGCCTGTCGTTTTTTTCACGTGCTAACCGGCACCAGTTGGACACACCAAGTGAAGCCAAGTCCCTCTCCATCTGATCTTTCCAACACAAAGGAGGAACATAGCCAGCGTATTTAATGCGAATTGCAGAATATTCATTGAACGTTCAGCTGCATCTCGCAATCATTTGAGCGGCAAAAGCTTTAAATCCTTTTAGGTTAATGTCAGGCAGCACTTCACGCAGCATGAGATCGCAGAGCAGAGATGATAGAACTTGCGTACCCCGCTAATGTTTTGAACACCACTGTGTGTATAAGAAAGCATGGAAACACAGCCCTTGCGTTGGCTCAATGTAGCATCGATTGCAACAACAAAAATAGGAAAACAAAAACAAAACTATAGCCAAGACCATACGCTGTCACATTTCTCACTTGCATCTCACAACTCTTAACTCACACATCGAAATTGGGAAGACTCATTGGCGTCACATTAATACGCACCACAGCCGCAGTCAGGTAGCTGCCAAAGTCATCAGCATAGCCATCAGTGAAAATAGTAGCAACCTTACCAGCTGCAACATCTTCTGTGTACTTTCTTGTGCGTTTTGCGTCCTTGCCGCCTTGCCGCCTTTATCATTCTCTGTATAGACGATGTCGCGGCCGGAAGTGCGCAATTTGTACGATCGCCTTGGAGATGCGCTTGCAATCGCTTGACTTGGCGTATTGGATTACAAACTTTCCAGCATTTACGCTCAGCAGGGGAAGCGTAATAATTTCATTTTTCATCTCGTATACGCAACATCACAGCCACTTTGGTGCCACTTCACAACCTCCTTCCCAGCTTCCTTGCCTGGCCCGTGCACTGCCCGCTTGAGACGCCGAGATGTCAATACTACTGCTACTGCATACGTGTACCTACATATACATACATACACACATACATACATGCATATTTAAACAGCAGCTATGTGGAAAATTACTTTTGTACAAGTTGAGATGACGATTTGAGTTCGAGGATATGCGAGGATTGGCGTTCAGGCGGATGTACGGATATTGTTTGTGCAAGGATAATTTGTGTGACTCGCTGCCGTTAATGTTGCTTTTGTTGTTGCAATGTGGCAGTGGAGCTTTGAGTTGGCTAAATTATTTTTACCTCGCATAAAGAAATTAGCGCATGGGAAATTTGAATTGAATTTACTGCACATAAATTAAATAACGCACGGACGTTGCTGTATAGACTTTTTCTGCATCACAAATACACGGATATTCTTTTGTTGGGAAAAATATTGTAAAATTCAACAGAGAAATGTGTTGCTAGCGTTAGAAAACCAATCAAAATTCAATATTAGATAAAGCATAAAATTGAAATACAAATGACCAGTTTGACGGCAAAAACAACTCAGCCGTAAATGAAATGTTCATCGCTGTGGTATATCAGCAGCAAGAGCTACGAGATTGCCAACCAAGCAAGGCAGCCTGATATACAACATATAAACAAATTCATGTTAACAATTTCGAAAACAATCCACAAATACATGTAACATAACTACGAACACAGATACACAAAGCAGAGATACATCGGAGAAGAAGTGGAGCACACCCAACTAGTCAGCCGGCCATTTATACAGCAACAACAATTGTTTTACAAACCAAACAACCATTGTCAAATGAATACACACATAGGTACATACATATCTATAAAAACATACATACACAAAAACTTGTAAATAACTATTGCCCATCTACAGAGTCTGCCCAATGCACTACGAACGCTGAGGTTTTATTATGAAATTTAATAAAGGGTTTTCCAATAACAGGTGTTACAGGTGAATGGATTGCGCTATCAAGAGATGATTAACGATTTTTTATGGCCGGAATTGGATGGTATTGATCTGGATAAGGTTTATTTTCAACAAGTCGGCGCTACGTGCCACACAAGCAACAAAACCATTGATCTTTTACGGGAAAAGTTTCCGAACTGTGTTATCTCTCGAAGAGGTGATCACAATTGGCCACCGAGATCTTGTGATTTAACACCTTGTGACTTTTTTCTTTGGGGCCACGTGAAAAAGAAGGTCTGCGTCAACAGCCCAGGGTCGATTCAAGACCTCAAAGATGGAATTCGTGAGGCTACCGAGGACATAGGGCAGCCACTTTGCAATTCGGTTATGGAAATTTCATGAAAAGGATATTGTCCTGTAAGCGTGGTGGTCATTTGCCTGATGTTATTTTCCGCTATTAACGGCATACCTTCCTCTTTATAATGAAATAAACATTCGATCATTTATATTAAAAAATAGCATTTTTCTTTGAAACTTTTGGCCGCCGTAGTCGAATGGGTTGGTGCGTGACTACCATTCGGAATTCAAAGAGAGAACATAGGTTCGAGTCTCGGTGAAAGACCAAAGTGAAGAAAAAGTTGTTTCTAATAGCAGTCGCCCCTCGGAAGGCAATGGCAAACCTCCGAGTGTATTTCTGCCATCAAAAAGCTCCTCATAAAAATATCTGCCGTTCGGAGTCCGCTTGAAACTGTAGGTATCTCTATTTGCGGAACAACATCAAAATGCACGCCACAAACAGGAGGAGGAGCTTGGCCAAACACCCAAAAATGTTGTACGCGCCAATTATATGTATAGGCCAGCTAGAAAGATGGAACTAACTGAATGGATGCTCAGTATGGGCTCAACTTTATAAAGACTACGCACGGCCCAACTTTTTAGAGCAAGATAAGATTGCTGGACACAAACCGACGCCTAAAGAAAAGATAACCGAGTGTGCATGTTCGATAGCAGCAAACCAGATGGGATAAATCTTCCAAAGGCCGCTAGATGAATAGATTAATAGAAAACATGGCGAAACAGATTTCTATCTAACCCAGATTCTCAGCGGACATGGTGGCTTTCTTGCGTACCTCCATCGTCTTATTGTAGCAGACAATTTCACCTATCCGGAATGCCACATCGAAGATGAGAGTGTAGAACACGTGACTTTTTACTGCGCTACATTTTACAAAGAGCGCTCCAAGCACGCAAATGCCCTCGACGTCGTCCCCACGCCAGGTAGCCGGGTAAAGCAAATGCTGAACTCGAAAAAGAAATGGGAAGCAGTAAAAAAGTTCGCAACAAGGATTGTGATTAATCTCCTATACATAAAATGGGAGCGCAAAGCGGATCAAGGCGAATGCGATCGAGGTAGAATATTCAACAGATACATCATCCCAACAGATGCAAAGAAGCCATGTTGAAGCAGATCTCCTATGAAGGTGAGGATGGCTTACGAACAAACAACAAGTATGAACGCCTGAGGTAAGCCTCAAGATGAACTCAAACAGACGACAAGTCGATATCGAACAACGATATTGCAGCTTTCCAATACTCCATTGGTCACAAAGTAGTATGGAGGCTAACCCCCATACGCAACTAAGAGAGGAACCTAGACGCAGGTGCCTGGTATGTCCAAAATGCACAAACGCGGCTCCCCCTTGATGAAATGCTTTAAGCAGTCCCAGGGTGGAATTAGCTGAGAGGGAGGAATGGTATAGTTTCGTGGAAGCATGACCCACATACAACTGGTGTGACGGCACTTTTGATAATTTTCGGACATTTTCAATTTTAACCTCCTCTGAAAAACAAAAAAGACATATCGGAATACTGCATTCAGCACAGTTACAGGATACCTCATGATGTCCCTCTTGTAGCACCTACGCAATGAGGCTTCCAAGCGTCCAGTTACGGAGCATAGGAGAATGTTCAGTAAGAAATTTCTTTCGGTAATACAAAAGGTATCACTCCTGCAAGCATTTGCTACAGCCGGAGTTACCTCCCAGGCACGTCAGGAGACACCTTTTCAATTACGCCGACGAGATCCAGGACAAAACAAATTAACAACTACTGAACCGAACAGCGTTTAGACAGACATTACACGACATTCATCAGGAGACTCTTACCACCCTCGTAGCTCTCGATCCCTGAATGCCGTTATCGGAGTCCAACCACCACCTATTGCAGATGAAGAGCTTCAGCTGCCTTGCGAAACCCGCTTAACTTTGGCCCATTTGCGTTCGAGATATTGTAACAAGTTACACTTCTACCTATCCAGAATCGAACCCAGCATACCCAATGTATGTTAGTCCAACATGTGAAAGCCCACCGCACGACACTAACCACCTTTTCACATGCCGCATTAAACCTACTCACTGAACACCCCACTCCCTCTGGAACCAACTTGTCGAAATAGCATGTTTTCTGGGCCTACCATTAGATGAGTTGGACGAAGGGGATCGGTGACTACTCCCAACTTTGCAGGCTTTAATTAACTGCTACAACAATAACAATAACGAATTTCGCATTGAAGCCGTAACGGAGATCACAAACTACATAGAAAGGAGAAAGGGGGAATGGTTTTATACTACCTGTGTTCTTCCAATACTGAAAAATCTACCTTTAGTCCTGATTTGAAGCTGTATTTGCATTGAGAAGCCGGGACTAGTACATTCCAGTGTACTTATCATTGCCGATTACTGCTAGTGTTTTTCATGCAGCAGTCTTTACGACCCTACAGGCATGCAAAATGCTTAGGGAACGTGGGAGTGAGGAAGACATTAACATTTTTCTCATAGTCACGCCCCGATCAAGGCTCTGACGACGCCATGGGGCAGATCCAAACTAGTCAACTCCAGTAAGGAGGAGATGAAATCTTTTGGATGTGCAGGCAACATTTCTCTGATCTGGGTTCCAGGACATAGGAATATAGAGGGAAATGAAATTACTGATGAGCATGCCAGAAGGGGACTGAGTTGGTCTCAGAGACCTCCTGCCCAGTCATCAGTTGTTAAAGAGTAATTGCACAACTTATTTCTCAGGAAAACGCAGAAAAGATGGAGCTCCATTTTTTATGTAAACCCTTTGGCCACAGTACAATAGACGGAGGACTCAGAAAATTCTGGGGACTCAGCGCTATTCAATTTCCGAACTCCAAGTTGTGTTTACCGGTCATTGAAGTTTACCATTTAACCCCCATTTCAGAAGCTGTGGGGACCTTTCGGAGAGGTAGGCTGTTGAGAATTTTCTCTATAAATGTTCGGGTTTGGCAGCTAGACGACTAAGGTCACTGGGTGCTCCTTCTTTGACAGCCTGGGGCAGTGTACTAACCTAAATCCCATCAGTCTTCTCCATTACATTAACAGCTCTGGCTGGTTCTAGATATCTACCAGTTGGTGGTCTCATATTGGTATCAAAACGGCGCTTTAGCGCTACTTGGGGAATGCCAAAGTGGTACGTCAACCAACTCCCCCATCTATCTGCATTGCGTTATTGAGCAACGTTCTGCAAAGGAAGAGAGTGTACCTAGTAAATCAGTCGAAGCATATGAAAATTAGTAAAAGCTATAATCTGTCTTTTGCAAGGACTTCCAATTGTTTTCCTTCGGAAATGCCTAAAACATCGCTAACAGATTTGTATGCACGTTGCGCATTATTTTCCCTTTAATACCAGAAAAACAAAAATAGAAAACTGGCGAAATTTCCCAAAAATGGTAATTAGTTGAACCGTGTTATGATTGCAAGTTAAAAGGTGTATGGTGGCCATTTCACCACTTCAAGCGCTCCAAAGCAATGACTGATGCCGCACACTCATAAAACGGTAAGTGGAATGAAAAAAAAATAGTACACAAATAATGGCAGTTGGATCTGATTAGCGCGGCCAACTGTTTACTGAGCACAAACAATGCAATGAAGTGAAGAGCAATGCCCGGACTGGCGACCTTTCCGCACGCGCGTGCTCTGAGGTAAGCAGCACACATTGCAGTGGACAAATTCAATAGACGCATTGCAGTGAGTGACTATTTCATTATTTGTTGACAAACCGCAGCAAAACGCGTCAGACAATCAACAAACAATGGCCAGCGCAGACCTAGCAACAACTACAAAATATCGTAATGACAGTAGCCAACCAACAAAGCGGAAGCGAATGAAGGAATGTGGATGTGGATGCGGAAGTGGATATTGAAGAGGATATGGGAAAAAGGAAGCACAATCGGAAGCGGAAGCATCATTGTTAGCAGGTTTTTGTTCAAGTACACCATTATCATATCAGCGGTTTACCGTTGTAGTACATTTCACAGATAATAATTCAATTAATTTTAGCTGATTAATTCAATAAAAAAGTGCACGAAGACACTAAAAGGGTTTTGATGTGGGCAGATGTTTTTTATTGATTACACTGGTTTACATAAGTATCATATGTAACTAGCGAATGACCGCACATCGCTTTTTAAGGAAATAAACAAGCAATAAGTTTTTAAAAATCCAGTATTTTTGGATTAATAAAAAAGTAAAAAAAGTAAATTTTAGCTCATAACATTTACATAAGTACCCCGAATGAAGTTTCGTTGATGAAAGGATTTGAACCTTCACGCCCTATCATGTACGACAAAACCACTTATCCCGCCTGGTGGAATTAGAATTTAAGTCAGCTTAGGAAAATGACAAGAGAAATCTTCACAATCTGCTATAAATACTCGTATAAGTACTTTAAACCTTACAAAAACTGTCTTAGGGAATACAAGAAAGCAGTCAGAGAAGCTCAGACAGAAGCTTGTAAAGATTTCTGTAGTTCCCTAGAATCAACCAAAGATACGGCCAGACTGAGTAAGCTTTTATCCAAAGAGCACTCCTGTCCTTCTTTCTTGAGGAAAGGCAATGGAGAATGGACAAAACGCTCGGCCGATACATTAGATTATCTCATGAACACACATTTGCCAGGAAACACTGAATATATTGAGAACAATATTAATAGTGTTCAAACGTCCAACCAGTAATCCAATACAATCAACGACATCGTATCCGCAGATAGAATTCTATGGGCGATGAAAAACTTTGAACCACACAAAGTAGCCAGCCCAGACGGGACATTCCCTGCCACTCGATAAATGACGATTCCGTGGCTAGCGGTCTTTTTAAAAAAAAGCATTATGCTAGAGCATATTCCAAAAAGCTTGAGGAGGGTGAAGGCCATTTTTATCCCCAAATACGGTAGACGCGGTCATGATAGAGCGAACGATTTCAGACCCAACAGTATATCCTTCTTTATTCTTACAGCTCTCCAGCGATTGTTGGATGTATATCTCAGAGAGAAGATTACAAACACAACAATTTTATTATCCCAACATGCCTGCCTCAAAGGAAAATCTACAGACACAGCTCTTCATGAGGTTGTAAGTACGATTGAGAGGAGCTTGAAATACAAATAATACAGAGTTTGATTATTTTTTTTAAGCATTTTTATTACACCTTTTGGCTTATACAATTAATATTCTTCAAAATAGGACCCTTGAGCGTCAATACACCGCTGGTAGCGGTCCTTCCACTGCAGGAAACATTTTTTAAACTCATCCGCCGGAATCGCGTTCAATTCGGCTGTCACAGTTTTTTGGATCGCCTCGATGGAGTCAAACGCCTCCCCTTCAGCTTTTTTTCAGGCGCGGAAACAAGAAGAAGTCCGGACGGGGCAGGTCTGGGCTGTAGGGAGGGTGGGGAAGCACCGGAACCCCCATCTTGGCCAATGCAGAGGTGCAGAGGAAGGCGGTGTACGCCGGCGCATTGTCGTGATGAAGGGTTCAATTGTGGACGAGGTCGGGCCGAACCCGGACGACGCGGTTTTTCAGCCGAAGGAGCACTTTGTAAAATGCCGCATTTACAGTGCTTCTTGGAGGTACAAACTCCTTGTGAGCGATGCCTCGAGAGTCGAAAAAGATGATCAGCATGGTTTTGACCTTGGATTTCGACCTTATTGAACGACTTGTGCCACCGTTTTACCTGGGCACTGGACAGAGATTGGTCCCCGTAAGCCTTCATGAATTTTTTTTTTTTTTTTTTTTATTATTTCCCTTTTTAAATTACAATCTGTTAAATTTTAACAATAAGTAATTATTTTTAAAGTAGAATTGGAATTCTTTGTTCTCTAACCAATGCTAGATAAACATTCAATTTTGCTTCAGATTATGCTACATTATATTATTTTCTGTGTTATAATTATTATTATTATTAATTATTACTATTATTTATTATTATTATTTATTATTATTTTTGTTTTTCTTTATTGTTTTGTTAAATTGTGAGTTCTGTTGGAGTTAATCGTTTTAATCTTCGTTTTCCCGCTTTCTCCGATTGTGGTAGTTTGCGCATTTGTTCATTTTGATGAATTGTTAGTCGTTTTATATGCTTGATGCTATATTTTCTAATTGTGTCATCTATTGTGTCGATATTGAGGTCGCTGTGGATCACGTCGTTTGGTATATACCAGCCTGCTTTTGTTATTGTTCGAAGTATTTTAGATTGCGTCCTTTGAATTATTTTGATATTGGTTTTTTTTGCTGTGCCCCAGATTTCAATGCCATATTTCCAAATGGGTGAGATTATAGATTTATATATCACTACTTTGTTGTTAAGGCTTAGTTTTGAATTTTTAGCCAACAGCCAATATAATTGTCTGAACTTGTTTTTGATTTCATTTCGTTTGTTTTGTATATGTCGTTTCCAATTTAGTTTTTCATCTATAGTTATGCCAAGGTACTTTGCACTAGCAAGGATTTTTATTTCATTGTTTTTTATTGTTAATTTATGTTTCTTAGGCTTTCTGTTTGTATATATTACTTGTACCGTTTTATCTTTGTTGACTTCTATTCCCCAATTATCGAACCATGATACGGTGTTATTTATTGTTTGTTGAAGAATGTCAGTCGCGTTTTTTTCTATTTTATCCGATGCCATTAAAACCGTGTCATCCGCGAATGTGGCTATCATGCAATTTTTTGTGGTTGGTATCGGTATATCTGCTGTAAATATCAGGTACAATAGGGGCCCTAGGACACTACCTTGGGGTACACCTGCTGTCATTTGCATCATGCTTGAGCATTCGTCTTCGAACTTTATAAAGAAATGTCGGTTTTCCAGATAATTTTTGAGAATGGTGAAGTGATTCCGTGGTAATATTTGACTGAGCTTATGTAGTAGTCCTTTATGCCAAACCCTGTCAAAAGCTTTTGCAATATCCAGGTAGACAGCTATGCAGAACCTTTTATTTTCCATATCATTTAATATTTTGTTTATAACTCTGTGGACTTGTTGCACAGTTGAATGCTGTCGTCTAAATCCAAATTGATGACTTGGTATTATATTTTTTTCTATCAGAATTTTGTCTAATCTGGCAAAGAGTATTTTTTCAAACACTTTTGAAAGAATGGGCAAGAGACTGATAGGGCGATATGATGTCATTTCTGATGCACTTTTACCTGGTTTGGGGATTGCCGTTATTTGTGCAACTTTCCAGAGGCGTGGGAAGCATTGTGTCCTTAATATGCTGTTGAAAATTTGTCGTATATATGTAATTGCTACATCAGGTAATTCTTTTAGTATTTTACCATTTATTAGATCGAAGCCCGGTGCTTTTTTACTGTTCAGATTTTTCAAATGATATCTGATTTCTGCTGAGGTTGTCATTTTCATTCTCTTTTCTGGGTTACTCGTATTTACATTTTGTTCAATGTGCTGGTTGTCTTTTTCGTTTGAGAATATTGTTTTAAAGTGTTCAGCTAGTGTGTTTGCCTTCTCTTTATTGGTCTTTGCCCAAGTTCCGTGATGTGTTTTGATGGGAGGTTTATGTGGAACTGCTTTGACTAAGTTTTTAGTTGCTTTCCATAGGGAATAATTGTTAACTGCCGTGGCCCCCAGGTTATTTATGTAATTCTCAAGCTTTTTATCCTGGTGTTGTTTTAATAATGTTTTTAATTCGGTTGTTGATTTGTTAAGTTTTGCCTTATCTTCGGGATGTTTAGTAATTTGCCAATTTTTACGGAGTTTCCTTTTTTGTTGAATTTTTTGTTTGATATGTATTGGAATAGACTCTTTTTGTTGAATTTTTATATTTGGTGTCGAAAGGGTGAGGGCTTTGATGATGGAATCGTTGAAAAAAGCTATTGCTGAGTCAATCTCGTTTTCCGTTTTCAATGAAATATTTATAGTCAATTGTGCTTCCACACTTTGTCGGAAATAATTCCAGTCTGTTTTATTATTATATAGTCCTCTAAAGGTTTGTTGGTGCAGAGATCCAAGAATTGTCATTAGAAGTGGGGAATGATCCGATGATAGCTCCAAACATGACTTAATGGTGATATGGGATTGTGGAATATTTTTAACAATACATAAATCAATTAAATCTGGTTGTTTTCTGATATCTGTAGGCCAGTACGTCGGCTCTCCGGTGCTTATGAAGTGTGCATTATTTTCTCTTATAGCGTCTAGTAATTTTCGGCCTTTCGAAGTTGTTAACCTTGATCCCCAAATAGAATTTTTTGCATTGTAGTCACCTCCAGCGATATATCGACTTCCTAGTCCGTTTAAATATTCCAGGTATTGATCTTTTGTGTTATTGAATTTTGGCGGACAGTATACTGCTGATATTGTTATTGGTCCATTTGAGCTATTTATTGAAACTGTCGTTGCTTGTATGTTATTTTTTCTATAACCATCAAGTTCGTGGTATTTAATTGTTTTTTTGATGATTATTGCAGTTCCTCCGTGAGCCTTGTTATCTGGGTGATTTGTGTAGTGTATGTTGTAATTGGGTATATTTACAAAAGTTTTATGAGTTGCATGAGTCTCGGATATTAGCATAATATCAATTGCTTTGTCTAGAATAAAAGTCTTGAGTTCTAGTTCGTGGCGCGTAAGTCCGTTTGCGTTCCAAATTGCTATTTTTATTTTACTTAGTGCGACCATCTAGCTTCGATACCAGTATGGTTACAATGTTCATCATGGTGGCCATTTGTGTTATCAATTGTTTCATCATAGTTTTAAGTTCAGTTAAATCATCTATTCTTGATGTGGTACTATTAGAGTTGTTAAATGTTGTTAATGTTTTCGTTGATGCTGCTTGTGCATAAGAAACGCCTGGTATAAGGGTTTGATTTGTATTAGTGCCGAGATTTTCCTGGTGATGTTCATTATTGCCTTGTTCTTGTGCGGCGTGAATTTCTTTTTTGCGTAGTGTCGGATATCTTTGTACTTGGAGTTTTTTGTAGATTTCGCAGCCTCTATAATTAGCTGTATGGTTTTCGCCACAATGAGCACATTTAATTTGGTCTGTTTCCGCTTTGTTCTTAATTTTACACATATTTGTCTTGTGTTTACCAGCACATTTAACGCAGACTGGATCTACCATACAGTAGTTTTTTGTATGTCCGTATCTCTGACAGTTTGTACATTGAGGAATTGTTCTTTTTTGACGTGGTGGCTCAAAACTAATTTTACAGTGGAGTAGATGAGTTATACTATATATGTCTTTATTGTTTTCATTTAATTTTAGTTCAATTGAAAATAGTGACAGAGGTTGTTTTATACCCGAAGCGTTTTTAATTTGTACGTTGTGAATATTTGTTGTTTCATGACCTAGTTCAAAAAGTTCATTTTTTATGTCTTCGATAGGAGTCGAGTGATGCATCTGTCGTAAAAATACTCTAAACCCTTGTTGCTCTTTTGGTCTAAATGTATAAAATTTTGTTTTTTTTTGTTTTAGTAAGTCTATTATTTTTGTGTAATGTGTTGTTTCTTTCGGTTGGATTTTAATTTCGTTTCGGCTAAGAACTTTTATTTCAAATTTATTATTTGGCAGGGAATTCAATGCATTTGTTAGGGTACACACATTTTCTACATGTTGTACATATATTGGTGGTGGTTTTTGTGCACGCTGCGTACCTGGGTCTTTATCTGCTGGGTTGCTTTCTGGCTCATTGATATTTGGTCCGTTATCTACATCCAAGATATCGAACCTATTTGATGAGGCTGGGTTGCCTAACCAATACTCTTGTAGAGTTGTTTGTGTAGAGGTTTGCATTTTGTTCTTTTGTTTTTTGTTATTGTTTGAGAGTTCGAGTTTGTTTGGTGATTGTTTATCTCGGTTTCTTTTTAACTGTGATTGCACAAAGTCTTTTTTTTCATTTTGCATTTGCATTCTTGTATTGTGCGTTGCTGTTGATGACGATGCGATCAGTGTAGTTGGTGCGCTACATTCAGCACTGCGTGTTGCGGTTTGAATGGGAGTTGAAGGTGCGTGGGTTGGTTTAGCAGAAGTGGATGAAGTTGTTGTTGTTGTTGAGCTTAGAGCTGTTGCTGTTGTAGTTATAATGGAGTAGTGAGTACCTGTTGCTGTCGTGCATGATGTTACTGCTGTCTCTTGCGGATAGTTGTAGGGCGCCAAGGTAGTCTTTATTACCGGATTCTCCACGTGATGGTGATGATGAATAGCTCAATGATTTTGGTACTCGTTTTGTTTAGCTTTACGCAAAATTTGATCGAATAACGTTGCTCCAACGATCGCTGCATTTTCACCACTGCAAAATCCTAACACACTTTTAAAACAGCTTTCACGTGTGAAGCGATGTTGACTTCACCGCTGTTGCCAGCGAACTGGGACCGGTTTCTAGTGGAAGGGGAAGGTCCAACGATCATTTTCCCCCACCAGCCAATTCGGTTGATCGCTTGGCAGACGCTCCGCGCGGGAAGGCTCATTACTTTTCAATCAAACCCTGTACTCACTGGTCGATTTTCTCGACATTGAAGGGGATTTTAACATCGTTAGCATAAGATCCATAAATGAGGCTCTTAATATGTTAGGCAGAGACATAGGTCTCAACGAATTGATAGAGAATATGCTAGAAACTAATATAGAATAAACATCGGTGAGGTAGGCAGCAGCACGGCAAAATGTCTATGCCTATAACCACTCGTAAACTACTTATAGATAGGGGAACCATCAACAAGGTAAATACAAGTTGGCAAAACCTCACAACATGCGAACTAGCAGACAGGCATGGCCGAAATGGAACAGCGGTCGATCAAAAAGCCTATTAAGATTTAACAACAGAAGCTATAATAACATGTTTCTAGGGGTATTAACTGGTCATTGTTTAATAGGCAGCCACGCTAGAAGGTTAGGACTCCCGTACTTCGATTTCTGTAGAATCTATCTTAACACAGAATAAGAGGAAACAATCAGACACCTTTTATGTGAGTCTTCAGTAAGCACTAAAGGTTTTGTGATTGAATTAAATAAATAAAATAAATAAAAACTCCAAGGCTAGAGAACAAAAAAATGCTAAATCAAGTTACGAATATGGTAATTTGGTCACAGTGATTACCATTTGGGCTAGGGTGACGTCACGAAAATCAGCTGATATTGTCAAATTCGCAACGGGGCCTCTCCATCGAGAGCATTAATAGCATCTGGTTATTGAGTTTTGTTTTGCTGTAAATAAGTGTTACAAAATCTATAATAATGCATTAATTTCAACAAATTAATCATCTACTGCTTATAATTTAAAACAATCGTCAACTGCTCTATGCACTTTTCCCAATGCCGCATAAAAAATTACGATTTTTTGTTTTCATTATTATCGAGCTTATTAAGAATTCCATTCTTATGCTACAAACGTTTCCGTTACCCTAATCATCAAATGCCTTCACATGCATATACATGTATATGTATGTGTGCACATTCACGCCAAAGTATTGCGGCTGGCACGCTTTAAGGCTTCAATTCCTTTGCATACGTGCAGGCGCTCGCACTGAAGCATGCCATGTCACGTTCATGGCCAATACCAAGCGCACCAAAAGTATAAGCACGGATGCACTTATGTATGTGTGTATGTATGTGCACATGTATAGGTACAAAGTAGCAAAAAATGTTGCAGTGAGCTGTAACGCTGCATCTCGACCACTTCAGCACTAACAAAAGCATTAAAAAACTTGAGCAACAACAACAATTCTGACCAAGATGGCTCGAAGCTCAACAATCTGTGACTACATCAAATGCATTTTGGCCAAATTCCAAAACCGAAAGTTTGAAAGCATCAACAAAATGTGTGAATAAGCAACTGTGTATATGAAATCTTTGAGCTACAGCTGTGCTTTTTTTTTTTGCTAAAAAGCGGAGTAAAAACAACAGGGCATCCAAAGAAAACTTGGTTTGGTGGAATAAGTATTAGTGCTAACCATAACTGATTTTCACAAACCACAAAAGACATTTTCTATTTTTAAACCTTCGAAGGAATTAGCACAACATTTCGGTTGTAAAATGAGATGCCGAAATGCGCAAAGAAGCAGGTTGAGTCTCCGAGTATCTTTTCTCCGGTCTGTTTTTTTGTCGAGGCATTGAATTTTAAGAACTTCTAACTGCATGAATGATTTCCAAGACGTTTATAAATTAGAAAATTCTTAAATGCGCTACCTCGTTGGAAAAAAAAATGCCACAGACAGAGAAGAAGGTGCCGCTCGATGCTTAGATGGATTGACGGGGTAGAAGAAGATGCAGGCTTACTGGGATTTCGGCATGGAGGACACAGGCACGAAACCGAGACACTTGGTGGCATATGCTGCAGCAGACGAAGACCCGACCAGGGTTGTCCAGCCAACAATGATTATGATTCGAAGGAAGAAGGCTTTGTACTCACTGCGTACTTAATTACTTAGGTGGCCATAACAACCCGTTACCGAGTTACGGCCGACCTCACTAGCTCTCTCCAGGCGCCTCTGCTCCGTGCGCGCCTTCTCCAATTGTGTACACCAAGCGAGCATAGGGTTTCCTCCACCTGGTCTTTCCACCGGAGCAATGATCTTCCTCTGCGTCGATTCCCTTGGACTTCGCCCTCGAACACTTTCTTTGCTGGAGCTTCTTCATACATACGCACGACATGCCCTAGCCAACGCAGGCGTTGGATGGCGATGCGTTGAACTACGTCAATGTCGGCGTAGAGCTCATACAGCTCGTGGTTCATTCTTGAATGGTAGTCTTCGCCAACGCGCACAGGACCGAAGATCTTACGAAGAACTTTTCTCTCGAATACCCCAAGAGCGGCTGCATAGCTTTGTGACACTACCCATGCCTATGCGCCATAAAGCAACACGGGTATGATGAGCGTCTTGTAAAGTGTCAGTTTGGTCATGCGAGAGAGGGCTCGACTACTCAATTGCTTACTTAGCCCATAGTAACACCTATTAGTAAGAGTGATTCTCTCTCTCTCACTGCGTACAGCTTTTTAAAAAAGAAAAACAGAAATCGTAATGCTGCATAACCTCAAATATCGTGCCTTGTGCATTTTTGTTTTAACATACCCTCGAAACAGCCAATAAAACATTTGTTTAATTAAAAACAGTAAGTCGTCCGACGATGGAGGATGGTTCTGTGTGTAGAAGTCCACGCAAGTGAAGAAAATCACTGATTTCCATTCACTTGGGAGTGGCCAGGACGATTTTTGCTGCATACGGTCCAAGCAGCTCACAACTTTCGAGCTCCGCCCAAGTATCCTCTGGATAGCTTCCAAACATCCTTTTAGAGCGAGCTAATATGAGAAGGTGAAGCAACCCAGGATATGTGGTTATGCGCAGGGTTTGGGACCCGCCACATAAAAGCACCAGTCCAAGCAGCCGTCCATCCTGTCAACTCAATTCTGCAGCACTTTTCGAATGATTTCGGACCCGATTTTACAGCAATAGCTCATGTTTTAGTGTCATTTGTTTCTTGATTTTCAGCAATATAATCAACCATAACGGTAAAACAAACTTAGTGTATAAAATATAAATTTTTGAACTGCTCTCAAAACACTCTCAAAAACAAAAAAAAAATAAAAATAGCTTGCGCTCAGAATGTATTGGCTTATTCTTAAATAGGTGTGGATTTTCTCACCCCAAATACTGCGTTTGGTTCGTCAATCCAACTACCGAGATGAAAGTACTTACTTACTTATGTGGCGCTACAACAGTGTATCGGTTCTGGTCGTATCCAAAACAGCGCGCCAGCTGTTGCTGTCATGCGCTCGCTGGTGCCAGTTATAACTCTCGAGTGCAGATAGATTATGCAGCATTTGGTCCTTCCAACGGAGGTGCGATCTTCCTCTTTCTCGTCCTCCTTCCTGGAGCGTCTTCTTTCCTACGTGTGACGTGTCCAAGCCAACGTAGCCGCTGTATTTTTACACGCTTAACTATGTACATGTCCCTATAACGCTCACACAGATCGCTGTTCCACCGTACACAATACACCGTACCTCACCAACGCGGAGGAGACCAAAGATCTTACGAAGAATTTTTCACTCGAAAGCTCCTAAAACTTTATCATCTGCTGTTGATATCGTGTATGCGTCTACCACATATATCAGGACGGAAATGTTGAATGTTTTGTAAAGTGTCAGTTTGGTCCTTCGGGACCTCAACTTCTCAATTGCTACTACAGAGCCCAAAGTAGCGAATGTTGACAAGAGCTATTCTCCATTCGATCTCCATTGATCTCCAAGCTGACGTCATTCTGTTGTGATTGCTGATCCCAAAGGTAGACAAAGTCCTTCACAAATGAAAGTATACCTCATTCAAAAAGCTGATGATTTAATTAAAATCGGTGCCATTCCCCAGTTGCTCCAAAGATCATCCAAGTAGCGAAATCGAAGCGGATCATCATTTGCCATCAATTCACGTATCAATTACCCGAATCTTATAAGCTAATAAGCCGACTTCTTTATGCAGAATCTCATCAAGCAAGTGCAGCTAAATTGCTTTGACATCAAAAGATGTAACTCCTCTTACAAAAAATCGTGCACACCACCTGGTGGAATCCAGAGATTTTCACCAAGGATATCCTGAAAAGCTTCAATATAATCGTCATGGTTCGTCATGCAACGAAAGCTAGGCATCATAAATAGCGCCCATTATCCTAGGTGTACAGAGAACCTCGGTGCAAACATAAGTCATAAATTTAGGTTACGATAAGGGGGCGCTAAAGCCCAATGTGATACCTGGATTTGATTTCCATCCACTAACGAAGTTGGTTAAACCACTTAGATCTTTTTAAGACGAGTGAGTCCCTCCGTTATAACACCTGTGAAGACTCTGGTGGTTGATCTGTTGAATCCAAGCAGGCATTTTGTCTTTTTAAGATTCAGTTTTGGCCAGAGCGCAGTTAGTAGTCAAAGGCCATCTTCTATTGGTTTCCTCGATTAAGTTCAAGTCAATCACAGTATACAGTTGGTTTAGAGAAATGCTTAGGTCCTCTACCACTCGTTGAAGATCAAACTCAGAGCCTTTCCTTGTACCCTCACTCGCTCTTTCATTTCCCCCTCTTCAGAGTGGCCGGAGACCCAAAAAATTGTGGTTTTGCGTTGTTGGGTTGAATGAATTAAGTCCTTCCAACCAGTGGCTGCCATAGCACCTTCTGTGTATGAAACCTCAAATGATGGAAAAAGATTTTTCTATAGCGTTCGCCTTTCGGCAAGCAATGGCAAACCTCCGAGTCTATTTCTGCGCTGAAAAAGCTCCTTATAAAAACCACTTGCTGTTCGGAGTCGGCTCAAAACTGTAGGTCCCGCCATTAGGAGGAGGGACCTCAATTGGGAGAAGGAACTGGACTAAACAGCCAATAAAAAGGTATATGAGCCAATTATATATATTATATGTATTTTTTTTTTGTTTTTCCTTGTACACTCCTCTTGGGAGCATAGGACCTCGACAAAACTTAGTCTTGCGATGGTTTCGTTAATCTATTTGATTTCTGACAAGATAGGTGATTAGCCTGCCGCTATCAGTCCTAAGTAGTGGGAATGCCCACCTGCCGTTGCTTAGGAACAACGCCTTCTTACTGCTAGGAGCGCCATATGTGTGTCAAATTTTTCTGGCAGAAGGATCCCACAGATGTTTGAGGACTTCCCTAAATATAGAGTGTCTACGTATTATATATATATAATAGTATAAATTCCTAGGACTAGCATCCGGTGTCCTTCTACGTTTCCTTCTCACAAAAATCTATACGGCTTACCTTAACCTTTGCCAAATATCGAGGGACCATAGCAATAGTGGTTTTTATTTCCAGTGCAGGCAGTTAGGCGAAACCGAATTAATGTTTATCGATTAGAGAGAAGTAAGGCTATTACCAGTGAGAATCTGGCAAATCTGTCTATATTATGGCCAAGTAGATAACCAATCATTCTATTTACAACGACTTCGAGTCAATTTTAAAGAGATAAAAATAGGAGGATACTTAAAATAGCGTGAAGTTTTGAACGAAAGTTCAAGTTGGTGTTGGTTTCACGCCTTTTGTTGAGTGTTTTTGCCGAGCTCCACCTACTGTTTGCAGTGTGCGTCTTGATATTTTTTTGACGAAGGACAGTTGGATTGATTTCTAAGAACACCCGGAAATTTGTCATTGCCTACTGAGCGCAAACCGCTTTTTTTTTCTCCGAGATCGGCGACGAGATCTAGGACGAAACGAACAGACATCTACTGGACCAGCCAGTGTTTAGACAGACAATAAACGGCATTCATCGGGAGGCTTGAGGTGCTTTTAGTGGCGTTAAAGTCCCACACTGACTAAGGCTTTCGATTGCCTTTACACCTCGTAAAAACAAAAACAAAAAATCGGGAGAACAATCCCGACCTTTTTAAGCTTCTGACCACCCAATGCCGTAATCGGAGTCCAGCCACCACCTACAGCAGATGAAGAGCTCCAGCTTACCCGTGAGAACCCCTTCACTTTGGCACAATTACGTTCTGAATACTGTAGCAGGTTAAACTCCTACCTATCCAGAATTAACCCCGACATACCCAATATATGGCCTGCATGTGAAGGCACCCCGCACGACACGCACCACCTTTTCACATGCCTCTCCATACCCACTCAACTAACATCCCTCTCCCTCCCCAATCTGCCAAGACAGCATGTTTCCTGGGCCTGCCTTTAGATGAAGATGATCGGTGATATACACTACACTAACAGGGCTTGTTCTACTGCTCCAACAACAACAACAACTACGGCGGCCGCTCTGTTCGATATCTAGTGACATAAGCAGAGGAAACGAGAAGCTTCCAACCCGTTCGGTAGCTCAAATGGCAGAAAGCTAAATTTCACTTGTGTTTCCAACAACCGTCACTTAGCTCCGGAAAGAAGAAACTCTGCAGCACCAAAAAATCGCTTAAGTTCCTAGTTGGTCACTTAAAAAGATCAAAGATTTAAGCCCCAAGAAAAAGAACTGAATGTGCTCAGATTATTCGCCACGATGATAGCTGTGTGCGTGTACATAGGCTAAAGTTTGTATAACTGAAATGTTTTCTTGTCTACTCTACAGAGTATAAAAATGCAAACGAATCCGGTTTGAAACAAACTTGCCGCAAACCAAAAAACTAGACATTAGTTGCAATCTTTGCCACATAACTGCTCCGAAGCACACGTGCACCAAAAATATGTTCACGTATTTCTATTGTTCCTTTTTGTTTCCACTTCAAAAGTGCCCAGGGATGAATGTCGAAGAATGAAAATTTCTATACTTTTTTATTTTATTTTTTTTACTTTTATTTCTTCTACAAGCCTTCACTATTTCTTTTCTTATTTTTGTTTTTGCTACACATCTGCTAACGTGTTTCCTTTTTAATGCGATTACTCCTTTACTCTGTCCTTTTTCACGTATTTTGTTGTTGCTGTGTTTTTTTTTTTAGCTTTAGTTTGCTCTTAATTTTTATTGCATTCCCTTGTTTGGCAAACGGATTTAGGGCGTTGATTGCATGTAATCCTCTTTCCTGTATTGTCAACTGTTGATGCGCATACCAGTTTTCACTGTGATAAGATACTTTGGATGATAATGCAGAAGAGGCTAAGATAGCAACTATCCAGATGCACAAAATGTACTGACGTGCAGAGGCAAATGGAGATGGAGAAAAGAATAGAATAACCGAAAAAATATGCACACATACATGCAGGTTTTTTTGTTTTTGATGTTGTAAATGTTAGCTAAAAATGAACTCGGTCATTGCGTGCACCTTTAAGGTATAGAATTGGCCAACAAAAATTGCAGCATCAGCATTTGATTCATCTTGTACGTTTGTGGCAAGGGCCATGTAATGGGCTGCTTGCCTAATTTTCGTAGAATTGCAACAGTTACGAGTATTCTTCCAAAGTGCAGATGGATAATTTCGAGTTAAAGCTCCAAATTGCATGCAAAGGGTTTTATCATGGATAAACCTATTGCTAAAACTCTTCCAAACACACAGGCGAGTTCGTGAGCTTACAAACTGCGACTTACTGGTAAAGATGGGGCAACACTTTGCCGATATTAGGTCTGGCCCCTTCATAAAGTATTTAATAGGATGGTCAAAACAAATTGTTTCTTTCTTGACACTACCGTTAAATTTGTTCTATGGGCAAAAAACTTGGTAATGGTAATGGTAATGATTGTACGGGTTAGGCTAAGTCCTTTATCATCATTTATCCATGTTGGGTTAGTGTTACACTCTTCCCTAGACGATAAGATAATCTTGTATCTCTTTGTAAAATTGAGTACGGGTTCCGTGTGGTCATTCGCCTGGGTTATGCATACTGCATGTTGAACCCTGTTCAAGGTATTAATGTATCCAGTAAGATCTTCTGGTTTAAGTTTTTCTTTCATATGAAAAGAGAGTGATTGCATAGTTGCTTCCTCTTGTATTGCTAAATGTAGCGATGGTAAAGCGATTAAAAGCGCTTCCATGCCAACAGTTGGGGTAGTTCTCATGCCCCTGTTATGCTTAGGCACGCCAGCCTTTGTAGTTTACACCGTTTTGATATAGCAGTAGTTTGATTTGTTTTAACCCAGCATACCAAAGCCCCATATATGTAACGGGGGATTTTTTAGCTATTATCTTTTTAAACAGTTGGTTTAAAGAGCTGACGCACGTTTCGTGTTTTGTTTCACTGTCAAACATCTTCAGTTTGGTCTATAATTTAACCATAATTCGTCTTACAAACGAGCAACGCTTGCAAATCATTGAATTTTATTATAAAAATGCGTGTTCTGTTAAGAAAGTTTATTGCGCGCTTCTTCCATTTTATGGTCAGTTTAATTGACCCACTGAAGCGACTATTCGAGCTATTGTGACTAAATTTAGAACCAAATTTACATTAATGGACATCAAACCACCAACACGCTTACGTAGAGCGCGAACTGAAGAAAATATCGCAGCTGTATCGGCCAGTGTTAATGATGACCATCAATTATCGATTCGTCGCCATGCGCAGCAATTGGGCCTCTGTTACTCAACAATGTGGAAAATTTTGCGAAAAGATTTAAGTGTGAAGCCTTTCAAAATACAGCTGGTGCAAGAATTGAAGCCGAGCGACCTACCGGAACGCAGAATTTTTCGTGAATGGGCTCTTAGAAAGACCGGCCGAAAAATTGTGTTCAGCGACGAAGCTCATTTTTGGATCAATGGGTACGTAAATAAGCAGAATTGTCGATTTTGGAGTGAAGATCAGCGAGAAGAATTGCAACAGCTACCAATGTACCCAGAAAAGATCACAGTTTTGTGCGGTTTATGGGCTGGAGGTATCATTGGACCGTACTTCTTCGAAGATGCTGCGAATCGTAACGTAATTGTGAATGGTGAGCGCTACCGTGAAATGATATCCAATTTTTTTTGCCCAAAATGTAAGAGCTTGACTTGCATGACATGTGGTTTCAGCAAAACGGTGCCACATGCCACACAGCACGCGTAACAATGGACTTGTTGGGAGGCGAGTTCGGTAAACATTTTCTTGCACGTTCGGGACCTGTCAATTGGCCATCCAGATCGTGCGATATAACGCCTTTAGATTATTTTTTGTGGGGCTATGTCAAAGCTCATGTCTATTCAGACAAGCCTGCTTCAATTAACGCATTGGAAGACAACATTAAAGCATTTATATGTGAGATACCGGCCGAAACATTGGAAAGAGTATGCCAAAATTGGACTAAGCGGATGGACCATTTGAAGCGCAGTCGCGGTCAACATTTGCATGAAATAATTTTTAAAGATTAAATTATATGGACTGTACTATCGATTTAAATAAAAATGTCATGCATTTTTGTGAATTTGACGTGTGTTTTTTTGAAAAACTTTCCTATAACTCTTAAAAAATCACCCTTTGGTACACTAGGTCTTACCATTTGGGTGTGGATCCAGAAGGTCAATTAAGCGTTCAGACCCCAGGATTTACCCATGAGTTCTTTTGTTGTCCAAAGGTTTTTCGTTGCCTTTTTTATTACTGAGTTGAGGTTGGCCTCCCAAGTGAGTTTTTTATCCAAGATAATTCCTAGATATTTAACCTCTTTCTTTAGAGGTACGTCTATTCCATTTATTCCCTGGGTGGGTGGTGGCAAAAAAACAAAAAAACAACGGCAATCAAAAAAATCGGTATCAGCATCATTTAATGACGAATGCATGCGCACAAAGCAATAAAAATAGATATCGTCGGGATATGTACTTGTCGGCACGAAAATAAAACTAAGAACCAGCGAACGAGTGAAGGTGCGGAGTTCGATGAACTAATACGATTGTCTTGAGCCGCTTGAGGGCACTTAGCTGGTCCAATATGGTGAACGAACAAATGCAAGACAAAATCACAGCTCCGGTCATAATTTCCAATTTTTCACAGGCGAAGGTCTTCATACTAGTGCTCCTTTCTTCCATAAAGAAGTGATCTCGCATTTGTTGTCATTTAATAATAGGTAGATAAGTAGGTGAAATGGTTGAAGTGTCAGTCTGGCACTCCACAAGTAGCACTAAAGACCTCCAACAGGCAAATATCTACAGCCAGCCAGAGCTGTTGATTTAATGGAGAAGATAGAAGGGATCCCCTGGCAAGCCGATCAGCAAATTCGTTTCCCTCTATGTTCCTATGTCCTGGAACTCAGATCCGAGAAATGCTACCTGCACACCCAAGAGAAAGAGATTTAATCTCTTCCTTACAGGAGTTTACTAATTTCGTTCTGCACCATGGCGTCGCCAGAGCCTTGATCGCGGCTTGACTATCAGAGAAAATGTTAATATCTCTCTCGCTCTCGCGTTCCCTAAGCATTTTGCATGCCTGCAGGATCGCATAGTCTTCTGCTTGAAAAACACTAGCAGTATTCGGTAGTCTAAAGGAAATAGATAAATTTTCTAATTTATATAAAACCCCTGCTCCGACTCCTGATTCCATCTTGGAACCGTCTGTAAAGACAGAGGTGCCAGCTTCGGTGCAGATTTTCCCCTCGAACCAATCCTGCCCATTTGGAAAGATTGCCCAGCACGACCCTCAAACTCTAGTTTGCGGATAGAGAGATCTGTTCGAAGTTCGGAGAAATACGTTGTTAGCTGCCCGAAAATGCTACCATGTCCCTTGAGAGATTGCCTCCAGAAGCCAACCTCTTTTAACCTCATTGCACGTTGAGCTGCGATGGAAATAACGTAATGCTTTGCTAGAGCAATGCTACGAATTTTGAGCTCCGATGTCATGAGAACGAGTAAAATTTGTGCTCTCAAACTGGCGGATATTTTAAGATTTGCCAAAGAATCTGGAAAACTCTCACACGACTACCTAACTATATCTCTGTCTCTTTACCATCCTATCTTTTTCCTTCTGTTGCTTCTCTCCTTTCCTCCTTGACTATCTACCGTTTCATTTACCGGAGCTTTCAATACAATACAATTCCCTTTTTAGCTTCTTGGCTCGACTTTTCAAATTTCAATGTTCCATCATTAATTTTACTAAATTACATTAGACACTTCCGTTTTTGAATTCATTCTTGCACTCTGGGCGGAATTTTATTTTCTTCTATTTTCATTTTTTCTATGAACTGACCGATTACACATACATACAAGTATGTGCATAAGTATGTGTGTATCAACTGCATAATCACAAAAGGTATTGCCTTCTAACGCACACTCAAATATGCATGTGTGAAAATGTATTTATGCTGAACCACAACTCACATGAGATTGGCTGTGGCCTGCAAGCTATGAATCCAGTATTAATATAGAAACATGCCACCGAGAAGGAGGACGTGGCGTTGTGCAACTTGTAGTGGCTCGTAAATTTTGTGACGGTTATTATTTAGCCACGAAAAGTCGACCATTTCCGCTTTTAAAAAGCGTAATCTGGCATTTCCGGTTCGCTCGTTGCACATTTAGTCTAGCGTTAATACAAGTAAATGTGCTGTTGTAGCCACACCAACAAAGGCACATACACACACGCACATACACACACAGCCACACAGAATGTGCTCTAACGAACCAAAGCATGAATGTCGTGCTTAGCCAAAGCGATAAATTATTTATAAAGTGCAATTAAAACTCACACAAATGCACATTAGCGACCTGCAACTGTGTGCGTAGACGCCAGGATATGGTACTCATATAGATTTGCACTTTGCTCGGGTTGCATGGCAACCACCGAATCACTATATTACATGGCATTATGTGACCTAATTTTTGTATTTAATGCACTTGGCCAGAGGTGAACGATCCTTTCGTGCAATTTGTGGTTTCAGAATGAGATTTTATTGCATATCCTTTGCTGGTGAGTGAGTATTAAATATTGTACTAACTATTAACTACATCTGCATGGTTGTTGTAGTCACGTATTCATTAGTTGGTGCGGATTATAATAAGCAACGCCACTGACGACGAGCGGTACTTCCTTATATATGTATGTAAGTAAAGCGCGGAAACATTTTTGTTGCAAAGCGGTAAAATCGTTTATTTATGACCGTTGCAACAAACGATACGACAAATTGTTCCTCACTTTAATGTGCTTTTGACTCTTATCATTTTCTGAGAAATTCTCAAGCAAAAATTTGACCATGTTAAGTGAAGTTTATCTGTAGGTTTGTGTATAATAAGAAGCAAGCTGAAAATATTTTGAAGACTGATTAATAAATTGATATTTATTCACTGTTCAAAATTTTGGTATAGAGTTTTTCCGTTCTTTTTAACAATTAAAATTTTTTTATTTTTTCAAATAAATTGTATAGGTATTTAAAAAAAAATTTTGAGAAAAAATGTTTTATTTTATTATTTTTTTAAACAAATTATATACTTAAAAAAATTTTTTTTTAATATTTTATTTTAAGTTTTATTTTATTTTATTTTATTATTATTAAATTTTTTTTTGTTTGGAAAAAAGTTTCATTTTTTTGTTCAACATTTTTGGGAATTTTTTTTTTCTTTTATCATTTGTGAGAAAACCTCCTGTCCAGTTTGTTTCTTGTTTATCTTAAACCGCTCAGTAATTCCTGAAATTTTCATAGTGGCACTCCAAATATTTTTCGAGTTATATTCAAAGGCGTACAGCGAGCCAGTGAACAATCAGAGCAAAATGCTGCAAAACGGCTGGCATACGTACTCATATATTAATTTTGTTTGCAAATCGTCATATTCGCTGTGCGTACATATTTCCATTTAACATGAAAAGTTAATGGAATCCCACTATCAAACTTTCGGGGATTACTGCAACCTCTAAAAATGAAAAAAAAAACAAAATTTGAATGTGTTTCAAAAACTACACAAAAAAACAATGCCGAAAATTTTTGAAAAAAAAAAATCAAAAAATTCCAAACAAATATATCTTAAAAAGGGTGTGTTTCAAAAATTACACCCAAAAAAATTCCGTATAATTTTGAAGAAAAAATCAAAAAATTTCCAAACAAATATATTGTATCTTTCAAATTTTCAAAAATTCCGTAATTTTTGGAAAAAAATGTTCCACATAAAAAATATTTTTATATTTCCAAACAAAAAATTGGTTATAAAAACATATCAAAAAATCCGAAAACTTTTGAGGAAAAAAAATCTAAATAAAAAATACTTTTATTTTTTAAATATATCCTAGCAACAAATTTGTTATAAAAAAAGAAAAATATCCCAAATTTTTCTTTTTAATTATCCCAAATTAATAATGGAAAATAAAATTGGAAAATTAAAAAAAAAATTCCAAAACGTTTTCTAAAAAAAAGTATCCTTAAAAATAAACAAAATGTATAAAAACGTCACAAATTTGTTAAAAAAAAATATTCGAAAAACACTTTTAAGAAGCAAAAATATCCTAAAAACAAAATAATTGTATAATATAAAACTGTTAAAAATTTGTTATGAAAAAGAAAATTAAAAAAAAGTTTTAGTATATTTTATACTAAAACATAAAAACAAATTATATAAAACTTGTTAAAACTTTTTTATAAAAAAATTTTCGAAATTTCCAAAAAACTCTATAAAAATGTCAGAAATTTCTTAAAAAAATAAAAATTTAAAAATATTCAAAAAACATTTTTAATAATTAAAAATATCCTAAAACATAAAAAAAAGAATTGTATGAAACTGTTAAGAATTTGTTATGAAAAAAAAACTCCAAAAACAAAATTTTAAGCATATTTTATCCTAATAAATAAAAACAAATTACATACTATAAAAATGTTAAATCTTTGTTATAAAAAACATAAAACAAATTCCCAAAAAACAAATTTTAAGAAATATATTTTATCCCGAAAACTAAAAAAACAGCTGTAAAAAAAAATTTTAAGAAGAATATTTTATTCTAAAAAATAAAAAAAGATTTGAATAAAAAAAGTTTTTAAGAAGTAAAAATAAGTTAAAAATCAAAAATAATTGTATAAAAAAAAAATTATTAAAAATTTGTTATTTAATTTTTTATCCAAAAAAAAGTTTTCATGAATTATATTTGATCATAAAAAATAAAAATTAATTCTATAAAAAACAAATTTTTAAGAAGAATATTTTATCCTAAAAAAGGATTGTATAAAAATGTTCAAAATTTAAAAAAAAAAAATATAAAAAAAATTTAAAAAAAAGAAATTGAAGAAATATATTTTAAGTTAAAAGTTAAAAAATAAAAAATAATTTTATAAAAAAAAAATAATTATTAAAAATTTGTTATAAAAATATATATTATAAAAAAAATCCCAAAAAAAACTTTTTAAGAATTATATTTTATCCTAAAAAATAAAAAATAATTGCATTAAAAAAAGTTTTTTAAGAAGTATATTTTATCGTAAGCAAAGGATTGTATAAAAATGTTACAAACTTGTTATAAAAACAAAACAATTCCAAAACAAAATTGTAGGAAATATATTTTATCCCAAAAAATAAAAAAGAGTTGTATTAATAAAAATTTTTTAAAAGTTAAAAAATAAAAAATAATTGTACTTATAAAAAAATTTTAAGAAGCATATTTGATCGTAAAAAATAAAAAAAATAATTGTATTAAGTAAAAGTATTTAAGAAGTAAAAGTAAGTTGAAAAATAATTGTATAAAAAATTAAAATTATTAAAAATTTGTTATAAAAAATCCCAAAAAAAATTTTTAAGAAGTATATTTCACCCTAAAAATTAAAGAAGAATTGTATTAAAAAAAGTTTTTAAGAAGTAAAAATAAGTTAACACATAAAAAAATAATTGTATAAAAAAAAATTATTAAAAATTTGTTACAATTTGTTATTTGATTTTTTATCCAAAAAAAAATTTTTATGAATTATATTTGATCATAAAAAATAAAAGTTAATTGTATAAAAAATAATGTTTAAGAAGAATATTTTATCCTAAAAAAAGGATTGTATAAAAATGTTTAAAATTTTTTATAAAAAAAAAATATAAAAAATTTCAAAAAATGAAATTGAAGAAATATATTTTCTCCTAAAAATGAAAAAGTATTGTACAAAAATGTTAAAGGATCCATATCAATTAAATTCTTAATTAAATCTTAAATTTTTTTTTTAATTTTTGAGATTACTTCTAATAATACTCAACCCTACAAAAAAAACAATTTGGAAAAATTTAAACCCACGGCAGCGCTTAGCTTAGCAGAGCATTCAAGAGGAAATAAGTTGCCATTAACCAGAAGCATTACGTAATGTTGTGAAAAACGCGCTTAAATGAGCCAATGTGTATCGAATTAATTGGCATTTATACGAACGCTTACACTATGATTTCATTCATAATTTCCATAAAATGTGTTTAATATTATATAAAGGAAAATGATTATCACACGAGTTATACCTACTTACTTTAGTAGGTCTTATTTGGCGCACCCTGTACAAAAATTTGAAATTTTGTTTGCAAATTAATTGACCGACTCTAAATGACTCTCTTAATTGCACTTTTTAATTGTTCAGCATAAACGCACAAATACTGATGGCTGCATGCATGTGCGCGTATATTTACAAATAAATGTATTTTGCATGTATGTGTGCCATGTGTGTGCAAAAGTGTTGAGCAAAGAATGCGTCAAAAAGCTAAATAATAATTACTGTAAATATGGCAGCAGTGGAAAATATCTGTATGACACATTTAAATGAGAAATTTAATAGAGAATATCTGGCAAACAAATGCATAAACATACACACATGCATATACAAACGCATTTATTCATCCCACTGCTTCCAAGCACAGACACATATATACAAGTATATCCATGTTTTAGCGTACGTGTGTGTTACAGTGTATTGCATGTATGTATGTATGTACATGTACGAGTAGGTGAAAGTTCATATGTTGGTGCCGTGTTGATTTACGATCATTCCAAAATAATTTTTGTTGCTTTTAATTTACTAAAATTGTTGTATTATTGCATTTGTGAGATTTTCCATTTGCATAGCGCTGAATTGTTTATACTCTATTTTTCGCATTTGATTTATGTCGGATTTTCAAACTCGATTTTTGCACTTTAATTCCAATGAAAACTTTTAGTGCGTGCACATATCTGCACCAATAAATTTACTAATAAAAATATGTGCATAATCTAAATTTTTTCATATCGGTGAAACGACAAATAAAAGTTCAAGAAACAACAACTAAAAGTTCATGAATTCATATTGAATTAATAGATAAATAAAGTAACTTAATTAATATCGCTTTTAATCGCTGAACGAAAATCTAATTCTGTTGTAAGGAATGTTGTAGAACTCTATCTGAAGTAGAGAGTGGCATGAACAATAACAGTAGCAACGATGGAACCTCTAGGTACAGCTGGTATATTACTAGTCGGATAGTGACAAAAGAATCTATAAGGTTTTTCATGTCTTCCTTTGAGAACTTGAAGTCCCCTGGACCTTACGGAACATACCCAGCAATGCTTAAGAAAGGAGAAAACAGGCTGATTTAGGCCCTGAAAAGGATCTTCACCTTCGCCTGTCTTGCACTTGGCGACGCGTAAGAGTAGTATTTATTCCGAAACCAGGAAAAGACGACTATTTCCTAGGAACAAATTTCAGACCAATCAGTTTTACATCATTCGTATCGAAAGGTCTAGAACGAGTGGTGGAGAAACATATTCGAGTGGGGGTATGGCCGAGAAGTCCTCTTAGTAGAAATCAACACGCTTACCAGAGTGGAAAATCATGTGAATCAGCCTTACATGATCTTGTTAGCAATATTGAAGCCGGGCTGGAAGCTGGGCGTGTTCGTGGACATTGATGCCACTTTCGGCTCAATATGTTCTTCTGCCGAACGACACGGAGTTAATCAAACCCTTGTAAAATGTATATATTCCATGCTCCCTGAGAGGCTATTTAGCGCTGGTGAGAACAGTGACGAACTAATCACCGTCAGGGCCAAGCAAGGATGTCCCCAAGGAGGTGTTCTTTCTCCGCTGCTGTGGTGCTTCGTCATAGACTCTCTACTAGCGGAGATGCAGGAACTTGGTTTTCATGTCCAAGCGTATGCGGACGGTGTCCGTGCGCTAACATCGGATAAATCCTTAACAACCATAGTCTTGTTTACGAGAAAACGGAAATTGGGTTATTGGGAATTGGTCTTCCAACACTGAAAGGTGTGACACTTGGTCTTTCCGATGAAGTTAAATATCTAGGAGTAATCTTGGAGTAATCTTACTTGGGAGACACACGTTTCACTGAAGGTGAATCGCGTATTAAGGATTTTTCAGCAATGCCGCAGAGCCTTTGGTAAAACCTGGGATCTGAAACCTGCGGTGGTCCTATGGATATACACAGCACTTATCAGACCAATCATCACTTACGCTTATGTGGTCTGGTGGCGACGGAGCATGTTTAAGTCCACAATCCGGGAACTATACAGGCTGCAAAGAAGTGTATGCATTGCGGATGCCATGAGTACAACCTCTGGTGATGCCCTAAATGCTTTGCTTGATTTGCTCCCCCTGGATCTTAAGATACAACAGGAAACAATAAAAGCAATGTGTAAACTCCATAAATATGGTTTCTGACACGAAGATGGACCTTCGGGACACAGAGAAATCTTTAAGTGGCTATCTGAGTAGTATCCCCTGTTTTTGGCACCTAAAGACGACCTGATACCCACAGTTTCATTTGGAAGCAAATTTGATGTCAGATTTCCATTGCGTGAGCAATGGAGCAATCCAAAATGCATTCAGGGAGGTTTGACGAATATTTTCTTTACCGATGGGTCCAAGAATGAAATAGAGTCTGGAGCCGGATGGTACTTAAACGATAGTAATAAGTATCACTATGCTATGGGGGAAATGGCAACTGTTTTCCAAACGGAAGTGTTTGCCATCCTGAAAGTACCCGAATGGATAATCGAGAGGAGATGGAGCGGGAAACAGATTGGAGTTTTCAGTGACAGTCAGGCTGCACTGAAGGCCCTGGAGAACGCGAAGCAAACCTCGAAGATTGTTCAAGCATGTAAGAAGAAGCTTAATTCTGTCGCAAGGCAAAACAGGCTTGTACTTATATGGGTTCCAGCACACTCCGGTTTTCAAGGAAACGAAATTGCCGATGAATTGGGCAACCGTGGATCAGCGGTTCCCCCACAAGGGCCAGAGCCAATAATCGGAATCAGTTCCGCAGGAATCATGAATTGGATCAGCGTTTATGTAGGCAATCTACATAAAGAGCACTTGAACCGGTCTAGAACGCTGCAGAACTGCAAAGTGTTTTGTGACAAATCGGAACAGAAAACTGTCAAACTTTCTACTAAAGCTTGGGAGAAAAGATGTTCGGTTGATGACCGGTATTATTACAGAACACAACCCATGAGATCAGCATATGACCACCATTGGAATCATTGAGGACCCAATGTGCCTGTCGTACTTGGAAGAAGCGGATAGCACTGAGCACTTTCTCTGTACGTGTCCTGCCTTTGCTAGAGCACGGCTACGAGTTTTGGGTTTCGATGTCATGAGAATGAGTAATATTCGTTGCCAAAGAATCTGGAAAACTCTCACAGAACTATATATCTCTTATCTCTATTTCTGTCTCTATTCTTTCCTATCTCTTTCTCTGATACTTTTCTCCTTGCCTCCTTGACTATCTCCCCCCTTTCCAGAGCTTTAAATACAATGAGCTTTTTAGCCTGAGTGTTTTAGGAGCCACCAAATCTCCTGGTGCTCCTTGGCTCGACCTTTTCAAATTTCAAGGAATGCGATAAAATTTTATTCAAACGGCTCACAGAGCAAATTTAGTGGTAGCGCAACCGGATTGGAATCAATTTTTCACGACATAGATTGTATGCTCCTTAAGGCTCCAAAATCATTTTCTGTTGTCCGCATAAACATAACGCATCGGCATCGTTGGCTGGTTCTTGCCGTCGGTATGGAAACAAACGCTCTGGCTCTGAAAGTATTTGATGCGGCACCAGCTGGTGGTAGCAGAGGAAGACGAGCACCTCCTCTGCATTGGGAAGTTGAGGTGGAGAAGGACTTGGCTTTACTTGGTGTATCCAACTGGCGCCGGTTTGTATGAAAAAGAAGCGACCGCCGCGCTTTGTTAGACTCGGGCGAAATGGCTTAAGGGTTCCCGACGGTCTAGAGTTCCAAAATTTAGGGTATTTTCAGAATTTTTTTTACAATAAAAAATTAAAAACGATATTTAAATTGTTTAGGCTTTTTATTTGACTTCTTTTACATACAAAAATGAAAAAAAATTGTTTTCAATTTTAATAATTTTAAAAATGGCGCTGAAGTTGACCCTCCCGAAAATTTGGACTCTTCTATTTATCTGAAACACGAAAACCAAAAAAAATATTTATGAGTATGACTGTAGCTATGTCCCGTACTAGAATGAAAAAAAAAATTGACATAATGGCGTGGTTTTGAACTTGACACTCTAAAAATCGGTTTTTTTTTAATTTTTTTTTTTTTTAAGGACGAATTAATTGAAATAATAATATGATTCTAGTATGGGCGATAGCCATTGATGTTGTGAAGAACATATTAAAATTTCAGACGACTCGGTTGATTATTATTATTTTTTTTTTTGACAACACCAGGCCGAAAAAAGTCGTTTCGAGATAAACGAGTTTAAAGTTTGAGGTACCGGAGTGCGCGGACTGCTCTCTACCTTGTTAATGGGTTGCAGAAGATATAATATTGGCAATTTCCGCATGCAAATTTCACAGTATATTCTTAAAAGCCTATACTTTCGGAATATCGAAAAAACAAAAAATCGATCTTTTGAACTTTCTAGACCACCGAATCCCCTTAAAGGGTTAGGGGTAGAATTTTCAAACAATTTGATTTTTTTTTGCTTTTTATTAAAGTATAATATCTTAAAAATATTGTGCGAAAATTTGAAGGGAATCCGGTAAGTACTTTTCGAGTTATTCAACAATCAACAAAGGGCTAGCAGCTGCTGCGCGCAACCGACTTCTCGCTAACGCGCTAACACTCGATGAGGTAGAATGCTACGTAGGCAACAGCAAATCGATATTTTGGAAGCTGCTACGACGGCTGAAGAACTATTACATACAGCCCAGGAATAGATGGCACAGTGCAAGTCATTAAATAATTCGTATAACTCTATATAAATCGATAGCAAAGCTTTAAATGCGTTTTTCTCAAAACTATGTTTTTTGAACTGGTGATCAGTGTAACTTAAAAACGGCTCGGTACATCTCAATAAAATTTATACTTTTTGAAAAACATAAAAAACTCGTGCCTGATCGAAGGATTTTTGTTTTTCAAAAATTTCGATTTCTTTAACAATTTTTTCTCGAAAATCTGAAAAATATTTCCTGATTTTGTTAATTTAAAAAAAAAAGCTTCGATCAGGCACAAGATTATCTATTAATAAAACTAATTTCTCTTGTCCGATTGATTTTAGATGAATCTCCAAGGACTTGTGATGACCATCCTAAGGCACTTCTGGAAAAATGTGCTCCACACAAACAGCTATAACTTTTACAATTATTAATTTTGTATTTTTTTTTTTTTTTTGAAATTTTGCTTAAGTCAAGTCGAATGTATTAGTGGTATGTTTTTATTTTTGTAAAAAAAAGCAATTGGCTAGCAAAAAAAATTCATTAAATCTTTATTTTTTCGGGCCTCTGACTACCCTAACCCCTTAAGATACTATACTTTCGAAATATCGAAAAAACAAAAAAACATTTTTTTTTTATTCCTAGACCACTACCTTAAGCGGCTATGGCGCCAATCAAGACAAAGAAAATTGTGTGTTTTCTTCCATATACAACAAAAGCTCGACATTATTTGAGATGAACACCCCACATAGTCGAAATTTTTCTAAAGAACTGATTAAAAAGTTTGAAATTTAATTAAAATTTCTTTAAATTCACACAAAGTTTGAAACTTACGCATTCTAATTTCTTATACCTCAGCGGTAAGTTCTTTCTGCTAAGTTCGCAATATGGCTTGCATTCGAATAACTGCTTTTGGTGAAAAAAATAAACAAATAACATTCTCACTTTCTGTTGTGTTCCGTTATTGTACTTTTATGTATTTGTTTTTCACGTGGCACAGTTGCCGTACGAGTATTCTTTTGTTAACGACGCGTAAACAAAGTCAAAAGCTATAAAATGATGGCACACAAAATTACACACAAATTTTCAACACTTAAATACAACTGAGCAACGTGGCTGGCTTTTATTTCATTTTGTTGCGAAATGAAGTAGTCTCATATAATTACGCTCGCAGGCGTGAACATGCATTCATATCGCACTACAATAGATGTATTTAATGTTCGTACGGCCATGTGTTGGAGTTTATACAAATATAAATATATACATGCACATACACACAAACACGCACGCATTGTTGGTATTGTTGCTTGCATGTTGCTTTTCTTAATTCTTATCCTGCTTCTGAACGGACTATGTACACAATATGGAAATGTGCATGGGCATGTGGATGTGTGAGCTCTTTATCTCGGCTAAAGCAAAGTAAGTACGTATGTAGGTCACTGCATAAGGAAAAAGTGAAGGTAGTAAAAGTTTTAAGAGAAACTAACAATAAACCTGGGCATGAATGCATGTCTAACTTCCACCTCCCACGCCACGTATGTTTGTAGGTATATGAAAGTACGTATCCCTTTTTGTGTGCGCATAGAAAAACATAAAAGGGACCGTGTGAGCGTGATAACAAGACTACTTACATTCAAAATATTTACAGGATTATAATTTTTAAATTCGAGTCTTTATTTGGGTGTAAGAATAACTAATACAGAGAACATGAATTTCTGCTTGACTTTGCCTATGTTGACAAATTGGTCTGGCCAACTGGCTAAGACTGGAAGCTGCAAAAACTAGTGCTGAATACAAAAAAATTTAGGTGCGTTTTCTCCCACTGGATATCGTCCATTATGCAAGCTAGACCCCACGGGCAAACTGCTTGAGCTTGCCATCAAAAACCATTTGCAAACATAAGCACAGTGAAGCAAAAAGAAACTGAGACACTAGGTTAAGTTAGGTTTGGCAGCCGCATCGCACATAGAGACAACGATGCCACTTAGACTACGAAATGGGTCCGTTGTGAGCTGCAAGGGCTGAGCTACATTTCCCCTTCCATATTGAACCATACTGAGCTTTTGACAAAGCGTAAAAGGTTGTTGATACCTAAAGTGTTTAGATTATCCATGTTCATTAAGAAGTAGGATCGTAAATATCGGTTCCTGCTTCTGGCTAGAGCCGGGCATATGCAAAAAAGGTGTTGAATTGCTTCCAACTCCTCCTCATTCCTGCAGCTACGACAGAAATCATGCATGTAAGTGCCTAATCTCCTTGCATGATTTCCTATAAGACAATGTCCTGTGAGGGCCCTACTAAAGTCCTAATTTGAAGTCTACTCAATTTTATAATATTCTTGGACAGACGTAGATTTGGCCTTGGCCATGTTTGCGAAGTAATTTCACAGGCATTGGCACTAATCCATCTCGCTTACAAGTTTCGAGAGGTACCCCCATAAAATTACTTATGTTTGACATATAGGTACCTTCTCTTTCAAGTTAGTGAGCCCCACAGTTCCCTGGTATATCTCAGTGGCCGAAACCCAGCATAAGATAATACGATATTCTTTGGCCATCTCATTAAGATTTTTTATAGATATTTTTTAGGATTTTATAGTATGTTATTATTGACATCACATAGTATACAAAAACAATTTTTTTTGTACAAATTTTTTTGTAGTAGTGTGGCACCAAAGTAAGCGTCTTAAAAACAAAATAGGTTAGACATCTGATCAATCTGAAATTTTCATCAGTTATTCCGCACATCAGTAGTTCTAGCAGGTGCTACTTTCATTTCTTTTCAGCCTTAATTTCCACCCGAAAAACATACCTTTTTTTCAAAAGTCCGCCATTTTTTTATTTACAAAAAAATTTCCCATTGTAGCACCTGCCAGAATCACAGAATAATAATTAGTTTAACTTTTTCGTTTATTACCGCTTTTGAAATTTGGAGTTGGAGTGACTGAAGTGAGCTTTCTATCATCGATAAATATTTCTTTAGCCAAGGATTTGTTAAAAATTTGTTTAAGAGATTGCACCAAAGAGCGTCAATTTTTAAACAAAGTTACAGAAAGCCCGTCTACATCCGAATAAGAAGAGTTTTTGATCTTTAATAATTCCTCAATTACATCTTCAACTAATAGAACAAGTGACCCGAAGTCAACTGAAGAAGACAATTTGCTCAAGAAATTATGGCGAATGGCTGCCAAATGTTCTTGCTGAATATTTTCATCGGACACGAAATTAGATGAAAAGAAATCGGCAAATAAATTCGCTTCATCACTGACAGAGCAAGCAGTTACGTTCCTATAAAAAACAGTATTAGAAACACAAGAGGTCTTTTTAATCGATTTAATATATCGCCAAAAAATATTCGAATTACTTTTTATATTACGCTCACATTTATGAATCTATTCTTTAAAAAGGGTGATTTCAAGGGCCGATGTTGAATGTGAACCACACCTAAACGTCAACGACACCGTTGGACTTCTTTCTTTGGGGTTTTTTGAAAGAAAAGGTGTACGTCGATAAGCCAGCAACAATTCAAGAGCTAAAGGAGCGTCATCGAAAATTTGGACCATCGGATGGAGGTTTGCCGCCGAGGCCGCGACGGCCATTTGGCCGATATTTTATTCTATACGTAATTGAGCTATACCAATATTATCATAATAAAGAGAAATTACAATAATTTCTTAAAAAAATTGTATTTTATTCAAAATCACCCTTAACAAAAACTTATTTAAAGTACGAAACTTATTCCTGTGGAAGATAAAAAAATCATAAAAGCGGGTTTCTTTAGTTATCTTGAACTTCTTAAAAAACTTATTTCTTAAATTTTTATGATGTTTGAGTTCTTTCGTGCACCAAGGAATCTTATAATTTACACGCTTAAAAATGGGAACATATTTAGAACATAGATCTAGGACTAAAGTCTTAAATATCTTAAAGCATTCTGCTACTTCAGTATTGCCTAAAGAAACTTCCCATTCAATTTCACGTAAAGCATTATCAAGTACTTGGAAATCACACCCGGCAAAATTAAAAGAAAAATGAGCACTATCAGGTAGGTAGGTAGGTGAAATGGTTGAAGTGCCGGTCTGGCACTGCTCAAGTAGCACTAAAGCGCCGTTTGGATACCATTATGAGACCTCCAACAGGCAGATATCTACAGTCAGCCAGAGCTGCTGATATAATGAAGAAGATTGATTGGATTTAGGTCGGCGCATTGCCCCAGGCTGTCGAAGAAAGGAGCGCCCAGTGACCTTAGACGTCTAGCTGTCAAACCAGGACGTTTACAAAGAAAGTGCTCAACAGTCTCCTTCTCTGAAAGGTCCCCACAGCTTCTGCAATGAAGGTTAAATTTTAACCCTAGCTTTTCCGCGTGTGTGCCGATCGTCCAGTGACCGGTAAACACAGCTACGAGTTTGGAAATTGAATGGCGATGAGTCCAAACGACTTTCTGAGTCCTTCGTATACCGTATTGGGGCCAAAGGGTTTTCGAAATAGTACATGAAGAAATGAAACTCCATCTTTTCTGCGCTTTCCTGAGAAATATTTTGCGCAGTTCCCCTTTAACAACTGTCAGGGGGAGCCCGATGAGCGGGTAGGAGGTCTCTGAGGCCAATTCAGTCCCCTTCCTGGCAAGCTGATCAGCAATTTCATTCCCCTCTATGTTCCTATGTCCTGGAACCCAGATCAGAAAAATGGAAACATGAATTTACTAATTTCGTTCTGCACCTTGGCGTCGTCAGAGCCTTAATCGCGGCTTGACTATCGGAGAAAATGTTAATATCTCCCTCGCTCCTGTGTTCCCTAAACATTGTGCATGCCTGCAGGACCGCAAAGACTTCTGCTTGAGATAGATAAATTGGCTGATTTAGAGAAAACCCCTGCTCCGACTCCCGATTCCATCTTGAAACCGTCAGTGAATACAGATGTGCAAGCTTCGGTGCAGATTTTCCCCTCGATCCAATCCTGGCTATTTGGAAAGATTGCCCCAGCACGACCCTCAAACTCTAGTTTGTGGAAAGAGAGATCTGTTCGAAGTTCGGAGAAATGCAGTGTTAGCTACCCGAAAATGCTACCATGTCCCTTGAGAGATTGCTTCCAGAGGCCAATACCCTTTAACCTAAGTGCAAAAGAACATTCAGAGCAGCACTGGAGCAAGTTTTAAATGCTCCGATGATGCCAATTCATGCAGTCCTTTGCACCCTCCCCAATTAAGTGTTATTATATAACATATAATATATAAATATTAGTAAATTTTAAGCAAACTCGTTTTCCTTTTTTTTTTTTTTTTTTTGTTAATTTGCACTTTTTTTTTACAATACAAATTTATTCACATGTTTGTGCCTGTATAGTCGAACTCCAAAAAATTGCACTTTGAATGTCGATTTGCCAATTTGTCACCACGAGTATTTTTTGTTGTTTTTCCTATTTTGCACTTAATTTCAAATGTCCTGCTGTAGAAATTAGGGCAGTGAGAAATCCAATTGTATGAATAAGTCTCTTCCGTTTCGCACATGCCACATGGCCCTAAGTGTGGTAATATCAGCCGCAATGTCACACAAATACCCAGAGGCAATAACAACAACTGCCAACCAAGGATATGTTACTCGTTAAAAAGTACTAAAATCGAATTTAAAACAAACAGAGGCCAATTTTTGCACATTTAAGATCGTAAATTTGAAACCATTGGGCTTTTGAATGCGAGTCAATTTACGAAAATGTGGTTTTATGAGATTTTTTTTTTTCTTTTTATTCGCATGCTTATGTGGGTGTGTGTGATTTTATATTCCCTGCAGTGAACGAATGAAGCAAACTTCTGGGTCAGAACTATGTAGCGCCATTTCGCTAATTATGGAGTACTTCGCTACTAGTGTTGGGAGCAGTGTTGTCAGAAGTGAGGATTTAGGTTCAAAATTAAAAATGTTTCATTAATTAAGAAAATAAAGGTTGCGTTCCGTTCTTATTAAAGTAAGCAAAATTTCGTCGAAAATTTTTTTAAATATTTTATTATAAAGTCTTTTTTTATCTGACGTCAAAAATGTCTACGTTGATCCCGAAAAACAGCATTTGCGGGAAGTCATGCTGCATTATGACCTTTTAAAGAAAAGTGCAGCTGAAACGTGTCTTATATTGATCAATATTTACGGTAATCACGCTCCATCAGTGGTTTCAATGCTTCCAAAGTGGCAATTTCGACGTGAGTGATAAAGATCGCGAAGGGGCACCGAAAAAATTCAAAGATACTCAACTACAACAGTTTTGGGTGAAGACGCATGTCGAACTCTTGATGATAATCTATGTCTAAAGAGTTGGAAGTTGGCAGATCAATCGTCGGTGAACGCTTTCACGCGATGGGAATGGTTCAGAAGGCAGGTAACTGGGTGCCACATTAATTGAAGGGGGGGGATATCGAGAGACGTTTGATGAGATGCTTCTTGAACGGCAGTAAAGAAAGGGTTTTCTCCATCGCATCGACACTGGTGATGAAAACTGGATCGATTGTAAGGGATAAAAATCGATTTTTTTTTTTTGCATGTTATTGTAATATAGTAAAACATTTCAAAAATACCGTGTTAAAATTTTAAGTCAATCCGAGCAAAACTTTTTAAGTTATAGAGCATAAAGCTGAGCCGCCTCAAACATCTGCCGAGACGCAGCAGTTGCGCGCGTAGTCCGTTACAAACTTTAAACGCGGTTTTCTCGAACCTTTTTTTTTAAAGTGCGTAGTCATTGGCATTTGAAAACTACTCAACCGATCCTTTTGAAATTTTGCACACATATTTTACATATAAAAAACCTCCCCCCAACGTTTTTTTCGCCATTTTTTTTTATATTAAGGTGGTTTTACACCTACAAAATGGCGGCATTTTTTCGTCAAAAATCACTTTTTACTTCAAACGACTACCAAATGGCTGAAAATGAAAATAAATCGTCAAAATAAACGTTGGGGGGAAGTTTAACTCATACTTTAACTAAATTATTCAATTTTTTTGATTTCAGATGATTCTACGCTGAGATATGCTGACTACTGCAAAATGTATTTTTGAAAAGACGTCTACGTAAATGTGCTCTCATTCGCTCATTTTGCAATATTTTTACATGAAAATTTTATCAAATATTCTTGAAATGTTACTTTATAATATGCAATAACTTTTAATAAACTGACTTGAACCGTTTCAATAACCGCTACAATAAATTCATGAAAAAAGTGTTTTTTTTTAGCGTTTATCCCTTACCCCCCTTTTGCGTCGATTTGACACCGTTGATGAAACCTGGATTCATCATTACACACCAGAAACTAAGCAACAAACAAACAAAACAATGGGCTTCTTTTGGTTAAGCTGCTCCAAAGAAGACGAAGACAACAGACCCATCGGCCGGAAAGGTCGTGGCGACGATTTTTTGGAATGCGAACGGCGTCATCCTCATGGATTTTTTAGAAAAACGAAGAACAATCACTGGACAATACCACAGTGAGTTATTGGACCGTTTTCATAAAAAAATTGAAGTTGACACGGCTGCATTTGGCAAAAAAGAAGGCGCTGTTTCACCACGATAATGCACCAGCACATTCAATCGTAGTTGTCGCCGCCAAACTTTTTTTTTTTTATTTGCAATCTATCTTAAAATAATGATATTCAGCAAATTAGGTCTTATTATCTAATAGCAGCGGTAGTATTTGCACAAATGCAAAACTACTTATAAAATTACGATATTTGTTCTAATATTTGATCTTAAATGTATTAAATTTCAATTGTACTAATGAGTTGCTTATCTTCATATAGGAACTTATGTATTTTGTTTTTTATTTAGTGTTGATTAAATAATTTAATTCAGGAAAATTAGAGAAATGGCAAGTCTAAGATATGATTACGCTTCAGTCGTATTGTTTCATTACTTGAGTCTAATAAGCATATAGCATTCGTATTTACATGGTTTGACAGCCGTGCAAGATATCTGTTAGAAAAGTTTGGAATTTCACTCTTTACAAATGGGATATCTAAGTCCTTATGTATTGCTTCATTTGTGACGAACCAAGGGGCGTTAACAAGTGCACGCAAAGTTTTTGATTGGTAGCGTTGCAGGATTTCTATATTCGATTTGCTAGCAGTTCCCCAAAGCTGTATACCGTAGGTCCATACAGGCTTTAAAATAGCTTTATATAGTCTTATTTTGTTTTCAAAACTAAGCTGAGATTTACGACCAAGCAGCCAGTGCATTCGCTTGGTTTTATTTTTAAGCTGCTCTTGTTTGGCCTTAATATGGGATTTCCAAGTAAGGCGTCGATCTAAATGCATTCCTAAATATGTCACCTTGGTATTCATTGGTATTACAGCATTATTTAAAAATATTCTAGGGCAGTTATCTTTTCTTAACGTAAAGGTGACATGGGTAGACTGCATAAATTACGTTATAGATTGGCCAATTCAAGTGATGAACTGTTCAATACCGATAGATTTACTAGCCTTTGAGAGGAAAAAGTTGAGGGCATTAATCAACGAGCGGCTGAAATATGGAGTAAGCAAACTTGTAGCGCAAATCAATGACGAAATGATAAGACCGCTGGAGAAACGAAACACGCAGCGGCAGATGGGCGGCCAGGCTTATAAAAGACGTCACTACATGGTAAAGTAGGAACTGCGGTGAAGTCCATTCTTATACAACCCAAATGCCTTCGAGGTACGAGTATTTTCAGAAATTCAAAATTAGAGAAATGCGAATACGCAAAACACTCCTTTTCCCAAGAACAAGGAACAAGAACGTCGAACATTAGGGCATGCAGCCGGTCAGATAACCGGTGAAAATGTAATTGGCAAGATTCTAAGCAGCTAGGAAACGTAGAAAATCATCAGTGGTTTCGCGGAAAAAATTCTCCGGATGAAAAAGTGAGACCAGGACGCAAGCACACAGACATAGACTGTGCAATGAGGAAGACGGAACGCCACTCTGAAGTAATGCGAAAACGACTCCAGGGTGCACAACGGTTCCAAACGAGGCGGAGTTTTTTAGTCTCCGGGCATACCATTGCTGCGAGTTTTGTTTTGATGCTGTATTAGACATTTGAAACCTACTCAACCGCAAAAACCAAAAGACAAAAAGTTAAGATTTTTGCTGTTGCTGTATTTTTTCTGTTGCATAGTTCACACTAAGGCCTTGCCTTGTAAATTTAAGCAGTTGCTCATATTGCAAAGTGTACGTTCGCATTGCGGTTATGAATTCACTAGAGTGCCAACCACTCAGCACTAGTGAATGTCTCTGCTGGGTTGTAGATAGAAAATGGCTGCAATGTAGGCAGTTGTTGATACCCGAAAAGTATGCAAAATGGGCTACATCTGTGTGGCTTTTGCAAGCAAATGTGTGTGTGCTTAGATGTGTACAAACATACGTCTGTATGTATGAGCATTAACCGCACGACAATACACACACAGTTTCTCCTCAGACCTCAGCTTCCAATCCGCAAAGCCACAAAAGGTCAGACAACAAATTTTAGGTTAGTATTGGTGACTTTTGTGGTTGAAAATGTGGTTTCTTTCTGCCTGCCTGCCTGCCTTTTCTGCCTTTTATAAGCGAATTTCTGTTATTTTCTATTAATTTATTTTTTGTGCAGATTTATTTGACAACATTTGGTGTTTGTTGTTTAACACGCAATTTTATTAAAATTCAAGAAAATGTATGAAGGAGCGGGATCCAATTAATTCTTTAAACTCGTAATTCGGTGCATATTTACGCATTTTAGGAAATTTTATTTATTTATAGTTTTTTAATTTAATTTCATAAGCAACGTTTTTTTTAACATCGAATGCTCTTGCAGTGAAATTTGTTGTTTATAAATTTTTGAATTTTTCAAATGTTAACGCCTTTGCATCAGCGTCCATTGTGGCCATTTAATCCACATATTAAAAATTTGAGATTTTTATATCCCACAAACTATTGATGTGCTGGAATATTATTCACATAGAGCCCTTAGTTTCAAACGCGCAGGGATTTTGATTTTCAAAATTCGCAAAAGCAATTGAAATTTTCGTTGACGCAGGAATCTCAAAACGAAAAATGTTTTTTTGAACAGAAAATAGTTCCGAAAGGAATGCCTTATTAAGTATAATATTTTCGTGTAAGATTAGGTTAGGTTAGGTACACCTGGCTGATCTGAACAGATCTCACATAGAGAGGGTGTAAACAGTTTAAACTTTGGTCAGCAATATTCTGCAGAGTTGAAAAGTATACCGATCCCAGGCGGTTGTAACGTGTTTTGCTTAGAGCAGGGCAGTGGCAAAGGAGGTGTTCTAACGTACCCCTTTCTGTGGACTAATCCCATTTTAACAGCGTGATATGGAGTGAGTCAATTCCTTCCTTAGTAGTGATAAAATAAAGTTGGTTGTTTTCGTGTTGCAAGTTCTTAGCATTATTTTGGCAATCCTGGTCGAAGGTCGCGGCTTCCGATATAGGCTGTGCTTTCAGAGTTAGTTCCTCGTCTAGTTCCGTCTTTAAAACTGAAAGTAAGAGATGTATGTTCGACGTACTCATCTTAGGCAAGCATCTGCCTTAGCAAGCTCGTCAACTCTCGTATTGCCCTCTATTCCTTTGTGTCCTGATACCCTGGTACCCTGTAAGGTTAATTAAAGGAACACACAGGCGCGTGATCCCTGAAAAACAAAGCAATAAGTACATTTTAGAACGAACCAAGTGCAGCTGTGCATAAAAATTTAAAGTGGCGCAAATTGAACCAGCCAGATTTATGTTTTTACTGCATATCAAAAATTATTTTGAGTGATTGAAATCCTTATTTGATCTTTACACACTCTGTTGCTTGTCTGTTTGTACTTATACGAGGGGTGCCTTTTATATTTCGGGATTTGGCAACCCTGGTGTTGCAATCTGGCAACTGACAGCTGTATCGCAAAGTTTGACATTTTTTGGCTTTTACGTATTCAGAACGTTTTGAAATACCAGCACTATTTGTGTTGTTTACAGTAACTTAAAAGATTCATCTCGGTCCAAAAATGGAATTAAACCGTTAACATTTTCATGCGATTATTTTTTACAACTTTCGACGTGGATGAACTCAGCAACATTGCATGGATGAACTTATTGCATTTTTTGGCGATGAAGCTCCATCAAGGACCAGTGTTTATCAATGGTATGATGAATTCAATCGTGGTCGTAGACGAATTTCGTGAAGGTCGTCCAAAATCAGTTGTTGTTCCGTAAACCATTGATGCTGATATTGCAAGATCGTCATGTGATCTATCGTGAGATTGAGACAATCTTAGGCATTAGTGGGACCAGCATACATTCAATATTGCATAAACATTTGACTGTCAAAAAAATTTGTTCGCGTTGGATCCCACACAATTTGTCAATCGCTCAAAAAAGACTCGTGTCGATTGGTCGAAAGAAATGCTCAAAAAATACGATCGCGGGGCTTCGAAACACGTCTATGACATCGTGACAGGTGATGAATCATGGATTTATGCGTACGAGCCCGAAAGTAAACAGCAGTCGACTGTATGGGTGTTTCAAGATGAGCCAAATCCAACAAAAGTTGTTCGCGCACTAAGCACTTCCAAGCAAATGGTCGCCTGTTTTTTCGGAAAAACTGGACATGTCGCAACCGTACCACTAGAACAACGCAGTACAGTAAATTCTGAGTGGTACACAACCATTTGTTTGCCAGTTGTTTTCCAAGAAATTAGGAAAACCAATCGCCAAAGACGAATCACTCTTCACCAGGACAATGCGAGTTCTCACACATCGGCTCAAACAACTGCATTTTTGAGCACCCAAAACATCGAATTAATGGGTCATCCGCCGTATAGTTCTGACTTGGCACCGAATGACTTCTTTTTATTCCCGTACGTAAAAAGCAAACTGAGAGACCAACGTTATTCGACACCTGAAGAAGCGGTTGCGGCATTCAGAATGCATGTTTTGGAGGTACCTCATTCAGAGTGGCAAAAGTGCTTCGACAATTGGTTCAAACGCATGCAAAAGTGTATAGATCTTCATGGAGAATATTTTGAAAAACAATAAAGTGATTTTCTATGATTAAAGTTTGTTTTTGTTCTTTAATCTCGACATATAAAAGGCACCCCTCGTATACGGCAGCTGTCTAATTCACAAGTGTCAAATATGCCTGACACACGACGTGATTTGCAGAAATTGTAAGCTGTCCGATAGGCTGATTAGTTTTGCGCCACCTTGTACACACAACTCAAAAAAGCAAAAGGACGGTCAAAAAGAAATCCATTATTTTCCCGGTAGATGGCTGTTATAATCGATATCTCGTGAAGTATCGATAAAACAATTTAAAGTTTATGATCGTTGTCAAGGTGACTTTTCACACTAAAAAACTTCTTTTGTTGCATTCATTGTAAACAATGGAAGTCAACAAAGAGAAATTTCGGTACATTTTTCAGTTTTCATTCATACAATTTTTCTGTGATATAGGCGAAATGCAAGCCACGTGCAATTTTACTTTCGTCGATTCTGTTCAGGCATTTTTGATGGTAAAGAAAAGGTCGAAAATGTCGATTAAATCACAGAAATAATCGCAGTTGACCAGCATATTATCAGTCGTAGGCCATAAACCAGTTAAGGGTTAGGGGTAGTCAGAGGCCCGAAAAAATGATGAATTTCAATTTTTTTTTTGCTAGTTAACTGCTTTATTTTACAAAAATAAAAATATAGCATTAATACATCATGCTTCGACTTGACTTTAGCAAAACTTCAAAAAAAAAAATTAATAATTGTAAAAGTTATCGCTGTTTGTGTGGAGTCCGTTTCTCCAGAAGTCCCTTGCGGTGATCATCACAAATCCTGGGAGATTCGTCTAAAATCAATCGGACAAGAGAAATTAGTTTTATTAATAGATAATCGTGTTCAAAATTAGCAATATGGCGGCGGCCTCAGGAAATATTTTTCAGATTTTCGAGAAAAGAACCGATAATTAATTGTTTAAAACAAATTGAAATTTTTGAAAAAAAAATACTTCGATCAGGCACGAGTTTTTTATTTTTTTTTTTTTAAGCAGTATAAATTTTATTAAAATCTACCAAGCGGTTTTCAAGTTACAATGGTCACCAGTTCGAAAAACATAGTTTTGAGAAAAACGCATTTAAAGTTTTGCTATCTGCTCCGGAGCGCCCGAACGCCCTTTGTTCATTGTTGAATAACTCGAAAAGTATTTTTGGGATTCACTTCAAATATTCACACAATATTTTTAAGATATTACAGGGATTGATTGAAAAGTAATGAGCCTTCCCGCGCGGAGCGTCTGCCAAGCGATCAACCAATCTCTGTTCAGTGCCCAGGTAAAACGGTGGCACAAGTCGTTCAAGGAAGGCCGGGAGGACGTCGAAGACGAACAGCGATCTGGAAGGCCTTCGACGACGCAAACAGACGAAGATGTGAACCGGGTTCGTAAATTTTTGAACATTGACCGTCGTGCTAGTCTACGTGAGATCAGTGAAGAGTTAAATTTAACTTATTACAATGTGCGGGAAATCGTGACCGGAAAACTTGAAATGCGCAAAGTATGTGCCAAATTGGTTCCAAAGGTTTTGACTGATGAACAAAAGCAATTGCGTGTGGAAAAGAGTCGTGAAGTATTGGAAAGTGACGAACTGGATAATACTTTAGACAATTGCATCACAGGGAATGAAACCTGGTGCTTTGAGTATGATCCTGAGGGCAAGAGAGAGAGTTCGGAGTGGCACATGAGGCAGTCGCCACGACCCAAGAAGGCGCGCATGTCGAAATTCAAGGTTAAAACCATGCTGATCATCTTTTTCGACTCTCGAGGCATCGTCCACAAGGAGTTTGTGCCTCCAGGAAGCACTGTAAATGCTGCATTTTACGAAGAAGTGCTCCTTCGGCTGAAAAACCGCGGCTCGGCTCGACCTCGTCAACAATTGGACCCTTCATCACGACAATGCGCCGGCGCACACTGCCTTCCTCTGCACCTCTGCACCTCTGCATTGGCCAATATGGGGGTTCCGGTGCTTCCCCACCCTCCCTACGGACTTCTTCTTGTTCCCGCGCCTGAAAAGAAAGCTGAAGGGGAGGCGTTTCGACTCCATCGAGGCGATCCAAAAAACTGTGACAGCCGAATTGAAAGCGATTCCGGCGGATGAGTTTAAAAAATGTTTCCTGCAGTGGAAGGACCGCTACCAGTGGTGTATTGACGCTCAAGAGTCCTATTTTGAAGAATATTAGTTGTATAAGCCAAAAGGTTTAATAAAGCTGCTTAAAAAAAATAAGGCTCATTACTTTTCAATCAAACCTTGTATACTTTAAGAAAATGCAAAAAAAAATCTAAATTTTCGAAAATTCTGTCTACCCCTCACACCTTAAGTCATTTGCGATAAAATTTTACGCAAACACATTTTTTAGGAGGTTGAATTAGTTTTAAAGGTTTTTTTCGAAGATTTGGGGCTTTATTGTGGAAAAACGGTACAAAATATTTTATTCGAAGTATTGGCCATCGCTAGCTACAACTTTCGCCCATCTTTCGGACAATTTCCGGATGCCGTTTCTCCAAAATTCTGGCCGCTGCTTGGCTATCCATGACTCAACCCATATTTTGGTAGCCTCGTACGAGGAGAACCGCTGGTCCGCCAAATCGAGACTCATATGCCGGAACAAATGATAATCGGAGGGAGCTATGTCTGGACTATACGGCGGGTGGGGTAACACTTCCCAGCCAAGCGTTCCAAGGTATTTTTTGACAGGTTGAGCAACATGCGGCCGAGCGTTGTCATGTTGCAAAATAACCTTGTCGTGCCTTTTTACCGTTTCCGGCCGTTTTTCTTTCAATGCCCGGCTTAAACGCATCAATTGCAGTCGGTAACGATCCCCCGTGATTGTTTCGCCCGGTTGGAGCAGCTCAAAATATACGACGCCGACCTGATCCCACCAAATGCAGAGCATGATTTTCTTGCCGTGAATATTCTGCTTGGCCGTCGACGTTGATGCGTGGCCGGGCAAACCCCATGATTTTTTGCGTTTTGGGTTATCGTAGTGGATCCATTTTTCGCCACCAGTCCCCACCCGATGCAAAAAACCCTTCCGATTTTGTCGCTCGATCAGCAATTCGCACGTAAAAAATCGCTGTTCGACGTCGCGCAGCTTCAACTCGTACGGGACCCAATGTCCTTGCTTTTGGATCATTCCCATCGCTTTTAGACGCTTGCAAACGGTTGATTTATCAACGCCCAATGATTCAGCAAGCTCTTCTTGGGTTTGGCACGAGTCCTCGTTTACCAATTCCCCCAATTCCGCGTCCTCGAACTTTTCGGGCTGGCCAAGACGCTCCTTGTCTTCGGTGTGAAAATCACCACTTTTGAATCGGCGAAACCAGTACTCACATGTTGAAATCGACGGAGTATGGTCTGGGTAGGCCTCCTGCAGCAATTCACGGGCTTGGGCTGTATTTTTTTTTTCAAATTGAAGCAGAAAAGCAAAGCTTCCCGCAAATTGCGTTTCGACGGCACGAAAGTTGACATACTCGGAGCACGAAAACACTGCGTTGTTTATACTTCAGCGAAATGACAGATACTGATAAACAAAGCCTAGGGATGAGGCTTTGTCATGAATATATATTCAGTATTGCCAACGCGATAAAGTGATAAATAGCGCCATCTGTGTGTCACCTTTAAAACTAATTCAACCTCCAATATTTATTTGCGTTCCTTATTTGTACAAAATTTGAGTAATTTTGCCTCCTTTGTGAAAGAGATATCACTTTCTTATCTTGTTTGAAAATTAATGTTGGACTGGTTGGTGGCTGATTAGAGTGGACTCACTTTTTTAAACCACTTTTGGTAGACCTACAAAGAGTTCGCTTTCAATCCCAGCAATACGAATGAAAAATATGATTTGCCACATCGTATTTTAAGAGCTGCCCCTACATCTTTAGTTTCCAACCATTGAGTAAGTAATAATAGCGATTCACTCTTTCAATGATTCAACCTTTCCATTTTCACTTCTCAAAATTACGCATGGACGTACAATGCGTGCACTCATTTATACTCGTACAGACATTTGTATTCACTTTAGGTTGTTGTTATTGTTGAGATTGATTTCAAATTTTTCATTATACAAATATTGCAACTTTAAAAACAAATCACTAAAAAACACTTTTCGCGATAGTTCCCTTCCCCTCATACCACTCTTACTTCCCAAGGCGGGATGTGCTATAAAACTCATCAGTTTCTAAAGTTTTTCCATCATCGAATACATCTAATGATATAAAAAAAAATAAGTCAATGCATTCCATATTTAAGTTTGTAGCTTGCCGACGCATCTAACCATCAACGGCCATCAAAAATTGCATTGCAAATCAATGTGCATATTTTGAAAATATTCTTCTTCACGATTCTAAGATATTCACCAACTTCACATCTTAAATAATTCACCATCGATGGAATAATTTATAACGAACCATTTGCGTAGCCATCTGTGCCAAATAATTTGTATGCAGCAACATGTTGCCTAATAAATTGAATGGAAAAATGCGCAAAAACATGAAATCGCATATTTTAAAATATGTATGTATGTGTGTATATATGTATGCGTGGCTAATAACCAAGAAATATAATAAATAATAGAAGCAATAAGTCGAGAAATCTGCGATCACTGTAGTTGAGTGAAATTGGGCATGACTACCAATCGGTGGGTAACGGGTTCGAAGTTCACTGCAGATATTCAAGATATTCGAAAGGTGATGCCAATATACAGGGTGCGGCACTCGAAGAGTAACCAACTTCAGACCGCTCGCGCAGCCCGTGCATCAGCTGTCTGTTAGTTGGCTAAATGACAGTCCAGAGTATTGTGTTCCAGCGCGTGGTTGGATTTTGCCAAAAATAAACGCGAAAAAAGAAAATCAGCAATGGATTTCAAACGTAAAAGTGTGATTGCATTACTGGTAGCATCACAAAACGTCATGGAGGTGATCATCAAAAAACTGCAACGTCACGTGGAAGGGTTCACAAAGTGAAGAAGGGACTTGACCAAAATCCCCGACGAAGTGCCAATCAAATGGCGAAAGAACTGAGAGTATCTGACCGTAGCATCTGCCGCATACTGAAAAATGATCTCAAAGTCAAGCCTTACAGGATCCAAAAGGCGCATGATCTCACACCAAAGCAGCAACAAGTCAGACTTGAGAGGGTGAAGGAGTTGCTTCGCTTGACCGAAAGCCATGAATTTCCGAACATTGTGTTTTCTGACCAGAAAATTTTTCAAATTGAGCAAATCGTAAACTTCTAAAACGATAGGGTTTATTTGACTGAGCGTTCATTTGAGTCCTCGATTGGCCACCAGGAGGCAGCACTCGCCACAGGTAATGGTTTGAGCCGTTCCAACCGCAGATGGCCGCTCTCCAATCGTTTTCATCGAGCCTGGCGTCAAGGTAAATGCGAAATATTATAGGGAAAGTATTGTGGCAGTTGCTTTGAAGCCGTGGGCAGACAAACATTTCAGTTGCAGACCTTGGACGTTTCAACAACACTCGGTACCGTCTCACAAAGCTCGAGTGAACCAAAAAAGCTAAAAAACAACGTTCCGAACTTCATTACGTCCACATAATGGCTCTCAAATTCACCAGACGCGAATCCGATGGATTATTCTCTTCCTTAAAAGATTCACCAGTCTCGTAGCGCTCAAAAAAGCCATTGTCCGCGAGTGGCTCAAAGGCACCTGCAAGTCACATTCGGGCAGATTGCGATTCATTTCTAGACCGCCTCAAGGCCATAGTCAAGGGAAAAGGTGGTCATATCGAGCAATAGTAAATTGATTCTTAATTTTGTGTTATTTTCACATATTTTTTACTTCGAATTGAATAGAAGTAATTTTCCAAACTAAATTTATGGCCTTTTTAATTGGTTACACTTCGAGTGCCGGAGCCTGTAGATGCTGCTGAGGAATTGGGTCTGTCTCTGGCTCGTTAGAATCGCTTTCTAGTCTAACACAGTCTTTTCTGGGAGAGTATTAAACGGTACTCTCGATCTACTGTTTAACAGAAACATTTTGCTTGGTTGTCGTCTTGCGAGACTTTGACGCATCGTAGGCTGTTGGAATATCACGCCATAATGTTGTTGCCATGTCGTTCGCACATCCCGTGTATTCGCTTGTTGGCAATATTTCGTTCATGTGTATATGCATTTGTGTATGTGGGCACATCATATGAAGACACCCGCATGAGAAGAACCGAAAAGTTGGTAGGGCTGCAAAGTACATACACACATTTGAATTTAGCATAGCAAAGCGGAGCCGCATCAAAGCTGCTGTCGTCTGCATACAAACGACACGACAATAACAACAAGAGCTAACCTTTAATAGTTCTATTACAATAAACAGTGAACAGTGGAGAGTGGAGAGTGGACAATGGAGAACCGCAACAAAGCAGCTAACCTCAAGTTTCGCACAATGTTGAATGCTGTCAACACAATTTGCCAGGGATATCAGACAACATTACAAAAACAACATTATAATGTTATATTTCGTAAACGTTCAACATATTGCTATGACAGCAAAGACAGATGCAATAAAAAATTTGGTAAAAGTGAACTTTGCAAACAGAATACCAAAAATAATAAAACGTAACTTTGACCGAAAAATGCCATCAACAATGACAGTATCCACTCTAAAGAGCCCTTTTATCAACTGCAAACCAACAATTTTGGCTCTTTTATTTTTCAAAAGTGTGTAGTCAAACTTTTGGCCAGATACACATGGCTGTTACACTTATTACTTACATAAGTAAAGGGTGATCAGATTGTGAGTACTTTTTTCAATAGAGTTTTTTTTTCAGATCACGCGAGACTACAGTCAAACTAAATACAGAACTTTTTTCAGTATTCATTGACATTTCATCATGCAAAGTCTAACGCCTCAACAACGTTTACAAATCTTACGATGGGACTACGAAAATCGACGCTCTGTGAAACGTGTTCAACGCGTGCTCAAGCCAACTTGTGGTGTACAGCGATGAGGCCCATTTTCGGCTTAATAGCTACGTCAATAAGCTAAATTGCCGTATTTGGGCTAAAGAGCCAACAAAAGGCATTCAAGAACAGCCACTACATTCATCGAGAACAACCGTTTGGTGCGGCTTATGGGCTTGAGAAATCATCGGCCCATATTTCTTCAAAGGCGAGACAGGCGTTAATGTAACAGTGAATGGCGAACGCTATCGCGCTATGATAAAAGACTTTATGAAGCTATTAATTGAAGGCCGTGATCTCCACAACTTTTGGTTCCATGGCTTCAACAAGACGGTTGGACTTTAGACTTTGAAGGCCGTGATCTCCACAACTTTTGGTTCCATGGCTCCAACAAGACGGTGCTACTTGTCATACAGCGAAGCAATGAATTTACTGCGTCGTCGTTTCGGTGAGCAATTTATCTCTCGCCTCGGACCAATGGATTGGTCCCCAAAATCGTGTGATATCACTCCTTTTGACTTATAGTTATTTGTGGGGTATGTAAAGACTAAATGCTTTGTAGATAAACCATCTTCGATGGAGGCATCGGAAGCCGACATTACTAAAGTTATTCACGAGATACCGACCGAAGTCTTCCAGCGAGTCGCGAGCCATTCAAAGTTGGTGTTTACGGATGACCGAATTATGACGCAGTTGCAGCCAAAATTTGAAAGAGATTATCTTTAAAACATCATAAATACACTTTGACCTCACCCAGTGGGACGACTCGTAACCAGATAGGCCATATTTGCGTGAGTCGTAAATGGAGAGGCTTGTTACTTGGTGTCAGGAACAGACGGGGAGCCGACACAGATAGCGACCACGAGTTAATTACCGGTGACGTCAAGATCTAGCGGAAATGCAGTAAGAAAAAACTACACATCACGCAGGCATAAGTGACTCAACGTCCAGCTGCTGCGCGATCCGGCGAGCAAAAAAGAAACAACTATCGCCTTTCATGAGAAGCTACTCACCAACCACAACAACACCGATTAGGAAGCTACAAATGCCATGCTCAGAAAAAACTTGGCACAATAAAGATCACCAACAGCAAACCATGGATCTCTGACCCCACTTAGGGCTTCATTCAGCGCAGAAACGAACTTAAAAGGCAACTTATCAGTGATGCCTCCCTTCGGCCAGCCTACAGAGAGGTGGCGAAATTAGTAAAAAAATCAGCCAGAAACGATAAGAAACAGTTCGTTGAAAATCTTGCTAGCGATGCCGAAGTGGCAGCAGGAGTAAACAACATGAGACAGCTGTACCGCATAGTTGGTCGCCTAACCAACCAGCAGGGTAACAGCAACCAGCCGATCAAAGAGCGGAATGATGCTTTGCTGACTTCCAATGATGACCAGATCCGCAGATGGAAGAAACACTTTGAAGCAACAAGCAACATTCCTCTTAACAGTATACCTAGCTTTGATGTGGGCAGCACAACAACAACCAACAATAAATAACAACATCCTGCCCCATCCTAGCGGAGATTAAGAATGCAATTAAGAAGCTGAAGCTCAACAAAGCTGCGGGCGAAGATGGCATACAGTCTGAACTAATGACAGCCGACCCGCAAATATCAGCGGAAATTCTTCATCCCCACATCACCACCAACTGGAACAATGAGAAGCTGCCTCCGTCCTGGACAAAAGGCATCATAGTGAAGCTGCTCAAGAAAGGCGATCCTGCGTGACTGCGGCAACTAGCGGGGAATAACCCTATTTAAACCATCTACAAAATTGTAGCAGTTATCATACCAAGCAGGCAAATCAAACGCAAGAAGTGGCGATGGATAGATCACACATTGAGAAAACCAGCAGATAGCAACACGAGAATGGCACTGGACAGGAACCCGTAAAAGGTGCTGAGATCGCGGTCGTCCAAAAAACACTTGGAGAAGGTCGATGCTGCGCGAGCTAGCAGATCCCGACATCTCATGGGACGGTGCAAAAACAACAGCACAGAACCGTTTACGATGGAAGAGTCTTGTCGAGGCCCTATGCTCCCGAGAGGAGTGAACAAGAAAAAAATTTTGTTTTAAATATATGTTAGGAATGGTTCTATACAAAAATATTAAAGATTGCCCAATCAATTTGAATTTTTGTTGTTTTATTTCAAATTAAAATCCGATACCTCTAAATTAATCACCCTTTACATGTGCGTTCATTCAACTTTTTTTAATACTTTTTATTTATTTACTTACACGCATTCCTATAAAAATTATGTTTTTGAAGAGAAGAAAGAGGGGCGATTGTGTTTTTTAGACATATAAAACTTTCGTTGGAAATATCTTTCAATCAACAGTCCAAATAAAAACAGGTTTCTGGCATTTCTGTTCAACAAATATGGACAAATTAGCGAACAGAGGTTTGCAGCCAAACTAGTAACAACCGGCGGTCTAATCTGGACACCTAATGAATCACGCTTCACTCGATGAAAATAGCATAAATAATAAATAATGAAAAAGCGATCACATAGTCGCTAGATTTGCGAGCTGAAATCGCGGTAGAGTCCTCCATTCAGCGTCTCAGGTACAATTACCCCGCACACCGGATAATGCCTTCCAGATTTCTAAAAAATCACTTCTTCTAAACAGGTTTCTAGATGGAGTAGACCATAACACCAAACATGGGGATCCCGTCTCGTTGAGAATCCCATCTCGCTACCTGAAAAGGTCTCCAACTATCATAAAATTGAATCTCACCACAACCTCCTCAGGCTCCCCAACGTATTGGCCCACTGACACAAATAAAATACCAGATCTAATCGACTTTTGTGTAGCGAAAGGTGTTCCAGCTAGTGAAATAACCTGCAGCTTATGGCTACGAACTATCCGCCGATTACTCTCCCGTATTTGTCATATTAAATAAAGATTCAGCTGAATCACTTGTCCACCGGTGTTTCCACAGCAATAAAACCCCACTACTTCAACCACTAACCTAAAACACCCACTCAAGAGCAATGAAGGCATTATAAATCCTGTCGAGCATTTCAATAACTATGTCCAACATTCAGCATGAAGATCCACACCCTGTCTCACCAAGAAACACCACACACAGATATCACTTGGGGTAAAAGAAAAATTGAAAATAAAACGACAAGCAATACAAGCTTGACAAAGAAGCAGACACCCTGAGGACAAAAAGACACTTAACTCATTTACTCAAGAACTCAAAGAACTCCTTAAAAAAGAGCTCAACTCTCAGCTCCAGAACTATCTTAGCAAACTTGATGCAACCTCTGCCACTGACTACTCTCTATGGAAAAGCAACAAAAATTGAAAACGACACCATCATCCATTAAAATGGAAACTTATATTACGAATGGGCTAAACCAGATTGCGAGAAGGCAAGCACATTTCCTCGTCACTTAATCCAAGTATTCTGCTCCCATGCAATCGAACCCTCTCCAAGCACTACTCAAAAAATAAAGGATGACGTAGAACACACGCACCAACCATAAAAAAATTCTCAAAAAACTAAGTTAAAGAAGCGATAAAAATACTTAAAAAAAAGAAAGCTCCTGGATATGACCTCATAACAGGAGAAGTACTGAAGCAACTCCCTAAAGAAGGACTCGCTTTCCTTAGGGGCATACATAATTACACTACATAATCTGGTTTTGTTTCTCCTCAATGAAAAGTAGCTCAAGTAAAAATGATCCCCAAACCAGGAAAAAACGCTGAACAAATCGAATCATATCGGCCCATCAGCCTATTGCCTATTACCTCTAAAGTAATGGAATTCCTTTTTCTCAAAAGTATGATTCCTATAACTGAAGACCGAAATACATACAGTCCCAAATCACCAATTCTATCGAACAAGTCTATAGACTCTTACACCACATACGAGTACACAAAGCATTTGAACAAAAAAAAATTTTGCACCGCGGCTTTTCTCAACATATCTCAAGCCTTTGTAAGGAGTGATAATGATGCAAATTGTACTAGTTGCTTCTGATGTATTACACCTTCTAACACTGAAAAGTGTGACACTTGGTCTTTCCGATAAAGTTATAAAAAATATCTATTGAGAGACACACGTTTCACTGAAGGTGAATCGCGTATTAAGGATTTTTCAGCAATGCCGCAGAGCCTTTGGTAAAACCTGCGGTCTGAAACCTGCTGGGGTCCTATGGATATACACAGCACTTATCAGACCAATCAGCACTTACGCCTCTGTGGGTGACGGACCATGGTTATGTATTACGGGTGAGATGAGTACAACCTCCGGCGATGCTCTAAATACTATGCTTGATTTGCTTCCGTTGGATCTTAAGATACAACAGGAGGCAATAAAAGCAATGTGTAAACTCCATAAATAAGGTATCTAGTAAGAAGACGTAAGACGGGACACAGAGAAATCTTTAAGATGCTATCTGAGCAGTATCCACTGTTTTTGGCACCCAAAGACGACCTGATTGATACCTACAGTTTCATTTGGAAGGAAATTTGATGTCAGTTGTGAGCAATGGAGGAATCCAGAGTGCATTCAGGGAAGTTTGACGAAGATTTTCTTTACCGATGGGTCCAAGAAAGGAAAAGGGCCTGGAGCCGGATGGTACTTAAACAAGAGTAATAAGTATCACTATGCTATGGGAGAAATGGCAACTGTTTTCCAAACGGAAGTTTTTGCCATCCTGAAAGTAGCGGAGTGGATAATCGAGAGGAGATAGAGCGCGAAACAGTTTGGAGTTTTCAGTGACAGTCAGGCGGCACTTGAAGGCCCTTGAGAACGCAAAGCAAACCTCGAAGATTGTTCATGAATGTAAGAAGAAGCTTAATTCTGTTGCAAGACAGACCAGGCTTGTACAGGGTGGCTGATGAATTTTGCTACATTAAGAAACTCAAATAACTTTTTTTTTAGTGTATGGAATTCATTTATTTTTTTTTTCAAGTTGAAGGTCATTAAATTTTATTAAATGTAGCTTAACTAGTTTTAAAAATAATTGAATTTAAATGCCCCCCATGCTCGTTGACACAAGTGCGGCATCTTAGTAAAAAGTTGTTCATTGCTGCTTTGAGAGTTGCGACAGGAATAGCCGCAATTGTTGCCCGAATGGATTGTTTTAGTTCATCCAAATTTGTTGGCTTTGTTTTATAAACTTCTTGTTTACATAGACCCCACAAGAAAAAGTCAGGTGCAGTAAGGTCAGGCGATCTGGGGGGCCAACGAAATTCGGAGTTTCTTGAAATCAGTTTATTGGGAAATTTTCGTCGCAACTCTGTCATAACAGTCTGGGCTATGTGAGACGTTGCCCCATCTTGTTGAAACCACACAGAGTTGAAAGGAATTCTCTTTCGGCGTAGTTCTGGATAGAAAAATTCTTTCAGCATTTTCAAATAACGGTCTCCAGTAACCGTAACGGTGTGACCATTTTCTTCAAAAAAATAAGGCCCGACAATACAGCGTGAAGAAACCGCACACCACACTGTCACGCGAAGAGGATGCAATTCCGTCTCGTGGAGTATCTGTGGGTTAGAAGTACTCCATATTCGACAATTTTGTTTGTTCACATTGCCGTTTAAATCGAAATGGGCCTCATCAGACATGAAAAGGCAGTTTAACATATTTTGGTCTTCTTCCACCATTTGCAGGATCTTCTGGCAAAATTCCAAGCGAATCGGCAAGTCTGCTGCATTCAGTTTGTTAACCATTTGAATTTTGTAGGGAAATAAGTCTAAATCTTTGTGCATTATTGTTTGCAAAGACTGTCGGCTGACACCAAGTTGAGCAGATAAGCTTCTTGTTGAAACCCTTGGATTGCTTTGTATAGCTGCAGCTACAGCAGCGATCGTTTCCTCCGTCCGAACTGGTGGGTTTCGATGATAAGGCCTTCTTGCGACTGTTCCTTGCTCAGCAAAATTATTCACCAGTCTCATTATGGTCCATCTGCTCGGGGGATCGCCGCCAAACATCCGCCTGTACTCTCTCTGTACCAAAACTACGGACTCCAGTGCGTGATAGCGGCGGACTATCCAAATTCTTGTTTGCGTGTCCCAGTTATCCATTTTAATAAATTTTAAAGATCAATCTGCAAATTAAAACAAAAATGGAACAGATAACTTAAAAAGAAAAAAAAGTTATTCAATTTTTTTTTGGTAGCGGCTTTCATCAGCCACCCTGTACTTATATGGGTTCCAGGATATTCCAGTGTTCCAAGAAACGAGATTGGCGATGAATTGGCCAAACGTGGATCAGCAGTTCCCCCACAGGGACCGGAGCCAATAATCGGAATCAGTTCCACAGGAATCATGAATTGTATCCGCGATTATGTATGCAATCTACATAAAGAGTGATGGTCCGGCCTAGAAAGCTGCAGAACTGCAAAGTGTTTTGTGACAAGTCCGAACAGAAAACTGTCAAACTTTCTACTAAAACTTGGAAGAAAAGACGTTCGGTTGATGGTCGGTATTATTACAGGACTCAACCCATGAGGTCAGTATTACCACCATTGTAATAATTGCGAACCCGATTTGCCTGTCTTACTTAGAGGTGGCGTGTAACACTGAGCATTTTCTTTGTGAGTGCCCTTTGCTAGAGCAAGGCTACGAATTTTGGGCACCGATGTCATGAGAACGTGTAATATTCGTTCTCTAAAACTCTAGGACATTTACAGATTTGCCAAAGAATCTGAAAAGTTCTCACAGGACTAACCACCTTTGCCTCTATCTCTATTCGTTCCTATCTCTCTCTCTCTGATACTTTTCTCCTTACATCCTTGACTATCTACTGTTTTAGGAGCCACCAAATCTCTTGGTGCTCCTTGGCTCGACCAATCAAATTTCAATTTCAAATAAAATTATACTCAACAAACCGGGAATTTAAATCGGCTAGCAAAGTTATTCTCACAATCCAAAAAGGGCCGTTATTGACATCCCTAATGTCTAGTCACAAGTCACAGAGGTTACTCATACGCAGTGCAGTGCCATTTTTAATATAATATTTCAACCGCACAGGAAGCAATCAGCAAAAATTACCCAATTGTCAACGACACAAGTGTATAATATTTTATGATCACACAAGAAAACAGCTGACTGCAACTAACAAACAGCAAACGGCCACAATTCGTAAAATACAATTTAGCCACCAGAGTAAATACAGGAAATAAGAAAGAAAATATTTATATTTATATGGAATGCGAGTTGAACTCATAAATAAAAATGAACATTTAGTGTGCAAATGCTTGCTTACATACATATAATTGTACGTATTATATATGTTTATGTACACTAAAGGAGTATTAACTGGTTGCACCACCATCCTCCAAGCGGAATTATACGCAATAATCGAAGCAGCAAACATCATGCAACGTAGAAACCACAAAAGAGTAAAGATTAGAATACTCTCGGACAGCCAGTCAGTTCTAAAAGCTTTAGATAGCTATACCTTACCAACTTAAAAACTCTCTTAGAATGCCACAAGGCACTCAATAACCTGGCATCAAAAAACAATGTCTCATTAATTTGGGTACCAGGACATGAGGGATATGACGGCAACGATAAGGCAGACTTTCAAGCCAAAAACGGGGCAGATGTAAATTTCATCGGACCTAGTCCCAAGTTTGGATTTAACAAAAACAGCCTAAAACAAAAAGTAAAATACTGGGCCAAAACTCTAATAAATCAGCATTGGAACAACGTAGAGGGTCTTAGACACTCCAAAAAGTTCTTGAATTTCAATGCTAAAAGAGCTAATATGGCCCTCACATTAAACAAAAAGAGCATTCGCACTCTCACAGGCGCCCTCACGGGTCACTTCACCTGCAACAAACACTTACATAAATTAGGCATAACTAACACCAGCACCTGCAGATTTTGCTGCGAAGATGAGGAGTCTATAGAACATCTCATCATCGAATGTCCGGGGTTGACGCATAGAAGGAAAAAGTTTTTAAACAAGTTCATGCTTATTGCTGAAGACCTTCAATCACTCCCTCAGAAGGAGCTGGTACAATTCATAGGCATACTTAATAGTCAATAGACAGCATAGGGTGCACAATAGATCATTATGGTCGCAGTGCTAAAGGCGCATACCTCAGCCCTTTACTACCATTAACCAACTGGTTGCAAGTTTGTGCCTGCGAAGTAGAGAACTCAGAGCAATGACCAGTTTCCAGTCCCATTCTCTCTCACCTTCTCCCTCAATTCCACTGACAAAATCATTGACGTAGGATGTTTGTAAAATTCAGACACCTACCTACTAAGCCTGCATCCCACTTCTGCCCTCATTGCAAAAACCAGTTTTACGAACTCGAAAGTTAACAAAGTTTACAATAATCTTTACAAAGAGTAATGCAAATGCAAGAGTTTTTAACAAGTGAAATAATTATTTTTACTATCATAATTAATTATTATTTTTACTATCATAATAATTTTATTAGTTTTTAAGAAACCAAGTCCCGTTTGCGCCCCGAAAGACTCAAAATATTCTGAAAACTTTTATTTATGGTGCAAATCGGCTCCGAGTGGGAGCTATTTTGATTATTTAAAAAGAAATACTTTTGGAGAAAAGGTACCCGCTGAGAAAAACTATGGTCGAGACATGTCCAAAAATATTTTTTAGGGTCCAGTTTGAGTAATATTTGGAATATGTATTGAATTAGAAAAAGTTTTGAAAAAAAAGATAGTCTGAATTCTTTGGACCCACTAAGAGGTGCTGGAGTGAAAAATTGGTAAAAGCTTCGCAGCTTTGTTTTGAATGTTCCCTGTAGACTTCCAAAAAACTGCATATTTTGCGTTTTCGTACTCTTCTGGACATGATATGTGATACGAAAAAAAAGTGATACGAGAAGGGTTAAGAATATACTATATAACAGGGTGCAACAACTGCGTAAAATTACTTTGCGCACACCCTCAGTTCTAACGTTCAGAAGTACAAAATTAAGAATTTCACTTCGACTTCGTTGATAGTGCCCGATTGGGCCCATGAAAACGTAAAATTAATGCACTTCAAAGGATTGCGGGAATATTCTTTTGCAAATTTGTGGTCATAGAAAACTGTTCTAGTCGTTGGGGGTGTAGCATAAAAATCCATAGAAATCCAAATGCGTAGTCAGAGAGACACAATTCTCTTGGAGAAGGTCGATGCTGCGTGAACTAGCAAATGCCGACATCTCATGGGACGATGCGAACACAACAGCACAGAACCGTGTACCATGGAAGAGTATTGTCGAGGCCCTACTATTCCGAGAGGAAAGAACAAGGACAAAAAAAATGTTTCACCCTAAAATCAATTCAAATTTACGTATTTATATGAGAAACGCATTTTAGTTAGTTTACTGCCAAAAATAAGAACCACCCCATCCAACTCCTATGGGCATTGCTATTCTCATGCGGATAACTTTGGACTTTCTTCATTTATATCTTAAATTTTTAGGTTTAAAAAATAAGTATAAACAAATATTTTTCTTATATACGGTTATGTATTTTTCACAATATAAATCGAAGATTGTGATATTTTTGCAAAAAAAATTTCTTTAATCTTGTAAATAGTTCGAAAACGTTTGATTGTAATGATAAACGAACGAAACTTAGAGAAAAAAATATAAGATGGCGCAAAATTAATCATCCAATTTTATTTTTGAATAACATTTGTACTAAATAAAACAATGATTTCGTGTGATAAAAATCTCTATTTTGACATTTACAGCATTGACAGATTACATCTGACTGAATCTGATTAAAATGGTTAGGTACTTGTGAAGTATGTTCGGTGCTTAATTTGCGATTGTGTTAACCGTTGCTGATGAAATTCATCAGATTTTTGATATCAAGCCCTGCTATGCCAGCAGGCGCAGAAAAGAAGTGAGTACCAAGATATTTAAATCTTAGTCCCGTGAGAGCGAGGCAGCTAAGGAGCAGGTGCTGAGATGATTTCACCTCATCCTCCATACAGCTGACGCAAAAATGACTCGAAGAGATTCCGAGTCTCAGGACATGTATACCCCACGGATAGTGCGCCGCCAGGGTGCCCACAAAATTTGAGAGGTGTGGTTTTGTCATCCTCAGAATATCCCTCGAACGCCTCCGATTCAAACGTGGGCAGAAGGATTTCGCGACCTTACACGTCCGTGTATTTGCCCAGCGCTCGCTGAGTTGGTGCAAAGCCCATCCTGCCAGGAGTAGAGCGCAGGTTGTCAAGGGGATCCCGATCCTCGCCTTTCGCGGGCACACTACCTCACAGGTTCCTTGTCTGGCCAGCTCGTCGGCTTCGCCGTTTCCAGCAATGACACTATAGCCAGGTACCCAGTGGAGGCTTATGTCGAAGAATTCTGATGCAATCGAAAGTAAGACCAGGCTTTCCCTGGCCAGTTTCGAATGCACCATCATAGAGCCTAGGGCGCTAATTGCCGTTCTGCTATCGGAGTAAATATTTACCTTCTTAACAGTTATTACGCAAGTAAGTAGCCAGTCAGCTGCTTCTTTAATTGCGGCCACCTTTGCTTGGAGCACACTCTGCAGTAATCCGGTAACCTGAATTTGAGTTTGATGGGGAGCTCTTCGTCGCAGCATACTCCTCCTGCAACCCTACCGTCCAACTTCGAGCCATCCGTGAACAGTTTAACCAGGCCCTGTCCCCAGGTGTTGCCCCCGATCCACTGCTCCCTTGATGGAATATGGGTGGAGAAATTTCCGCTTGGACTAAGCGAGGGCACACTGATCCGTCGACGCGGGGATGAACTCAAAGTTTCTGAAGATGCTTGAGTGCCCATATGTGAGATTGAGCCCATAGCCCAAATTGAGTCTGATTGCCCTGATACTAAGAAATAATTATTTATAAAAAAAAATCTTGAATTGCAATTCCTCAAACTGCTTCGAAATATTAAAACAATTGTCACTTCGAACGTGTTAGTGCAAAATATCATTGCACCCAGTCTTTCTTGTTCTTCTGTTTAAAAGTTTCAAAATTTTTCATTCACAATCGATATTAACTCTAGTTTTTCGGCAATGTTGCTACCGGAAATTCCCCTAATCCGCCTCAATCGTGGGAATCTAGACCTAGTTGATCCGGATTTTTTTCCCTTTGCTCACTCCACCCGAAAGCATAGGGCCTTGACAAGACTCAGTCTTGCGTTGGTTTCGTTAACCTATTTTGCTTTCTGGCAGGGTAGGTAATTAGTCTGCCGCTACCAATCCGGATTAGTTTCACTTAATGCCTGAGATAATTCCGAATTAAGTCGTTGATCGCGATTAACGCCACCATCTGGCTATGCTATTTCAATTCACAGGTGCTAAATCTGATTGCCGTATGACGCCATTTGCAAAAATTGTAAATCTTGAGATAGGGTGACTACTTTTGCGCCACTTTATAGTAAATTTTATTACTAATTAATTTGATATATCTCTTCTTTAAATTTCCTAACGTATTCTCCAGATATTAGAAAGTTTTATGATCTACATTTTTTTCTTTAAAGCCGTTGTTTTACTGTATCTCGGAAACTTCATGGTAAAAATATGTAAATTTTCGTACTCAGCGACCAGTTTTCCATAGTTTTTCTTGCTTCTTTGATCTGGGTCTTGGGTAAAAAATTATGAGTTATTTATAAGCCTGTACTTGTATGCACTCACAAAAAGTCTTAGCAAAAAAGCAGGTTTATATACGCCCAAAGAAAAAATATTGAGTTTTGTGATATAAGAACAATTTAATTTTTTGATTTTATTTCTTAACACAAATTTATTAGCACCACTTGCTTTGTGCTAAATGAAAAACAATTTGTTATATACATCTGCAAATTGTTTTTAATTGCAATGCCACAAACTCCCGCATAAATTGCTAAGATTCATCTTAGTGCCTGTGGTTCTACTCCAAATAGCGCTTCAAAGAAAAATGTTAACCTCGTACGCCCAGCTAATCTGCCAGATGCCGATGAACTGCTGTTGTGCCTGCTCACATACGAATGTAATTTACATGTTTTCATGCTTCTACAAGTACATGGTAATCGTTTCAAGAAATACAAAAATACTATACTTAAGAAAGACATATATTCTCCATATGCAAGTATATACACATCGCTATGAATGAAAGTATGAATGGGAGATATGTATGCATCTAAGTATCCTAGAGCAGACGAGCAGATGCCAATTAGCGCGCACCTCGACGTTGACGTGCTTGACATTTTATGGGCTCACGATCGCACACGCACACGCACACAAAGTGATATGTTAAAGCCTACTACACTCTCAAACACAGATGCTCATACAAAATATTCATATACACGCACAATTATTCGCTCTCGACACCAACATGATATGTTAATCCACGCTTGTTGACATTTTTATCATACCAAAGGTGGACCCCACACACATGTCACGCAGCACACACTTCCATGCATATCATTCAGGTGGTTATCACTGTGGCTGTGTTGGGGGCGGAAGTCAAAAGCAAGCCGCGAGTGGGGAATGGTGAGCATGCAAGATATTTGTCGCTCTTTTTTACAATAACTATCTCTGTATGTAGTTATTGTGGTTGTTAGTTTTTTTTGTATTTTACGCGGCGTTAAGATTTGAGTAAAAAAACTAGTTTCACGGCAGAAATTGATGTGCGAAACGCATGTTATCATCCGAAACAATGCGCATTTGCACTACCTAAAGGAACAACAACAATAATACACATAGCAATGTTTTGTACGTTGACGTGTAGGATTTGAAGTGTTGGAGTTCACCTCATGTATACCCTTCAGGGAAATTAACTATTTTAAATTTAATTGCTTAACCTGCGTATGTTGGAATTTTTTACTTTCGATGGAATTGAAATTGTAATTAAGAAGGAATGCACGATATATCGTTTATAGTTTCTGACACGTCATCGATCAACTACGTCTTGACGAAGGTATGAGTATTTGAGCATCCGTTGCTCTAGGCCAGTTTTTATGTATACCTGCACGACTCTAAAGCGTTTTTGTTTTTTACTTGCGTGTTTTGAAATATTGTACAGTAGGTAGGTAGGTGAAATAGTTGAAGTACCATCCTGGCATACCATTATGAGACCTCCAACAGGCAGATATCTACAGCCAATCAGAACTGTTGTTGTAATAGAGAAGATTGATGGGATTTAGGTTAGCGCACTGCCCCAGGCTGTGGAAGAAAGCAGCACCCAGTGACCTTAATCGTCTAGCTGCCAAGCCTGAGCATATGTATAAAGAGAAAGTGTTCAACAGTCCCTTTCTCCGAAACATCCCCACAGCTTCTGCAATGGAGGTTAAATGGTAACACTAGCTTTTTCGCTTGTGTGCTGATCGTCCAATGACCGATGAACACAGTTACATGTTTGGAAATGGAACGACGCACAGTGCGGCCGATTCCCAAAAAGTTGGCCAAAGGCGAAAAAAAAAGTTTCTAGATAGAGTTTTTTTGTCTTTGGGTTGGCTACAGTAATGCCTTGAGTAGTGAAAACCGTTCATAGCAACGTCCTGTACCCTAAGTATCCTCTGTATTTTCAGTCGCAACGTGGCCTTCGTTTGAGCATCGTATTACTGTCGATGAATAGTGAAAGTTGTATATATTTGAAAGATTTTGTAATGGAGTAAATTGAACAAAACCAAATGGAATCATCTTCGGAAGGTTAGTAAAATACGATAAATCTTTAGTACATATCAATACCTCGACACAAAATTTTTAGCTGCAGCAATACGTTTATACATTTTTTGCAATTTTTTTTATAAAATTTGAGTTTTCAAACTGTATAGTAATACAACGCCGTCATATGCTGCTTTGAAACCTATTAAAGGTTACTCAAAAAAGTAATGGTTACTGAATAAAACAAGATTCAGCTGCTACCACTTGCTACCTTGGCTTTTATGCTATTTTTTGTGTTACATGCATCTTGTTTATGTTCTTGAATATACGCTATTTCACGTGAGGGGGTGGCCAATAGGGGTGGAAGGGGGTGGATTTTCAAAATTTTAAGATCAAATTCGTAATCAGCGACCCCGACAACCCCCGAGTAAGAAATTTTGAATCAATTACTTAATTTTTTGAGTTTTGGCCAGCTTTTCGGGAATCGGCCGCACTGTGCGACGTGGAGTTCCCAAGACTTTCTGACTCCACCGCTTATTTTACCGGGGTCACAGGGCATTCAAAATAGCATATGAAGAAATGAAGATCCATCTTTTCTGCGCGTTCCCGAAAAATAAGTGGGGCGATTCCCCTTTAACAACAGTCAAGGGAATGCCGATGAGCGGATAGGAGATCTCTGAGGAGGTAGGTAAGATCACAGTACTTCCTCACATAATTTACCAGGTCACCAGAAAATTTTCTTGTTTTATTATTAATCTTACAATAACAAGTTAGTCAATTTTTTTTTAGCGAAATTCGGCTTTTTGGCTTCCCCGTGCTACAAAAAATTTCAACATCTCGGGAAACATCTTCTTTAATAAATAAATGCATTTAAAAAGTTTTGTTTTAGAGGATTCTATTGGAAGTTATGATTATACCGCAAAACAATTTTTTTTCGAGGCATCTCTGGAGATTCGCTATCACCGACTCAATTTTGAATATTTTGCAGTGAAAATTTTGAAAAATGTTGCCTTATTATATGGAGATTAAATGAATACACTAACACTATTTTTATTGCCAAAAAAATCTTGAAGACATGCTTCATATATATATAATTGGCGCTTAGACCCTTTTTTTTGTGTTTGGACGGGGTCAACTTCGTATTTGTTACTTGCTTCTTGATACCATATTCACCGAATTAGCCTAAACCGAATTAAACCCCTTTAATATTCTCCTCGCATGTAAGTATGCAGCGAAATGAGCTTCTTGTTTTTCATTTCTCTCTCATATAAGACCTGTTTGAATTCTCAAATGGCTTATAAAATTGTAAATGGAAAGCATACACTGCGAGCAAAGTACGGCCGCGCCCCTGCCCATAAAAGCAAGACTGCAATAGAAATGGTTTACTGGCTGCATCCTGCACTACGCTTTCAGTAGCCTCTCTTCACATCTTCAACTCTCCTTTCAAACTCATGAAACGCTTAGCTAACTTACAAATCATATCTCTCATGGCTCATCCATGAACTCAATACACACGGATTTACACACTGTTCTCTCTCCTCTCCAAGTGCCACCAACTAAAGATCTTATAAGACTTCGTATCTTTGTTAGTGTAAATCACCCGAACGCACTTTGGAAATAATTACAATGAAAATGAAAACATTTTACCACAAAACCGGAGTATTCTTCTTCAAAGGTTTTGTTATACTGAAACCAAATCCGTTGTCGTAAGTGAACTGCTCTCTGAGATATTTTAACTTAGACGTGCAAGAAAACACAATTTGAACCAATTTCTGAGATTATGTAAGACCGCGATTTCTTCTTCTTTCGAATTCCGTTGAATTTGCTTCAATATATAATTTTTTTTTTGTCGACATGAAATTTTGAAAATTTCTAACCGCTTGAATGATTTTTGAGTTTTGCAAATTTGTTGTTGTTCCGAAAACCATTGATGCTGTGCGCGAACTGATATTGCAAGATCGTCATGTGACCTATCGTGAGATTGAGACAATCTTAGGCATTAGTGGGACCAGCATACATTCAATATTGCATAAACATTTGACTGTCAAAAAAATTTGTTCGCGTTGGATCCCACACAATTTGTCAATCGCTCAAAAAAGGCTCGTGTCGATTGGTCGAAAGAAATGCTCAAAAAATACGATCGCGGGGCTTCGAAACACGTCTATGACATCGTGAGAGGTGATGAATCATGGATTTATGCGTATGAGCCCGAAAGTAAACAGCAGTCGACTGTATGGGTGTTTCAAGATGAGCCAAATCCAACAAAAGTTGTTCGCGCACGAAGCACTTTCAAGCAAAGGGTCGCCTGTTTTTTCGGAAAACCTTTTGTTTGCCAGTTGTCTTCCAAGAAATTAGGAAAACCAATCGCCAAAGACGGATCACTCTTCACCAGGACAATGCGAGCTCTCACACATCGGCTCAAACAACTGCATTTTTGAGCATCCAAAACATCGAATTAATGGGTCATCCGCCGTATAGTCCTGAATAGTCCTGACTTGGCACCGAATGACTTCTTTTTATTCCCGTACGTAAAAAACAAACTGAGAGGTCAACGTTTTTCGACACCTGAAGAAGCGGTTGCGGCATTCAGAATGCATGTTTTGGAGGTACCTCATTCAGAGTGGCAGAAGTGCTTCGACAATTGGTTCAAACGCATGCAAAAGTGTATAGATCTTCATGGAGAATATTTTGAAAAACAATAAAGTGATTTTCGATGATTAAAATTTGTTTTTGTTCTCTAATCCCGACATATAAAAGGCACCCCTCGTACAAGAAAAAAATTTTAAATATAGTCACAGATCCATACATATGTATATACATGTGAATCTACGTATCTTAATTTTTTTCATTTTCCTTATTTTCTAAGTTCGCATATTTGCGAATATCGCCATTGTTTGTTGCTTTACGCTGCAGCTGATGCCTGTATTGTTGTTGCCACAGTACTCTGTGCCAAATGTACAACTTGCACAAATACACGCACATACCTACATATTAAGCACACATGTGAACAATCCGCTACTGCTCATATATTCTCATTTATTGTGTATACAGTATGTTTGTTGTTGTTGTTGTTGCACTTCTTCTGTGCACGAAAGCGTAATTTGGAAAAATTACCGCAGTCAGGTGCAAAATGTTAATAACTAACAAACTTTAAAGCGCCCTTGAACCATTTCACCCTCCATTTCATTTCAGTTTTAAGAAGTTCTCACACTATTCTTGCTTCTCATGTCGACAAAATTCTCCTTTGTTTCGCTTGTGAAATGCATACAGTAGGTATGTATGTATAGTACAAATGGATGTGTATGTTTTACAATGCGCAAGTGTGTATGTATGAGCAAATGTGATATAAGATGTTGACAGCAGGATGTCATCCCTGGAACTAAGTACTTCTACTATAGTATAGGAACCACGTATTCAAATTTTGTTAGCTGTTTATTGTTGTCGTCACTTCTTTCATACCTACAAATGTCCCCGTATATACCTTCATCTTTGTTCTTGCTCAAACTGCAGAATTTGGTGAGAATTTGTTGCTAGGCAATCAATGCTGAGAAAGTTTACTCATAAATGAAAATTACTCTGGCGCTTGGTGTGGCAGAATATTAGAGATGTGAGCGAAGAAAACGCAAGTCACCTAAAGACAATGGGGACAATGAGGGAGCAACGAAAGCAAATATGTATGTATGTAGATGGAAGGTTTTTGGCTGCGCTGCAAATAAATAACTCTCAGTACAAATTGTATTTTGCAAACTTTTGATTTTTCAAGCTCTTCATTCTATTTTTGAGTATTTTCTAAATGGAAACGAGTTACTAAAAACAATGTCAACAATTTCAAGTTGATCACTTTGAAAAAAAGTTTTATTTTTAAAAAAGAATTTTGGATATTGGTTATTTTTATTATTATATTTTTGTGTTTCTTGGCACCCCCCATCAGGACCTGTATAAGTTTGAGTTTCATTTTTAGCAGTCTTTTTTATTTTGTTTGCTCTCACAGTGCGATGGCTTCAATTTTAATAGAAAATCTTAAATTTATTCAAATTAATTCGATTTCGCTCGAAAACTCCAACGCATGGTTTCTGCTGAAACATTTTACTTGAACATACCTTCAAGTGAAGCTCATTTCCAAACAAAAAATGCGAAACTTAAATCCCATAGAAATTTCTGCAGAAACGTCGAAGAAATGAAGGAAACAGCGAGACTTTGTAAGGTCCTTCATCTAGACCGCTCAGTAAGGCTGGATTCCATTCGAAAATCCGATTGTTCATACACCATTTCCAAATCGGAAACGTTTAATGCTCTACTCGAAATCCATTTTGCGGGTAGTAGCACTCTCTCTAAAGTAGAGAGTGGCATGAACAATAACGGTAGCGATGGTGGAAGCTCTAGGTACAGCTAGTATATTGCTAGTCGGATAGTGACAAAAGAATCGATAAGGTTTTCCTTGTCTTCCTTTGAGAACTTTAAGTCCCCTGGACCTGACGGAATATATCCAGCAATGCTTAAGAAAGGCGGAGATAGGCTGATTTAGGCCCTGAAAAGGATCTTCACCTTCGCCTGTCTTGCACTTGGCGACGCATAAGAGTATTATTTATTCCGAAACCAGGAAAAGACGACTATTCCGTAGCAAAAAGTTGTAGACCAATCAGTTTGACATCATTCGTATCGAAAAGTCTAGAAGTGGTGGAGAAGCATATTCAAGTGAGGGTATAGCCGAGAAGTCCTCTTAGTAGAAATCAACATGCTTACCAGAGTGGAAAATCATGTGAATTAGCCTTACACGATCTTGTTAGCAAGATTGAAGCCGGGCTGACGAATACACAATGCGCGTATGCGGAGGCATTGAGAGGGCTGTTGATAATGCCACTTACGGCTCGATATCTTCTTCTGCCGAACGACGCAGAGTTAATCAAACCATTCTAAAATGCTTAATCAAAACATTCTATGCTCTCTGAGAGGCTGTTAACCGCCGGTGAGAACAGTGACGAACTAATTACCGTCAGGGCCAAGCAAGGATGCCCCCAAGGGGGTGTTCTTTCTCCGCTGCTGTAGTGCTTGGTCGCAGACTCTCTACTAGCGGAGATGCAGGAATTCGGTTTTCATGTCCAAGTATATGCGGACGATGTATGTGCGCTTGCATCGGATAAGTCCTTAAGGAGGCTTTGCACGAAAGTGCAGAGGATTCTGGACAAAATCGATGACTAGTGCATGAGACAAGGTCATTCCGTTAATCCGAATAAAATCACCATAGTGTTGTTTACAAGAAAACGGAAATTGGATGAACTCAGTCTTCCAACACTGAAACGTGTGACACTTGGTCTTTCCGCTGAAGTTAAATATCTAGGAGTAATCTTGAATAAGAAGCTGACTCGGGAGACACACGTTTAACTGAAGATGAATCGCATATTAAGGATTTTTCAACAATGCCGCAGAGCCTTTGGTAAAACCTGGGGTCTGAAACCTGCTGTGGTCCTATGGATATAGACAGCACTTATCAGACAAATCCTCACTTAAGCCTCTGTGGTCTGGTGGTGACGGACCATGGTTATGCATTACGGGTGCCATGAGTACAACCTCCGGCGATGCTCTAAATGCTATGCTTGATTTGCTTTCACAGGAATCATGAATTGGATTAGCGATTATGTATGCAGTCTACATAAAAAGCGATGGTCCGGTCCAGAACTCTGCAGAACTGCAAAGTGTTTTGTGACAAGTCAAACTTTCTACTAAAACTTGGAAGGAAAAACGTTCGGTTTATGGGCGGTATTATTACAGGACACAGCCCTTGAGGTCAGTAAATGACCACCATTGGAATCATTGAGGACCCAATGTGCCTGTCGTGCTTGGAAGAGGCGGATAGCACTGAGCACTTTCTCTGTGGGTGTCCTGCCTTTGCTAGAGCACGGCTACGAGTTTTGGGTTCCGATGTCGTGAGAATGGACTAACTATATCTATCTCTGTCTCTATTCTTTCCTATCTCTTTCTCTGATACTTTTCTCCTTCCCTCCCTGACTATCTACCCTCTTTTCAGAGCTCTAAATATAATGGACTTTTAAGCCTGAGTGTTTTGGGAGCCACCAAATCTCCTGGTGCTCTTTGGCTCGACATTTCAATTTCAACCAAAAAATGCCTTATTTGAAAAAGTCACGGCAATAAGTTAGGAAGCCTTTACATTACTCTCGTTTTACTGTTTGGTGAACACTTTGATCTGATGGTACAACTGGACCATTTTTCTTCAATTCCTTTCCTATGGAAACTATACTTTATCATTCATAAATTTTGCACCCTCTACCACACATACTTCTATATGTATTTATGTTAATAAATATATATGTAATTTAATTCGCTGGTCAGAAGTAAAAAAATAATTTTCCTGAATAAAGCTGATGGCCTAGCCGCTAATGCTTTTTAATGCATTGTGATTGTAATTCATTACTTTTCCAATTTTTAAATATAAAAAACATTTAATAAAACAAGTTATCTTATGTTCTCAATAATAAAAATAGCAAAACAACTAACCAGCAACAATTTAAAGCTAAAGCGTCAAAATGGTTAAAGCGCCTACCCCAACCAATTTAACCACTTGCTTACATTCTCCACTTGTATCCTTTCGGCGCTTATCTGTCCCACTTAAAACAACATTTGTTATAATTTTTTAAGCATTTCATACGTATGAGCAAAGAAAGATAAAGTAACTGGACAAGAGCTGAAATTGCTAAGAAAACAATGATTAAGCAAAAGAGACTTTACAAGTAAGTCAGTAAATTGTATCGCATATGTAAGTACAACATATACATATGTATATGTACCAGTTTATGTGTTCCTCAAAACCTACAAATCGAGAACATATCCCATCATACACAAACACATACACAACGACCTGATCTGCGGTATAAATTTAAAATGAGAACACGAAGCCGAATGCTGCCCCATGTTCGGTGTACGAGTGACGAAGGAGAATTGGTAAACTCCTCGTATAATTCGCTTGATACAAGCCCAATTTCAAAGGTCATTTGTCAATCTCGACTGAGTCCGTGCTCTGGAGCTACAATGTCCAGGATGTGGGAATTAGCAAGAGCACTGAAGAGAATAATATATATTTATGTATGTTATATACATAAATATGGTGTAATGCGCCTACTGATGATTAATGATGTTTGTGAATATCGTACAGTTTAACCATTGTTTAATTTACTCATTTATTTACACACACAAACAAAACACAAGTAAATATAATGCAATATACTCGTACATTCATATGAACTATGCAGTTATGTACGTATGTGAGAAAGCATCGAAGAGTGGGCTGATTGATTGAATGTTCAATGGGATATTCCACCTTACGGTACATTGATATCAACTTTGGGAGAGCAACAGCCACGCACCTCCACGTACATATACATACGTAGATACATATGTACGTAACTATCTACAATTTGAAAAAAAGGGTACGAAAGAGACGAAAAACTGCGACAAGTTAAATGGGTAATAAGAGGATGAAAATGAGGGCATCGCTTTACCAAATTTATCGTTTGACAATTATTATCATTAAATCTTGCTGCCAACTGTGCTTACAACGGTAAGGCGAACTGCCCCAAATATCTGATATATATGTGTGTGTGTGCTTCGGTATGTTTTTCTGTGACAGCTAAGCGATAAAGTCACGTCAATGCCCGACTGAGTGCTACAAACTGACAGCCTTTAAGATGTAGTCACAAAATGGAAAATGAAAAAGGGTCCGCAGCCGGAAACCGGAAAACTTTTCAGTGCGATAAGCTGGAAATTATGCCCAAATGAAACGAACCGAAATGGCATGCGAAATGTTCAAATTTAAAGTGCAAATGAAGTGACTGTTCGCCGCTTGTATGCAAAATTACTTCGGTGAAGTGTATTGCAGCATAAAAAGTAGCTGATTGGGGGCAATAGGTAAGCGATTTCAGAAGGAAGTCACTTGAAGATGCAAAGAAAATGTAAGAAAGTAGATAACGCGCAGAATGTGATGAATGAGCCGCCAGAGAACGTCGCTACTATAGGGTGTACAGAAATTTCTCTCTTCAAATTTCATGAAAATATTATTGCTATAATCGTGCGACTGCAACTCAACCGTGACACATCGACTCGCAATAGTTTAACATTTCGGATGCAAGCCTGCGGAGTTTTGAATAAAATTCTTGATTTTTTTGCTTTCCAAGTTCAATAAGTAAAACCAATTAAAAATTAGTTCCACATAAAAATAGGAGCATTTTCCATAATACACGAATATTTTTAACTGTTAGCATAAAATGCCTTCAAAGCTTTATAAAACGAAAAAAACACTAATATTTCGTTGAATACCCTCGGTTTTTCAGCACTGCATTACACTTTGGTGGCGTAGAGTCTATGAGATCTGAACAACGGGATTCCTGTAACCACTTTTTTTACTCAGTACACCGTCAAAAAACTTAAACTTCAACTTTTTGTTTTGGTTTTCTGTCAAAAAAACTAACTTTAACTAAAAACATCTGATAACTGCTTTACCTGAACAAATGATACCATCGAATAATCTTTTCGTTCGTACCTACAAGGTGAAGTCCAAAATAAACAAGACTGAGTTAAAATAGAAACGACAGGAGCTTTGTTCTGTTAACTTCGAGTTTATTTATTCAAAATAGTCCCCTCTGGTCTCGATACACTGTTTTACGCGATCTAAAAGCTTTCCGAAAGAGTGTTTCAGGTCATTGACCTGAATCCGCAGTGTCCTTCAGGATGTCGGTGCAAACCTTTTGGATGACCTCTATGAACGCAAAACGTTTTCCTTTCATGGCCAAATGCAATTTTCCGAATAGGTAGAAGTCATAGGGAGCCATATCAGGCGTACACGGTGAGTGATTGATGGTTAAAATGCGCTTTCTAGTCAAAAAATCAGTCATAAGAGTGGATCCATGAGATGTTGCGTTATCATGCAATAAGCGGCAGCTTCCTCCTTCGCGGTAGTCAGGGCGAATTTGACGAATGCGATGCAACAAACGTAAATTACATTCACGGTTTGACCCGTTGGCACGAACTTCTTGTGGACGATGCCCTTAGAATCGTAAAAACAAAAGAGCATCGACTTTTTTTTGGCATCTCCAAACGCGATTTTTTGGGTGGTGGCTCGTCTGGACACTTTATTTCAGGTTCATGTTGAAAACACCACATTTCATCGCCAATTACAACGTTGTAAAGGAAGTTCTCCTCTTTTCTGTCCTCTTTAATGAGGCCTTTCGAATGTTGAATTCTGAGCAATTTTTGGTCCTCAGTTTACTTGTGCGGAATGAAACGTGCACAAACCTTTCGTAAGCACAAATGATCAGTTAAAATGCGATAAATCGAGGTTTTGGAGATATTCAACTCAGATTCCATGAATTTCAACGATGAGTTCGGTTCATTTTTTGATAAATTTACAAACACCTTCGATGGAGTTTTCGAAACGTGTAAGCCACTCTTGAGCTCTGGCACGACTCATCAACTCAAATCTTTTGGTAAACGTTTTACCGATTTTAAAAGAAAATTTGATATTAGCTCTTTGCTCGAAACTCATTTTTGTACCGATGACACAAACATACTAACACTTTAGACGCAATAACTTGGCTTCCACTGAACCGAAAGTCACTAAGTTTTCATTGGAAGTCAGTTAGGGATGTAACTCCCAGCGCACTAACTCATTAAAAAAAGAGGTTGTCTGTAAAGTCGGTTTACTGACGATAGTTTAACGTGATAACGTCATAAGAAAATACTGATTGAATGTTTGCATTTTTCAAAAGAAAATTTTAATTTTATTTGTTTGATAGATATTTTGTATGGATATAGAGAATGAGTTAACATTAACATAACATAATTAATATACTTTAACATAACATAACATAACATAACATAACATAACATAACATAACATAACATAACATAACATAACATAACATAACATAACATAACATAACATAACATAACATAACATAACATAACATAACATAACATAACATAACATAACATAACATAACATAACATAACATAACATAACATAACATAACATAACATAACATAACATAACATAACATAACATAACATAACATAACATAACATAACATAACATAACATAACATAACATAACATAACATAACATAACATAACATAACATAACATAACATAACATAACATAACATAACATAACATAACATAACATAACATAACATAACATAACATAACATAACATAACATAACATAACATAACATAACATAACATAACATAACATAACATAACATAACATAACATAACATAACATAACATAACATGCTGTTCAAGCAAGGTAACGACGCATGAGCAAGATAACGACGCATTTTTTGGTGCGTGCAGCCGGCTACATAGAATTATAAGACGTTATCACGTCAAAAAATAATAATATATTAACATTAAAACAACAGGTATTATTAACAAACTTGGTTTTATTTTAAATTCTTCAAGTAAATCAAATTAATAATAATCAATAAGAAGGCATATGCAAATACAAATACGTGAATTTATATATGTAAATATGCGCTCATACATATATACGCTCACTTAAGTAGGAGAGAGCAAGATGTCGAACGTTGCCGTTCGTTTGCTTTGTTTGCTTTGTCGTTCGTTCCGCGCTTTCGCTTGCAGTTCATTCAAGGTAACGGCAATGAACAAGGTAACGACACATGAGCAAGGTAACGGCAATGAGCAAGGTAACACTAATGAGCAAGGTAACGACACATTTTTTCGTGCGTGCAGCCTGTTAAATCGAATTATAACACGTTATCACGTCAAAAAGATGGCGCCTTCAAAAACATTTCGCACCCTAAATACAAAAGGGTCACAACTCAAAATACTAAGATTTTCAGGAGAGACGAAAAACGTTTTATGTAAAAATTATTGTAATATTTAAAGAAAATATTTTTCCATCATGAAAATATACAACATTGAAGAAGGTTCTATTATATTTTTTTCAATTTTATATTATGTTTGCGAAAATAAAACAAAATTTTGATTTATGACTCTTTAACTGAAATTTTTTCTATTAACTAGTGATATTATCTTAAGTTGTGCCTTTTTAACTGATAAAATGTTTTAATTTTATAAGTTTCCTAACCTAATTGAACTCACTTTTCACAACTAAAGAGGCACAATGCAAGATAATATACCACGAAATTGATCACTTTTTACAGTTATAGAGGCAGAATTCAAAATAAAACTCTTTATGTGTAATAAAAGTAATCAGCTGTTCTTGAGCCCATTAACGCAACTCAAAATAATTCTCTTTAGTTGATCGTGCAAAAGCAACACACTTGACATAAAAATAGACATAACTGTATTTTTCCAGTTAAAGAAGATAGTTATGTGAACGAAATATTTGCAGCAGTTAGAAAAATGTACTCTGAATTAATTTATGCAAAAAACTCAGTTTTGGAAAATTTTGAGTTGTGACCCTTTTGTATTTAGGGTGCGATTTGTATGACGCCAGTCTTGTTTATACTGGACTTCACCTTGTATATTCGCCAATTCTGAATTTATCGATATCGTATCAACATTGTTGAACGCTCCTTCAATATTCAGAAATGCCGCCAAGGAGAATTCTTTATTTTAAGAGATTTCTCTATTGTTCCAACAATTTCGTGCAGTCCTGTTTCTACAGACTTACCCTTCTGGTAAGCATATTGTGCATTGCTGAAGTTCTCGGTATTCAGAGTACTCTTGATATGTAGATCAAGGAGTCTTTCCAATGTCTTAAGTGAAAAAGAGGATAGAATAATTGGTCTCAAATCTTTCGCAGTATAATGGCACGGTTTCCTTTCTTTGAGAATAAAGACCACCCGGACTTTCTCCCTGAATATTTGCATTACGTACGGCCTACGGTGTGTACTTGTAGATATGTACTTATATATGTGTATATGTAATTATGTGTTGATTCTTTTATGATGATGGTCAAGTTAATGTCACTTGGCCTGAAAACTTTGAAAAAAAAATGTAACGCAGAAAAGCCACATGCCTTCTGTGCGTCCGACTGTAATGTGCTTTGTTGTCCGCTGTTTCCCATGCTTGTGGCATCCATTTTGCATCCGGCCCAACTTAGTACATTTCCAAAAGTTGGTATTTGTTTTTAGATTTTCCTTACAAACCGTCATACTTGCTTGTTATTGTTATTGTTATTGCTACTTTTCGCAACTTCCTGAGTACGTATAATGTGAAGAGTTAAGTTCAAAAGTTGTCCACACTAATGCGTTTTGTTGTAACGAGCGGAGGCACAAAGAGCCCGACCAACGACCCGGTGTAGTCGACTCGCCAACCTACACACACAAACTCACACACACGCACATAAACTCACGTGCACGCACATAAGCGTGCACATTTTATTCCGTTCCATATTGCCAGGTGGCATTCTCATTTGAATTTCCCTTATTTGGTGCCCACTTTCCGGGGCATCGCAACTTCATCTGGCGCAGTGCGACAGATTGCCGCAATGGAGTTTCGCTAGGCAATAGCGAGTGTTGCCCCTAGGCTGGCCGACAGTAATTACAGTTCGCACATAGTTTCATGAAGTTTTGAAATGCGAGAGTGGGAGGCCGACATGGAAGGCCATTGCCCATTTGCCGCACTTTGTAGTGTTCACTAGGCTGTGGTGGCAGCTAAATGCAATCGACCAGATTTTTCCACGTTTTCACGGTATGCAACTACAACAACAGAGGTGGCAATGTAGCGAAAACACAACTGTGGAAATGTTGCATAGAATCATTCGAAAAAACAAACGAAATGTATACAAACAGGCACAGTAAATATGTATGTAAATAAGTGTTATGACATCAAATTTGTTTCGGGAAAATCCATATGAAACAAGGATTTCATAAGTGCAAAATAAATCATTCAATTTTATTTTTTAATCTTTTTTACCTTCACGCGAATTATATATTTAATATTAAACATTGAGTGGTTTGCAGAAAAAATGGCTTTAATCTTCAACGTCAACTTGAGAGTAATCTGTACATTCTAAAATAAATTGCTTATTACTTAAAACAAAGCTGCATTTTATGAACAGTTAAACAAAAAGCATCACGCCACCTAGAAGCTCAGTTGCAATGGTATTTTTTCATCCAACATTCCTTTTTACTATTTGTTGTTACTAGAACTGTTTAATTTAGGTTCCCCAACATTTTTTTTCCATTAACAGTTCTTAACTTTTAACTTCTTAACATTTAACATCGTTTATATTGCTTAACATTTTTTGACGTGATAACGTCTTATAATTCGATTTAACAGGCTGCACGCACGAAAAAATGTGTCGTTACCTTGCTCATTACTGTTCATATGTAGTTACCTTGCTCATATTAGTGTTACCTTGCTCATTACTGTTCATATGTAGTTACCTTGCTCATATGTAGTTACCTTGCTCATATTAGTGTTACCTTGCTCATATGTAGTTACCTTGCTCATATGTAGTTACCTTGCTCATATGTAGTTACCTTGCTCATATGTAGTTACCTTGCTCATATGTAGTTACCTTGCTCATATGTAGTTACCTTGCTCATATTAGTGTTACCTTGCTCATATGTAGTTACCTTGCTTATATGTAGTTACCTTGCTCATATGTAGTTACCTTGCTCATATGTAGTTACGTGAGCGTATATATGTATGTATGTATATGCGCAAATGTACATATATAAATTCACGTATTTGTATTTGCATATGCCTTCTTATTGATTATTATTAATTTGATTCACTTGAAGAATTTAAAATAAAACCAAGTTTGTTAATAATACCTGTTGTTTTAATGTTATTATTATTATTTTTTGACGTGATAACGTCTTATAATTCGATTTAACAGGCTGCACGCACGAAAAAATGTGTCGTTACCTTGCTCATTACTGTTCATATGTAGTTACCTTGCTCATATTAGTGTTACCTTGCTCATTACTGTTCATATGTAGTTACCTTGCTCATATGTAGTTACCTTGCTCATATTAGTGTTACCTTGCTCATATGTAGTTACCTTGCTCATATGTAGTTACCTTGCTCATATGTAGTTACCTTGCTCATATGTAGTTACCTTGCTCATATGTAGTTACCTTGCTCATATGTAGTTACCTTGCTCATATTAGTGTTACCTTGCTCATATGTAGTTACCTTGCTTATATGTAGTTACCTTGCTCATATGTAGTTACCTTGCTCATATGTAGTTACGTGAGCGTATATATGTATGTATGTATATGCGCAACATATATAAATTCACGTATTTGTATTTGCATATGCCTTCTTATTGATTATTATTAATTTGATTCACTTGAAGAATTTAAAATAAAACCAAGTTTGTTAATAATACCTGTTGTTTTAATGTTATTATTATTATTTTTTTATTATATCTGAAGGAAAAAATGTATGGTAATATTTACCATATCTATACTAATATTATAAAGAGGAAAACTTTGTTTGTTTGGTTGTAATGAATAGGCTCAAAAACTACTGGACCGATTTTAAAAATTCTTTCACCATTCGAAAGCTACATCACGAGTAACATGGATTATATTTTATTTTGGAAATAGGGCTCGAGATATAGGTCAAAACGTGGACCCGGGTAACCTTCGGATGTGTATGTACAATATGGGTATCAAATGAAAGCTGTTGATAAGTGCTTTAATACGGGGTAATTTTCATACCTATTGATGACTAGGGTCTGGAAATATATGCCAAAACGTGGACCCGCCGTGCCGTGTCTTTGCACCGAATTAAACCAAACTTACACACATTGTTAAGTAGTTATTGAAGATGATTTCCGTATAGTTTGAATACCTATTGGTAGATAGGGTCTCGAGATATAGGTCAAAACGTTGACCCGGGTAACCTTCGGATGTGTATGTACAATATGGGTATCAAATGGAAGCTGTTGGTGAATGCTTTAGTTCAGAGTATTTCCATCCGCTCCGTGACTAGGGTCTCGAGATAGAGACCAAAACGTGGACCCTAGAATGTGTTTGTACAATATGGATATCAAATGAAAGCTGTTGATAAGTGCTTTAATAGGGGGTAATTTTCTTACCTATTGATGACTAGGGTCTGGAAATATATGCCAAAACGTGGACCCGCCGTGTCTTTGCACCGAATTAAACCAAACTTACACACATTGTTAAGGAGGTATTGAAGATGATTTCCGTATAGTTTGAATACCTATTGGTAGATAGGGTCTCGAGATATAGGTCAAAACGTTGACCCGGGTAACCTTCGGATGTGTATGTACAATATGGGTATCAAATGGAAGCTGTTGGTGAATGCTTTAGTTCAGACTATTTCTATCTGCTCCGTGACTGGGGTCTCGAGATATAGGTCAAAACGTTGACCCGGGTAACCTTCGGATGTGTATGTACAATATGGGTATCAAATGAAAGCTGTTGATAAGTGCTTTAATACGGGGTAATTTTCATACCTATTGATGACTAGGGTCTGGAAATATATGCCAAAACGTGGACCCGCCGTGTCTTTGCACCGAATTAAACCAAACTTACACACATTGTTAAGTAGGTATTGAAGATGATTTCCGTATTGTTTGGGTACATATTGGTAGATATGGTCTCGAGATATAGGTCAAAACGTGGACCCGGGTAACCTTCGGATGTGTATGTACAATATGGGTATCAAATGGAAGCTGTTGGTGAAAGCTTTAGTTCAGAGTATTTCTATCCGTTCCGTGACTAGGGTCTCGAGATAGAGACCAAAACGTGGACCCTAGAATGTGTTTGTACAATATGGATATCAAATGAAAGCTGTTGATAAGTGTTTTAATACGGGGTAATTTTCATACCTATTGATGACTAGGGTCTCGAAATATATGCCAAAACGTGGACCCGCCGTGTCTTTGAACCGAATTAAACCAAACTTACACACATTGTTAAGTAGGTATTGAAGATGATTTCCGTATAGTTTGAATACCTATTGGTAGATAGGGTCTCGAGATATAGGTCAAAACGTTGACCCGGGTAACCTTCGGATGTGTATGTACAATATGGGTATCAAATGGAAGCTGTTGGTGAATGCTTTAGTTCAGACTATTTCTATCTGCTCCGTGACTGGGGTCTCGAGATATAGGTCAAAACGTGGACCCGGGTAACCTTTGGTTGTGTATGTACAATATGGGTATCAAATGAAAGCTGTTGATAAGTGCTTTAATACGGGGTAATTTGTTATGTTATGTTATGTTATGTTATGTTATGTTATGTTATGTTATGTTATGTTATGTTATGTTATGTTATGTTATGTTATGTTATGTTATGTTATGTTATGTTATGTTATGTTATGTTATGTTATGTTATGTTATGTTATGTTATGTTATGTTATGTTATGTTATGTTATGTTATGTTATGTTATGTTATGTTATGTTATGTTATGTTATGTTATGTTATGTTATGTTATGTTATGTTATGTTATGTTATGTTATGTTATGTTATGTTATGTTATATTATGTTATGTTATGTTATGTTATGTTATGTTATGTTATGTTATGTTATGTTGTGTTGTGTTGTGTTGTGTTGTGTTGTGTTGTGTTATGTCATGTTATGTTATGTTATGTTATGTTATGTTAAAGTATATGTTATGTTAATGTTAACTCATTCTCTATATCCATACAAAATATGTATCAAACAAATAAAATTAAAATTTTCTTTTGAAAAATGCAACCATTCAATCAGTATTTTCTTATGACGTTATCACGTTAAACTATCGTCAGTAAACCGACTTTGCAGACAACCTCTTTTTTAACATCACTATTGTGTTATTGTCATGTTAATAACATTAGTTCTGTTATTAACAGAGGGTTATACATAACTCGCACTCCACTGCTTGTCGGTTTGTATACTGCAGCTGTCTAGTTCACGAGTGTCAAATATGATTGACGTACCACGTCATTTGCAAAAATTATACCTACATCTCTCGATAGGGTGATTAATTTTGCGCAAGAAAAACGGCAAAGACACAAAGCCACTAATTTTCTACGAATCCCTTGCGGCCATGCAATCGCAGACAAGCGCGCCTGGAGGAGAAATTGATTCGCAGATTCGCCGTGGGTGGTAAGCCTTGACAAATTTTTCACACCCACAACGTTTCGTGCAGTTTGGATAAGTCAAGTATTTTGGTGTGTGTGTTTTCGTTGGCTACTCATTTGCCTAGATTTGTAAGCGAGTGAGCCCACCTTGACCGTTATACGGAGAAATGTGGAGGGGAAAACGCAAGGTAATGTAGCTAATCACTAATCAGTCTCTTATCTATATATGTAATACATACATACTTATATGTATAAGAAATTAAAAAGAAGAAAAATAAAAAGTAAAGCCCAATATTTATGTTCAAAACCCATTTTATTAAATATATCTTTAAAAAATGTATACTCAAATATTTATGAAAAATATTACTAATCCGAGGCTTTTTTTTTATTTCCCTGTTCACTCCGATCGGCAGCATGGAGCCTCGACAAGACTTTTCCACCGTACACGGTTCTAGGCTGTTGTTTTTGCGCCCTACCATGTGACGTCGGCATCTGCTAGCTCGCGCAACATCGACCTTCTCCAAGTAATCTTTGGCCGGCCGCGGCCTCTGCTCCGTTGCGGGTTTCAGTCCAATGCCATTCTCGTGAGGCTATCTGGTGGATTTCTAAGCGTGTGACCTATCCATCGCCACTTTCTGCGTTTGATTTGCCATAGAATGGCTCCTCATTCGTTGATCTCCACAGCGCGTCATTGCTGATGTTGTTCGACCAGAAAATTCTACAGGTGATGCGGAGGCATTTGTTGACGAAAGTTTGTAGCTTCTGTGTGATGGTATGGGAGACCAAACATGATTCACTTCCGTACAACAATACGGACTTCACACATGAGCTGAATGCCACACCGATCTGGGCTGATGACTGGCGTACTATCTGCGGCTTCCGTACAATTTCGTACGATGCTTTCTTCGTTATAGCAGGACTAGTCCCCGTAGACATTTTGGCAAGAGATATGTAGAGAGTGTATATAAGGCTATCCGAACACGATAGTAGAGCAAGCCGTAAAACTATTGAGAAGAAGAAAAGCGTCGTCCGATCGCCCACTGGCAAGACCAGTGGAACAGATCACCGAATGGTAGATGGACGCATGGGCTTATACCCATTCTTACGACATGGTTAGAAAGGAACCATTGGGAAACAAACTCCCACCTAACCCAATTCCTTTCAAGGCACGGAGTATTTCGAAAATACCTCCATAGATTCGGCCATGACAGTTCCCCAAACTGCCAAATCTGCACGGATAGGGAAGAAGACGCTGATCACGTCTTGTTCCAATGCCCACGCTGTGTTCCTGAAACTTTTGGTATATTAAACGGAAAAAATATTATAGATTTAATGCTAAAACCAAGTGAGAACTGGAAGCGAATCTCTGCGCATGCAAAATATATCCACAATGATCTAAGACGGAGTTTCGTAGATGAAATAACTAGCAGTCTATGAGCTAACCAAACCCCTTGAGGTAATTTCTTTTTGGACAGTTCCGCGAGCAGAGTGATAGATAGTGGAGAGGTGTTTAGTACGTACTTAGGTGTAGCTGTGAGGCTACAAGTCGTGCATACTGCTATGCCGGTATAGTAGTACTCATGAGAGTTTCGACTTCACAAAGAAGTAATTCCCCTTCCTTTGGCTTGTTCATTCATCCGCTCTTACGACACGGCGAATTCGGAAGGCGCATTTGTTATTCTATCATTCTTGGTATCGGTGGTATTTCGGTCAGACAACATGTCGCTCATCTTTTATTTGCTCGCAATAGGTCCGTTCCGTCCGTTGCGGCAATAGAGATTGTGTGCGCATTTGGTCGGATGCGTCATTTGCCGTACGCTATGCCGGAATGCACAAAAATTGACAACTTTCTAATTTTGCCGTACGACAAGTTCTATCGTTGCTCAATCGTAAAAATGTATCCTTATTGGCTGATATTTTGATACCCAGATAGATAAACTCTCTTGTGCACTCTCAAATACATAGTCTCCGATCAGCAGGTCTCATCTTACCTTAAACCGACGCTGGATCGGACCATAAACTTCGTTTTCTCTGTGTTAATTCTTAGCACAGTATTTCATATTATTTTTTCTAGTTTTATAAACGCACACCTTAATTCACTTCTGCCTTTCGTCACAATGAGCATTTCATCTGCATATGCACGTTATGGAGAAATAACTGCTGGTCACCTACGTAAACGAATATGCTCTCTGCTGTCCAACTAGCGAACATCATACACATACGACTCTAATGCTGAAAACAGTGAACACCGCACGGAATCCCTTACCGCAGTCCCTTACCGTGCACAAAAACTCACCCCCGAGAACAACTGCGTTCTTTTAATTACATATTTACACAATACATCGGTTTGTGTGTGTATATGTGTTTGGTTGTATCTACACAATGTTGCCATTGATATTTTTGCTTGCACACTTTTTCACACATCCGCGAGCAAATTTTTTATGAAAATAATCGTTCTGTTGCTGCTACTTTAAGAGCATTACGGCCAAAAAATCATCTTCAGCGATGAAGCTCACTTTTGGCTCAATGGGTTTGTCAACAAGCAAAATATACGTTACTGGGCAGAAAGCAATCCACACGTGATTCATGAGGCTCCGTTGCATCCCGAAAAAATCACTGTTTGGTGTGGTTTACATGCTGGCGGCGTAATTGGCCCATATATTTTGTTTACGAGAACGATCGCCACGTTACTGTGAATGGAAATCGATACCGCGACATGATAAACGATTATTTTTGGCCGCAATTGAATGGTATGGACTTAGACGACATGCGGTTTCAACAGGACGGGGCCACAAGCCACACAGCACACGCTACAATTGATTTGTTGAAGAGTAAGTTCGATGAGCGCATTATTTCCAGAAATGGACCGGTCGAATGGCCGCCGCGCTCGTGTGATTTGACGCCTCTAGACTATTTTCTTTGGGGTTATGTGAAGTCATTGGTCTACAGTAACAAGCCGGCGACGATTTGTGAGCTCAGAGCCAATATTGAACGCGAAATTGCTGGAATTTTGGCCGATTTATGCAAAAGAGTGGTCGAAAATTGGGTTCAACGATTGGACTTCGTAAAACGTGCACGCGGTGGTCATGCAAAAGAAATCGAATTTCATACTTAAATGTATATATTCAAACTCGATAATAAAAAAAAAAATTAGTTCAAAAAGTCAAACCGTTTGTGTTTTATTCAAAAAAAAAGTTGAAGCGCTCTTAATGAAAAACGCTTTATATGGCGCGTACACCCTTTTTGGGTGTTTGGCCGAGCTCCCCCTCCTATTTTTGGCGTGCGTCTTGATGTTGGTCCACAAATGGTCCTCCATTTACAGTTTCAAGCCGACTTCGAAAGGCAGATATTTTTTATGAGGAGCTTTTTCATAGCAAAAATACGCTCGGAGATGTGCCATTGCCTACCGAGGGGTGACCGCTATTAAAAAAAAGAGGTTGTCTGTAAAGTTGGTTTACTGACGATAGCTTAACGTGACAACGTCATAAGAAAATACTGATGGAATGATTGCATTTTTCAAAAGAAAATTTAATTTTATTTGTTTGATAGGGTATAGAGAAGGAGGTAAATGGAATCGCAATAAAATTGATCAAGTTACATCTACACAAACGTGAAAAATTACGAAACTTTTATCAAATTACTGATACTGCAGTACAATTCTGTAATGACTCAAACAATGCAGGACAAACTCTAATAACGAACCTTATCCACAGATTTCGCCTGCTCACTTTGCAGATATTGAAAAAGGCACAGTGATTCCAAAGTCTGATTATTTGATTCTGACTGAAACGTGGATGCGTGGCAATTGTGATCCCTTTAACGGCTGGCTGGTCCAAGCTGTCATTTCAGACATGTTGTTATGATATGTGGAAGATTTAACATTTTTGTTTTAATTTTTTGAAATCATAGCTACGCTCGATAATTATTTCAATCGCCATTGATTTTTTACTCATCGTGAAATACCTCTGTTAACTTATTGTTGTATAGTTTTGTCAATATTGCATAACCTACAATCGCTGCACTAGCGCACCGATGTTATTTATTTAAATGATGAATGCACGAATATTCGACAATATATCACTGAACATATATTTAATATCGAAAGAATCATTACCTTTATCGCCGTAATTATCGTTGCTATTGAAAATTGACACCACTTTCACTTTTCACTTCACTTCATAATTAACGAAAACGTGTAACTGTATACGCGCGCTTTGAATTAGTAACAGTAGGAAATTAATTAATATGGCTGCCGTAGAGAAATGAGAGGGACAGAGTGACACGCAAGTGTGAAAAAATGTAGTTTACATTAGCATTTGCTTGCGTAGAGAATTGATGCGTACATTTGATATGCCCATATGATTTGTATGCATCTTTACATATAGATTTGTTCTTTTGTATATATGCATGTTTATATGTATTGGCTTAGGTCATATGTATATTAAACCATAAGATTTGCACCTAAGTATATGTATGTATGCATGTTTATATACATATATTGGTATACAACATATCTTATAAGGTATGTGGTAAATATTACCATACATTTTTTCCTTTATATATAATAATAAAAACTTTAAAACAACAAGTATTTTATTAGCAACTAGTCATCATTAATTATAAATTCGGTAAGGATGATGATGAATTGGTTTTATTTTAAATTCTTCAAGTAAATCAAATTAATAATCCTCATAGAGAAATGGTTCATTACCATGCACACAGGAAGAAGGCATATGCAAATATTTACAAATATGTAAATTTCTATACAAATGCGCATATACATATGTACATATATATGCTCACTCAAGTAGGACAGAGCCAGATGTCGAACGTTGCCGAACGCGGGGCCGATTCTGCTCTTTGTCGTTCGTTCCGCGCTTTCGCTTGCAGTTCAAGGTAACGACGCATGAGCAAGATAACGACGAATGTGCAAGATAACGATGATTGAGCAAGATAACGACACATTTTTTCGTGCGTGCAGCCGACTAAATCGAATTATAAAACGTTATCACGTCAAAAACTTTTTCTAAATTTTTAGTTTCGAGCCATCTCTTGCTGGGGCGTCCTCTTCTTGGGCCTCCAACAGGGCGTAACTCAACTGCCTTTCGAGCTTTTCTCTTCTTGGGCATTCTAAACACATGTCCGAGCCATCTTATCTTCTGACAGGTTATAAATCTTGCCACAGTTTCGTTTTTTGCTAATAGTTCCAGCTCATGGTTATATCTAATTCGATAGGTACCGTCTTGCAATTTTACAGGTCCATATATTTTTCGCTATATTTTTCTTTCAAATGCCATTAGCTGATTAATGTCAGTAGTTTTTAGCGTCCATAGGTAAGCATGGGCCGGACCAGAGTTTTGTATATCCTTAACTTTTGGTCGCGAGATAATAATTTAGACTCATCGGCTACAAATTATAAAAGTAAGACTTATTTGCTGCTCTATCATTTATTGTCAATGATGTATCCTTCATCATAATCATCATCATGGCATCACAGTTCGGGGTGAACCATTGCTTCCGTTACAGTTCGCCTCCACGTCAATCGCTCATTAGCTTTTCGTTTGATATCAGATATGCCCAGAACTCCAAAGACGCCTACGGGGTCATTTCTCCATCGTTTTCTGGGCCGGCCTCTTGTTCTATCGCCTTGTGGATTTATTTCGAAAATCTTCTTTAGAGTTCTATCGTTGCTCAATCGTAAAAATGTATCCTTATTGGCTGATATTTTGATACCCAGATAGATAAACTCTCTTGTGCACTCTCAAATACATAGTCTCCGATCAGCAGGTTTCATCTTACCTTAAACGGACGCTGGATCGGACCATAAACTTCGTTTTCTCTGTGTTAATTCTTAGCACAGTATTTCGTATTATTATTTTTATATTTTTCATAGTTTTATAAATGCACACCTTAATTCACTTCTGCCTTTCGTCACAATGAGCATTTCATCTGCATATGCACGTTATGGAGAAATAACTGCTGGTCACCTACGTAAACAAATATGCTCTCTGCTGTCCAACTAGCGAACATCATACAAATACGACTCTAAAGCATCCCATGTGAGAGCCAGTGCAGTTAACAACAAAGACCATACGCATCGCTTGCAGTTACTATCGAAGTGTGACTCGGCTGCTATGAGAGCGAACAGAGCAGTTAACAGTAAAGAGCAATTAAGTGTGATGTTCGCCTTCAACTACCGATTAGAATTGGTTAATGGACCAGCTTGGAGATGACTACGATTGCTAGCTTTGCTAAGCTTACAAGATTATTGTAAATTCTTTTGGTAAAAAAATCAATATTTTATAATTTGCACAAAGCTGGAACGGCTTGTTGTATATAGTCCCATTTGGATTTATTTCGGTTATTACTGCGTGTAAAACTCCGTTTACTATCAATGTTGATGAAGCATCTCCCTGTTTAACTCTTGGCATAACGGGAAATGACTCTGAGCACTCTCCTTGCACAATGACCTTCGGTGTGGCATTTGTTAGCGTCATAATGGAAAGCTCAATTAGCTTTAGCGGGATGCTTATAGACTGTAGCCAACATTTAATTTGTCTTCTTCTATGCTGGCGAATGCTTGTTTGAAGTCCACGAATAAGCAGTAGATGTCAATATTCATATAGCTTCTCGAAAATTTGAGTCGATATGAAACCTTAATCTATTGTAGACCAGTTGGCTTTGAAACCAGCTTAGTAATCGTCCAGAATTTGTTCGGAATATTCGCGTACACCAGTTTTAAGTAAAGTAAAGTAATTTTGGAGCTGCCTCCATTGCTACCCAAGCATTTAAGCAAAAAAAAAGAGACACACAATTATCAACAAAGAGAACAACTTTATTTGATTTATCATTTTCGCATTTAAGTCTAACGTTTAATACATGGGACTATAAAATATAGTATTTTAATATATGTACGTATAAAAATCGAGTACATACACCACATTGATATTAGAAGGTCATTGGTTGATTACAAACATATTCACACACAAAATATATTGACGCCACTGAATGAACACAGGCCAGGCTCTTACCAAAATTCGGTTAAGGCACAAAACTAGGAAGTCGAAACGTTGCCAATAAAAATTGAAATATTTATAACAAAAATTATAATTAAATTTAATTTAAATACATGTGCATTAGACATTGAAGTTTCAACAACAATTCCCATAAACCAACATAAGCGATATAAATGTGGTCGATGCTGAGGGGAGAAATCGAAAAATATAATGGGAATTGTGGGGGAAACTTCTAAATGCGCTTTGCAAAATCCTCCATTATTTTGTAATACCAATCGAACTTAAAAGAAGAAATTATTTTTCTGTAACTCTAATTTCCGTATTTATGAATTTATGAATTTTTATGTTGGATGGCGTATCAATTTGCTCAAAGCCACATTTTGCAATTAGTCAACTTTCAATTTTTGCTTAACATCCAAAAATAGACTTTGGTAAACGATATTGGCTCGTATAAGGCCATAAAATAATAATAACATAGAATAAAGGGGAATGAAGTGTGCGCATCTGACAGCGCAAAAAAGGCGTCGATAACAGTAGTAGATTATCAATTAATGCTACCCACGTTTATCACCTGATTTACTCGTTGGCACTTATTGTAATTGTCTTGCCTTTGGGATCATCAAAACGGTCCATAGTGTTGATATCCATCATCCAACAAATACCAATGAAAAGGATCGCAAGTAAAATTGCGGATACAAATAGGCCGCCAAGGATTGCAGGGGTAACAAAGCCAACGCAATTCCACGAGTCGCCGAATGCAAAATATGTTCCTGCTGCCGTAACTGTAGCACCAAAAGGTGCTTGGAATTGCACGGAATTCCAAAAGAGTTGGTCACCAGCCGCTGAATAAACAGTCAAATTGCCGCAATAGTATGAAAAGGCTGGAGGTGCGTTTATACCGTTAGTACGGAATTGTGTTGCATTATTGTAAGTCAATAGCTTCATGTAGTAGTACCCCGACACCAGCGCAATATCGAAAGTAATAGTGTCTGCAGCAGTAGCGCTGGTAAGTGTAACAGTAAAGTCGGTGCTGTTGTTCTCCACGATTTTCATATTGCTAACTATAATTTCTTTTGAAGCGGCACTTCCAATCTGAACAGTCAAATTGGTGAAGAAAATCTGAAACTTAGTGTCGGAAAATATGTAACCACCTTTTGGCGCCGCAGTCTCCGAAACGGAAACGGCACGACGTGAACGTTCTCTAGCAGGTGTGGATGTATACAAAAAGACTGTTGGGCAGGATACTTCCTTCATTAGATTTGCAATAGCGAAATCTGTACATAAAAAGAAAATTTTAATAAGGAGTTTTTGGGCGTTATTCAAAAATAAGACTCACCATGTGCTTCCAAAGTTTCTGCACGACTTAGCTCAGTTTCCTCATTGAATCGCAAAAAAACAACTTTGTTGGCTTGACACTTTAGTGGCGTTTCAAGCTTTCCACTATTAGAGAGTGTAACCACACTGTAGTCGGGATCTAACGATTCCAAAACTTTATTTGCATTTTTGACACTACGGTAGAAAGTTTTCGGTGAGATGCTGCTTAAGTGAGCGTAACATGACTGTTGTTGTTGTACTACACTGCATTGTGACTCAGTGCAATTTTTCTTACAAAGGAAGTCGTGGGAAGACAGCTAAGTATATAAAGAGTTTTAAAATCTGTGGTTATATTCACACTTTTATGGACTACTTACACCAGATTCTTGAATCGCAACAATCATGTGGTCTTTGGCCAGCGGTGTTAGAATGCTAGAGAATTCTTCATTTTGTATTGTTGTCAACGCTGCGCGTGTTGGGCTGTGGGAAAAAAATTAAATTATATTTTCACTATAAAATTATACCGAATTTATCTTCGCACCTGTCTGCAAGCAACAGGACGGGGTTCTCCGCTGCTGTTGCAACGCCTATTACGAACAATGTCAAGAGCAGAACTTTCATTTTCGTTTTTCTCGGAAGCTTGGTACTTAAATGTAAAGCTTTAAAATAATTTTACTTAACACGGCCAAACCGAAAATTTAACGAAATTATAAGGTATTAATGGCAAAAATTATATTTCTTCACCTTCCCATGAAAATTCGCTCTGTCAAAATGCAAAATTCTCTGTCGTTGCATATGACAGTCATGTGATATATTCGAATGGCACCCAAATTCGAAATTCGAACTACAGAACGAGACTCGTACTCGTGACACTCAGTGTTGCATGCTGCTCCTACAAATAATCAGATATAAGACTCCTTAAGTAAATGCTTTTTTAATCACCTAACCAAGGCGCATTCAGCAGATAGTAGCGGTAGAATAAATAAAAACAGGAGGAATGTATTTTCTCCAGAATGAAAAAATCTATAAACACTTGACACTTTGGAGCAATTTAAACAAAATTTGACAATTTAGAGATGAGATATAAGAAAAAAAATTCCAACACTGCTGCTACTCCTGTTTAATATGCCTTGGTCCGTACCGAGATATGAAGAAACGCTAAGAACCTATAAAACAAAACACTTAAAAAATGTGTAAGACAAATATTCTGAAGCAGTATGCAGTTTTTAAAACTAAAATGACAACATTGTTTTCTTCTATGAGATCAAGGCGGGTCTATTAAAGGTGGTATCGGCAAATCAGCTGGTTTGTTTTTATTCTTTCCCATGTCCATGTGGCTGTCAGCCCAGAGTGAAACAAGGCGAATTAATTTTCTTTGTTTTCTATTTTGCCAATAATTTGCTTTCACAATCAAACTTACAAAACATTGTTGTTGGTCTAGTGCCACCACCTTTAATGAATGCGCCTTGTATTTGACCAAGGTAGCCAGGCGAATTCATATATGATGATGTTGTTTCACCAGCTGATTGGTGGCTGATTGTCAAAAAGAGAGTATTTGTATTTTCTTTCCCTCTGCTTCCTTCCTTCTTCCTACCATTGCACAGAGAACAGAGAACGTTAATGTTCTTAATTGGAACGTTAATGTTGTATTGCATTGGTAGCAGTAGAGCAGCTTATTTGACTTTTTGGAAATTTTATGTGCTCTCTATTAATTTATTTATTGTCAAACTTTGCTTAAATTTGACTTTCTTATTGTCTAGAAAAATTAAGCACCAAAAAAATCTCAAGCCCCTGACGAATTTGACATTTTAAAGAATTCAAGCAACAATAAAATAAATCGTAATTATTGGTTTTGCTCTACACAAGCAACCTAATAGATGTGCCTTATATATTACCTAATACCAAATGTCAAAATTTCTGCGGCACTACATAAGGATATAGCAACTTTTAGTTTTTAATCACAATGAATTTAGACGCTATTTTTAAATCGTAATTGTGAGAGAAGGTGAATATTGGACCTGGAGAAATTACATCGTATATGTATTTGATGCTATGTGAAAAAAATGTAAATGTTAATGATGGATAAAACCGTAACTAATCACAAAAGTTTTCTACACGAAAAAATTCACAAGTGCAGAGCACATAGGAAGGCAGTTTGTGATAGAAATTAAAAGCAGAAACAAAAACCAAAACATCACAATTTCTTTAAAATTCTTCCATTTTAAGAACCATAAATGCTAAGAAACTTGTTTTGGTGTTAGATTAACTCTTCTGCCGGTAGCTGAAACTGAAAATGGTTGTGTCATCATAAAATTACCTGAAGTTGGTTGATGTCAAACTCTATCATGTGCATGTGGTGCCGATTCTGCGGCATAAAATGGAAACCCCCATTTCAGAAAACTCATTTCCTCATCCTAGCACGGCACACTTTATTTTATTGCAAAATCAAACATGAATATATTTGGAATATGTTAAGTAATAAAATAGTTTACGAATATCATACTGTATGAAAACTTATATCAAAAGCTATTTCATTATTCATCCATTTTTCGTAAGTTTCTGAGAACAAATTGATAGTCTACATATATGTGAACAAGTTATAATACGAGTTTAGAAATTTATTTGTAGAGAAGGCAGCAAAATTGTACAGATATAAAAACACTATCTGGCAACACTGGCTGTTATCAGCTGAAGAGAAGTCCAAAAACAGATCAAAAGTATAATATACAGTTTCGTCAATAATCATAACAAACATAATACACAGAATGTGTTGAACTACGGAATTATAAAAACGGCATGCGTATACAAAGAAAATGGTTTCGAATGTTGAAAAACAGTTGGAAACGAATACGCCGGCGGCGTTTGTTGCTCATCATCAGCGTGTTACTACTTGTTTTGTGGCTATTCATCCCGGTAAGTCGACTCGACCGAGATTAAATACTCATTAATATACATATATTTAACTTATTTTCACTTAAAGCCAAAAATGTCAGCAAAATCCTTGTCATACTGTGAACCCATTGACGTAGTCTATACTTGGGTTAATGGTTCCGATCCTGCATTTACTGAATCGGCCCGCCGGCATAATCCCTTCTATGATCCCGCACGATTCGATGACAAAAACGAACTTCGCTATTCATTGCGTTCCCTCGAAAAATATGCCTCCTGGGTGCGACACATTTACATTGTCACTAATGGCCAAATTCCACATTGGCTCGATCTTAGCTGCGAAAAGGTTACCGTGGTGCCACATGAAGTACTCATACCGAAGCCCGAACTGTTACCAACATTTTCTAGCTCCGCCATTGAAACGTTCATACATCGTATACCACAGCTGTCACAACGTTTCCTCTATTTGAATGACGATATTTTTTTAGGTGCACCACTCTACCCAGAAGATCTGTATACTGAGTCAGAAGGTGTGCGTATTTACCAAGCCTGGATGGTACCAGACTGTGCTGACGACTGTCCCTGGACGTACATTGGTGACGGTGCATGCGATCGGCACTGTAATATTGCGAAATGTCAATATGATGGAGGGGATTGTAGCATTTTTGGAACCGGTAAAAGCGAAGAGGATATGCTAGCACACGATATTAATGAGCATGAAAAGCCAAATAACCTAAAATCGGTGCAAATAAATGCAACGACCCACGGAGAAATAAGACATTTTCCGTTACGAAAAAAATTTCGCAACAAGAAGCACTCTGCGCAACGTAATGGCTCACACTTTCGAGAGCTTGTTCGACATAAAAATCTCAGTACACTTGCGGAGTTAAGGAAGATTGTTGACAATTATAATAACCAAATCAAGTCAGATGCTCATGCCAAGGAACAAATCCTATATACACCCACCCCTCGTGCAACAATTAAATATGGAGAAGAAATAGTAAAAACGTTAAAAAACGATTCGAGCAAGGATATCTACTCACATTCCCTTATATACACAAACATGTTGCTTAATCGGCACTATGGGTTTAAAGCACGTAATGTGCTAGCGCACGTCGGTTTTTTATTAGATCGAAACATAATAAATGCGATGCAAAAAAAATTTGCTAACGAAATTGACATTACCATCTCCAATCGTTTTCGCTCAACGGATGATTTACAGTTTGCTTTTAGCTATTACTCATTTATAATGAGTGAAACCATCACTTTTACGGTGGGGCAAATATTTGACGAATTTGATACTGACAATTCGCATACATGGTCGGATCGCGAAATACGCACTTTTTTGGCACGTATGTATCCTCTACCTCTAGATTGGTCAGCAGTTCGTTTCTTCGAAGAGGTGGTAGGCAACTGCTCGCGAGACTTGGATATAACTCATAAAAGTACTGAACAGTATACAACTCTTGTTTACGAACGTTATGAAGATTCCAATGTGGTTAGTATAAATAATATATATTTACCTACAAACTATACACTTATTGACCCACCCTTATAGCCGACTATTTCGCGTGAGCTAGTGGAACACTGTCATTTGTTGGCAGAAGCATTGGAATCAAATTTTGCCACACGTCCTAAATACAAATATAATATAAATCCAAAGCGTTCTATCCACAATAATTTTATGATGCTAACTTCCAACGTCTCGGACGTAGTAGATGGATTTGATAAAATACGACGTAATCCAAGGTACAAATAATATACCAAACACCTTTCCTTATAGTTTGTACATGTAGTATATGTAACATTTTGAATTTTTAGGAAATTTAATTGTATTAATGACAATTTAGAGCCTCACCATGTAGAAGATAACGAACTAATCCGGCATTTGTTGGAAGACTTCTACCTTTCTTTCTTTCCTCGGCGTAGTAGTTTTGAACTGCAATATGAATATCGGAATCGCTTTACCACTTGGCATGATTACCAACGCTGGCGAAGACGTAAACGTGCTGCCCTGGTTGTAGGATATGTAGCCAGTGCGGTACTTATATTATTTATTATACGATTTATATGCATACATAAAGCGAAAATTGTGCGTCGCTATGTGCAAAACCTGTAACTATTTCCAGTATATTGTGATATTTTCGAATAAGTTGAAAATGTACTTAATGACATTATTCAAGGACCCATTGCAATAGCAAATTTTGCAATATAGTGTATAATAAGCGCAAAAGTCAGGATATTTATAATCATAGATCATTAAATGGATTTGATATTCAATTTAAGCAAAATACCTACATAACATATGTATGAGTATATATACACGTATACTCAAAAAAGAGGCTTATAAATACATACGATATTAAAATAATTTTCAGTGGCTTCTGATATAATATAACCCCTTATACAGTTAGCATTTTCAAATAATAGATTTTTTTTTAATTTTTTTTTCTTAATGTGCATATATTTTTAGTCTCAAATTTTAACACGACCTTCTTAAGGGGGGAAGCTGGTCTAGAATTTTGAAAAAATCGAAAAATTTTTTTTTGTCTTTAAAGGTGCTTTAGGGTCTTAGAAATAATATACCAAATGAGGGATGCCAGCAAAAATGTCTAAATGCCCAAATTTTTCATTCGACGGCAGTGCCTCGCAGGTATGCCCCGAACGCTATTTACAACTTTAAACGCGTTTTTCTCGAAATCACTTTTTTTAAACTGGCCGAAGACATAACTCGAACAAATCTTTACCGATTCTTACGAAATTTTGACAATACATTCGAAATACCTTTCTCCGGAGACGTACGTAGGATTTTTTATTTATATTACATAGTTTTTTTTTTAATCAACAATTTTATGTCGTTCTTTATAGTGAAAATTGTAACTTTTTGTTCAAACGTGCACCATTTCGCGAAAAAACAAAATATCGAAAAAATCCTACGTACGTCTCTTTCTGTTGTTATATAGAAACTATATTAAAAAAATTTTATTTTTTGATCCAGGACAAAAATTAAGGAGTTTACGTCTTCGGCAATGGACCCACTAGAAAAAAAGGCGCCTTAGGAGAACTGCTGGACAGCGGCCATTTTGAAATTAATTCAGACGAAAAATTTTGTATTTGAACCATGAAAGCTATATTATTAAACCTATTTCACAGATTTTCGATTGATTCCTTTGTTGAGTCAAAATAAATTCATAAAATATGCCCATTTTTTGCGCTCTAGACCAGCTTCCCCCCTTAAATATATTATTTTAGTTATGTATTATGTATAATTAATCGAAAAATTTTTCTCACCGTTAAATATTTTTTTATAAACAGTTTAAGGTCGAAATTTGGTCAAAAATCTATTTTTTTTTTTAGAAACCGACATTTTGTCGAAAAAATTTATTTTGCTTATTCCTTCGATTAATTACTATTATAATTTTACATTCTTCTTCTTAATTGTCGCGAAAACCGCATACGCGATTTTGGCCGAGTTTAACAAAGCGCACCAGTCGTTTCTTTCTCGTGCTAACCGGCGCCAATTGGACACACCAAGTGAAACCAAGTCCTTCTCCACCTCATCTATCCAACGCAGACGAGGCCTTCCTCTTCCTCTGCTACCACCAGCTGGTACCGCATCGATTTAATAGCAATAGATTTAACATTACTTTAACGAAATCTGTTTGGTTTTTTTTAATTTCAGAGGATCCAGTTCAAAGATATAGTGGTCACTCCAAACGTCTTTTTTGTTAGGAACTCCCGGAGATCAGCTGTAGCTCCTTTCGAAATAAACATTTTTACTAATACTAAGTCTTAAGATACAGTTAAAAGATAACATAAGATGTGTACAAATTTTTAGATTAATAAATTTAAAAGTTTTCTCACAAAAAATTCTGGAAAATTCGTTTTTTTCGGCCTTCTAACTGTATATATATAACTATAACCCCATAAGACAAATCTATTTTTATTTCTCGCTTTTGACTAGATTACCTCGAACGTATGCACCAAAAACTGATCTGAATATAATCAAACGAAGATGATATTTTTTTTTAATATTAGGTATAATTAGCATGCATCTTTTTCTACAGGGTTTCGGAAAATCAACTTCCGCCGAACACCTCTGTATGACTGCCAATTTAGTTGAACAGTGTCGGATGTTCATTTTTAATAGAAACCAACAAAGTCTATTACATGTTATTTCTTTTTTTCATTTTTATTTAAATGGTGGGATGACAATCCTCATATCTCCATGGTATTCCACCGTCTCCGAGATCACTGGTGTAAGAGGGATGGTGCGTAATAACAAGTTAACAGCATTTTCTTCACCTTTTTAATCTGGCACGAACTTATTTAACTCTTTTGCTAGGATAAGCCACTAAATGAGAGCATAAACATATGTAAGTCCTTACACCAATTCAGGCAAATCCAGAGAATTGGAATAGCCGCAAAGTGTGAAGGCGCCTTGCGTAGAATATTTCCGTTAAAAACTTAAACGGGCGCAATCAAGGCAAAATCATAGAAGTTGACTTCAATAGAACAACTCATTTACATTTATTCTGTTTTAGCTATTGAGTAGTTTATTGTCAAAAATTCAATGAGAATGTAAGCAAGTAAGCAAGGCAACAACAGAGAAGCAGGGCACTTCAACATTCAAACCAATGTGGATTCTATAATAATGTTATAATAATTATTAATAAATAATAATAATGTTATAATAAAAATTAATAAATCACCGAAATTCAAATCAAGAAAAAAAAAAAACAAATCAGTTGGTATTGCGAAGTCACATACAGAAGATGGCGCCTTCCGAAAACCATTGCTTAATTTTTCGCGAGTTTGAAAGGTGAACACCGCGCCCGATAATGATGAAAAATAAATAAACAAAAATTTCTGAATGCATGCAAATCATAACTGACGATATAGTGCATATGAAAATCGCTCATCGCAGACCCCATGCAATAAATCGTAGAAATTATGGCAATACTTCGTTTTTAAATTTCTCTTTTTATTTTATAAATTTGCCCCCATCTGTATTATATCAAATGGGATGATTTGTATGAGATCAGCGCAATGCGAATCTATCAAAGATAGTATCGGTAAATCAGCTGATTTTTTTTTTTTTTGGGGATGTTAGCACAGAACGAAACAAGGCGAATTCATTTTTTGTTTTCTACTATGCCGATACTTCGCTTTGACAAACAAACCAAGAATGGTACTCAATTCGCCTTACAATCAAACGTATAGCGTTTTTGTCTAGTGCTATCCAGGGGCTAATAACAGCAACAACGGTATCGATTGTAACCAAGTCGAATTTAGTATTCTATCATCCTTAAGAATGATAGAGAGAAAAAGTACGTTCACATATGCATTAATTACCTGTATTTATGTTAATGGACTTACACCACTTTCAAAGAAAACGGCTCAATTGCTTTTATTCATCATGCTAACTAACATCCCATTTTAAAGTGAATTTTTCTACACACCAGTAATCTCAATTGCACGACGGCTGGAAACTCTGGCGATTTGTGGAAGTTATTCCCGCTATGTTCGTCAAAGCACAAAACAAAAACAAAAAGAATTTCTAATTTGTTGTTTTAATGTATTAAAATTTCTTAATTAATAGGAGCATTGTTTTAGACACAAACATGTTTTCAAAGCCTAATACAGGATTGCGCGTACGGCCCAATCGAGGCGAAAATTTACCATTTCCACAAATCGAAAAACCTAGGCCAATAGGATATTTTAGTGTAGTGGGTGGTATTTTACGTGAATACGAGCCTTCAGCACAACAATTGCACTACTATAGGCCGCCATCACCCAAAAAATTTCCGCTTGATCTGAATGAAGGTCTACAAGAAGCTATTAAAAAACCAGAATCCGTCTATGACGAAGGACTCGATCATATTTTGAAATTTATATTCGATCATCGCGATCGTCTTACAAAGCCATTGGCGTCCTCCGAAGGTTCTCTACGCAGCCTTTATGCCGAATTTGTGTGTTGGCGCGGTTTACTGCGTTTGCTTATGTGTACGCCGTATGAGTACCGAAATGATTGGTCGATTGCTGTAACGCGTTTCAACGGTACCTTCTATCTCTGGAAGCGTGACACAGACCAAGAAAAAATACAACGCGCTAAGGAATCTGTACAACAACGTACATTTGCTTCTTACGGATTTAAATTTGAACAATATTGCCTGTCAGGTTTGTAAAAAAAATAGACCATAATAAATGTTTGACGCTAAATACCCATAGAATCACCATTTCTCGAACCGAACTCTACCGGACCTGTTGATGAGTGTAGTGAGTTTTCTTGTGTTTTTACAACCAAACTTGGCGGCTTGGATGTGCTCTATGGCGCTGAAATGGATGGAATCATAAGTGAACAACCTGTTGTGCTGTAAGAATAGTACATGGAAAAGTACTTTAGTTACATCTTTCGTACAATGTAATATTTTCAGTGAAGGCGAAAATGCCACAAGCCTGGATAATTTGAAATTCATTGAGGTAAAAGTGCGACAAGGTAACTTAAATAGGAATCAACTTCAGTCCTATAATCGTCACAAAACTCGGAATTGGTGGTGCCAATCCTTTTTAGTTGGAATACAAGATATATATGTAGGACTACGGAACGAGAGAGGGCTGGTTGACCGAATCGAACACACAGAGGTACGCGCCCTACCCAAGCAAGGAGTGGTAAGTAGCAAAATACAATTAAAGAATAAAGCTTTTTTGAAATATATGTACATACATTCCATAGGCTCATTGGACACCAAATGTGTGCGTCACATTTCTCATCGAATTTTTAAACCGCATACGAACACTAATGGCCGACGTAAATTGTCCATATACTACTTTTGAGTTTTACTTCAACTCTAGTCGAGGTACTATAACGTATGAAATAATAAAAGGCAAAAGTGAGCATTCTTTTTTGCCGGACTTCTATATAGAACTTATGCATCCCAAGCAGCCTGTTGTAAATGAAAACACGATTCATTTGCAGAGGACAGGTGGAACTACAGTAAAAAATGAAAATGTCTAGAGACAATAAATCAAAAAAAAAAAAAAAAAAAATGTATTAAAATAAAACACTATAAATGTACGTTCTTTCCTATCAATATGTTTTATTGAAATTAGAAAAAATATTTGATAACTAACCGTTATGCTTAAATGAAAGGAGTACATCTCATTAGGCGTCCGTTACTAGCGAACTAGATGTGTACAGAATGTTTAAACTTATGTAATGGAAAAATCTGACATTTTAATTGCCGCGCTTATGCATTAAACACATTCAAATTCTCATATCGCGATTTTAACTAATCTCAGCTTTAACTTCTACAGTTCGGTTTTCTTCGGTTTGCCGCTACGATCAAAGCCCTTAAGCTCCTCTGTAGAGTGTTTGGCGATGTATTTTATAAAGTCATCAGCTTCACGGCCTTCGTTGTAAGCAACAGGCTTATCTTTGGCATCTTTAGGCAACCAGAAAAGTGTCGGGAAACCGCGGACATTGAATTCCGGTGGTACATCGTTGGCAGTAGCGTCCATTTTTACTAGTGCTACGTCTTCATCCAGCAATTTTTCGGCAACCTCATCAAATACTGGCGCCAATTTCTTACAGTGTCCGCACCATGGTGCATAGAATTCAACCAATGTATCTTTGTTATTATTTAATACTACTTCATCAAAGTTTTTCGCTACCGCAATTTTTACCGGAGCGTTATTATTTTCGGGAATGGCTTCAGACTTTACGTATGGCTCAAGTTCGCCATCAAGCAACTTTTCAACAAATTCACGGAGATTTTCAACAGAGAACTCCTCCTTCAGTGCATATTTGAGATTCTTTTCGTCTCGTGCAAGGATGACTGGTTTATCACCAACGAAATCATAACCATATTCATTCAATTCATGTTGGAAATCATCCTTTGCACTAATAGCAAACGACGCTTTATTAATAAATTCTTTTGCTACTTTGAGAACACGATTGCGCCAGTAATTTGTGCCCTTAGGGTTCTTTACATAATCAACTGAGTAATATGCAACAATAAGTGGATTTTTGAAATCGCGTACTGTATCCTGAGTGCGTTGGCCGACTAAACCATGGCTATAAAAATATATTCATATTGCATTACAACATTACAAACAATAACCAAAAATACTTACAAATTCTCCTTAATAAACGCACTTAATTCAGGTTCAGTTGATCCCTCAAATTTAACAGTCGATTCCTCGAATTTGTTGGCCAGATGTGGTGCACGGATAAGCACAATCTTTTCACTGTGCATAGCATAAATGGGAAAATATATATTTTTTCCAATAAGGAGAAATAAGATAAAAATAGTTTATTTCTGGTAGATTTACAAAATATATATGTAATACACAAAAGTTATATTAAAATAGTCTTGAATCAGTCTTTTATTTTAATTTAGTTTCTCTCTTCTCTTCTCGAAATTCTGCATTGACTTACGTTTCTCCAAATTTAGCCAGCACGTCAGCATCGCTACTATGGCCAAAACGATATTTCTCGCGATTGTTATCAGCAAATTTGAGGAACAATTTAGCTAGGGCTACATCTGGATCTTCGAAAAAGCCGAAAACAGTTGTATCCTTCGTGTCAAGGAAATTATTAAATTCGTTGAGCGACTTAATATTTCTAGAAGCAGGTCCAACTTGAGCCCTCATGTACTTCACGATACCATTTGCCTCACGAGGACCACTGTAGTCTTGCGAAACTGAATCGCCGCGGAATATTTTAAGTGTGGGATAACCGCTGACTGAGAATTTACCGCATGTTTCTTTTCCGGCCTCTGTACAGTCAACCTGTGCATTTAAAATAGTAATAAATTACATGTTTATCATTTAAACTAAAATTTCATCTGTTTTGAACTCACTTTTGCCAAAGCAATAGGAGGGTCGTCATTCTTCACAATTTCTGCTGCTTTTGCATACTCTGGCTTCAGTCTTTTACAATGCCCACACCTACAATCACAAAAAAATGTTTAATAATGTTGAGTGTTTCTGAGAAAATAGAAATTTAAACAGAAAAGAGAATTGCTTTCTTATCATAACTATGTACTATTCCAATCGTAAATTACATTAATAGACCTAAAATGGTGATGCTGGCTAACAAAGTTTCTTATCGCTAAATGTAAATCTTATCGCCATTAAATTGTACACAATTTTATTTTATGGAGTATGAAAAATTAGTTTTTTAACGGTTTCCTTCTTTAGATCAATTTATATAAATATCTTCCTTTTACTTTCGAAATCGAATCGCATTGATGACCTTTGAAGTACATACATATGTACATATACATAAAGGAAATAGTCCGCAATGAAATATGATGTCAACTAAATAAAGTCTAGAACGTGTGGAACGGGAATGCTTCCGTACTATGTGAACACAACAGCGGGACATATTGCAAAGCCTTTGACTATTTATTTTTTATTTAAAAATCCATATAAAAAATTTACGATATAAATATAAAAAAAAATTATCAAAAATTTAAATATTTCAAATATCACTATATATATGGAACCAAGTCGAATCTATTAAAGATGGTGTTGGTAATCACAATGAAACAAGGCGAACTCATTATTTGTTTTCTAGTTTCTTAATACTTGGCTTGACAATCAAACGTACAGAACAGTATTGTTGGTCTATTGCCACCACCTTTAATGAACGCACCTTGATATGGAACGTGTAGCAGGTATTGAAATAGAGAGAGAAGCAAGGCGAATCTATAAAAAGTGGTAGCGACAAAATGTACATGTATTTTGCAAATTGGTATTCTGAATGTCAATATTTCAATCAGAATGTAAGCAAATACGGAAGCAGGCGACTTTGACATTCAAACCAATAAGAAAACAAACTAACTTATTTACCGGTATCACCTAAAGAAAGATGGAATATAAGATTATGCCTTCTCAAGTCGGAAGTCAGTACGAAAAATAAGCAAACAAAAAGAACAGGAAAAATAAAGGTCAGTATACTAGACAGAGCTCAATTACGTTCCCACGACAGTCGGTTCTACATAACAGGAACCGCCCGGATTTATATCTGGCTAAGGACTGTCACTTCAGCATATACACGGGGAATGTTTATGCTGCTACAACAATAACGGATATTGTAGCAGGTTTAACTCCTACCCATCCAGGATCGATCCCGACATATTCAACATATGCCCGGCACGTGCATGTACCCCGCATATAGCATAAATCACGCACACATACTCCTACATCTAAAGGTTTGTTTTCTGTACCGACACCATTCAATCGTATGTACGGAAATCGAGTCCCTTTTATGTATAATTCATAACATAGGATAAAGTTCATTATGCGCAACTACAGCAGTATTATTTTTTCCAACTAAGTTGTATATTATCATCATTTGTGGTTTATACGAGTACATAAGTATATAACAAGGCGCATTCATTAATAGATTCGCCTTGATATGTATGTTATTAAATTTTCTAAGGAATAAGTCACGAATGTTTTTCGACATACCCATATAGCAATGAAATAAGACTTTGTTTTTCCTTTAGATTACTAATTTTTAAGGTATTGCACATTTGATAAACTAATAAAATATATGATAAACTTAAAAATTTTCACAATGTTTTAGAATCTACCACGATTTTTAAGGCCTATCTACCATCTAACACCGCACCTGTAACATTTTGTACCTTTAAATTTTCTTTAAAGGAAAAAATAATTACTCTCATCAAAATCGAAATATAATAAATTTAATTTATCAACGTGTTTTAATTACTCGTACTTCTTTCGTTCTTTCTTGGTAAGCTTAAAAAAGTGCGAATGAGACACGGTCATTCCAACTAAATCAAAAATGGCTTCCGGTAGAGATGACGTGTATTAATATCTTTGCCGGCTTTATTGGACTTTTTAGACGCATTCAATTCATTGCAAATAGTAATAAAGCACAACTTACCATGGCGCATAAAACATAACCAGTGTGGTTTCGTGCTCTTTTAGCACAGCATTGAAATTATCATCAGTCAATTCCAGCACATCTTGCTCTCCTCCAGCAACCAATGCCACAGAAAGGCATAGAATTACTAATAATCTGTGCATTATATCTCCACTTTGTTCGATCACTATTTATTTAACTGTAATCACAATTTCAGTTGAGGTGTTGAATTCCCCAATTATGTTTTGTTAATATAATACTTTCGGTAAAATTATTAGAACTCCATACGCATCTACCGGCTTCGGATGATGAACGCAAATTAATTGATTTCTTTGCTAGTGTAGAGTTGTACGTATGTATAGTTAACGTTGCTACCACACTGGCACATTCGATGTACATTATCGAAAACTTAGTATTTAAATTCTGCCCGCAAACACATTATTGTGCTTTATTTCACATTAAAAAAAATAAATATTTTTTTATTATATTAATGGCTGTTTGATTTAATAATTTGGTATAAATAATCAGTTCTGTTTATAAATTCAATAGATCTGGCAGCAAAGTTTTCATTGATTTTGTGTTGGCTATATCTGATTGGCTATCGCCGTGTGGAGAAAATTCCTTTCAACTTTGTATATTCATATGTTTTACACATTGACAAGTTTATGTGTAATATTACAAGTATTAAAGATACTGTGATAACTTATAAAAAGGAATGTGAGAATTTTTGGAATTTTCATAAAAATTTGAATATTACCTATTATAGAGTAGAATTTAAATTTTGGCTGAATATTCGTTTATGTATATAAATGTAAATAAATTATTTGAAACGTCTTCGCTGATAAATATATGCGTACCCCAACAAATGTGTGCGTATCATTTCAGCAATTTTATTTTTTTCGAATAATCTGGCAGCTGTTCACATGCAACTCACGACTTCGTGCGTGAGTATACACGAACACAACTTATATTAATCGTGTTTTTATAACTGCAAGTTGTAGTTAAAGCTTATTTATGTGCAAAGTAAAATCTTGTGAGTTGTATTACATAAATTAGACTCAAACCTGGATTTAACCATGAGCAATAAAAGGAAATCGGAAATAGAACTCCATTTAAGAAATGAAGACAAAAGATATTCACTGTTTACTCCTACCTCTGTGCGGAGTTCCGTGTGGAAACATTTTCAAGTAATAAAATTCTTGGACACTGTGGAAAACTTTGCACGTTGTAACCATTGCGCAGAGATTTTGTCATATGCACCTAGAAGCGGTACGGGCAGCCTGTTGCGCCATCGCTGCGTGCGTGTTAGAGCAAATAATTCGCAAAAAAATCTACCGGCAACACAAAGCGTTTCAAGTTTTATTCGTAGCATGTTGCCCAAGAAGACAAAAGAAGATATATTAAAATCGCAACTAGAATTTATCTCGAAAGATTTAAAATCTCTTAATACTACAGAAGGTAGGTGAAAACAAAAGAGCTGACTCCACATTATTTATTCCGCACTTTTCATGCATTAATGAAGTTGGTTATGCAAACATGGCATAGCAAGCGAGGCTGATAGTACTACACATAACTCTCAAATAATGTAACTAGCATTTAACTGAAATTTAAATATAATAGAAGTGGAGGCAAAGTTAAATCCCAATAAATTATGGGAAAATTAAAGAGCTGACAGATGGGGCAAAAAAAAAGCTTTTAGAAATAATGTAGTCTTGCAAACTTTTGTAAAGTGATTGCAGGAACTGTAACATTGTGCAGCTAAATAACTTTAAGAAAACATTATTAACTTTTGGAAACCTTTTTTGGCTGGTATAGCTAACAATTTACCGCAGTACATTTGAACTTGTAGTGCGGTTGCGTGATTGGGCATCCGTTAGGACATTATTCGTTAGCTATTATCGTGATATTGAGGAGTCCAAAAGTAGTAGTTCTACTGAGGGCGTTTTAATCGTGATTAAAAACACGATCACTTTGTAAAAAAGGAAACTAAAAAACGTCGATATCAAGTTAAATTAAATTATCTATTTTTTTTTAATATTGTAATGTATTTGTTATATAAAGGGTGGTTAAGTTTAAAGGGCCGGTTTTGATTTTGAATAAAATACAATTTTTTTTAGGAAATTATTGTCATTTCTCTTTATTATGATAATATTGGTAAGACTCAATTACGTATAGAACAAAATATTGGCCAAATTGCCACCGCGACCTCGGCGGCACACCTCCAAAGACCACCAAATGCAAATAGTCCCTTATCTAAAGGGTGGTTAAGTTTCAAGGGCCGATGTTGATTTTGAATAAAATACAATTTTTTTTAGGAAATTATTGTCATTTCTCCTTATTATGATAATATTGGTATGGCTCAATTACGTATAGAATAAAATATCGGGCAAATGGCCGTCGCGGCCTCGGCGGCACACCTCCATCCGATGGTCCAAATTTTCGATGACGCTGAGGCATAATTGAGGTTCTATGCCGTTAATGTACCGAATTATCTCATCCTTTAGCCTTGAATTGTGGCTGGCTTATCGACGTACACCTTTTCTTTTCAAATAACCCCAAAGAAAGAAGTCCAACGGTGTCATTGACGTTAGGTGTGGTTCACATTCAACATCGGTCCTTGAAATTTAACCACCCTTTATTATTTTCTATTTTAAAAAGCCGTATTTAAATTTACTTCACGGCAACGCAAATCAATGAATAAAATAATTTGCACTTTATTTTATTTAACAACTTGATTTCCAGATATAAAAATTCAGAATTTTTAGAAAAGTTCTGGGTATCCAATTTTATAGCCCATTTAATATTAGTATAACAAAGTGTAAGTTTTAAGTGTCTGTCAGAAATACTAGCATTGCACTATATTTTATAACTGTATCCGAATTTTTCTAAAAATTCTAAATAAATAGTTTAAGTTTTAAAGTATATTTTAGTTTTTTTTTTTTCATAATAGGGGTATTTTTACAATTTTTACTACCGTGTTATTGAGCTTTCAAGTAGCAACCACATTTTCAGATTTCTTTATATGCACTTACAGTATTGCCACAAAAATGTTTCCATTTTTTACGAGCATAGCAATTCGTTTATATTTTAAAACATAAGGAAAAAATCGCACAGCAGTTTATAAATGTTTCAAAAGTAATTTGCGTACAACTTGTTTATAACGTATTTTACATACCTTACAGCAACGTGCCTTTTTCTAAAAATTACAATTTTTATGTGAAACCTGAATTTTTATGACAATTTTGCCAACTAAAAAACCCACAGTGTTTGCACGTAGAGAAACGTTCTGCCCTTGACCGATAGTTGGCAGTTTTTCTTTAGTTTGATTGGAATTGGGCTGCACATCCAGCTATTTAGTCGGTGGCGATTAAGTTGGCGTATTTTGCGCGATGTGATTCAAGTGAGACCAACTAAATAGGCGACCGATAAGCGTGTTGACAGCTTGTTAGAAAATTCATTAAACCGAATCTAGCATAAAAAAAAAATTGGAGATCTCCAAGTAATTGAGATCATTTCGCAGGTAATTAAAATACCTTTCGTTACATACACATATATACGACGTTTTCTTTCAATTGGTAAGATATATATAAATTTGGCATAAATAAAATTACCTTTGAGGAATAAATAGACGGATAATCTTTTCATTCTAATAGTGCCCACCCTCACCGACGTAAATGTTCGTTACGCGTCAGCTGACACGAGCAAACTTACGAGACCACCATGAAAATGAAAACTCACCAACGTGTACGTTGACGCGGACGCAGGACGTGTGTCATGTGAGAATTTTTGCTCTCTGACTACACAGTGTTGCCAAACAGTACATTAACAAAATATACTTATAGAAATTTAAACTTTAATTAAAATGATTTAAAAGTGATGTTTAATAATGTTAATTATGTATAGATAAATGAATTATTTCCATTGGTTGGATTTTGGCTTTGGTTTATTATACAATGAAAAATTGTACTTGATAACGCGGATGTGTGTAGAAGTGTGTGGGCGAAACAAGCAAACACAAACCGATGTATTTTGTAAACATGTAAACAAACGAAAACAGCTGTTTTTGCGTACTTATGGGCATAAGTTTTGCTAATTTTTGTGTATCTCACGTTAAACAGACCCGGAATACGTGCACGTCGGCGAGTGTGGACATAATAATATTTAAATAATAAAAACATATGCTTTTAATATTAAAGTAATCTGTTTTGTTTATATTCTGATTGAAATTCGTGGAGTTCGTTAAAAATGATTAGCTGATTTTGACATTCAATATTCCCATAAATTGCAATACAATACAATACAGAAACAAATCTTCACTACTTTTTTTTATTTTTCTATGGGAACGACTTATTTACATGGAATTTACGATAAAACCGAATGAATTCTAGGCACATTATTACTATAACTAATAGGACCTAGTAGTTCTAGCATATGTAGATGTACAAATTTTGCTATATTAATATTTCTAAACGCTGAATATTATTTTAAATTATTAATTTGTTTTATTTATTTTTCTTTTCTGTTCTTAGGGGACGGATTTAGGAAATTCGCTCAAGCTTTAATAAATATTGGTGCAGAATATGGCAAGCAAAATATTGAAGAAATATTGGTTTCTCGCCCAATTCTGATAAACAGTCTTATTCCAGCAGAATATTTCAACATAAAGAATCAATTAGAATATATTCTATCAAATAACCATGCCGCCTTTTCTACCGACACTTGGATCGATGAAAGCTCGCAACGTAGTTTTTTGGCATTAACTGCTCATTATATTAATGATGAGTTTATTTTAGATTCAAGTTTATTAGGAACGCGAGAGTTTATATTACCTGCCAAAGAAACCAGTGATCGCATCCATTATTTCGTTATGGACATACTGAATGAATTTCAGATCAAAGATAAGTTAAACCAGAGTGTAATTGTTACCGAAAACTCGTCGGAGTTTGTTGAAGCTTTTCGCAGTTATAAACGTATTTCATGCATCTGTCACAATTTAACCATATTTATGAGAGAAGTTTTGGAAAACAGTGCAATAAAAGAAATTCGCGAACTACTAGAAGCCTCAAAAGGTTTAGCCAACTTCTGCGAAAACTCAGAGTTAAATAGTTTATTGACGATTTCTGTGAAGCAAAATGGAACTGAGGGATTTAGTGCGATATTCGACACTCTTTTGAGTATTTTCACCATGTATAATGAAATCGAACAAGCCTTAATGGAACGAAATGAATGGCAAGAAATCGCCGGCATTAACTTTCATCTTTTAGATCGTGTTCTTTCATTTTTCAGACCTTTTAAAGAATGCTTTGAAATTCTGAGCTCACAAACTTCGACAGTAATAGCAGAATATTGCTTCTGGTATGAAAAATTACAGAGATGTTGTATTATTAGTCCATTGGATTCTGAAGTAATTTCAGAATTAAAAACATCTGCAAAAAGCATCTTGGAGCAAAAAATGAAACCCGATATTATGCACTATGCCGCATGTTTTCTTAATCCACTATATAAAAGAATGGCATTTTTGTCGGAAGAACAGCGTAAACAGTCTCGAATAGCAGTCAATATACTGATGGAAGATTTTAAGAAGCAACAAGAAAGAGATATAGGCATTTTAATGCAATCAGAAGCTGGTTCCGTGGACACTAATAATGTGCCATCAGCATCAAACGCACATAGAGATTTTTGCAACGATTTAAATCTGCATAATGGAGATTGCAACGGTTTAAATGATATCGAAATCGATAATGAATTGTATAAATATTTGGAAATGGAAACTGAGCATCGCAACTTATTGGATTTTTGGAAAAATACGTTAGATCTTCCATTACTAAGGACTGTGGCTCGGCAAATATTAAATATACCCGCTAGCTGTACAAAATGTGGAAGAGCTAGGTTTAGCTTGGGTGATATTTTAGAAGGAGGAAAGGCGAAGATTTCAAGTGAAAGCATTGATCATTTATTGTTTTTACACAAAAATACGGGATATACTACAGTTAAACACGAAAGCAACTCAATGGAAACATAAGCCGAATTTTTTGTAACACTTGTACTAATGCATTCAAAATCATTTTAAACGAAAAAAAGTTTTTATTATATTTTATTAAAACCACATGTATATAAAATATACAATATCCGGTACCATTGTCTCCTAATAAAATCAAAATTTATTAACTGGCATCTCTGTAAGCAAAATCGAACAAAGCTGCATTACTTTCATATTCTGAACTGAATTATTTGTTTACGATTTCTTACTTCTAACTAAATATTAAATATGTTGCAATTGAAGAATAGATCTACACTAGACCTTAAAGAATACACTGTAATAATACCAAGCATATGTGTGGGAAATGCGGCGCAGCTAGCATGCGATTTGTTAATTGCATCCAAGAAGATGCAGAGAGTGGCAAGTCTCATGCACCCAGCATTGATTCCTGTCTTTGGACCATCAGCTTACCAACATGAGCCCGAGGAAAGAGTAGCTGCTTGTGAAATTTATGAATGTGTCAGCAACAAATTGGTTGTTATACAATTTCGAACACCACTTATATCTCGTCATGCACAAAGTTTGCATAATTACTTAGCTGACTTGGTGCAACAAGCCCGAAGAGTAGTGATACTCAGTGCGAGTTTCGGATTTGAAAAACGTGAAATTGGAACTTCACCCTATGAATACTGTGTGTCTGAGCGATTTCGTGGAAGTCATAAAACGCAATTAGCGAATGTGAAATGGATGGAGTTTAAGGGCGAGATGATTTTTGGCGGTGGTAATGGACTGCAGCTTTTCCGCTTATTAAAAGAAAAGGAAGTGCCTGTTATGCTATTATTTCGGTATGTGTTGGAAGGCGATAACTCGACGGATGCTACACTTATAGTTAGAGAGTTGAACGATTTGTGCTCAAGCTTTTTACAATTAGAGGCAGAGGATAAAACGATAAAGTTAACTGTTCCTGTGTCATGGAAATTACTATTTGGGAACGATGTTACTGCTTTCATTTTCTAGGCTGTAATATTTTTTAATATTTGTGTTAATATTTTTAACTGGTTTTGGTTAAATACATGGTGATTAATTTGCTCTTGGCATACATATATAAATAAAGATGTAACTTTTTCAAATACTTATGAATTCTTATAAAACTTGTTGCTTAGTTCAATAGTATAAGATTATGCAGAGATTATACATGAACACCACGATGCAGAGAATGCATTTATTATTATTTTATTTTAATCTTGCACACTGTAAATGGGAACGCATATTTGATATAAATTTTCTATATTCGTTTTTCAGGACCGAAACACATTTTCTCTAAAATACTTCCAAATTCGCTCCATTACTAGTGCTGCAATGGATAAATGTACATACAGTGAGTCACAGTCAAAGTGAGCCACACTTCCTAGCCATCAGATTTAGTAGAAATTTGTTTAAAAATACCACAGATTGGAAAAAAGGTTTGTAGGTTTTCATTATTTGAATATTAGCTTCAATAATTCATCGCTTACATGAAGAACTTTCTTTGTTTATTATAAAAAAATGAACAAAAACTAAAATAATTCACAAATCTATCTCACAGTGAAAGTGAGCAAATTAATACTTTGTTGGGCCACCTTTGGCGGAAATAACGGCTTTGAGACGTCGGGGCATTGATTCTAATAACTTACAGGTATATGTGGAAGGAATTGCACGCAACTCGTCTTGTAAGGCATCTAAAAGACTTTGTTTTGAAGAAATGCTATGTTTCCGCAGGTTTTGGTCAAGACGGAACCATAAGTTTTCAATTATATTTATGTCTGGAGACTGCGGTGGTACTTCCAATACGTGGGGGGCAGTTATATAATAGATATTTCCGCGCAACAAACGACTTGTGCTTAGGATCATTGTCCTGGTAAAAATAGAAGTCGCCTTCGATCCCTAGTTTTTCGACACTTGGCTTAAGATTTTACTTCAAAACGTCTTTATAAACGTATTTATCCATTATGCCTGGAATATGTTGAAGATTTCCAGTTCCATCACCTGCCATGCAGCCCCAAACCATGACGGAGCCACCGCCGTGCTTCATACTGGGAGTTAGGTGTTTCGGCTGAAACTCAGTGTTTTTTTTGTCGCCATACCATCTTCTTACCGTCAGAGCCAAATAAGTTAAACTTACTTTCGTCTGTAAAGAGAACCTACAAAAATATTATTATAGGCTCTACGTTGCATTATACCGTCATGAACCTTTTGCTAGAAACTCATATCCTTGTAGACATATTTCAGCGCAAACTCCAACCTTTTTTTCGATTTTTGCTGCTAATAAATGGCTTGTTTCTGGCCGTATGACCATTATAACCATGCTTTCTGAGAACTCTTCTTACAGTTTCGGGGTTAACGTGAATATTTAGCTGCTCCTCAACCATCTTCGTCAATTTTGGAGCACTAAGATGAGAATTTTTCTTCACTTCCCGCAAAACAAATGCCTCGTCCCTTTCTGAAAACGCCTTTTTTTGCTTTCTTTCTGCTTGTTTCCTACTCTTCCTTCTCTAGTAAAGCGATGTATGATGTGCTGGACAGTTCCTCGACTTTTATTCACACATTCCGCAATTTTTCTTTGGGATTTTCCTTTTTTAAAAAGATCAATTACTAACTGTCTAATTTCAACACTTGTTTGTCGACCCACTTTATAACCACCTCGATAATAAACAACTAAAACACTAAGAATAAGATGCAAGCGAAAATTAATATCCAAAAATACATATCCCGTTATTTTAAAAGAAACAATGTTAGGTGGCTCACTTTGAGTGTGACGTTAGTTTGTGTGTTTGTTTTTGTTCTTCATTATTACTCTTACTTCGGCAGCAAACAATCAGAAAAAATACAGTTAGATTACACAAGCATGCTCACTTGATAAAGTTGACAAAAAATAATGGGTGTTTGAAACTATTTACAAAAGTTGTTTAAACAAATATCTTCAAGGAATTGGTGGCTCACTTTGACTGTGACTCACTGTATGTACAATGTTTTGCACAAATTATTATGAGGGAGTTTAGCACTGTGACCTGAAAGATCTGTTGTACTCCTTCGTGGATTCAGAGCATTTCTCTGAGTCCAACTTCCTCAAAAAATGTGGTATTTTACTGAATTTTATTTTCTTCTCTGGTAAAATATGTTTCCCAGCTGTTGTCTCGCTTATATGTAAGTATATCAGTGCACATGTTTGGCGGTTTCATTTTAATACCTACAGGAGTTGCATTGGAGAGTATTCCCAGTTAGAATTTCTGTGATGATTCTAAAATTATTATTATTTACTTCCATACAACATTTAAATTGGTTTGGATTAAAGCGATCTATCATTGATTTTGATAAACCCGTCGCCTCTTTCCTCACTATTTTTTTAGTTGTTGTTGTAGCAGCGTAAACATTCCCCATACTTACATGCGGTGAATGCTGCTGGAGTGACAGTCCTTGGCCGGATATAAATCCGGGTCGTTTCGGTAACGTAGAACCGACTGTCGTGGAAACGACTATTTTTTTAGTAATTTTGTACCATGAAACCCATAGGATCTCTACATGATTGTTCGGGCCTAAGATATTCAGCTTATTAAGACTTTAAAGCACCAGCATGGATATAATTTGGAAAGAGTGAATTTCGAAGGGTTTTTCGACCAGCACTATACTCTGTTTAGATTTGAGAATTACCCTTGCGATTATCGCCGAGTTGGTTTTGACATGATGAAGATTATTTATTCGATATTATTGCTGTCATACTGCTACAACAAAAACAACCAAACACAAATAATTATACACGTACACATACGCATGACGTCAGCCGTGTCAAAATCGGAAAATAAGGTAACGGTTTTCGGAAGGTGCTACCTTCTGTATTGTATTCTCCTTGGATAATATCACTAAATTACGTTGCAGACGACGTACATGCTCGCGCTCTTCCGTGGTAAAATAAAAATTGAGCTGTTAAATAGCGAATTGGCAGTTGAAGTTAAGACAGAGATGGCAAGAAATTCGGTAAGACAGATATATTTTAACAGTGAAATTCGTGATCTCCACTTGACATTTCCATTTCAACAGAGCTCTTTAAACATCAACTGTGAAGGGTGTAGATGTGGTATTCTGCTAAAAATATAATAGTAAATAAGCTAATCGGACTGGAAATACTCCGTTTTTAAATTTCCCTTTTCGTTTTTTAATGTTGCCTCCACAAAGATTTCGTATCAATGAAAATGCAGCTGTCAAACCCCCAAAGTGACAGTTTATTGCATGCGATAAATCTCACGTCATAAGCTCTGCGATTTATCCCAAGAGATCTGCAATGAGCGGTTGTTGTTGTTGTTGTTGTAGAAGCATAAACATTCCCCATACTTACATACGGGGAATGCTGGTGGAGTGACAATCCTTGGCCGGATATAAATCCGGGTCGTTTCGGTAACGTAGAACCGACTGTCGTGGGTACGTGCGATGAGCGGTCTTCCTTTGCAATATATCGCATGCGATCTGCGGCGTCATATCGAAACAGGGCTGTCGCTTAATCTCTAACCGTCCTATAAGAAGTTTACACAGTTTTAATTTTTAGTTTATTTGTATCACCTTTCAATTTGTACCAACTTCGAATTATATATCACCTTATTCCAGCTGGAAAGCACCGGAAGCTCCTACTCAGATATGCATTTAAAGGTCTAAAAGAACTGCTTGATAAATAAGTTTACCATGAAATGCATTTCAATGATAACGGAGCATATTTAACTAAAATTATTATTTCAATGGCTTAACAATAATATATAATAATAATAATGATATTAATTATAATAAAGATATAAAAAATTATATTAATTATAGTAAAAACAATAATAATAATATAGTAATAGTAATAATATTAATACTTGTAGCAATAGTAAATATAATAATAATGAAAGTCATAATTATAATTTTATTCTTGCTCACAATTGTATCAAAAACTAAAATTGTTTCGTAGTACTATTTGAGAATTTTAAAAGTAGATTAGTTAACCCTGACACCAACGTGGCATTGGAAAGACGAAGCGAGGCATATCTTTCGTTCACGACGAGTTTCTCGTTCACTTTGTTCAAGTCTGTTGACGGATCAGCATAGACTTCATTGATTTCTCGATTCAGTTTATTTGAAAAGTAAGTTTTAATCTTGTAAGAAAAGTTGAAAAGTTAAAAAGTGAAGTGCAATCGAGTCAACAAGTGTAAATCTGAGTAAAGTGCCGAATATATTTGTTTATTAGTAAACAAAAAATAATTGTGCATTAGATATTGGATTTGCAACATTTCTTTTGGAATTGTTGGAGAAGTGTGCGTCTGTGTGTAATAGGGTGACAAGGCAATAAAGAGAATTCATATGTTCCAAGTAGTGAGGAAAAGTGGTCTCGGAATTAAAAATTGGAAACACGTGGCGCTAGCGGCTCTACTTAGTACTTGTTTTAATTATTTGATTATAAATCTACCGTTAACCACGCCCTTATATATAAAGAAGATTATATATACGGTAATAATGACAAATATCTATCAGACATCCGATGCGCAAAGTAAAAAAAAAGAATTGCTTCTTAATCTATCATTGACTAAGTTGGAACTTCTCTGTACTGAAGTGGAGGAGTAGGGGATGCATTTTCTCTACTCGATAAACTTTTCAAAATGGCGACATCACGTTCCACATTGTGTTTGATAGGGTCTAGAAATATAATGAAATGCATTACAACTCCATATTTTCTTGACTACAAGTTTTAAAGTTTAATTACACTTACACTGAGATTAGTAAAAAGGTAAAAAGAAAGTAGCTATTTTAAAAAGCCGGTTTCAGGAAAATCTTAAAAGCTGTATATGACTAAATTTTCCAAGATGGCCGCCATTTAGTCAACCCACTCGGTTCGTTGTCGTGCCGGTTACTGGAAATTTCTTTATAGCCGAAGTTGTGACTGACCCGAACACGCGATTCTCGATTTAAAATTTTCCTATCTTCCACGCACTTTTGTCTTTTATTACTACTAAATAGCATAAACGCGAAAAATTACACACAGATGCGGGCAAATACCACTTGTATGATGGTGACACATATTATTTGCATTGAAGTGAGAATTAGTCTTATAGGTGTACATTTTTTTTTATTCGATTGCGTTTGACGAATACATGTTTTCTAGTCTTTTGTGATGACTTCTATCAGTTCTGCTACTGAGTATCTTTGACGATAAAAAAAATACCAAATCCACTGATCAGTCTAGAAAACATGTATCATCCTCTATAGGTATCATTAGACCAATTTGCAAAGCTCTTAATTTAATTAAATAGTAATTTCTCTCTTGCATGTTTCTCTTCCATTTCGTTTTTTCTTATTTGCTTTTTCCCCACAAAGTGCAATTTTGGTTAATTGAGTACCAAACTGGCATGAAAAAGTTAACCTCAATTTCCTATGTATGCAAAAACATGTGTGCAACCACGTTGTCAGGTTGAGGTTATGTTTTCCAGCAAAACGAAAGTTGTACGGCACGACGGGCTTTTTGTGTTCGTAACCGATGCTGACGCTTCATATTGTAGATTAATCGGCAAACAAATAGTTTGTTGTTGCTAACCTCAACCTGAAGTTGTGATCGCATTCAACTTATGTTTATCGTTTTTGAAGTTATTGAAGTTTTTTTTGTTTACGTTTGTTGAAAAGTAACATATTAAATTTGCAAATTGCGTTTAGAAAAGTTGTAAAGTCCTTATACAAATTCATAATATTTCTATTTATATATAATATTGCTAGTATGTTTGAGTAGTATCTAACAATATTTGCTAACGAAATATGTTTTCCCCGTTTATTTTCTTCCTTCTCACCTGAAACCTGCTTATCATCCAATGAACCATCCAATACGTATGAATCATTCCACCACCCCCCTCGATGTGTCATTTCTGTTGCACAGCTCTTAAGAAAAGAAAATGGGTAAGGAAAAGACTCATATTAACATTGTTGTCATCGGACACGTCGATTCCGGCAAGTCTACCACCACCGGTCACTTGATCTACAAGTGCGGTGGTATCGACAAGCGTACCATCGAGAAGTTCGAGAAGGAAGCTCAAGAAATGGGCAAGGGTTCTTTCAAGTACGCCTGGGTTTTGGATAAATTGAAGGCCGAACGTGAGCGTGGTATCACCATCGATATCGCCTTATGGAAGTTTGAGACTTCAAAATACTACGTCACCATCATCGACGCCCCCGGCCACAGAGATTTCATCAAGAACATGATTACTGGTACCTCTCAAGCTGATTGCGCTGTGTTGATCGTTGCCGCCGGTACTGGTGAATTCGAAGCTGGTATCTCCAAAAACGGCCAGACTCGTGAGCACGCCCTGCTCGCTTTCACTCTTGGTGTGAAACAATTGATCGTTGGTGTCAACAAGATGGATTCGTCCGAGCCACCATACAGCGAGTCCCGTTATGAGGAAATCAAGAAGGAAGTGTCGTCTTACATCAAGAAGATTGGTTACAATCCAGCTGCTGTTGCCTTCGTACCAATCTCTGGCTGGCACGGTGATAATATGTTGGAACCCTCCACCAACATGCCCTGGTTCAAGGGATGGAAGGTTGAACGTAAGGATGGTAATGCTGACGGCAAGACCCTCATCGAAGCCCTCGATGCCATCCTTCCCCCAACTCGCCCAACCGACAAGGCCCTACGTCTGCCATTGCAGGATGTCTACAAAATTGGTGGTATCGGAACAGTACCCGTCGGTCGTGTCGAAACTGGTATATTGAAACCCGGTATGGTTGTCGTATTCGCTCCAGCGAACATCACCACTGAAGTAAAATCCGTTGAAATGCATCACGAAGCTTTAGCAGAGGCTGTACCCGGTGACAACGTTGGTTTCAACGTTAAGAACGTTTCCGTTAAGGAATTGCGTCGTGGTTACGTCGCTGGAGACTCAAAGGCGAACCCACCCAAGGGCGCTGCTGACTTCACCGCCCAGGTTATTGTGTTGAACCATCCTGGTCAAATTGCCAACGGTTACACTCCAGTGTTGGATTGCCACACCGCTCACATTGCCTGCAAGTTCGCTGAAATTAGGGAGAAGGTTGATCGTCGTTCTGGTAAGACAACCGAAGAGAATCCTAAGTTCATCAAGTCTGGTGATGCTGCCATCGTCACCTTGGTGCCCTCCAAGCCATTGTGCGTTGAATCTTTCCAGGAATTCCCTCCATTGGGTCGTTTCGCTGTACGTGATATGAGACAGACTGTCGCTGTCGGTGTCATCAAGAGTGTGAACTTCAAGGATGCCTCCGGTGGTAAGGTTACCAAGGCCGCCGAAAAGGCCACAAAGGGCAAGAAGTAGCTGCGTTCTAAAGACGATAAAGATCAACTATTTAATATTAACATCAATAGCAACAACAACAGCTTACTAAATTCCAACTACAGTAGTGACAGTAGACAAATCAACAGCAGCAAGAAAAGCGGAACAGTGTTCCAACTGAATCTAACATTAATGGTTAATCAAAAGTTCCATTGCTTCCATCGCAAAGAGTTTCGTAGGAAAAGAATGTGTGCATTTGGCGCTGTCTAAATACAATATGTACAGGAGGTGGCGAACATACATTACGCACATAAATAAGCACACTGGCCATCCCGGAAAAGACGGCAGAAATACGAAACATCTTTTTAAGCAAAACAGCATTTGTATCTTTAATTTTATTATTACTTTAATGTTTAATTATTTGTTGGAATTCATTCCATCTCTTCTCTGTAGAGTTTGAAGCACAAGACAACTTTTGCTTTTATATACATACGAACACTCAAACATAATATAAAAAGAACCACTATTTAAAAAAATTAAATCTAAAATTTTGTATTCTTTTTTATAAAGAAAAAAAAAACTTAAAAACTCGAATCGGATTGTATTATATTTATCACAGCGAAGGGAACTGGAATACTTGATTTCTGTAAATTTTAAGTTGGTTTCGTTCAGTTTTCAGTTGATTTCTTTCAAGTGGTTTTGTTTGGTTTGAGGATTGTTTCTTTTTCTTTTTAGTAGATGCTTATAATTTTTTAAATCAGCAGTGCATTTAATTTCGACGGTACCAATTTAATAATATATACATTTTAACAGCAACTGAAAGTACAAAGTCAGTGAAGATACACGTTTTGTGTAGAACACGTTTACCAACAGTTTACAGCCACACACCACAAAACAGATGAAACACAGCCCGCCCGCTGAATATTGTAAACATTTATCAAACCATGTTCAATAAAGGTTAATATCCCACTTTGTTGGATGAGCTAGCAAACATTTATTTTTAGTATATAGCATAGGAGGAAATGGTAAAATTCATAACTTGTAATCCCTTGAAATTTAGTAGTAATTTTTATTATTATGAAAGGAGTTTTTGAAAGCTTACATCAAAGGTGAAAGAGTTTAAGTTTCAGCACATTTAAAAAGCAGTATAATAGCTTAACTGCTGTAAATTGATAAACTTGGATATAAGAAATTCTGCAAAGTGGACGTTTAAACTTGGTTTAACTGGTAAGTAGTTGGTGCGGTTCAAAATGTGTACGTTCGACATGAAATTCTGGTAACTTTGGCGAAAGTGTAACGTTCAATAAAAGCAGCCATTGTTACGCACCGAATCTATGGGATGATGGGATATTTAATAAAAAAAATAGAATAGTATTCAACTTGACCTCGAACAAGATTCGCCTTGGAACAATCACATTGTCACCGAAAATGTGGTGAATTCCACTGTTCCGTCTTTTTGCAAACATGTAAAAGGAATTTAAGCACTCCAAATATATTTTAAAGGTTGTTAGAAGTTTTTTCATAGCCGAAATCCCCTAACAACCAGGAAGTGTGGTCACTAATTGGCGACTAGATAACAGATACCTAGATATATAGGGTTGTTCAATAGGTGCGCTTCAACTTTTTTTCGATAGGGAGGGCGAACGACGCAATATTTTTTATTTTTCGCTTGTCATTTGTAAATTTCATTAGTATACATTTCATCATGGAACGCTACACACTTGAGCAAATCGTGCAAATTTTTTATGAAAATAATCGTTCTGTTGCTGCTACTTTAAGAGCATTACGGCCATTTTACGGTCCATTTAACAAGTCGTCCCGTTTTGGGGTTATGTGAAGTCATTGGTCTACAGTAACAAGCCGGCGACGATTTGTGAGCTCAGAGCCAATATTGAACGCGAAATTGCTGGAATTTCGGCCGATTTATGCAAAAGAGTGGTCGAAAATTGGGTTCAACGATTGGACTTCGTAAAACGTGCACGCGGTGGTCATGCAAAAGAAATCGAATTTCATACTTAAATGTATATGTTCAAACTCGATAATAAAAAAAAAAATTAGTTAAAAAAGTCAAACCGTTTGTGTTTTATTCACAAAAGTTCAAAAGTTGAAGCGCTCTTACTGAAAAACCCATACATACATACTACTGTGGGCAAAAAGTAAGGTGAATTTATTTGTCAAACTTTTAGGGATTAAAATTTCGCTCTAGTTATTTTTTTCATGAGTTGACAGCACTGTTAACATCTGAGCCAACTTTCATGTGAATGTCATTATTAGTAATATATTTACGCTTGTGTTTACCAAACGATCTAGAGTCCATTTTTCGATTTTTACAATGTCTGATTTGATTGAGCAGAGAAGTGCCATCAAATTTTGTTTGCGGAATGAAATTTCGGCTGCGGAAACGTTTAGAATGTTGCAGAAGTCATTTGGTGATTCGACCATGTCGCAGAAAAATGTTTATAAGTGGTACAAAGACTTCAAAGAGGGTCGAGAACGTGTTGATGACTTGGAGCGCTCCGGACGACCATCGACGTCAACAGATGACCAACACGTCAATAAAGTGAAGGAGTTAGTGCTCAAAAATCGTCGGTTGACTGTTAAAGACCTTACTGATATGATCGGAATATCAGAAGGATCTGTGAAAAGCATTTTGAAAGACCATTTGGGCCTACGAAAAGTCAAATCTCTTTTGGTACCGAAAACTCTAAATTTCTTGGAAAAAAGTCGTCGCGTGGATGTGTGTGAAACAATGCTTTCAGACTATCAGGACAAGCTCAAAAGCATCATTACGGGAGATGAGACTTGGATTTATGCTTACGACCCTGAAACAACTGACCAATCAAGCGAATATCGTGCTAAAGGCGAGGCCAGACCGAAAAGAGCACGTCAAAGTCGTACAAAAATAAAGGTCATGATGACAGTTTTTTTCGATTTTCGTGGTGTGGTGCACTATGAATTCCTTCCACCTGGCCAAACTGTTAATACGGAATATCATTTGAGCGTTATGCGTCGTTTACGTGAAGCAATTCATCTAAAAAGACTAGAATTATGGGCCAACAACTCTTGGTTTTTGCATCACGATAATGCACCGTCTCACACTGCACTCGTTCTGCGTGACCATTTCGCCAAAAATTCCACGCATATCGTTCCGCAGCCACCGTATTCGCCTGATTTGGCTCCGTGTGACTTCTGGCTATTCCCAAAACTCAAGAGACCACTCCGGGGAACGCATTTCGAGTCGATTGAGGAGTTAAAAGCTGAATCGGAGAAGGTGCTGATGGCTATACCGCAAACGGACTATTTGGCATGTTTCGGGGACTGGAAAAATCGTTGGCATAAGTGTATTTCATCGAGAGGGGATTATTTTGAAGGGGATGAAATTGATTTACAAGAATAAATAAAGAATTTTCATTTTACAACCAAATTCACCTTACTTTTTGCCCACAGTAGTATATAGAAATAAATATATATAAATATCATAAAATATATACATATATAATTTCCGATTGCACCTTTTTTGGGTGTTTGGCCGAGCTCCTTCTCCTATTTGTGATAAGCGTCGTGGTGATCCACAAATGGAGAAACTTGCAATGTTATGCCGACTCCGAATGGCAAAATATTTTTTCAGGGGAGCTTTCTCATGGCAGAAAAACAATTGGAGGTTTGCCATTGGCGTTTAAACTATTATAATTAAGTGAAAAATATTGGATGGAGCGTAAGTAGCGAATTAGGCAGTCCGTTTAATAACTAATATGAATTTCTTTCAAAGATGGGTCGCGCGCAGCATAACACAGTTGCGGAGCGGGGGCTTGTCAATCTTCGAAAACAAAAAAAAAAAAAAATCGTACAAATTTATCGCTGAGTGATTTGCAGGGACCAAAACTTTTGTTGTAAATAGCCTTAAACACTAAACATTCTTAGAACGACCTGGTGGCAAAAATAAAACGATTTACACTACTGATGCCTTCTGCCAAAAGGGATCGTTTTAAGTCATCAAAGGCCGTTGCAACTGAAATCAACAATTTCGTATCAGCGAGAACTCTACGGCGTCGATTGTACAACATGAAGCTACCAGGCAGAATAGCTTCTAAAGTTCCTCTGTTAAAACAAGCAAATTTAAGGAAGAGAAACAGTTTTGCTAAACAGCACAAGTCATTGTGTAGACCAGAAAGTATGAAAAATGGTGTAACATACTTTGGAGCGTTGAAACAAAAATTAATTAATTTGTAAATGATGCTGGCCAAAATGTCTGCCGTCCTAAAAGGCTAGAGTCCTCACCGCGGTTAAAGGAATGAACAAAAAAAAAAAACAATTGTTATTGTTGCAGCACGAGCATTCCCCATACATACACAGGGAGTGACATGCTGCTGACGTGGCAGTCCTTGGCTAGATATCAATCAGGGTCGTTGTGGTAAAGAAGAATCGACTATTGTGGAAACGAAAAAATTAAAATTGGTCAAGCATGTTGGCGGTAACATAATGATTTGGGGATGTTTCTCTTGGTATGGATGATACTCTATTCGCCTCATAATCAATAAAATGGAAAAACTTATTTACAAGTTCATACTACAAGAAGTGATGCTATCATTTATGAAAAAAAAAATCAAAGAATTATGGTATTTCACTTCCACAGGAACCTGCCGTAGGATTATCAATTGTTTTTTTTTTGTCGGGACAGACAAGCAAGTGCAGCACTCAGACACAATTAAACTCATTGTACTGCACTGAAATTCTATGCCAAATCGATTACAAAAGTCATTGGCAATCATGGTGGACACAGTGGTCATTGATTAAGGGGTTAGGGGTAGTCAGAGGCCCGAAAAAATGATGATTTTCACGAATTTTTTTTTGCTACTTAATTAATTTATTTAACAAAAATAAAAACATAGCATAAAAACATCATGTTTTAACTTGACTTCACCAAAATTTCAAAAAAAAAAATTAATAATTGCAAAAGTTATCGCTGTTTGTGTGAAGCCCGTTTCTCCAGAAGTCCCTTGCGGTGAACATCACAAGTCCTTGCAGATTCATCTAAAACCAATCGGACAAGAAAAATTAGTTTTATTAATAGATAATCTTGTGCCTGATCGAAGCTTTTTTTTTTTTTTCAAAATGAACAAAATGGCGGCCTCAGAAAATTTTTTCCAGATTTTAGAAAAAAAAACCAACAGTTAATTGTTAAAAAAAAAATCGAAATTTTTGAAAAAAAAAAAAAAATCCTTCGATCAGGCACCAGTTTTTTATGTTTTTCAAAAGCTGTATAAATTTTATTGAAATCTACGTAGCGGTTTTTAAGTTACAGTGTTCACCAGTTTGAAAAACATAGTTTTGAGAAAAACGCATTTAAAGTTTTGCTATCGGCTCCGGAGCGGCCGAGCGCCCTTTGTTAATTGTTGAATAACTTGAAAAGTATTTGTCGGATTCACTTCAAATTTTTACACAATATTTTTAAAACATTATACTTTAAGAAAATGCAAAAAAAAAATCGATTTTTTGAAAATTCTGACTACCCCTAACCCCTTAAACTTCGATAATTTAAACAGCATTTTTAATAAAATCACTAAGTTCATTTTGTATTGTATCTATTTCTATTTCGTACCTATTTTAATGATCACATGAATATTTCTATGAAATGAAATGAACTTTTCTATTGCTACTACTTAAAGTTTTAAAAGATCTTTGAATTATGATTTATATTTGTTATGTTAATCTATGAAATAAAAACCACATAGAATTGAATATCTATTATTAATTTAAGAAGCTTGCATTTTTCACATGAACGTGGGGATACTTATTTTGCTGACCATATCTATACTAATATTATAAAGAGGAAAACTTTGTTTGTTTGTTTGGTTGTAATGAATAGGCTCAAAAACTACTGGACCGATTTTAAAAATTCTTTCACCATTCGAAAGCTACATTATCCACGAGTAACATGGATTACATTTTATTTTGGAAAAAAATAGGGTTCCATAAGATATTTGGATTTTTCGGACACAAACTGAAAAAAATCTTATATATAAAATAAAGTCAACTTTTTGTGTGTGTTCGCTAACCGGCCGTGTCTGCACCGAATTAAACCAACCTTACACACATTGTTAAGAAGGTATTGAAGATGGTTTCCGTATAGTTTGGATACCTATTGGTGGATAGGGCTCGAGATATAGATCAAAACGTGGACCCGAGTAACCTTCGGATGTGTATATACAGTATGGGTATCAAATGGAAGCTGTTGGTGAATGCTTTAGTTCAGAGTATTTCCATCTTGCTTTAATACGGGGTAATTTTCATACCTATTGATGACTAGGGTCTCAAAATATATACCAAAACGTGGAACCGCCGTGTCTTTGCACCGATTTAAACCAAACTTATGCACATTGTTAAGTAAGTATTGAAAATGGGTTTCGTAAAGTTTGGTTGTAATTCGGAGCACTGGCAACGGGTACAGCGTTCTTTTGAACCAGCCATAATGTCGCCTACTTTTTTAACTGAACTGTCAAATTGACAGTGTGAGTTACAATGTGTCAATATTTCTTTCTGATTTGGATGCCATAAGGAAAAAACGTAAGTGCAACATGTAAAAATTGTTAGTGCATTTTTTTGGAGTGGATTTTGTAACAGTGAATAATTTCTTACGAAATTTGAGAATTTAATGTGAAATCCGAATGAAATTATGTGTTCGTGGAAAAAACAATTTTTTTCGTTTTTTTTTTTTGAAAAATTTAAATGGATAATGGTTAAAAAAGCTCCAATGCTTAATAAAACATATAAATTGAAACGAAAAATTCATGGATGATCAGGAAAAAAGACGATTGTTTCTTAGTTATTCATATGCGTTGATTTGAAATTTAAAAACAATCTTCTTTTTTCCTGATTTTCAATTTATATTTTATATTTACTCAAAAACAAATAGAAAAACAAAAAATATTGTTTATGCCAAAGCGCTTGAATAAAGAAATAAATAATATGAAAACCATATATTTTCTGTGCTAAACCATATCTATTCTATTTTAGTGTGCCCAGCGAAGGGGACCGGGTTTGCTAGTGTGTATATATAATTAAAATTTAAGGAGATATCAAAGATCAAAGGTTAATTTTACGCATTTTAAAAATGTTGATATCTCCAAAAAACTTCTTGAATTTTTTAACCATTGTGCGGCAGGTGCGGTGGTCCTTCCAGTCCAACTTCCCAACATTTGGTGGAGAATTCGAGACGTATTCAGTATCTGCAGCAGCTCGTCAAGCCTCTCAATTGCTAGTGGTGGTGGCCTAATCAACAGCATAACATTGCGACATATGAAATCTCTAGAATCAGATCATCTACGCAGTGTTAGCATTCGGGTAGTTTTGCAAAAACAAATTACTTGCGCCGTGCTCGGTCTGAAGACCTCCAATATTTTCCCACTCATCTAACACCTCTCCCCCTCTGGACCCAACCTGTCGAAACAGTAAGTTTTCTGGGTCTACCGTTAGATGAGCTAGACGTAGGCGACCGGTGATTTATACTACACTGACAGGGCAAAGTTACTGCTACAACAACAACCTCTGATATTTTCTAAAACTGCAAAAAAAAAAATCTTTCAACATATTAGTATTTTAAAGTTTTGTAAAATCGATTGAAAATTTTGCACACCACTCTATGTGTACTTGCATATATTTACATGCACAATACTGCATTTTCATATGTATGTACATCCATACATAGTACTTTAGTATGTTCTGAGTCATGGCAATTTTACTATTTCGTTGTGTGAACATACACAATATTGTGAAATTCAACAGTCAGCAAGTTCAATCCCAATAAACTTCAATTAATTACTCAATGCAAATATAAGCTTACGTATGCAAGTATGTGTGTATGTACAGCCGTTGAAAAATATAATATCATACTTACGAACGATGCGTTGGCAACCATATATGGGCATCTTTTATCGATTACGGTGCCGTAACGGTACTTTTCAATCAATGACCTTTATTCACAACACAAATAGATGACAATTTTTAAAAATGAGTAGTCTTCTGGTTCAACAGGGTAGCTTTACTGGATTCATGAAGGTCAATCCATTAGTTAACATCGCCCTTAACCCATTAATGCTCACACATAAAACGGGTTAAGATAGGTGACTGAAATTTTCACCAAATATTTGTGTTGATGTTAAACGGTTCATTTCCATTTTTCAAAAAAATATCTCAAAAGATGTGGGCATGGCAAAGCGTATGATATATCATACATAAGCGTATTCGGAGAGCTACTTCTATGAAAATAAAAATACAATATATACATAGGTTTTGAATTCAAATCAAAATTTTATTTATAAAGTGACATATTATACATCTATACATTTTTAAATTTCTTAGTTATTTGATGAGTCAGTTACATGACATTTGTAAAAACAGTTATCTGGGTGCAATCCGAAATTACATTTCATGCATATACATTTTGTACACTTGCCACAAAATTTCCATCAGCGTTTAGTTCTTGAGTAATTTACGTAGTGCTCGACTCCATCGTACATATCTAGTTTCGTTTTCTCTTTATTTTCTATCGGTTTTGAAAGAATGCTTCTTGTAAGACGTAGGATGAATCCGAGAAGAGTTACTTTTGGATAAGCTTTTCGAAATACCATCCATAAGTTTACAATAGCTCCATTTAGACAAAATCTGAAAATGGGCCAATACCATCTCCTTTATCTAATGCGAGTTCGGTAAGCTGCCCTTTGCTGATCGAAGAGATCGACTCCACCCATTCCGCAATTATACTCCTTGATGATTACTGGTTGCTCTACGTCTTGTCTACGTTTTTGTTGCCGATCACATCTTTTGCATAGTCCTGTTGTGCTCGTTATGCTATCGTTCTTACAGTTTGTTGCAATAGTGACGTTATTATTATCATTCCACCTAACTAGACTAATATTTTTTGATTTAACTGCTTCGCAAGCACCACGGCTTTCTCCTTTCATATTGCTCAAAGGAGCATTTTCTATACGATTGCGAATTGTTCCCACTACTGTTATATTTTTAGAATCAAACTTTTCCAATAATTTGAAACTATTAAAATAGTTATCTAGAAATATAGTGCTGTTTTCGGGAACTATGCCACAGCATAAATTCTTTGTGACAGACAAACCTAAATGCTCATTAGATCGAACCACGCGTTTTCCGGTGTACAAATCGACAAGTACCCTTTTGAAGTGGTCAGGCACCAAATTTTGTACCCATACCGTATAGGTTTTCCATCATTAAAAAATTGTACATTATCCACTTCTGAATTCGCAATTCTTATCTCGCATGGCCTTTTTAGAACCCCACGGCCCAAGTCGCCCAATGTACCTTCATCGTCCTCATCACCATCATCGCAATCGGATAACTCTTGTTTTTCAGGTGGAAATAAAGTCACATCGATTGAATTGGCATTTCTGATGTCGTCTATAATGTCTGCATTATCGTCCTCATTCAGATCTTCAAGCCATCTAACTATCTCCTCAGTTGTTGCTTGTATTTAAAAAGGTATTATATGTATATGAATGCCCGTAAAGCCAAACCGGGGAAGCGTTTACGTATGATAAAACATACGCAATGATTTACAAAAAGCTAAAACACATTTCGGGGCAAATTTTTCACTGCATTTTATATGTATTCGATGCCTCATGGTTTCAACTTTGAGTTAATGCACGTTTTTATATATATAATACTGTTGCTTGGTTTTTTTTAAGATATAAAACTCACCTGCGTGGAATTATTTACTTTTCCGAAAAACACTACATGAATTAACGCGAAAAATGTTAACAAAAGAGGTTTAAATGACAACTAAAAGGCTTTTCTATTCAAATTACTCTTTTATCTCACTTGTCCTGTGAATATAAAAATCTTTTATATAATAGTGGATTTTTGGTGAATTTTTGAAAAAAGCTCTTTTTGCGTATGATATATCATACTTTGTCATTAATGGGTTAATCAGCCTAGCGATAGCATGATCGCCTTTTCATATGAACAATTTCGATTTCGGCCACTATTTCACGATTTAAGTAATTGACTAAGACAAGATGTTTAAGTATTTCTTAATTTATTTAGATACATACATATATATTGTTCACTAAAATATTATGTACTACAAATCAATAATGAGAAGGCTTTCATGTGTCAAAATCCAATTAAAAAGCTGTATGGTATACCTAACCAATATCTTACTTCATTCAATAATGCGTTACTAGAAATAATAAAACTAAGTTGAAACAACTGCCTCAGCATTCGTTTGCGGCAACTGTGTTGGCGGCTTTACAATCGGGTTCGAAGCATAGGCGTACTTTTGCTGACGCATCATTTGCATGTGCGTAATGCTATCCAACACCCAGAATGGGTTTACGTAGACTTTACCTTCGAGCGCTCCGTGCGCATCACCGATTATATATTTTGCACGTTTGCGATGATCAACCACTTTGCCGCCGCACAATACAATTAACTCCTTCAGATTGTCCTTCGAAATGGGACCACAACGCGATGATATGTAAAATGCACCTAAATCCGTAAAGAGTTCGCATTTGTATGTATTGCCAAAAGCCTGACGTTCAGTACGACAAATCTGCGGTAAACGAATTAAACAGTATGTATATGAAAAATTATTGCAATATTTAGCACAACAAAAAAAGTTAACAAATTATTTTTGTTTTATTACCTCAACGGCACGTGAAAACACCCTCAACTCATATTCTTCCTCATTTAGCCAACTGCCGGCCTTTAGCGAATCTATTACCCATTTGTAATCCAAGATCCAGAGACCGCGTATTAGACCGCGCAGTAAGTTCAACGTACGACGCGGTTCGTAACTAATCACGTGCGTCGTTTCGTCGTTGACACAGTGATTTAGTTGCAGTCCACCAAGCGTAGCAATTGCCTGATTGTGGAAGCAAATTGATTTAGCGATAAAGATGAAAATATGGATGATGGAAATAGATGACTTAGTGTTTTTGCTTTACAAAATAGATATGTAAGTAGTATGCATGTATGTGTTTGAATATTTATTTATGATAATCAATATTATTGTTATTAATTGCGACTAATGGTGAAATGTTACTCAAAATTATTTTCAAATGCGCTTTTATCGCCGAAACTTTTTTATTGCTTGCATGCATGCAACAAAATAAAATTAAATTAAATCGATAAATCCAACGGAATACAAGTATACAATATGTATGTATGTACATCTGTATTTCGAGTTGTTCTTTTCTGATTTTCACTACGGCGGCATCATCGGGCCATTTTTTTTTTCGAAAATGAGCGAGGAGCCGCGGTTACAGTAAATGGCGAGCGTTACCGTGACATGCTCAACGAGTTGTTTCCAAAAATTGAAGAGGATGACATGGACGACATTTGGTTTCAACAGGACGGTGCAACTTGTCACACTGCCAAAGTTACACTCGAACTTTCGGCTACCGTTTTTGAAAACCGAATAATCAGCCGAAATTCCGATATCAATTGGCCGCCTCGAAGCAGTGATCTAAGCCCGTTGGCTAGCAATAAAAAAACAGATTGAAAATTTGAATAATTTTTTCTGGCCTCTGATTACCCCTAACCACATCTACACTAATATTATAAAGAGGAAAACTTTGTTTGTTTGGTTGTAATGAATAGGCTCAAAAACTACTGGACCGATTTTAAAAATTCTTTCACCATTCGAAAGCTACATCATCCACGAGTAACATGGATTATATTTTATTTTGGAAATAGGGCTCGAGATATAGGTCAAAACGTGGACCCGGGTAACCTTCGGATGTGTATGTACAATATGGGTATCAAATGGAAGCTGTTGGTGAATGCTTTAGTTCAGAGTATTTTTCATGCCGCTCCGTGACTGGGGTCTCGAGATAGAGACCAAAACGTGGACCCCAGAATGTGTTTGTACAATATGGATATCAAATTGAAGCTGTTGGCGAATGCTTTAGTACAGAGTATTTTTCATGCCGCTCCGTGACTGGGGTCTCGAGATATAGGTCAAAACGTGGACCCGGGTAACCTTCGGATGTGTATGTACAATATGGGTATCAAATGAAAGCTGTTGATAAGTGTTTTAATACGGGGTAATTTTCATACCTATTGATGACTAGGGTCTCGAAATATATGCCAAAACGTGGACCCGCCATGTCTTTGCACCGATTTAAACCAAACTTACGCACATTGTTAAGTAAGTATTGAAAGTGGGTTTCGTAAAGTTTGGTTGTAATTCGGAGCACTGGCAACGGGTACAGCGTTCTTTTGAACCAGCCATAATGTCGCTTACTTTTTTAACGCTTGGGGCGGAACTGAACTGTAAAATTGACAGTGTGAGTTACAATGTGTCAATATTTCTTTCTGATTTGGATGCCATAAGGAAAAAACGTAAGTGCAACATGTAAAAATTGTTTGTGAATTTTTTTGGAGTGGATTTTGGAACAGTGAATAATTTCTTACGAAATTTGAGAATTTAATGTGAAATCCGAATGAAATTATGTGTTCGTGCTCCAATGCTTAATAAAACATATAAATTGAAACGAAAAATTCATGGATGATCAGGAAAAAAGACGATTGTTTCTTAGTTATTCATACGCGTTGATTTGAAATTTAAAAACAATCTTCTTTTTTCCTGATTTTCAATTTATATTTTATATTTACTCAACAAAAAATAGAAAAACAAAAAATATTGTTTATGCCAAAGCGCTTGAATAAAGAATAAAGAAATAAATAATATGAAAACCATATATTTTCTGTTCTAAACCATATCTATTCTATTTTAGTGTGCCAAGCGAAGGGGGCCGGGTTTGCTAGTAAATAAATAAATGCAGAAAATGTTGGTTCGAGTTGCTGGTCCGATTTGAAGCTGAGCTGAATATAGTTTTTTGCTGCGACCATGACACGAGGGCAAGATTTGTTTCTTATACAGTAGATATATTTCGAACTATCGAAAAAGGTATGTTTGATAGTTCCTAAGTCATCGCTGCGTACAATTCCCAGTTGCGATATAGAACTGATTGTGGTTCTAAATTCATTAAAAGCACAACCGTCCGAAAGTTCGGATGTTCCACAGGGTGGTCATTAAAAATGAGTGAATTAAGTTAGTAAGCATTTCCACATTTTAAACATGTAAATGTGCAAATATTTCACCAATCAAACAGAAAAAAATTTATAAAATTGGAATTAAAAACCTTTAGAGAAAGAAAAATTAATATTTTGAAAAATTAATAAAATGGGCTTATGAGAGTGCGATTTGAAAATCAACAGAAATCTGCAATAAATACAAAAAAAAGCAAGGGTGGTTATGGTAACCACGAAAAAAAAAAAAATACAGTGACAATAAATCAAAATTGTCGGATTTACTTTTATCTATTTTGTCTAAATTAAACAGCTATAATATTTACATTTGGGTTACGGTGCGGGGCATTATACCCGTATGCATGCAGTAATAAAATATTTTACTTTATTTCATTTGATAACAGTTAAAATAAAAAAAAGCGTAGTAGACATAACAGAAGTGAAACTTTCAAGGCGGGAGAGATCCGAGAGAGAAAGAGAGATAGAGAGAGAGAAAGAATATATATGAAATAAATTCACAATATTTGCAGAGAATACAAATAGACAAAATTTACAAAAAACGGAGAAGCGTCGACCGGTGTAAATAAACGCCGGACACAAACCGTGACAACAATGCGCACTACTCCGAGCGTTTATCACCCGCACAAACGCAGCGATTCCAGGACCGCAGCAACGGCACAAATTACCGCAAGGCAATACCAATAAATCCGACGCCGGAATGGATAGCACTTTATAGTAAAAACGCCCAAAAAAATTGGGACCAAAAAACGCCCCAAACAGTAGGCCTAAGGAAATATAACGCCAAAAAGTAGGCACCAAAAATATATTTCCTACCAGTTTGCACCAATAAAGAAGCGCCAAGAAGTAGGCAGTGTTATTTCTCACTATAAATTAGCAACCACAATAAAAAACTCAAGAAAAAAAGCCTAAAGTGTATCTAAGATATATATAAGGTTTAGCTCTCTCTCTCCTTTTCCTCTACGTTATATCTCGCGGAATGAAAATCCCCAAAACGTTGCATGGCCTTGAAATTTTACTCTCCGACGTCGTCCATCGACGCCTAAGAAGATTCACTTCAAAAAGCTATATAACTTGACGAGTTAACTTTCAACTGCAGGTTGGTTGAAGAGTATTGAAAGATACACTCATTAACCAGTAGATCAATTTATTTAGCCGTTTTAATATTACACCTTTCACCTGAAATCGCAAACCATTTTCTATCCACTTGAAGTTGATGTGTCAGTATAACAAAAAAATAATATAATTGTCGCAAATTGGCTAGCTCCACCTCCTATTTGTGGCGTGCGTCTTGAAGTTGTTTCACAAATGGAGGGACCTACAGTTTCAAGCCGTTGGCAAAATGTTTTTTTTGAGGAGCCTTTTCAAGGCAGAAATACATTGGGAGGTTTGCCATTACCTGCCGAGAGGCGATCGACAACTTTTTCTATCACTTGGTGTTTCACTAGCAACACACTTAACTACATTTTTTTTTACATTATGACACTCTTCAAGCAAATAAGCGATATGTCGCGCATATGAGGAGGGATTTCTATACTAATCCGATACTAATTACCTCTTTACATGAGGTATGGTGCACTTGAAAGGGCTAGTTTACAGGAAAAACCCGAGCCATTCCGGTAATGTAGAACCGGCTGCCATGGAAATGTAGTTGTACAACAACAACAATAACCTCTTCACATGCCACAGAAACCAACTCATCGAACACCCCTCCCTCCCTCTTTCATGTTAGTCGACCTCGTCAAAACAGCACATCTCGTGGGCTTACCGTCTGGCCATCTTGATAACAACACTACCTAGGCAGGCCATGATAAGACTTATATTTACAACAAACAAAATATATACTATGTATTAATATTTAGAACCAATATATTTTTTTTTTTTTTTTGGTTGGATTTCCATTACTACCACGATAAATTTGCTTGGAATGTCTAAGTACGTGGACCGAATTTAAAAATGTAGTCACTATATCAGCCTTCTGATTTATAGTACTTTTTATAAATTACCATTAAGAATTAAAAGAAATATTTAACGTTAAAAATGCTTAATTTTGGCATAAGCTTGAAAAAATTTCCTATTTTTACTCAATAATACTACGAATTTTATTGAAATTCTATTATTTCAAATGTTCTTCTAAACGAACTGTCAAAGGAACAATAATGAGAAAAGAATAAAGCGAAACCGAAAAAAACCCAGTCAACCAACAATGAGGTTCGATAGAACTTTTGTAGTTTTTAAAAGAGTTAAATTAACCTTTGGCCTTCGATAAATCATTATTTTCAAAAACAGTGAAAATTTGGATTAAAAAATCACGATTAAATAATATTTTCATAAAAAGTGAAAATTTGGAATAAAAAAAACAAAAAACGCGCAATTTTTTAATCGAAATTTTCGCATGCGGCATTTTTTTGTTTGAATACATGTTACAAAAAACAAAAAAAAAATTAATAAAAATAATATTTTGTTTTCCAGCGTCACTTATATAAACGGTTTTCCAATAACAGGTGTTATTTTGAATAGCCCGCAGACGGTTTGTAAAACTCGAACATTTTTGGGTCATCGTGAAGCACCTTGTCGGACCGCAATACGGAAATTGGTGAACAAATTCGAGCTGATGGGACAAGTTAGTGATGTGAAGAACAAAAGCCGTGCACGTCGCTCAAGAACAGCCGAAAATATTGCTGTTGTAGCCGAAAGTGTTGAAGAAAACCCAGGTTTGTCCATTCCTCGTCGTTCTTTGGAATTAGGCATTCCACAAACGTCATTACACCGTATTTTGCATAAAGATTTGGGTCTTAAGGCTTATAAAGTCCAGTTAACACTAGAACTCAAGCAGGCCGATCATCAAAAACGTCGTGTCTTTGCTGATTTCGTGGAAATGCATGAAAATGATCTGGAATTCTATCGAAAAATCATCTTGAATGATGAGGCCTATTTCCACCTCGGTGACTTCGTCAAAAAGCAAACTTGTCGGATCTGGGGATCAGAAAAACCAAGAGTTATTGTTGAAAAGCCTCTCTATCCTCAACGTGTGACTGTTTGGTGCGGTTTATGGTCCGGCGGAGTCGTTGGACCTTACTTTTTCGAAAATGAAGCTGCAGCAACAGTTACGGTGAATGGATTGCGCTATCGAGAGATGATTAACAATTTTTTATGGTCGGAATTGGATGGTATTGATCTGTACAACGTTTATTTTCAACTCTACGTGCCACACAAGCAACGAAACCATTGATATTTTATTAAAATAACATCTCTTATTGGAAAACCCTTTATTTTACGACAATACAACTTTTTCATAAATAGTATGAATCATAAAACCTAAGTTACATAAATGCTTGCTGGGTTAACATTGCTTTATACACTTCTCTTCAACAAATATTTCAGTACAAGATGCAAGTACGGTTATAAAAAACCTACTTTTTAAGCTTTTCCTGGGAGTTCTATAGGGACCTTAGGAAGCTGCGACTTTTATCGTTATAATGGTGTGGGCGTGGCGGGCGGTAACATGCCACCTCCCCCTCATCATTTAAATATATCATGGTACTAATGGAAAGTTTACCCAAATATCCTATTAAATAAGACCTGAAAACAATTTGTTTTGTTCTTGGACATTTTACTAAAAACCCCGTTGGCGTTCAAAATGTTAAGGGAGAAGCTGTTTTCCGGTTAGTAGAAAAGAAAAACACAGCAGAAAAAAATTACTAAATTTTTAATAACTAATTCAAATACGCGTTAATATTAATAAAATGACAAATCAAATGACATAAAATCACTATTCGAAAACTTGAACCTTCTTGGTTTTAATTAGTTCATCTTTTCGATAGTGCACTGTATTTTGAAAATCATAACTTTCTACGGCAATTAGGAAAATGCTGTTACTTTACTGTTACTACTATGTGTATGTGAGTATGTAGTACAACGATTTGCAGTGTTAATTTCTGTACCCGCTTTATTTAATAAAAAACCAATATTTCTTATACAAATACTTGTCACAGCGTTTAAATAACGAAAACTCTTTGTATTTATATCTCATTTATTTTTCTCAAAACTTTATACGTATGTATATATGTACTTCAATATACGAATGAATAACATTTTTCAATTGTGTATTTCAACTAGTGTACAAATCTTATTCTCACTCAATAAAACTGTGAAAATTTCAGTGCTTAGGGCGTGAGTAAGGCAATCTAAAAGCTGAAAAGCTTGATTGGATAATATCGTGAAAGGATTTTAGCTAAACAGAACAACAATTTTTACAGTAATTTCATACAATGAGCAGCAAAATTATGTAAGAACCAAAATTAAGCTAATTAAAAAATAAATAAAATAAAACCGAAACTAAATTTAAAATACATAATTAACAGAAATTTAAGTTAAGCATAAAATTATACAAAAAAAAAAAATGTAAAATCAAAAAGAAAAAAAATTTAAAGAAAACTAATGGAAAGTACGCCAGCGCAATGGGAAAGGCCATTCGGCAATACAATTAAATACAAATTTTATCGATGTTTACGAACCTCACGTATCACTTTGACTTGTTCCCGGTGCATGTTGGTGCACACAATATATGGCAATTTTTTATTGCCGCCAGAAGCGCTTTTGGTCAGTTGTGTGCTAGCAACACTCGCCGCCGCTCCAACCACCACCGCCGCCGCACTTTTCGCTTCGCATGGCATTGCACTCATTTGAGACTTTTTCACGACTTTCGGTTGAGATTGCGACTGGGTCGTTATTAGTAGATTTGCATTATCAACAAGTGTAGTTGAAGGCGCAGCAGTTGGCTGTGATAATATCACAGAATCGGAGGGCGTATTTACAGCGATATTTTCATCAACTTCTATGTCATGTTGCAATTGTTTGTTTACTACAGTATCGGAAGTTTTACTTGAAATTAAGCTCATAAATGATCCGTTTGATTTCGGCAGTATTGTACTTATTGTGGTGGCATTAGTTTGCGTTGTTGACGTTGCAACTTCTGCATCTTTTATTAATAGAGATTTCTGTGTTACTCCTGGAACAACAGCACATTTTTCGGTTACGCTTGGAAGTTGCTCGTTCACTTTCCAATTTATTGTGGATGCACTTTTTTCCAATTGTGGACACGACTTTTGTACACGACTCTTCTCGGTTACGCTTGGAAGTTGTTCGTTCGCTTTCCAATTTATTGTGGATGCACTTTTTTCCAATTGTGGACACGACTCTTTTAATATTGGCTCCTTTTCATTTTTCGCCAAATCATTCGTTAGCGTGGGCACTAACTGTACTGCACTTTTTGTTACATTCGTAATCGGTAGCGGTGATGAGGGTTTAATTATCATATCTGAATGTGAGCTGCCATTCACGGCAATACTGCTGCGCGGTTTTTGTATTGATCGCTTTTCGATTACATTTGGTGTCATGGTACGTCTGCGTTTTGAGTTTGATTCAGTTGTACTCTTCTTTGCAGATGTCGGAGGCGTGGCAGTCAAAATGAGCGAGGTATCGTTGGGTACGAATAATTTACGTTTCTTAACAGTCTTACGGGGAGAAATTGTGTGCGTCGAAGCAGGTGTTGTATCTGTTGCAGCTACTACTTTCTTATCAATTTCGTCATCGCACTCGATGGCGGCTTTCGTTGTAGACGTTGTACCATTTGTATTTATTGTAGATGGAAATATGCTTGGACTCTTTTCGACGCAAGCCAACTCTTGGGCCATTACTCGCCTTGCGGAGTTATTTATATTGTGTAGACGTTGTTGAATTATGTCCATTGAAACGTCGAAGAGTGTACGCCGTCGATTGGCACTGGGCAATCGAGTTGAGCTGAATACCATTGCGGCCGAATGCTCTTCAATTAATGCACCAACTCCATTTTCTTTCTTCTTTTCATTCTCTTGTAAGCTTTCTTTGCTCTTGTCTATTAGTGTTGTGGGTGTTAGTGCAAACTTTAGTAAATTTTCGTCAAGAACTTTTGGTGTTTCATTTATTTGCGCCAATGAACATTCCTCTACGGACTTCGGTGTATATAGAGTGCGACGTCTCGTTGTTTTTTCTTTCTTCTTAGGCGACATTTCAGGTGTTTTGTTGGTGTATAATGTGCGTCGTCTTGTTACACGACTTCTAGTAACGAAGTCTTCTTTTGGACTTTTCATATTGCGCGCACGAGCAGCAGCTTTGTTTGCACTTGCCTTTGAAGTATTTCCTCCATTCTCCTCGGGAATTGCACTAAATGTGGTTTGATTGGCATTCGACACTAGATCAGGCGTATTTGGTACAAGTGTACTGAGGCTCATATTAACGGTGGCATGTATTGAGCTTCGCCGACGTGTAACTCGACCAGGCGTAACCGTTTCAGTCACTTGTAGTGAGTAATCACTTTTACTCCGTGCTATAGGCATTTGTATACTGGAACGCCGGCGTAAAACACGTTTTTTCGGTGAGGCCAAATTGGGATTCGTCTTTCTAGCTATCCGCTGACTAGGTGAAGGAGATGGGGAATGCACACATTTCTTTGACTCGCTTGATATAATAGTGTGTTCGGACAGATTGCCACTTTTTGAGGTCTTGAGTGACATTGCAATCGATAAAGTTGTTGATTTTGTATCGAATTGGAATTGTCTAGGTTGAAGGGGCGTAAACGAGTTGCTCTCAATTCTGAAATAAGATGACATTTTATATTAGTCTTTTCGCCTTGCATGTGGATTAAAAAAATGGAAAATTAAATACAAATACGCTTAAATTGAGTTTGAATTTTTTAAATAAATTTATGAATTAACACATGAAGCCCCTCGCCACTACGACACCACAGAGCAGATGATGGCTTAGAAATTTTGCCAGAGTTTAAGCGCGAGAACTGCTCGCGTCTGCGTATTCCCACGCCATATAAATTTCCAGCTTAACGGCGAATGCTACAACAACAACGCTAGCGCGAATTGCACCAACAACAGCAACACTGTCACCGAAATTGTGCCAGGCTTAGAACAAATGGTTGGGTGAACATATTTTTAAGTTTTTAGTTGTAATTAACTCTGAAATAAACTGAAATAAATAACAGCGCATAGCGCTTAACCTCAAAAATATTAGTTTTGATGAGCACTTAGTGCCCACAACCAATAACTTAAACACTGGTGCAGTTGCCACACACTCATTAGTAACTAAAATAAAATGAGCGGCGTTACTTTTTGATAACTTCTTGCAAAGAAAAATGCTTATTTAATTTTGCTATACTTGAAGCGGTAAACAGTGATGGGTATACTGTTATATAAATGTTTTGCTTGTGTGTTTTTAGAACTATTAAAGAATTAAAGCTTAATTAAAATTGTTATATTTATGTTACTCGAACGTGCAACGATGACTGGATATTTTCCTAAGATCTGTGAAAATGCAACGAGCCAAATTATTATCGAGGGGAAGAAGAGCAAAATAAAGTTTTTAATGAATCAGAGCTTTCTACAAGGACAATAAGCTGAGAAGACCTCAGAGATTGATCATCTGTCATTTCTAAAAATTTCTTACGATAAAAACATGAAATATGAGGAAACACAAAACTAATTACAAGGCAAAAAGAGAGATAATTAGATTGGATACTAAAGAAAATATTGCCCCAAATCAATTTGCAGATAAAGAGAAGACGTCTTGGAAAAATATTAAAATCATCTGATCGTCAAATGTCAATACTGACAAATATGAATCGAAGGGATTAACCTGCCTGCAGACTCACGTCAGTAATAAGTGGAATCTGGTCTACCGTTTATCTTTGCCTTTATATCTTTAACTCAGTATCAAAATTAAAGCATATATTTAGGTGGCACATATGTATATAGGGTGATTCAGATATTTTATACCAATTATTTGTGATGTCTTTTTTTTTAATTTTAACAATTGGACAATTGGGTTTTACGGGCTATGGCAAACTTAGTCATAGAGCAATATGAATTATGGTTTTTTCGGTTAACATAACAAGCATTTATAAATCATTTTAGCTCGCATCCTTTGTTAGGTATTTGACCGAGGTCCTCCTCCAATTTGGGGCATGCATCTTAATGTTATTTCACAAATGGGCGGACCTACAGTGGCCGCCGTAGTCGAATGGGTTGGTGCGTGAGTACCATTCGGAATGCAGAGAGAAAGTAGGTTTGAATCTCGGTGAAACACCAAAATGATGAATGGCAGGCAATGGCAAACAGCTCCTCATAAAAATATCTGCCGTTTGGAGTCGGCTTGAAACTGTAGGTCCTTCCATTTGTGGAACAACATCAGGACGTACGCCACAAATAGGAGGAGGAGCTCGGCCAAACACCCAAAAAGGGTGTACGCGCCAATTATATATATACCTATATACAGTGTTGTGCCCCCCTGCGAACGGCAAATGGTATTTTATTAGGAGGTTTTATGATTGCCTGCTGAGGCGGCGACTGCTTTTAGAAAAAATATTTTCAATCATTTGATGATGAAAGCTCACAAGGCTACGGCGGCCAAATACAAAACTGAAAAAAAAAAATTAATCCTCTTTCTTAACATTTTATTAGTTTTTATTTAGAGATAACATGCGTTTATTGAAAATAAAGTATTTGAAAAAAAAAAAAAAAAAAAAAATATTGTGTTGTCAAAGCCAACTGATATGTATGCAAATCTAACTTTAAATGATTTATTTTATAACTATTATCAATATCAATTAATATGACTTACCGATTCAACAGCTGGGTAGCGGGTGACTCAGCCACATCTTGAGCTTTCGTTATTGATGTTGTTGACGCAGGTAAAACGTTATTATCAGCTATAGGTGTGCTGTTAAAACTAGCTAGTTTTCTGAAGTATTGACTTATATCAGTCTTTTGCATTTACGATGTATACAAACAATGAAAATAAAAAAAGATAGTAGATAAGAATTAGTATCACTGCTAAATTTTGATAAGATTTGCTGTCGTAAATTAAGTTCATTACCTGTTTTCTACTCGATTTTGGCGTATTAAAATCTGATGAAGTTTTGGTAAGCGATTCCGCTACAGTCTTGGGGGTGGTGTCTTTTGGTGTACCCTGTTTCAGACGAACACGTTTATTGCACTCTGAGTCCGGTTGCATGGACTTGTGACGCTGCAAAAGTGACGAAGACATAAAAACAAAATGCGGAATTAGCTAAAATTTATTTTTAAAAATTATAACCGACTGAAGTATTCTACAATACTTGAAATTCTGAACCAAAAAAAGTCAAGGGAAACACAGCTTCGGATCTACTTATTTTAAATTTTAGTTATAAATCTGATTTTGAATAAAAAAAAAAACGTTTGTTCTTTATTAGGCCAAGCACTTTTCAGTCCATGTGTTATGTTCTATTAAACGCATCATTTAATTTCGGAATAAATTTTGAAACCACCACCATAAATTTCGTCTTTAAAAACAGGACTAGTCCTTCGATACAAATATGATTTACTCCACTCCAGAAAAATCGAAAGAATTCCAAGACATGCTAATTTAGTCACTAAAATTTTGTGAGAGATCTTATCAAATGCTTTGAGAAATTTCTATAAATCGCATTACTTGGAATGTCAAAACGATCAACAGAAAAACTTGCAAGATTTGTTAATGTGCATCTGGCAGGTACAAAGCCAAGCTAATTAGAACAAATCAAACGCTTAAAATTAAAATAAAGTTTGGTTTTAATGACGTTTGCGGATATTTTTGAAACTGATTGCTCTGTAATTTCCATAGTTATTTGTTAAAAATTTTAAAGATTCACGTGATTGGTGCACGCTTCAAAACTTCAATAAATACACTTCCAGAAAGAGATTTTATGAAGATTTGCCTCAAAGGAACAGGCACAGCTTTTAAATAAAACTGCTGAAAGACCATCAACATCAATTCGTGTAAGCTGCAATTAATCACAGAAAGTGAACATTACTCAAATTTAACAGCTGGTATGGCAAGGTGTAGGTCCCTCCATTTGTGGAACAACATCAAAACGCACACAACAAATAGAAGGAGGAGCTCGGCCAAACACCCAAAAAGGGTGTACGCGCCAATTATATATATACAGAAATACAGATGGCATTCCAAGCAGCACGAAGGCGTTGTTCTTAAGCAACGACAGATGGGCATTCCCACTATTTAGGACTGGTAGCGGCAGGCTAATCACCTACCCTGTCAGAAATCAAAATATATTAACAAAACCAACACAAGACTGAGTCTTGTCTAAGCCCTATGCTCCCGAGAGGAGTGAACAAGGAAAAAAAATGGCAAGATGGCGAATTGTAAAAACACTTTCTTGGCACAATGAGAGTATTTTTTATTTTCGAAATTATTAGTAGTTTTAATTGTTTTTTGTTAGACATGTAATTCCAAATGCAATAAGTAATTATATTGAATTACAAAAAAAAAGAATTAAAAAAAAAAAATTAATTAAAAAAAAAATATTAAAAAAAAAAAACAATAATTATTTATTGACAAAAGAAAAAGTAAGAAAAACTATTTTTTCTCTAGTAAATACACTATTGAAAAACTGTATACATATCGATGGCTCTCTTTAAATTAACTCAACTCAACTCAAAGACACAACTCAAATTATAAGAATTTACAGTTGAGCCAATTAAAGTTTTCGTGTTTCATAATTTGGTCTTGGAAACTAATTATTGTGGATTATTTGCTTTAATACCGTAGGGGGAATTTGTAAGCTTTTCAAATTATGACTAGTTTATAAACGTATCCCATATATAATTTAAATATATGACGTTTTGTTTTGTGTCACTTTTACAGAGGACCAACAATATACACTTAGCTACGCTGGTGTAGCACTTTTTACAAAAACAAATTATTTTTTTATCAGGTCATATTTTAAATTGAAATACTTTCACCCTACAAAGTATTAGTTAGTTGACACTTCTTTATTGACTTCAACTTTTAGCTGTAGCTGTTCAAACTAGCGCTTTTTGTTTGTATTTATTCATAATTACGTGCGTCGCCACTCGCTTTATGTGATGTTATCAAAATTTAAATTGTTTATCGTTATAAGTCGTAAGATTTTCTCGTTTGTTTTGCTTCGATTCGTCGTGGTGCTGCATAAATGACAGGGTTGCCGTGAAAAACTATTAAAATTTGAATGTTTCTCTGACATGATTTTATATTTTGAATTCGTTATGAAATTTAAAGTAGTAGACATCAGTTGTTGTACGAGTATGTTTCCCTTTTGAGAAATAAAATTTCTTGATTACAGACGTAATGTAATGTATTTTTGTTATGAAAATTTCAATATCAAAGATGAACTTCCATTGTGTCTACGAATCATGAAACAATTCGAAATCATAAAAGAAAAATAGTCATGACATGGATAATGAACCAAATATCCAACAACAAACAACTTTGAACCACTTGCAAGAGATTGAAAACAAAAAATGCATGTACGAATTGCTGCTGCAATGAAACGAAATCTAGCCATTGTTATAGTTAAAATTTATTATTGGAATTATTGCTTTACTATACCTTAGTATAGTAAGGTTGCCTTAGCCGAAAAGGTGATGCGTGACTATCATTCGGAGTTCAGAGAGAACGTAGGTTCGAATCTCGGTGAAACACCAAAATGAAGAAAAAGTTTTTCTTCTAATAGCGATCGCCCTTCGGCAGGCAATGGCACACCTCCGAGTGTATTTCTGCCATGAAAAAGCTCCTTATAAAAATATCTGCCGTTCGGAGTCGGCTTGAAACTGTAGGTCTTTCCATTTGTGGGACAACATCAAGACGCACACCACAAATAGGAGGAGGAGCTCGGCCAAACACCCAAAATGGGTGTACGCGCCAAATACGTTCCCATGACAGTCGGTTCTACGTAACCGGAACGACCCGGATTTATATCCGGTCAAGGACTGTCACTTCAGCAGCATTCCTCGTATATGCACGGGGATTGTTTAAGCTGCTACAACAACAACAACAACCTCAGTTTATTAATAAAAAAGAAACTTTCGTATCTTTACTTATTAAATTGTTTCACATACTTTATAAAATGTCATTTCTTCAATAAAAAATGCATGCATTAATATTTTACAATATATTTATTTTCATTTGCATGGCTGTTTGTTTTGCGTAATACTGACTGTCAGCGTCAATGACGAATGCACGATATTTTCTTTATATGGAACACCGCAGCTTAAAAAATTGTTAAAAGTTAGCGCGAATTTTGAGTAATTGAAATTTTAATGTAAATTTGTTGAATTTATATAAATTTTCTAGAAAGTGTGAAACTTTGCTTTATCTAATTTCAGTTGTAGTTTTTTTTTTATTAAAAAAAAAAAAACAGCACAATTAACAAATAATCTAAACTTGTCTACTACAATAATAAATCACAGCTTTCATTTATATGTAATACCCAGGCAAATCTATTAAAGGTGGTATTGGTAAATCAGCTGATTTTTTTTTCGCCGTGCCCATGTGACATCTACTTTCGATCTTTCATATCTACTTCGCCAATACTTTATAGTCTAAGATCCGGCTGCAGATTTGGTGTAGTCATCGAGTACATGCTGAAATCCACATTTTTACCCACATTTATGATTAGGAGAATAAAAATTCACCACGGTGCCAGTAGAAATGTGGCCGAAAGTATTTTTAATTAAATTATTGTTAATTGATTTTGCGGGAAAAATTTAATTAACCAAGTTTTGAGATAAAATATCGTTCGGTTTACTGCAAAAGGTGTAAAGACTTAAAAAAACCGTAGTTGCCGTTGCGCGCTTGGCCGCACCTCTCCGCAGCCAGGTATAAACAGGTATGATTTCGATATATTTATACATCCATAACGTATATTGATCTGTTATAGATCAAAATATAGCTAATTTTTTTCTCATTATTATGATATACGGCAACCTAATTAAATCTGGCCGCAAGTTAGGGTTGCTAGCAGTTAAAGATGGGAAAAATTGAAGGTTGAGTGAGAGGAAGCTAGCGCGTAACATCACTAGTCTAACAAGGATAGCGATTGCCAGCTGTACGACATTTTAAGGCTAAGAATAAGAAAATAAGAATAATAGTTTTTAACGAAAAATACTTCGAAATTAGCACTGTATAATTTATATTATAACTATAACCTGTATTTTTTTGTATTACATTGAAATTTTACTTACTGTAAGTGTTTTGAATCTACCGAGGATTTTGGATATCATACAGAGTGCCATAAAAAAATTACAGTTTTAAAACAAAAAGATAAAGAAGAATTTGAAAATTTTTGCGAAACACTTACAGTAAGTAAAATTTCAATTTAATACAAAAAAATAGTCTTTTTATTCTCCTAATCATAAATGTGGGTAAAAATGTGGATTTCAGCATGTACTCGATGACTACACCAAATCTGCAGCCGGATCCCGTACTATTACTTTGACAATCAAACGCAGAAACATTGTTTTCGATCTAGTACCACCACCTTTAGAGAACGCGCCTTACATAATACACACTTTTTTTTCTATTTTCGAAATATGCTGTTAAAATGAGACACGCTGTACCTATAGTGCTTAGTTTTACGCCATTTTGAATTTATCTTTCTGAAAATGTTACTTTTCTAAAATTGCAGGTAGTGAAACAGCTGTTAATGCCGTTTTTAAAGCAACCATGCGCGTGTATATTTCATCTGCTGCCACCGTCAAAATACGAACACAGCTGAAGATAAAAAGCGGCAAGAGAACAAGCAGATTTCTGACAATTGACAATCGCTAACGCTCTCGCGTTGTTTTGTATTCGATTGCTGTAGTTTGCTGAAGTTGGAGCAACAATTTGTGGAGCGTTCATTACAGCAGAATATCGGCAAATCGTTTTAAGTGCGAAGTGAGTTAATTGACACGAGCGTACATCAGAAATATACAAATTTAATAGCTATAAATCTTGGCATATCTCAATATAAATCAGTGTGTTCATTGAAAAAAACGTCGACTTGGTGATTTACCTAAGCTGCATTTATTTCTGAGGCTATGAGCGCTTCGAACGTGGCATTTTCGGTGGAAAACCAACAAGGTAAACATCAAGTGGAAGTTTTGATCTAGCCTTTATAAGCATTTCGTTGTATTATACACTTTTGCTTCTATTAATAACCATATCCATGACAGCTACTAATTAAAAAAAAAACTGTGTGTACTTCTCATTTTACAGATAAGCAGAAATAGGCGTAATCAAGCAGCGGAAAAATAGCAAACATAATCATTAGAAAGCAAAGCTTAAGCTAAGAAGTTCCTGTATTGTTGTTTGTTATTGTATTCGCGCGTTAAGCCGTGCAACACTGAGGTCAATTTCACGTACACACAATGATTGCTGGCTACGGACCGGTCATGCAGGCCCTTTTGGGTACGCTCTTCACGTGGGGATTAACGGCAGCAGGTGCAGCTTGTGTGATATTCGTGCGCGGCAATCAACGCAAATCACTTGATGCCGCATTAGGATTTGCTGCTGGCGTCATGATTGCTGCTTCATTTTGGTCACTTCTAAATCCGGCTATAGAAATGGCTGAAAGTTCACATCTCTATGGCGTTTACGCCTTTTTGCCGGTTTCAGGCGGTTTTCTATTGGGTGCCATCTTTGTTTATGGCTGTGATCGGCTAATGTCCTTTCTGGGACTCAACAGCACGAATATGATGATTTCAATGACACAAACAAATAAGGACAAAGCCGATATCGCTATCGATGATATACGCAACAGTCAAGGCGTTTTGGATCGTACTGTAGCCAAAAGTATGGACAGTTTCTCCGATTGCTTGAGCACACAACATGGCAGCATTGAAACGCGAAGACGCAAGAAGAATAGTGCTGTAGAGGTGGAAGCGCAACGCACCTATACAACCGAATCTCAACGGAACATTGACAACGCAGTGGCGCAATGGAAGCGCATTATGTTGCTTGTGGTTGCAATTACGGTGCACAATATACCCGAGGGTTTGGCAGTTGGCGTCAGTTTCGGTGCTATAGGCAGTACTAATTCTTCCACATTCGAGGCAGCACGCAATCTAGCGATTGGTATTGGTATACAGAATTTCCCTGAGGGTCTGGCTGTCAGCTTGCCACTGCATGCGGCCGGTTTCAGTGTGACACGCGCATTATGGTATGGCCAACTTTCCGGCATGGTGGAACCAATCTTCGGCATTTTGGGCGCAGTGGCAGTAACACTAGCCAATCTCATATTACCTTATGCACTATCATTTGCTGCGGGCGCAATGATCTACATTGTTGCTGACGACATATTGCCCGAAGCACATGCCAGTGGCAATGGAACAATTTCTACTTGGGGCACGGTAGCAGGTTTCCTTATAATGATGTGCCTTGAAGTGACCCTCTCCTGATGTTACAACTACTGTAATTGTTTTAAATGTTGTATAGTTAACTACATGTACAAGATTTTGCAGAAGCAAACTTATAACAATCACTTGATTTGGCACTACGTATGATATGAAAATGCTGTACCAAAGCATGATTTTTTGATTTTTTTTAAGTGACAAACGCATGAATTTTTAAACAATGTACTAATGTAAATGTGTGTATCCTGCTTGTGTACACAAGTTATGTGCATATAAATGTAGATTCATTGAATGTGTGTGTACATATTTATATAAGTAGGTATGTTTGTACGGCTGGCCCAAACTACTTAAATGTGGTTGTTAGCAGAATATTCATGGAAAAGATTGCAACCGCCGATGCTTTTATACTTGTATTTTTTTTTTAAACATATGTCTTACAAGGCATACAACTAAGTATTACTTTTGTAAATATTAAACAAAAACAAAAATAATGTTTGTGCAAACTCTTTTTAATATGTAAATCTCCCTTAGCATAACCTTGCGAATATTAAATCATTGCTTTAATGGCATTCTTTCAAGTAAATCATTGAAAGCAGTAAAACTTAATTAGTTTCTAAGTATCTTTTATGTTTTAAGGCACAAAGAAAAAAACAATCACAAAATTCCACATAATTTAATAAACAATAAAAATACATTCAGCTAAAGTGAAGGTGGCACACATTGGTTTTTAAGCGCAGTTTGCATACGAGGTAGCAATGAAATATTGTAGTAAACATTTTCCGTTGGTAGCACAACATCTATTAGGTAATCAATCAACGTACATTTGCAAAACAGCGGAGACGGTTGGTACACTTAATTGTGTCTATCTGCCATCTGACAACAACAACAACCGTTGGTTAAGATAACTTAATTAAGTTCTGATAAATTTAAAATGTCACGATAATTTGTGATGTATGCTGATAAAAGCTGCTACGTGCTTTAGAATGTATCTTAGACATCTTCACAAAACAAAAAAAAGGAAACAAAAATAAAATAAATATAAAGGATAGAACCGTTTAGTCATCATTTGATACATATGTATGTACTTTTATAACTTTTTGCACGAGGTCTTCTTTGAATTATCATCATTTGCAAGTAAGGTATGCGTGGACCGAGGCATATGCACATACATGTGTGCGTTAATACGTACACGCATGCGCTCAGCACTAATCTCCAGCGACACATGATTGACTTCACCTTCAAGTTCGCTTAAATCTTACAATTCATATAGGATTACTTATGCCTCTCCAAATGTTATTGTTTTCTTATAGATTTGTGCCGCTATTTTTAGGTGAAAAGCTTTTTACTGCGCGTAACTGTTATCGTCCGCGAGCTAATAACTTCAAAATACTTTTTCAAACATTTCTCAAGGTGCTCGGAGAAAAGGAAGTACATACAGATGTAACCATAAGTACACTTATTATTAAATTTCTAAGTGTTGTGATGCAATCGCGTTTCAGAGCTCCCAGTATATGTATGCATGTATCGGTAGCTTCTATTGTAGTCTTATCACTATTAACATTTCAGCCTGTCTGCTCTTTTGAAACTCGTTAATTACTAACTGGTGTTCTAGTGACAATTACTGCTAAGCCTGCGAGACATTTTTAATTGGAATTGGCATTAATTTTTGGTCGCTTTTTGTGGAGAAAAAAAAAAAATAAAATCGCAAATACGCTTTATATATTGATTTATTGTGACACGAGTTCACAGCTTTACAGAATACCCCTTAAACGGGTAAAATCGGGATCGGTCCGGTGTGTTGGATCGGCTATCAGGCAAATGTCAATAATACGAACATACAAGGTGCAGTCCACAATAAATAAGACTGAGCTAAAATACAAGCGACAGGAGGTTTGTTCTCATAACTTCGAGTTAGTTTATTCAAAATAGTCTCCTCTGGTCTCGTTACACTGTTTTGCGTAATCTAAAAGCTTTTCGAAAGAGTGTTTCAGGGTATTGACCAGAATGTCCTTCAGGATGTCGGTACAAGCCTTTTGGATGGCCTCTACGGACGCAAAACGATTTCCTTTCATGGCCAAATGCATTTTTCCGAATAGGTGGAATCACAGCGAGCCATATCTGGCGAATACGGTGACTGATTGATGGTTAAAATGAGCTTTCTAGTCAAAAAAATCAGACACTAGAGTGGATTGATGAGATGGTGCATTATCATGTAATAAGCGTCAGCTTCCTTCTTCGCGGTATTCAGGGCGAATTCGACGAATGCGATGCAACAAACGCTTCAAAACGCCAAGATAGAAAATTGAACTGACGGCTTGGCCCGTTGGCACGAACTCCTTGTGGAAAATTCCCTTGGAATCGTAAAAACAATTGAGTATCGACTTGATTTTTGACTTCTTCAAACGCGATTTTTCGGGTGGTAGCTCGTCTGGGGCCTTTGACGCTTAGTTTGAGGTTCATGTTGGAAACACCAAGTTTCATAACCAGTTTCAATGTTGTAAAGGAAGAGCTCGTCTTTTCTCACCTCTTCAATGAGGCCTTTCGGATGTTAAATTCCGATCAATTTTTGGTCCTCAGTTAACTTGTACGGAATGAAACGTGCACAGACCTTTCGTAAGCCCAAATGATCAGTTAAAATGCGATAAATCAATGTTTTGGAGATATTCAATTCCGATTCCATGAATTTCAACAATGATTTCGATTAATTTTTGATAAATTTACGAACGATTTCGATGGAGTTTTCGGTGATTACTGATTTTGGGTGGCCCGTATGTTCATTGTCATTTATGTTCTCCCAACCATCTATGAAACGTGTAAACCACTCATGAACTCTGGCACGATATAGACAATCATCGCCATAAACTTTTTTCATCAATTCAAATGTTTCGGTGTTTACCGATCCAATTTTAAAACAAAATTTGATATTAGCTCTTTGTTCGAAACTCATTTTTGTACCGATGTGTTTGTGTCATGACACTTTAGACGCAATAACTTCGCTTCCACTGATCCGAATGTCACCAAGCTTTCACTGGAAGGCATCTTGGGATGTAACTTCCAACGCATCAGCTCAATTAAAATATGGCGCCATCAAAACCACTTTTATGACGCCAGTCTTGTTTATTTTGGACTTCACCTTATATGATATATGTATATATTTAACTTTTATTTAAATGGCGGGAAGAAAATCCACATAACGCCAGGGTATCTCACTATTGTGGTTGTTGTAGTAGCATAAACATTATTCATACATGTGCGGTGAAGGCTTCTGGAGTGACAGTCCTTGGCCGGATATAAATCCGGGTCGTTCGGGTAAAGTAGAACCGACTGTCGTGGGAACGGGTATTCCACCGTTTGTGAGATTACTGGTGTGTAAGGCAATGCTAAAACTCAATGTTAGCTTCTTTAATAAATGAAATCAAATTTAGCTTGTGAAAATTTGTGCAAATAGGTTAGGTCGAATACTTGAATATGACAGAAATCCATCGTAACATTCAAAGAAAATGTTTTCTTTTGCACTTTGATCTGCCTTTTGATTGATTGGTATGCCAGAATGGCCCGGAGACCACACCACATGAACATTTGAGAATTCAAACTCTGAGAGCTCCGCGTGTAACAGAAGAAAGGAGTTTGAAGAATTGTAAGTTTTCTGATTGTTGTTCTGCTTGCTAAAGTTGTCGTAGTTCTACATTACTCTATTTTTGACCTAACAAAACTCCTATAAAATTTTGAGGTTACTTGAGGGTGTAGGTATGTTTTTATTGCTGTTAGCAATTTGAAAAGAGTAGAATTGTGTTTGGCTCCTCAATTACAAATACGATCTGATAACTCTTCCTAAGAACCTTATACACTTGAACTGCGGAATCGGAATATTTACGCGGTAGTTCCTTCTTGAAGAAAACTAGGATTACAAACACAATAAATCGCTAGCTGATAGCAAAGATAAAAAAAAACCAGATAAATAAATAAATGCAAGGTCATCGCACGATGCTTTGCAATCGATTTCTAGAGTAATGCCATTTCAAGCATTTTCACTTACAATCTTTACACTTGCAGAACTATTGATTGAATAAAATTCACTGCGTGTGAATCAACATCTTAACAAATTGTAACTCCTCGAACGCAATTATCCGAGACTAATCAACATCTAATGTAGACGAAGAGCTAGAGTTGCCTCGTGAGACCCGCGATCCTTTGGTCCAATTGCGTTCTGCATATTGCGGCAGGTTAAACTCCTACTTATCCAGAATTGACATCGACATACCCAATATATGTTCAACATGTTAAGGCACACCACACGACAGAAACCACCTCGTTCCCACGACAGTCGGTTTTACGTCACCGGAAAGACCCGGATTTATATCCGGCCGAGGACTGCCATTTCAGCAGCATTCCCCATATATGTATGGGGAATGTTTATGCTGTTATAACAACAACAACAACAACAGTAACCACCTATTCACATGCCACACCAGACCTACTCTCCTAACAACTCTCTCTCTCAATCCGTCGAAACACCATGCTTCCTGGTCATACCGTTAGATGAGAAAGACGTCGACGATCGGTGACTACATCGCATAGACAGGGCTTAGTAAGCTGCTACAACAACAACAACCCTCTCCCGGTTGGGGAAACGTCGAAAGAGCACTGTTTTGGATCTATTGTTAAATGACTACTGGCAGAATATGAACCTTCTCAGCAGAGGTGCCTTTTTCCAAGGCAATGAAGTACAAAAATCAACATTTTTCCCTACTCCCTCGAAAACGAAGAAAATCAAGTTATCATCGTCATTGGCGATCGGTGTTCATCCCTTCTTAAGACAGTGTGATCTATTACATTTTTGAGAAAGCTTGGACTCATATCCGATCAGAAGGGAATGGACTTGTATCCGATCAGAAAGGAATGGACTTATATCCGTTCAATTCCCCAAAAATTTATTCGGAATATTTTATTCTGCTACAATAAAAGTAAGTGGTGTATAACCATGCCTAACATTATCCTACGACAGTTGCATCTTTTTCACAAACGAAGTGATCTACAGTTTTATGCCGCCTCCGAACAATAGATGGTTTTTTATAAGGAGCATTTTCATGGCATTTATACACTCGGAGGTTTGCCATTGCCTGCCGAGGGGTGACCGCTATTAGAAAAAACGATTTCTATCATTTTCTATCAAGCTTGTACACTACCCAATGCTAGTCACGCACCAAACCCTTCGGCTACGGCGGCCGCTTCGTAATAGAATACTTTATTATTAAACGAAGTCACTTAAAATTTCTCTGGAATATTTCTTGTGGAGCTATTTTAAAATGATTGGTCTACGCGAACTATGCACAAATATTACAGACTTTCAAGCCAACATCCAGCGCACCATTCATGATATACGACCTCAAACCAGTTACTTCGGTATTGAGTTGTCTCTCAAATAAGCAAGTGATAGATTTTTATGTTTTATCTTCAAAAACTGCCCAATTGCCTGGCAATTGCATTGAAATTTGCTCGGTAGTGAATCGCATAACCGGTCTGGTTAATTAGTGCACATCTCATTTTATTTAAAACGTTGGCTAGTGACAAGTTTATTGAGTTTTCCTATTGTTATTTGATGGATCTATCGTAACAGCTTTTTTGTTTTGTTTATTTATTTTTATTATTTAAATTAGGCAAATTTATTATAACACCTTATTAAATAATACGCCCGCGTAACCGAATAGTTTAGTGCGTGACTACCATTCGGAAATGCGCAGGTTCGAATCTCCGTGCATGAAACACAAAATGATAAAAAAAGATTTTTTTCAATAGCGGTCGCCCGTGCCTGTCAAAATGGAAAACCTTCGAGTGTATTTCCGCCATGAAGAAGCTCCTCAAAAAAATCATTTGCCACAAATAGGAGGAGGAGCTCAACCAAACACTTAACAGCAGTTTACGCGCCAATTATTAATTTTTTTTAACCAAAGAAGCCAATAATTTAATAACTATTCATATTCATATGAAAACAATTAAATTTTCTGTCTACTTATAGTTAATTAAACTAGAAAGGAATATCAAGATAGAAGTTAACAGAGTTTGTGAAATCGCGTGAGCCCATAAAATGAATTCATTTGCATCTATTAAATAGTTTTCGTTGTAAAAACGGCTGAGTTCAGTTTGACCACTTTTACCAAGGGAGTATCTAGAACATGTTGACGGGGGGGAAACATTCTAATTTTTTTATGCTTAAAAATTTCTTTTGAGACTAAAAGCCAATAAGTTAAACTATTTACATTTACTTTTGAAGAATAGGTGAGTAGGAACTGCCAATATTTAAATAGCTTTTCAATTTATTTTGGACAGTGTTTCAGTACATTGAAATAGTTGAGGCATGCGGTTTCAAATTTTGCGTTCCTTAAATTTTTGTTTTTTATATATTTAATTTAAAACTAATACGAAAGTCAACAAAATGAATTTTAGTTTCTGAGAAGTTTTTTATTCGTATTTAATTGCTGGCTAAGTACATCCCAAGGATAAAAAACAAGTTAGTGTAAACAAAGGATTAGTTTACTGTAATATTTGTTTGGGGAAAAAGAAATACATTATTTTCTCTGTAGATGGCTGTAGTGATCGATATCTCGTAAAGTTGTCAAGGTGGCATTTCACACTAAAAAAAATTCATTTGTTCCATTCAGTTCAGAGTTACAGGGTGTTAACAATGGAAGTCAACAAAGAGAAAATTCGGTACATTTTACAGTTTTTCTTTGCTAAAAGCGAAAATGCAAGCCAAGCTGCTGAAATTGCGAATGGTGTTTATGGTGCCGTTACTGAAACAGCTAATTACGTATAATCTTGGTTTCGTTAATTCCGTTCAGGCTTTTTTGATGTTAAAGGATGTTAAAGAAAATGTGGGTACTGTCGAAAATGTCGATAAAATCACAGAAATAATCGCAGTTTAGCGGCATGCTAGTAGTCGTAGCATCGTCCAAGAGCTAAAGGTCGCAATTGCCACTAAAGTCCAAAAATCGCAACAAGGTCCTCAAATTGCTTGCCGGCAGCACTTGAGGCAAAGACAAAGAAATGTTGCTATCGACATTTAAGGCAATTGGCCGGCCGGTTCTAAACTACGCTGCGCCTGTCTGGTCGCCTGGAACTAGTGACACGCAGTGGATAAAGCTCCAGACTTGCCAAAACACTGCTATTCGGACAGCAAAGGTTACCTCCTGATGTGCCCTCTTCAACACCTTCACAACGAAGCACAGATGCTCCCGGTAAAGGAGCACAATAAACTGCTCAGCAAGCCGCCTTACAGTGACCTGCTTGAGCCATAGCCTGACTACACTGACAGGGCTTAGTATTGCTGTTACAACAACAATAAGCTTAAGATCCACCATAAAATAGGTTTAACCCATTTGTACAAAAAATTTACGCAAAAATAATGGATTTCTTCTTGTCCAAACTAATATGTAACTTTAAATTCGAATTATACATCAAATTCTATAGAAACATTTTAGATGAATCCAATGCATTTTTTACACTTTTGCAGAACTATCAAATCGCGTTGGTTTCTTAGCGAATTTATCAAAAATATGGTAGGCGTTTACAGGAATGTCCCTACGCATATTGATTAAGGCAAGAGTGTTAATCTTCCCTTAGTCATGCGAGTCTTCAACCAGGTTTTAAATCGTTTTAGGAAGAAAAGCTGCGTTCAGCAGATTCCGTTGGCTGGAAATGAAGGGTGCAGTTGAAGAAGTTCACAGCTCAAGATGTTTGTTGGTTTTTTCGGCATTGTATTTAGTTACTTCGTTGCGTTTTATAACAATTCAGTTAGTTAGTAAAATTAGTATTAGTATTTACTAACGTTTAAGATCGCCCCTTTTCTCTCTCGTTGGATCCGCCAATGGCTTTTACAAAACTAAGCGTTTAGTTTCGCGCGTGTGTTTGTGTACTTTCTTGACATGTGTCAACAAGTAATGCGCTTTATAATTTGCAGTTAACAATTGTGTTACACTCGCGGCTCGTAGATTGTTTCTAAAGAATATTCACTACTGCCCTAGCAACGGGTTACAACTTTTTATGCATCTATAGTAAATCGGAATAAATAAATAAAAATAAATAAATAATTGGCGCCTACACTTTTGTAAGCTGTTTGGTCGAGGTCCTCCTCCTATTTGTGGCGTGCTTTTTGATGTTGTTCCCCAAGTGGAGGGACCTACAGTTTTATGCCAATTGCGAATGGCAAATGTTTTTTTTATGAAGAGCTTTTCCATTGCAGAAATACACTCGGAGGTTTGTAATTGCCGCTATTAGAAAACACTTTTTCTATCATTTTTGTTGTTTCATGCACGGAGTCTCGAACCTGTGCACTTTCAAATAGTAATCAAGCACCAAGCCATTCGGAATAAAGTTGTTGTAAAAACAAGAAATTAAAAAAAAGTTGTGCTTGGCGACGGCAAGCATAGGTTTAGGGTTTCTATGTTGTAAAACCGGAAAATTTTACAAAAACTGGTGCATTTTGAGAAAAGTTTACTCTCAAATCGAATATAAATCGGTTGCTTGGTTATGATTGACTGATTTCAGAAATCATTGTTTAAGTGGAGAAATTCCAAAAACGTATCATTACAGCATTAACTTAAGGATGCTCACAGGTAGCTTAACATAACTGTATACAAAGTGTCGAAATGCTCGTTTATTTTATTTCTATTCTATTGTTTATACTTATATATTTCGCAAGCGCTCCATTATTAAACGCGAATCGTTAAAAATTAATGCAGTCGTGTTAATATAGCAGAAGTTTTTCCGCACACTTGCGCTTTTACAATTGTATGTTAAATTAAAACGTACACGCCACGTTTTCGAATTTATTTTCCCCAACATCGCCCATCTCTTTCATTGCGTTTACTCGTTTCCATTTCATTGAAAAATTCATAATAATTGGAAGTGTAGTTTCATCATTAATAATACCGGTAGGGTTTCAAACGAATACGTGTACATACATATAAACTGGATATTGCAATGAGGTTTGTTGCGTTGCCATTATATCAATTAAAAATCTATTTACTTCGTAAACTGGTTACAAAAGAATTGCAATATGTTTCATATTCTTTATATGTTGTAGTATCGGGGCAATAGCGTTTAGTAGCATCTGATTATTGGGATGAGATGCGGTTTAATACGCCATCATTGCCTGTCGCGATAAACCGCGCGCTACTTACTATATATTTATCTACCATGAAATGCAAGATCTACTTTAGTTCTAATTCGATTCGGTTGGAGCAATAGACGTATGTCCTGCAGAGCTAGATTTTGTAGACTGCCCAGCATAAGGAAACATACCACTCATATTTTCATCTACCCTTTCTACGACACGCAATTAACACCAGGCACTCTTTGGTCTCAACCAAACGAAAGCCGCGTATTTCCCCCGCGTGTAGAATGGAGAAGTTAGATAAGAAAGACGACCAAATGAAGCCGCGTGTAGAATGGAGAAGTCAAATATTAAAGGCAAATAAAGAGACTGAAAACTCACTTACCTTCATCTTTTCGTATAGTTCGGGGTTTTCATAGCGATCTATATTGGATATGGGAAACTCGTTGGGATCACAAATCGTTCGCTTATTTTTGCAAGCTTCAACCCATAAAATTGAAACAACTGGTATATTCCAGTTCTTCGCTTTTTTGTATGTGGACAATAAACCATCTTTAAATATCACATGTGTTGTACCTCTGGAATAGCGTAAATAATCAGTTTATACGTATGAATATATTTTAAAATATTTAATAAATCTTCAATACCGTAATAATTTGTCATTTACGCGTGCACCTAGTTGTGAAATCACTTTCTTCACACCTTCAGAACGATTATCTTCGCCGGTGCGTACTTCCACATATACAACAATGTCGCGCATGAGTTCCTCGATAGAAAGCGGTGGAGGTGGTTGACGCTCTGCCACACTAATAATGTTTTGTTCTTCGTATGGTACATCAAAATTGGTGTAAGTAGACTTTGTTGGATTTCTAGTTTTTTGAAATGAAATGAATTATAATTACGGAATGCTAATTCGGAAAATACTTACTTTAACGCCCTGATCGCTCGCACACGTGCGTTGGCAGACGGACTATTCAGATCACGTTGTATGCGCGCCATTTGTGGATGCTGGTTAGAAGTTGCAGTTGCAGCAGTCTCCTCGGCAAGACTTCCTTCGTTGTTGTTACAGTTGGCTTGATATTTTATATTTCTTTCAGTGTTGGGGTTGATAGCGGTTCCAGAAGTAATAGCTACAGTGTTATTTTGGGTGACATCAAATACAACCTCATCTAAAGTTGCTGGTGGCGTTTGGGAAATGAAGAGATTTTGCTGTGAACGCGTAGTATCGGCGCTGCCCACATAGTCTCTCAATTCACCTGTATGCCGTTATGAGATTAAGCGTTATGCGCGCGCATGTTGAAAACAAGCCACAGAAATAAAACGAAAGGCGATTTTTAAAATACTATTTATCACAAACACTTAAAGGTAAATTTAATGAGATCAAAAAAAAATTCAGGAACTAAACTATTTTTTTTACAATTGCTTTTGTCTTTTCTGTTATCATTTGCGCTGTCAGAAAATGACAGCGCGATATTTTCGCAGTGTTACCAATTAAGCACCTCTGATCCCCGATACTCAAAGAACAAACTAACCACATTCACCGCCTCACTCACCATTTATAATAAATAATTTAGTACACATGAAATTTGGATTTAGCTACTTTTTGTGATGTTTTTTGTTCAAGAAATAGAGGTAATTTTGAGAGCACTTATTTTCGAATGTACTGAAATTAAATCCATGGCATATTTATATGTGAAATATTATCAACTTACACAAGTTACTTGTTTTCACAGGCCATGTTTGATTCTCATCAGTTGCTCCATGTGCAACATCGTTGAAATTTTCTACAGAGCCTTGGGATGAACTGCTTAGTCCACTGTCCTCGTTCGGGGGTACCAAAGGTTGGTCAGGTCGGCTTGCAAAAATTTTCAATAATTGTTCATCCCGAATACTTAATCGACGCTTGTTTCGCTGAGGCGACATTACCTCCACCGAGGTCTGCTTTAGTTGGCTTTCTTGTAAAGGCTTCTTTTTTACAATAACATTCTTCAGCTGTATATTTTTTCGCGATCTATCAAGTGCCGTTGTATATGTTAGTGTTTGCCATGTTGGAGCTCGGGTTACAAATTTGTCCATGATAAATAAACTATACGCCCACAGGCGCTAACCACGGCGTATTTCGTTGTTTTTTAATACAATATATGATTTATGGCAGCCAGCTTAGAATTTTACAAATTAATTGGATTTTGAATGCACCAGTAATATTCGCTTGACAAATTTAAAAACTGACACATGCCTTAAATGGAATGTGGACTTTATCAATCGTTTAGGCGGAAGTGTTTAGAAAGGTACTTTAAATATACAAATCCACAGCGTTGTATTTGGTGTTAAAAATAACTTTTACGCAAACTTAAATCGAAAATGTTTTCCGTTGAAGGTTTGCGTATAATTAGCGAAAAGAGATTTATTTAAGTCGAAAAAAACTGAGAAATTTTCCAGTTAACGTCCCCTGTACGTGTGGCGTGTGGAGGCAAACCATATTTTTGGCTTACATAGTATCTCATTCGCTCGGTATCGCCGCAATTGCTAGTCTGTTGGCGAAGTTTCTAGTTTTGCTACATTATTATTAAGTTTGTGAAAATTCTTAATACTCATAATTGAATAGTTGAAATTTTTATTGTAGGGCGGCCGCCGTAGCCAAATGGTTTTAGCGTGACTACCATTTGGAAGCATACGAGATCAAATCTTCGGGCATGAAACATCAAATGATAGAAAGTTTTTTCTAACATGGGTCGCACTTCGGCGGGCAATAGCAAACCTCCGCGTGTATTTTTGCCATGAAAAAGCTACTCTTAAAAAGATCTCGTTCGGAATCGGCTTAAAACTGTGGGTCCCTTCATTTGTTGAAAAACATCAGGACTCACACCACAAATATGAGGGGGAGCGTGGCCAAATATCCAATAAAGAGTGTAAGCGTCAATTAAAAACTTTTATATTATATAATAAATGAGCGAGAGATTTGCACTTCGGCCTTAAGTAGGCTACAGACGACGAACATTCTTGCACTCCGCCGCAACTATCTCGATTTGTGTTGATGCTTCGGCGGAAAAAATGATCTTGAACCAGAAATTAATAGTGCAGTTAATTGAGAGCTTAAAACACGATTTATAATTATGGCAAATTAAAAATTCAAAATATAAAAAAAGTCGAAAAAACCAGCATGGGATAGGATTAAATGGATTTAATGCAGAAATAATTGCTAAACGTGTTTCTATTACTATTAAGCCAAGGAACTTGGGTGAGAACTTCAAGCTTTTTCATAAGGCTTCTTTATTTCGCCAAGCGTTAGCAATAGAATAGAATAGAATAGATGAAGCAACTGGTATAAATAAACATATTTTGGCAACGCGGGAATAGAGCTGCCCTAAATGCTCGTAAGGTAGCGCGCTATACCAGTCTAATGAGCTATAGTTAAGGCGAATTTATTATAGGTGACAGCAACCACATATTATATAAGTGAAACCCTACATGTATTTGTTGTTGCCTTTGGTACAAGCATCAAGTCAAAATACAATACAATACGAATGTAAACATACCAATACATACAAAGCATATCATTTTGACGTAAGCCATATCTACGGCGAAAAATTCAGCTGGGTGAATGCTGTCACCTATAATAAATCCACCTTGGCTATAGCCATACTCGCTAGCGGCGAATTTTACTCGATAAGTTGTTGCTTTTGCATACAATTTTTTCGTTAAGTTAATCGAGCATATAGAAAGCGAGCGGGGAAATGGCGAATAGAAGCAGCCAAGACAAATCTACTAAAGGTGGTGTTGGTAAATCAGCCGTTTTGTTTTTTTTTTCTTTCGCCGTGCCCCTGTGGCTGTTAGCTTAGAATGAAACACGGCGAATTCATAATTTGTTTTCTAGTTTCCCCAATACTTTGCTTTGACAATCAAACGTACAGAACCAAGGTGGATTTATTAAGGTGACAGCATTCACCCAGCTGAATTTTTCGCCGTAGGTATGGCTTACGTCAAAATGATATGCTTTGTTTGTATGTATTGGTATGTTTACATTTGACTACTGATTTTGACGTGATGCTTGCACCAAACGCAACAACAAATACATGTAGGGTTTTACTTATATGTGTTTGCTGTCACCTGTAATAAATTCGCCTTGTACAGAACATTGTTATTGGTCTAGTGCCACCAGCTTTAATGAATGCCCCTTGGAAGAAGCCTATAATATCTTTCTTCCATACTTTTCGTCTTTTACTCTCTTTCGATTTCTCTTTTTAAACAGACATAAATAACAAACATTGTGATCGTATCATCCGCGCTTTTGCTATTCACTTTTACGCTACCAGCAGAAAATCACATATGAGCTGCTCGCCGTCTGTGGCATACGACAGCGATCATGCTCGCGATAATCGTGTGAATATCGAAGGCTGTTTTGAATTTTTTCTGAAGGAATACAATACAAATTAAGAAATGTTGGGTAAAAGAGCAGCAAAGTTCGGCCGTTCTCTATTGTTCGTTCTTGACGTTTGCACGGGAAAGTTTGGCAAAGTCCTTTACACTTTTTGACGTGATAACGTCTTATAATTCGATTTAACAGGCTGCACGCACGAAAAAATGTGTCGTTACCTTGCTCATTAGTGTTACCTTGCTCATTTTCCGTTACCTTGCTCATTGCCGTTACCTTGCTCATTGCCGTTACCTTGAATGAACTGCAAGCGAAAGCGCGGAACGAACGACAAAGCAAACAAACGGCAACGTTCGACATCTTGCTCTCTCCTACTTAAGTGAGCGTATATGTACATATATAAATTCACGTATTTGTATTTGCATATGCCTTCTTATTGATTATTATTAATTTGATTTACTTGAAGAATTTACAATAAAACCAAGCTTTTTAATAATACCTGTTGTTTTAATGTTATTATTATTTTTTGACGTGATAACGTCTTATAATTCTATGTAGCCGGCTGCACGCACCAAAAAATGCGTCGTTATCTTGCTCATGCGTCGTTACCTTGCTTGAACAGCATGTTATGTTATGATATGTTATGATATGTTATGATATGTTATGTTATGTTATGTTATGTTATGTTATGTTATGCTATGTTATGTTATGTTATGTTATATTGTGTTATGTTAAGTTATGTTATGTTATGTTATGTTTGTTATGTTATGTTATGTTATGTTATGTTATGTTATGTTATATTGTGTTATGTTTTGTTATGTTAAAGTATATTATGTTGTGTTAATGTTAACTCATTCTCTATATCCATACAAAATATCTATCAAACAAATAAAATTAAAATTTTCTTTTGAAAAATGCAACCATTCAATCAGTATTTTCTTATGACGTTATCACGTTAAACTATCGTCAGTAAACCGACTTTACAGACAATCTCTTTTTTACCAATACATTCGCAAATGCCTTCGTCACTGTCTTTGATTTTTCAAAAAGAAAAAAAAAAAAACAAAGTGCGTGTAGCGTAGTACACATAACAGAAGTGAAACTTTCAAGGCAGACAAAGAAAGAGGGAGAGACTCGAGAGAGAGAAAGAATATATATCTAAATAAATTCACAACATTTGCAGAGAATACAAATACACAAAATTTACAAAAAACGGTCGACCGGTGTAGGTAAACGCCTCACACAAACCGTGGCAACAACGCGCACTACTTCGAGCGTTTATCACCCGCACAAACGCAGCGATTCCGGGACCGCAGCAACGGAACAAATTACTGCAAGGCAATACCAATAAATCCGACGCCGGAATGGATAGTACGCACAAGAACTAGCCAGGAAACGCAAATAAGCGCCAAAAAGTAGACACCAAAAAAATTGGGACCAAAAAAAGTCCCCAACAGTAGACACCAAGGAAATATAACGCCAAAAAGTAGGCACCAAAAATATATTTCCTACAAGTTTGCACCAACAAACACGCCAAAAAGTAGGCAGTATTATTTGTCACTAGAAATTAGCAACCGCAAGGAAAAACTTGGGGGAAAATAGCCTAAAGTGTATCTAAGATATATATGTATAAGGTATACCTTTCTCTCTCCTTTTCCTCTACGTTTTATCTTTTTTCTCTCTCGCGGAACGAAAATGCCCAAAACGTTGCATGGACTTGAAATTTTTGAATTATTTACTCTCTCATTCTCGCTCGTCCATCGGCACCTAAGAAGTTTCACTTAAAAAAAAATATTTCGAAGGATTTCGGCGATGTTTCGTTGTAATTTGCGAAAGAAAGAAAAGCTTAATCACACTAGAGATCTTGGTAAGTACTATTAAAATATTATTATAATCTTCGCTTCATTCAAATGTAAATTTAAAAAAATCGGAGTCAGAGCCCTTAATTTGTACGAAACGACGCTAACGTCGGTTGCTTAAAAGTACGTGAATTATCTTTATAAATTTCTGGACGCATAGGCTATTCAAACAAGTTTTTTCAATTGCATTCAGAGCGTTGTCTTATGTAAACCCAAGAGAAGGGAGCCGATTTAGATTAGTTTGGATTCCCTTTGAGGCTTGAATTCGATCGACTTCATGGCTTTTTGTGCCCTCTACTCATCACAGTACCTAATCCAGATCCAGTTCCCTTATTAAACTCAGAAATTTCGCGTTACTTGTAGGCTTGTACAATCACGGTATCTGCAAAGAAACTAAACTATAAAACGTTGAAATATCTAAATGTGTAAAAAATTTCAGTAAGCATTCATACGTAACGCGCGTCCGACGCTTGGATCTGTCGACCGGAGAGTGCAACATAAATTGCCGGCTTAAATATCTCGACCATCTCTTCGGGTTCGACGAATAACCAAAATTGATTGGCTGTCACTTCAGCAGAGATCTTACGATGGACCAGATGCTGCTGGCACCAGAGGTGAAGTTGCAGGCCTTCAGGTGCTCTACCCATTTAATCCGTTTACGTTGGATTACCAGTTGCCGAATCTCCACATTGAGATCCTTTATCCGAGGATACCCGTCATCGTCCTGGCATAGGTGGTTACGTTCGTTTCTTACATCGGCTGATTCCGTTGGAAGATTAGGACTCACCAGCGCATTATGCGAAGCAGAAGCCGTGGAGTATAAGTGCACCTGATAGCGAGAGCAACATGTGGCCACGAACAATGTCAACCACTCGCTATGGGTCGTAAGGCCTGAGCACGTTTATGATGGTTAAGAAGTTGAATTTTTTGGTGCAATTTTTTTTTAATTTGTCAAGTTTTATAAATTTCGTACAAAGTTTGAAACTTTGTTTAATGATTTTTTTATAAAAAACTAGCAAACCCGGCCCGGTTCGCTGGGCACACTAAAATAGAATAGATATGGTTTAGAACAGAAAAGATATGGTTTTCATATTATTTATTTCTCTATTCTCATATTATTTATTTCTTTATTCAATACCACGTTTTGGTCTCTATCTCGAGACCCTAGTCACGGAGCGGCATGAAAAATACTCTGAACTAAAGCATTCACCAACAGCTTACATTTGATACCCATATTGTACATACACATCCGAAGGTTACCTGAGTCCAGTCACGGAGCGGCATGAAAAATACTCTGAACTAAAGCATTCACCAACAGCTTCCATTTGATACCCATATTGTACATACACACCCGAAGGTTACCCGGGTCCACGTTTTGACCTACATCTCGAGACCCCAGTCACGGAGTGGCATGGAAAATACTCTGAACTAAAGCATTCACCAACAGCTTCAATTTGATATCCATATTGTACATACACACCCGAAGGTTACCCGGGTCCACGTTTTGACCTACATCTCGAGACCCCAGTCACGGAGTGGCATGGAAAATACTCTGAACTAAAGCATTCACCAACAGCTTCAATTTGATATCCATATTGTACATACACATCCGAAGGTTACCCGGGTCCACGTTTTGACCTATATCTCGAGCCCTATACACCAATAGGCATCCAAACTATACGTAAACCATCTTCAATACCTACTTAACAATGTGTGTAAGTTTGGTTTAATTCGGTGCAAAGACATGGCCGGTTAGCGAACACACCCAAAAAGTTGACTTTATTTTATATATAAGATTTGACTTGAAAAATATTGCAAACATTGCATCAATTTAAAGTGAGATAATTATGCGAGCACAAATGTATTAATGATAATTATTTTTTTTTTACAATGTTTCTAAATGCATTCAAAACTCATAAACGAATACTAAACTATGAAATTAAAAAAATGTCATTTTAAAATGTTTTAAGTTCACTATTCAAGTTTTATTTATTTACACACATTATTTTTTGTTGGAAGCATAAACACTCTCACATAATTTGGTTTTTATTTGAGTTTAGCCTTAATAATACCATCCGTCTCTTGGTCTTGCATCGATCTAATTGCGGCACTTTGTACTGTTGTTTTGAATAAATTTTTACCTACACCAAATAACAACACGAAATGGCACACATGGAGTAGTCCACTGGAGATATCCGTACTTGGGTATGTATTCCAGCACAGTTCAATTAAACCAAGCAATAGAAATCGTATACCTAAACTATAATCCGTGGTCCATGTGAGGTAAGGCAATGAATGAAAGTACCAAACGTAGAATTGGTAGTGCAAAGAACGTGCGCACACCAATCCAATGAAATTGCACAAGAAGAATGGTAAGATTGCGAGTTGTGTACACCTTTCGAAGTGTATAGAAACCTTTTGCTCATTCTCTAAAACTAAATCTTGGTTTTGGGGTGGCCTTTTTAGTCCAGTTGTTTTTTGTAGTCCCTTCTCGAATGAGTTTAAGAAAGCCTGTTGGTCGGGTGTTAATTCCTCTTCTTTTTCGAGCAGCTTTGGTTCTTTAATTTTATTGTTCTTTTTTGCTCCTTTACTATGAATTCCCTTTATTTCCAGATTTTTGCGTTGGATTTGTGGCTGCAACTGATCTTGTAGTGCTCGTAGGCGTACATAGTTCTTAAAAAATGTGTACACCGGCTTAGCAAATAATGCTAGAAGTAACAAATGGGCTACCAGCAGAGAAGTGTGAAAAATTTTATCTTCAAACAAATCGCGCGACAGGAACCTGTAGTTAACGGTCCATTTGTGTTCAAATATACGTCCAAAATTGAAACTGCCTCTTATGTATTGCATAGGATATGTAATCAAAAAAGGAGCTCCCAAAAGTATCTGTAAACAGCCGCAAACTGCTAACTGTAGGAAGGTTTTAAAGTAACCCAAATTTGCCAAGTAAAACAGTAGCAATGCAGGTGCAAATAGTAAAATATTCATTTTTACGCCTACTGCCAGACTAAAGAACGTACTACCAAGAGTCCAATGTCGATCCAAGAATAAGTTAAGGGCAGCGTATAAGAATAATATGGCTATGGGATCATTGAAAAGCCGCAGAACGTAAATAGAATGTATGCGATATGAGGTAAAGGCACTTATCACCAGCACATATGGTGGGACCTTGCGGCTTTTAGTGTAGAGGCGGAGCACAAGCCACATTTGTACCAGGTATATGCACACAAATATATATTGTGCAAGGCGTATATTTTGCCCATGTGATGTTATATAGTAAAGTCCCGAATATATATATACAAATGCTGCAGGATATACTAACGGTCCGGTATCACCTACAAAAAAACAAAAAAATTGTTTGTTAGAATTTTAAGTCAAAAACTTAAATACGTATATTCAAAATTTTCGTAAATTGTTAGTGGTTTGGTTTTCTTAAAATAAATTTGAAATAACTTAAAAATTAGTATATAAATTAATATAAGAAAATTTAAATCGACTTTATCGGTGTCACTCTATGTCAAGCATTTCAATTTACACTGTCATTGTGAACGGGTAAACATCTGTGAATTGCTAATGAAAGTGGAAGAAGCAACCTTTCTATGTGAAGCATGGTCGTTGCTGTTACCGCATAGGAATGTCCCTATCCGAAGGAGTTATCGTAAAAATGATTTCGTCAGCCAAGTCAATAAATCTGCGCGCAGTTCGCCAGTTATCAAATCGTGCTATTAATTGCTATTCGTCAGAAAATTTGGCATTGCAGTCAAAATCACAAAGACGTTGCTTCGCCGGGTGGAATGGACGTGATAAAACATTGCCAAAGTTGCTGTTGACAGTAACACCCGCACAGCAGCAGCGGTTTGAAATACATCTTTCAAATATTTTGGACGCCAAGGACTATTACCAGATATTAGGTGTAGCTAAGAACGCCAATTCGAAAGACATCAAAAAGGCGTACTATCAGTTGGCTAAGAAATACCATCCTGACACAAACAAAAGCGATCCAGATGCGGGCAAAAAATTTCAAGAAGTTTCTGAAGCATACGAAGTTCTTAGCGATGACACTAAGAGGCGCGAATATGACACATATGGTCAGACTTCTGAGAATATGGGACGAGCTGGAGGCTTTGGAGGACAGGGCCCACAGGGATTCTCGCAAAATTGGCAATTCCGTTCTACAATAGACCCCGAGGAGTTGTTTCGCAAAATATTTGGAGATGCTAACTTTCGAAGCAATAGTTTTGATGAGTTTGCTGACTCAAAATTTGGTTTTGGTGCTGCACAAGAAATTGTGATGGATTTGACCTTTGCCCAAGCGGCGCGAGGCGTTAACAAGGATGTCAACGTAAATGTTGTTGATACATGTGGAAAATGCAGTGGATCAAAGTGCGAACCTGGTACCAAGCCCGGACGCTGCCAGTATTGTAACGGCACAGGCATGGAAACTATTTCGACTGGTCCTTTCGTTATGCGTTCAACTTGCCGTTATTGCCAAGGCACGCGTCAATACATAAAATATCCATGTGCTGAATGTGAAGGCAAAGGTCAAACGGTGCAGCGCAAGAAGGTTACCGTCCCTGTGCCGGCAGGTATAGAGAATGGTCAAACAGTACGAATGCAGGTTGGGCGTAAAGAACTTTTCGTTACCTTCCGTGTTGAGCCCAGTAAGTATTTTAAACGAGAAGGCGCTGATGTACACACCGAAGCAGCGATTTCGCTTTCCCAGGCGGTATTTGGCGGTACTATACGCGTGCAAGGCGTATATGAAGATCAGTGGATTAATATACCTCCGGGTACACCTTCGCACCATAAAGTTTACCTACGTGGGAAGGGTCTAAAACGTGTAAATGCGCATGGACATGGCGATCATTATATTAATATAAAAATTGAAGTACCTAAAAATCTTACACAAGAACAAAAAGCATTGTTGGAAGCTTATGCAGAATTGGAAACAGACACACCGGGACAAATCAATGGTATTACGAGAAAAAAAGATAATACCAAGAAAGCTACGTAATTACACTTAAAACAACTATTCTTTACATACTGTAGTAGTTATTTAACAAACGTTTTTTGTTACAGAACAGCGGACACCCCGAACACGTTCCTATCGAAAATTAAATCGCTCTTTAATAGACAGTCCAGTTAATATTAAGGGATATGAGTGTGTGTATGGGTAGGACTAAGTGATCACTCCGTTATTTCACGAACGATTTGATCGACCAAACAATTGATTGCTTTATTGTTTTAGTTAGTTAAATAGACGATGATATCAAAATAAAATAAATTACTATTATATTAGCTGTAAATACGAATGATATTGTACTTTTTACTATGATTTGATGAAAGAAATATTAAATGAAATATGAGGTCAGACACAACAACCATTACATCACAGCATGATATTCCTATATGTGCTACTGGAACGAGTTGGGTATATAATTGGCTAATGACTGGTGAAACAGCTGCATCTCCACAAACAATAATAACTTTACATTTTCTGTAAAACTCTCATTTGAGACATAATTGTATATTTTAACGGGGGAAAAAAAGGAAAAGATGTTCTTTGCAGAACAGATTAATGGAACTTCCTCTAGGCAGCTTTTTGGATGAAGTAAACGTGTCAGATTGGATACATATTTGTTTGACATGATTTATATAATTTACGATCTTCGAAATTAATATCAACATGCTTCAAAAGATCTACATAGACTTAGTCGTGCAACGAGCATAAAAAATCTTGCGTTTTAACGTGATTATTAGACCAACTATAACCTCATTTGGCTTATGCCGGCACCATAAATATACACTTTGGTTAAGGTCTCTTTGGATTAAAAATAGATTACGAGCACACAGCTGTCAAATCTCTATGAAGTGCTTTTAAAATGAAAAACTAACCTTTGAGTAGAGCATAATTTAAGGTTCCATTTAGAAATCCTTCGCATTCTTGCATGTAAGCGATCCAATCTATTTCTGTATAAGGTACACGCCATATCACCAAAACATTTAGTAGCAGCTCCGCCAATAAAATTAATATCGTTACCACAGGTAATGCCGCGGGATCAAACACCAAATACTTTACATACTCGAATGTTACATACTTTTTAAGTAATTGCTTGATATTAGTTTGATTGTTTACGTATTTATTGTTGCCCGGTGGGTGGTTTCTAATTTTTAATGGCGGCATTTGCTCCAGCTCAGCAACCGCACGCCACTCTTTTTGTATTTGCTTTGTGGTTTTTGTCTGTTGCTCGCTTTGTTGTAGTAGTTTTGTACAATGTACTCACCTGTCAGTTTTCGTGTCAAAGGGGCGAGGGCGATCCAATCAGTTTATGAATTTCATAGTTGATTAGTAAAATATTTGATATTTAACTCTGCTGAAACCAAAATAAAAAATAAATAAAAACAAGAACACAAAAAAAAAACCGAGATTCGTAGAGTGGCACACCATGGAGAGAATACAGAATTTGACGCCTTCTGAAAAGTGCTACTTTATTTTTCGCAATTTTGACAGCCGGTGACGTCAGTACAGAATATAAACAATCTTTTCTTTACAAATTAGTTGTTTATGAATATTGTGACTTTTAAAATTTGTGATTTTTAAATTAAACAAAATAACTAAAATTAGATACCGCGTGTTAAATTGTGAAAGCACGAATTAAACCAATATCGTTTTCTTGCTTTTTTGCCAATGACGCCGTGGCAGGAAAATGTATATAGAACTTTGTGTGTTGACAGTTTCCACTTGCGTTCGCTTACTCTTCCTCTTCTTTTTGTTTGTATCTTCGCTGTACTGGCGTCACGGCAAATGGGAAGGCGCGATATCGTATTCTATAATTTTTGTATCTGTAAAAAGTTAATTACTTAACGCCTTTATTGCAAAGCTTTTATTTTTATTGTTTAGCCGATAGCCCTGGTTGCTAGTGCTGTAAACATATTAATTTATAATTTAATAAATAAATAATATTTTTATAATTTCTTTACACAAGTAATTCGCCTTGAGATCTGAACAGCTGATTTTGACAATAAAGTTGCCTAAAAATTAATATATATGTAAATGTTGTTGTTGCTCAAACGATATCGCCTTCCAGATATGTATGTAAAAATGGTAATTTTGTAGATTTTTGGGTGGAAAATAATCGGGTACGATTTACTAATTTTTAGTACATTTTTACTTGATATTTATTTACTCAAACCTCCGAGTGTATATTTATAACTTTCACTATTATCTAATAGTGGTGGTCTCTCGGCAAGTAATGGCACACCTCCGAGTGTATTTCTGCCATGAAAAAGCTTCTCATAAATATCATTTGCCCTTTGGAGTCAGCATAAAACTGTAGGTCCCCCCATTTGCAGAACGACATCAAGACGCACCTCACAAATAGGACGAGGAGCTTGGAGGAGCCAAACATCTAAGAGAGGTGTATGCGCCAATTATTTATTTAATATTTTTAACTCATTGTTTTATTAATTGAACTAAATATTGATATACAGTTTGAAATGTTCGGATTCATACTTTTATGCCAAGTCTAATTTTTGTTTTAAAAAAATTTTCTAAAAGCGCAATGAACCATATACACGTTAACATCGATTTACAAGAAAACCATTTAAAAAAGGTTTTTGGTGGGACAGCAGTGGATACTTTTTTTGGTTCAAAACACTATTAAGTAACAAGAACTATCATTGAATATGCAAGAATGACGGAATTCATTCAAAATATGAACTGCAGAAATTTGTTGTAAATATTTTAAATTTGGCATTCTCTTGTACTGGCAACATACGACACGTTTTTCCCCAATATGGTGAATTATTCCTTTTAACCCGAAATTGGTTAACCATTTAGTTACTTAAAATGAACATTTGTTAATGAAAGTCTGATTAGCTGGCTTCGTTAATTGTGAATATTTAAGAAAAGAATGAATAAAACACCATTGTGAATACTTATTAATTGAACATCAAGGCGAATAGAGCAACTCTACCGTTCTTGATTGAACATCAGCTGAGTTTTGTTTACAATTACTAAATTATCTTATCACTGAATTGTTTGGTCTTCTTCGATTTAGTTTGTTGTTGTTGTTGAAGTGGTTGAGTATTTCTACTGAAATAATCCTAATTAGCGACCAGCACCGTTTTAGTACCACTGTCCTCGTATGATGAGTTCTTGTTTTTTTTTGTGTAAGAATAAAGTACATCAAATTTTCATCAAACTTTTATTGTCACTTCGTGTTTTAGTTGTATGCTTCCTTTTTTATATTTTCAACTAAACATTTTTTAGTCGTATTTTATAAAAATAATTAAAAAGCTTTTGCACGACATTCATTCCAACAGTATTTCTGTTTCGTATCATCCTTTTAAGTTCTCAAGCTTTTAAAAAACACCCGACACATATCCAAAATTTGGTCAATAATAAATTCAACTTCCGAAAAAAAATGTTTTTGCTGTTTTTATATAACTAACTTTCGACGATAATGGTGCTTTGAGAGCTGAAGCCTTGATTTTAACCCAACGTTGTAGCTTCTTCTTCTTCTTGATTGATGCGATAAAGGCTTACGCAATTTTGACCGAATTTAATAAAGCGCACTAGGTGTTTCTTTCTCGTGCTAATCTGCGCCAGTTGGACGCACCAAGTGAAGCCAAGTCCTTCTCCACCCCCTCTTTCTAATGTAAAGGAGGCCTTCCTCTTCCTCTGCTCAGATTTGGAGCGTTTATATCCATTCGGAAGACTTCCGCAGAATCTTTCTCTCAGACACTGCAAAGGATGCCTCATCGGATGTTGTTATCGTCCAAGATTCTGTGCTTGTCAAACACCAAAACTGTCAAATCTCCACGGAAAAAGTGCTGTAACTCCTTCAATTTTGCTCTGATTGTCTTGAAACTTTGACATATAACCGTTCAGTAAAATTTTTCTCTCTGAACACTCCAAGAGACGTCTCATCGTCAAGAGAGGATTTTATTACTCATTTGACTGCTTAGTCCAAAGTGGCACTTGTTAGCAAGAGAGATTCTCCGTCTGATTTCAACGCAAGGATTTATAATAATTCCTTAAATTTATTATAAAATATGAACATGAAATGAAGACCTATGTGCGATTAATTAATAATGCGGGCTAATGATGATTTAATCAACGATTTCGTTACCTATTTCGATAGAATTTTTGTCTCTTTTTACAGATCCATCAACATTTCAAGGAACTATTTCTCCTCCCAGGCCGATGAGCTTTTTTTTTTTCATTGTCCTTTGCGTTACGTGATTTTTTATATACAAATTTTTGTAAAGAAAAATTAAAATACATTTTTTTATAAAGTTTAAGTACTAATAAACAATGTATACACTTTTTTTATATAAAATTTTCTTCTAAAAACAGATTTTCTTTTAGCGTATTTTTGGCGCTGCTGGACGTACATATGTAACCCCTTAAAGGAAATAATATATAGTACATATAAGTATAATGGATGGGTGCATCGCAAACTTCATTCTGGGCATTCTTGGTATTAGACTTAATTCATCCCTATTAAATAATTTGTTTATTTACTCATTATCTCTGTACGTATGTATCTTATCGCGAGACTTTTATTGTTTACTGTGCCAATCACTTATTGGCCGATGTAGATGTGTTAGCGCTTTCATAGCGACTACAAATTCCTTTTTATCATGTTTATGTGTTTATACATACATACATACATACATACATACATACATACATGTAGTATACAAGTATATCTAATAGGTCAGTAGAAAAATTGACTTAATACACCGGTACACAACATCTTATCCACTGCTTTTAATTATAAAATAATAAATAATTTATGTTTTCCATGGGTGTAAGCAACATAAGGCCCACATATTGGACTGTGTGAAAGTTACTATTGCAATACTAAACATACATACATACATACATTAACTCATCTAGGTATACAGCACATATCAGCGGTCTTGTTTTTATGAGAAGTTTTTTCATGGTAGAATTTGCCTCGATTTTTTGTTTACCTGCCAGGGCTTATACGATTTTTGAAGTAGTAATCGAGCACGCAAGCTTGTAGAAAAATTTCTCTAACTAGGGGAAGAAAGAATTAACTGCGTGGAAGGAAGTTTTGTTATGCTGGTATATTTGACTTGGCATTCCTTTAAGCGATCCGCTGAAACTTGTAAAAAAGTGTTTTTAGCCGAATTAAATCTTGTTTCAAACAGCGGAGGTATTTTTCCTTTTTTTCACTCACACAAAATTTGAATCGTTCAAGTCGCCCTTCCTTTGACTGCTCATTCTCAATATCTTGTGGCACAGCCCGGTTCGTTTGAATAGAGGCGCTCAGTTGGCCTACATTATTTGCGCATAAAAGCTGTGAAAAAAGATCGTTTTTTAAACATTCATTGTGTTTGGTTGAAAACTTCTTAATTCTAACAAAATGGGAATGCAGAAAGATTTAAAAGATCGCGAAAAAGGACAAATCGATATCTTGAGTTCAGAGGAACTTTAAAATTGCCAAATTGCCACAATGATTGGTCGAAGTCCAAATGTTGTCGATCTTTGGTAAGAACTGCAAAGGCAGAACTGCGATGGCTTTGACACCGAAGGAAATCTGCAAGATCCTTAGGACTGCATCAAATTTCGCTCTTCCTACAGAAAAACTTAAAGAAATAGCAAAAGTTGTCGCCAGCAAATCACCGTTCGAAGGGCTATTCTAAATGTGCCACATCTGAAGCATAAAAAATTACAAAAAAAAAAACACTATTTTGCAAGGGACTACAAGGCTTGGAGTTCTGTTACAAATAACGATGCCGGTGAATGGAAAAAAGTAGTATGTATTTAGTGATGAAAAGAAGTTCAATCTGGATGGGCTGGATGGCTAGAATTACTATTTCCATGGCTTAAGAAAGGAGGAAAGATACTTGAGTCGACACCACAGCCGTGAAGATGGTGTTATGGTATGGGGAGCAACATCGTAGAGTAACTGCGGGTATTGTGGTATACCCATTTTATTTTCGTCTATAAAATCGTTACATTTCATTTGATTTGAATGAAAATTTATCAACAATATGCTACCGTTATTAAGTTCAAATAAACCTAGCTTCAAAAGCCTTAGAGCCGCGAGTTTCAGAAATATTTAAGAAAGTACTGCAAAAGACGGAAACAAGCCCTTGAAGAAATTGGCGGGTAATGTGGTATACCTTATTCTGGTAATGTGGTATAGTATACCACACTACCCGCATATGATGCCTTTAATAATAAGTCAGTTACTTTTGATTGATAACTAAAATTTTATTGCGAACCATTTAAAAAAGGATTATGAACTGAATTAAAACATATTGAACAAAAATATTTTATACTTCAATTTACAAAAAACGCAACAATACAATTCATATCACTTGTAAGAGTATTACTTACAAGAATCGCAAAGAAAAATAGCACTTCGATTGGGAATACACTTTTCGTGGGCCCAAATTTGTTCGCATTGCAGACAAGAGGTCCAAGGCTTCATTATTATATCCTCCCATAAATTTTGCCACAGTAGTTGCAAGAGGATTCTTTTGTTGGTGGAACATCTGGAAACTCCTCTTCACTGTCACTTGAGTGCGAGTCAACAAACAATTTGGTAGAAATATTTTTTTTATTAGAGGGTTTTGGGGATGGATTAACCGGAGCATTGCGTTTTCTGTTAATGCTTTCAATGCTCTGTAACAAATTACACTTATAAGGAGAAGTTGTTAAAACAGTTGTCTTTGTTTTCCGGCCTTTCCGATTAGGTGGAGGATCTCGTAGCTTTGGTGGTGGAGATATTTCCCAGGGAGTAACGAGTCCTCGGCTTGTGCTTGCTTCTATAAACAAATTAAATAGCGTTCCTAAAATTTCCATAGATTCTATTGCGAAACTTACGAATTTCAGGCTCAATTTCCATGGTTGATGCGCCTGGGGTTTCTTCTGTCGTTGAATTTATAGTTTCAACTGGATCCTCTGAGAATACAATATATCTAGCAAGATTTTTTATATTTAAAACTGAATTGTACCTGATGATGATGAGTTCCCAGCTATAAAATCTGCATCTGTGAAAATATGTTTGTCAAACGGATAAATCCCCGTGGCTTTAAAACCATTTATTGCAATTTGTCCAGTTTGAACCCTCAAATAAGCCTTAGTAAATAGTCTTGCGATATCAAAATGTGTAACTTTTCTGCCCTGTTCACGCATAAATCGTCTTATTTCGTCATTATAGTACTTCTTAAAAGGTCCCATAAAAGCCTTATCCAACGGTTGAAGTTTGTGTGTTGAATGGGATGACAAAGAAAGTATAGCCACATTGTGTTCGCGAGCTACATATGTATATCAATAACTTCTATATTGCGTGTGTGGCTATAATGCCCATCTAATATAAGAAGCAGAGGTTCAGACGGAGATGGTTTCGTTGCGCTTAAAAAATGCCTAAACCATTTCGTGAAGATGGGAATCTGAACCCATCCAGACAAATGGCACGCCGAGTTTGAGCCAGGGGGGGCGTCTTTCATTATAAGAGGGTTATGGTTTTTTCGTGGAAAGATGAAAAATGGTGGTACGAAACCACCTCCTGCGCTCATGCAAGTGATGACTGTAACAAGCGATCCTCGCTCAGCTGAAGTCATTGTTCCAATCTGTTTTTTTTTCCTTTCCGAGCGATTATTTGTGCCTGCACGAAGGAAATACTGATATTCCGGTTTCGTCAACGTTCCAGATACGAGTAGGCGGACGATTATGTTTTGCGTTTTCTTCTTCCAGCAATTTGAAAAATATATCACCATTTTCTCGAGAAAAACCACGTGCACGGTCGACGCTTGTTCCAGTTGGCTTTCGAAAACTCAGAACATTTCGGTGTCGGTTACAGAAGCCTTTTAGCCAATCCTTGCCAGCGCACTCTTTAATAACGGAGAACTTATTGGGAATGTTGTTTCTTGTGGCAATTTGATAACACAATGACCGCACGTCTGCGCGTGTTAGTCCCCAGTACCTTGACTCCATTTCTAGTAAATATTTAACTAAGTCATTTTCAATTTCCGCTGTTAAAATCGGAGCTCGGCCAAGTTTAGTTGTCAACAGCTCCTCGATGGATTTCTCGCTTCTTGACATGCGCTGCAGAGTGGTATGGGGGCACTTAATTCTCTTGGAAGCCAAGAGAATACCCATTTCACCTTTCCTAACCGCTTGGATAGCTTTTTTTATATCCTCTGCTTTCCATTTTCGTATTTCTCCTTTCTTCGGCATTTTTTTGATCGAGAGGGTAATATGGTACACTATACCACTTTAGCCGCCTTTACATATACCACAATAGCCGCATTAGAGTTTGAACAAATTAATTTTGAATAATTAAATATCGACCAAATATACAAAAATATTGCTTATATGCTTCACTAGTATTAAACTCACTTATTACTTTCCGATGGATAAATGCAGTTTGAAGCACAGGATTTTAATTTGCCAGAAATTTTCCACTGAGCACAAAAAAATGCCAACCACACGACCACGCGATTTTTTTACAACTGACTCACTGTATGCCTTGCAAAACACAAATCAAATCACGCTTTCTTAAGATTCTGATAATGCCGAAATATCTAACTTGGTCCCGTTATTTCCACGTCTTTAGTTTTCGAATAAAGCTGGTATACCACATTACCCGCCTATACCACAATACCCGCAGTTACTCTATTATTGAATTGAAAATTGTGGATTACAAAATGGCGGAATTAGCTATAAAGCACTGTTGGAATCATCTTTTGCCGAGATTCGAGAAACATTTCGACTTATTAATTGGATCTTTCAACAAGATAATGCAACTGTACACACTTCAAGTAAGGTCAAAACTTGGTTCGCGCCCCAAAACGTTAAAACTATAGGATGGCCTCCATATTCCCAGATCTGAACATCTGTTTTGCTAGTAAGGTTTATGAGAATGGGCAACAATTTGAAGACAAAAAGGCTTTAACTCGAATCATTAAAACGGTGTGATGTGAAATTTCATTAGGCTATCTGGAGAATTTGTGCAAATCCATTCATCAACGTATTTACGATGTAATTTATAAACAAGGTGGCACAGCAAAAACAATAAGCTTTAAATAATAAATGTAAAAAAAATGTCCTTATTTATTATTATTTTTTCTTATTTGGTTAGAGCCAATAAATCAAATACAGTCTTCACTTGAACTATCAGAAAGCTTGGATTACTAGATCCAATAGCCATTTTCTTCAATAAAAATTATTGGCCCCGAATCAAGTGAACCGGACTATATATTGCATTGTAAAAGTTTTCAAGTACGCGGTGTGGCAAACCATATTCGGGAATTCGGGAATAAAATAAAAGAAAAGTAAAATACGTACAGCAATTTAATTATGGACCTTCATAAAAGTTTCACTTTAACTCCACGCCAAAAGTGATTTTACTCCGCTCTATAACCCTGAAATTGTTTCACCAAACCCTAATTTGTCATAGCAACATTTCTGTACAATGAGTGTGACTTCATCTAGGGGGATAGGAAAAAATCGCAGAGGGTGAAAGTGGGACAATAGTGTGGGCATGGCAATGCTGTAATTCCTTCTTTCGTTAAAAACTCTTGTACAACGAACAAGGAATTTTACCTATGGCCTGAACAACGGCTGATGGGAAGAATGTTAGAAAACGTGTGCATTGCGCAGATTCATAAGTAAAAACACTCTCAGCTGGTTGCCAAAAAAACACATAGTGGCACAAAAAATGATTAAATTTCAAAGAAATTCGTATGAAAAAGTATATTAAAAAGATTTTTTATTGTAAATTTTTCAAGTCAGAGATATTACTTTGAATATTTTTCTATTTTTGTGAATATTACCATAAAAATTCTATTTTGGCGTAGTAACTCCGCCAATACGCTCAAGCAAAAAGACCAAGCATTCACACCACCCAAGGTGGATTTATTAAGGTGACAGCATTCACCCAGCTGAATTTTTCGCCGTAGGTATGGCTTCCGTCAAAATGATATGCTTTGTTTGTATTATTTGGTATTGTGGGAACACAGCTGAAAGTGTCGTACGGGAACACACCTATACCTATCCTTTTGGCTTCAGTGTGATCATTATTCATTTTTATTCATTATTCAATTTAATTTTAACGTCGTTATTCGTTCTAGGAAAGAGATCATTCGAGAAGCGTTCTTGCAAACGACAAGACATACAAAATTTAGAGTTCCTTTATAAGTTATAAGTTTTATTCTTAACAGTCTTGAATTAAACATCACAAATAAAGAGTGTTAACTTTAATATAAAAAGCATATGTGGGGGTTTTAGTCCCCCACAGTATATTCACATTCGTATGTTTACATTTGATTACTGATTTTGACGTGACGCTTGGACCAAACGCAACAACAAATACATTTACGGTTTTACTTATATGTGACAGCAAACACATAACCTGTAATAAATTCGCCTTGACACCACCATACACTTGATTGCCTGTCAGGCTCACACCAAGGGTGCCTGTCAAAAAATAGGAAGAAGACGAGTATTTATACTTGTATTCTTGTACAATGAACGTGTAAAATCAATGGGCAAAATTCTGCTGCCGAATGCCCGATGAAATGACAGCCGAAGTTATTATTAAAATTCCGTTTCGGACGGCTAAACCTTGTAATCTATCCAGTATGAAAAGAATTCATCATTCATCTATCATCCTTGTAATCTACCATTCTTGGTGATAAGAGTGAAGATAGCAAAGAGAACAGCGACTGTGGGACTTGGGGCAGTTTGGATAGGAAACTTTGCACTTTGATGTGGTGCTTATCTGGTAGCTGCGATAAAGGCATAGATCTCAATACTATTTTAGTTTGCAGTTGAAGCAAATCAAAAAAAAAATATTGTGACATCGAAAAATAAATGTTGTTGTTGTCTTCAAGTAAAGGGTGTTTTTTTAGAGGTTAGGTTTTCAAGTTGGCACTACTTTTTTCGTAGATGGTCTTTTTGACAGCTGTCACTTGATTTATGCTCAGTTTGGTTTGCCATTTCATAATGAATAGACTTACACCTGAACAACGTTTGCAAATCGTGCAAATTTATTACGAAAATAATGGTTCGGTTCGCGCGACGCATCACAAGAAAATTTTGTTCAGCGATGAAGCTCACTTTTGGTTGAATGGGTATGTCAATAAGCAAAATTGTCGCATTTGGAGTGAACATAATCCACAAGCCATTGCTGAGACGCCGTTACATCCTCAAAAAGTCACTGTTTGGTGTGCTCTATGGGCAGAGGGAATCATTGGTCCATATTTCCATATTTAAAAATGAAGCCGGCCATAATGTTACAGTCAATGGAGAGCGCTATAGAGCCATGATTAATGACTTTTTCGTGCCTGAATTGGACGATGTTGATGTGGACGACCTTTGGTTCCAACAAGACGGCGCTACATGCCATACAGCCAACGCAACAATCGATTTATTGAAGGAAACTTTTGGTGAGCGCATTATCTCGCGCCGTGGACCTGTGGCGTGGCCTCCAAGATCGTGCGATATAACACCGCTGGACTATTTCTTGTGGGGCTATGTGAAGTCGCTTGTCTACGCAGATAAGCCCGAGACGATTGACGTCTTGGAAGAGAATATTCGGCGCGTTATTGCTGACATACAGCCCCGATTGCTGCAAAAAGTGGTCGAAAATTGGGCCTCTCGACTGGAATTTATTCGAACCAGCCGCGGCGGCCACTTGCCCGAAATCATTTTTAAAACATAATGGCAAACCCTTATCTTTATAATAAAGCTAAATTCTTGGCCATAACTTTAAATTATATACGTTTTATTTCATCTTGAAAACCTAACCTCTAAAAAAAATACCCTTTATAATATATCATTTATTAAGAAGTAAAGAATACAAGTTTTCCGCACACCTTATTGATGAAGAAAGACGAGATCGGCGAGATATAAATCCCAGTTTAAAGCTTTGTGCAAATAAAAAAAAATGTATAAAAAAATTAACTAATTAATTATTAAGGGGGGGGGGGGGTAAGGGATAAAAATCGATTTTTTTTGCATGTTATTGTAGTAAAACATTTCAAAAATACCGTGTTAAAATTTTAAGTCAATCCGAGCAAAACTTTTTAAGTTATAGAGCATAAAGCCAAGCCGCCTCAAACATCTGCCAAGACGCAGCAGTTGCGCGCGTAGTCCGTTACAAACTTTAAATGCGGTTTTCTCGAACCTTTTTTTTTTAAGTGCGTAGTCATTGGCATTTGAAAACTACTCAACCGATCCTTTTGAAATTTTGCACACATATTTTACATATAAAAAACCTCCTCCCAACGTTTTTTTTCGCCATTTTTTTTTATATTAAGGTGGTTTTACACCTACAAAATGGCGGCATTTTTTCGTCAAAAATCACTTTTTACTTCAAACGACTACCAAATGGCTGAAAATGAAAATAAATCGTCAAAATAAACGTTGGGGGGAAGTTTAACTCATACTTTAACTAAATTATTCGATTTTTTTGATTTCAGATGATTCTACGCTGAGATATGCTGACTACTGCAAAATGTATTTTTGAAAAGACGTCTACGTAAATGTGCTCTCATTCGCTCATTTTACAATATTTTTACATGAAAATTTTATCAAATATTCTTGAAATATTACTTTATAATATGCAATAACTTTTAATAAACTGACTTGAACCGTTTCGCTACAATAAATTCATGAAAAAAGTGTTTTTTTTTAGCGTTTATCCCTTACCCCCCCCTTAAATTAATGAATTAACAAGGTATTTTTAAAAAATTTCGAGTATGCAGTTTTAAAGCACATTAAATTTTTGTATATAAAGGCAAAGTTTAAGTGACTGAGAAATCTTCTTGATTTTTAAGAATGTTTTTTTCTCATGCGACATCACATCATCACATCGCCTGATCTGAATTCAATGAACTGAATTCTAGTTAACAAAAAAAAAAAAAACCTCATAGGCATTAATTCTCTGGTTAGAAGTAAAAAGTCGACTTAAGAAAGGATCTCGAGTTATATAAAGGGTTTTTCAGTAAGAGCGCTTCAACTTTTGAACTTTTTTGAATAAAACACAAACGGTTTGACTTTTAACTAATTTTTTTTTATTATCGAGTTTGAACATATACATTTAAGTATGAAATTCGATTTCTTTTGCATGACCACCGCGTGCACGTTTTACGAAGTCCAATCGTTGAACCCAATTTTCGACCACTCTTTTGCATAAATCGGCCGAAATTCCAGCAATTTCGCGTTCAATATTGGCTCTGAGCTCACAAATCGTCGCCGGCTTGTTACTGTAGACCAATGACTTCACATAACCCCAAAACGGAACGGCTTGTTAAATGGACCGTAAAATGGCCGTAATGCTCTTAAAGTAGCAGCAACAGAACGATTATTTTCATAAAAAATTTGCACGATTTGCAATCGTTGCTCAAGTGTGTAGCGTTCCATGATGACATGTATACTAATGAAGTGTACAAATGACAAGCGAAAAGCGGCTAAAGCGTTCGCCCTCCCTATCGGAAAAAAGTTGAAGCGCACCTATTGAACAACCCATTACAAAGCATTTAATAACTATAGCACAAATGCATTGATGAGGTTGACTCAATTGCTTTAGGCGAAAAGTATGGTAAGACTGACTCTTTTAACCGAATTCGGCATAAAGATTAAATTAGTTAAATTGTCATTGAAGAAAAAAAAATAACAATAAATCATGAGTAATAGATTTTCCTATCTTATCGATGAGAAATGTATGTAAATACATATATAAGTACGCTACATGCATACATATTTTATATATTTATTAATAAAACTTGATTGTCAGGCCGGTTTCTATTACATATGTGTGCACATGCACAGCATACATACATACATACATACATACATACGTGCATGGGTATCGAAGTGATTAGATGCAATTGATTGTAATAAATTTAATTATTTTTTACTTAGTTCACAGTATGTCGACTGCGATAAAATTTGCTGGCTGTTACTGAACGAAATAGAGAGATGCCACAAAGATACGAAAAAAATTAGAATTTCCACTGCCATGCACTACTATTTATTATTATTACACCCTTTCTGGGTGTTTCGCCGAGCTCCTCCTTTTATTTGTGGCTTGTTTCTTGATGTTGTTTCTCAAATGGAGGACCTACAGTTTTAAGGGGGGAAGCTGGTCTAGAATTTTGAAAAAATCGAAAATTTTTTTTTGTCTTAAAAGGTGCTTTAGGGTCTTAGAAATAATATACCAAATGAGGGATGCCAGCAAAAATGTCTAAATGCCCAAATTTTTCATTCGACGGCAGTGCCTCGCAGGTATGCCCCGAACGCTATTTACAACTTTAAACGCGTTTTTCTCGAAATCACTTTTTTTAAACTGGCCGAAGACATAACTCGAACAAATCTTTACCGATTCTTACGAAATTTTGACAATACATTCGAAATACCTTTCTCCGGAGACGTACGTAGGATTTTTTATTTATATTACATAGTTTTTTTTTTAATCAACAATTTTATGTCGTTCTTTATAGTGAAAATTGTAACTTTTTGTTCAAACGTGCACCATTTCGCGAAAAAACAAAATATCGAAAAAATCCTACGTACGTCTCTTTCTGTTGTTATATAGAAACTAAAACAAATTTATTTTTTGATCCAGGACAAAAATTAAGGAGTTTACGTCTTCGGCAATGGACCCACTAGAAAAAAAGGCGCCTTAGGAGAACTGCTGGACAGCGGCCATTTTGAAATTAATTCAGACGAAAAATTTTGTATTTGTACCATGAAAGCTATATTATTAAACCTATTTCACAGATTTTCGATTGATTCCTTTGTTGAGTCAAAATAAATTCATAAAATATGCCCATTTTTTGCGCTCTAGATCAGCTTCCCCCCTTAAGCCGCCTTCGAACGGCAGATATTTTTATGAGGAGCTTTTTTATGTCAGAAATACACTCGTCGGAGGTTTGTAATTGCCTGCCGAGGGGTGACCACTATTAGAAAAAAAACATTTTCTATTATTTAGCGTCGCGTGCTCGAATGGTAGTCACGCACCAACCCATTCGTTTACGGCGGCCGTCATTACCTTCGCTAAAATGATATTGTCGCGTCATTGGTCCACATTTTCCTGTGATAATCAACAATAATTTACGATCCATGGTAAGTGGGTCCATTGAATGAAGGTGATTGAGAATCGTTTTATGATCGCAGTTCCTTTTTTCCATTTCCGTGCTGTAGACTCGCCTATGAAAACTTCTCCATACACGTCGCAGATGTCCCGGGCTGCTTCGGTAGCTTTTTAACCTCGATGAAAAGCAAAGACGAGCAAGTTTCGAAAATGTTGATTTTTGTCTCCTGGGTATTCCACTTCTAAGCCTCAAAACTAATAAAAAATTAAATAATTCAAAAAACAATTAACATAGTTTTGCAGAGCAGAAAGAGCTCTATCGAATGAATACTTACCCTTTGCCAAACAGCAAAAAAATCGTTGTAAAATATGAGAAAATATAAAAACGCTATACAATACATATATACAGGGTCCGGCACTCGGAGTGTAACCAACTTCAGACCACTCGCGGGCATCAGCTGTCTTTTAGTTAGCAAAATGACAGCCCAGAGTATTGTTTACAAGCGCGCGGAAGCATTTTGCCGAGAGTAAACGCGAAAAAAGAAAATCAGTAATGGATTTTAAACGAAATCTCCAATGAAGTGCCAATCAAATTGCGAAAGAACTGAAAATATCTGACCGTAGCATCCGCTGCATACTGAAAAATGATCGCAAAGTCAAGCTTTACAAGATCCAAAAGGCGCATGATCTCACACCAAAGCAGCAACAAGTCAGACTTGAGAAAATTTTTCAAATTGACCAATTCGTAAACTCACAAAACGATAGCGTTTACTTGACCGACCGTTCATACGAGAATGTTTGTAATCGATTGGCCACCAGGAGGCAGCACCCGCCACAGGTAATGGTTTGGGTCGCTGTAACCGTAGATGAGCGCTCTCCAATCGTTTTCATCGAGCCGTCAAGGTAAATGCGAAATATTATCGGGAAAGTATTTTGGAGGTTGCTTTGAAGCCGTGGGCAGACAAACATTTCGATGGCAAACCATGGACGTTTCAACAGGACTCGGCACCATCTCACCAAGCTCGAGTGAACCAAGAATGGTTAAAAAACAACTCTTTGGGACATTTTGGGGAGCAAAGTCCGAACTAAAAGATGCACCAGTCTCGAGGCGCTGGGCCAAAATTCCTGCCAGTCATATTCGGGCAGCTTGCGATTCCTTTCTGGACCGTCTCAAGACAAAAGATGGTCATATCGAGTAAAAGTAAACTGATTCTTAATTTTGTATTATTTTCCATACATTTTTTGCCTTGAATTGAATAAAAGTAATTTTCCAAGCTAAATTTATGGCCTTTTTAATTGGTTACACTTCGAGTGCCGGACCCTGTAGAAAACATATCACCTTGACCACCAGCTGTGTGTAAAAAATTCAAGGTGGTATCTATCAAAAATATCTCTTTAGATGAAAATGGGTCTATGCCCATTTACTTGGTGAGGCAAACGAGAGATTTCTGATCTCTTTTCGTTAAGCTGTTAGAAATGAACGTTTCGTGAATTATCGGAGTATAGCAAAAATACTCTCCTATATTATTTTCAGCTTCAAAAAAATGTGCTATCGTTTTACTAGACTTCAAAAGCTGTTTTTTTTTACCATCTGGTAACTCTTGTACGATTACCGTTGCGTGTTGGTACTGTGCAGCTTTGGTTTGAGCTGAAGGAAGAAAGAAATTATTAATTGAATTACATGAATTATCTTTTTTTTGTGTAAATGCTCGCTGTTTATTTGTGTCGTGGCCGGTGTGATAAATGCGATAATTTCCAAGTAAACATTTCTATGCCATGAGAAAATATTGCGAATGTGCTTCATTCAATACTTGTGAAGCATACGAGAGCATTTACTTAACTTGCAATTTACAATGCTGACTGTTGTTTTCTCACGAGAAGTTCACATTTAACTACTAACTAGCGTGAGTTGCAAGACACACATAATTAAAACACTACAAATAAATAAATGCACACTCGCTATGTTATTTGACAAAAGAGGACAACAGACCTAACAGTGATTATATTATTACGATTTATTTTTACTGTACGCACTTGGATGTAGAAAAAATGGGGCGCTGGAATGGAGAAGTATTTGGTTTAAATTTGTTTTAGTAAATTGAATTGATTTTTCTTCACACAATTATACGCAAAACTAGTTAATGAACCAATTTATATTGATTTGAATTTATTGTATGGATAAAAAAAGAAGTAAACATTCGCACAGTGTCATGAAAACAAAAAGAAAAATCAAGTAATGTTCAATTCTACCAGACTAGGTTTACTGAATGTTTTTAGGGTGGCTGGAGAAATTTTTGGTATGCAGTGCTGAATTAATTTTGATTATTAAATTTTAGTACAATAAAGTCCAAGTTAGAAGTTGCTAAAATCTTTCCTTAATTTTTTATAATTTTTTAGCCAATGGTGTAATGCACTTTTTTATTTTGCGAATGATAAGGTTTAAAATGTCTACAGGGTCCGCCACTCGAAGTGTATCCAGTTAAAAAAACCATACATTTAGTTTGGAAAATTACTTTTATTCAATTCAAAGTAAAAAATGTGTGGAAAATATTACAAAATTAAGAATAAATTGGCTTTTGCTCGATATGACCACCTTTTGCCTTGACTATGGCCTTGAGACGGTCCAGCAACGAATCGCAAGCTGTCCGAATGAGACTTGCAAGTATTTTGGCTCACTCGCGGACAATAATGGCTTTTTTCAGCGCCTCGAGACTGGTGAATCTTTTAGTTCGCACCTTACTCCGCAAAATAGCCCAAAGAGAATAAACCATCGGACTCGCGTCCGGTGAATTTTAGAGCCATTGTGTGGACGTTATGAAGCTCGGAACGTTGCTTTAAGTCATTCTTGATTCACTCGAGCTTTGTGAGACGGTGCCGAGTCCTGTTGAAGCGTCCATGGTCTGCGACCGAAATGTTTGTCTACCCACGACTTCAATGCAACCTCCGAGTACTTTCCCGATAATATTTCTTATTTACCTTGACGCCAGGCTCAATAAAAACGATTGAGGCGCGCCCATCTGCGGTTACAGCGACCCAAACCATTACCTGTGGCGGGTGCTGCCTGCTAGTAGCCAATCGGTGACTCAAATTCTCGTATGAACGGTGGGTCAAATAAACCCTATCGTTTTGGGAGTTTACGAATTGGTCAATTTGAAATATTTTCTCGTCAGAAAACACAATGTTCGGCCTTCGCTCTCTCAAGTCTGCCTCGTTGATGCTTTTGTGTGAGATCATGCGCCTTTTGATTCTTGTAAGGCTTGACTTTGAGATCATTTTTCAGTATGCGGCGGATGCTACGGTCAGATATTTTCAGTTCTTTCACCATTTGATTAGCACTTCGTCGGGGATTTCGTTCAAGTCACTTCTTCACTTTTCCAACCATTTCACGTGACATTGCAATCTTTTGATGACCACCTCCATGACGTTTCGCGATACTACCAGTAGCGAGTGATGCCTGTGTATCAGCTGCGTGAGCGGTCTGAAGTTGGTTACACTTCGAGTGCCGGACTCTGTAATGCATCACCAAAGTTGCCGTCGTAGGAAAGGTATGGCCCTCTCGTGTGGGACCATCGCCAACCCTAGGATCGCTTTCGCATTACATCAGAGTGACGTTCCGTCTTCCCCATTGCTAAGCCTATGCTTGTGTGCCTGCGTCCAGGTCCCGCTTTTTCATCCGGAGAATTTTTTCTGCGACACCACTGATGATTTCCCACGTTTCCTCGCAGCTTAACATCCCTATTTTGAATAGGCATTTCTGGAAATACCGGTGCCTCGAAAGCGTTTGGGTTGTACAAGGATTTACTTCACCGCAGTTTCTACTGTTCTTTTCCCTGGGAGGGATTTTTAAGTGGCGGGTCCAAGTGAATGGCGATCAGTAACTTTCCCCATTTGTGCGGACTTCTACATATGGAGCATCCGTTTTCTCTGTGGCTAATTTGAGGCCACGTGAATCTAGCCACGTTTGTGCCCGTATCATGACTTGGTTAAGTTTTCTATGAGCTTCTTCAAGGTTTCGTGCTGTGATGACTGCGGCGATATCGTTTGCGTATCTGGTGTTATGCACTTTGAATACCCAAAATATTATTCTAATAATTCTATCACCTGCAAACCCGTATCCCAGATATGGTACACTGATGGATCGAAATTGGAAGATGGTAGAACACGGACGGGAATCAATAGACCTAAATTCGAGAAATAGATTGCAATAGGTCTTTACACAACAATTTTCAGGCAATACATGCCATTGAGATATGTGTGAGGGAATGTCTCCCTAGAAAAATAAGAGGAACTCACATTTATATACTTTCAGATGTCCGGACGGCCTTGAAAAGGCTTCTATCAACTACAATCACATCAAAAATGGTACATGACTACCTGAATCTTCTTAACATGCTAGGGAACTTCAACACAGTATTATTAGGTTCGGTTCCTGGACACGTGCGGAATGAAATATCGGATCATTTAGTTAAAAAAGGGCAAACATGCCCCTAATTGGTCTGAAACCTTTCTGTGGACTTACAAAGGGCCACACCAACGAACTTCTCATGAGGTGGGAGGTGAAGAAATTCGTTGAAATTTGGCGAAACTCTATTGGTCAGCGACAAGCAAAACAATTACTAACGCCGGACAAGGGGAATTCCTGATAAGCGTCTTTCTCTTAGCAGAGCAGACTTAAGCCCTTTAACAGGTTACTTTATACGCCACTGTAGCTTGAGATATAACTTAAACAAAATTGGCCGCTCTGAGACCATCATCGGCCGATTCTGTAAAATGCCCTCTGAAAATTTAGAATATATTCTTTGTAAATATCCTGCATTAGGCAGAAAACGGCTACAGCACCTTGGGAGTAGTGCCGTGCGTCCATGTAAAGTACGGAACAATAAACCCCAGAATGTGCTAAAATTTCTAAAAGTCTTTAAATATATGTAGGATACCTCAGCAGGCTTTGCACAATCGATATATTTTGGGCGCAGTGCGCAGTATCCAGCAATCGAGCAATAATAATCAGTCCTATTATAGAATCCGTCGTAGACTGTTTTTCGTAGAAACTAAGATATTGTAATTGTAAGGAGGATTGGTTCCATGTGTAGAAGTCCACGCAAGTGGGGAAAGTTACTGATCGCCATTCACTTGGGAGTGGCCAGGACGATTCTTCTACATATGGTTCAAGCAGCTCACAACGTCCGGGATTAGCCCACGTATCCTCTGGTTAGCTTCCGAACACCCGTTCGGGAGTGAGCTAAAGTGAGAAGGCGAAGCATCCCAGCATAGCTGGTTGTGCGCTGGGTTTGGGACCCGCCACTTAAAACGCCCCCCCAATGAAAACAGCAACAAAGCCTCGGATGAGAACTTCCAACACTGATGACGACCCCTGCAAACAAAATAAGGAATACGATTTGAGGGCATGCACCTGGAATGTCCGGTCCCTTAATGGGGAAGGTGCCTCTGCCCGGCTGGTTGATGTCCTCGTGAGAGTAAAGGCTGACATCACTGCCATCCAAGAGATGCGATGGACGGGGCAAGGTAAGAAAAACATAGGACCTTGCGACGTCTACTACAGCTGCCATGTAAAGGAGCGCAAATTTGGTGTCGGATTTGTTGTGGGAGAGAGACTTCGTCGCCAAGTACTGTCGTTCACTCCGGTGGACGAGCGTCTCGCAACAATCCGCATCAAAGCGCGATTTTTTAACATCTCGCTAATTTGCGCCCACGCCCCGACGGAAGAGAAGGACGATGCGACCAAGGATTCTTTCTATGAGCGCTTGGAACGTTCCTATGAGCGCTGCCCCCGCCACGACATAAAAATCGTGCTTGGCGACTTCAACGCCAGGGTGGGCAAGGAGGGAATTTTTGGTCCCACAGTCGGAAAATTCAGCCTGCACAACGAAACATCCGGCAACGGACAGAGGCTGATCGACTTCGCCGGGGCCCGAAACATGGTAGTCTGTAGCACCAGATTCCAGCATAAGAAGATTCACCAAGCTACCTGGCTGTCTCCAGATCGAAAAACGCGAAACCAGATCGATCATGTTGTGATAGATGGAAGACACGCTTCTAGTGTATTAGATGTACGTACGATCCGAGGACCCAACATCGACTCGGATCATTACCTTGTTGCAGCCAAACTGCGCACACGCCTCTGTGCAGCAAAAAACGTACATCTACCTACGCAAAGAATGTTCGACATCGAAAAGCTGCAATCACAACAGACAGCCAGAAGATTCGCCACTCGACTCTCACTCCTGCTCTCGGAGAGCACTGCCCAACACATCGGCATGCGCGAGCAATGGAGCAACATTTCTCGTTCCCTACGTACCGCCGCCGAAGAAGAAATCGGATTCCGGCGAGCCCGAAAAAACAATTGGTACGACGAGGAATGTCATGCTGCCGCCGAAAGAAAAGATGCCGCCTATAGAGCCACGCTGCGATCGGGCGCAACGCGAGCCATGTGGGATCGCTACAGAGAGCTAAAAAAGGAAGAGAGACGTATTATCCGACAGAAGAAACGAGAGGCCGAAATACGTGAGTGCGAGGAGCTTGAGATGCTGGCCAATAGGAACAACGCCCGAAAATTTTACCAGAAAGTTCGGCGGCTTACAGAAGGTTTTAAGACCGGGGCGTTGTCCTGTAAGAACAAAGACGGCGATCTGGTGACTGACGTACAGAGCAATCTTAAATTATGGAGAGAACACTTCTCGAACCTGTTAAACGGTGACAGCTGCGCATGTCATAGAGAATGTGAAGATCCCGATACCCCAATCGTTGACGACGGAATTGTCGTTCCGTTACCCGACCATGACGAGGTGAGAATAGCAATATCACGGCTAAAGAACAACAAAGCCGCGGGCGCCGACGGACTGCCGGCTGAGCTATTCAAACATGGCGGCGAGGAGCTGGTAAGGTGCATGCATCAGCTCCTATGCAGAATATGGTCGGATGAAAGCATGCCTGCCGATTGGAATTTAAGTGTGCTCTGCCCAATCCATAAGAAGGGCGACCCTGCAATTTGTGCCAATTACCGCGGGATTAGTCTTCTAAATATCGCCTATAAGGTTCTAGCGAGCGTATTGTGTGAAAGGCTGAAGCCCACCGTCAACCAACTGATTGGACTTTATCAGTGTGGCTTCAGACCTGGAAAGTCTACCATCGACCAAATATTCTCAATACGCCAAATCTTGGAAAAGACCCATGAAAGGAGAATCGACACACACCACCTTTTCGTCGACTTCAAAGCTGCATTCGACAGTACGGAAAGGAGTTACCTGTATGCCGCTATGTCTGAATTTGGTATCCCCGCAAAACTAATACGGCTATGTAAGATGACGTTGCTCAACACCAGCAGCGCCGTCAGAATTGGGAAGGACCTCTCCGAGCCGTTTGATACCAAACGAGGTTTCAGACAGGGTGACTCGCTGTCGTGTGACTTCTTTAACCTGATGTTGGAGAGCATCGTACGAGCCGCAGAACTGAATCGCTCAGGCACAATTTTTTATAAGAGCGTACAATTGCTGGCGTATGCCGATGATATTGACATCATCGGCCTTAACAACCGCGCTGTTAGTTCTGCCTTCTCCAAACTGGATAAAGAGGCAAAGCGAATGGGTTTGGTGGTGAACGAGGACAAAACGAAGTACCTCCTGTCTTCAAACAAACAGTCGGCGCACTCGCGTATCGGCACCCACGTCACTGTTGACAGTTATAATTTTGAGGTTGTAAAAGACTTCGTGTATTTAGGAACCAGCATTAACACCGATAACAATGTCAGCCTTGAAATCCAACGTAGAATCTCTCTTGCCAACAAGTGCTACTTTGGACTAAGTAGGCAATTGAGCAGTAAAGTCCTCTCTCGACGAACTAAACTAACACTCTACAAGGCTCTCATCATGCCCGTCCTAACGTATGGCGCAGAAGCTTGGACGATGACAACATCCGATGAAGCGACGCTTGGAGTGTTCGAGAGAAAGATTCTGCGTAAGATTTTTGGACCTTTGCACGTTGGCAACGGCGAATATCGCAGACGATGGAACGATGAGCTGTATGAGCTTTACGACGACATAGGCATAGCGCAGCGAATAAAGATCCAGCGGCTTCGTTGGCTGGGTCATGTCGTCCGAATGGATACAAACGCTCCGGCTTTGAAAGTATTCGATGGGGTACCAGCTGGTGGTAGCAGAGGAAGAGGAAGGCCTCCTCTGCGTTGGAAAGATCAGGTGGAGAAGGACTTGACTTCACTTGGTGTGTCCAATTGGCGTCGGTTAGCACGAGAAAGAAACGACTGGCGCGCTTTGTTAATCTCGGCCAAAATCGCGTAAGCGGTTATCGCGCCAATTAAGAAGAAGAAGAAGATATTGTAATCATACAATTCGAAAAGCTCAGAACGTAAATTCGGAGCTCGTAGCATTCACTGAATACACTCATAACGTCAAATCTTACAGTTTCCTACAATTTTTCTGCGACAACGTTAGACTAACGGACAAAACTTAGAACGAGTAATAAAAAGACGATTTAAAAGGAAACAAATAAAAAAGTTGTAAAATGTACGTCCTATATTAACTAAACTATAAATAAAAAGAAATTTTTTAAGTATATGTACTTTTATGTGACTTCCACGGGAGTAAAGTTGTAAAAGCACGGCAGCTGTATTGCCCCTTTGTTTGAGCTAATAAAGGAGAAATCAATCATGGCATTGATACTGTAGTAGCCCTTCCGGTTGTAGTAGAGGATTTTTTCTTTAGTAGAGGAAATAATTTTTATGTGCGTCCCATCCACACACAAAATGATGCCAGGATGCCGTTTTTCATTAGCACTCATGTCGAGATTTATCCACTGAGGACACAATCGTGTTTGTAGTGACACCAATACGTCTTTTAGTGCATACTGTGGGCAAAAAGTAAGGTGAATTTATTTGCCAAACTTCGCGGGATTAAAATTTCGCTCTAGTTATTTTTTTATGAGTTGGCAGCACTGTTAATAACATCTGGGCCAACTTTCATGTGAATGTCATTATCAGTAATATATTTACGCTTGTGTTTACCAAACGACCAAGAGTGCATTTTTCAATTTTTACAATGTCTGATTTGATTGAGCAGAGAAGTGCCATCAAATTTTGTTTGCGGAATGAAATTTCGGCTGCGGAAACGTTTAGCATGTTGCAGAAGGCATTTGGTGATTCGACCATGTCGCAGAAAAATGTTTATAAGTGGTACAAAGACTTCAAAGAGGGTCGAGAACGTGTTGATGACTTGGAGCGCTCCGGACGACCATCGACGTCAACAGATGACCAACACGTCAATAACGTGAAGGAGTTAGTGCTCAAAAATCGTCGGTTGACTGTTAAAGACCTTACTGATATGATCGGGATATCAGAAGGATCTGTGAAAAGCATTTTGAAAGACCATTTGGGCCTACGAAAAGTCAAATCTCTTTTGGTACCGAAAACTCTCAATTTCTTGGAAAAAAGTCGTCGCATTGATGTGTGTGAAACAATGCTTTCAGACTATCAGGACAAGCTCAAATGCATCATTACGGGAGATGAGACTTGGATTTATGCTTACGACCCTGAAACAACTGACCAATCAAGCGAATATCGTGCTAAAGGCGAGGCCAGACCGAAAAGTCGTACAAAAATAAAGGTCATGATGACAGTTTTTTTCGATTTTCGTGGTGTGGTGCACTATGAATTCCTTCCACCTGGCCAAACTGTTAATAAGGAATATTATTTGAGCGTTATGCGTCGTTTACGTGAAGCAATTCGTTTAAAAAGACCAGAATTATGGGCCAACAACTCTTGGTTTTTGCATCACGATAATGCACCGTCTCACACTGCACTTGTTCTTCGTGACCATTTCGCCAAAAATTCCACGCATATCGTTCCGCAGCCACCGTATTCGCCTGATTTGGCTCCGTGTGACTTCTGGCTATTCCCAAAACTCAAGAGACCACTCCGGGGAACGCATTTCGAGTCGATTGAGGACATAAAAGCTGAATCGGAGAAGGTGCTGATGGCTATACCGCAAACGGACTATTTGGCATGTTTCGGGATTGGAAAAATCGTTGGCATAAGTGTATTTCATCGAGAGGGGATTGTTTTGAAGGGGATGAAATTGATTTACAAGAATAAATAAAGATTTTTTATTTTACAACCAAATTCACCTTACTTTTTGCCCACAGTAGTATGTAGCTAAATGCCGACTGGCCCATTGACGTAACGAAATCTTTGCCAACTCCGTACTGATAGCTTCCCTCCGCAAGAAACCGTAAAACAGAGGATAGTCGGAGAACTGTAGTTTTGGACGACGACCTCGCTGAGCTTCCGCTGTCTTCAATGAAACTCAAAACGTATGTAAAAGCAACTTTATTTAACCGGTAATTTTTGATAAACCTATTTTAAGCCAAATTTAAGTAAACTTTTTCTTTAATAGAAAGGCAAGCACTCACAATGGTTCGTCCATATCGAGAGGGTGGCTTGCATCTTTCAATCTTTTTCGCTCAACTGCGTTTGCTTCTCTCACTTTCGTCCTCCTTAACACAACCGCGCATGTCAACGTATACATTTTACTATGAAAATTCAGGTAACTTGACCAAAAACTTAAAGATTATTTGCCAAATTGTGTTGTTTACATTGAAGTGAGTTGTTGTCGAAATATCAAAATTTGACATTTGAGTTTGGCAGCACTTTTTTCGTGCCCACGATTACAGTTTTTTCGTATTCGTAGTAGACATTCGTATTCGTAGGTTTTCTACGAAGGATTCTATGAAAGGGCTGAATAATAATGTGGAAGAAAATGCTTAAATATTTTCTTGAAATTCTAATTGAAAACCGTGGAATTGTTATGAACAGTTTGTCGAATTTTTTTAATTTTTGTTTGAAATTTTAACTTATATATTGTTTATAAAAAAAAATTACGAAAATTCAAAGCAATAAAATAAAAATTGTCAAATCTAGTCAAAATGATGAGGTGCTATTCCTTTGTCGCGTGCTGTATATACACCCACATTAGGGAATTACTCGTAGAAGTACGCTACTGTTCAATAAAAAAATTTGAACTTTTCATGTTATCGTTTATTGACTCAAAACTGTATGGCTAGCTAAAAATATAGCTTGAGTGCAAACAACCACACACACACACACGTAAGCACTTACATAGAAAAACTCTCACACCTTCATACAAATATGTATGTACTTATGAATATTATATACGCACACACAGACGCGCCTAGATTTTTATAAAAAAATGATTTGACTATTTAAGTATATCACTATTCATACACACATACATATGCATGAACATGTAAATAATGAACTGCTTTCTTTGCACACGCGTATATCGTCTTCATGGCTCCCTGTATCCAGAAATATACATTCTGTCAAAAAAATATCGGGAATTGTACATTTAAAAAGGGCGCGTTACACATACAAGTCTGTCTACATTTTTTTTGCTGGAATGTTGGCACAACTGACCTCTATAGTGTCGCAGAGTTTGAGCGCAAACTGTCAATTAGCTTGTTTTTGGCATTTAATTATATCAGCCAACCGCAGGTGTGCTCTGCGATTTCCAGTATGGATAAAAATGTCGAACAAAGAATTTGTCTTGAATTTTGTGTTTTGGCCGGGATTTCGTATGCCAAATTATTGAAAATGTTGCAGAAAGCCTATGGCGAGTGTGCTTTAGCAAAATACGGACCTACCCTATGATCAAAAAGTACCGGGAATGTTTAATTTAAACGAACCGCGCACGTGGAAACCGGTCCATATTTTTTTCTTATGTTGGTAGGACTGTAAATTAATAAAGAATATTATTGGCCCTTATTATGAGCAACATTCGATCTTCGACTGTAGTCGAAAGTTCTGATCGAACGAATTTTCATTTGGTATTATGGTGCTCATTCGTTGAAGAATAGGACTATTGTGAATTTCGATCGCTCGACGCATTTACAATAGATAATTTTTTCTCAGCTGATACAGCATATCAAAATAAAAGAAAAACCGATTGTGTTGAAATTCTTTGCTAACAACATTTTTAAAAGTTAAAAAAAGTATTTTTTGTGAAAATGAGTACAACGGAGTTGTGGTTCGACGATTTATCGGACGATGAAAGATTAGTGGAACTAGCGAGAAGTAGAAAACAGTTGAGGGGCGCATCCAACCCCCCTAGAAATGGCTTCCACTGAGTACGTTTAGAATTTTTAAAAAGTGTTGACGTACTTAATATTACACAAATTTCATTACAGATTTTGAAAGAACTTTATATTATCTAAAGAGGCGTTTATGAGCCTACTGTCCAGTACAGAAAACCAGTTGCAGCAGTGCACCCGAGCCAAATCCATTTCAAATATTTTAAAGCTAGCCACAGTTCTGCGATTTTGTGCTCAGGGATCGTACCAATTGAGTATTGGTAATGAAGGTATGCTAGGACTTGCTCAACCCACTGCGTCTGTTGTTCTATCGGAAATAATAGATGTCCAGGAAAATTATATTTGCCAAAGATGGATACAATTTAGTAGCACAGAGGCTGATCTGCAACAAAGAAAAGCACATTTTTATAGCAAATACAGCATAGGAAATGATATTCTTAGAATATTATAGAAAAATCTAAAAAGTATTAAATAGAAAACTTTACGCCACAGTTTCTGTTTTATTTTTGTTATAAATTTTCTTTATTCAATTATTCGTCATTCGAAAAAAATATATATTTCAGTTCCTCTACGTATTTCAGCCCATACTTGCCAAGGGAAAATAAAAATGTATTTCTATAAACATCACAAAAAACAAAACCATTATTAACCTTAATCCATTTTGCTGCCGTTCTAACTGGTGGTCCCAAGCAATTCAGCTCCGTTGTAAATTCCTTCCATTTTTTTGCTGCTTGAACTTTGGTGCAAATCCCTTTTGCGAATTGTGGATTCTCTTCCATTAATGAAACTAGCCTTTCTAATTGCTGTTTGGTACTCACGACTTTCGACCTGCATAAAATTAACAAAATTAGTATATATTTATTATTTGGTTACTATAAAACCATAAATAATCGCAAACAACTTACATTTTAACAAGTTTACCCACAATACGCAACACAATCGAAAGCAAAATTGCATTCGACTCTAAATTCGGTATTCAACGAAAATTTGGACAGGGCTGCACCGCTCATAATACCAAATTGACATTCGATTTTCGATCTTCGACAACCAACGAATATCGAAGATCGAATCTAACTCATAATAGGGGCCATTGTCAGTCAATAAAGAATATTATTTATTCGTTTTGAAGCGTTTGAGAGATGCTGTACGTCGCAAATGGGAGGAAATGTGGGCAAACAATTCTTGGATTTTGCATGATGATAACGCGCCATCGTACCGAGCCCAAATTGTGCTGGATTATTTGACCAAACACCAAGTAAATAGCATCGTGCAAGCACCGTATTCACCTGATATGACCCCGTTCTTTTTGTTTCCCAAGTTGAAGTTACCACTTTGTGGAAGGAGATTTCAGTCGATAGAGGAGATCAAAGAGAATGTGACGAAGGGGTGCATGGAGGGCTGGGTTAAATGTTAGCACATGTGTGTTGCTTTAGATGGGTCATATTTTGAAGGAGATAAAATAAATTTGCTTGAAATTTAACTCTGTTTTGTTTTATTTAAACATTCCCGGTACTTTTTGATCATAGGTTTTTGCAGAGGGCCGAGAGTCCGTGTAAGATTTGTCTGGATCTGGTCGCTCATCAACGTCGTCAACGAATGAAAACAAAGTCGTCGATAAAGTCAAGGAAATGGTACTGGAAAACCATCATTTAAGTTTGAGGGAGGTAGCCCGTGACCATAGCGCATCGCACGAATCAATTCGCAACATTTTATACTATTCATACACCATTTGGTTGATTTTTTTTTTTTCAAAAAATTCATCGGAAGAAGTTGGCTGAAGACGTGCTTGAGCAAGTGAATTCGGACCCCACGTTTATCCAGTGATAAGACATGGGTATATGAGTTTGACATGCAAATCAGTGAACATAAGCCGAATCCCAAAAAACCACGGTCAAAAGTGAGAGCCATGCTACTCGTTTTCTTTGATTGTCATGGTTCTGTGCACTCGGAATTCGTTCCAAATGGTTTTACGGTAAATAAAGAATATTATTTGGAAGTTATGCTACGTTTGAGAGAGAATGTGCGTAGGAAACGGCCCAATTTGTGGAAAGAAAACTCATGGATTTTGCACCATGATAACGCAACGTCTCACAAGGCTCATATTGTGAAACACTTTTTTGACCAAAAGCTTGACAAGTATCATCGAATAAGCATCGTTCACCGGATTTAGCCCCCTGTGATTGTTTTTTCCTTTTCCCAAAACTTAAATTGCCACTCCGCGGACGCCGCTTTGAGTCAATGGAGGCCAGTAAGGAGAATTCGCTGAAGGAGCTGAAGAAGATCTCTTGAAACGCGTTTAAAAGGTGCTTTGATGACTGGACTAATCATTGCAATAGGTGTATTGCTTCGAATGGAGCCCATTTCTAAGGCGAAAAAATAAATTTTGTTGATTAAACAATTTGCAATTAAATAATAAAACGCAAAATATTGAACTATTCCCGGTACCTTTTTTACAGAATGTATGTTCATTTATGCCAGTTGCTGAAGCTTGGCGAAAAGAAGAGACCTATTGCTTCTTACTTGATAATATGGAGCGGCTCTTAATGTTGAAATGCAGCTTTTTCCGAAATGTACCACAGACTACTGGTCCTTGCCACTCGCTTACTTCTTTTACTAATTTTTCTCAAGTTCTCAAAGCTTCTAACATTCATGGAGTAAATACATTGTATATATTTACCGCTTTGGTTAAAAAAAAAAATAAATAATTGGCGCGTACACTTCTGTTAGGTGTTTGGCCGAGCTCCTCCTCCTATTTGTGGTGTGCGTCTTAATGTTGTTCCACAAATGGAGGGACCTACAGTTTCAAGCCGACTCCGAACGGCAAATATTTTTATGAGGAGCTTTTTCATGGCAGAAAAACACTCGGAGGTTTGCCATTGCCTGCCGAGGGGCGACCGCTATTAGAAAAATGTTTTTATTAATTTTGCTTTCACCGAGATTCGAACCAACGACCTCTCTGTGAATTCCGAATGGTAATCACGCACCAACCCATTCGGCTACGGCGGCCGCTTTGGTTAGCAGAATTAGAAAAAAAAGACAAAAGCACCTACATACATACATATGTTGATGAACGTTTATGACTATGCAACTCCCTGTATAGGAATGTACAAATCATGTTTATGTACGCACAAAATATACAACGACAACCGTCTATAGGCACAGTGGAACAAATTTCAAATTTATTCTCACTCACTTCATTTTGGTTGGAAAGCGATTTAGTAGTTTTTATTTTGTCCCATTGTTGTTTTGTATTTTCATTTCTTCTTTGGTGCGCCGTTTGTTTTTGTCTGCAATGCAAGCGTCTTAGTTCTCGACAGCGCTCTTGACTAGACAACACAAGCACCACTGAGCTCCAATGCTATTTACGGCTGATATGGGTACATTCTCATTTTGCTGTTGTTGTTGTTTTATCTCTAGTTTCAACCGTATTTATGTTTTCATTTCTTGATTTTATTTGTTGTTTTCCTTCAAGTGCACACCTCAGCGTCTATGTACAGCAATAGGCGGGCGGAGAGACGGTGGTTCTAAACACCAGCTACACTCCCGCAACAATCATTTCCATAGTCGCTCAGAATTCATATCACTTCTAAATTAATTGTACGAGTATACGGCAGCAGGAGAAGATGTATGGAGACGAACTTTAAATCACAATATTTACATATTTACATATGTATGTATTTTGAATGCAATAGATAGAAAATCTGAGTTAAAGAGATAGACAGCCATACAAACAGCAGCGGAACTACCGAGCCGAGGTAGCAACAAAGCGAACCACTTGGCGGGAGCATAGGAATATATGTATGTATGTACATATGTATGTGTGCAGTAGGGGGATCGGCATGGGATTCTCTGGCCGGTTTAGGAATGTATGTATTTTTTAAAGTTTTATCGAAGTAATGCCATCTCGAAGTTTCTCTAGTTAAGCTTTCTTAGCCTTCAATGATCTTTTAATGATCTCCATCCATGTGTAACTCGAGTAAAAATTAAGTTACAAGTTATAATATGATGATGTCGGCTCACAAGTTTCTCTTTAAAATTGCTGAGCTTCATTTTTCACTCTACATTTATTTGCAACTAAGTTTTTAAGTCAAAAAAACTCAGCTCAACTTGATAGAAAAAAAGAGGTTGTCTGTAAAGTCGGTTTACTGACGATAGTTTAACGTGATAACGTCATAAGAAAATATTGATGGAATGGTTGCAATTTTCAAAACAAAATTTTAATTTTATTTGTTTGATAGATATTTTGTATGGATATAGAGGAGGAGGTAAATGGAATTGATATGGAATAGGTCAAGTTACATTTACACAAACGTGCAAAATGACGAAACATTTATCAAATTCATGAAAGATATCTTCGATTGTGCATCAGACGTTAATAAGTCAACAACACTAAGAGGCACCATCATCGATTTGCCTTCTTCAAGACACTTTATACTCGAAACACTCCCTTTCATTTCCTACTTTTTCTATCATCGTCCTATTCTGAACAGAGAAATGGTTCATTGCCATGCACACAGGAAGAAGGCATATGCAAACACAAGTATGTGAATTTATATACAAATGCGCATATAAATACATATACATACATATATAGGACAGAGCCAGATGTCGAACGTTGCCGAACGCGGGGGTCGATTGTGCTCTTTGTCGTTCGTTCCGCGCTCTCGCTTGCAGTTCAAGCACATTAGCATACATTTGCTTGCGTACGGAATAGATTTGTAGATTTGATATGTCCATATGACTTGTATGCATTTTTACATATAGATTTGTTCTTTTTGAAAATTGCGCGAAATTGTGTATGTATATGCATGTTTATATACATATATTAGTATACAACATATCTTATAAGGTATATGGTAAATATTACCATACATTTTTTCCTTCATATAATATATAATAAAAAAATTAATAATAATAACATTAAAACAACAGGTATTATTAACAAACTTGGTTTTATTTTAAATTCTTCAAGTAAATCAAATTAATAATAATCAATAAGAAGGCATATGCAAATACAAATACGTGAATTTATATATGTAAATATGCGCATATACATACATATATACGCTCACTTAAGTAGGAGAGAGCAAGATGTCGAACGTTGCCGTTTGTTTGCTTTGTCGTTCGATCCGCGCTTTCGCTTGCAGTTCATTCAAGGTAACGGCAATGAGCAAGGTAACGACAAATGAGCAAGGTAACACTAATGAGCAAGGTAACGACACATTTTTTCGTGCGTGCAGCCGGCTAAATCGAATTATAAGACGTTAGCACGTCAAAAAATGATAGAATACAACATTGAACAGATTGAAACGGCGATCAATTTAGAGGTACCATATTTTAAATTGAAATGAAAAACGAAAATTCAAATTGATTTGGGAATCTCTATTTTTTTTTTGTAAAACCACTCATGACATTTATTTTTTAAAGATAGTTCTTTTCAAATGTCGGGCATCCGTAAACACCTATTTCGAATGACTCGCGACTCGCTGGAGGACTTCGGTCGGTATCTCGTGAATAACTTTAGTAATGTTGGCTTCCAATGCCTCACTCAAAGCGGGCTTATCCACAAAGCATTTAGACTTTACCTATCCTCACAAATTAAAGCCCAAAGGTGTGATATCACACGATCTTTGTGACCAATCCACTGGTCCGAGACGAGAGATAAATTTCTCACCGAAACGGTGACGCAGTAGATTCATTGTTTTACGGGCTGTATGACAAGTAGCGCCATCCGCCATCTTTTTGGAACCAAATGTTGTGGAAATGTGGCCCGAGGATTCCTCCAAAGCAAAGGCAGCACTAAACGGTTATTTTCAATGGATTTAATGGCTGTTTGTTGGTTCTTGAATATCTTCGGGTTGCTCTTCAGCCCAAATACGGCATTGCTGCTTATTGACGTAGCGATTAAGCTAGAAATTGGATTGTACACCATAAGATGGCCTGAGCGCGTGAAATGATCGAGCAAAATTTGGCTGAATCTTCCAAGTGAAGTGAGCCGAAGTTTCCCTCATAATTTTTCTTTTCACCATAGTTAAAGTGCAAACCTGGTAAATTTATCTTCCTTGGGCTTTCACCGCGTATGCTGGTAATCAGGGTTTCGCTACTGTCTCTAGAACCTCGATATATGTAGGAGAATTCACTCGAAAACCTTGAGTAAAAAGTCTGGTGGCATGACATGCTCTTTGCTGCTCGTAACACCACTTTATCCTTGAAATTGATTTTGTTAAGCAGAAAATATTATATCCCAACATGATGCCGCCCCTTTTAACACATTTTCTATGACTTTCCGCAAGAGTTCCAGTGCTAACTGTTCACCCATCGCTCACTGAGTTGACGCGATATCCACATTTCTACACTCAGATCACAGGAAGCACCAATCTTCTCATTATCCAGGAAACTACCTACTCTCTATCTACCACATCCGTCCCACGGTTCCCGTAATATTCCTGAAACCAGCAGCCCAAATAAGCTTAATATCCAAGTATATTCGGATTCGTTTGAGAGAGAAGTCAAGCATTCCCCTGATAATTTCGTGCGCACCAACAAGGGCAAATCCCTAATTGCCGCTTGGTTGTCAGAGTAATTGCTACTAAATAAATAAAATAAAAAACACTATATTGAGAGTGAGTTTCCAATACTTATTATAATAATATATTATATAAACAAAAGATCGTCGTAAGTCCCTGAGTATTTTTGCAAGGTTTGCTGGTTGGTAGAGGTGGTGGCTGAGTGACAAATCCCAAACTCAATTAGCACCATCTTAGTTGTTTTGCAAATACATCCCAAGTGACGTCAGCCCATCAGCTGATTCAGTCAAATTCGCTCAGAGCCAAATAGCGGTCTACTGAAGAGTATACCTTTAAACATCTTTTCTCCATGGTGACAGCCTATGTATTGCCTTATAACACGATTACCGAATTTGTCGCGCAAAAGATCGACTGGGGCATGGTCTGTGTTCTATGGCGAGCCATCCTGCTTAAAGTAAAGATCATCGAAGTCTATGTATCCAATTTCCGGCCACACAATATCCTTCATCTGCATCTACATCTGTAGTGCTCACCGTTGACTGCTGTTGCGTATTCAGTAGCATTTACAAAGAAAAGCCAAGGGTGCCACATCTCCGAACTATCACTCTCTGCATTACCGATCACATGCAGGTTTTCCGATCCTCACATGCGCCAGTTTTGGTACAAAAGTGTCGGAGAGGAGTATTCGGACTCATTCTAAAATTCGCATCGAAAAACCTCTTTGATATTTTACAAAGGGTTGAAAATATGCCTTTAGGATCTTTTCATTCTTCTGGCCGGTTGCTCTTTAAGACTGAAGGTAGGTAGGTTTGGCAGCCGCATCGCACATAGAGACAACGATGCCACTTAGACCACGGAATGGGTCCGTTGTGAGCCGCGGGGGCTGGGCTACATTTCCCTTTCCATATTGAACCATCCTGAGCTTTTGACAAAGCTTAAAAGGTTGTTGATACCTAAAGTGTATAGATTATCTATATTCGTTAAGAAGTAGGATTTTAAAAATCGGTTTTTGCTTCTGGCTAGAGCCGGGCATGTGCAAAAAAGGTGTTGAATTGTTTCCAATTCCTCCTCATTTATGCAGCTACGACAGAAATCATGCGTGTATACGCCTAATCTCCTTGCATGATTTCCTATGAGACAATGTTTTTATTGATTCCGTTCAGGAATTTTAATGTTAAAAAAAATGTCGATAAAATCACAGAAATAATCGAAGTTGAATGGCAGATTAGTAGTTGTAGCAGCGCCAGGAGCTTAAGATCGACCATAAAACAGTTTTAAATCATTTGGGCAAGGCAAAAAGAAGCTCGGTGTTTACGTACCACTCCTATTACCACCAAAAATATGATGGATCAAATTTCCATCTGCGAAGCCTTGGCCGGAATGAAACGGAATGAAATCGACCCATTTCCTAAGCGGATGGTGACTGGGGATGAAAAATGGGTCACGTATGGCAATATCGTGCAAAAACGATCGTGGTCGAAGCGTGATGAAGCAGCTCAACCGGTGGCTAAACCAGGACTAATGACCAGGAAGGGTCGTTTCAATGGCAGCCGGTTCAACGTTACCGGAATGACTCGGGTTTTTTCCGAAAAAAAAGGGCTGCTGCCCTAGTAAACTAGCCCTGTCTAGTGTACCGTGCCCTGTACCCCACCAAGAAGGTTCTATTGCGTATTTGATGGGACTTGAAAGGAATCATTTATTATGCATTGCTTCCGTATGGCCAAACACTAGATTCAAACCTCTACTGTCAACAGCTTTAGTATTCGAAGCTAGCGATTGACCAGAAACGGCCATAATTGTTGTGCTCCAACGCAAGGCCACCCACGTCAGTAGTGAACCGCCAAAAACTCTGAGAGCTTGGTTGGGTTTTAATGTATTCACCAAATAGTCCGCATCCGGCACCAAGCGATTACCACCTCTTTCTCTCACTGCAAAACTTTCTAAGTGATAAGAAATTCGTATCAAGAGAATATAGTGAAAACCGATTACTAGAGTTTTTCGCAAATAAGGACCAAGACTTCTACGAGAGAGGTTTTATGAAGCTAATCTTAAAATAGCAACAAATTATGCAACAAAACGGTGCATCTTTGACCCCAATCGGACAATCCAAAACATCTTAAATAAAGTTTTAAATTTCACGCAAAAATAATGGATTTCTTTTTCGATCACCCTAGTAGTTACACGGAGGCAACATAGCAACATAGCAACAATGCCAGCAACAGCAATAGAGCAACAGTTTGCGTTTGCTTTTGTATCAACAGCTGAAGCAGACAGAATCAGCGGTGACAATAACAACAACAATGGTCTGCCTAGCTCAATCGACATCGAAATCAGCCGATGCGAATCAGTTGAAGTCTGGTTACGAACGGTAACGGTGTTGGTGTTGATGTCGCGTAAAGCTACACATTTGTATCGAAGCACTCAACGAAAATAGTACGTAAAATGAAGAAATAATAATTAAAATTACTAAACGAATAGCACAGCTCGTATTGCTAGAAATCTACACGGAAGAGGTCCTATCATACAAATGAAAAAAAAAATAATAATAATAATGGTTTCGCGGAGAACTTTTCGTTTTGACGATTCTTAAATGAGACGCTGTCTCGCGATGTTTTTTGTGTACCGGCAAAATGTTATTGAAAAACGGTGTCGCCGCATGAGAAACAGAATAATTTAAGATCATTTTAATAAATCCACAAATCCATGTTTACATACAAACAAAATTAAAATAAATAACGAAAAATCGTATTATAAGCGAGGGGTTGTGTGACGCCGAAAATGTGTTGGTTTAGTGGGAGGCTGTGTTCGCTGTGTAAATTTTAGTAAAAAGAAATCTAACGAAAAATAAAACACTTTTGGTAGTAAGGAATGTTTTAGCTGCATGGGTAGTATCCGGTTGCGAAGCACCGGGCATGAAATACCAAATCATAGTAAAGGGTTTTTCTAATAGCGGTCGCCCCTCGGCAGGCAATGCCATGAAAAAGCTCCTCATAAAAAACCAATTCAATTGCCATTCGAAGGCGGCATAAAATCTCGTTAGGTCCTTCCGTTGGTGGAAAAGTATCAAAACGCACACCACAAATAGAAGGAAGAACTCGGCCAAACAATCAATAACTAAGTATAAGCGCCAATTATATACATATATACATATGTATGCATGTATAAACTGCAGTGATTAAGGTTTGGTGTGCGGTGTTTAGTTACATCGCGGCTTTGTTGGTGTGGTCATTTCTGTTGCGCTGTTTTGGTATACTTTTTTCATATATTTTGTTTTCTTCTTTATTTGCGGATTCATTTGTTTGCTGTCTTTTGCTTTCTTCTTTTTTGTAGTTGCTTATATTTGCCTTTTGTTTTTCAAAGGTGGGAAAACGTGCATACAATAGGCGGAAAAAATGTGCGCCACTTCAGTTGGTATTTTATGTTGAAATTTTTTCGTAAATTTTTTTTTTATCAGAGTTCCTACTATATAAACCCGTGCAATTTTAAGTTTGAAAATTTCTTAAAAATTCCCAAAAATCAACAAAGTTTTAGGCCGAATTTTTATAAACTTTTTAGGTAAGCGGGTTTGCAGCTCAATCAATTGTTTTGTTTATTTTCATTTAAGTTTTTTTTAGGGGGCTTGGGGTGGTCAGAGACCCGAAAAAATGATGATTTTCAAAAAAAAAATGCTTGCTAGTCAATTGCTTTATTTTACAAAAATAAAAACATAGCATTAATACATCACGTTTCGACTTGACTTTAGCAAAATGTCAAAAAAAAAAAAAATTAATTAATAATTGTAAAAGTTATCGCTGTTTGTGTGGAGCTCGTTTCTCCAGAAGTCCCTTGCTGTGATCATCACAAGTCCTTGGAGATTCATCTAAATTAAATCGGACAGGAGAAATTAGTTTTATTAATTATTTATTAATTTTTTTGCTACTTAATTAATTTATTTAACAAAAATAAAAACATAGCATAAAAACATCATGTTTTAACTTGACTTCACCAAAATTTCAAAAAAAAAAAATTAATAATTGCAAAAGTTATCGCTGTTTGTGTGAAGCCCGTTTCTCCAGAAGTCCCTTGCGGTGAACATCACAAGTCCTTGCAGATTCATCTAAAACCAATCGGACAAGAAAAATTAGTTTTATTAATAGATAATCTTGTGCCTGATCGAAGCTTTTTTTTTTCAAAATGAACAAAATGGCGGCCTCAGAAAATTTTTTCCAGATTTTAGAAAAAAAAACCAACAGTTAATTGTTAAAAAAAAATCGAAATTTTTGAAAAAAAAAATCCTTCGATCAGGCACAAGTTTTTTATGTTTTTCAAAAGCTGTATAAATTTTATTGAAATCTACGTAGCGGTTTTTAAGTTACAGTGTTCACCAGTTTGAAAAACATAGTTTTGAGAAAAACGCATTTAAAGTTTTGCTATCGGCTCCGGATCGGCCGAGCGCCCTTTGTTAATTGTTGAATAACTTGAAAAGTATTTGTCGGATTCACTTCAAATTTTTATACAATATTTTTAAAACATTATACTTTAAGAAAATGCAAAAAAAAATCGATTTTTTGAAAATTCTGACTACCCCTAACCCCTTAATAGAAAATCTTGTGCCTGTCGAAGCTTTCTTTTTTAATTAACAATATGGCGGCCTCAGGAAATTTTTTCAGATTTTCGAGAAAAAAACCGACAATTAATTGTTTAAAAAAATTGAAATTTTGAAAAAAAACTTCCACCAGGCACGAGTTTTTTATGTTTTTCAAAAGCAGTATAAATTTTATTGAAATCTACCAAGCAGTTTTTAAGTTACAGTGATCACCGGTTCAAAAAACATAGTTTTGAGAAAAACGCATTTAAAGTTTTGCTATCGAGTTCCTAAGCGCCCGAGCGCCTTTTGTTAATTATTGAATAACTCGAAAAGTATTTGTCGGGTTCACTTCAAATTTTCACACAATATTTTTAAGATATTATACTTTAAGAAAATGAAAAAAATCGAGTTTTTTTAAAGTTCTGACTACTCCTAAACCCTTAGTTAATGCAAGTTTAAAGTGGCTAAAAATTCATAAAAATCTTTTGGAATACCATCCCTGCTATGACCTCATCATTTGATGGAAAACGCTTTCCACGCATGATTTTTTTAGTTCTGGAAACAGATAGAAGTCCCTGTGACACGGTACATTGTCCTGATAAAAAATAGCTTTTTTTCTTTTTTATGAAAAGCTTATTCCATAGCAAAAATACACTCGGAGGTGTTTCTGGTATGCAATTTTATAGCTCATTTAAATGTGCATGGAAAATATTAAAAATCAACGAGAGTTTTCAACAACTTCATATTTGCGCTTTACTATATTAGAATTAAACTACATATCAGAAAAAAATAAATTAAATTGAAAATTTTATGCAAGTTTGATACTTTTAAATAAATTTCTTCTATTGTGCTATAAATATTTTTCTCCAAAAAAAAAAAAAAATTAATAATGTTGAAAAAACTTACAGGGTCATTTTTTCACTCACTGTAGGTACATACAATTTTCAAACAATTTTTCAACTACAAAAATGTGATCGAGACACTCTACACAATAGAAAAAAATGCGCAAGCTGTATGCGTTTTGCTTTCGCCAAAGTTTAAACATTTCTTTTTTTTTTAAACGGAATTTCATTGAACAGCAAGAAAAAAGTGGGCCAAACAGTCAAATTTTTCAAGTTCCTTGCTGATCCCCGGTCGAGTAGCACAAATTCGTAATCTGCTGAAATCTGCTGCTTCATTCACAAAACAATCATATTTTTCGTACTGAGCTCGGCCTGAGAGATGCCGCATACTAAAGAACCCAAGAATGAGTTTGCAGCTGGCCATCGTGGGGGCGCTGTGTGATCGACATGAAGAGTCCAAGTTTGCCTCTCGCCCACTTAAGGTTGGTGTGGTGTTTCTGTGCACGTTAGAATCTTCTTAGACGGCGTGAACCTTAGAAGCTTCAAAAACCCTCAAAGCATTTACGGTACCAATTGGCAGTGTGGAATGGACACACTAACCACCTTGGTTGTCTAGGTTGATGCCTATCTAAACCTCTGCCGTACTATGAGTCCGCATTTGGCTCTACCCGAATTTGTGTGATGAAGCACAACCACCACGATACGCCACCACCAGAGGGGCTGTTCTCAAGAACAGGTCTGAGGGCGCCTGTTCCCCGTGGTAGCAGATTTAAGTCTCCGCTCAGACTTCGTAGCCACTACCAATTGAGCTTCCATACAGCTGTGTACTGGTGGCCGTACCCCAAATCCCACAACAGCACACAAAAGCTCCAACTAATCAACTGAACGCCTGAAAATTCCTTCGCCGTCTGCATAATTCACGCTCATACTGACTTAATACTTCGTGATTTCGTCAGGAATTTTTACAAAGTTCACTCGCTTTTACCAAAACTTTTAATTTCCAATTTTAAATTTCATAGCTTTTATTGCGGTAAACTTTCTTATTCTTTATTCTATGTTTATCGACCGTTAAAGCCGCCGAAACCGTCATGACCATCCTTGATCGCAAAAAGGATCATTTATGTGTCGAAAAAGGTTTTGCTCATTTGAAACTTTCAGAAACTTCATTTCGAGCTCGATTTTGTGTACTTGCTTCATTAAATTTTGTTAGTTAGCGGCCATTTGTCTTCCGAGGTGGCTCGACTTCCATTCAATTCGCGCCTTAATGCGCTATTTTTAATGCCTTTTAATGATTTTTATAAAACATCGACCAGACACAGCCAAGTGTTCCTGAAAATGACTTCTAATTGAAGTCGAAAGTAATAAATTAATTTGTTGTTTTAATGCGTAACCTACCTTGAGCTCACAGATTAGATTAGATTAGATTGGATTTGTGGGGGGTTGGACAAGTCTAAGCACTCAGTTAGGAGACCATTGTATTACACCCGGACAGATTTCAGTAGAAAGAATAGAGAGATAGGAAAGATAAAATGTGCGCGGTAAGACGGAAAATTTAGTTTGAGGTCACTGTTCCATAAATCTCTTGGATTCATTGATGAATCTTAAGAGATCCGGAAAAGGAAGAGTAAGAACCCTATCCGTACTCAGTATATCGCAACGTCTGATTCTGGACAACGCCGGACATCTACAGAGAAAATGCACTGCAGTGTCGTCATCCTCAAGACACGATAGGCATATTGGGCTGTCGACGACCCACATGGCAGCCATATGCGGACCACAGGCGTTGTGCCGTGGGATTACACCCACCAGTACTCTCAGGTCCTCTCTGCTGAGTTGTAGGAGAAAAGTCGTTATTTTTCTGTTTGGTTCTTTCACAAAACACTTGGCTACTCTACAGGAGTCCAACTAAGATCAATGACTTCTAAGGGTAGACCTCATGAAGTCGTCTATCCATAGTTTAATCGATGCAAAATTGATACCTAGAAAGGGTACACGGCCTAGTGGTATGCTTGCAGAGCCTTCATTAGCCAATTTATCAGCCATCTCGTTCCCTGTAACACCACAATGTCCAAGCACCCAAATAGAACTAACTTTGTTGTGTTTGGTAACACTGTTCAGTTTTGTCTTACATTTACCGACTAATTTCGAAGAGCAGCGTGAGTTAGCAAGGGCTTTCAGTGCAGCTTGACTCTCACTACAAATTCCAATACCGCGTTCAAGATGGCATAGACTTCCGTAAAGAATACAGTGGCCATCTGTCATGTGGCATATAAGTACTTAGTGTCTTCGTCCAGATCCGCTACCATCACTGGTTTGGGATCCGTCGTTGTAGAAAGTGTGCTGATATTCCTTTAATAGGTTCTCTGGACTTAACCATTGATCTCTATCTGGGATCAAAACATCAAACTTCCTACTGAAGCTAACGAAAGGCACCCGATTGTCCACTGACATCGAGAACAGTGTGCAACGCTCCGACAACTGGTGGTATATCTAATAGTGGCCAGTGCTTTCTTCATTTTCCCAGACTCCGTTTAATTTGAGCCTGTACGCCGCCTTCATCGCCTCTTTCGAATTTGAAGATCTAGAGGTTGCAAGTCGCACTCATAGCACCTGTGATACCCAAGCACACACTTCTCTGTAGTCTGTTTGGGAGTTTTACTCTGGAATTAACCATTGTAGCCTTCTACCATACTACAGAGGCGTAAGTAATAATGTTCGAGAGACCTTCTGCTCGACGTGCTTCTTCCAGGTAAGCTTACTATCTAGGATTATTTCTAAGTATTTAACTTCAGAAGACAGTTGCAGTGGTATCCCTTTCATCTCTTTCATGTGCGTAGTGACAGGCTTTTCATATTGCGCTCATGAAATAAAAAAACGAAACTTGAGCTCAAAAAATAAAAAGAACGAAAACTAAAACGTTTCTTCTTAAAACTTTAAGTCACTTTTAGGAATTAAAGAAGTTTACTCACGAAACAACTGACCTACATACATACATAGCCAATACAAATGATTTGTGGTACATTTTTATTTAAAATAAATTTGTTTTTATTTTTTTCCAAGTGTAGTCAGAAAGTTAGGTACTATATTCGTCATACAGGATGCTGAAAATTGGCTTCTAACTCGTTTGTTGTTTCGTGCACGAGAAAGTTCATGAGGAGTTCATTGTCAAAGAAGAAAAAATATTAACCATGACTTCTTTATTTCTTTTCCACTTCGTTTTTGATATCCGTATTTCGTTAATATAATATTAAAAGTAGACCTGGCTGGATTTCTGTGGCTTCTGACTTGGTTGTTTGGGCCAATAGCTGTTTTATGGCTATTTTATGGCTATTTAAATATTCATTCATTTCACTGGCTAAGGTTATATTTACAATACCAGTATTGCCTTGCATTGTGTTGTAGTTTTGATGAATATTTCAAGTTAACCATGCAAAGTCAATACCTACAAACCTGGCCGAGTCGTTACACATCTCTTAGGAACACTTTTATAATCCAAAGAAATAATTCTAATGAAGCACCTGTGGCTTATTGGAATGCGCGAATGAAGGCAAAGTCGTGAACAACAAGTTTTGTGTCTACTTTGCATTTTTTGTTATATGAAAATATATTTAGATTTTGCCCAAATATGTAGAAGCCTACTTTGTCTTTTTTACCAAACTATGCAAGATTTTAGTAGTAGGTGCATGATGGAGTGCTCCATCCCCACATGCAAAATAAACTTGATTTTAAAAAGAAAAACAATGAATTGGGGTCTTTTCATATATTTGCTATGTTTTTCACACGCATATGCATTTGCGCTTATAATTTTTATATAGCAGTAGGTGCACAATTTTATTTGCGCTTATGAAATACAAGGTGGCACCAAATTAGTCCCCCTAACGGTAAATTTTTAATTTCTGCCAATGGCGCTGTACGTCAATCGTACTTGACACTTGTGAACTAGGCAGCTGTCAAAATAAAGATGACCATCACTCAAAAAAAAATGTTTTATTCATAGCTACAAGGTGACGCAAAATTAATCATTTTATTTTTGCATAACCTTTTTACTCAATAGAAACATTTCGAAAAATTTCAAAAACAAAATATTAAAAAAAATATATTTTCAAAAAAATTCAAAAGAAGAATTTTATAAAAATATTTTTATATAAAAATATTAAAAAAATTATTTTCAGAAAAATTAAAAAAAAAATATTAAAAATATTAAAAATATTTTTTTATAAAAATATTAAAAAAAATTATGTTCAGAAAAATTAAAAAAAAAAAAATATTAAAAATATTTTTATATAAAAAAAGAAACATTTCGAAAAATTTCAAAAACAAAATATTAAAAAAAAAAATATTTTCAAAAAATTTCAAAAAAAATATAGTATATAAAAATATTTTTATATAAAAATATTAAAAACTAAAACATTTTCAGAAAAATTAAAAAAAAAAATATAAGAATTTTTTTGTATAAAAAAAGAAACATTTCGAAAATTTTCAAAAACAAGATATTAAAAAAAAGTATTTTCAAAAAGTTTCAAAAAATATATATAAAAATACTTTTATATAAATATAAATAATTTTTTTTATAAAAATATTTTCAGAAAAATTCAAAAAAAAAATATTCAAAATATTTTTATATAAAAAAAGAAACATTTCGAAAATTTTCAAAAACAAAACATTAAAAAAAATAATATTTTCAAAAAATTTCAAAAAAATATATAAAAATATTTTTATATAAAAAAAACAAAATATTTTCAGAAAAATTCAAAACAATATATAAGAATATTTTTAAATAAAAAAAGAAACATTTCGAAAATTTCAAAAACAAAATATTAAAAAAAAAATTTCAAAAAAAATATATATATAAAAATATTTTTATATAAAAATATTAAAAAAAAAAATATTTTCAGAAAAATTAAAAACAAAAAAATATTAGAGGTATTTTTATATAAAAAAAGAAACATTTCGAAAATTTTCAAAATCAAAATATTAAAAAAAAAAAAATGTTTTCAAAAATATAAAAATAATAAATATTTTTTTTCTTAATATTTTGTTTTTGAAATTTTTCGAAATGTTTCTTTTGAGTAAAAAAGTTATGCAAAAACAAAATAATTAATTTTGTGCCACCTTGTAGTTGTGAATAAAATCGGTGCTTCCAAGTACACATTATTCTATTGATTGAAAACTTAGAAGGTTCTTAATGGTACTTCGATGAAGCCTCGTTTTGAAGGGTGCCAGGCCAACATCAGCTGAAATTTTAAATTTAAAGTGAACTAACTTATTTTTTAGTAAAAACAAAGTATGTGTGCATCTATATATAAAAGCACAGCAGTTTTTGATAAACATTTTTTTAAAAAGCTCAAAATTTTCCGAAATTTTTTTTAAATTTATTATAAAATAACTGCATATTTAATATAAGGAAATAATTTACTAATAGATACTTCCATACGTAGAATATAATTGTGAATGTACAGTTATAATTTCAAGTCAATCGGCTAATATTAAAAAAAAAAAAATTAAAATTAAAGAAAAAAAATATGACAAAGTTTTTTTTATATTTATTATTTAAATTTTTTTTTCGTTATGATGGTCTTCCAGAAAACGAGCGATTTATGCATAAAATTTATTTTTTAACCATGTTTTCTTATTTTTATTTGATCCACAGAGTGTCAAAAAACCTCAGTAGGAGAAAATGGGCAAAAAATATTAAAAAAGTGTTAAGAAATCAATTAAATAATAAATCGCATAAACACACAACCAAACAAGTGGAAAACAAAAGAAACAAAGAAGAATAACTTCAAATAATTATTACAAAGTGAATCGCAAACAATTTAATTAAAAGAAAACTCGTTCAAACTGGTATGGGTAAGGTGTATTAATAATCCTTCAAAAAATAAATAAACATTTTTGTTAATGAAACTTAAAAATCATTTAATTTTAATCAAAGTGAATGCTAAAAGCGTCAGTGAGTGAAGAAACTTTTGAAAATATATACAAAAGCAGAAAAAACCAAAAACAAAACACAAGAGAACCAAAAAAAGAAAAATGTGAGCCGAAAATAAAAGCGAAATAAGAAGTAGAAAATTGTTAAAAATAAAAAAAAAAATCCAAACGCTAGCAGTCGCAAGCGAACTCTATTATCAGCTTATCAGCAAATAACAACAACAAAAACAACGCGACGAGTCAAAAAACGTGCATTCACAGCAATAAAAAAAGTAGGTACCCGGAGGCATAAACAACATCAACATTAAAAATGTATATATAAACACTCAGACACATACACATAAAAATCCAAAAATACCTACGTTTGTACATCAATTTTTTGGTGCACTGTTCCATTCTCATTTTGTACCCACATGCTGTGCACAGTGGCTCACAGTTGCATCAATTATAATCAAACAAGCTAAAGCACTGGGAAAAGGTAAGTTTCAGAATTGAATGCACATCTTTACATTTCGATCGAGCAAGTTTTTATTAAATTATCTACTTCTAAAAAAAAAAAAAGTTTTTAAAAGTGAATGGACTGTCTTTAGGTGCAGATCCACCTGCAAATAAGTGAGGACGAAGCGAGACATTTTCAAACATTCATACAATTTTTCACACTTCCTATTTAAGAATTTTTAGAAAATTTTCGGGCATGTAGTTTCACACTATTTAATTCTAGTAAATATGAAATTGAAATGAAATGAAACTTGAAAAAGGCGAGCCAAGAAGCACCGAGAGATTTGGTAACTCCTAAAACACTCAGGCTAAAAAGCCCTGGAAAGTAAAGAGTACTAGATAGTCAAGGAGGAGAGAAGATCAGTAGATTAGGTTAGGTTATGGTGGTTTAGTGGTTGTTGTTGTTGAAGTGGTTGAATATTTCCACTAAAATAATCCTAATTAGTGACTTTTCCAAGTCAGATCCATTTAGTGAGGTCCAAGTATAACAGCAAATCCTTCATTTCGATGTCTGAGATCTCATTAATTTGCTGTAAGAAGGAGCGAAGTCGTGAACTAGCTAGGATTGAAGGGGAGGTTGAGTCGGGCTGCATGCTCCCACCACTTTCCAATGACCTGTAACGGTTGCAGTGATGCGTGAGATGTTTGGTCGAGAACATCCTAACAGGTGGTTCGTCCTTTGGATTTTGTATGACGGCCATGTGATTTTTGTTTTAATGCATGTAGTTAATTGCTTCCATCTTCTTGGGGCTAAAGCATGATAGTGTGACATAATCGATACTTTTATTGTGTTCAGGAGGGTGGAGACTGCCACCGCCTCTGCTAAGTCTAGTGTGGAACCTTTTCTTGCTAGCTCATCCGCTATCTCATTACCCCGTATGTTCCTATGATCGGGAACCCATATCAGAGTGATTTCAAGCCAATGACTAAGCAATTCCAGCTCCTCTCTACACTGTAAGACAAGTTTGGATAATGGAGTTGGAGTCTAAGGCCTTTATAGCTGCTTGATTGTCTGAGAAGGTAGCTACTCTTGCAGCAACTTCCTTGTAGAGTTTTAGTGATTTGCATGATTCTCTGATCGCTGAAAGTTATGCCTGGAACACGCTGGCATAGTCAGGAAGACGAATTGACTGAAATAGGTTGAGTGGCTCCGAATGGAAGCCACCTCCCTACCACAGTTCATCTTAGAACCACCGGTATAGATCTCGATAAGGTATCTTCCAATCACCTTCCCTTTGCTCCATTCGGCTCTCGGTGGAAAATGTACCGTAAAGTATTTCTTGAAGTTAAGGTCGGGGACTGTCTGATCTGTTTTTGATCAGCGAGGGTCCCTGTAAGAGGATCTTACGATCTTGTTGTCCAGCTGCCTATGTCTCTGAGTCTCCCCGCGCTGCAAGTAGAGATTGTTTTAATGTTTTAGCAGATGAGTTAGTACATTGAGCGCTTCAGTAGGACTGGTGCTAAGCGCTCCTGTAGTTAAGATACACGCTGTTCTTTATGTCTTGTTCAGCTTAGTTTTGTTGTATCTCTTTTCTGTTGCAGGCCACCAAACTAGTGCCGCATAAGTCAGTATTGGCCTTACAATGGCTGTGTAGGACCAATTGGATAGTTTTGGTTAGAGACCCAATTTTTTACCCAACATTCTCTTACACGTGTAAAGAGCTATATTCGCTTTCTTTACCCTGTACTCTACGTTGGACTTCCAGCTGAGTTTGGGGTCTAGGATAACACCTTGGTATTTTGCCCGTTGGGTTAGCGGGAGACTAACGACGTTTAGCTTTGGGGGATTATGGTGGTAGTCGGTTCGTATGATCAACTCACTTAGATCTTGCAGGTCCGTTGTGATAACTCTGTGTGACACGGGAACCTTGTTTATTTATCTTCATGACACCATTTTGAGGCTCTTATGAAGTGTAGGATAGGTATAATTTACAGTTCTGTGAGAGAATTGAAAAAGTGTTTACCTAGACAACCTGCTCTGATTTTAATTGCAAAGGAAGTACCCAACTGTTTCTTCCTCTTCCTCATCTCTACAACTTCTACAATATTCATTGGAGTATAATAGTGGTCTCAAGGAATGCCTGCCAAATAGCCAATGACTGGTGACACAAGCCTCGACCTTCGAGAAGTCCGAACTAAAATATTCACCAGTCTCGAAGCGCTGAAAAAAGCCATTGTCAGCGAGTGGGCCAAAATACCTGCAAGTCACATTCGGGCAGTTTGCGGTTCGTTTCTGGACCGTCTCAAGGCCATAGTCAAGGTACAAGGTGGTCATATCGGGAAAAGTAAATTGATTCTTAATTTTGTATTATTTTCACATAACTTTTACTTTGAATTGAATAAAAGTAGTTCTTCCAAACTAAATTTATGGTTGTTGTTGTTGTTGTATCAGCATAAACATTCCCTATACGTATGTATGTATATGGGGAATGCTGCTGAAGTGACAGTCCTTGGCCGGATATAAATCCGGGTCGTTCCGGTAACGTAGAACCGACTGTCGTGGGAACGAATTTAAATTTATGGTCTTTTTAATTGGTTACACTGCGAGTGCTGGACTCTGTAAAAGCAAAAATACAAGCATTGCGTTATGTCATCATTTCCGAAAAAAATACCGACTTCAAAAATGCATATCAATTACTTCCCTGAAGTCCCTTCTGGTGTGGGCTTTCATCAAAAGTGTTTAGTTTTATTCCACATGCAGTCAACTTCAACTTCTCATTTTTATTTCCCCTTGCTTGCCTTGCGGCAATAAACACAATTTTGATATGCCAGCTTTTGCGTTTATTTTCTTTTCATTTTTAATTGTCTCCATTATTCGTCATTTGCTTTTGCTCACTTATTTGTTTATGAAAAACAACAGAATCAGCTGATATCGCGGCAATAGTAAAAAATCAAAAGGTATGTAGGTGAAATGTATGCGAGAAAAGGTACAAGCAAACACACTCGTATATACGTATGTGTGTGTGTGTGCATTTGTGAAACGTGTTCATTATTAGAGGAATCTCAATGCATTTGAATTTACAGTGCGGGGTTAAATTATTATGTCCATTTAAAATACTATAAATTTATTAGATACCCACGACACCGTTTCGATTACTATATTTATAGGTTTATTAAATAACGGGTGATTTTTTAGCTATTATCTTTTTAAACAGTTGGCTTAAACAGGTGACCTACGTTTCGTGTTTTGTTTCACTGTCAAACATCTTCAGTTTGGTCTACAATTTAACCATGAATCGTCTTACAAACGAACAACGCTTGCAAATCATTGAAATTTATTATAAAAATGCGTCTTCTGTTAAGAAAGTTTATCGCGCGAAAAATTATGTTCAGCAACGAAGCTCATTTTTGGATCAATGGGTATGTAAATAAGCAGAATTGTCGATTTTTGGAGTGAAGATTAGCCAGAAGAATTGCAAGAGCTACCAACGTATCCAGAAAAGGTCGCAGATTGGTGCGGTTTATGGGATGGAGGTATCATTGGACCGTACTTCTTCAAAGATGCTGTGAAGGCAGTTGGCCACACAGATCTTGCGATATAACGCCTTTAGATTATTTTTTGTGGGACTATGCTAACGCTCAAGTCTATTCAGACAAGCCGGCCGAAACATTGGAAAAAGTATGCCAAAATTGTACTAAGCGGATGAACCATTTGAAGCGCAGTCGCGGTCAACATTTGTATGAAATAATATTCAAACATTAAATTATATCGACTGTACTATCGATTTAAATAAAAATTTCATACATTTTTTTGAATTTTACGTGTGTTTTTTTGAAAAACTTTTCTATAGCTCTTAAAAAATCCCCCTTTATTACGTAAGTAAATCCTACCTTTCGAGCAATACCAGGCATGTTATGTAGAGGCAAACCATTTTTTAGCAATTTTTTGTAGTGCAAGTTCTCAGTGTCTGTTTTCTTATATTAGTAATAATTTGGATATTTCGATTTTTCCACCGAATTTAAAGGCCATTCCTAAAGCGCAATTTCATTGTCCTTCAATAATTACACAACTTTTTTTCCTTTATAACAAGGCGCCGAGTCTTGCATAAAGAAGTTGTTATCATCTGGACACCATTCTGTAATTTATGGAAACAATCGGGTTACCAAACATTGGTCTTGACACATAAATATGTATATACATATATATATAATTGGCGCGTATACCCTTTTTGGGTGTTTGGCCGAGCTCCTCCTCCTATTTGTGGCGTGCGCGTCTTGATGTTGTTCCACAAACGAAGGGACTTACAGTTTCAAGCCGACTCCGAACGGCAGATATTTTTTATGAGGAGCTTTTTCATGGCAGAAATACACTGGAAGGCTTGCCATTGCTAGCCGAGGGGCGACCGCTAATAGAAAAAACTTTTTTTTCATTCTGGTGTTCCACTCAGATTCGAACCTACGTTGTCTCTGAATTCCGAATGATATTCACGCACCAACCCATTCGGCTACGGCGGATGCCTTTAAAAAAAATGCAGTTGACCGTTCCCCATAAATCTAAACACGTCCATTAACAGGAGCAATTCCACTCTTTCCGCCACGCAACTTTCGTAACGTCTGCGATGAGTAAAATGGGAATAGTTTTGGGGAATTTGAGTAGATGATTCAATGGAAAAATATGCTTGAAACATCAAAAGTCAAGAATAGAAGCATTAGAAATATTGTGGTTTCTTATATTATTTTCCAGCACTGACCACAAATTCTCAATAACGTTGAGATCTGGACGCTGTGTAGGTGTTTGTACTACATGTGGGCAGTTCCAGATAAGCCAAGTTTTGACAATACCAGACGTATGCTTGCGATCGTTGGATCGTTGAGATCTAAACGAATCCCTAATGCCCATTTTATCCACACTTAGTACTAAATTTTCTTTTAGCAGACACAGATAAATCTCTTTATTCATGTTTCTTTCGATAAATGTTAAATTTCCGACGCCTGAATAGGACATGCAACCCCATACCATCACACTGCCCCCGCCGTGTTTAACTGTAGAGCGCAAATTACATGGTTGGTTTTCTCTAAACGCATGACTTCTCACTAAACCTGAAAAGGTTAAATTTGCATTCATCCGCAAAAACAACGGACTTCCAGAACGATATGTCTTTGTTCAAATGTTGTCTGCAAAACTATATTCTTTGTTTTCTATTACGCGCATTAATTACACAGGCCTGCGAAATTTAACTTTTTTCAGTTTCTAGAATGGCTGTACTTGTTTCTTGTAGTTTTTTATGCGCTGAAAACGAATCTGACCTTCAAAATGCTCCATCACGTCAGGATTTTTGGTAAATGAAGCCTAAAAGGTCAAAAAATGGCCATTTTAGCAAATAGACGTTAGCCAATAGACGTTATACCCAACGTATACGTAACTGAAACTGTTAATTTCAAAATGTCATAACTTTTTTTTTTAAAATCGTACAATAATTTAAAAAAATGGGTTTTAAAGCTAAAGAGTTGTACTATGCGACCTTTTCGTCGAAAATTGAAAAAAAATTTTTTCTATCCCAAAAAAAATTATCAAAAATGGCTAAAATGGCCATTTTTTGACCTTTTAGGCTTCATTTACCAAAAATCCTGATGTGATGGAGCATTTTGAAGGTCAGATTCGTTTTCAGCGCATAAAAAACTACAAGAAACAAGTACAGCCATTCTAGAAACTCACCCTCGCAGGACTGTGTTATCGGCTTATTTCGGGCAGTCCTTCCGTGGAAATTTTCTTCGCCCAGAACTCCACGAACAGTTGTATAAGTATTTTTCGACTCCTTTAATTTTGGAGCGCTTAAATCGGATTTTTCTTTAACTTTGCGACCAATCCACCTCTTATCTGCGTCCTTAAATATTTTATTTGGCGCTGATCTGCTCTTATCTTCTATCCTGTTTTCGTGGCGAAACCTTTTTCTATAATGTGCTGGACAGTTGAGGAACTAATAGCAACAATTTCGGCAATTTTTCGTTGACTTTCGCCCTCTTTGTAATGGCGAACAACGCCTTCCCTTTTTTCGAGTGAGGTTCGTTTTCCCATTTAAAAATATTTAAATTTTTTAAACTTTTCTTTACAAAAATTTTTTAAGAATGACTTAAGCTAAACGGAAATAAATTTCATCGTTATTGCATTCTCAGAGAAAATATAAAATAACTTACACTACATCATTTAAGCTATGAGCATATTTTGATGAGAAAACTATATTTTCAGCAAGCTTTGTTTTTGTTATTGGTCTTTCTGCAATGGTAAACAGTACATACATATCTCATTACAAGTCGTATATATTTTTTTTATTATTGGGAGGTTGAATTAGTTTTAAAGGTTTTTTTCGAAGATTTGGGGCTTTATGGTGAAAAAACGGTACAAAATATTTTATTCGAAGTATTGGCCATCGCTAGCTACAACTTTCGCCCATCTTTCGGGCAATTTCCGGATGCCGTTTCTCCAAAATTCTGGCCGCTGCTTGGCTATCCATGACTCAACCCATATTTTGGTAGCCTCGGAACAAATGATAATCGGAGGGAGCTATGTCTGGACTATACGGCGGGTGGGGTAACACTTCCCAGCCAAGCGTTCCAAGGTATTTTTTGACAGGTTGAGCAACATGCGGTCGAGCGTTGTCATGTTGCAAAATAACCTTGTCGTGCCTTTTTACCGTTTCCGGCCGTTTTTCTTTCAATGCCCGGCTTAAACGCATCAATTGCAGTCGGTAACGATCCCCCGTGATTGTTTCGCCCGGTTGGAGCAGCTCAAAATATACGACGCCGACCTGATCCCACCAAATGCAGAGCATGATTTTCTTGCCGTGAATATTCTGCTTGGCCGTCGATGTTGATGCGTGGCCAGGCAAACCCCATGATTTTTTGCGTTTTGGGTTATCGTAGTGGATCCATTTTTCGTCGCCAGTCACCACCCGATGCAAAAAACCCTTCCGATTTTTTCGCTCGATCAGCAATTCGCACGTAAAAAATCGCCGTTCGACGTCGCGCAGCTTCAACTCGTACGGGACCCAATGTCCTTGCTTTTGGATCATTCCCATCGCTTTTAGACGCTTGCAAACGGTTGATTTATCAACGCCCAATGATTCAGCAAGCTCTTCTTGGGTTTGGCACGAGTCCTCGTTTGCCAATTCCCCCAATTCCGCGTCCTCGAACTTTTTGGGCTGGCCAAGACGCTCCTTGTCTTCGGTGTGAAAATCACCACTTTTGAATCGTCGAAACCAGTACTCACATGTTGAAATCGACGGAGTATGGTCTGGATAGGCCTCCTGCAGCAATTCACGGGCTTGGGCAGTATTTTTTTTCAAATTGAAGCAGAAAAGCAAAGCTTCCCGCAAATTGCGTTTCGACGGCACGAAAGTTGACATACAGCGAAATGACAGATACTGATAAACAAAGCCTAGGGATGAGGCTTTGTCATGAATATATATTTAGTATTGCCAACGCGATAAAGTGATAAATAGCGCCATCTGTGTGTCACCTTTAAAACTAATTCAACCTTAATAAACATCGAGTCATTTTCTTTTTTCTAAAAAAATATTATCTGCATCAAATAAGCTGTGTGTCACTGTATGTATATCAGACCAAGGACTTTCAGTTCAGTGGAGTTCCCAAAATATTTGCTTCAATAACAACCAAAACAAGGCTTTTGTAACTTTATGCGGGTTTCCTCGTTCTTTTATTTTTCTACCTTACTTCGAGACGTTATGAGGCGTGTGAGGCACATTTAGCTTTTATATTTCGCACCGTAGACTGCGAAATGCCTACCACTTCTGCTATTTCCATTTGGGAATGAGTTCTTCAGTTTTTTTTTCTCTTTTTTTTCTTAGGGTAAATGTTTGAAGGCTTCCTTATGGCTAAAATTAAATATAATTTTGGGAAAGGATGTCAAAATTATAAAAAATAAATAAAAAATATCACTTATTTGAAATAAAGATAAAGATTAAGATGAAATAATGCACCTCCAATCAACAGTTTTTACGATAGAAATCTTTACCTCAAGTCAAATACAGAAAAAATACATACTTACAAAATAGTCACTTTATATAGCATCGCAATACCTAAATTATTAGTTATTAAAAATGCTACCAGCTTATAAATGCTAAAAAAATTACTTGTTAACAAACAATTGCGAGAAAAAAGTTTGAAGTTTGAAAATTTGTCAATAAAACAAATTGAAGTGAAAAATAAATCTTATGAGTATATTAATGTGGCCTCGACTGTATACTTGCACACTCCGCCTGTTTATATTTTTTGTTTGTTTTTAAGAAATATTTCTCACAGTTATTGTTTGTTGTTCTCTGAGAAGTGGTTGGGTGCGTGTTTGCTACCTGTTTGGCTGGTTGGTCGGCTGCCTGTTTTGGTCTACATTGCGGATTGATGTTGTTTGAAGCTGATTTGGTGTGGTTGGTTGCTTGAATGTGTTATTGCTCTAGATGTGAATGTATGTATGTGTGTGTGTGCATGCATAAGTGATGCAGTGATAACTAATAGAATTTTCTTTCTTCAGAGAAAATATTACTTTTATTCTGCCCTGCTCTGGTGTAAATGATTGAAATAATTGTAAATTTTTCGAATATTCAAAATAGCCTGATTCTTTGAGTTTAATGACCATCGCCAAGCAGCTGTTACTTTTCTATTATTTTATATTCTAGTAAAGATATTTTGTGCAAAAACTGGGGTACCATTTGAGGGTGTGAATGCATCATACAGAAGTAGTTTTTATTTTAAAATTTATTTAATGATTCTATCGGGAAAATTTTTTAGTAAAATCTTTTTTTTTGTATATAGCATGTTTTTTAAAAAACTATAGGCAACAAAAACGACCGAAATTATAGGGCATCATTTAATTTTAAACCAGTTTAATTTAATTTAACAACATTCTATTTATGTGAAGTGCATACCCTCGTTAATTAGGGGCAAAAGGCAAGAACGCGGTATAGCAATTAGGAAAGAGGAAGAGCTGTGGAATATTGGATCACTTGCCGTTTGGTCGTTAAACGCTGGGTCGCATTATCTTCAAGGCAGAAGGCATTAATGTAATGATGTACTTTTGTCCGTTATAGCACACTACAGCAATCTTTTGTTTGTAGAATTTTTAACCCTCCATCGGCCTTAAAATTTTTCATTTACTTTTATCATTTTTCAGGTTTAAAAAAATAAGGGTAAAAATTACTTCCACATGTAAGAAATATTGGGCTAAAATATTCCACAAAAATAAGCGCCATGAAATTTTATTGCATGTACTCGTATAAGTAGTTTTGTAAGAGCGTTTTAATGATTTGAATCAGCATATTATGAAAATTTCAAAATACCGTAAAATAAAAATTGTGCCCCTTAGGGGCAATAACAGTTGCGGTGTTAGAGTCAACTCTGACAAAACGGAGCATCAAATTCACTAGAAAATACAAACCTCCACCTTTTAGACTTCTCAAATTAAACAACCACGTTCTCCCGCTTTCATAGGAAGTTAGATATCTTGGAGTGATCTTGACTCCAAACACCATTGGAAGCTACGCATTGAGAATCGGGTAAAGAAGGCCAGTATAGCTTTCTTCTTCTGCAAATCTATGTTCGGCAAAAGATGGGGACGGTGCAAGGAGATTGGTCTCTAAAGAGCATTTTGAGACAGATTTCTCCCTCCTTCTCTGTACTTCGTACAGGGCTCTCCATCCGCAAACTGGGTTTTGAGGGTTGTGCTAGGCCTATATTTCCAAGAAGGCAGGATTATAAGGAGGAGAGTGTACGGACGTAGGTACCTCTGCTTTCACCAACGGATCCAAGAGGGAATCCGAAGTTGGAGCTGGGGGTTTTTCTAAATCAGCCAATATTTTAGTATCCTTTAAACTGCAGAAAACTAGTAGGGTTTTTCAAGCAGACGTCTTCGTGATCCTGCAGGCATGCAAAATGCTTAGGGATCGCTGTCGGGAGGGACACATAAGTATCTTTTCCGATATTTAGCTGCGATCAATGTCCTGTCGTTGCCATGTTGCAGATCTCTTCTGGTCAACTCCTGTAAGAAGGATATCAAAAGTCTTGAATGTGCAGGAGACATTTGTCTTATCTGGGTTTTAGGGTATAGGAGCAAATGAAATTGCCCATGAGCTTGCCAGGAAAGAGTCGATAGAGCCGGTTTCAGTTGTCTCCATCTCATACGTCAGTGTCCCCTTGACCGTTTTTAAAGAGAAACTGCACAATTTCTTTCTTAAAAAAGCGTAAGACTAATGTAGTTCTATCTTATCGTGTGTTATCTAAAAAATACTTTGGTCTCAGTACGACAAAAGCAGGACGCTTAAAGTGTTGGGGATCCCCGCCATTCAATTTTCAAACTTCACCGGTCAATGGGTGATCGGAATTCATGCGGAGAAGCTTGGACTTCCGTACACCCCTCATTGCAGAAATTGTGTGGGGACTCGGCAGAGAAAAATGCTGTTGAACACTTTCTCTGCAAATATCCGGGTCTGACGGCTAGACCCTTGAAGTTCCTTGAGGTGTATATAGGGGATAATCTCGGGGGAGTTCTCCGGCCTAGATCCCTTTTCTCTTCTGCACTACATTAACTCGCTGGCTGTAGATGGCTTATCTTCCCTTTTCGCAGGTATTGGTCTACATTATGGTATCAAAACGGCACTCTAGTGCTACCTGTGGTACTCTTGCTATCTAACCTCCCTACTTACCTAGTGTCAAAACAGCAAGTTATTTAATATTCTATAGATGTTCTGTTAATTTCTATAGCATTCTTGTCCTTTTCCTATTTGTCGTACTATTACAAATAAAGAGGAAAATCCATTGCTCAAATAATGAACCTAGGATATATAGTATGGCCTGTGGTATGCTCTCGCCTACTGTTATACTGCTCGTAATTCAATTAAAAATAGGAAACGCTTATTGAAAACCTCCTTGAAACCTCAATATTAGTTCTGTAAGAGTAGGCTGTCTGTTGCGATTGCATGTAGCCAAAGTCCTATCTTTACAAAAGACGCGTGTTTGGATCCTAGCTGCCAGAATAGTAGATACATAGGTAGACAGAAAGTTTTGCCAAGCGACTGCTATTTGTGAACTTGAGCATTTTCGTGCGATGGTTTTCCGAATTCAATCGTGATCGCACCACACTACAGAACAAATTTTATGAGAGTCTTCCAAAATCGTTTGTTGTGCTTGGAAAAATCAATGCAGTGAGATTGAAGCATCCTTCGACTCAAGTTCCATTCACATACCTTCAATATTGCATTGGCAGTCAAAAACTTTGTTCGCGTTGGATGCCATATAACTTGGCGATTGCTCAAGAAAACTTGGTATCGATTGGTGCAAAGAAATGTTGACAAATTTTAATCACGGATCATCCGAAAATGCACGACAATTGACTGGCGAGTCGAATCCAACAAAAATCAGTCGCTCACGAAGCACTCCGAATCACTTCGATGCAAATGGTTCGCTTCATTATTGCATGTAGCCAAAGTGATCATCAATTGTTTTCAAGAAGTGTTACTAAAAATGAGGAACGCCAATCGCAGAAGGTGAATAATTCTCTACCATTGCAATGCAAGCACTCTCTATGAGCATTCCAAACAAGGTAATAATGGGTCATTCGAAGATCAGTTCTGAGGCGAATTTTTCTGGGTGTATAGAAGAAAGACTAGAAGTGGTTTTCAAAAAATCCATTTAATACTTATTGATGTATGAAAAATAGTTTTTGACTTTTTGATGCAAAGTGACGGCCCAAACTTGGTATTTGGCTTTTTCTTAACTCTTCTCAGGCGGACGAATTTCTCGTAACATGTTTTTTTTTGGGGGGAAAAATCGCGATCGACTGTTTGAACACATCTATACTATATTATCGGTTAGTTGTTTAATTAAAAAAGAGGTTGTCTGTAAAGTCGGTTTACTGACGATAGTTTAACGTGACAACGTCATAAGAAAATATTGATGGAATGGTTGCAATTTTCAAAACAAAATTTTAATTTTATTTGTTTGATAGATATTTTGTATGGATATAGAGGAGGAGGTAAATGGAATTGCAATAGAATAAGTCAAGTTACATTTACACAAACGTGAAAAATGACGAAACATTTATCAAATTCACGAAAGATATCTTCAATTTCGATTGTGCATCAGACGTTAATAAGTCAACAACACTAAGAGGCACCATCATCGATTTGCCTTCTTCAAGACACTTTATACTCGAAACACTCCCTTTCATTTCCTACTTTTTCTATCATCGTCCTATTCTCAACAGAGAAATGGTTCATTACCATGCACACAGGAAGAAGGCATATGCAAATACAAGTATGTGAATTTATATACCTACATATGCGCATATACATACATATATATGCTCACTCAAGTAGGACAGAGCCAGATGTCGAACGTTGCCGAACGCGGGGCCCTATTGTGCTCTTTGTCGTTCGTTCCGCGCTCTCGCTTGCAGTTCATTCAAGGTAACGGCAAATGAGCAAGGTAACGACAAATGAGCAAGGTAACGACAAATGAGCAAGGTAACACTAATGAGCAAGGTAACGACACATTTTTTCGTGCAGCCTGTTAAATCGAATTATAAGACGTTATCACGTCAAAAAATAGTAGTTTTTATTTAATAATAAAAAATAACAAAAATAAAATGTAATGGTGAAACTTCTGGCAAATTGATCCATGTAACAGTATTTTAGTAATCTGTTTGGCCTCTTTGGAAAAGGTGGTTTTAGAAAAAAAGTGTTTAAAATTTTACGAGCTCTTACGAACAACTCCGAGGCGAGTGACAAAGAGAGTTTAACCTTGTAAGCAATCTTTCCAATAAAGGATCAACTGAACATTGGTTTTAAGCTAAGAAAACTCGATTTTGTCAAAATCCTTGAGTGGTGTTGTGCCTTAAATGAGAAATGTCGGGAACTTTTTGAACAGAAGTCTTACTAGTTATACTAGTTATAAGAATTCAGAAGGTCTCGGAGAATTGTGCTCCAAAAGACTCATTGAATTTATCTATAAATTAAAGCTAATTAAAATTAAAATGGATATTTGAATAGAAAATATTAATTATATTATATTTTTTTTCCATGTTCACTCCACTCGGGAGCATAGGGCCTCGACAAGACTAAGTCTTGCATTGATTTCGTTATCTATTTTGCTTTCTGGTAGGGTAGGTGATTATACATATAATATATATACTTTTTATACTCTTTGCAAAAGAACCAAACAGAAATACTAATCAATGAATTGATCAACTAAAGAATATTTTCAAAATAATCCAATTACTGCTATATGCATCATAATTTACAGAGTTTATAGAGCAAGACTTAAGCCCACTTGGGTATATTTTGCGTATATTTTGGGTATATTTGACGTGTGAGACACGCCATGCACCTGTTTGCCCGTGAAGCAGATGACGCCTTTACAATTTCAGTTACTTGAAGGCACCTACCTTGATATTTACTAGATATGTCACTAATATTTTGGAAATAAATAAATTCTTACGTAAAATATACTGCTTTTACATACTACTCCAGTAACCAAAAATTAAACTCGCTCCACATGCAAATAGATATTTTCTCAAATAAATTCGTCCCCAAGGGGTTAATCATCTCAACTCAGTAATAAAAGTCATGCAGAACATGAATTGTTCTCGCTTACTTGAATTAATCGCTTTATGTATTCTCTCAAAAAATTTGGTGCATATTAATTTTTACTACATTCTCATGTAAATACGTAATTAATTATGTTAACTTTTCAAATTCGTAAATTTTCGTTCGGTAAATCAATCGGTAAACTTTAGTGGACGTCGTGGGGGCGACAGAGAAAATTTTCATATGGCAGTCGTACCTGTTCGTACCAGAGCATCAGGTGTGATTTGTAGCTTTTTTTGTAGAGATAGTGATTTACGAGTAGAATTACATGCTTTATTAACCACTGAATGAAATTATAAAAGCAATTAAGTGGGTAAACAAGTAATAAAATTAAGATTTTAATAGTAAAAGTTTAATGATAACATTTTGTTATTAAATTACTCTTGTATTTGTATCAAGCATATTCACGTAATTGTTGTTGCTAATACAGAGAGAGAGGAGTAGCGGTCATGCAAACACCTGCATTCATTTGCAGAGAACACAGAATTTTATTGCCCTTTATCCGCTTGTTTGTGGGCTATTCTCTTCAAGTGGCCATGAATCAAATGTGTAAACACAACCACTAAAAGTATACATAATTTCAGATCCCAGATCCCAATAAAAATTTGAAAGCTTCACCAGAGAACGTAAATGCAATAATAAAAATTTCTTAGCCGGGTTTTGTTAGCATTTGACAACAAATCGTATGTAATAAGTGAAGTTAGAAAGACAAAACAAAAATTAGTCTCTATTATATAATTTTACACACGTAGATATATACAAGGTGGCGTAAAATTAATCACACTATCGGAAGATTTGTAATTTTTGCACGTGGCGACGTACGTCAATGGCACTTGTGAACTAGACACTTGTGAACTACATACAAAAAAGCAAGCAATGAATCGCGTAAAGTTCAAATAGTTGATAATAAAAGTCCATCAATCAAAAACATTTTTTTTTATTTAGTAAAAATAGTACAATATTTATTTTTTTTATTTAGTAAAAATATTATTATTTATTTAAAACTTTTTATTTAGTAAAAATATTATTATATTTTTTTTATTTAGTAAAAATATTACAATATTTGTTTTTTTTATTTGGTAAGAAATGTTTTATTTTTGTTATTTAGTAAAAATACTATTTTTTTATTTAGTAAAAATTTTATATTTATTTTAGTTTTTTTATTTAGTAAAAATATATTATATATTTTTGTTTTTTTTAGTGTTTTTATTTAGTGTCAATATTTCTTTTTTTTATTTAGTAAAAATATTTTTGTGTTTTTAGTGTTTTTATTTAGTGTCAATATTTATTTTTTTTATTTAGCAAATATATTACAATATTTATTTATTTTTTTTTTTTGTAAGACATTTTTTATTTAGTAAAAATACTATTTTTTTATTTAGTAAAAATATAATTTTAAAAAATTTTTTATTTAGTAAAACTACTATTTTTGTTATGTTTTTTAGTAAAAATATTATTATTTTTTAATTATTTTTCTTCAGTAAAAAAATTTTTAAAAGCAAAAATCGATGATTAATTTTGCACCACTCTATATATATGCACATATGTGTTTGCAATTATGATATATCTTATTAGTGAGAAATATAAAAATTTAATGAAAAAATAAAAAATTAATTAATTAATTAACAGCTACAAAGTTTATATGATATAGCAAATTTCTTTTTAAATGACGCTTTGGGCCGACTTCAAGAATGGGCGTCAGCCGTTTTTTCTTTCGTGGCTTTCGAGAAATAAGATTGCAGGACATTCGCAACAGATCAGCTTAGACCAAAGTGGGAATTATTACTTATTGCCAGGTATTCTGAATCTCCTTCTTGTCAATGCCTCTCCATATTTGTGAATGAATGATTGGTCAACGGGCGTACGTGAGAACTCGTTCGTCACCTATTTATGCTTACGTGAGATCTGGTAGCGAGCGTAATCTTCTACTTATAACTTAGTCTCAATATTTAAGTGCAATTCACTCTGGTAGTCCTAGAGACAATAAGAATAGTGGGACGTAATTGGCGGGAGAAAACAAACAAGAACAACAATTATTGATAAGAATTCTTAATTAAATGAATTGAGCAGAAAAGTATAAAAAAAGCAATAACTTATTTTATGATAACAATTTAAAGTTGTATTTTAAAAATACAACAACAGTAAAATAGTATATTTACATTTATGTATGTACATTAGGGTGCCTCCCGAAAAAAAAATGTTGCAGTTTTTCCAGCGGATTTATAAAACTTATGATATGCCTCTTCTATTCGCCATTTCTCCGCTCGCTATCTCTATGCTCGATTAACTCACCAAAAAAAAAAAAATTGCATGCGAAAGCAACAACAAAGTTATATAGCAAGATTCGCCGCTGCAAGTGAGTATGGCTATAGCTCATTAGACTGGTATAGCGCATTGCCTTACGGTTATTTAAGGCAGCTCTCTTCCCGCGTTCCCAATATATGTTCATTTGTACCAGTTGCTTCATCTATTCACCACTTGTTAACTCTTGGCGAAAAGAAGAGGCCTAATATTATAAATATAATTATCTTTGTCTTTCATTTTCGATTTGATCCGTGGTGCTGTTCGGACGTGCCTGTTGGTCTCTCAAAATTTCTTTATGCTCAAAATGCTCCTGCTACTAGCGCCTTAATTGAGTTTAATGAAATCCCTAAATTTGTTGAGATAAATTTTTCATTTTCAAAAGATCGCCAATTGAAATTTTTGAATATTTCTTTTAAATTGTTGAATTTTACTTTATTTTTTTTAATGCTTATTAACCTTAAAATAAAAAACTATGACTCACAAAAATGGTACACAGATGCTTCCAAAACGCTCCAAGGAGTAGGAGCAAGAATAGTGGGGCCAAGAGCGGTCAAATTCCTAACACTAACCACAATTTTCCATGCGGAGTTCTTCGCAATAATGGAAACAGTGGAAATTATATCCGAAAGAGGGTTCGAGAAAGTAAAAATTAAAATACTTTCGAACAGCCAATCGGTTCTCAAAGCCTTGAATAGCTTCACATTCAAGTCAAAAGTCCTAATAGAGTGTAACAATGCACTCAACAAACTGGCTACTCATAATCAGACCACACTGAATTTGGTACCAAGACATGAGTGACACGAATGAAACGAGAAAGCAGACTTTTATGCCAAAAAAGGGGCAGAAGGTCTATTTATGGGACCAACCCCATTTTTCGGCTTTAAGAAAAATAATATAAAACAGGAAACCAAAAAATGGATCCAATCTAAAATCAGGGAACACTGGAACGGCACAAGCGGCCTTAATCACTCCAAAAAGTTTTCGAACTTCAATGCCAACAGAGCAAAATCTGCTCTAATTGTAGATAAAAAGGGCCTCACATTACTCTGTGGAGCACTTACAGCACTGTAATGAACACTTAAACATAATAGGATTATCTAATACAAGTATATGCAGGTTCTGCTGTGGTGAAAAGGAGTCTATGGAACACTTAATCACCAACTGTGAGGCATTAGGCCACAGGAGACACAGAATCCTGGGCTCGTACCTACTAGAGGAGGAAAACCTACAATTTCTCCCTCCTAAGGAGCTGGTTCGGTACTAAATAATTAAAATTAAGTAATAGATCACAATAGATCAATCTGGTCGCAGTGCATAAAGGCCTTAGCCTAATCCGTACGACCAATACCAACCTTTAAATATGTCTATATCAGTTAGTACTAACCTTGAAAAAACGGCTCTTTAAATGTCATGATATTCTATTCATTAGTTCGTGAGTTATTGTGCTAAGAGTGACGCTATTTTTGTTATTTTCAAATCAATGGATAGAAAAGAATTTCGTGTTTAATTTTACACTGCCTCTTGATGAGAAAAAAATATCGTTCAAGCGAAGCAATGATGAGAAAAGTGTTATGGGGACTCTGCTTCATCAGAAACAACAATAAAATGATAGTTTGCTGACTTCAAACGTGGTCGTAGAGACACCGATGATGCACAACACAGTGGACGCCCAAATGACGCGGTAACACCAGGAAGCATTAAAAAAGTCCACAAAATCGTTTTGAATGATCGAAAAGTGAAGTTGCGTGAGTTGCTGACATCGTAAAGATATCAAAAGGACCTGTTGGTTTTATATTGCACGAGCATTTGACTATGAGAAAGCTCAGTCCAAAGTGGGTGTTTGCTCACAGTGACAGATGAAGTGGTGTTCAGAGCCTTGAAGCCTCTTCTTCGTTTCTGCAGTAGCTACATACGTTTTGTCAGTCTAGATTGATGAAGGAACTAGTCCTGTTATCATTTCTAATCTGTCTACTTACCTCACAAGTGGGCCCGCTTGCGTAAGAGACGCGTCACTCATATTTGTACGCTGGTTACATGTCATGCTAAAAGTTTTGAAACATTACCAAAATTGGAAATTGGCTTGGTGCGCAATGTTTTAAAAAGCCTACATAAAATGTTCAAAATATATATCAATACGATCAAAATTATGAGATTTACGGAAGTACTTTCAAATTGGTCCAACTCTCCTAAATCTTACAATTTTATTTCGAAATATTTTGCCGGAAGTCTAAAAATATGATACATTTTATAATTCCGCTAGAAATATAGTGGTATGTAGTTTCCATAGTGACAGGGCATTTGTTACTCTCAACTGCACTCACATAGCAGTCTGAAAAAGTTAACTCTACAAACAACTCTCGCGGTGTCGACGCTATTACTATGCCAACTGAGAAATTGCTACTCATATGCAGGTTACCAGTAAAATGAGGTTATGTGAAAAATAATGCAGGCTATAAGCTATAAGAAAGAGGTTAGGTGTAAACTAATGGGAATGCATATTGGGAGTATCGAAATTTTATGAGAAAGGAAGTAAAATTGTAGATCTTTATTGCTTATAAATCATAAAACCATTTTCATATGAATTTTTTCTCAATATGGGATTGAATTATTTTGTATATAAATCTGACAGTTCATTTGTTTGTTTGTTGTTTATGGATTTCTAATGTGCTAGGGGTCACTGTGGACGAAGTACCACAAGAAATCGTTTTTAAATATGGTCGTATTTGTTCAAACTCAAAATAGACAGATTGAGTTCATACTCGGGATATATCTGAACGACTTAATAGGAAACGTTTGTGGAAAGAAAATGGATCCACTAGGGGGTGCTACAAACGAAATTTTCCAAAAAATCGTATTTGTTTGGGTTGTGATTGAGATATTATTATTATTATTATAATCCTACGCAACTCTTCCCCCCGTTATGTTATGTTATGTTATGTTATGTTATGTTATGTTATGTTATGTTATGTTATGCTATGTTATGTTATGTTATGTTATGCTATGTTATGTTATGTTATGTTATGTTATGTTATGTTATGTTATGTTATGTTATGTTATGTTATGTTATGTTATGTTATGTTATGTTATGTTATGTTATGTTATGTTATGTTATGTTATGTTATGTTATGTTATGTTATGTTATGTTATGTTATGTTATGTTATGTTATGTTATGTTATGTTATGTTATGTTATGTTATGTTATGTTATGTTATGTTATGTTATGTTATGTTATGTTATGTTATGTTATGTTATGTTATGTTATGTTATGTTATGTTATGTTATGTTATGTTATGTTATGTTATGTTATGTTATGTTATGTTATGTTATGTTATGTTATGTTATGTTATGTTATGTTATGTTATGTTATGTTATGTTATGTTATGTTATGTTATGTTATGTTATGTTATGTTATGTTATGTTATGTTATGTTATGTTATGTTATGTTATGTTATGTTATGTTATGTTATGTTATGTTATGTTATGTTATGTTATGTTATGTTATGTTATGTTATGTTATGTTATGTTATGTTATGTTATGTTATGTTATGTTATGTTATGTTATGTTATGTTATGTTATGTTATGTTATGTTATGTTATGTTATGTTATGTTATGTTATGTTATGTTATGTTATGTTATGTTATGTTATGTTATGTTATGTTATGTTAAAGTATATTATGTTAATATATGTTAATGTTAACTCATTTTCTATATCCATACAAAATATCTATCAAACAAATAAAATTAAAATTTTCTTTTGAAAAATGCAACCATTCAATTAGTATTTTCTTATGACGTTATCACGTTAAACTATCGTCAGTAAACCGACTTTACAGACAACCTCTTTTTCTTGTTCTTTTTGGAAATTAAATTAAATTAAATTATTATCATTAGGGACTGCAACATCAATCAGATATGTTCCTTTTTGTTTTTTTTTTGTTTTGTTTATAAGTGTGATGTCTGTTCTATTGCTTGTAACTGTTGTAACGGTTCCTGCAAGTATTGAGCATCCACTTATGATAGGCTCTACTGTCTCTCTTTGCTGATAGAATTTTCTGCAAAGATCGGAATCTAAGTTCTCTTTAAGGATATATAATATTTTCTGTAGTTCTTCGTTGCAATTATTCCGTCTTGAATTGCTAGCAGAAACCCTTCAGTTTCCGGAAACAGACGGCCTTGCGTTAACCATTTGTAAGATAGTTCTGTGTTTATTCTATTGTTAATCATTATGTTGATATGTTTTCCATGTATTGGTTTCGTTTCCACGTTTGTTTCTTTGACTCACTTGTTATTATTTGTGTGGTGATGTTTTCTTGTTTTAAGTTTAGTGGGGTGAAATCATCATCTGCCTTGGCTATTGCTTTGTGTAGTTGTGTTTGTTGGTTGTGAAAGTATGCTCTTAGATTTTTTATTTGTGTATTGTGTAGTGCATGTATATCAATAAGTCCTCTTCCACCCTCCTTCCGTTTGATGGTGACCCGCTCTGTACACGAATTCGGGTGCAGGTAGCGATGTTTTGTTAGGGTTGTTCTTGATAATCTATTGAGATCTTCGAGATCCGTATCTGTCCATTTAATTATTCCGAATGAATATGATAATATGGGTATCGCGAATGTGTTTATAGATAGCTTTAAATGTATAATATTAAGTGCGTTCAGCTCGGTTTTAAGTATAAGTTTGAGCCTGTGTCTGTATATATTTTTTGTTCAAAACCAAGGTATTTGTATGTTTTGTCAGCCTTCATATTACTGAGGATTTCACCATCCAGTGTCTCGTTCTGTTGTTGAAGCGTTAATTTTCCACGTTCTATGTGTACAAGTTTGCATTTTTCAATTCCGAATTCCATACCAATGATTGCCGTGATTTTTTCAACTTTATTATTATTATTATTATTCCCACGCCACTCTCCGCCACACTGTATTTGAGACTATGAGTGGTGTATACCAAGGCGAATTTATTACAGGTGACAGCAAACACATATAAGTAAAACCCTACATGTATTTGTTGTTGCGTTTGGTGCAAGCATCATGTCAAAATCAGCAAGCAAATGTAAACATACGAATGTAAACATACCAATACATACAAACAAAGCATATCATTTTGACGTAAGCCATCACTACGGCGAAAAATTCAGCTGGGTGAATGCTGTCACCTTATTAAATCCACCTTGGGTGTATACTCACTTCGTTTTTTTTCCATATCTGTTTTATTTGCGCTGCTAAATCTGTGTATTTTTCTATTTTTTCAATGTACATATTTGCTGTGTATGTTGGTATCATTTGGTATGCTTATTTCAAGTAATTGGGTGGTACTGTCTTTTTTATTGATTATTGTAATATCTGGTTTATTGCATGCTAATGTTTTGTCAGAGTAAATCGTTCCATCCCAGTATATTTTGTATGTATCGTTTTCGACTATTGTGTTGTCTCGCGTGTATTTAGAGTAAGGTAGAGTTTTTTCTTGAATATTTAGATTTTTAAATATTTCTTAGTGAATAATTTTAGTTACTATGTTGTATATTGGGCAACCTGATGTTATATGGTCTATTGTTTCAACAAGTATATTGCATTTTCGGCACTTATCGGATATAACAGTCGTATCTTTTATTATACATACATATATCTACGATAATTTCTGGTAGATATTATTTGATCCTGTATTGCTACAATATAATAAACCCTTCTGTTTCTGGTTGTAATTCACCTTGGGTTAGCCAAGTATAACTAACTATTAGGTTTGTCAATATTGCTGTTTTCAATTATGTGTGTGTGTTTTCCATGGAGTTGTTTTTGTTTCCATATATCTTTAATTTCTTCTATTGTCGATGTATGTCTGATGTGGTTGCGATTAAGTAAATTACGAGGAGTTAGGTTGTTGTCTTCCTGGGCTATTGTTGTGTGAAGGGTTGTAGTTTGTGAGTAAAAATATGTTCTTAGATTTTGTATTTGGATGAATTGGATAGAGGGATGAGAACTGCCTTGAGAACAGATTTGCTGTCGGTGCATATGAGAGTTTTACGGTCATTTTCCAAGGCCATGTTTATAGCATGACAAACGTCAACTGCTTCTGCAGTAAAAACAGATGCACAGTCCGGCAAAGTTTGCACCGTACAGTGTCTCCGTTTGTGTCAACCACTACAAAGCTGGCTGGTATGTTATCAGATTTTGAGCCATCTGTGAACCACAAAGCCCAATTGTCAGTTTCATAGTATCAGGTGCGCAACTAAGTTCCCGCTGTTTGTCAATAGATGCCGCCAGCTTTGTGTGCTAGTCGATTTTAACATAACCCAAACGTCATAAACCAAGCTTAGACATATGGTAAACATATTCTCCAGATACTGCGTCGTCCGATCGATAGCACATGGTCTAGCTAGCCAGCATTTCCATTTATATGAAGACATCAAAAAATGGCTTGATCCGTGGATAGCCTCGAAAGATGAACAGCTTTGCAGAAAGATGGGAAAAAGTAATTGTCAGCGATGGGCAATACTTTCAATGATTCACTTGTAGCCATTTTTTTCAGAATAAAGTTGTATTTTCATCAGAACTTAGTTGCGCACCTAATATTTCTTTCATTGTGACCTCTGAAGGGAAGTTTTTAGATTTAGATTTATTGAAGGTTTTCATTTCGACTGACTGGTCCGACCGAGTTCCCTTATTAACCTTTCTTCTGGCTGCAAATGACTGAGATGTCTCAACCTTTATCGTGCTATAGCACAGCATTCAAGGAGAAGGTGTATTGGAGTTTCCGAGGATTTTTTAGAGAAACGACAAGAGTCAGTGGACCATATCCGATTTACGCAGTCTGCAATGAGCTGTGAGAATGCCCGTGAGCATTTTCGGTTTATTCTTGGGAAAATTATGCGATTTTTAAACCTCTTTTGGTTGTACCCCCCCAGTAAGGATTTCGCCTGGCGTCTTGGGCCAAAATTAGCCGGATGCGATTGTGCATACCTAGCAAATTCAGTTTCTTGATACACTCAAGGGTCAGTGAGGATTTAATCTCACAGGATGATAGAGCCTTGAGTGTCGCTCAGTTAATCTCTGTAAGTGGGAGCTGAGAAGTGCTGGCAAAAAAAAATTGTTTCCAAAAAATTTTGAGCAAACAAACTATGCCTTGTTTGAAAAAAAAAAAAAAAAATTAAAAACAAAAAAAGTATAAAAAAATTAAAATAATTAAAAGAAAAATTTTATTAAATGTTTGAAAAAAAAATTGTTTTCAATTTAATAACATTTTTTTTTCAAAAATTTATAGTTAAAAAATTATTACAAAAAAATTTTTTTTTCTAAATTAAAAAAAAAAGTGAGCAATAAATTTTCAAACTTTTTAAAAATTTAATTTAATTAAAAAATGTAAACTAATTTTTTAATACAATTTTTACAAGTTTAAAATTTCAACAAATTTTAAAATTTTTTTTTTAAATTTAGTTAAATTTTTAAAAAATTAAAAAAAAAGAAAATTTAATAACTGTTTTTGAAATTATATTGTTTTATATATTAAAATTTTTTAATAATATATTTTTTTAAACATATTATTAATAAATATTATTATAATATAAAAACAAAAAAAGTATAAAAAAATTAAAATAATTAAAAGAATAATTTTATAAAATGTTTGAAAAAAAAATTGTTTTCAATTTAATAACATTTTTTTCAAAAATTTGAAGTTAAAAAATTATTACAAACAAAATTTTTTTCTAAATTAAAAAAAAAGTGAGCAATAAATTTTCAAACTTTTTAAAAATTTAATTTAATTAAAAAATGTAAACTAATTTTATAATACAATTTTTACAAGTTTAAAATTTCAACAAATTTTTTAAATTGAGTTAAATTTTTAAAAAATTAAAAAAAAAAGAAATTTTAATAACTGTTTTGGAAATTATATTGTTTTATATATTAAAATTTTTTAATATTAAATTTTTTTTAAATATTAATATATTATTAATATTAATAATAAAAATTTTTTGAACCACAGTTTTTTGCTAAAAATATTTGGGAAACAGTTTTTGTTTGTTTTGTCATTTATAGAAAGCATCCCCCTTGAACTTAACTTTGATACAATTTTTGAAAAAAAAAAAATAGTTTTAAGTTTAATAAAATTTTAAATTATTTAAAATCATATTCTTAGATGATATCACTTCTTCTTTAACGAAGCTTTCCTTAGTAATATTTAAGAGAGTACGCTTGTCTGATTGCTGGGAAGTATACTTAGCATTAATCTATTTTTTTATAGTCTGTAGGAAATACTGTATTTATAGATTACTATTAATTACTTAAAAAAAATGCAAATCCACTGGAACGAAATTGACAAAGTTGTGAGTATTTGAGTGCTCGTTGCTCCCAACCGGGTTTCTATAATATACCTGTTCGACTCTAAAGCATTTTCTAAAACTTGTTATTTTTGAACTCTGTGTACGCCATAACTCAAACCATACTGGCATAATTCTTTTGAAAATTTGCACAACACTTCTTCACCAAGTATCCTTGGAAGCTTTTTTTGTTTTTACACTTAACTTATACTTTGTTTACTTACAATACACAAATAAGTAAAGTTTTTAGCGGAAATCGGGTTTTGGATTCCATGTTCTACGAAAAATGAAAAAAATTAAAAAAAATCCTACTAGGGATAACAAGAAAGAGACTGAATTGAGGATTGTTGATGAAGCTATGGTTCTCCACAGACTGTGAAGTTAAGAGAGAGAGAGAGAGGGATAACTTGGATATGCGACATTTGTGCGTACATAATTAAGCCACTTCAGCTTTTCACAATATTCGTAATCATGCTAAATTCTTTTCGTAAAGCTTTTATAAAAATATAGTTCACTGCAAACAAATACGGCTTCTTACGTCATATCGCCATGTAAAATTCAACAATCGTTCATATGGAAAGGAGAATAAATGTAAATTATGTTAGTTATTTGGTTTCTCTACAGAGCATTGTTAAGTACATTACAGCTTGAACTCTCCACTGTTTGCTAGTACTCGATGTTATCTACTGTAAGCTGGTCGAAGGTGATTGAAACATTTATTGCAACAACTGAAAGTTAGCCCCCCATATACTTGTATGCACATACCTACATACATTTTCACTCGCTTGCTATTCAATACAGCAGCGAAAAATAATTGTGTACATGTGTATGTATGCACGTACTGCTACATTTTTTTGCAAGACAGACTGGCGTCACACGTTATCAATCAATGGCTTACCACGCTAAAAAAAAAAAAATAATAATAATTCTTCAGACATAACAATCTTATGAAATCTAAATATGTACATAGACTCATACAGATAACGGCAGAATTTCGGACGCTGTTTTAGAAAAAATTTCCATTGTCGCACACATATTTGATTGTGAAATATTTGCTTGAGGCTAAATTCGGCGCCGTCTTGAACACCGGCATTTGATGGAAAACAATTATTGAAGGTCGCTGTGATAGTCTCTTTTACTTTATTTTAAGGCATAAACAAAAGTGACAATAAATTATTGAAACAAGGAAAAGAAAACAAATTTTATTGCCCCTTTGATAAGCGAGTCGTTAGTAGAGCAGCGAAAATATTGATTGTGTTCAAAAATGTTTCATATACAGCAACGGTCAATTATATAAGAACGGCATGCGGATAGTAATTTCTGTTGGTCAGTTTAAGTTTTAAAAATATCAAAAGAATTGAAATATTTTATCAAATATTTTTATAAAGGGTGGTTAAATTTCAAGGGCCGATGTTGAATATGAACCACACCTAAACGTCAAGTTTTTTCTGCATTTCGTTCGACATTTTTCAATTCCAGACTAACTCAATTTGAACCATGGAAAGATACACAATCGAGTGTTAAAGTTATTCAGGCTTATTATGAAAACGGGCGTTCAAATCAAAATGCATATCAAAGAAAATCATCTTCAGTGATGAGGCACATTTTCACTTCAGTGGATTCGTCAATAAGCAGAACTGCCGCATTTGGGCGAATGATAATCCAAGAGTGATAGCTGAAACAATGGCTCTTTTGCACGAAAAATTTGATGGCCGAATAATCTCACGTCGCGGCGATGTCAATTGGCCGCCAAGATCATGTGATTTGATACCGTTGCACTTCAATCTTTGGGGTTATTTGAAAGAAAAGGTGTACGTCGATAAGCCAGCAACAATTCAAGAGCTAAAGGATGAGATAATTCGGCACATGAACGGCATAGAACCTCAATTATGGCTCAGCGTCATGGAAAATTTAGACCATCGGATGGAGGTGTGCCGCCAAGGCCGCGGCGGCCATTTGGCCGATTTTTTGTTCCATACGTAATGGAGCTATACCAATATTATCATAATGAAGAGAAATGACAATAATTTCCTAAAAAAATTGTTTTTTTTTCAAAATCAACACCCTTGTCCTTGAAACTTAACCATCCTTTATATCTAAATATTCTAAATATTGAAAAGTGGAAGCATTCATTTTTGTTTTCAAAACATCGATAATTTGGAACAATTTGACATCGTTATCTAGCAGCTTCACACAACTTCAGATAATTGTAAGCAGGTTGATTTCAGTTATTTTGAGTTTTCTCATTAACACTTCCACTTCTTCTATGGTGGCAAATTTCTAGTTTGTTTATGTATACAAAAAATTAACGATTCATATTAACATTGCGTGACGAAGTAATTTACGTACGTAATCGGTTTTATATATTTTCTATAATGATTGAGATCTAATTGATGTTGCACGTCTTATTTTACACCCAGTTCAGTCCCCACTACTCTCCCGCTCTATAACTTTGTTGACCCATTAGTGGTTTGCAATGAGTTCTATGGATTCGATTAAGTCCTATGGCTATAAAAATATCCACAATGGTCAGTTGTATTGTAATTGGTCCCATCTAAGTATGCGTTGAAAACCAAGGCAATTAGACACTCATAGAAGCTTTAAACGAGGTAAAGGGTGTCGCAGTTATTAGAAATAAAAAATAAAAATTTGACATCGCTGTAGGCGAGTGTTTTTCTGAATGACATGCTGAAGAGGATCCTGAATTGGATTGGAAGGGGAGATCTGGGTAAACTAGGGGCGGAACCGACCTTATTGGATTTATCTATAAAATGCTTAGTGACAGAATAGTCGCACCAGAGTGGGGCGGCATCTCCATCCGCCGGCAGGTGAGAAGAGGCACTCCGCAAAGTGGTGTTCTCTCACCATTTCTTTGGTGTTGTTGTTGTGAATGACTTGCTGGAGGAGCTGGTGAAAGAGGGCTGAGGGTAATTGCCTACGCGGATGACTTGGCTCTAATTGTTAGAGGAAAGTTTGTGGATACTTTGCACAACTTCATGCAGGGATATCTGAACGTAGTTGTTAGATGGGCAACGCAATGCGGCTTGTAGGTGAATCCTCTTAAGACGGAGCTCGTCCTATTTACGAGGAAATATAAAATACCCAGAGCTCAACGTCCTTGGTGAAGTACCTAGGTATTATCCTGGACAGCAAGCCTACATGGAAGCTCAATATTGAGGAAAGAGTGAGGGAGGCAACAATCGCCTTGTATGGGTGCAAGGGTGCAATTGGAAAAAGATGGGGCCTTTCGCCTAGAGTTGTTTTTGGGCTATATAATACCATTGTAAAACCTATCTTGTTATATGGAGTCATAGTGTGGTGGAACTCACTAGAGAGGACGACATTGCTGAAGAAGCTGGAGAGAGTTCAGAGGTCGGCACTCATTGGAATCATTAGGGCGCTTCGAACGACTCCTACTCTGGCGCTCAACGCAATGTTAAATATGGTAAACGTAGACATCGCAGGCAGAATTGCCGCTGCACGTACCGCAATCAGACTGAGGGGTTCGGGCTATAAGCTCAGCCTCACTTATGGGCACTCAAGCATCCTTAGAAACTTCGAGTTCATCCCTCTGTCAACGGATGAATGTATGGCCTCGCTCAGTTCAACCGGAACTTTCTCCACTCATATTCCATCAAGGGAAGAGTTGCCGGGGGGCCACACTTGGGGACAGGGCCTGGTGAACTTGTTCATGGTTGGAAGAAAGGGTTGGCGGAGGAGTTTTGTGCGCGGAGCTCCCCGTCAGACTCAAATTCAGGTTACCGGACCACTGCATTGTGTTCCAGAGAGGCTTACACGCGTACTAGCAGTGAAGAAAGTAACTAATTTACTTCCACAGCCAAGCGGCAATAAGGGCCCTAGGCTCTATTATGGTGCATTCAAAACTGGTCAGGGAATGCCTGGCCTCACTTTCGACTGCGCCGGAATTCTCTGACATAAGCCTCATCTGGGTTCCTGATCACAGTGAGGTGATTTCCCCGCGAATGGAGAGAATTGGGATCCCCTGACTCCCTGCGGTCTGCTCCTGGAAAGATGGGGTTCGCGCCAATCCAGCGTGAGTTGGGAAAAATGTAAGGTCGCGAAATCCTTCTGGTCACGTGTGGATCAGGGGCGCTCGAGTGCGCTTCTGAGGTTGACAAAATATCAACCCTCAAATCTCGTGGGTTTTCTCACAGGTCACTATGCGCGAGGAATGCATGCTGTGAGACTTGGAATTACTTCGAGTCTTTTTGCGTTGAATGCACGGAGGATAAAGTGGAATCATCTCAGCACTTTCTCCTTAGCTGCCCTGCTCTGGCGGGGCTAAGATCCAGGCCTCTTGGGACTGGAGACGCTCCACGCAATGTAACTTTGTGATGATTTTATTTGCTACATTGAAAACAAACCAGTTTTATTTTGACTCAAGCATAATATCAACCAGGTTCTTAACCTTTATTGGTTTCCCTACTTCATTTCTCAAGTCAACCCTCTCAGTTTCAAACTGCGGAGGACTACAATAGTTATGTCGTCTGCAAAGCTAGTAACCTTTGCACGTTTAGGGGACAGATCCTTGTGGCACCCCTCCAGAGACTTTATATTCCTTGACACCTTCCTTCGTATTGTATACCGGCACTCTCGGCTTCTAAGTAGCTGCTCAAGTACGTTGAAATTTCAAAACCACGCAGAGCGTCGGCAATTTGCCGTATTGAACGTGTTTTTACGTCTAAGGAAATCGTTACGCAGTACTCTTTTGCGTTCCCTTTCCATCGAACTGCGCTTATCGACTCCTTTGGCGTATTGAAATATTAGTTGTATCGATAACTAAGACGTAGTTTGCGTTAATAAAAAAGGCAAAGTGCAGACAATCAACGTGGAATAAATTGAAAGAAGTGCAAAATTGATGCCAGACATGTATTGTCCAGATTGCTTTGTGAGAACAGGGAAATTAGCAAATCGCAATTTAGTGTTAGTTAATGGTTTGCAAAAGTAAAAGTAAAAATAAAATATAAATAAAAGTGATAATAGCAAAGAATATGAATGCGTCAGAATCTTTTTTAAAAGATGAATAAGATAATCGCTCAAATAATGTAGATGATAAATGTAAAGAAGGCTACATAGGAGTATATCCGAGAAATCCAGTATTTCATCGTTAGATGGATAGATCTCTGTAGTGATCGATAACTCGTAAAGTATCGATCCAACAATTTAAAGGTTATGTTCGTTGTCAAGGTGACATTTCACACTAAAAAAAAATTCATTTGTTTCATGCAGTTGCGAGTTACAGGGTGTTAACAATGGAAGTCAATAAAGAGAAAATTCGGTACATTTTACAACTTTTCTTTGACAAAAGTGAAAATGCAGGCCAAGCTGCTGAAATTGCGCGCGGTGTCTATGATGCCGATACTGTAACAGCTAATTACGTGCAATCTTGGTTTCGTCGATTCCGCACAGACATTTTTGATGTTAAAGAAAAAGTCGATAAAATCACAGAAATACTCGAAGTAGACCGGCACGTTAGTATTGGGCTGGGGAATAAATTCGTGGCGGTTTTATCGAAGACTTTTATTTAAACAAAAAAACAATAAGTATATCAAGAAATTAATCAATTATACATATATTCGCGGTTGCTGTTTACAACCTCTTCCCACCACTCGACCAATGTGTTGATGCCGGTTCGCTAAAAATTGCCTGCTCTGGTGTTGAGAATAAGCTGTTGAGCCAGTCTTTAAGCACCTCCTTGTTACAGAAGGTGACGCCCTTCATATGGTTTGACTGGGAGCGGAAAAGATGGTAATCGGACGGTGCAAGTGGCGGAGAATACGGTAGATACTGAAGGACTTCACATTCGAGAATTTGGAGTGCGGCTCTTACGACTTGTGCGACATTAGGCCTGGCCAATAAATCTGAGTCGCTAGGGCCAATATCAAAAGTCGCCAGAAAGTCGCTAACTCCATCAGGGGCGGATCCTAAATTTTATTCTGAGAGGTGCACAAGAGGCCAGCTGCGGACTTAAAATTTTTAGATGAATAATAATTAAACCAGTAATACCAACTCTACTGAAATTTGAGATCAACGGAAGTTAGTTTCAATCTCCTGAAATACTGTTTTTTTTTTATTATGATTCGATAAATCTACTAAATTTTCTAACGCTTTGTTAATTCAGTCTGAGTGATTCAAGCAATGTTGAAAAAGTTATTTACGAAGTTGATCCAGTACTGGATTCAAATGGAAATTTGAAAATTTATAAAATTAATAATATTAACTATTACGCTTTTATAATAAAACCAGGCAAATCATATAACAATTTACTATATTATTATTAATTAAAGTCTTGAAATGGATTTATAAAATATATTTAAGCATAGTAAAGAAAAAGTGGCATAAAAAAGCTACGCTTTAAGGGGGAACACCACTGTGACAGCCAAAGAAATAAGTGATTTTTTTTAGGGGGAAAATGAAGGAATTTGTGGATCGGATTTTTTTATTTTATTAAATGTCCATTAAAGACTGTCATCCTAAATTTTTATGGAAAAATATTAGTTTATAAAAAAAGTTATAAACAATCTCGTGGAGTATTTCCTCCTCCATGGTCGCATCGATTACTCAAAATCAAAACGGATCATCTGGAATTAAAAATTGAAACTGCTTGTTAATTTGTATAAATGTAGTTATCGTTGTGGCGGCCGCCGTAGCCGAATGGGTTGGTGCGTGATTATCATTCGGAATTCACAGAGAGGTCGTTGGTTCGAATCTCGGTGAAAGCAAAATTAATAAAAACATTTTTCTAATAGCGGTCGCCCCTCGGCAGGCAATGGCAAACCTCCGAGTGTTTTTCTGCCATGAAAAAGCTCCTCATAAAAATATTTGCCGTTCGGAGTCGGCTTGAAACTGTAGGTCCCTCCATTTGTGGAACAACATCAAGACGCACACCACAAATAGGAGGAGGAGCTCGGTCAAACACATAACAGAAGTGTACGCCCCAATTATATATATATATATATAGTTATCGTTGTACGTACGGAATTTCGAAAATTTTCATATGAAAAAAATGGCGACGGATTGCGTTATTTTATCTATAGTCAGTAAATTGTTACTCTAGAGTATGGAAGGTAAAGGGCATTTACGGGTAATCAAGTTGACAGAAAAGTATCTATTGCCTAAAACGGTTTTGATTTGCTCTCCAAAAGTCGCCAGATAAGTCGCTAAATAATTTTTGTCGTCAAAACTTTTTTTTTGTCGCCAAGACTCAAGCAAAAGTCGTCAATTCCAGCGACAAAGTCGCTAAATTGGCAACACTGGGCCTGGCGTCGCCGTGAAGGAGTATGGTTTGACAATGTCGATCAGGTATATGCAGTCAAATAGTTTCATTCATGCGGTGTAGCTGGGCAATGTGGAGCTCCTTGTTGACCGCGGCTTACTTTTCGAGCATTTTCCAGTGCATCATGCGCTCCCAGTCCCACCAAACTTATATTATGATCTACTTTGGATGAAGATCCGGCTTCACTCTCGGCTTTGGCGTATATAGTCGAGTATAGGCTCCATTTCTCATCTCCCGTGACGATTCGGTACAAAAAGCGCTGTTTATGACCGCGTTTTCCTTCAAAAGTGATTTGAGATATCCTCATCGAATTCAGAAGGCCTTTCGCTGCAGGACATGTCATCGACGTCAAAGTCGCCATTTTTGAACTTTGCAAACCATTTCCGTGCTGTACATAGACTCGCCTATGACAACTTCTCCATACACGTCGCAAATGTCCCGGGCTGCTTCGACAGTTTTTTGACCTCGATGAAAAGCAATGAAGTGCAGGTGCCGAAAATGTTGATTTGTGCCTGCTGGGTATTCCATTTCTAAACTTCAAAACTAATAAAAAATAAATAATTCTAAAATAGAATGAACATAGTTTTGTAGAGCAGAAAGAGTTCTGTCGAATTAATGTTTACCCTTTGCCAAATAGCAAACAAATTGTTGTAAAATAAAAGAAAATACAAAAGGGCTCTGAACTTATTCCCCAACTTAAAGTTGCAGCATCGCCCAGGCGTTAGAGATCGACTATCAAACCGTTTGAAATCAATTGCTCAAAAATTTTACGCAAAAATAATGGATTTTTTTTCCCCAAACTAATATTTATAATTATTTGAACAAACATTTTTTGCATCTTATTTTACTTCTGTGACTTTATTCTTTTTTATTTAGGAACGAAGATTTAAACTATGTGGTAAACTCTATTTCAATAGCAGAAAGAATAACAAAACCCGACAAAAAAATCAAGACCAATGCCTGAAATAAATATATAATCAACTATGTTTGCATTTGGTATCTTGTTGTGGGTTAGTGTCTTCTGAAGTTGCATAGGTTGAATGGAAAATTTTCAAGTTTCTTCCACGCCCCCGCCTTCGCATTTTAAATTCGCGTGCGCTGAGCATTTCGCTGGTGAGCGCGTATTCATAAATAAGCTAATGAACAAATAAAATGTGGGTAAAACCCTGCTTTATATACCCGGCGCATGTTTTCAGCGAAATATTATGGTTATATCCACACGAGGGGCACATTTTATTTATTTAGAAATACTAATATGCAATAACAATATTTTAGTTAATTGCACAACCAGCTTGCACGAGTTGAACAAAGTATGTCTACTACGGTAGAAATCTTAACTCAAGTTAAAGCTTGTCCATAAACAGTTTTCGAGTTCTATTAAATCCTAAATCTTCAATTTGGTCTTCAAGTTCAATCTATGCTGCTACGAACGCTATTAGGATGAACGAGGTTGGCCTCTGGAGGAAATCTGCTGTAGAACATAGTAGCATTTTGAGGCAGATTTCTCGTCCCTCTCTGTATTTCGTACAGTTCCATCCATCCGCAAACTGGGTTTTAAGATTTGGGCTAGGGCTATATCTCCAAGCAGGCCAGATTGGAAGGAGGGGGAGAGTCTGCACGGACATAGGTACCTCTGTTTTTACCGACGAATCTAAGATGGAATCCGGAGTTGAAGCGGGAGTTTCGTATAAATCTGCCAATATTTCAGTCTCCTTTAAACTGCCTGCTAAACTAGTAATGGTTTTCAAGCAGAGATCTTTTTTTGTCGGGACAGACCAGCAAGTACGCCACTCAGACAAAATTAAGTCCTTTGTACTGCACTCTGATTCCCTTTTTAATTTTCTTTAAATCTGTTCGACCCTCGAAGAGATCTGAATAGATCTTGTGGTGCCAAGGAGCCAAGGGGTCGCTTCTTAATACATCAGTGCTAAAGACCTCAAACCTGATTCATACGAAGGCAGGGTAGACGCACAGAAAGTGATCCGCCGTCTCATCCTCCTCTCCACATGCTGGACAGAGTGCACTGTCTGAGATGTCCACCATTTTTATGTGCTTTGCCCATAGAAAGTGGCCCGTCATCAGTGCAACCAGGTGTCTACAGTCCCTCTGCTTAGTGACAGCAGGAACTGCGACAGTCGGTCGCACATGACAGGTAACATCAGTTTTGTCCATCTGCAGCCTCTCTCAGCCTGCCAAGCTCGCTTGTGAGTTAGAGTAACCCGTTTGCTAACCGTGGCTTTGATGGCTGCAGAAAGGAGTGGCAGAACGGGCTCCGGACCAAGGAAGTTGGCCTCAGAGCTTATTTTGGCTTAAGAGTCAGAGATCTCGTTACCCGAGATCTTATTGATCCTGTATGCAAGCAAAGTACTTAGAGATCGCTATGGGAAGGGAGACATAAATGTCTTTTCCTATAGTTAGCTGCAATCAGGTGGCAGATCTCTGGTGGTTAACTCCTTTAAGGGAGAACAACAAACCTCTCGAATGTGTAGGAAACAATTCTCTTATCTGGGTTCCAGGGCATAGGAACATAGATGGAACTGTAATTGCTGACGAGCTTGTCAAGAAGCGGTCGACAGCACAGGTTTGACTTGTCCTCATCTCAGACATCGGTGTCCGCTTGATCGTTGTTAAAGGGAAAGTGTACAATTCCTTTCTTAAAAAAGCGCAAGGCAGATGTAGTTGAGTTGCTTTCCATTTCAATTCAACCAGGCTATTCGGGTCATGTTCTTCGATTTCGATGTAACTCAAATATGTTGCTCTCTGGTCAAAATAATGAGACACGTATTTTTTTGTTCGCCTGAAAAAAATTTTTTTCAAGAGTTATCGGCAATTTTATTTTTCGGGTCAAACTCGATTTTTTTTAATTATATAAGAAAAAATTGTTTGTAAATGCCCATAACTTAGTCAAAAATGAACCGATTTTAGCAATTCTGGGTTCAAAATGATCGTAATTACTTACACGAGCGACTTCATGTAGAAACAATTGCAAAAAAGTAGTTGAAAATTTTTTATTTAGCAAAAAAGAAAAAAAATTGAAATTTTTTCGAAATTCAATAATTCAAAAAGTGTATTTTTTTTTTATAACTTTTTCCAAATCAAGAGGACACCTCAAACTTCAATTAACTGAATGCCCAGTAGCTAAAATGAGTTGTTTTTGAGTAATGAATTTTTGAGTAAAAAACCTGTTTCGCACTTTTTGTTTTCTGCAAAATAAAAAATTTTCAACTACTTTTTTGCAACTGTTTCTGCATGAAATCGCTCGTGTAAGTAATGGCGATCTTTTTTAACCCAAAATTATTAAAATCGGTTCATTTTTGACTATGTTATGAGCATTTAAAAAAAAAATTTTCTTATATTATTAAAAAAAAATCGATTTTGAGTCGAAAAACAAAATTGCCGATAAAGCTTGAAAAAAAATTTTTTCGGGCGAACAAAAAAATACGTGTCTCATTATTTTGACCAGAGAGCAACATATTTGAGTTACATCGAAATCGAAGAACATGACCCGAATAGCCCGGTTGAATTGAAATGGAAAGCATCAGTTTTAAAGTGATGGGGATCTCCCGCCATTTGATTTCCAAACTCATAGCGGTGTTCAGCGGCCACTGGGTGAACGGACATCATGCGCAGAAACTTGGACTTCCATGCAAACCCCATTGCAGAAGTTTTGAGGATCTTGCATAGAAAGAACACTTTTTCGGGGAGGCAGCCCAAAACATGAACCTTAATTCCTTGCCGTGCTTTAACAAGTCTGACTCGTGATGAAAATTTTGGTCCCAACATAAACATGACGAGCCAGGCTCGTGAATAGATCGTCGGGCCAAACGTAAATATAACGAGTCGAGGTCGTGTTTGAATTTTAGTTTCTATCTGTACGCCATCAGAGTTAGTCATGAGTCTGATAATTGTTGTTACAAAGTAGTTTATATTATTCTGATCTGTTTACAACGCGTTGACGTGTAACACTTGGGCCCGAGTTTCGTCGCGCTAAATGGCACGGCAAGGAGTTAAGTGAATATTTGAGTTCGTTGAAATGCCGATTATCAGCAGTACACACCAGGCCCGATGTGTGCAATTATTCGCCTAAAACGAAGTTTCATGTTTGCCCATTGATATGCAATAAAGAACCTGAAAAAAATCTGGGAAATTTAGACTTATTCGCCTCCTAAAAGTTAGTAGTACCTTAAGTGAAAGCATACACATTTGTATTATCGAAAACAATGCTGGCTATACTTGAATCAATACAACCAACTTTTCATTCGCCACTCATTTGCTCACCAATCTTTTAGGTATGTAAATATGCTCGATGCGTCATGAGAGTACCGAAGAGATCACGTGTTTTGCGTACCATCGCTTACTTTGCTAAAAATGTCAAACATTTCAGTAGTTGTAAAAATAGCACGAAATGGCAAATATTGCAAATGTAAAAACGTAAAAATGTAAAAATGTCTTGCTCAAATTAAAAGTTCACACGCAAACAGTCAACAACAAAAAGGAAGCGCAAAGAATTCGAACAGATGTGAGTTTTACAGAAAACGATAGAAAATGCAGTCAATGCACATAAATATCTACGTTTCGTTTATTTTCAAGCGCTACAGCTACAGATGTCGCAAAACCAGAAGCAAAACAAAATAAGTAACAAAACAAAAACAGGCAAAAGTTAAATAAATTGAATAAATAATCAAGAAACCAAATACTTTGCGAATAGCTGCCAATATCTCACCACGCCGTGCAACCAAAACTCGAATGATTCTCAGCTGCACACGCATCCCTCCGCCTTGCTTGCGGCCTTTTGCCAAAATGCCAACTGTTGCAGCCTTTGTGCCAAATGTGCCTGCTGTTGACGCATAACTGTTGGCAACAACAAGCTGTTTGGCATGTCATGCGTTGCATTCCGTTGAGCTGAGTTGCGTGACATGGCAATCAATCGGTACCGATTGCATCACCCCAATTGGTGGTAGAGCAGTGAACTGACTCTTAGGAGGCAAGCGAATTGAAATGTTTAGAGTTAAAGTTTTTTTTTTTTTGAAAATATTTAGTCAATTGCATTGCCAGAATCACTGAGCGCATTTGAGTTGACGGTCGTGAGGAGGATTTGCTTATTCTCCAATTTGTTGCACAGAAAGGAATGATAAGCGCGGTTACCATAAAGAGACATATTCCGAAATTTAATATAACAAAAAAAAAAATCGATGCTTATTGGCTCCACTATTAATAATCTGAAAGACAAAAAACTCTTTTATGAATTTACTATTTTCTATCACTAAATACACAAAAGTAAATACACTTATAGTCTGAACTGTTGACGGCGTTAATCAGGATCACCAGCGCAGTTACAGGGCCCGGCACTCGAAGTGTAACCAACTAAAAAGGCCATCAATTTAGTTTGGAAAATTACTTTTATTCAGTTCAAAGTAAAAAATGTGTGAGAATAATATAAAATTAGGAATCAATTTACTTTTGCTCGATATTACCACCTTTTGCCTTGACTATGGCCTTGAGATGGTCAAGAAACGAATTTGCGAATGTGACTTTCAGGTATTTCGGTTCACTCTTGCGGGCAATGACTTTTTTCAGCGCTTCGAGACTGGGGAATCTTTTAGTTTGGACTTTGCTCTCCAAAATGGCCCAAATAAAGGTTGTCAAAAAAGTCTTGCGGTATTTCCGCAAGCTTGTCTTTGCAAGCGCGTAGTTCTAGTTGTATTCGTCGCATCGGTTCACGCTAGAGCTTTTTGGAAAGCCCTTTTCACGTGCTAACACGTGTTTGATTAATTGTTGTTTGCTTTTAGTCGTTCGTGAGTTATAGCGTCGCAAACATGGAGCAAAATAAAGAGAAAATACGGCATATTTTACAGTACTGATACGATAAAGGCAAAAATGCATCTCATGCTGCCAATAAAATTTGTGCAGTTTATGGACCCGATACAGTTTCCATTTCCACCGCACAACGATGGTTTCAACGTTTTCGTTCTGGTGCAGAGGTGATCGAAGGTGCGCCACGGTCCGGAAGGCCTGTCGTCAAAAATTGCGATAAAATCGCTGAATTGATCGAAAGAGACCGGCATAGTAGCAGCCGTAGCATCGGCCAAGAGCTGGGCATGAGTCATCAAACCGTTATAAACCATTTGAAGAAGCTTGGATTCAAAAAGAAGCTCGATGTATGGGTGCCACACGACTTGACGCAAAACAACATTTTTGCCCGTATGGATGCATGCGAATCGCTTCTGAATCGCAACAAAATCGACCCGTTTTTGAAGCGGATGGTGATTGGCGATGAAAAGTGGGTCACTTACGACAACGTGAAGCGCAAACGGTCGTGGTCGAAAAGCGGTGAAGCTGCCCAGACGGTGACCAAGCCTGGATTGACGGCCAGGAAGGTTCTTCTGTGTGTTTGGTGGGATTGGCAGGGAATCATCCACTATGAGCTGCTCCCCTATGACCAAACGCTCAATTCGGGCCTGTACTGCCAACAACTGGACCGCTTGAATGCAGAACTCATGCAGAAGAGGCCATCTTTGGTCAACAGAGGCCGAATTGTTTTCCATCAGGACAACGCCAGGCCACACACATCTTTGGTGACGCGCCAGAAGCTCCGGGAGCTCGGATGGGAGGTTCTTTTGCATCCACCGTATAGTTCGGATCTCGCACCAAGTGATTACCACCTATTTCTGTCCATGGCGAACGAGCTTGGTAGTCGGAAGTTGTCCACAAGAGAGTCCTGTGAAAATTGGCTCTCTGAGTTTTTTGACAATAGGGAAGCGAGCTTCTATAAGAGGGGCATTATGAAGTTGGCATCTCGTTGGGAACTCGTCATCGAACAAAACGGCGCATATTTGACTTAAATCGCATTATTATAACCAATTTTATGAACAATTGAAAATTCAATAAAAATACCTCAAGACTTTTTTGACAACCTTTATATATAGAATAATCCATCGGATTCGCGTCTGGTGAATTTGAGAGCCATTGTGTGGACGTTCTGAAGTTTGGAATGTTGTTTTTTAGCCATTCTTGGTTCACTTGAGCTTTGTGAGACGGTAGCCGAGTCCTATTGAAACGTCCATGGCCTGCCACCGAAATGTTTGTCTGCCCACGGCTTCAAAAAGCTACCTCCAGAATATTTTCCCCGCAATATTTCTTAATTACCTTAACGCCAGGCCATCTACGGTTACAGCGGCCCAAACCATTACCTGTGGCGGGTGCTGCCTCCTGGTGGCTAATCGATGACTCAAATTCTCGTATGAACGGTCGGTCAAATAAACTCTATCGGTGTGGCAGTTTACGAATTGTTAAAGAAGAAAAATTTTCTCGTCAGAAAACACAATGTTCGGAAATTGACCGCTTTCGACCAAGTGAAGCAACTTTTTCGCTCTCTCAAGTCTGACTTGTTGCTGCTTTATTGTGAGATCATGCGCCTTTTGGATCTTGTAAGGCTTGACTTTGAGATCATTTTTCAATATGCAGCGGATGCTACGGTCAGATATTTCAGTTTTTTTGCTATTTGATTGGTACTTCGTCGAGGATTTTTCTCATGTCGCTTCTTCACTTTTTGAACCATTTCACGTGACGTTGCAGTTTCACCAGTGTCATTGTAATGAGTAATGATGCGATAAACAAAAACTTTATTTACCTTAAGGTGCTCGAGCTCACGAACAATCGCTGGTTGTGGTTCTCCAGCCAAATATAATGCAATCGCACTATTAAGTTTGAAATGCCGCACTAATTTTCTTTTTCCTGGTTTACTCTCGGCAAAATGCTTCCGCTCCCTTGTAAACAATACTCTGGCCTGTGTTTTAGCCATCTAATAGACAGCTGATGACCATGAGTGACTTGCGCGAGCAGTTTGAAGTTGGTTACACTCCGAATGCCGGGCCCTGTATTCGTATCCAGCACAAGAACAATGTAAGCAACATACAACAGCTGATTTGTTTGTATACGGCAGCCCTTTTAATGCATTTTTTGATTGGAAAGCGTAAATTTTGCTAGTAAAAATGAAACACAATTTCATTCAAAGCATTGAAAAAATACCCAGTTTGTAAAAGAAAAAATTATTTTTCATCAGGACAATGCACCGAGTCACTAGAGCATTTTGACGATGGCTAAAATCCATGAATTAAAGTTCGAATTGTTGACGCATCCGCCGCATGCACCAGATTTGGCCACTAGTGACTTCCATCTGTTTCCATACCTAAAAAATGCATGCGTCGAAAGCATTTTTCATCAAATGAGGGGGTGATAACAGCTTTGAAAGCGTATTTTGCAGCCCTTCCAGATTCTCACTTGAGGGATGGAATTTATAAATTGGAATCTCGTTGGAATAAATGTGTTGATGTACTAAATAATATAGTGTATTTTAAATTATTAAATTTTTTTTTATAGAACCGTAACCGTTTCTCCCCTTATTGATTTTATATTTGCCCAGGTCCTGCCACTCCGTTCGTAAAGGGTGAGCCATATAGCGTTTGCTTTTTGAACCACCTATTTTTTTGAGAACGGTAACACAAATGGCATGTCAAATGTGTTCATAATTTACTTAAAGGTTTGACATTTACGAAATGGGACGCTATACGCTTGAACAAAATTGGGAAATATTGAAAACCTATTTTCAAAGAGATGAGTCTTCTTCTTCTTTTCTGATTTTCACATCGGTGGTTACGTCAATAAGCAAAATTGTCGAATTTGAGACTCAGAAAATCCACAAGTTACAGTAGAGAAGCAAAATGAGCGAGGAGCAGCGGTTACAGTAAATGGCGAGCGTTACCGTGACATGCTCAACGAGTTGTTTCCAAAAATTGAAGAGGATGACATGGACGACATTTGGTTTCAACAGGACGCTGCAACTTGTCACACTGCCAAAGTTACACTCGAACTTTCGGCTACCGTTTTTGAAAACCGAATAATCAGCCCAAATTCCGGTATCAATTGGTCGCCTCGGAGCTGTGATTTAAGCCCGTTGGACTATTTTTTGTGGGGAGCCGTTAAGGACAAATGCTATGCGAACCATCCAGAGACAATTGATGCTTTAAAACACGAAATCGAAGTTGCCATTCATGAAATTGGAGCCCAAACAATCGAAAATGTGCTTAAAAATTATTATTTTTCATTCATAAATGACAATGTTCAATCTTCAAAATAAAAAAAAAATGTTTGAAAAAATATTGACTAGTTTTTTTTTATAGCCGATTCAAAAAGCAAATTTTACATGGCCCACCCTATATGAGATAATTTGTATGGTGTTACAAAAACAACAAAAGCGAAATAGTGTTAAATTCAGAGCAGATGTAATGCTTATAACTACCTATATGTATAGTTATTTATATACTAATAACAAAAAAAGTGAAATTGCGCGCCTTCTGATTGGTCCTTTTTGGCTCAAGAGGCAGCAGCACCACAACATACTCCCAAATATGAGTGGTGACAACTATCAAATGGCTGATCGTGAATACTTCTATAATTTTTTAAGCATTTTTCTGACTTAATATTGAGTTGCTTTGATTTCCTGGTACATACCGCCATATACAGTTAGATACGTATACATACAAATTTTGATATTCTCTGGGGTGGCATGTGCAGATTGTGGCTTAGTTTTCCACGCGCCATTCAATTTGCGTCAATGCACAAAAATTTTATTTACATTTCGCTTTTAAATTAAGCAAAAGTTGAAAACAAGCAGATAAATAACATTTTTACAACAAATTGATTAAAGTGCAATGTGTGCTCCGCTGCACTGTGTGTGTGTGTGTGTGTGTGTGTGTGTGTGGATGTGAGTGTGCAGTCACTAATGTACTGCTATTTGTGCCAAAATCAATTTGATTTTATAGTCTTGCCCATTAGCTTTTCAACAGCGGTTGATTATAAAATTTTTGAGCACAATCTCTGGGGGTCTAAGAAATTTATTGAAATATTTTGGGGTGCGCTGCATAAATAATTTATGATTTTATTTGTCAAAGTAATTTAAATGAATAAATTTCGGCAATTGCTTGACATTTTTGGTTGAATTAAGCATCAAAGTGCAGCTTCAAGCTCGGAGGGTATGGGCGTATAGTAATAAGTAGACTGAAATCTGGTTAGGCGTAGTCGACATTAGTACTGCAACGATTGGTTGAATAGTAGAAGACCCTGAATTCTGGTACACAGAGTTTGGTAACTAGAATAATACTTCAAATCTGCCCACTGTAAGTACAGTTTTTGAACCTGGCGAAACTACTAAATGAAGATCACAACTCCGCAGGCGTAAATCAGCTTGATTTTATTCTACATAATTTTTTAAGTTACTAAATTCACTTTGCAGTTGATTTAATTGAACCATCTAATCTGAAAAACAATGTTTTGAGGGGGTTTTAATTTTTCTTATGGCATACCACATGTTCAAACTACCAATTTGGAGATTCTCCTTTTTGTCAACAAGCATCAAAATGAAAATTTTGAACTCCAATGTACGGCTGTGAGTCGTGGCACATGGCTGCTAGCGATATAAAAAGAGTACAAGTACTGGACAGAAGTCGTCTCGAATAACAGACTATGGGAGATAACGCAACAAGATGCCATTACAGTTGAAGTTAGGAGAAGAAAATGGCGAGGGATTGGCCTGCGTAGGTCAGTGGGCGACGTAAGGAATATGGCCATCGAATTTAATCCGCAGCGCAGCCGTAGGCCAGCACGCCCAGTACATACTTGGAGAAGGCAGACCGAGCTCGAAATTGCAATCCCTAACAAGAGCTGGAGAGAGATACCTTCAGATAGAGAAAATTGGAATATTTTTATATTTCCATGTAGAAATAATGGGAAAATGTATGTACTATATATTATATAACACACAACATGAGCACTTTCAGAGATGAATCGTTTGAAAATTTGAATTTTTACAAGTTGGCACAAAATTAATAAAAAAAATTAAAATTATTTTGAATGATGGAAATCTTTATTTTGACCTTTGCACGCTCCATTGCGCTCCTCAGTATATACTTATATATTTTCTTGGCATTCCTATAAATTAATACTATTTATTTATTTATTTATTAAACCAATGAATATAAAGATTCCTACAGGCTAAGTGGCAATAAAAAACAAAATACAATTAAACTATTAATAATAAATACTCAAAGTTTTTAATAGGTGATCTTTTGAAAATGAAAGATCTATCTCACCAAATTTAGAGATTTTATTAAACTCAATTAAGGTTATAGTAATAGGAGCCTTTCGAGCATAAAGGGATTTTGAAAGACCAACATAGAAGAACTCCGATCTAGGCAGAGCTCTGGCTGCAATATTGAAGAAAATCTTTTCAAGAAGCACCGGACAGTCAACAGCAAAAATGAAAGATAAAGATAGGATTATGCAATGATTTAAGTTGATCAATATGTAGGGATAGGATCCAAAAAGCGTAAATTACGCAACGCGAAATGTACTATAAGAATACTTTTTGGAATCGTTCAATTCTAGCAGCATGTCACGTATAATTAGGAGACCAAATGAAGGATGCATACTCCAGTTTGGAACGCCAAACGCCGTATACAAAAGCTTCAGCGCATAAGGGTTGGAGAAATCGGAGCTACGACGTCTAACAAAAGGAAGCATAGCGTAAGATTTGACAATAGTTAAATTTACATCACTAGTAAAAGTAAGCTTCGAATCCACTATTACACCGAAGTCTTTAAATTCAATTACCTACACGTGACATGTGATAAGAGGAGGCAAGAACAGTGGCACGCTTGGGAAAGGTAATTTGGAAGCACTTATTTATGTTGAGCGATAGACGATTTTTGATACACCAGTTCCTGAAATGATCTAAATTAATGTGTATCAATTCAGAGTGGAGGGAGCTAGTAATTGTCGAATAAATCTTAACGTCGTCTGCATAACGCAGGAATCTTTCTGACTAGAAGCAAGAGTGAATATCATTGATAAACAGAACAAAAAGAATTGAACAGAGAATACTACCTTGTGGAACCCCAAGACAAGCTACGAAAGTAAGAGACCTGACATTGTCGACGACGACAAAACAATGGCGATTATGCAAGTTAGATGAGATCCAGCTTAAGAAGGCTGAGTGGAAGCCAATGCAGGCTAATTTTTTATTAGTATTATATGGAAAACCCGATCAAAGGTCTTAGAGAAGTCGGTATAAACGTTGTCAACCTGGTGCCTTGATTGGAAGGCAGCGATACAATCATCCGAAAATACAGCTAAAATAGACACTATTGAGCGGCCCGGAAAGAAGCCAGCATGGCACGGACGCACTAGGTTCTTGACAGCAAAAATCAATTTGTGCTGGATGATGTATTGAAAAAGCTTGACAATGGCGGAAAGCTTTGAAATAGACCTGTTGTTACTAATATCGTTTTTATTACCGCTCTTGAAAATGGGTGAAATGAAAGTCAATTTCCAGGCAAAGATTAACAACAAAGGGTGTAGTAAAGAATCACACTGCTGGAATAACACCGCAGACAGACCATCAACAATAGTGTTTGAAGAAGATTTAAGTCGAGTAATGCCTCTAAAGACATCTTCAGTGGCCAATACTAGCTTGCCGAAGATCTATTGACTATTTCTATATCGAAGAAAACATTTTCCTCACTGTCGGAGGCCGATGCAAAATTTGACTTAAAGAACTCCGGGAAGAGATTAGCGGCATCAGCTGGAGTATTAGCAGCTTTGTCAACGAAAAAAAGAGCGGATGGAGTATTGGGAACACATTTTTTCAAACTTTCAAAATTCCAAAACGCTTTCAATCAGCAAAAGATTGTTCAGTTTCAAAAATCTTTCGATGCTTCATTTCGATACTTCAATAATACCAAAAGTCCGGGATCCCGGGAGGAGCGACTGTAGTATGCACGCATTAAAAATTTTCTACTAATTTTCACTGTAATGACAGAAATACACCTACTATATACACACGCATACAGGTGTAGTGACGTTGCTAATAACTTTTTCGGTTGCTAATAACTAAGTTCGAGCTTTACGTTTTCGCACTCTGCAAGTACTAAATGACGTCTTTAGCGTATTATGGCAAGAGGCAGTGATAAGATGATAAGCACGAAAAGTCACACAGATTTATAACTGGTGTGCCATCTTTTTATTTTCCATTCTTCAAAGTTGGTACTGTCAGAATTCGGATACTAAAAATGGAGCAATACTTACAGTGGGCCCATTGCTACCGGATTTTGTTTATACTTGCATGATCAATCCTTTGTACTGGCTTAAATTTGAAATGGCTTAAATTGCTTTAAATACTTTCAATAAATACAATTGAAGCCTTTTTAAAATCCCATTTAAAGTTTAATGCAAATGACAACTAAAAATTTTTTATATTAAGACTTCAAGGAGTAAGCCAAGACAAATTTAAAATTAAATGAGTTGACACTAATTAGTGCTTTCAGTTTTATTATAACATTTTTTCCGAGTTTACTTGTTCCTGCCTCTACGTTGCTCCTACATCTGCCTCATTGCTTTTCGTCTGAATTAGCGTCGGAATTGTGTGGGAATTTTTGAAGTGCTGCTACAGTGGCCACTGCAATGCACGTTGACTCCACATAGCTTTTGCCCGCAAATTGTTTGATTCCAATATTTCGTGTTGTTGGTATGCATAATGTTTGTTGTTGCCCGGTAGGAGTTCGAGCCCCATTCTTCATCTTTAGTCTCGCCTCTGGGTAGCAGATAAATCGTAGCGGATGTTTGGTTCATCACCCATAAATCGTGAATTTTTGTTATGTTGCGGCAGCAATAAAAAATATAAAATATTAAATAATTGCAAATTCATCGCTTAAGTGCACGCAAACAAATGTGTGAGATTTTAATGCGGCTAAGTTAAATACTAATACACACACACACACCTACGTATGCATTAGCGAGTGCATAAATAAGACATTAATGTGTTAAAGCTTTTTGTTTTGAATGCTGGTGAACAAAAAAATTGATGTGTAAGTACATACGAGGGGGGCTCAATAAGTACCCGTGCTAGAAATGAAGACATAATTTTTTTAAGAATTTTTTTTTTATTTTTCAACATAATCCCCTTTTAGAAAGATGCACTTCACCATACGCTCCGGCCAATTTTTTAACCGCTCCAAAAATAGGATTTGTTGAACTCTCCAAAATGCGCCTCTGTCTCGGCGATGACTTCCTCGTTTGAACTTAATTTGTTTCCCGCGAGCCATTTCTTCATCTTAGGGAACAAATAAAAGTCGCAGGGAGCGAAATCGGGTGAATCCCGGGCGGTGCGGCTGCAATTCATAACGCAATTCATGCAGTTGGGCGGTGACAACTCCGGATGTATGTGCAGGTGTGCAATTGTGGTGAAACAGCATCGTCTTTTTCGCCAAATGTGGCCGTGTCTCCTTCAAGTTTTTGTGAAAGCGATCCAATAACTCACTGTAGTATTGCCGCATTCCAAAAAACGTCACCATGACCTTTCCAGCCGATGGGACTGTCATCGTCTTCTTTGGGGCAAATTAACCAAGAGAAGACCATTGTTTTGATTGTTGCTTAGTTTCTGGTGTGTAATAATGAATCCTGGTTTGAAAAATGCAGGTCCTCGATGCAAAAATTCCTTCAGACCTCGCTTAAGTTGCTCCAAATACTGCTTCGAAGTTAACAGCCGCATTCGCTTGTTGTCCACCGTGAGCAATCGCGGCTGCTATCGGGCCGACAATTCTTTCATCGCTAACTTATCATGTAAGACATTAGTTGATGTTCCGGTCGACAAACCTATGGCATCTGTTACTTCGCGCACTTTCGTTCGTTAATCAGCGAGACTCATTTCGTGGACTTTTTTGAATGATATCCTAGGTGGCCCCGTCTGCCGAGTGTCCTGGTCGCTCCTTATCAAAAACGGGTGTCCGCCCACGTTTAAGTTCGTTGCCCCAATATCTAACTGTGGTCATAGATGGCAAAGCGTCCCCATAGACAGCGTCCAACTTTGCTTTTATCTCCTCGTATTTTTCCCATCCAAATCCGAACTAACCTGTCAATCAGCCTGAAATTTGTTTTGTCGCTAAGACTAACTTCCCTCAAGATCGCCCTCTATCATCAAACACGGGCACTTTTTGAACCACCCTCGTACATGGTGGCTATATAAGGAGGTTAGGAAAAGAAATTAAAAAAAAACTCAGCAATCGTGTGAGATGTCAAATTGATGCTGACTTTATTTTGAAGCAACATTTAACTTTAGCGTAATCATTCTCATGGCCTTCTTGGATTCCACGTCAAAGGATTGTCATTCGTAATATTTCATCTTTTATCATCCCCCTGACGACGGATCAGTGTACACCCTCGCTTAGTCCAAGCGGAACATTCTCCACCCACATTCCATCAAGGGAGGAGTGGACTGGGTGCAACATTTTGAGACAGGGCTTGGTGAGTCTGTTCACGGATGGCTCGAAGTTGGAAGGAAGGGTTGGCGGAGGAGTATTTTGCGACGAAGAGCTCCCCATCACACTCATATTCAGGTTACCGGATCACTGCAGTGTGTTCCAAGCACAGGTAGTCGCCATCAAAGAAGCAGCTGATTGGCTACTCACTTGCAGAATAACTGTCAAGAATGCAAATATTTACGGAAATTAGGGCAATGGGTTCAATGACGGAGCATTCGAAACTGGTTGGGCAATGTCTGGCCTCTCTTTCGATCGCATCCGAATTCTTTGATTTAAGGTTCATTTGGGTACCTGGTCATAGCGATATTATGGGAAACTGCGGGGCGGATGAGCTGGCCAGACAAGGGACCTGTGAGGTAGTTTCCTCGCGAAAGGAGAGGAGGAACGATGGGCTTCGCGTCAACTCAGCGAGCGCTGGGCAAATACACAAACTTGTAAGCTGACGAAAATCTTTTGGCCACGTGTGGATTGGAGGCCTTCGACGGATCTTCCATGAGACTTGTAATCACTTCGAGTCCTTTTTGCGTCAGCTGTATGGAGGATGAGGTGGAATCATCTCAGCACCTGCTTCTTAGCTGCCCTGCTCTTGCGGGATTAAGAATTAAGCATCTTTGCTCTCACTTCTTTTCCCCGTCTGCTGATATAGCAGGCCTTGATATAAAAAATCTGATGAACTTCATCAACAGCATAAAGCAGTTAACACAACTGTAACTCAGTTATCGTCCGTCATTTCAATACCCAATCTTCTTCCTCCCTCCTTCCCCCGAACCCTTTCCTATGTCTTCTTTCATTCTAACAGTTTCCTTCACCTTCATCCTTCACAATGGATGCATTTGATTTCTTCGTCCAAATGTGCCCACTCTTTGGGCAAATGGATATTTTCTTTTAATGCTGAGATGGTCGCTCGGTTTGTTTTCATAGACTTTACTTTTGAGCTACCCAAATAGAAAAAAGCTTACAGCCACCTGTCCACTGCCTCAGCCACATCGTGCCTAAATGACCCGTCCGAATAACGAAGCTAACGCGGTCCCCTCCCGGCTAATACTCTCAATGGTTAAGGAGAAACCAGACAAGTATATAAACATTTCAAGTTTTGTTTTAATTAAATATGTAATGATTTCGAATTAAGCGTGGGAATAACTATTTGTATGCAAATTTTGTTGAACTTGATTAAAAACTTATGCGAAAACATTTATGTATATACAGGGTCCGGTACTCGAAGTGTAACTAACTTGGAGGTAGTCATCAAAAGACTGCAACGTCACGTGACATGGTTCAAAAAGTGAATAAGCTTGAGCGAAATCTCCGACGAAGTGCCAATCAAATGGCGAAAGAACTGAAAATATCTGACCGTAGCATCCGCCGCATATTGAAAAATTATTTCAAAGTCAAGCCTTACAAGATCCAAAAGGCGCATGATCTCTCACCAAAACAGCAACATGTCAGACTTGAGAGAGCGCGAAGGGGTTGCTGCGCTTGGCCTAAAGCAGTCCATTTCCGAACATTGTGTTTTCTGACGAGAAAATTTTTCAACTTGAGCAATTCGTAAACTACCAAAATGATAGGGTTTATTTGACCGATCGTTCGTACGAGAATTTGAGTCGTCGATTGATCACCAGGAGGCAGCACCCGCCACAGGTAATGGTTTAAGCGGCTGTAACCGCAGATGGGCGCTCTCCAAGCGTTTTCATCGAGCCTGGCGTCAAGGTAAATGCGAAATATTATCGGGAAAGTATTCTGGAGGTTGCTTTGAAACCGTGGCCAGACAAACAAGACCATGGACGTTTCAACAAGACTCGGCACCGTATCACAAAGCTCGAGTGAACGAAGAATGGCTAAAAAACAACGTTCCGAACTTCATAAAACGCGAGTCCGATGGATTATTCTCTTTAGGCCATTTTGGAGAGTCCGAACCAAAAGATTCACCAGTCTCGAGGTGCTGAAAAAAGCCAATGTCCGCGAGGGGGCCAAAATACCTGCAAGGCCATAGTCAAGGCAAAAGGTGATCATATCGAGCAAAAGTAAATTGATTCTTAATTTTGTACCATTTCCACACAGATTTTTTACTTTCAATTGAATAAATTGAAATTGAATTGGTTACACTACGAGTGCCGGACCCTGTATGTACGTATGTATGTCGCTTATAGCAGCGTCTATCGGTGAGCTCATAGCGTTTGACAAGCGAGCTACATAACATAATTCGTTTTCAAAAACAAAAGAACACACCTACATACACACATACTTATGTACACATGTATAGTACATATACAAATTTAAATGTTAAGTATACAGACTATGGTGTGATATTATGGCTCGAATCGATATTCAATAGCACTCAATAAGGTAGAAGATTTGCTCTTTTTTTGAATTCGGTAAAAAAATATGGTCAGAATTTTTATTGATTTAGTTTGGTTTGAAAACAAAAATTGTATGAAAAGGCCTACTTTTAAATACAATTTTATGGTTTTTCTTTGTGACTTGGTCGGTAAAATGGGCAGATTTGGAGGCACGCAATAATTTTTCATTAGGTGTCCAATAGTGTTTTTCTGCATTTTAGGAGTCTCAATTACTTGGAATTGAGTAAACCCTTTTGAGTAGGAAATTTTTGATTACACGTGGATTATAAACTCCAGTTTACGAATAGAGAGATCTGTCCGCAGTTCAGAGAAATACGGTATTAACTGCACAAAAAAGCTTCCATGTCACTTAAGTAATTGCCTCCAGAGGCCAACCTCCAACCTTTAACCTGATTGCACTTTGAGCAGCGATGGAAATAACGCAAAAGTCGATGGGAAGTAAATGCAAACCGACATTCAGGGCAGCACTGGGGCAATTTCTACATGCTACGGTCCCATACATACAGTCCTTTGCACCCTCCTCAGTTTGGTGATATTATAGCCATTCCGAAGAGCTTCCCACAAAACGAGGCACACATACGCTTGAGCTCCCATTTTTTGCCGAACATAGATTCGCAGGCGAAGAAAGCTATACTGGACATTTTTACCCGGTTTTCATTGTGTAGCTTCCAATGGAGTTTTGGAGTCAAGTATCGCTCTAAGATACCTAACTTGCGATGAAAGCGGGAGGACGTTGCTGTTTAATTTGGGAAGTCTAAAGTGTGGAGGTTTATATTTTCTGGTACATAGCACCAGCTCCGTTTTGTCAGAGTTGATTCTTAGTTACAATTTAGAGTACGTTTTGATTTTTGAAGTATGTTGGATACGGCTTCCGAAATTTGAGGCCAAATAAAATATCTGCTACACTTTGCTAACAGAGAAACACGAAAATGACGCTGTTTTTGTCTATTTAGTGACGGAAAACGTTGAGCAAAACTCAGCAGGATTGTACGTATTCTTAGTGGTCGTACCAATTGAAGGAGATCGTCAAAACTCAAAGATATGATGTTTGATTTCAATCCAAATAAAAAGCTTTAACAACTCGAAATAGATCCAGATATTCTAAACCATTTTCAAAACACTGTTTTGCATTCAGGTAGCAGTCACTAGTCACTGGGAAGGCACAGAATTCATACGACACTGGATGCGAGTTCTAGGTGAAACAGTTTATTATTCCTTCTTAAATAGCGCCTTGTAGGCTTCTAAACATAGATAACAAAAAAAGATAGAACTCTCACCGGATACTATACGGGACATTGTAGTCTTCCTTATCATATCAGGATACTTCATGACTAGTAGAAACAAGCGTCTTCCTATCTCGCGATTTGTACGAGGAAACGTCAGAGCATATCCTCTGTGAATGTGTAGCTCTCGCATAGACTCGACATAGACTCGCACACCCAGATGGTGTAACTCTAAACCCTGTGGGCTGAATCAATCGAATGATTGGCCCATCCAAACTTAGTCGGCCACGGTTGCACTGGTTTAAAAATAATGATTTATTTACCCATAGTTTGGTTCATCCAATTTCTATGTAACATCGGCCGCTGATTCTGAAAATTCACATACTTTTATTTCTGTCATGTTTTAGAGTAGGAAAAAAGGTAGATCGTAAAAATGTCTAATATTTGGAGAATTCGTTGATCGATCAAACAAGTGATATAAAAAATTAAAGGTAATGAATTTGCCAGCTTTCATTGGCACTTAACTTTTGAGTAAAGTTAAATGTTTCCAAGATATTTACAAAGTTTTCCAAAAAAAAAGGAAAAAGTTTTTGTTAGAAAATTATGAAAATCTTCAATTTGTATAATAAAAAAAATATATAATATATATAATATATATAAATTGTGATTCAAAAGTGATGCCGATCATGGACAGCAGGTGTTGCTGACATGTTAATTTCTTTAAAATTAGACAATTGATATAACGGGCTTGGCAAACTTAATTACGGATCTATACTCAATTGAAAGATCCAAACATTTTATGAAAATTATCGTTCTGCAAGAAGGCACTTCGCATTTTCACCTAAACGGCTGTTAACCAGCAAAACTGCCGCAATTGGGTTAATAAAAACCCAAATATCATTCAAGAAAAAATATATATGTATGTACACCTACACGGAGTCACTATTTGTTATGGGTTTTGGGTTGGCAGCGTCATCCGACCGTAATTCTTTGAAAATGATGCTCCCAGGACGCACTATTTCAGGAAACAACGAATTCAAATGGCCGTCGAAATGTCACGATTTGACACCACTGGACTACGTTCACTGTGGCTACGTTAAAATTTTAGATTTCAGAGCTGGAGAACAAGTCACTACAGGCCGAGCTAAGCGAAAAAGTCATGGGCAATTATACGCGCATCTGGTTTTGTCAGCATAGTTGAGGTGCGCATTTAACGAATGTTGCATTTCATACAAGAATGGCATAGACTATAAAGAGCGTTGTGAAATAAGAAAATTATTTGATTTTATTATTATTCTAAAAATTAAAAAAATCATTATTTCTAAAAATTTTGTTGTGTTTTATTTATAAAATATGATCTGCGGTCTTCTTTCTTGTCATCTTTTTTAAACTTAAAGTATATAAAAAAAAAAATTAAAACAAATATGAAAAAATTGTTTTCTTATATACTTAGGCTTGCCATAAGTTCTGTTACAAGTTAAGCCCGTTATAGACTTGAAATTATAATACTTTTTTTAACACGTTGGCTGCCACGTCGCACGTTTTCGTGCGACACTTAAATGTTACCCTGAGGCCACGTCGCACATTTTCGTGCGACACCTAAATGTTACCCTGAGGCCACGTCGCACATTTTCGTGCGACACGTAAATGTTACCCTGAGGCCACGTCACACATTTTTGTACATTTTAATATGAAATTTTACATAGAATTTGGATTCTCTGGCCTGTGGTGAACATTTTGGTGTATTTCCCATGGCCGTTGTGTATTTTTAATGGTATTTTTTTGGATAATAAAAAAGTTGTAAATTAAAATTTGTCTTTTTATTAATTCTTTTAAAAATTAATTCATTTATGAACAAAACAAATATAAAAATATATATGTATGTAAATTCAAATGGAAGTCAGTAGAAAAACAATAAACTTAAAATTAAAAATTCTATTTTTTAATGGAGATAAGTGCAAAAATTAATTTTTCTGGTGGGAATATTTAGGAAAACATTCTACACATAGTTGCTAGTTCAAGCTCTTTCTGGCTGTTACTCTCTCAGCAGATTTTTTTGACATGGCATAACACAATACACAAGCACGCCTTATTGTTTTTCCGTTGTCGTCCTTTCTTTTTTCTATAAAATGTTTTCCTTTTGTTATGGATTCTGGAGACATGAAGTCCTTTTTATATATTATAAAAGCATTTACGACAGACATTCCTAGTAACAGTTCAAAAGCCACTTTGCGGTACCACTTAACACCTCTTCTGAGAGTGGTGGCGTAGGCGGTCATTTGATCGGATATATCAACACCTAATTTGGCTTTGTTGTAATCAATAACAGCAAGAGGTTTTTCAAAAGCTCGTTGCCTTCGCTTCCTGGTAGAAAACTAAGTAAAATAAACTAAAAATATCAAATACAACTCGAAAACTACAAAAAATTACTGTCGCACATTTTCGTGCGACGTGGCCCCACAACATGTTTTATGATCTCCCAGGCCATGTCGCACGAAAATGTGCGACACAAAAAAACCATTATAACTGCAAAATTAGCGACCAAAATAAAGTCGCGAGTAGTCAAAACTTATTTTTAGGCACTAAGAAACAAAAAAGAACATAAATAAGTTGTTGGCCTCAGGTGACCAAAATTGTTAAATGACACTGCTACTGAACGATCAAAATTCTAAAAAGGCTTTGGCAGCCAACGTGTTAATGAAATTAGTTTCAATTAATTATGTAAATAGTAAAAAAAAAAATTAAATTTTCATTCCATTTGCTCTTACAAAAGCCTTCAAACGATTAGGCCATTCAGCCATGCAACGCACGGTTTCCCTGGATATTGAAATCGCTGCTCGAACCAAATATTATTTGAGACTCTCCGAAATTCTGTGGGCTCTTCGACAGGTCATGTTCTTCAATTCTCACTGGAAACTGTAGTCCAATGGATTCAGATCTGGACTGCCAATATAAATTCTTCTTAGAATTTATGTAAATTTAAAATCCTAATGTACAAAAAACATCTTCATTCGAAAAATCTTTAAGAGCAGCCAGCATACATATTTATATATTTTAATTTCAATATGAGCATATTTAACCACAAACAAAAAAAGAGTCCCATCAAATTCCCCCATCCCCAAATGAAAAAAAATCTCTCTCCAAATGCTCTTAGAAATCTCCAAAATGGGTCGAACTCTCCATATTTGGCACCACTGAGGGTTATGGTTAGTCGAACACACAACGAGTTTATTCCAATTAGTTTTATGTTGTTTTTGACCATTCTAACCTTTTCTTTTTTATTTTATTTATTTCAGATAAAACAACAGTAAATACCAGAGGTGTGTGATGCGAACATAGTTAATAATTCCGAACATAGTTAATAATTCAAAGATATCTAAAGTAATAAAGTCAAAAACTCCACGCAACGAGAATAAGGGAATTTAAAAATCATAATTTTTTCATATATTCTTGAGCAGCGAATTACCGTTACAAGCACAAAATAAAACCTGTAAAGTCGTAGACTTTTTCTTGACGATTTGACGCAGCAAAAGCCGCGCTTCCATCCGTCACGTTGTTGCATATACAAATGAATAGCAAAATCAAAAACAGAACCAGTAAAGCTAACCCATTACAAAAATACCAACAACAACTGCAACAATTACAACAACGCAGCGAAGAGTTAAGCTTCATCAATATACGACGTGAAATCTTCACCTTCAAGCGCCTCAATCACAACCCAGATAGTAACAATCGGGGCAGCATAACGAGCGGCATAAGGCTGAAACACTTGACAACAATAACAACAACAACAACAAACGATTTGGCAACATTATACGATAGCAAACGGTGTCAACAACACTAACAAAACGTGAAACACCAGCAAAACAGCTGAGTTGAAAAAGTAAGCACAGCAGCAGAGCAGCAACAAAGCAAGAAGCAGCTAAATTGCAATCGATTGCTGCAGCGCAGCAAAGAGAAATCAGTGCAACGACAACAAGCGGTGCAAGTCGAGCGCTTGGGCACAAACCAGTTGCCGATTTGCAAATGAGCGACGTCTGGTGACAGTTGTTGCCGAAATATCAAGTGAACAAAAGAACCAAAACAAAAAATAAGGGGAAGGAGCAGCGCCAAAGAAAAGCGTTAAGGAAAAGCTGAGGAAAAGGAGTAAAAAAAAACATACAGAAAAAACAAAAAAAACCCACAAAAAAAAAGAAAGAAAACTGTGCATAAAGGGCGTACAGCAAAAAGGCACAGAGCGGAATAAACGACTCCAACCGGTTGCTAGTAGTGAGCAACAACAGCGCCGATAAGGTAAATAAATACGCCGTTGCAACGGTTGAGTGCAAGCGAAGAGCAAAAAATAAACGAAAGCAGCACGAATAGAGAACCGCAAGTTTGAGAGTGAGCAGAGGTGAGAGGTGAGAAAATCGATAAGTGCGATCGATTGCAATCGAAGTGAGTGTAAGTGTGTGTTAAAAGCTCGTAAAAATTCAACGAATTGAGTTAGTGAAGAAAATTACACTTACTACTAGAAAAAAAAAATAGCAACAACAATAAGACGCAGCATACAGCAGAAACAGAAAAGCCAAACCAAGCATATAAAAAAGGCACAAGGCACATGGCGCAAGGCACAAAAGGTGCGCCCCCGTTGACCCCATCTGTAAGGCAAAAGCATTGTTTATGAAAAACCAAACCTAAATAAATTAAAAACAAAGTTGATTATACTCGTATAAAGTAAAAAAAATAATAATAATAAAAAAACCAGCGGAGAAATTCGATCGCGCGCGAAACAGTAAAAACAAAAAAATATTGTTCAAAAAAATACAGAAAAAACGAAAAGAAAAACAATAAAAAAGGCGCAAGTCTAAAAATATCACACTACGCTACAAAAGCAACAGAAGTACATTGTCAACAAAAGCAAAAACAATCACCAAAAGATCGCGCACGCTCCATTTTCATATACATATGTACGCAGTGGTCGCGTGCAACAGTTTGCAGCAACGCAGGCGTAGCTCTGCCAGCCGCGAGTAGGCTCGCCCGATTTGGCTGATTTTTGGTGTGTGTGCGCTTCGCTGTACAGCTGTTCGGCTTTTCAGCTCTTAGTTGTTGCTCAACCTGAACCTGATTTTTGTTGCCTGCCATTAGCAACAAGTCATTGTGCGCCTCAGTTGTTGTTAAGGTTAACTGCTGATTGCTGATTGCAGTACAACAGCACGAAACAGTTGTTGTTGTTATTGGTAGCGTTCAACTATAGTTTTTGGTGGTGCTTGCTGATTTCGAGTTTTTGATTTTTATTTATTTTTGTTTGCTTGCTTTTGGCCACTGACGACTTCTTTCGAGCAACGAAATTGTAATTTTCTTCTTATTCTCGATGGTTGATTACTACGCGGATATGGGACAAATCGGTCAAGATGTAAGTAAATGCATTTTTATAATTAAATATTTATTTTTGTATATGCATTTTCATAATTTTTTATAAGTTTATTTTTTTGACTAAGAGTAGAATTTTTACAAATGCAAAGCGCTGCATCTTAGAATGAATTGCGCTGTTAGTATCTTTTATCCATCTTTTATTTGCTAATTTTCTAATTTTATTGTTCTAACCAAATATGTATTTTAAACCAGTTATATTTTTCAGGTTCAAAAGTATATAAATCAGAAATAAGCGTAGTGCACTAAATTTTAAGTACCACTGAAATTTTTTTCTAATCCCACTAAAGTGTAATTTTTTTTCACCAACACAAAATGCGTATAGTGATATTGGAAACTATAAATAATGGTATCATAATTATTAAAAAAAATATATTTTTTTTTTCACTAAATAAAGGGTCGTTAAATTTCAAAGGCCGATGCTGAATGTGAACCACATTCCTTTTGAAAGAAAAGGCATACGTCGATAAGCCAGCAACAATTCAAGAGCTAAAGGATGAGATAATTCGGCACATTAACGGCATGGAACCTCAAATATGGTGCATCGTCATCGAAAATTTGGACCATCGGATGGAGATGTGGGGTCGAGGCCATTTGGCCGATATTTTGTTCCATACGTAATTGAGCCATACCAATATTATCAACAAAGAGAAATCACAATAATTTTCTAAACAAATTGTATTTTATTCAGAATTAACACCGGCCCTTGAAACTTAACCACCCTTTAGATAAGGAACTATTTGCATTTTGTGGTCTATGGAGGTGTGATGCCAAGGCCGCGACAGTCATTTGGCCGATATTTTGTCCCATACGTAATTGAGCCATACCAATATTATCATAATGAAGAGTAATGACAATAATTTCCTAAAAAAATTTTATTCAAAATCAACACCGGCCCTTGAAACTTAACCACCCTTTATAATGAGTAAAGTACTAATGTAAAAAGTTTTCATTAATTTCAAAGATATTGTAATCAAAAAATATTCCACAAAACCAAACATTTTCAAGAGAAAATTTCAAATATTTACAATTTATTGGTGCGCAACTAAGTTCTCGCTGTTTTTTTGATGAAATTACAACTTTATTCTGAAAAAATGGTTACAAGTGAATCATTGAAAGTAATACCCATCGCTGGTTACTTCTTTTTCCCATCTTTCTGGTAGATCTCGTATACCGTCGAGGTAAAACTGTTCATCTTTTGGGGCTATCCAAGGAACAAGCCAATTTTTGAATTAAAAAAAAAAAATGGTCGATAACCATTTCAATTTCTCATATTTGTATGAAACTAAAAATATTATCCCACCTCAATAAATTAAAAATATTGTCATTCGCAAATCTACCATCAATTATTTATAATTTGAATTGGAACAATCATTTTTCACGCACCAAAGCAGTAACTACGTTGAAAATGTTTAATTACCCACCAAAACATTAACTACGTACATATTCAAATGTTTGGCTTATATGTATGTATATTATGTATGTAAACATTCAAATTAAGCAAATATTCTTACACGCTCTAGTGTTGTTGCAAATGTGTTCTTTCATAATATTTATTTTTAGAAAACCACAGCTGGAATTGCAAACAAAATAAAAAATATCAGAAAGCAAAAATATTGCAATGTCATATGGGTTTATATAATCGAATATTTACATAGTGAGAAATATGGCTTTAGAACCGCTGCCCCTACTATAGGGGGAGTGTGCCTAAGTGTGTGTGTGTGTGTAAATGTGTGTTGTTTCTCTGTATTAATTAGAAGTCGCCAACAACCTTCACATCTACCTCACCTTTCTGTTTTGTATTGCATATATGTATGTACATATACAGTGCACTCTCTCCTAACGGACACCTCTCTTAAGCAAACACCTCCCATAAGCGGACACTTATTCAGTACTTACCACAAATATGTAAGAATTTTTTTTTACATTTTTTTCTCTTGAGCGGACAACGCTCTCATAACACGTTAACTTCCCCCCATAATATATTACAAACTTTTTTTACAGTTTTCTCATTAGCGGAGAAATTGTTCAGCCCCTTGGGTGCCCGTTTGGGAGATAGTGCACTGTATATATGTACATATGCATATGTATTTCAGAATTTGGAAAATTCAAAAACTTTTTGGAATTCGAAAAGAAAGGAATTTTAATGACGAATGAGCGAATACAAACATTAAATATTTTTTTTTATTTTTGGATTCCATAGTTGACAACTATAAATTTCACAAAATAAAAGACGCAAAAGTTATGCAATTCAATTAATTCAACATTTTTATTTCTTTTGAAAACATTTAATAAATAAAAAATGGAGACCAAAACATATTTTTAATCTTTTTTTGTATGTTATAATATTTGTTCGATGATATGTGGTAATGTCGGCGTGACATGCTTCACATTCTGGATAGAGGTACAAAATAATTCATAGAAATGAAAATGTCGTAACTTTACTTTTTTACTATTTAAAAAAAATTTTGAAATCATATTTAAATACAAAAAATTTTATCTGATTTGTGCGAGAATATTTTTGTTTTTCTACGCTTCAATTCATTTTACAGCCTCTATTAAAAATAAAAAAAAAAAACAAACAAAAATTATAAAAAAAAATACTTTATGGTGCGATCTTTTGAAACAAATTTTTAGCAAAATTCTAGCAATTAAAATTTTTAGATTGAAATGCCACATTTGAATGCAATAAAATTTATTTTCTAAAAAACTTTAGTCATTGCGCCATCTTTGTTAGTATATTTTTACTGCGTTCTCAAAATGAACTTAAAACTGAATGCTGGGATTGCCATTTTTATTAAAATTGCCTTAATTTAAATGTCCGTCGAGCCTAAGCGCAGTGGCTCCAAATTTCCAAAATCTCTAAATCACAGCAGCACAGATTCGGCCTAGATTATGTGGATTTTGAGGGCATCAGCGTCTTCAAAAAAACCTAAAAGAAAAAGTCTAGCGCTGTCAATCGTGTGATCGCACTATCGCACGTCACACAATGTTGCGAGTGCGGTCAAAATAGGAAAAAGCTTATGGGGCACCGTAGACGTAGACCTAGACGAACAACCATTCAGAAGTGCGTAGGTTCGAGTTTCCGTGCATGAAACAGCATAGTGATAGAAAAAAGTTTTTTCGTCCCCCAGCAGGCAATGACCAACTTCTGTGGGTATGCAGCCATGCAAAAGCTCCTCATTTGCCGTACGGATTTGGCTTAAAACTGTAGGTTCCTCTTTAAAGAACACACCTGGTAAATCTATTACCCTTGGGCTAAACCTGGTAATCTATCCACCTTGCTAAGCTTCAACGATATCGGAGGATGTTTCCTCTTTTTGACCACAGATTTCATGGCGACTTTACACTGTGTATCACCTCTGCGAGACTGGGTCATACACGCAAATCGTACATTAAAAATTAAACATAAAATTTTGTTATTGAATAACTTTTTTACTACATAAAAGTTAGGTTAGGTTGTATTGGCTGCCCAGAAAGTGGATCCACTTGGCCGAAAGAAGTTTGGTTCATCCTTTGTGATACCATTGCAAGGGGGGGAAAAGAGGTGAATGAAAACGATAGAAGAAAAGGAGAGGGGTGAAGGGGGGTTGAATATTTGTGGACTTTGAACGGTAACTAATTTGCGGCTGTGTTAGCCGTTTTATGCTGCTGATGAAGTTCATCAAATTTTTGATATCACGACTTGTTATTTCAGCAGGCGCAGAAAAGAAGTGAGAACCAAGATGCTTAAATTTTAGTCCCGCGAGAGCGGCGCAACTAAGGAGCAGGTGCTGAGATGATTTCACCTCATCCTCCATACAGCTGACGCAAAAAGGACTCGAAAGAGCTGAGATTTTGTCATCCTCAGAATATCCCTCGAACGCCTCCAAACCAAACGTGGCCAGAAGGATTTCGCGACCTTACTTGTCCGTGTACTTGGCGCAAAGCCCATCTTTCCAAGGGAATCCCGATACTTTCCTTTCACGGGCACATTACCTCACAGATCCTTTGTCTGGCCACCTCGCCGGCTTCGTAGTTTCCCGCAATGTCGCTATGACCAGGTACCCAGATTATCCTTATGTCGAAGAATTCTGATGCAATCGAATGTACCATAATAGAGCCTAGGGCCCTAATTGCCGTTTGACTATCGGAGTAAATATAGGGTTTTTCAATAAGGGCGGATAGATGTTGAAATGGAATAAAATGGCGTTCGCTGTGTGGCACGTAGCGCCGTCCTGCTGGAACCACATGTCGTCTAGGCCCATATGGTTCAATATGGGCCATAAGAAATTGGAAGGGTCACCACGTCTACCGAAAAATGGGCGCAATGCGCGCAACGTTTGCGTTAATGAACACTCATTTTGATAATAAAGTTTTATAATTTGAACGTGCTGTTCAATCGTGTAACTTGCCATGATGATTTGGCATAAACAACTGAATAATAAACAAAAGATTTGACAGATGTCACCAAAACAAAATGGCTGCCACAGGGCACCAAAATCGACCCGCGCCAATTGAAAAACCCTTCTTAACAGTTATTACGCAAGTGAGTAGCCAGTCAGCTGCTTCTTTGATTACGGTCACCTCTGCTTGGAACACACTGCAGTGATCCGGTAACCTGAGTATGAGGCTGATGGGGAACTCTTCGTCGCAGCATAATCCTCCTCCAACCCTACCGTTCAACTTCGAGCCATCCGTGAACAGGTTAACCGGGCTCTGTCTCCAGGTGTTGCCTCCGGTCCACTCCACCCTTGATGGAATATGGCTGGAGAAAGTTTCGCTTAGATTAAACGCGGGTACACACTGATCCGTCGACGGGGTGATGAACTCAAAGTTTCTAAGGACGCTTGAGTGCCCATACTTGAGATTGAGACTATAGCCCAAACCTCTCAGTCTGATTGCGGTACGTGCTGCGGCAATTTTGACCTTTACGCGCTCAACTGTCAAATATGATTGACGTATGAAACCATTTGTAAAAATTATAAATGGTCCAATAGCGTGATTAATTTTACGCCACCTTTTGTCATTCATACGCGCTGCTCAATTTTGCAATCTGCCATGGTAGTTTGGCATCAGTGACCGAAGAAGAAGACCCCAAGTCACCAAAACAAAAAAAAAAAAAAAAAACATGAGGCCTACTGGCAAGCGACATCAGCCCTTCTATATTAGGAACTCCTATATATCCAATCCAAACCTATATTGGTGGTTTAGCCGAGATCCTTGTCAAATTTATGGTGTGCGTCTGGATATTCTTTCCGCAAATGGAGCAACGTCTAAGACGACTTCAAACGGCAGATATTTTTTATGAGCACCCTATACTTAGAAGTAATTACAGAAAATAGGTAATCTTGAATGATAACAGAGTTTATACACCCTACTATTGTTCAGTACATTTAAATCTAATCAGTTTTGACCTACATATGTACATCACACCAATCGCTAGTCGCCATTTCAGCCATCATTCATATCATCACTCACACGCATCCATATTTTCTTAGAGAACTATGAAAGTGTATAAATTTGCCATATGAACGCAATTAAGCTCTGTTATCAACAGTTTGCATGTTGTAATTTTTTTTGGAATGTACGCCTTTTCATCATTACAGAATGTCTGGCACATCGTACAAACTCGTAAATATGTATATATGTACACATCTGCATAGTCAAATAGCTCATAGCAGATTTTGCCTTGCACTATTGATAAGAAAATTTACGCATAAAAGGCCACAATTTAATTTGCCTTTGTTATTTTATTAGTTATTGAATATTTTCTGTGCTGTTTTGTTTTTTGTTTTTGTTCTCATTGTGGCAGCAATCAGTGAACGCCAATCAAGCACTGCCGCTTTGTGTGGCTTATCTTATCTCGACTTGTATTTGTTGTCCGAAGTCCGAGTTTAATGGCTCTAATATTGTAGTTATAATCAATTATAACAAAGTTTTTATTCAATAAAGGAATTGATTTGGAAGTTGATTGATTAGACATGCAATTTATTCAATTTTACGGGATAAATAAAATTCGAAAATGGCGGAAAAGCGACATGCAACCAATACTCGAAACACTTTTCGGAGTCTTTTCACTGTCATTTAAATGCCTCCCTGCCGCCAATGTCAACATATGTAGATCACCTGTAAAGTTTAATATACAGGGTGTTACAAAAATGTAAAATATTTAAGGAGGTAATACAAGATGGCGGCGGTCACCGTAGTGGAATGGGTTGGTGCGTGACTACCATTCGAAATTCAGAGAGATTCGAATCTCGGTAAAGCACCAAAATGAAGAAAAAGTTTTTTCTAATAGCGGTCGCCCCTTGGTAGGCAATGGCAAACCTCCGAGTGTATTTCTGCCATGAAAAAGCTCCTCAAAAAAAAAAAAAAACATCTGTCGTTCGGAGTCGACTTCAAACTATAGGTCCCTCCATTTGTGGAACAACATCAAGATTCACGCCACATATAGCAGGAGGAGCTCGACCAAAAATCCAAAAGGGTGTACGCACCAATTATATATATACAAGGTACAAATACAAGTCCAAAATAAACAAGACTGAGCCAAAATGGAAACGACAGGAGCCTTGTTCTGATAACTTCGAGTTCATTTATTCCAACTAGTTCCCTCTGGCCTCGATACACTGTTTTGCGCGATCTAAAAGCTTTTCGAAAGAGTGCTTCAGGTCATTGACCGGAATCCGGAATGTCCTTCAGGATGTCTGGTCGTCGAGCCATTGGATGGCAAAACGTTTTTCTTTCATGGCCAAATGCAATTTTCCGAATAGGTAGAAGTAACAGGGAGCCATATCAGGTGAATACGTTGAGTGATTGATGGTTAAAATGTGATTTCTAGTCAACAAATCAGTCTCAAGAGTGCATCGATGAGAGGGTGGATTATCATGTAATAAGCGTCAGCTTCCTCCTTCGCGGTATTCAGAGCGAATTCGACGAATGCGATGCAACAAATGCTTCAAAACGCCAAGATAGGAAATTGCATTGACGGTTTGGCCCGTAGTCACGAGCTCTTTGTGAACAATTCCCTTGGATTCGTAAAAACAAATGAGCATCGACTTGTTTTTTGACTTCTGCAAACGTGATTTTTTGCTCGTCTGGGGCCTTTCCATTCGGTACTTTGATGCTTAGTTTCAGGTTTCTGTTGGACACACCACGTTTCATCACCAGCTACAATGTTGTAAAGGAAGTTCTCGTCTTTTCTCGCCTCTTTAATGAGACCTTTAGAATGTTGGATTCTGAGCAATTTTTAGACCTTTCGTCAGTCCAAATGATTAATTAAAATGCGATAAATCGATGTTTTGGAGATATTCAACTCCGATTCCGTGAATTTCAACTACGATTTCGGTTAATTTTTGATAAATTTACGAACAATTTCGATGGAGTTTTTGGTGATTGCTGATTTTAGACAGCTCGGCCCGTATGTTGATTGTCATTTATGTCCTCACAACCTTCTCTGAAACGTGTAAACCACTCATGAACTCTGGCACGATATAGACAATAATCGCCATAAACTTTTTTCATCAATTCAAATGTTTCGGTAAACGTTTTACCGATTTTAAAACAAAATTTGATATTAGCTCTTTGTTCGAAACCCATTTTTGTACCAATGACTCAAACATACTGACACTTTAGACGCAATAACTTCGCTTCCACTGAACTGAGTGTTACCAAGCTTTCACTGGAAGTCAGCTAGGGATGTACTCATTAAAAAGATGGCGCCATCAAAAACATTTTTATGACGCCAGTTTTGTTTATTTTGGACTTCACCTTGACGCGAAATTAATCACCCTAATGGTAGATTTAAAATTTTTGAAAATGGCGTCACACCTGTGAATTTGCCAGCTACAGCATACACAAATACAAGCAATGGAGTGCGTAAAACAAAAAGTATTTCGTGTGCCGAATCGTTGAAAATGTTGCAGCAAGCCTGTGGCAAGTCAAAAACACGGTTCTACGAGTGGTAAAATGCTTTTGCAGAGGGCCGAGAAGTCGTGGAAGATTTGACCCGATCTGCTGGACTAATCGTTGGTGTATGTGAACTGCTTTAAGTGGAGCCTATTTTGAAGGCGGCAGAATAAATTTTGATGATTAAACAATCTATTTGCGTTTTATTGAACAATTCCCGGTACTTTTATGACAGAATGTACACTCGAAGCTTTGCTATTGCCTGTAGATGAGCGACCGCTATTAGAAAAATATGTTTCTATCATTTGAAGTTTCGAGCTGGGGCACTACGGAATGGTGATCACGCACCAAGCCATGCGGCTACGGCGGCCGCTAGTCAAATGGTTAACTTGGCTTCAAAACTAATGAACTAATTTAAATATTCTACAAAAAAAAAGAAACTAAGCAGAGTTATGCTCTTCACTTTGATGGCTCAGTAAGCTGCAGATGAAGTACTCATTTACACGAGCACCTACTTAGTCCCAATATCTACTCGTAATTGTTCAACAAGTTCGTAAAATTAAGAAGTGCACTCGACATTTTTAATGCGAAATAATGCGGCGAAAAGACTACTTTTACTGGCCGTCAGGCGCCAGTGATCACTAGTTTGTGCCACTTAGGCCATAAAAAACACTTCCGCAAGTGACGAGCGTCGGCAGCGAGGCCGCCGCTATTAGCTAATCAGTCGGCACCAACGTAAGATCCAAAACTCAAAACATGACCTACGTCAAGCGCATTTTTAGTGCCGCACCATTAATTGCCAACCCAACGACCATTAACCACAATTGGTATTTGTGAGGCAAAAATGTATAAACAGGGTCTTTCAGGTTACGGCTTTTTTTCTGGCAGTGATTTCGTTTTGTTTTTTGCTGGCAGTTGTCACAGTTCGATGGTCACAGTTTTGATAGATGTTGAATTGACTGATATGAAAAGTATAAAAGAATTTAAATCCACTTCGAAAGTTGTGAATCTGTGAAAACTCGAATTTTTGCGTAGTTGTGTAGATTTTCAGTCCTTATTAGTGTCTGCCAGGGCTCGTCACAAAAAAGCCAATCGAAAATTTGAGACTCGCTCGGTAGGAACCATAGAAATGTTGTTGCTTGTTGTAAGCGAAAATAAGTAAGAAGAGCTAGAAAGAGCTTAGTGCCAAGGGATTGCGATATTGAGATACAAGATTTGTTAAAAAGTGAGACTTCAAATCTTTTTGGCTGGACAATTTAAAATTTTTTTTATTATGTTATAATAGTACACATGACCCCACACATCTTTAAATTATCGGGTATTTAGCATTTTTAGTTTGTTTTTGACAGCTACTATATAACGGGCCAAGATGTTGTAAGTGGGGGAGCAGCTGTCATATTGCGATCCACTGAAGAGATCCACTTTTGCTTAATGATTCGTGTTTTCCGATAGTCAAACCGCGATCAAGGCCCTAATGACGCCATGCTGCAGATCAAAACTAGTTAACTCCTGTAAGGAGGAGATCAAATCTCTTGGGTGCGCAGGTAACATTTCTCTTATCTGGGTTCCAGGAGATATGAACATAAAGGGACACGAAACTGCTGATGAGCTTGCCGGTAAGGGGACTAAATTGGTCTCAAAGACCTCTTACTCGGATATCGCCATCTCCCTGACTTAAAGAGGAATTGCACAATTTATTTCTCAGGGAAACACAGAAAAGATTAAGTCCCATTTCTGCATGTGCTATTTCGAAAACCCTTTGCTATCGAACAAAATTTATAGAAAAAATTGGTATTTTTTGGTCAAAACCTACATCAAAATCATACCTCAGCCCGTATTTACCAATTTGAAGTCACTGAGATTTTTTCCTTTAGTTTTCAGTTTAGGTTTTCAAAGCTACAAATTGAGAAGATAAAAACCGCAGAGCCTCATACCTTCGTGGCATGGAAGAAGCGGTGACCCAAGTGTATTATAGCTGGATCTACCTCCTATGGAGGATGGATGGACTACTTTGAAGAAAGTCAACTAGATACTGATGAATAAGTCAAAAATTTTCGAAAATCAAAAATAAAAAAGTCACCTTTTTATTTAGAACAACGAGTGTATTTCTGCCATGAGAAATGGGGCCGGGTTACAGAGACTTAGTAGACAACTGCAAAGCAGATGAACTAGCGAGATTGGGTATTACATTACCGATCCAACCAGACAAAGCAAACATACCTATAGCTTTAGCAACTTCATGAAGATGGTTATAGACAAACACACTATCAGAGCTGCGAACAGGCTATGGACTCAGTCCCTGACCTGTGCAACAAGTAGAATTATGTGGCCAGAATGGAACATGGGACAACACTGGTGGTATCACAATGGGCCTACAGCAGGCCCAGTGATATGTTTTTTTTTTTGGGGTGTCAACTGACAACCACTACCTAACCTAATCTACAATACCAATTATCTTACAGACTAGGCACAAAATGTAAAGAAAAACAATCCAAATTTGGCAACTATCAGGTCAGTCCATAAGTTCGTGCATATTTTACCCATAATTTCACTTTTTTACGATTTTTGCATACAAAAAATTATTCGCGGAATATAAAGGAACTATTTATATTTTCTTTGATATATTATGCATTCAACAAGTGATTTTAATCGCGAATAGAAGCACGTATTGTTAAAAAATAAAATGGAATATTCGAACACGTATAAGAGGCATATTTTGTATTTGTTTTATAAAAGTGGTAAAAATGCAACTGCTGCCTGCAGAAATAAACACTGGTCGTGGAGAGGACTGCGCAAAAGAGGTTTTCAAAGTTCCGAAGTGGTAACTGCGACGTGGAGGATGCACCGCGCGCTGGTCGTCCTGCGGTCTTTAACTCCGACGCCTTGCTCGAACTCGTGGAACCTGAGCCAAATATGACAGTCGATATGATAGCTCTGAGGTTAAATTCATCGCATGGAACAGTTCACAGGCACCTGGTTTAGTTGGGAAAGGTTTCAAAGCTGGGAAAATAGGTTTCGCATAGACTTTCCGTCGCCAGCCTTTAGCAGAGAGTGAATGTGAGTTCTCAGCTGCTGCAGCGGCTTGAAAATGAAAGTTTTTTGAACCGTATCGTTACTGGTGATGAAAAATGGGTCCTTTACAATAATCCTGTTTGCAAACGCCAATGGTTGGATAAAGATGAAACACCAGAACCAACCCCTAGTGATGGCCTTCAGCCCAAGAGGATTCTTCTGTCTATTTGGTGGGATATGACCGGTATTGTTTATTATGAACTTTTGGAACCACACCAGACGATAACTGCTGACTATTATTCCCATCAGCTATCAAACCTGAAAGAGACACTTAACAAAAATCGGCCGTCTTTAGTGAATAGACGCAAAGTTTTGTTTCACCACGACATCGCAAGACCTCATACCGGAAGGCAAACATTAGGCACGCTGAACGCGCTCGGATGGGAGCTAATGCCGCATCCTCCATACTCTCCGGATATTGCACCTTGTGATTATCACCTTTTCCGTGGACTTCAATCCCATATAAGTAACAAGAACTACTCCTCAAAAGAAGCTATAAAGAGGAATTTTGGGAATTAAAAATTTGCCTAACGTTGGGAAGACATTGTAAATAATGAAGGAAAATATATTATTGATTAATAAATAATTTAAACATCTTTTTTATTAATTTTAAAACCACCTTTAAAAAACGCACGAACTTATGGACTGACCTGACAAATTCAAATTTTTTACATAATTAGATAAGTAGTTAAAGCGCAATCAAGCAGGCTGGAGTTCGATAATGATTTATAGTCTCGAAGTGCGCGGACAAAAGATGCATTGCTCGCAAATTTAGCCTTAAAATTTGCCCCTTAAAAAGGGTAAAAATTGCAAGGATTTCTTTGTGGAACATTAAAGTTGCTTATCCGCTCAAGTAGTTCTGGACAGCCGACGATGCCATTAACAACCCTGAAAATAAACGAAATTGAAAGCTATCAGTCTTATCAGTTATCAGTTATTGTGGACCACCTACTATAAAGTGTAAGTGTAACATTTAAAATGCGTTTATAATTCGAATGAAAAGAAGAAATTCGAGCTTTAAATACCCTGTGCATGCACACCGCCTTTGCTGCCACATTTTCGCTGTCTGATTTTAATGCCTCCTGCATTTTTTTTTTCAATGCTTTCTTTGAATATTTCTCAGCTATAAACATATTAATTATTCGTTCATGGCGTAGTGCGAGTCTGCGACGCAAAATATATAATGCCGCGGTGTGATGCTGTTGTTATGGCTTTTTGCGATATTCTATTTGCTAATTCTAAGCACACCCATATACATATATTTACATACATCCACACAGGCATAGGCAAGTAACTCATACGCCACCGCGCTAGTCTTACAGAGCTGCATTATTCTAGTGAATTACAGCGCGACGATCATAAATGTTTTACCTCATTAAAAGTTTGTTGTTGCATTCGGAGCACGATTTTTTTATTGTTTTTATAAGTAGCACGAAATGCCACTCTATACAGGCATTTTAAAGTGTCTGAAGGAGAAAAAATGAATAAAGAAATGGCACAAACCCTGACCAACTTTCAAGTTTGCGTAGCGCTGCTTTTCACGCTGCTCAACTAGCACTAAACCTGCTACGTAGAATAAATATAATACGATACAATAAGTGAAAAAAAGTTCAAGTCTAAGCAAAATAAAATCTTAGTCGAAAAGGATAAGAGGTTACAGGTAGTCAGAGGCCCGAAAAAATGATGATTTTCAATAATTTTTGTTTTTTCTAGAGACAAGAAAAATTAGTTTTATTAATAGATAATCTTGTGCCTGATCGAAGTTTTTCTTTTGAAAAAATTAGCAATATGGCGGCCTCAGGAAATATTTTTCAGATTTCCGATAAGAAAACCGACAATTAATTATTTAAAAACAAATGAAATTTTTGAAAAAAAAAAATCCTTCGATCAAGCACGAGTTCTTTAAGTTTTTCAGAAGCAGTACGCATTTTATAGAAATCTACCAAGCGGTTTTTAAGTTACCCTAACCCCTTAAGAACATTAATGTCCTGAGGCACATTTGGGCTACATTCAAAACTGGCTGGATTAACTTAAATATTCACACACACACACACATATGGAAATATATGAGTACATAAATACATGCATATGTACACATAACTGATTACCACATAAGCGCACAAACGATTTTATTTTAGCTGTTGTTCATGTTTTTAGTCTAATTTTAATGCATAATTTTTACGATCCCATTTTTACGAGCCACTTTGACACAGACGGTTTGCTCAAATATGCAACCGCAATATTTTTCTATTGTTGTGCATTTTATTGCTTTTGTTGCTGCTGCTATGGCATTTTGTTCAAGAGAATACGACTTGCACGAGGTCAGGCACGCCTTTCCGCATTGTTAGTTTATTACGCCTTAAAAATATATACATACATACACACATACATGCATATGTACTCATAATACATTCACAACTTTTTGGTTATTTGTAGTGGTCAGAGTTTTCAGTGCATTTCGAGGCTACTCAAATTACCTGTAAATATATTTCTGTGACAGTTAAATAATCAAAAGTAAAAAAATGAAAACTTGAAAGAATCTAAGTTCGGAGGGCTGGCGCACGTTTTTACTTCGAATAAAAAATAATTGTTTTGTTCATTCCATGTAGTGGGGGGAAACTCAATATGTTTGTCTAGTTTAGAATAACTTGGATGGATATGGTGTTTATGGGAAGTGGATATGGTCTTTCGCTGGTTTCAAAATTATGCCCGGCATTCTTTGCTGTGCCTCAAAGTTACTTTGGGTGTGCAGGGCTTTAGCATATAAATATTATACAATTTTTTTTGCGCAAATGGTTTAAAATTGTTTTATGATAGATCTTTAGCTCCTGGGCGATGCTGCGACTACTTACGTGCCGGTCTACTTCGATTATTTCAATGGTTTTATCGACATTTTCTTTAAAGTCAAAAATGCCTGAACGGAAACCAAAATTGCACATAATTAGCTTTTACATTATGGGCACCATTAACAGCGTTCACAATTTCAGCGACCTGATTTACGTTTTCGCCTTTATCTAAGAAAATCTGTGAAATGTACCGAATTTTCTCTTTGTTGACTTCCGTTGTTAACACCCTATAACTCACAACTGAATGGAACAAACAAAAAACAGGAAAATTTAATTAATTTTTTAAGTGTGAAATGTCACCTTGACAACAAGCATAAACTGTAAATTGTTTGATCGATACCTTACGAGATATCAATCACTACAGCCATCTACCGAAAAATTAGTATCCATGTCGCCAGACGGTTTTTTATGAGAAGATTCATTCATCTATTCACCTATCTCGGGACTTATTACCTAGGCTCTTTTGCTATAGCTTTTAAGAATTATTGTACTAAGCGTTGTTCTTCGCTGAGATCCTGCAACATTAAAGGACAAAGATTTCTCTTAGTTGAGTCAAATCTCAAATTTATTTGATCTATGTTGCCACTCTCCATTAGGGGCGGGATATCTTTGTGAAACCTTGTACTACCTCGTATTTGGACTTAAGTCTCCCCCATTAATTCACAAAGCTCCAGGTGTTCGCCTCTCTTATGAAATATGAAATATTGCGAATGGCTGCAAGCCATCCAAGGACGTAAGGGTTTACCCAGTGACGTAACGAAAGCCGGACAGTGGGAGAGAAAATTTTCAGTATTCTCCATTTCCTTTCCACTCCACGTTATAGACCATTAGAGAAGCTGTGAGAACCTTTTAGAGAAGGAAATGTTTGAGCACTTTCTCAGTAAATGTTCAGGCTTGGCAGCCAGACGATTCAGGCCACTGGGTACTCCTCTCTTCGACAGCCTGGGGCTGTGCGCCAACCGAAATCCCATCAATCATCTCTTTACATCAACAGCTCTGGCTGGCTGTATCAAAACGGCGCTTTAGTGCTACTTGGGTAGTGCCAGTTTGTACATCAAACATTTCACATACCTACCTACCTATACCAGACTTGTTTGTTACCCCACAAATGTGTTCCGCGCTCCATACATTGTTGGCCTGCGTGATATAGAGTGCCCTAATCTAGAGTTTGTTTGGTGAGAAAGGCTGACTGGGAACATTTGACTGATTTAAGATCAATTCCCGTCGCAGCCAGCAGCTTATCTGCGATGCGATTTCCAAGTATGTCTTTATGTCCAGAGACTCAGAATAGTTCAACATTAAAGATAACTATTTATCATAGTAAGAAGTTTAATTCAGCTATGCAGAAAAAGATTCATACGTTAAAGTTGCAACTGTAGCTCAAATATTCATTGCTTGTCTTATTTTTTATTTAGAAATTTCACAGCTTTTCCGGTATGCATTTCTCAAATATAGGAATGTGTGTGCGTGCCTACTTTTCAATTCAGCCGCATTCAAAAATCTGAGAAATAGAAGAAATGATGATAATCTTAAACGCCAATTGTTCACTTTTGCCAGTTTGTTTATTTCAAAAAACGAAAAACAAAAATGTGTTTACTTGAAATGAATAGGTGAATGACCAATTGATGGGATATACAATTTTTGGTGGAGAAATAAGTTAAGCAAAACGTGATCACATGACCCAGTTGGTGGTGTTGAAAGGCGGATGCAGTTTTCTTTCGATTAAACAAATTCGTTTTTTTTTTGTTAAGATTTTGAAATAAGAAAATGTGGAAATCGAATTTATAAATAAATTCGGAATAATATTGCACAGTGTGTTAAGAATTTCTAAAATAATTAAAAACCTTTTGGAAGGCAAAATCTTAAATTTTAACAAACAAGCCGGAAGAAGTTATTATACTCGTACGAGGGAATAACAGATGAAATTTATACCAGAAAAAAGATCATCATCGTCATCTGGTGCGTTTTTTTTGTCGGGACAGAGTAGCAAGTACAGCACTTAGACACAATTAAGTCGTACAATACACTCGGGTTCCCTTTTTAATTTTCTTTAAATCTACTCCACCTCCGAAGAGACCTGAGTAGATCTTGTGGTGCCAAGGAGCCAAGGGGGTCGTTTTTAACACATCAGTGCCAAAGACCTCAAGCCTGATTCGAGCGAAGGCGGAGCAGACGCACAGAAAGTGGTCCGCCGTCTCATCCCCCTCTCCACATGTTGGGCAGATTGCACTGTCTGAGATGCTCACCTTTTCCATGTGTTTTGGTCATAGAAAGTGGCCTGTCATCAGTCAAGGATGCGCGCACTTGAAAACCATACTCTGGATTGTCATTTAGCCAACCAACAGACAGCTGATGCATGGGCATCAGCTGCGCGAGCGGTCTGAAGTTGGTTACACTTCGAGTGCCGGTTCCTGTAATTAAAAGTTGTCCTGCTTTGATTACGCCTTTAAAGCACATTTTTAGAATGTAACTTTCTGCTGAAGTCTTCGTTGAAGATTTGAAATTAACTTTTATTATGCCCATCCTTAGAAGCGACAATAAAAATAATACGGAAAATTACAGGCCTCCACAATTTCTAAATTATTTGAGTATATAGTCAAACACAAAATATACTTTACCATTTAGCATTTGTTGAGCCGCAATCGACATGGGTTTGTTCCGGTCAGTTCTACGTTAACGAATTTAGCTGCCACAAATCAGCCAATTCTCAGAACAATTTAAGATCACTTCGAAAATACTTTGCATCACTTGACCTGGATTCAGCTTTCACACTGATTTTCTAATTTTCAAATTTGCATTAGGAGTATTAAATCTCGAAAAGTCTTTCATATGAAAACTAACTCATATTCCCAATGGGCATAAAAAGTTTAGTTTACTCCTGCCGATTCCCATTCAGTTGCTTTAATTAATATTTCAGTACGTAAGTACACACTTATATGCACATATAAATTAATATAATGTAATTATGTGTTCAAGTACTAACAGACAGCTGCGAGAAAATAATTGAACTGTATTTTATTTTATTATTACCAATTGGTTTTTTTTCTAAGTTTTATCTCTCACTGAATGCGACATTTTGTAATCGCAAGGCAACAAACAAAGTCTCTTATCAGGCAATTACTTAGCCGCACACCCTACATACCGCACTGAAGTTCGAGTTTGTGCGCTTGTGTTTTTTATATTTTTTTGCATTTACAATTGTGCTTACTAATTTTTTTTGTTTTTGGTTTTTGTTACTCTAATAAAAAATTAAGCCCACAGTCAAGAATATAAATATATTCTGAACCAAGGAATCTCTGTTCGTTCGCCAATATAACTGGTTTGCTTTTTTATTTATTTTCAATGTTAGCAACTGCCGAAATTGTGTAACATGGTCTCTCCTATGAATTGTTAATTACCTTGGCATTCTTATTTCACTAGTTACGAACTAGTTGCTAGCGGACTAGTTCCAACTACTGGCTACTACTGTATCATGGTAATCTCCTATGAATTGTTAATTACCTTGGCATCCTTATTTCACTAGTTACGAACTAGTTGTTAGCGGCCTAGTTCCAACTACTGGCTAAATTTATTCTTAACTAGCGTACCCTCGCCCGCTTCGCTAGACGATAAATTCAATGATTTGCTGAAAGAGAATAAAATTAATACGAAACAAAGCAAATTCTTTGATACAATTTCATTCGAACTTTATTGTAACACTTTTTGGTAGACAACGTTTTTGGTTTTTTCATCTTTCGCGTGAATAATGACGATGGTTTGCCAACTCGTGAGCAAGCTACATACAATTGTCCATGAGAAAAAATTGGGTATTCTAAATTAATACCGCACATTTGTAGATACTGTCCTTGCGCCTTATTAATTCTCATAGCGAAGGCAAGGCGAATAGGGAACTGCAAACGTTTGAAATCGAATGGTAAATCCGCCGGAATCAGTGGAATTCAGGGTATCAAAATGTCTTCTCCTTTGTACTTCCCTTTCAAAATTGTTGCTTCGATAACGTTACCCATTAGCTTCTTCACAGCGAGTCTGGTACCGTTGCAAAGTCGGGGCACATTACTATTGCGCAGCATAATAATCGGTGCTCCAATTTTTAATCGTAAATTATGAGGTGGTAAGCCTGGCAAATCGAGTGAGTTTAAGAATTCAGTTGGATAATTTACGACCTCATCTTGATCAGTAATAGTGTCTATTGACTTATACGCAACTATGTCAATAGGTATTTGATCTAAAATAGCTGAATTTATATCATTGACGTCCTTATTTTTCCCAGCTAAAATTGCTCTTTCGCTGAGTCAATCATGGTTTTTGTAATGTTGAACTATGTTTGGAAATACACTCTGTATCAATGCCTTTTTAGACTGTGCAAAAGTGCAGAAATTGTTAGGCAATGTTATCATTCCTGTTGTTTTTGAAAAAAGGTTTATTTTTTTTGGTTAAAAAGTGTTTTTTGAAGTTTTGAAAAACACTTCGCTCTAACAAATTTCTTCTCAGTTAATTGCTGAAAATTAAATATTTTGAAAAAACTATTTTTTTTAATTTAACGTTTTTGAGAAAATTTTGTTCTTGAAAAAATTTCATACTTTTGTAAAAGTTTAAATTGATTTGTTAAAAAAAATTTTTTCCGCTTTGAAAAACACCCCCTCGAAAAAATGTATTCTCTATTAATAGTGGAATATGAAATGCTTTGAAAACACCATTTTTTTTTTAATTTTGTTTGGTTTTCAGAAAATTTTGTTTTGAAAAAATTTCATACCCTTGAAAAAGTTTTATTTTATTTTATTTGTTTAAAATTTTTTTTTTTTGTAATTTTAGAAAAACACCTCTTCGAAGAAATTTCTTTTATCTTTTTGAGGAAAATTTGGTTTTGAAAAAATTTCATGCTTTCGAAATTTTTTTATTTTACTTTATTTCTTCAAAATTTTTGAAAACAATTTTTTTTATAATTTTCGAAAAACACCCCTTTGAAAAAATGTTTTCTATGTGTCATAGTGGTATTCCATTAACTTTTAGGATTATAGTCAAATACTTACAAATATCTACGCTTTCACAAATAGCAACAATAAACAAATTTCCTCAAAACCAAAAAATTTACTTTTTTTCTAAAAAAATTCTAAACAAACAACGTAATAAATTTAGAATTTTGTGTTCACGAAAAATAGTATTGTTTTTATTGTATTAACTGAAAACCAAAATGTTGCAAAAAATCAAAACAAAACTAAATTATTTTTTTGTGTTCATTCGGTCCATATGTTCCATAAAAAGTTGATATGGTAAATAATATGCAGGGTCTGATACACGCAAATTTCCATTGACCATTATAGTGACAAAATTATCGATCACCAATTCCAACAGGATTTCAAAATCAGAGTTGGAATGAGTTGTTGTGTGGTGTACTTCTGAAAAAAATGAGAAATAAACAAAATAAATCTAAAAATTCGAATTCTAACTTTATCTTGTGTATGTTCTTATTACCTTTGAATTTTTCCAATGAAGCACCATTCATTTTAAATTTTCCAAGAATTTTTTTTATCATTTCGCGTTTCTTTCCTTTTTCATTCGATTCCAACATTTGTTCATAGCCGAAAACATCGTTTGCAAACGCATTCATTTCCATATAGAATTGGTCAAAGAAAGCATTGCTCAATTGAATTGAAACATTATTTTCATAAATACTTAGGACCTTAACTAATGCACCTTGGTACATACCTAACGCAGATATTCATCGCGACCTTGACATCGATACTATTGATGAAACAATACAAAGCGCTAGCAGAAGACACATAAATAGACTATTAAGGCATACAAATCCTATGATGAGAAGACTACCAAATAAAGAAAAATCTACCCAAAGTCGGCTTAACCGTCAAACACCAACAGATCTTGCAAAATCCTTGTAATCAATTGCCATATATGTCATTGTTTGTTAACCACTTGTTTTTAAATAATATGTATATATTTCTTCTAAATGAGCTTGGGGGCATTGGCCCTTCAATATCACTCTCATTCCATCTTTTTGTAAATCAAATTACTTATTGTCTAACGACAGGTGTAATATTTTATGGAAGAAATAAAAAAAAAAAAAAAAAATTTTCATTCGAATCATTTGAAATTTCTGTATACAATACATTTCTGTATCACAATACAAATACAAAAAATTCAAAAAAAGTTGTACACATAAAATGAATGTCGATTCGAAACTTACTTTAATCTAACAATCGAGCAAGTTTTGTTTTGGACAATATTTTGATTTTTTCTTTTTTTTATATGAAGAAAATATTTAAAAGAAATTTTTTTTTGCTAAAAACCTTCCCCTAGTGGATCCCTATAATATGAAAAAAGAACGAATAAAATTGGCCTCGTATCGGCCGAAAAAAATGCGGACGAACGAACATCATTTCATTTTTATATATATAGATAATAGAGTGAGCAGATACAGAATAATATTTTGAAAAATACCTTTAAAAAAAAATTTCTTAAAATTTCAATGGCATGCAGGAAATTTAAATTTTTCGGTTTGTAACTTACTTGTTATTTTTTTCTTTTTTTTAATGACTCCATTATGTATAGCTTCTGTTAATTAACATTTACAACATTTCAAAACATATTTAAAAGGATATTAATTCAATCCTAATATAAATAAAAAAAGATACATAAAGAATGGACACGAAAAATATTCGTCGGGCGAAAGTCTCTCTCTCTCTCTCTCTTAGCTTCACAGTCTATGGTGGACCATAGGTTCATCAATAATCTTCCTTCAATTCAGTCTCTTTCCCTTGCCTCATTTCTCCAATGACGAACGTTCATCGCTTTTAAGTCTGCCTCGATGTCATCAAGCCATCTCTTTCTTGGTCGGCCTCTCTTTCTTCCTCCAATTGGACGCAAAGTGAACACTCTTTTTTGGATTCTTTCGATGGGCATTCTTATTATGTGGCCATTCTATGTAATCCACTGCGCTTTAATAAAACGTGTTACAATTTCACCACCACGGACGAAAATCATGGTAACATAAAATTTTTATAAGCTATCGAAACAATATTTATTTAATTTTTTGTATCATTAAGCGTACTATGTTAAACAAAAAACTCACATCAAATCTCTTTATTATAAATAAGATGGCGCAATTTAGATTTTGACTTCTCTCATTAGGCGATGGACAAAGTTTTTGTTACGGTACCTGCCACTCTCTGCCCATTTATTTTAAACTGCTGCTTATTTTTTTTTTTTAGCAATTTGAATTTAACAATTGCGCAATATTTTTCAATTTGCCGCAATTGTGGACAGTTTGGTGGGTTGTGGTCCTTTCAAACAATATTTACCTCGTAATTTTCCTACCAGTTCATGGCAAGACGCCTATAATGATACGACGCTAAATCGTTCCAGAAAAGATCTGGGTCTGTATGTTGCTTTATGAATGGCAGCAAACGTTTTTGCAAACACTCCTTCATATGCAGGGTCCAGCACTCGAAGTGTAAACAACCTCAGACCGCTCGCGCAGCTGCTGCTAGTCTGCTAGTTGACTAAATGACAGTCCAGAGTATTGTTCACAAGCGCGCGGAAGCATTTTACCGAGAGTAAACGCAAAAAAAGGAAATCAGTAATGGATTTCAAACGTTATAGGGTGATTGCATTAGATTTGGCTGGAAAATCACAACCAGATTTTGTTTATCGCACTATTACTCATTACAATGATACTGGAGGTGGACTGCAACGTCACGTCAAATGCTTAAAAAAAGTGGAGCAGCGACTTGTCCCAATCAAATGGCGAAAGAACTGAAAACATCTGACCATAGCATCCGCCGCATACTTAAAAATGATTTCAAAGTCAAGCCTTAGAAGATCCAAAAGGTGCATGATCTCACACTAAAGCAGGAACAAGTTAGACTTGAGAGACCGAAGGAGTTGCTTCGCTTGGCCTATGAAAAAGTTCTCATTCTACAGGGTGCCGAAATGTTTTCTTTTTATGTCTCTCATATTTTGGGGCTATCCAGAGGTACATATATATCGCGGAAAGCTCTATGATTGATTGCTATGCACTTGGGCATGGCCAGAAGGGATTCTTTCCTTCTTCTTCTATCCAGCTTCTTGACAACCAATGAATGTGAGAAGGCAACAACCCAATGATTGTAAGGTGAGCGTGGACACTTCAAAGTCCACCACTTTCCTGCTTTCGTAAAGCAGGTTGCAATGGGCTAGTGACCCAACCGGAAAAATTAAATTATTAAACAACGGAAACATACGCGCTATGTTCCGACTAGGAGCGATATTATATGGATTATGATGTTGTTCTTAATTAGTTTGTTTATTTTCAATTGCGAATTGCATCTATTGTACATGTATAATTCAGCAAGGAATAAAAAAATTGAAAATAAAAAAATAGAATTAAAAAAAAATAAAAAAAATTTTTTAGAAAAAATAAATAAATTAAGAAATAATCATAGAAAATTTTCAAAATCGACTTGTTTTTGTGTTACGATCTAGAAAGTTTATATGTAAACTACTTTGGCTATTCTCTGCAGATCACTTTTGAGTGCGTCAGTTCTTGTGTATGTCTGTGTGTGCTAAATTAATTAAGTGGACTTTATAGTAATGATTTGTTATTTGTACGCCACGCGTTGAATTATTTGTGGAGCGGCGAATAAAAGGCAAAGAACCTCTAGTAAAAATTGTCATATATTCAAAGGAATGTCGCACAAAACCACAGTTTTATGGCCATTGCCATATGCCCTATATATTTTTCTATCAACTATAAGTATGGCAATACTCAACTGCACATGTGTGTGTGTGTATCTGCGTCTATAAACGTTTTTTTCTTTTTGTACTTATGTATAGATGTATGTGTGTATACTTTGTATAAAATGAGCAATTTGTGTGTTCCATAACTAAATCACCCGCACACTATGACGGCTGATTATTTTTAGGATATAACACACATGCGAACATAAAAATGTTTATGCATCTTTTGCTTTGTTTTGAAATTCCTATGATGCCTCCTCGATGGACATCAACAACAGGCTTTCAACACCCAAAAGTCATAGTGATGCGATATAAATTTGCCAACAGCAGCGGGAATTCGAATAACTAAATATATATATTTTTATTTATTTTTTCTTTTAAATTTAAGATTTCTACTACTTATATCGGACGTGTGCGATTTGCGTAGTTTGGCTACGCACACGCATTAAATGAATGCACATATGTATGTATGTATGCAAATAAGTACACACCCTGTAGGTAGGCCCGCTAATGCAGAAAATGTGCGCTACTGTGAGTTTTCCTCATAGTTTTCTCAAGCACTAGGCATAAAAAAATATTTTTGTACTATATATAAATAAATGTATATGTACTTCGAAAAAAAAAAAAAATATTTTGTACTTTTAAAAAAAAATTTTTTAAATAATATATTAAAAAATAAAAAAATAAATAAAAAAAATTTCCAATGAGTTGTTCTATAAAATATAAATAAAACTGGAAAAATTTCAAAATTGTTAACTGCTATGACTTCTCATGCCTTTGTTTTGTTCTTTTTGATAAAAAAAAATATTTAAAAACATTAAAAAAATAAATAATGAAAATTTATAATGAGTTGTTCTATAAAATATAAAAAAAATATAAACTTTTCCAAATTTTTAACTATTATGATTTCTTTTGCCTTTGTTTTGATAGGCTCTTAAAACTGACGCCTAGATGTCATCTTCTTCTTGATTGGCGCGATAACCTATTACGCGATTTTGGCTGAGTTTCTTTCTTGTTCTAACCGACGCCAGTTGGACACACCAAGTGAAGCCAAGTCCTTCTCCACCTGATCTTTCCAACGCAGAGACCTTCCTCTTCCTCTGCTACCATGCATTCGGACCGAGACGTCGAAACCGCTGGATCTTTAATCGCTGCACTAAGTTTATGTCGTCTTAAAGCTCATGTAGCTCATCGTACCATCACTTACGATACTCGAAGTTGCTTAAGGTGCAAAGATCCAAAAATCTTCCGCAGAATATTTCTCTCAAACACTCCAAGAGACGACTCAACGAATGTTGTCATTGTCCCAGCTTCTGTGCTTTAGGGTAGGAGGGGCATGATGAGATCCTTATAAAGTGTTAGTTTTGTTCGTCTGGATGTCAGTAGTAAATACTTCCTAAACGGTACCTTCTATATCATCATTGACATTTGTCAAGTAGAGAGACGCTTAATTTTATACGAAAGTGCAACGTTTTCAAATTATTGAAACCTATTATGAAAATGGTCGATCTTTGCGCACACCCTATCGCGAAATTCGTGATTTTTTTGGTGGAGGTAATAGTCCGAATGAGCCGACAATTCAAAGGTTGATGAAAAAATTTTATGAAACTGATTCCGTCGAGGATAGAAAAAGGATTGGCAGAACGACTGGAGGTTCTGTTGAGAATATTGCAGCTCTAGCGTAAAATGTTGCTGAACAACTTTCAATATCGATATCTCAACCATCTCAAAGCATTCATGAATCGGCGAATTTTACCTGTAAATGTGTAAATAGTGAAACCTGAAAGATTCCAGGAGAATTTTTATTTATTTCATTTTAAAACAAAATTTAGTCGCGCCCTTTGAAAGATAGAGAAAATCTTTAGTTCTGTTCCTATCATTTCTCGAAACCGAAGGAGTACCTATGCTATGTGCCACGTACATCAAACAGCCTGTACAGGAATAACTGGATCTTTGAAATCGTTTCCAGCCGAGGCACTTAATGCCATGCTCTACATGTTACCAATAGACTTATAACTACGGCTAATAGCAACGTGTACCGCCTTCAGAATAAAAGAAGGTGGTTTTCGGAATGCGACGATGTTTGGTCATAATGGGCCTTTTCTTTTCGCCAAGCCAACTGGTACAAACGAGCATATATTGGCGACGCGGGAATAGAGCTGCCTTAATTAAGGCAGTGCGCTTTACCAGTCTAATGAGCTATAGCCATACTCGCTAGCGACGAATCTTGCTTGATAACTTTGTTGTTGCTTTCGCATACAAATTTTTCGTTAAGTTAGTCGAGCATAGAGATAGCGAGCGGGGAAATGGCGAATAAAAGAGGCCTAGTGTTATCTTAGACACCAAAAGGCTTGCTAGCAACTCATCAGATTTCACTATCGCTACCCTAGACTTTAGAGTTTAAGGTAAAGTTCCCCACGCGAAAGGAATGGGATTTGAATTCAGTATTCAAAGAAAATAAAACTACCCTTTATACTGACGAATCCAAAATGGGTTGCTGCGTCGACGACGGTGTATATTCGAAAGTCCTTGAAACTTCCAATCCTTGTCGGCTGGGGAATTGGAATACGATCTTTCAAGCAAAAGTTCTCGGGATAAGGGAAGCTGGCAGTATAATTAGAAACCATCCAAAACAACTATCGGAAGTATGTTTTTTTTCATACAGTCAAGCAGCCATCTTAGCTTTAGCTTTAAAGACACCTGTAATCAATTTAAAAATCGTCAGCCAATGCAAAGAAGAACTTAATGCTTTAGCGCGTACGACAGACATGACTCTCATTTGAGTACCGAGCCATAGGAACATATAGACGGAGAGCTCATGACCAAAAAACCCAACATATTTTCTACTTCTTGAAATTTTGTGTGAGATTAGTTTTTTAATACTAGAATCGATATCCGGCGGGCTGGCTGCTCAATAGCGGTCTTAATTATGCGTTTTTATTTTTTAAAATTGTTAATAAAAAACATTTACTCAACATATTTTATACCACTTGAAATTTTAACAGAATTTCATTTACGGTCTGTATAAAATGAAACGATGGTTGCCAGCCCATTCTCATGGTCCCAAAGTACTGCCAGCCCATGTTGAAAGTGCGTTGATGGAAGCACAAGTCAACATATTTTATACCGGCTGTCTTTTTTACACGACATTGGCAATACAATAAATTGATGAAATGTGTAGAGCCAGCCCATTCTGATGGTCCCATCGCATGGAAAATTTGGAAAATTTCATTCCTGTGAGTGCGAGCGAGACCGACTTACGTGAATGTGGGCGCGCGAGAGAGAGCGTATATTGTTCACATTCTGTCTCTCCGTACAGTCTTGCAAAAATGGGAAGGATGAAAGGTTTGTTCATTAACAAATTAGAGAATGGGATTTTTTTTTTCTTTTTCTTAAAAAAGTTTTTATTTCTAATTTTTTACTCCTTTATTTATTTATTTAATTTATTAAATGAATAGAAAAAAAAACAAAATTAAATTTTTAATTTTCTATGTCAGAAATAGATTCCGAGTCTGAACTGAAATAGTCATTTTCTATTTCTTCAGAGTCTCGCTTTTTTTGTGTACGGTGTAAGTTCTGTGGAGATTGCATCAAATGTGCGTCGTCTTTTTGATGGATCTGCAGCAGTTGTGTCACGTTGACATTCATCATCAGCAGCATTGCTATCCTTATTAATTACATTTTGATAGATGATACCAACCGTATCATGTAGGGTATCTTTCCCGCTGGTTGTTTCGACAAATCTGTCGAAATTATCGGAAGCCACCCCAGTATTTAAATTTGATGCCAACGTAATAGACGGAGAGCTCATGACCAAAAAACCCAACATATTTTATACTTCTTGAAATTTTGTGTGAGATTAGTTTTTTAATACTAGAATCGATATCCGGCGGGCTGGCTGCTCAATAGCGGTCTTAATTATGCGTTTTTATTTTTTAAAATTGTTAATAAAAAACATTTACTCAACATATTTTATACCACTTGAAATTTTAACAGAATTTCATTTACGGTCTGTATAAAATGAAACGATGGTTGCCAGCCCATTCTCATGGTCCCAAAGTACTGCCAGCCCATGTTGAAAGTGCGTTGATGGAAGCACAAGTCAACATATTTTATACCGGCTGTCTTTTTTACACGACATTGGCAATACAATAAATTGATGAAATGTGTAGAGCCAGCCCATTCTGATGGTCCCATCGCATGGAAAATTTGGAAAATTTCATTCCTGTGAGTGCGAGCGAGACCGACTTACGTGAATGTGGGCGCGCGAGAGAGAGCGTATATTGTTCACATTCTGTCTCTCCGTACAGTCTTGTAAAAATGGGAAGGATGAAAGGTTTGTTCATTAAAAAATTAGAGAATGGGATTTTTTTTTCTTTTTCTTAAAAAAGTTTTTATTTCTAATTTTTTACTCCTTTATTTATTTAGTTAATTTATTAAATGAATAGAAAAAAAAACAAAATTAAATTTTTAATTTTCTATGTCAGAAATAGATTCCGAGTCTGAACTGAAATAGTCATTTTCTATTTCTTCAGAGTCTCGCTTTTTTTGTGTACGGTGTAAGTTCTGTGGAGATTGCATCAAATGTGCGTCGTCTTTTTGATGGACCTGCAGCAGTTGTGTCACGTTGACATTCATCATCAGCAGCATTGCTATCCTTATTAATTACATTTTGATAGATGATACCAACCGTATCATGTAGGGTATCTTTCCCGCTGGTTGTTTCGACAAATCTGTCGAAATTATCGGAAGCCACCCCAGTATTTAAATTTGATGCCAACGTAATACCTTCAGGACATTCCTGAGTCCTTTCTATAGGAGAAAAGGCAGCTTCGGTTTCCAGTTCTTCGAGAACATGATAGCTGCAGCAGTGACCGTATTTGTTGAGAATATCGATAACTTTACGGCTGCTGGTTAAACTTTTCATAGCCATTCCCAAGGTAATATGCTTTCCAGGCTTCATATTTCCATTCGTAACCGCGTAGATTGTGTCGGCCGCAATTGAATTGACTTTTCTATATAAGTCTGGGGTATTCTTACGTCGATTTCGGGCACCGCTCAACAACATCACGTAAAAATTTATCAAATCACGGTCGATCATACATTCTCCAGCCAGCAATTCAACTTTACATTCGATGATAAAGGCTTCTTTTCAATATTTAAAATTCTTCTTCGTAAAATGAATGCTGCTTTTTGGAGTATTTCATATTCTTGTAACAGCGAAAAAAGGCCATCATATATTAATTTATTTTTCGGTAAAATTACGTTTTTATTTCTGAAAGCTGAGACTTTAATTTCATCACTGAATTTATCAAGAATTTTATTCAGCAAATGTTGAAGGTTGCATGAACCATCATAACTATAGCCACGGTCTTCGTACAATTTCTTCAATATATCATCGTATATTTCACCCGAGATATTAAAAAGAAGCAACTGCCACGAGCAATGATGTTTTTTTGGATGAACTGATCAATTTCATCATCAGCTTCCTTGTGTAGTTCCCGATTCAGATTAAATTTTGTGTCTGCAGTTGGATTGCTTTTGAATTTATTAAAATATTCAACCGGACAGATTTTGTGATAAAATAAGTGCGGAGGCTCGTTAGAAAGTGACTTAAATAATTCACTATCTCTCACAACATCCAAATATTCTGCCAAGGCTTCAATGAGAATTTTTTTTTCTCCTCTGACAAGTGGTGCCTTACGTCCTTTGGATTTTTTATATTTTTTATTACAAAATGCACAAATATCCTGCTCCACACTTAATGCTGCCTCGGTTAATTTTTCACCTGAAGGTTCTTGTATGGCAGATTGACCTTCCTGATGTGTTTGTTCTATTTCGTGAGCAGAGGAAGTGCTTGATGTCGGTTCATCTGTGAAAATATATTTGAATACAAAAAAAAATTATAATCGGAACTAGTATTATATTCCTTCCCTTATTACAGTAAAATAAATATTTTCATACCTGTTTGAACTGAAATACCCGATGATCTAAGTGCCTTTTTTCATAATACTTTTTCATGACTGATAAGAACATTTTATGGAATTTTATATGATAGCCGTCATCACATTCTGATGCTAGTAAAATAACATCTTTATATTTTAAATTAAATTTTTTCCGAATGTCCAATACTTCCCGGCACTTTTTTAAAGTATGCACGGTACAAGCAAGGAGTTTATCATTTGTACTTTTACTGTTACAAAAAATGCACTTGATGGAAGATTCTATTTTAAATAACAAGTAAGAAAATCGAACGAAACGTTAAAATTTACGTCTTTACTAGCCAACACTGTGGAAAGAACTAACTATACATGACGTCGTACTTTGGGTCCGGAAACTGTTGTCTTTGAATACCGCCCCTATTGTATTGCAGGCAGATGGCGACTTATGAATCACCATTCAAAATTCCTAGTGAAAAAGTAGAGCCAGCGCGTGCGAGAGAGACAGTATATAAACGATATACGCTCTCTCTCGCGCGCCCACATTCACGCAAGTCGGTCTCGCTCGCACTCACAGGAATGGAATTTTCCAAATTTTCCATGTGATGGGACCATCAGAATGGGCTGGCTCTACACATTTCATCAATTTATTGTATTGCCAATGTCGTGTAAAAAAGACAGCCGGTATAAAATATGTTGACTTGTGCTTCCATCAACGCACTTTCAACATGGGCTGGCAGTACTTTGGGACCATGAGAATGGGCTGGCAACCATCGTTTCATTTTATACAGACCGTAAATGAAATTCTGTTAAAATTTCAAGTGGTATAAAATATGTTGAGTAAATGTTTTTTATTAACAATTTTAAAAAATAAAAACGCATAATTAAGACCGCTATTGAGCAGCCAGCCCGCCGGATATCGATTCTAGTATTAAAAAACTAGTCTCACACAAAATTTCAAGAAGTATAAAATATGTTGGGTTTTTTGGTCATGAGCTCCTAGACTATTAGGCACTAATCCAGTGAAAGATATAATTATTGGAATTATGTTCACTTCCCTCGCTTTGTTTTTTTTTCCTTGTTCACTCCTCTCGGGAGCATAGGGCCTCGTCAAGACTCTTCCATCGTATATGGTTCTGTGCTGTTGTTTTTACACCGTCCCTTGAGATGTCTGCATCTGCTAGTTCGCCCAGCATCGACCTTCTCCAAGTGTTTGGTCGGCCGCGACCTCTGCTCCCTTGCGGGTTCCAGTCTGATTCCATTCTCGTGATGCTATCTGGAGGTTTTCTCAATGTGTGCCCTATCCATCGCCACATTCTGCATTTGATTTGCCTCGCATATGGCTAAAACTGTATACTTTGATATTTTAGTGGAGTACGCGTTTTGGATGTTGCGATTAAGAGGCGGCACCGCTGTATCAAGTACTTCGATTGTTTTATTTGCCTTTTCGAACAAGTTGATGTCAGGTTTGTTGGCAGCTGCGGTTTGATCTGTGGATATAAATCTCTTCCAGTAGCGTTTAAAATTTTCATTTTCCAATATTGCCTTTGGTTCATATTTAAAATATAAGACTTGTTCTTGTAAGAGACCATGTTTTAACGCAAGTTATTGGTGGAGGATCTTTGCTACACTGTTATGTTTCATGACATATTCAAGGGGGGCAAGTAAGCACTTGAGACTTCTTATGGTTAAGAGTTAGTGCATTGTTAATGGGGCATAAATTTTGGTGTATTTTAAGAATACAGTCATCTATTTCATTGAGTTTGCAAGATCGATAAATCTGGACAACATCTGCATGCATCTGAGAATGAATTTCGTTTAAGGTTGCTGGTAAGTCGTTAATGTCCAAAGAGAAGAAGATAACCAAGTATTGATCCATGCGGAACTTCCCTATGCAATTCTAAAAGAGGTGATGTCAGTGGCCCACTATAGACAGCTTTTGACCTATTTTTTAGAAAAGTGGCAATTAACTGCATAGAAGTAGGGGAAAGCTCAAAAATTTTGTCAAGTTTTTTTCAATAAGATACTGTGCTTAACTGAGCCGATTGCCTCTGTGCGGCCGAGTAGGGTAAGAAAAGTGACTTTTTCTTCGTCAATGAACTCACGAATATCTCCGTAGTTATACATTTATGTCTTTTTCGAAAACCGTTTGCCGTTTGTGTAACAAAGAGTTTTAGGAAAGAAAAGCGTCATTACTCTGTCTAGTTGCATTAAATCTTGCCCGCCAACGTTCATCCAGAACTGCTCATATTATCTAATATATGCGCTTTTGAGGCCAACACTAAGTTTCCTGTGATTTCAGAGCGAGTCTCGGGCAAAATGAACTCAATACGCTGAAGCTGTTCAGATTACTTCATTTGCTCTTCCTTCCTCCTCAAATTGTGAAAACTATTGAAATGGTACTAGTTTTTTTATTATTTATTCTATTTTTGCTGGTTTCATTTTTCCCGCAAGGTATTCATGGACTCACGTATGTATGCATTTGTGTACACAAAATATGGCTTTACTCCCACTCTTTTATTTTTCATGTCAGCAAACAAGAGCTGATAAGCTAATTTTATGCCTATAGATTTTATTTCAGTTTAAACTGGCCTACACGTGTGGTTGTACTTGAATAGAAACAATAAATTGGCAATGAACTTAAGTTTTTCTTGCACTACATTCGCTAGACAAAAAGGGTGGTTCATACTAGGCATGTGAGTGTTACTAGCAGATGAAATTTTGATTAAGCACTCAATTTTATAAGTACACTAGCGTACCCTCGCCCGCTTCGCTAGACGATAAATTCAATGATTTGCTGAAAGAGAATAAAATTAATACGAAACAAAGCAAATTCTTTGATACAATTTCATTCGAACTTTATTGTAACACTTTTTGGTAGACAACGTTTTTGGTTTTTTCATCTTTCGCGTGAATAATGACGATGGTTTGCCAACTCGTGAGCAAGCTACATACAATTGTCCATGAGAAAAAATTGGGTATTCTAAATTAATACCGCACATTTGTAGATACTGTCCTTGCGCCTTATTAATTCTCATAGCGAAGGCAAGGCGAATAGGGAACTGCAAACGTTTGAAATCGAATGGTAAATCCGCCGGAATCAGTGGAATTCAGGGTATCAAAATGTCTTCTCCTTTGTACTTCCCTTTCAAAATTGTTGCTTCGATAACGTTACCCATTAGCTTCTTCACAGCGAGTCTGGTACCGTTGCAAAGTCGGGGCACATTACTATTGCGCAGCATAATAATCGGTGCTCCAATTTTTAATCGTAAATTATGAGGTGGTAAGCCTGGCAAATCGAGTGAGTTTAAGAATTCAGTTGGATAATTTACGACCTCATCTTGATCAGTAATAGTGTCTATTGACTTATACGCAACTATGTCAATAGGTATTTGATCTAAAATAGCTGAATTTATATCATTGACGTCCTTATTTTTCCCAGCTAAAATTGCTCTTTCGCTGAGTCAATCATGGTTTTTGTAATGTTGAACTATGTTTGGAAATACACTCTGTATCAATGCCTTTTTAGACTGTGCAAAAGTGCAGAAATTGTTAGGCAATGTTATCATTCCTGTTGTTTTTGAAAAAAGGTTTATTTTTTTTGGTTAAAAAGTGTTTTTTGAAGTTTTGAAAAACACTTCGCTCTAACAAATTTCTTCTCAGTTAATTGCTGAAAATTAAATATTTTGAAAAAACTATTTTTTTTAATTTAACGTTTTTGAGAAAATTTTGTTCTTGAAAAAATTTCATACTTTTGTAAAAGTTTAAATTGATTTGTTAAAAAAAATTTTTTCCGCTTTGAAAAACACCCCCTCGAAAAAATGTATTCTCTATTAATAGTGGAATATGAAATGCTTTGAAAACACCATTTTTTTTTTAATTTTGTTTGGTTTTCAGAAAATTTTGTTTTGAAAAAATTTCATACCCTTGAAAAAGTTTTATTTTATTTTATTTGTTTAAAATTTTTTTTTTTTGTAATTTTAGAAAAACACCTCTTCGAAGAAATTTCTTTTATCTTTTTGAGGAAAATTTGGTTTTAAAAAATTTCATGCTTTCGAAATTTTTTTATTTTACTTTATTTCTTCAAAATTTTTGAAAACAATTTTTTTTATAATTTTCGAAAAACACCCCTTTGAAAAAATGTTTTCTATGTGTCATAGTGGTATTCCATTAACTTTTAGGATTATAGTCAAATACTTACAAATATCTACGCTTTCACAAATAGCAACAATAAACAAATTTCCTCAAAACCAAAAAATTTACTTTTTTTCTAAAAAAATTCTAAACAAACAACGTAATAAATTTAGAATTTTGTGTTCACGAAAAATAGTATTGTTTTTATTGTATTAACTGAAAACCAAAATGTTGCAAAAAATCAAAACAAAACTAAATTATTTTTTTGTGTTCATTCGGTCCATATGTTCCATAAAAAGTTGATATGGTAAATAATATGCAGGGTCTGATACACGCAAATTTCCATTGACCATTATAGTGACAAAATTATCGATCACCAATTCCAACAGGATTTCAAAATCAGAGTTGGAATGAGTTGTTGTGTGGTGTACTTCTGAAAAAAATGAGAAATAAACAAAATAAATCTAAAAATTCGAATTCTAACTTTATCTTGTGTATGTTCTTATTACCTTTGAATTTTTCCAATGAAGCACCATTCATTTTAAATTTTCCAAGAATTTTTTTTATCATTTCGCGTTTCTTTCCTTTTTCATTCGATTCCAACATTTGTTCATAGCCGAAAACATCGTTTGCAAACGCATTCATTTCCATATAGAATTGGTCAAAGAAAGCATTGCTCAATTGAATTGAAACATTATTTTCATAAATACTTAGGACCTTAACTAATGCACCTTGGTACATACCTAACGCAGATATTCATCGCGACCTTGACATCGATACTATTGATGAAACAATACAAAGCGCTAGCAGAAGACACATAAATAGACTATTAAGGCATACAAATCCTATGATGAGAAGACTACCAAATAAAGAAAAATCTACCCAAAGTCGGCTTAACCGTCAAACACCAACAGATCTTGCAAAATCCTTGTAATCAATTGCCATATATGTCATTGTTTGTTAACCACTTGTTTTTAAATAATATGTATATATTTCTTCTAAATGAGCTTGGGGGCATTGGCCCTTCAATATCACTCTCATTCCATCTTTTTGTAAATCAAATTACTTATTGTCTAACGACAGGTGTAATATTTTATGGAAGAAATAAAAAAAAAAAAAAAAAATTTTCATTCGAATCATTTGAAATTTCTGTATACAATACATTTCTGTATCACAATACAAATACAAAAAATTCAAAAAAAGTTGTACACATAAAATGAATGTCGATTCGAAACTTACTTTAATCTAACAATCGAGCAAGTTTTGTTTTGGACAATATTTTGATTTTTTCTTTTTTTTATATGAAGAAAATATTTAAAAGAAATTTTTTTTTGCTAAAAACCTTCCCCTAGTGGATCCCTATAATATGAAAAAAGAACGAATAAAATTGGCCTCGTATCGGCCGAAAAAAATGCGGACGAACGAACATCATTTCATTTTTATATATATAGATATATACTTAAGATAAAATAATTTTGATATACGAGTATTCAACTGGAATATGAGGTTAGTTTGAATCGATTTCGCATTCTTGCGCACCAAATGTAAAATTCTCATTTGAGCTATTTAGAGCTGAAAAATTAAGTTTATGAGTCGAAAATTTGGAAAGTATAATATTTGAAAATATCGGAAAAGTCTTTCAGATCCAATTAACTTAATCTGAAAAATTAGCTTATACAAGCCAATTAATACTGCACGTAAACTATTGAATACTTCACAATTGCAGATTATTTCGCTTTGGTTATCGGATCACTTATGGTAAATAGGCCGATACTCCTTAAAGCCACTTATAAATAAACCTTTAAAGATAAGCAATATTTTTCAATTTTTTGGCTTCAGCGTACGGCCCTTGTGCACAGCAGTCAGTCATCGTAATCGAAGATTGCCTGCTGTTCCAAAGAAATGGATTCGATTCCGATTTCCCAACAAACCAAAAAAAAAAAAAAAAACAAAAGAAAAAATGTTTTCTTAAGAGTTGTTATGCAGTCATTCTACGATCAGCTCCTCGATCGTTTTATAAAAATTATCTGGTGTTTGGTAAGGTAGAAATAGCCAAAGTACTCGTTTTATTGTGCGTTGGCGAAAGAATTAGCGTATTAATTTTTTCGAGTTTAAATTCGGTATATTTTTAAATTTGATGGTAAAAAGTAACTAATAAGAAATTAAAAAAATTTTTTAAATTAATTTTTATATAAAAAAGTAAAATTTTATTAAAGTGTATATTAAACTTTAATTAAATAAATTTTTATTAAAAAAAAAAAGTTTTTTAATGAATTTTTATTTTTTAGTTTTACTATAAAATAACTTTTTTTGTCAACAATTTTACTTGAACGTAAATAATAAATAGTTAAAAATAAAAAAGAAAAATAAAGAATGATTCACCATTTTTTGTTCAATAATCACATTGGAATTACTCTTTCAAAGAATTTGGGTTACAAGTTTTTGTGATTGAAAAGTTTAATGAATATTTTTTGATTTTTATTTTTTTTTTATTTTTTTTTATTGAAAACTAGCTGACCCGTCAGACTTCGTTCTGTTAAATAGATTTTGAATGTGGTAGTTTATATTTCGACCTTAAGACGTTTTTACTCTGCTGACCCTCACACACCGCCCTATCATCATGGTGACAGTTCTGTTCAGGAAAATTAAAGGAAAGGGTCAGTTCGGGTGACCTAAGTATCTTCGCTTCTACGAACTTTGGCCACCCTTTTGGGACCCACTAAAAACCCCGACTGGGATGTTTGCCAGAGGGCTTCAAATTAAGAGGAGAACTTAAGGTTCAAACCTGATTGAAAAATAATCTAAAGGGATAGTGGGAACCTAAAGGTGACAAATATTTATAAAGTGGGTGCTTCAATGATAACACATAGAGATAATTGATTATTTATTATTATTATTATTAACATAGGGTTAATAACCGATATAATAAATAATAATGAAATAAAACGTATATAAGTATTTACGGCGGCCGCCGTAGCCGAATGGGTTGGTGCGTGATTACCATTCGGAATTCACAGAGAGGTCGTTGGTTCGAATCTCGGTGAAAGCAAAAGTTAATAAAAACATTTTTCTAATACCGGTCGCCCCTCGGCAGGCAATGGCAAACCTCCGAGTGTATTTCTGCCATGAAAAAACTCCTCATAAAAATATCTGCCGCTCGGAGTCGGTTTGAAACTGTAGATCCCTCCATTTGTGGAATAACATCAAGACGCACACCACAAATAGGAGGAGGAGCTCGGCCAAACACCTAACAGAAGTGTACGCGCCAATTATTTATTTTTATTTTTAAGTATTTTCAGTAATCGCTTAATTGTAAATCAAGTGAATCATAATTATTAACAAAAATCTGTTTTATTTTTATTGTAGTGCTTTATGATATACAATGTTTTTTGTTTGATTACCTGGTGAATATGCAAACAATCGAGCACATACAATTGACCATGTGAGAAACATGGGTTTTCTAGATTAATTAATAATGTTTATCTTCTGTTCTTCTTAAAATATGTTTATCTTATTTTATTCTTAAAATAAGTTTGGATTTGTTCAGTCTTGCATGATTATTCTTAGAATTTACTTACCTATTTTTATTTATTATTTGTGAATGAAATCATTCTTTAACTCGTTCTGAAACATAAACAAAAGAAATAATATTGCGAGACCTATCAAATCTTACATTTTTTGCCTTTTCAATTTGATCGGGTTCACGATATTATCACTTTTGTGTGAACGCATTAGATTCTCCAACGCAAACACGCACACACACACGAACGCGCAATATTTGTATGGGAAAAAGAAAAGGGCTGTTTTAGGGTTTTGCCGGAAATTATTCGAACTTTTCTCGCCGTAAAAACTATCCTTGGACTTTAAGGAATATTAAAAAAAAAGAATTGTTAAGATTGGTCCATGCGTTGTTGATTTGTGAATAAAATACAATTTTTTAGGAAATTTTAGGCCTCGGCGGCACACCTCCATCCGATGGTCCAAATCTTCGATGGCGCTAAGGCATAATTAGCTCTTGAATTGTGGCTGGCTTATCGACGTACACCTTTTCTTTCAAATAACCCCAAAGAAAGAAGTCCAACGGTGTCAAATCACATGATCTTGGCGGCCAATTGACATCGCCGCGACGTGAGATTATTCGCCCATCAAATTTTTCGCGCAAAAGAGCCATTGTTTCGTTAGCTGTGTGACAAGTGGCACCGTCCTGCTGAAACCACATATCGTCCACATCCATATCTTCCAATTCGGACCATAAAAAGTTCGTTATCATCTCACGATAGGGAACACTATTCACAATAACTGCCTGACGGGCCTCATTTTGGAAAAAATACGGCCGAATGATACCGTCCGCCCATAAACCGCACCAAAAAGTGACTCTTTGTCGGTGCACTGGTTTTTCGGCAATCACTCTTGGATTATCATTCGCCCAAATGCGGCAATTCTGCTTATTGACGAATCCACTGATTTGAAAATGTGCCTCATCACTGAAGATGATTTTCTTCGAAAATTGGTCATTCACTGTTGCCATTTCCTGCCACTATTCTGACCATTGACGACGCTTGAAATGTTCAAAAGGTTTTAGTTCATGAGTCAATTGCACCTTGTAAGCGTGTAAATGCAAGTCTTTATGCATAATGATCATCAACGACGAGCGTGAGAGGTGGAATTGTTGGGCACGACGACGAGTTGAGGTGGACGGCTCCTCAACCACACTATCGCGAACAGCAGCAATATTTTCTGCAGTACGAGCTGTACGAGCATGGACTAGTGTTTTCACATCTCCTACATACCCCGTTTGCTCAAACTTTTGCACAATTTTTCCGATTGTACGCACATTTGGACAATTTTGATTTGAACGCCCGTTTTCATAATAAGCCTGAATAACTTTAACACGTTGCTCGATTGTGTATCTTTCCATGTTTCAAATTGAGTTAGTCTGAAATTGAAAAATGTCAAATGAAATGTAAGAAAAAGCTTGACGTTTAGGTGTGGTTTACATTCAATATCGGCAGAGCTACGCTGCGATCGGGCGCAACGCGAGCCATGTGGGATCGATACAGAGAGCTGAAAAAGGAAGAGAGACGTATTATCCGACAGAAGAAACGAGAGGCCGAAATACGTGAGTGCGAAGAGCTTGAGATGCTGGCCAACAGGAACAACGCCCGAAAATTCTACCAGAAAGTTCGGCGGCTTACAGAAGGTTTTAAGACCGGGGCGTTTTCCTGTAAGAACAAAGACGGCGATCTGGTGACTGACGTACAGAGCAATCTTAAATTATGGAGGGAACACTTCTCGAACCTGTTAAACAGTGACAGCTGCGCATGTCGTAGAGAATGTGAAGATCCCGATATCCCAATCGATGACGACGGAATTGTAGTTCCGTTACCCGACCATGACGAGGTGAGAATAGCAATATCACGGCTAAAGAACAACAAAGCCGCGGGCGCCGACGGACTGCCGGCTGAGCTATTCAAACATGGCGGCGAGGAGCTGGTAAGGTGCATGCATCAGCTCCTATGCAAAATATGGTCGGATGAAAGTATGCCTGCCGATTGGAATTTAAGTGTGCTCTGCCCAATCCATAAGAAGGGCGATCCTGCAATTTGTGCCAATTACCGCGGGATAAGTCTTCTAAATATCGCCTATAAGGTTCTAGCGAGCGTATTGTGTGAAAGGCTGAAGCCCACCGTCAACCAACTGATTGGACCTTATCAGTGTGGCTTCAGACCTGGAAAGTCTACCATCGACCAAATATTCTCAATACGCCAAATCTTGGAAAAGGCCCATGAAAGGAGAATCGACACACACCACCTTTTCGTCGACTTCAAAGCTGCATTCGACAGTACGGAAAGGAGTTACTTGTATGCCGCGATGTCTGAATTTGGTATCCCCGCAAAACTAATACGGCTATGTAAGATGACGTTGCTCAACACCAGCAGCGCCGTCAGAATTGGGAAGGACCTCTCCGAGCCGTTTGATACCAAACGAGGTTTCAGACAGGGTGACTCGCTGTCGTGTGACTTCTTTAACCTGATGTTGGAGAGCATCGTACGAGCCGCAGAACTTAATCGCTCAGGCACAATTTTTTATAAGAGCGTACAATTGTTGGCGTATGCCGATGATATTGACATCATCGGCCTTAACAATCGCGCTGTTAGTTCTGCCTTCTCCAAACTGGATAAAGAGGCAAAGCGAATGGGTTTGGTGGTGAACGAGGACAAAACGAAGTACCTCCTGTCTTCAAACAAACAGTCGGCGCACTCGCGTATCGGCTCCCACGTCACTGTAGACAGTTATAATTTCGAGGTTGTAAAAGACTTCGTTTATTTAGGAACCAGCATTAACACCGATAACAATGTCAGCCTTGAAATCCAACGTAGAATCTCTCTTGCCAACAAGTGCTACTTCGGACTAAGTAGGCAACTGAGCAGTAAAGTCCTCTCTCGACGAACAAAACTAACACTCTACAAGACTCTCATCATGCCCGTCCTGACGTATGGCGCAGAAGCTTGGACGATGACAACATCCGATGAAGCGACGCTTGGAGTGTTCGAGAGAAAGATTCTGCGTAAGATTTTTGGACCTTTGCACGTTGGCAACGGTGAATATCGCAGACGATGGAACGATGAGCTGTATGAGCTTTACGACGACATAGGCATAGCGCAGCGAATAAAGATCCAGCGGCTACGTTGGCTAGGTCATGTCGTCCGAATGGATACAAACGCTCCGGCTTTGAAAGTATTCGATGCGGTACCAGCTGGTGGTAGCAGAGGAAGAGGAAGGCCTCCTCTGCGTTGGAAAGATCAGGTGGAGAAGGACTTGGCTTCACTTGGTGTGTCCAATTGGCGCCGGTTAGCACGAGAAAGAAACGACTGGCGCGCTTTGTTAAACTCGGCCAAAATCGCGTAAGCGGTTATCGCGCCAATTAAGAAGAACTTCATTAAGGGCGCCAGCGTCCAGCAGCGCCAAAAATGCGCTAAAAGAAAAAGTGTTTGATAACAACAGAAATAAATATAAAAAAATTTTATACATTCTTTATTAGTACTTAGACTTTATAAAAAGATTTATTTTAATATTCCTTTACAAAAATTAGAATATAAAAAATCACGTGACTCAAAGTACAATGAAAAAAGTTGCTCCATGATCTGCATCATTTCTCCTTCAAATGTTGATGGATCTGTAAGAAAATAAAAAAATGTTTGTAAAATAAAGTTGTAGTTATAGACTGTCGAGCCGGATTTTTGAATTTCGAAAAATTTTGAAATTTACGGCATTTAAAAAAAAAAGTATGCATCATAAATGTCTCACTTCATTAATGTTTATAAAATTTTTTAATAAAAATATCAAAAATCATATTTATAGAGAAAACACTTTCGAATATTTAAAAACAACCACATCAAAAAATATTAAAAACTGTATGAGTTATCATGCAGATCGTGCCGGAAACAGTAGATTCGAGAAAAACGAGTTTAAAGTTGCCTAGTTAATGTTAAGTTAAGTTACCAAGTTAATGGGCTGTAGTAGCTATAATATTAGGAATTTCCACATAAAAATTTCACAGTATATTTTTAAGATACTACACTTTCGAAGTATCGAAAAAAATCGATTTTTTTAATTCTGGACGTATGTAACCGCTTAAAAAAAGTATTATAATTTCATACCTATAAAGACTTAACTTGTAACAGAACTTACGGCAATACTTAGTGTATATATATACATGTATTTATATACATATACACGAAAAATTAACATCCTGCTTCTTAGTTTTAAATAAATATATATTTGCTATAAATATATGCATGTATGATACATTTGAACATTGCATATTGTTGTTACGAGTATGAAAATAAGCAGCAGCTGCCTTAAGTCTTAGTTAGAACGTATTTTTGAATTGCCTTATTTGTTTTAATTAATGGAATTTAAATAAACAAAGCAATTTATAGAAATTCGAGGCTTCCATCGTCACATGCATTTTCAAACAAATTATTTTTAACTCAAAATATTACTTGAGTCGTAGTTTTTTGCTTAAAAATAGCCAACCCAAAATAAAATCAAATACCGCAAGTTATTTTGATTGTTTTTATGCGAAAAAAAAGAACAAAGAAAAAACGAATGATTGACTTTGATGCTAATTTATGTATTTTTCATCATTTTTTCACATCAATTGTTTCCAACCATAAAATTAATGATTTTTCATGTTGAAACCGCAGCCACATTCAAAACAAAAATAAGTACTGGCTCATTTTATTTATTTAGCCGAATTGGGCGATGAACTTTTTGAAATTGGTAAACAAGAGTACGCATATATGAAATTGGGCTTAGTCAGATATTCGACCGAGGCGGTTTTACAAGAATATTTACTAAAGTTGCTTTGCACTGATAGGAAAAAACACGGAAAAGTATGTAAAGCCATTTGAAATTGTGGTAAACAAATTAAATAAAAATTAAATATAAAGTAGTCTTTAGTTCACAACTTCAACCGCTACTGAGTGATCGTCTATTACCATTTGCTCTAACAGTCAAGCTGCTATAAAAGATCTATTATTATCAAAATTTTTTTTTTCCCCTTGTTCACTCATCTCGGGAGCATAAGCAAGACAAGACTCTTCCATCGTACACGGTTCTGTGCTGTTGTTTTTGCACCTTCCCATGAGATTTCGGCATCTGCTAGTTCGCGCAGCATCGACCTTCTTCAAGCCTTTTTTGGTTGATCGCGATGTCTGCTCCCAATCGGGTTTCAGTCCAGTGCCATTCTCGTGATGCTATCTGGTGCTTTTCTCAACATAGGACCTATTCTTCGCCACTTTTTGTGTTTAATTTGCCTAAGGATGGGTTCTCCATTCGTTAATCTCCACAGGGCGTCGTTACTGATGGTGTTTGGCCAGAATATTCTACAGATGATGCGAAGGCATATGTTGATGAAGGATTGTAGCCTCTGTCTGATGGTGTTAGAGACCACCCATGTTTCGCTTCCATACACCAATAATGCCTATACGCATGAGCCGAATATTCGTAGTTTAGTGCACGAATAGCACAATCTAAAATATCTGCTATTAAATATTAAAAGGCACCACATCGTACGGTGGTAACCATTGAATGTAGGAGAGTTTTGAACGAGTTGGCTTCGCAATATGAAATACCTACACGTAAAATGGGGCTTTCTTACAGCGACATCTCTGGCAAGTGCGAAGGGGAGGATACACTTTACAAAGGTACAGAAGAATTTGTGGCAAATTCTGGCTAAAAAGATATGCATCCAAGTACTTTTTTTCTAAGAATCAGCTCGTTCGTTTTCATCGAAAAAATAACAAGGCAAATTTGTTTTAAAGTTAATAAAAAGATGTACTTCATCTGTCATGAAATTTATGTGTAAGGTAATAAGGAAAATCTGGCCTAAAGCTGATAAAGTGCCAAATGGCTGACGAACCAGGGAAGCTATCTGTCAGTTAACAAAGCAAATCTGGTATAATATTAAAAAAGAGGCGAATAATAGAAACTATGTATAGCTAACAAGGCGAATCTGGTATAAAATTAATAAAAAGGGAAAAGGATATCTGCCACGAAAGCTACCTGTCAGACAAAACAAGAAAAATCTGGCCTAAAGTTGATGAAGTTCCAAATAGCTGACAAACCACGGAAGCTATCTGTCAGTTAAGAAGTCAGTTAGAAGTTTCAGCCTGTTAATACATCTCGATCGGTTCTAGCCATAATAATATGACATAAACTCAGCACAACATAACATTATTGTTCAATGGATAGTACGTCAATGAGGGACTTTCCACACAGCTCCAGAGCGAGAAGAACGCGAAGAGCTGCGGTGGAGACAAAGATGATTACAAGATTTGACCATCTGAAGTAAAATTGTGAGAGTAAGATTGCTGTTACGTCATGGAGATTGGATATAGAGAGAGAGAGAGAGGTGCATGAAGTGAAAACAAAATGTGTAAAGTGAGGTTAGTTAGATCAGTCTTCAATCAGCTATTGTTCAAACAGCAACGAAGTAAAATGAGTAGTGCCTGCGTGAATGTTTTCGTATATTATCATTATAATTTCAGGTTTTGCCGACCTCTGTTATAAACGTTAGCAAATCTGTTGATTCCTTCAAAATTGCTGGGAACCGGTTAAAAGTTTGAGGTTGGTCACATCTTCTGTGCGTGTTATTACCAATGTTTTCATAAGTATTTTATCGAATTTCGGCCTTAACAACCGCACTGTTAGTTATCCAAACTGGATAAATAAGCAAACCGAATGGGTCTGGTGGTGAACAAAATGAAGTACCTGCTGTCACCAAGCAAACAGTCGGCGGAATCGCGTATCGGCACCAACGTCACGTTGACAGTTATGATTTCGAGGTTGTAAAAGACTTCGTTTAACCAGGAACCAGCATTAACACTGATAGCAAAGTCAGCCTGGAAATCCAATTGAGAATCTCTCTTACCAATAAGTGCTACTTTGAACTAAGTAGGTAATTGAGTAGTAGAGTTCTTTCTCGACGAACGAACAGAACTAACACTCTACAAGACTCTCATCATGCCCATCCTAATGTATGGCGCAGAGTCTTGGACAATGACAGTATCCGATAAGGCGTCCCTTGGAGTGTTTGAGAGAAATATTATACGGAATATTTTTGGACCTTTGCACGTTGGCAACGGCGAATACGACGAACTTTATGCGTTTTACGACGACATAGACATAGCGCAGCGAATAAAGAGCCAGCGGATACGCTGACTGTTGTCCGAATGTATACAAACGCTCCGGCTCTGAAAGTATTCGAAGCGGTATCAGCTGGTGGTAGTAGAGGAAGAGAAAGGCCACCTTTGCATCGGAAAGATCAGGTGGAAAGAAATAAACTCGGCCAAAATCGCGTGTGCAGTTATCGAGCCAATCAAGAAGATTTCAAATGATTAGACACCTTGAGTAAGCGAATATCATAAGCAAACTCAATGGCTCAATTTTAGGGTGAGGTAAAAATTACCAAGAGTTTTGCCTTCAGTGTCCATAAAATGAACTAAACAACCTAGATTAGCCTCCGTACATTCTGTATTCGCTGGCAGTTTAAGCCTTTTCTAATCTATTCTACTATTTTGGGTTGGCTGAAAACTATTTAAGGTTACTACCAAATATATATCCTTGTTTTTATTTCGATTTACTGTTGTCAATGTTTTGATTTGTCTTAAACGACTATCTTATAAGGTTTACTCCGGAAAATGGTTACTTCATACGCAAAATGAGACTAGTCTTAGGAGCTCCCGCTAGTTTGTATAATTAAAAATTTTCTTAAATAAATTATATCGTAAGACTAAGCGGAAGCATAATTATTTTTATATCGAGCTATGTGCCTGTATGTTCCCCGGTGGCACAAAATTAATCATCCAATTTTGTTTTTGAATGACTTTTTTACCAAAAACAAAAATAAAAAAAATTATTTTCAGTGATGGAAATCTTTTTTTTGACTTTTACTGCTTGTCTGTTTGTATACCGCAGCCGTCTACTGAAAAAGTGTCAAATATGACTACAGCCTACAGTCACTTACACTCTTTTTGGGTGTTTGGCCGATCTCCTTCTCCTATTTGTAGTGTGCGTCTTGATGTTGAGGGGCGGGCCTACAGCTTTAAGCTTACTCTGAATGGTAGATGAATTTTATGACGAGCTTTTTCATGGCAGTAATACACTCGGTGGTTTGCCACTGCCCTCCAAGGGGGGCTCCCGCAAATAGAAAAAAAAATCTTTTTGTATTATTTGGTATTTCATGCACGGAGACTTGACCTGTGCGCTCCCGAATGGTTTGTCACACACCAACTCATTAGGCTACGGCGCCCGTCGTCGTGACTCATATAATTGACTAAATTATAAATCTTCCGATAGGGTGAATAATTTTGCGCCACCTTGTATATACATATACAAATTCCTGCAAAGTTCGCTAATCGTGCATATTTGTATTTTATTGTTTTCGTAACACAGAAAAGTACAATAATTAGGAAATTCCTAAACTATCGACCTTGCCAAGAATACTCAAACAAATATTTTATTAAAAAGAAAGAAGTTTTTGTTTTGCAAACTCAAATACTTTGTAAAATGTTATTAACTTATCTATTTTTAAAACGTTTTTGATCTAATAAATAGTTGATGGAAATCAAGCGAAGAACACACAGCGCTTAGATTGCAGCCCCCACTCAGATTTCAAAAGCCGTTGCGTTAATTTAGTTTAATTTGGCTGAGCTTCTGGTGACTTTCTTATTATTGGCTGAATTTTTCTATGTATGTAAGTATGTATATAATCGAGTGTACGTATAAAAATAATTTCGTATTATTTATTTTATGAGTGTGGGTGTGTGCGTTTGCCTCAAAAGTTCAATGGCCTCACTGCTGCGACAGTCGTTTAATTGCTAGTTTATTGCACTGTTGTTGTCGACGGCTTAGACGTCGTGCGATTGTGTGGTTGGCCATACGTACATATGTATGTACAGATAATAAATATCAGACTAGTGATTTTTGTTTAGCAAAAAACTATAGTTCCATTTTTAATATTCGCTAAATAGTCCGCTATAAAATACGAATTTGCAAAAATGAGAAAAAAAGGCGAGTGATAAGCGAAACGCTTTGGGACTGCAAACGTCAATCGGTTGAGTGCTAGGAAATTCATATTTGGTTGCTTATGTGCTTAGTAAATCTTGACACATAATGTACATATGTACATACGTACAGATACTATTTACATACACATACAAACAAACATGCTCGTACGGTGCCTTAAAACTTAGTATCTGCATTATTTGTCGTGCAATAATTTGAATTGCACAGGTCGACAAGAAATTTTACCAGAAAGCAGGGTATAATTTTCAAAAGGTTTTCAACATACTGAATCCCAATCAGAGATCATAATAGTAGAAGAGCCAGTGACATTTTTTCGATATTATTTAGTTAACGCCAACTTTGACAGAGCGTTACCGGAGGTATGTTGAGTGGTCAGCCGAGAGATGAGACTCTGATCACTGATCTATTCACTGAGTCTCTAATAGCCAACAACTATCAGGAAAGTATTTGCATATCAAACAGTCGCTACCAAAAAGGGGTGGCAGAACACCCCTAATGTGTTGTGGGAACAATGCAATTTGTATTCCGACATACTTCCTGTTCTTTATAGGTTTGATACACTATTTCCCAAGCCCATTCTAGAACTCTCAAGTTCTTACTAACGAAAGTACGGTCTGGAAAAATAATTCAATCACCTTCAAATCTGGAGTCCAGGTATGGTATACTGATGAGATATGTGTGAGGGAATATCTCCGACATGACAAATTAGAGGGACCCATATTTACATACTTTCAGATAGTCAGGCGGCTTTGAAAGCTCTTCTATCAGCTGTAATCACCTCAAAAACGTTATATGACTGCCTGAACCTTCTCAATATGTTAGGGAACTTCAACACAGTATTATTAGGCTGGGTTCCTGGACACGAGCAACATGAGAGAAATGAAATAGCGGACCATCTAGCTAACGTTCCAACGAAAGTCGGTTTTACGTTACCGGAACGACCTGGATTTATATCCGGTCAAGGACTGTCACTCCAGCAGCATTCCCCGTACATGTATGGGGAATGTTTATGCTGTTACAACAACAACAACAACAACCATCTAGCTAAAACTGGGGCAAACATGCCTCTAATTGTGGTCTTACAAAGGCCATATTAATTGTTTTTTTTTTGCGGTGAGGTTGGGTGAAAAATGCCTACGCACCATATAATAACCGTCGCTACTACGTTTGTGGTGATTCCACTAAAAATATACCTTCTATACTCTTGAATTTTTTCCTTCACCCCGGGACTGCTTCCGCATTGCTTCGAGGTAGAGAGCCAAGACGGCGTCCTAAGAAAGACACTTACTTACTCACCCTGTGTCCAGGGTCGCCTGTTTTAAGAAACCTATGCTCAATGCTCTTCAGCAAAAGTTTCCATTTCATGCTTCTTTTTTCGGATAATATCCTCTACAAAGTTTGCGACACCATTCCATTTTCGACGATCATCATTTTCTCGATTACTTCTTCAGGTATAAATACACCAATAGCTCGTGGCAGAGCTGTTCTCTCTGTGTTCGACCTCACGCATAGGGAAGAAGATATGCTCTGCATCATCGTATTCAGTATCTCCATAAATGCAATTTGGTGGGCTCACCACAAATACTTGGGAAAGGACCCGTGTCCGTAAAAAAATTGTCTGAGGTAAAAGTTAACTTTACCGCGCTTTCTTTCTACCCACTTTTTTAAATCGGGTATTAGTCTCGCTGTCCATCTACCGTACCATTCAGAGTTCCATCTTTCCTGCCAAAGTGTGAGCGTTTGAATTCTAATATCGGAAAAGCGTGATACTGGGATTCCTGTTCTGTATGAAGAAGCGCGCAGATGCGTTGCACAGGTTGTAGAGTTTTCCGCCGGCATTGCACTCTAAGCGAATCTGCCATATTTCGCATCCGTATAAGAGAACCGAGTTCGTCGTGTGCATTAAAAGTTTTCGCTTGTTCTGCGTTGGACCTCCAAGGTTTGCCATGAGCTTACTTAACATGCCGCTTACTTTGGTAGCTCTTGTGGCAGCATGTTTTATGTGCGCCCAGTAAGTTAGCCTCGTGTCTAGTTGCACTTCTTGGTATTTGACCACTCTTTTTGTTGATAAAGTGGCATCGAGTACTTGTCTGTTGGTTAGAAGGATTAGCTCTGATTTCTCTGTGGCCAGCTTTAAGCCATAGTCTTCTAGCCATGTCTCGGACTCGGATCATCACCTGATTTACCTTCCTTTCGGCTTCCGAGTATTGATCCTTGGGCCGCACCTGCTGTTATTTGTTTAGTCTTGCATCCTTCTCGCGTTTCGTATAAGAACACGCGATTGCTTAGATAGCTACGAATAATCTTCAATAGATCAATAGATTCAATAGGGACCTTGAATTTTACCGGCAGTAGCCTAATAATAATAATTATTATTATTTAATAATAGTTTTAAAGGTTCAATTTTTCGAACATTACTCGACAATACATACAACACATTTCAATGCAATTAATCATTTCGATACATCGATACATCTTCGGTTGCGTCCCAATCGGTGTCATCTGCATCAGCGTCTGGTGAATTTAGATTACGAGATGCTTTTTAATTCATGTCTGCAAAATTAAAACACTTTGTTTAGAAATTTTAATACTTAAAGATATAAAAGCAAAACAAAGATTAAAAATATATGCTCTCTGATTTTTGTATCTGTTACGCATATGGAATATGGAATATTGATATTGATTGATATTAGAGTATTAATTCTTGTATTATTTAGTTTGAAAATACTTCACAATACTAAATCCAACAAATTCTCATATCTAATTCAGGCAAAATATTGCGAAATAACAAGCGCGTAAGAGAAACAGTGTACACATTTTCAAACGCTCAAAATTATCAGTTAATATTATAAACGTAATATTTGTCGTACCAAATAAAAACCTTTGGAAATCAGCATAGGAATCAGCATAGCAACGTCGGTACCAGAGCTGCGCAAATTTGTTTCACCTCACACAGCTGTGTTTACAGTTGCTATGAGGGATTTTGTATGTACATTAGCAATATTGTTTGAGCAACAGTTTCAATGAATAACGGTAACTTATCATAGTTTTAAATCCAGTAGAAGCTCATCCATTGAGTGCTCGAGCATTTCCCTGCAGGGAAAAATTAAGTATTTCACTGTTTTCGTAGTTTCACGTGTATTGTCTTACTGTCTACCTAATATTTCACTGCACCTGAGACCTCTTCCTGTGACGGTCAGTTATATGTGCATACACACATAAATACATATGTATGTATGCACATACATACATTTGTTTTGTTCGCCTTCCTCTTTATTGCCTATCTGCGACGGTCTTTCCGACTTGGCTCACCTTACTTCACTTGAAATTTATCTGAAGATATCGATGTAGACTGGCAGTTGCTCATTCTGTGAAACTGTTCTTTGTCAACCAAACGCCAGTAAATATTATCACTTCCTAAGTGCACGTGTTTTAAGTGAATAATAAATATTTTCATCTTCATTTCATAATCTCCTTAATTCGTTTAACAATTCAGATCCAGTCTTACATATTTCCTACGGTTATTTGGTTGGCGGCCGATGACTAATGTGCATAGATTCGTATTTTGGGGCATGAAACATCAAACGATAGAAAAAGCTTTTTCTAATAGCTGGCGACCCTCGGCAGGCAATGGCAAACCTCCGAGTGTATTTCTGCCATGAAAAAGCTCCTCATAAAAAACCATTTGCCGTTTGGAGTCGGCTTGAAACTGTAGGTCCCTACATTTGTGGAATAACAGCAACACGCACACCATAAGTAGGAGGACGAGCTCGGCCAAACACCCATTGTCGCGTATGATCGAAACGAAGGCAAAATTCGCAGACATGAGGCAAAATAAACTAATTAATATTAATATAATTATTATTTGATGCCTTTTTATTATAAATTGTTTTTAAAACCGACCTCCATCTCTGACATCTAAGTGCACCGTTGGCTTCCGCAGCAGTCACTTCGACCTAACCTCATATATATATACAAGGTGAAGTCCAAAATAAACAAGATTGAGCTAAAATAGAAACAACAGGAGCTTTGTTCTGATAACTGCGAGTTTATTGATTCAAAATAGTCCCCACTGGCCTCGATATACTGTTTTGTGCGATCTAAAAGCTTTCCGAAAGAGTGTTTCAGGTCATTGACCGGAATCCGGATAGTCCTTCAGGATGCCGGTACAAGCCTTTTGGGTGGCCTCTATGGATGCAAAACGTTTTTCTTTCATAAATAAATGCAATTTTCCGAATAGGTAGAAGTCACAGGAAGCCATATCAGGCGAATGCGGTGAGTAATTGATGGTTAAAATCCGATTTATAGTCAAAAAATCAGACACAAGAATGGGTCGATGAGATGGTGTATTATCATGCAATAAGTGCCAGCTTTCTCCAGCGCGGTACATTGCACGAAAGCGATTCAACAAATGCTTCAAAACACCAAGATAGAAAATTGCATTGACGGTTTGGCCCGTTGGCACGAACTCCTTGTGAAAAATTCCCATGGAATCGTAAAAACAAATGAACATCGACTTGATTTTTGACTTCTGCAAAGGTGATTTTTTGGGTGGTGGCTTGTCTGGGGCCTTCCATGCGGCACTTTGACGTTTAGTTTCAGGTTCATCATGGAACACCACGTTTCAGCAACAGTTCCAATGTTGTAAAGGAAGTTCTCGTCCTTTCTCGCCTCTTTAATGAGGCCTTTCGAATGTTGGATTCTGAGCAATTTTTGGTCCTCAGTTAACTTGTGCGGAATGAAACGTGCACAGACCTTTCATAAGCGCAAATTATCAGTTAAAATGCGATAAATCGATGTTTTGGAGATATTCAACACCGATTTCATGAATTTCAACGATGATTTCGGTTCATTTTTGATAAATTTACGAACAATTTTGATGGAGTTTTCGGTGATTACTGATTTTCGGCGGCCCGGCCCGTACGTTCATTGTCATTTATGTCCTCACAACCATCTCTGAAACGTGTAAACCACTCATGAACTCTGGCACGAGATAGACAATCTTTTCAATAAACTTTTTTAATCAATTCAAATGTTTTGGTAAAAGTTGTATCCATTTTAAAACAAAATTTGATATTAGCTCTTTGTTCGAAACTCATTTTTGTACCGATGACACAAACATACTGACACTTTAGACGCAATAACTTCGCTTCCACTGAACCGAATGTCACCAACTTTTCACTGGAAGTCAGCTAGGGATGTAACTTCCAACGCATTAAATCATTAAAAAGATGGCGCCATCAAAAACATTTTTATAACGCCAGTCTTGTTTATTTTGGACTTCACCTTATATATAAAATGTACACACACATTGAGAGACCATACTCATACTCGTATTCCTGACCACAGATGTAGTTTGTAGTCAGGCGCATTGAAATTTTGAATGTCTATTTTTAATGGCTACAAAGATATTTGTTGAAATCGTAGGCGCGTGCAATAGATAACGGATTTGTGCTTTGTTCCCATAAGTCACTTACAATCTTATCGCACTTCGTATGATATATCGTACAGCGGTGTGAGTTTTCTAAACAATTTCTACCTCGTATATCAATTACTATTATGAGTTTGTGTGCCCACGTTTTTCGATCAAAATCTTACAAGTATTCTGTAGCTATTAAATATTGTGGTTTGAAGTTTACATAAGGCCTCTTCTTTTCGCCAAGCGCTAGCAATTGCCGAATAGATGAAGCAACTGGTAAAAATAAATATATCTCAAAAACAAAACAAAAAAAAAAAAAATACTCTATGACATCCTTATTTAAGCCGTATGTCAGGATGTGTTCCATATCATTTTGGCGCTGAACATACCGAGAAAGTTGTTGCTCAAAAGCACACCCTTTTAAAAACGAAACATTTTTCCTACAAATTTTGCTTTTTCTACACTTTCACTCAAAATTTGTAGAGTTAGCAACCCAGTGTCTTGCTAAGGGATCCGATTTGTCTAGAGGGCACGAGAAAGCTGCTTACTGAGCAAACCTTCTGTTATTGAATCATGGTTTATGTGTACTTTTGACGAAATAAATAACTTGGCTTGGCTGTAATCTACTTTTAAGCCCTAAATTACTGGGTTCAAATGCAATGTTCAAACCATCAATCACTCTTAGCTCTCGCTCACGAATCTGTAATAAGAAAAGTTGAACAAAAATGCATTAAAAATATTTCGTTTTTATTTACGAAATCATGATTTATATATTGGCCTAAATGGAAATCTTCCAAAAACAGATAAGTTGTTTAGTAAGCGCCCTCAGATATGCTTGCGTACACAAGACTGAAGTGAGAAAAGAGTTTTGGGCGAATGCCAGAATATCGAAAGCGCTGGTCGGTGTGTGTGTACTAATTTTTTTGTTAAACTTCTGAATGTCTATATGTATTAAATATTTGTAATGCAAGGATTTGTTTGTTGAATTATGAAGATAACAGGTTGTAAGTGTGCTCATACATATATTTTTTTTTACCACTTTCCATTAGACTATCGATGACCCTTTTGCTTTGAAGGTAAATAAAGACTTTATTTCATAAATCATTTCAAATTTATCATTTTGAACGCAAACAAACACGAAATTACTTGTGTTACTTAAAAAAGAAAAGAATTCTATGTGTTTTGTTTTTTTGGTTTTTTTGCTTTCCTCAACTATTGATAAATGCCTACTTTATAAGAGGAACATTGCGTCACTTATTTATATCAACTCTTCGCGCCATTATGGCACAATCAAATGCCAGCAACGGGAAGCTGCACGCGTAGATAATTAATTGTAAGTTTAATAGACGCTCATTAAATGAGATTCTCCGCATCACACGTGTACGGAGCTCGTATTCTCATGAAGTGGAACTCAAATGAAAAATGGGGAAGAAAAATATTCAATTGATTCATAGCAACTAAAGTAATTTCTATTTGAAGCAATTCTTGATTGCAAAATACTGTTGAGGGTTAAATTTATTATAGAAAAGGGCACATAAATAAATGAGTTAAATGACAAGACTATTTTGGCTACTTTTGGCTTGATTGTGTTTCATTAAGACCATTCGGTCTCTCCAATTTTTTAGCATTTTAACTTGTAAAGTCGACTTCAATTTGCTAATAAGCGCCGAATATTGGCTTCCAAGCTCTGAAGTGTAGTTGGTTCATCTGCACTCTCTGAGTCCCTTTTATATGATATTCGCGAAATCGTAAAACGCCTTTATACAGATTTATAATATTTAAAAAAATCAGTACATTTCTGTTAAGGGGTTAGGCGTAGTCAGAGGCCCGAAAAAATGAGTATTTTCAATAATTTTTTTTTGCTAGTCAATTGCTTTATTTTACAAAAATAAAAACACAGCATTAATATTTCATGTTTCGACTTGACTTTAGCAAAATATCAACAAATTTATAATTGTAAAAATTATCGCTGTTTGTGTGGAGCCCGTTTCTCCAGAAGTCCTTTGCGGTGATCATCACAAGTCCTTGGAGATTTATCTAAAATCAATCGGACAAGAGTAATTAGTTTTATTAGTAGATAATCTTTTGCCTGATCGAAGCTTTGTTTTGTAAATTAACAATATGGCGGCCTCAGGAATTATTTTTCAGATTTTCGAGAAATAAACCGATAATTAATTGTTTAAAAAAAAATCGAAATTAAAAAAAAATCCTTAGATTTTTTTATGTTTTTTAAAAGGAGTATACATTTTATTGAAATCTACCAAGCAGTTTTTAAGTTACACCAGGTTACAAGTTGATCACCAGTTCAAAAAACATAGTTTTGAGAAAAACGCATTTAAAGTGTTGCTATCTGCTCCGGAGCGCCCTTTGTTAATTGTTGAATAACTCGAAAAGTATTTGTCGGATTCATTTCAAATTTTCACACAATATTTTTAATATAACTATTATACTTTTAGAAAAAAATTTAGGAAAAACAAAATTCGTCTTGGTTCCTGTTTGTGTATATATTCGCCGTATGCAAAACTCCACTAAGCATTTTTCGTAGTGCAGTTATATATTCTCACACATATCATTCGCCTGAGCATGGGGGAAATCCTTGAGTTTTAAGATTTCCGGCACTGAATGTTGGTTGAATTCCTGACAAAATTTGGAAAGCTTAGGTAAATGTATGTCAGTCTCGATGTGCAAGAAATCTCTGTAAACTGTAATTTCGCAAAACTCACCTACAATCGACAAGATGGACGAGTATACTTATACGAGTATATTGATAATATAAAACCAACTCTTTTTTTAAGACTATTTAAATTCTTTAGAAAAAGAAATCGTGTAAAAAAATACATACGACATATGGTAAATTTAGAGATTGTTCCACAATCTTGAAAAATCATCATAAAATCGACGACACAACTGTAAATATTTTTCCAAAAAATGTATTTAACCCAAATAATAATGAAATCCTTATTCCATAAGTGTTTATAAAATATTCCATAAAAATTAAAAAATAAGTGTTCAGTAAAAATTCAATCCATAAGTACAAAACATATAAAACTTCAAGTTGAGATTAGAAAAAAAAATCTATTTTGCAACTATTCATCGCTACTTGATCACAAAAGTGCACGTTTACGGACTGGATCAAAAACCGCTAGCAGCAGTAGATACCAATAAGACGTTATATACAGTTAGAAGGCCGAAAGAAGCGAATTTTCTAGAATTTTTGCTGAGAAAACTTTTAAATTTATTGATCTAATTTGTACGCATACTCGTCTAATGGAGGAAAGGAGCTACAGGGGATTTCCGGGAGCTCCTCTCAAAAAAGACGTTTTGCGGTGACCACTATATCTCTGAACTGGATCCTCTGGAATTAAAAAACCAAACAGATTTCGTTAAAGTAATGTTAATGTCTAATGTCTAATGTCTAGTGTCGAAGGAATAAGCTAAATAAAGAAAGAAAAAAGAAAATCGATTTTTGACTAAAATTTCGATCTTAAATTATTAAAAAAATATTTATCGGTGAGAAAAAATCTTCAATTAATTACTAACAAATATATTTAAGGGCTCGTGTAAAAATTTGAGACTAATCGGTTTAGCCATTTTCGAGCAATGTTGGTCACCGACTTTGAAAACACCATTTTGAGAAAATCTCGTCTAAAGTTTGAAAATCACTTTCAAGCACTCTGAAACGTCTTTTCAAATTCGCGTGTAACTTCGAAAATATTCACCGGAATGATATTAAATTTTCTGCGTGTATTCTTAAATATTTGTAAAGCGTTTTTCAGTAAGAGCGTTTAAACTTTTTTTTGAATAAAACACAAACGGTTTGACTTTTTTAACTAATTTTTTTTTATTATCGAGTTTGAACATATACATTTAAGTATGAAATTCGATTTCTTTTGCATGACCACCGCGTGCACGTTTTACGAAGTCCAATCGTTGAACCCAATTTTCGACCACTCTTTTGCATAAATCGGCCGAAATTCCAGCAATTTCGCGTTCAATATTGGCTCTGAGCTCACAAATCGTCGCCGGCTTGTTACTGTAGACCAATGACTTCACATAACCCCAAAGAAAATAGTCTAGAGGCGTCAAATCACACGAGCGCGGCGGCCATTCGACCGGTCCATTTCTGGAAATAATGCGCTCATCGAACTTACTCTTCAACAAATCAATTGTAGCGTGTGCTGTGTGGCTTGTGGCCCCGTCCTGTTGAAACCACATGTCGTCTAAGTCCATACCATTCAATTGCGGTCAAAAATAATCGTTTATCATGTCGCGGTATCGATTTCCATTCACAGTAACGTGGCGATCGTTCTCGTCAACGAAAAAATATGGGCCAATTACGCCGCCGGCATGTAAACCGCACCAAACAGTGATTTTTTCGGGATGCAACGGTGCCTCATGAATCACGTGTGGATTGCTTTCTGCCCAGTAACGCATATTTTGCTTGTTGACAAAGCCATTGAGCCAAAAGTGAGCTTCATCACTGAAGATGATTTTTTGGAAAATTTATAAATTTTCATAAAAAATTTGCACGATTTGCAATCGTTGCTCAAGTGTGTAGCGTTCCATGATGAAATGTATACTAATGAAGTTTACAAATGACAAGCGAAAAATAAAAAATATTGCGTCGTTCGCCCTCCCTATCGGAAAAAAGTTGAAGCGCACCTATTGAAAAACGCTTTACATCCAAGAAAAAAATAAGAAAAATAAAAAAATCGAGTTTTTGAAAATTCTAACTTTATATAGCCCTATGTCAGCTATGTCCGGCCCATCTGTCGGCTTTTATTCGATTTATCGTTGTAACAAAGTCTGTTACTCGCCATTGGTTTTTGCTTTCCCGAGTTCTTTATACAAGGTGGCACAAAATTAATCACCCTATCGAAAAATTTTTAATTTTCGGAGGTTTGCCATTGCCTGTCGAGTAGCGCCCCGCTGTTAGAAGAAACTTTTTGGCACGAATATATTTGTATTAAATATACTTGTACTCAATTGTAAATAAACAAGCCATCTGAGGGGCTTTTGTGTAAGTGTATATTTGGTAAACCTTGAAAACAATTTCAACTTGACACCGTCACTATCATTCACACCAACTTGACGGTCAATCAAGCAGTCAACCAATTGCCAACACGCCACAGCCCTCAATCGCAGCCAGCGTGTAAGTGATATACGGGTACATTCATACATACATTCCAAGCTTCGTATTGTGTGTATTATATGCATATGTATATACACACAAATTTTGAGTGGTTCATCCATGCCCATGCTAGTGACCACTGAGTCTACCATTGACCAATTAGACCTATGCTGCACTTATTTATTTGTCCATTTATTTGAACTGAATTGGTTTGTTCGCTTACTAAACTTAAATTTCAATTGGAAGCTTAAATTAATGTGGAAAATAGTTATGTATTTACTTGGGAGCCAAATTTTTTACAGTTTGAGTAGGCATTATAGTTTATTTTATTATCGACTAAATGATAACTGAGTGCTAGGGTAGTCCAAAAAAGTTGAAATCTACTAATTGTAACTGTAAGTAAAAACGAATAAATTATGTCTGTTATTGGCTTACTTTTCGGACCAGAGAGCTAATGTAGTTTTTGTAATAAATAACAAGTACAAAATTTTAAAATTGTGGGCAAAGGTTTCAAAAGTTGATCTTACTAAAACAAACAAAAAAAAACAAACAATTTGCAATATATTTTAATTTTTCCTTACTTCTTTACAAATTGTTTTTTTCTTTTTTTTGTTTTTATTCCTTGATAAATTTTCCATGTATAAGACAGTCTCAATTGAATATAAAAAAATTTTTAAGAAAAACGTCTTGCCATAAATTCTGTGACACATTTTACAATGCTTATGGCGTGAACAAATTCGCAGAAAAAAATTCCTTTATTTTTGCTTTTGTTCGTATGCATTATATATATATATATATACATAATTGGAGCGTACACCCTTTTTGGGTGTTTGGCCGAGCTCCTCCTCCTATTTTGTGGTTTGCCTCTTGATGTTTCTTATGAGAAGCTTTTTCATGGCAGAAATTCAATCGGAGGTATGCCATTGCCTACCGAGGGGCGACCGCTATTAGAAAAATGTTGTTCTTAATTTGGTGTTTCAGCGAGATTCGAACCTGCGTTCTCTCTGTGAATTCCGAATGGTAGTCGCGCATCAAACCATTCGGCTACGGCGGCCGTCCGTATGCATTGTCTACTCATAAATTATACTCAGTTTTCTCAGAAATGGAGTTGGGATCTAAGGAAAATCGCATTGCTGTGATTACATTACAAAAGCGTGGTGAAAGTGCAAGTGGGATTCGCGAACTGCTGAGAAAACTTAATATTTTGAGAATGTTTGTTTACCGCACGGTCAATCGTTTTTCCCAAACGTCTGAAGTGACAGACAGAAAAAAGTGGTCGTCCTCGCGTGATTCGAACCAGTGCAGCCATAAAAGCCGTTCGAGGAAGAATTCGCAGAAATCCCCTCAGTAGGCAGAAAATCATGTCCAAACATGTCGGCCAGATCCATGTCAAGACTAATTAGAGATGATCTCAACATGAAAGCCTTCCGTCGCTTAACTGGTCATCTTTCGACAATGCGCCTGACTCGAAAATTAGACTCGACAGAAGCAAGCAGCTTCTTCGGTGGCACGCGGTCAACGGACGTGAGAATATTCTTTTCGACAGGCAAGAAAATTTTCGCTGTTGAAGAAGTTTTTAATAAGCAAAATGACAAAAATCCTAAAGACGCAAAAAATGTTGTTCCGGGGGTGCAGCATGGCCACCATCCAGCCTCCGTAAGGGTTTGGTAGGGAATGTCTTGTAAAGTCGTTACATCTCTTAATTTCTGCGGAAAAGGGGATAAGACCGAGGCAAAAGTGTACCAGGTGGATGTCTTAGAAAGCAGTTGAACAGTACTCTCTTCAACTGGATCTTCCAGCAATATTCCGCTCCAGCCCACAAGGCAAAAACCACCCCGCAGTGTCTAAAATGTTATTGAGTTCATAGCCGCAGAAGATTGGCCATCTGGTAGTCCGAATCTGAATCCATTGGACTAGAGTTTGTGGTCAGAATTGGAGAACATGGCCTGAGAGTCTCAAACAACCTTTGGTTCGAGCAGCGACGTCAATATCCATGGAAACCGTGCGTGCTGCAATAGCTGAATGGCCTAATCGTTTGAAGTCTAGTGTAAAAGCAAATGGTGATCATTTTAAATGAAACAATTTTTTTCAATTTTGTGTTTGAATATTGAGATGATTAAATAAATCTAACTTCACTGAAAAAAGTATTATAATTTCATATCTATGACGAACTTAAGTTGTAACAGAACTTATGGCAGGGCTAAGGATATCGCTGCAAGTCGGAGGTTCACCAAGTTTGCTTGGATTTCATTTTCTAGTGAATAACTTTCTGGGAGTCTGTTAACCCCTTGATCTCCACAAACGAGCAGTGCCGCTTGTAACTAAATCAAAAAATATTCGTAAACGGTCTTGGTTCAACAATTACATAAAGGGTCTTATTCAGGAGCGCAACAAGGCATATCGAAAGTGGAAACACTTACAAATACGACTGCTTTTAGCTAAAACATTTCTTTTACCAACCTTATTGTATGGATAGTCTGAATGTGAAGGTCTTCAGCAGGTCGGCAGCTGTAGTTGCCGGTCGACCGATATTTTTAAGATAATAAGTATTAAATTTAATTTATTTTGGGATTTTGTTTTTTTGCTCTGAAATAATTAAATCGTCAACTCATTCGTTATTCTACTCGTACTCCCTACTACTACAGCTACTCATATTCCCCTACCGTGAAACAGAGGGAGGCAAACAATTGCGTTCATACCAATAGAGTGCGACTTAGTCACCGAGACGTTAAATTGTTCCTCACTTCAATATGTGCTCTTTGACTCTTTTCATTTTCCCAGCACTCCGTCAAATAAAAATCTGTAAATTTCGAAACTGCGCCAAAGCATGAGCAATGTATTTAAGGTTACCATTTTGAACTCAAATTGACTAACAGAAGTTTGCTGTTTGTAAGGTAGGTAGGTAGGTTAGATGGCAAGAGTACCCCAGGTACACTACAAGTAGCACTTACGTGCCGTTTTGATACCATAATGGGGACCGCTACCTGCGACAAAATTTAGGGAAGAGAAAATCGTATACAGCCATCCAATGCTGTTGATGTAGTGGACGAGAGAAAAGGGATCTAGGCTGGAGAATTTCTTTAAGCCATCCTCACACACTAAGGGCCCACTAAGGAATCACAAGCGCCTAGCCGCCAGAGCCGGACATTTGCAGAAAAAGTGCTCAACAGTTTCTTTCTCTGCAGGATCCCCACAGCTTCTGCAATAGGGGTTGTACGGAATTCCAAGCTTCTCCGCATGAGTTCCGATCACCCAGTGACCAGTGAGCACCGCAATGAGTTTGGAAATTGAATGGCGGGGGATTCCCATCACCTTAAGGGAGGGGTCTAGGGTTTGACTTTCAAAAAATCGATTTTTTGGAAATAGCTTTTTCTTATAGTAAATCATCTCAAAAATATTGTCCCAAAATTTCAGCTCAATCGGAGCAAAACTTTTAGAGTTATAGACGTTTTGTCCCCACTCCTCTGCGACAGCTGCGAGCGTTTGGAGCGGAGCGTTACGCGTTTTTCTCGAAACCACTTTTTCAAAGTCCGTGACTATTAGAACTTCAACAATATTTAACCGATCCTTTTCAAATTTGGTATACAACTTCCCCCACTGAGAGATTTTTCACTTTTTTGTTTTACATTAAGGGCGGTTTCCACTTATACAGGGAAAAAATCAGTGAAAATGGAACTTTTTGCTTCAAAAACGCGCTGGCAACGTAAAAATAAAAAAAAAAAATCGGAGCCAGTGGGGGGGAGGTTTTGGTGATAATTTAACCAAATAATTCTGTTTTTTTTTTTTATTTCAGGTGATTCTACAACTAGATACGATAGTCACCGCAAATCACCTTTTGGAAAAGGCGTTTTCGGAAAAGTTACCTTACCGGCTTATTTCCCGATATTTTCTTACAAAAATTTAGTACAATATTGTTGAAATGATGCTTTATAATGTACAAAAAGTTTAAATACATTTTCACTATTCATATCTCTAAAGCAAAGTCTCAAAAATTCATTAAAAAAATGCTCAAACCCTAGACCCCTCCCTTAAGCTGTCTTACGCTTTGTTTTAGAAAGAAATGGTGTAGTTTCCCTTTAACAACGGTCAAGGGGACACCAATGTCAGAGAAGGGGACAACTGAAACCCTTTCCTGGCAAGCTAATCGGCAATTTCATTTCCATCTATATTCCTGTGCCCAGGAACCCAGATAAGGGAAATGTTTCCTGCTCGTTCGAGACGTTTGAGTTCGTCCTTACAGCAGTTTACGAGAAGAGAGCTGCAATATGGCGACTACAGGGCCTTGATCGCAGCTTGACTATCGAAAAAAATATTAATGTCTCCCTCCCAACAGCGATCACTAAGCATTTTGAATGCTTGCAGGATGGCGAAGACCACTGTTTGAAAAACGCTGCTCGTTTCCGGCAGTTTTAAGGAGACCGAAATATTGGTTGATATAGAGAAAAGCCCCGCTTCCACTCTAGATTCCATCTTGCATACGTCAGTGAAAACAGAGGTACTTATATCCGTGGCAACTCTCCCCTATTTCCTTGTCTGCTCGGAAAGATAGCCCTAGCACAACCCTCAAAATCCAGTTTGCGGATGGAGAAATCTGCTTCAAGATGTTACTATGTCCTACAGGAAGTCACCTCAAGAGGCCAATCTCCATCAACTTAATAGCGCTCTGTGCCTAAAATCGGCAGAAACACTAAGTTGTACATACAGAGTACGACAGTACGACAAGTGGCTTGAGACATCATTTTTTGCCGAACATAGATTTACAGGTGTAGAAGGCTATACTGGCCTTCTTAACTCGATTTTCTATGTGCAACTTCCAGTGGAGCTTCGGGTCAAGTACCACTCCAAGATACCTAACTTCCGATGAAAGAGTAAGACACTGGTTGTTTAGTCTTGGAAGCTTAAAAGGTGGAGGCTTATATTTCCTGGTGAATAGCATCCACTCCGTTTTGTCAGAGTTGACTCTGAGACCGCAACTGGCAGCCCAACTACTGAATGTAGCCACCGCACCTTCCAAAATTTCAGCCATTGCTGTTTGTAAACAAATTTAAAAAATTCTAAAAAAAAACAATTGCGAAGTGGCCTTTAAGGTTAGACGTTAGTTGAGAAAACGGCCCATAATAATTTAGAAATTTTGCAATTGGGTTTTCTTGATAATTTGGTGTTTCGGGTTATATGGCTCTTCCAACAAAGACATGATATGTGCATACATATGTATATACATTTTAATGTTGATCTCGCTCGCCCTACAAACCTTATTCTAATGCATACTACTGTAGATGTATGTATGTCTATAAATACAAACTACAAACTATAGAAATATAATAAAAAAGTGATACACAAACGCGCCTCATTTGATGGTAACGGGTGATCAATCATGAGGTGCTTTTTTCAATAGTTAAAAAAAAAACAAAAATGTAAATTATGTTCAAAACCTTTATTTATCATTTGAAAGGACATTCTTTGACATTTACTTTTTGAATATGACTTCATTCAAATGTTGGCCGCAACTACGCTTAAGGTGGTCCATTCTGAAGGTCCAATTTTCAATCACTCGTTCGAGCATTTCGACTGGTATGTCGTGAATAACACGCGTAATTTTGGCTTCCAGAGCTTCAATCGTAGCTGGTTTATCAGCATAGACCTTGGACTTCACGAATCCCCAAAGAAAAAAATCCAAAGGTGTGATATCACAAGATCTTGGTGGCCAACTCACAGGTCCTAAACGTGAAATCAGCTGCTCTCCGAAATGACTTCTCAATAAAGTCATTGTTTCACGAGCTGTGTGGCAAGTGGCTCCGTCTTGTTGAAACCAAATGTCGTAGAGATCATTAGATTCAATTTCAGGAAGCAAAAAGTCCGATATCATGGTACGGTAGCGAGCACCATTCACAGTTACGTTGCGGCCATCGTCATTTTTGAAAAAATATGGACCGATGATTCCACCAGCCCATAAACCACACCAGACCGTTGTTTTCTCTGGGTGTAAAGGTAGCTCTTGAACCTGTTCTGGTTGCTCTTCATCCCAAATACGGCAATTTTGCTTATTGACGTAACCATTGAGCCAGAAATGCGCCTCATCGCTGAACAAAATTTTGCTCGAAAACAGCGGATCTTCTTCAATCTTTTCAAGAGCCCAATCAGCAAAACGGTGACGTGCAGGAAGGTCATTTGGCTTTAGTTCTTGTACGAGCTGTATTTTGTATGCTTTTAAATGAAGATCCTTCCGTAAAATTGACCAAGTTGTTCCATACGACAGTACAAGTTGCTGAGAACGGTGCCGAATCGATTCATCGCGGTTTTCACGTACACTCTCTGCTACTGCCGCTATATTCTCAATGCTTCTTGCTGGACGTGGTCTATTCGGTCGAGAATTATCCACCAATGAATATTCGGATTCAAATTTGTTGATGGTATGTCGAATAGTGTTTAAGGCAGGCCGATTATGTTGACCATAATGCGGCCTAAGCGCACGAAAAACATTTGTCACAGAACGCTGATTTTCATAATACAGTTGAACAATTTGTAGACGTTGTTGCGGTGTGAGTCTTTCCATGATGAAATGCCAAACGCTGTTCAACAAATCCACTATGACAGTTTGCCACAACTCGCGCGCGATCTGTAAAAAAAAACGCAAATGAAAAAAACTCCTCTTAATTGATCACCCGTTATAATCCGGTAATTCATTGTTTACTGATAAGTAATCAATAATGGAAATCGCGAATTAATAATTTCCCCCTTGACAACAGGCCTTGCGGAATCATGCTGACGCACATTAGTAAAACTCATAAATCAGCTAAAATTAATGACGATTGTTTGTAATGCCGATGTTTACCAACGCATACACACATACACACATGCACACATACATATATACATATATACGTATATATTCGTATAAACACTTGTATACTTTTTAGGGAATGGGTAACTGTCTGTCACTTACGTGAATCAAATGTAGAGTTTTCTACCTAAACCAGTCAAGGTCGTCTGCGTCTCATTACTTACATACACACATATGTATATGCATATCTGAGTATTATATTCCCCTTTCTTTCTAGCAAATATGTGCACTTGCCAGCTAGTTTTTGCTACATTTTATTATCAAGAATTTACACAGACTTCGCTGAATAGATTTCACCTGCTGCTTGCTACAAAAAAAAACATATTTTAGTTTCAGTAGAAAAGCAACAGTTAGGAACGCATGCATTTCTCTACTGGGTTATTATTTAGAAATAAACCAGCTGTCGCATTGCTAAATATGAGTAGTTAAACAGATATTCAGACAGCTTGGATGACAACATTTACCAAGCGCACACACACACTCGTACATCTGTGTGTTTATTTAATCTAATTGTTCTGTTTACAATTCGTTAACAGCAAAGCAGGGAATAATAGAAAAAAGAAATAGTATACAGAAAAGCTAGAACCAAATAGGCAAACAAGTGGCCGAGTTTGTATACCCAGCGCATATTTTTAGTTAAATGTCATGTCATGAAATGTTTTTAGTCATAGTCAAGTCATAAAGTTATTAAAGAATCATTGTTGAAATTTCGTAGACATTATAAGCCTTAGTATTTTTTATTGGTCTTAAACGCATTTGCTTTTTCATTACATTACTTAAACAAGACTTAAAATCAATCAAAACATACCTCAACAACGTCGTGGCATGGTGTGATGTACTTCAACTATATAAAGGGTTTTCCAATAACAGGTAGATGCCACTTTTGAAGCTGTCATTTTTTGATATTTGACAAGTAGATACTACGCCATTAATAAAAATGGAATGATACACGCTTAAACAACGCATTGAAATTATTAAAATTCACTATGAAAATGGTGAAAATTTGGCAGAGACAGAATATTTTTGGCTCATCGTGCGGTCCGACCAGCAATACAGAAATTGGTAAAAAAATTCGAGCTGTTGGGACAAGTGAGCGTTGTGAAGATTAAAACCCGTGCACGTCGCTCAAGAACAACCGAAAATATTGCTGTTGTAGCCGAAAGTGTTGAAGAAAACCCACGTTTGTCCATTCCTCGTCGTTCTTTTGAATTAGGCATTCCACAAACGTCATTACACCGTATTTTGCATAAAGATTTGTGTCTTAAGGCTTATAAAGTCCAGTTAACACAAGAACTCAAGCCGGCCGATCATCAACAACGTCGTGTCTTTGCTGATTGAGTCGTTGAAATGCATGAAAATGATCCAGAATTCCATCGAAAAATCATCTTAAGTGATGAGACTCATTTCCACCTCGGTAACCTCGCCAACAATCAAAATTGTCAGATCTGGGGCTCAGAAAATCCAAGAGTTATTGTTGAAAAGCCTCTCTATCCTGTTTGGTGCGGTTTATGGTCCGGCGGAGTCATTGGACCTTACTTTTTCGAAAATGAAGCTGGAGCAACAGTTATGGTGAATGGATTGCGCTATCGAGAGATGAATAACGATTTTTAATGGCTGGAATTAGATGGTATTGATCTGGACAACGTTTATTTTCAACAAGACGGCGCTACGTGCCACACAAGCAACGAAACCATTGATATTTTACGGGAATAACACCTCTTATTGGAAAACCCTTTATTATTGAGTTGTTCGGAGAGTAATTTGGTTTTTTTGTGGTGAAAATGAAAGACGATCTTCGTACAATGAATAAATATTTAATTAAATTATATATATATTGGCCATTCTAATCCAACACCTTCATTTTTCTGGTAGTAGCAGGATTCCACGCTCATAAAATGTTTGGTCTTTGCTGGCAAAAAACCGATCCAGGTAATTTTTGACGTGTTCATTTGAGGTAAAGGTTTTACCGTCCAAAAAATTTTTCAGTGACCGGAACAAATATTATAATAATCCGAAGGAGCCAGGTCTGGAGAATCTGGTGGGTGTGGCAGTGCATCCCATCAAAGCCATCCAAAAAGCTTTTGGCGAGTGACCAAACTTGTATGAGGTATCACATTATCTTGATGGAACACTACACCTTTTTGTTATGTAATTCTGCCCTTTTCTGTTCAAGTTCATCATTCAGTTTGTCCAGCTGATGACAGTTAAATGACTTCCGAATTGATTGTTGTGTCATCCGGTAAAAGCTTAAAAAAGTGACTCCTTTAAAATCCCACCAAACAGGCAGCATCAACTTTTTTGGATGAATATCGGCTTTTGAAATGCTTTGAGCCGGTTCATCTTTTCTGCTTCACGGGCTCTTGTGTTTTACATTGTTATATACAACCCATTTTTCGTAATGATGCGTTTCAAAAATGGAGTTTTCGTGATGTTTGAGGAGTGAAGCACAGACAACAACGCGACGACACAAATTTCTCTACGTGAGGGTATGGCGAACCCATATATCGAGCTTCGAGAGTAAATCCAGGCCTTTCAGGTGGTCATAAACAGTTGAATTCGATAAATTTAACCTCGCATCGATCTCACGTGTTGTTAGTCGCCGGCTTGCATCAACTAATGCCTTTAACGCGTCTTTATCAGCTTCAATCGGCCCTCCAGAACGTGGTGCATCTTCGACATCAAAATTGCCGGATCGAAATTTTGCAAACCAGTTCTGGCACTGGCGTATTGTCAACACATCTTATTCATACACATCGGTCAAATTCTTTCTGGAATTTTTATCTTTTCTATAGTAAAAAAGTAAAATATGAAGAAAATGCTGCTTATTGCTCTCCATATTTAAAAGGGCACCGACCAAAAACTACTGCGTAAAGTCAATTGAACTTATTCACACAATAGCCTTGCTATATCAGCTGTCAAAACATATAATGACAATGCGACTTAAGTGTGAAGTTAGCCGTGAAAAAATACAATTAAATCCTTTCGCGGGAAATAGCCAAAATTCTTTCCGAACAACCCAATAGTTTAAGGAAAATGAAATCTATTATTTTCGCGTAAAATTTTTGCGCAAATAGTTTAAAACTGTTTTATGGCTGATTTTTAGCTCCTCGCCAGTGGAGGTACGATGCTACTAAAATCCCGGTCAACTTAGGTTATTTCTGTGATTGCATCGACGTTCTCGAAATTTTCGCCATTAAAAAATTGTCTCTTGCGTCCTTTTCTAAATCTAATTCCATCATTTAAGTCTAAGTCTAATTAGGTCTTTTAAATGCTACCTCAAATCTTATAAAGAGCTCGCGTCTAAGTACTATTAATGAAATTACTGATGTGTGTCCTTGATTCCACGTTCCAGTTTCTTAGTCATTTGAATTTTATTGTCGCCAAATCGTTTTCCACACTTGCCTTCCGATTTTACGGATCCATACACTTTAAAGTCAGTATTTACATCGCTCGTACGGTCCAAGCTCAAGTATGCCGTCTTTATTTGGATTTCATATCATCAGTGCCACATCAATAGACTTAAGCGCATTTAAAAGACATTTCTTCATTTCGCTCTCAGATCTTTAAACTTCATTGATCCGATTCCTTTATACAATGCAAGGTGTGCAATACTAAATTTAAAATCGTTATAAAGTAGGATAAATGGAGCGCATTAGAGCGCATTTATTTTCATATACCCCAAAAAAATCTTCGGAGTTACGATTTATTCTTCTATGCCTCGAAAGCACCTTTGGTTGGAGCATTGAATGAGTTTAACCAGATTTCAATTGTTTTTGCTTTTGATTTCTCGCTATATAACACATGGGCCGAAAAGTCCCGGACCTAACAAAAAATACATGTTTTTTTTTGTTTTTCAAAATTAGCTTTATTCATAAAAGTAATTTCCATCAAGAACAACGCAATTATTCCAGCGCCGTTCTAACATTTCAATACCTCTTTTGTAGAACGATTTATCTTTTGCCTCAAAATAGGCCTCTGTGTCAGTGATAAAATCTTTATTCGAGCGAAAATTCTTATCGGCGACCTAAAAAGTCGACGAACAGCCAATAGTCGCTTGACAGAAATCTGGTAAATACGCTGGATGTGAGAGCAATTCGAAGTTCGATTCATATAGGTTTGCCACTATTTCGATTGACTTGTGGCACGATGCGTTGTCTTGATGAATCAACACAGCGAGCAAACGCGTTATCATAGTCAAATGCTCTTGGAATATAAAGCCAAAGCATTGTTTTGATATCTTTACGATGTCAGCTAACTTCCGAAACCTCACTTTTTGATCATTCAAAACGATTTTGTGGATTTTTTTGATGGTTCCTGATATAGGCGCGTAATTTCTATGTCCGCTGCATTGTGTATCATCGGTGTCTCTACGACCATGTTTGAAATCAGCGAACCATCATTTTATTGTTGTTTCTGATTGAGGGGAGTCCCCATAACACTTTTCAAGCAATTTCCTCGCTTGAACGATATTTTTTTCTCATCAAGAAGCAGTGTAAAACTGGAACACGAGATTCTTTTTGATCCAATAACAAAAGTAGCGTCACTCAACTTGCGCTACAATAACTCACGAACGAATGAATAGAATATCATGAAATTTTCACAGCTGTTTTTTTAAGGTTAGTACTAATTGAAAAAGAGGTGAATGCAATAAAAGTAGTGCCATCTATGAGTTAGGCCCGGGACTGTTCAGTCCATGTGTTATGTGCCGAAGTGTATCAATAGACGGATTTAACTAAATTTGCCCTTTTTCCATTCTTAACACTTATCCACCTGTCTATATCGCACCCTAAATACAAAAGGGTCACAACTCAAAATTTTCCAAACTCGAGCTTGACTTGTTTACAGTAGCACAGAAAACAAACTATGTGACATATCACGCTGAAATTTGCCATGTAAGCTTATAACAGTCCTATCAAAAAAAACAAAAAATTTATTTTTGCCATATGTCATTCACGGACCGTTTTATTGATAACGTTTCGTTCATATTTGAGCAGAAGGAACATTTTGAGTTGTGACCCTTTTGTATTTAGGGTGCGATATCTACCCCTTTTTCTTTTACCTGTTACAAACAACCATTAGGTGAAAATACCACAGCACTGGCATAAAAATAAAGTGCCAGTAACTTACACCGGCATGAAGATTTCTATGTATTTCATACGCTTACAAATATTTACTCGCGATCATCTGAACATACATACATATATTTGTATGCCAACCTGTTTACAAATGAACCTTTAAGAGTTTTTTATGCACGTTAGTGTATGAGGACTAAAAGAAACATGCAAGAAATCTGTTAGTATTGAACTGGTGTGTTTCTCGTGAGTTTAAAACCAAGATTAGTTGATGTTCCTTTTCTTTCCATTTTTCATACGACGTAACGATCTACGAAGTTTGCCGTTGCCTAAGCGTAGTCCAAAGCCAAAAGCCTAAGCCTAAGCGCAAGGTTACATATGTATGTATATAAATCGCTGTAGATTTGCTGAATATTTACAGTCGGAGCAGCTAAATCCATATACGCTGAGGGACTTATAAAGTGCGATTTTTGCTAAGAGGAGGGACTTATAAAGAGCGATTTTTGAGATGAATTTAAATACGTAGACAAGCCCCAAATGCGCTTGTTGGTAGAAGAGACTTTTTATTGTATTTCAATATTGACATTATTCGTAGTGCTAACAATAATTGCCAAACAATTCTTTGCGACTTCAACATAACAACTGCCAACAGTGACAAGAATGCCGAGATGTGGGCTAAATCTTTTCCGAAGAAAGTATATAGCTGTTCTCATACATCTCCACGCTCATTCGCTTCGCTTCTTTATTCAGTTTTGAAAAGATCGATGATGTCAGCATTGCCGCCATGCACTAGAAAATCTGCGATCTTATAAAACCTGGTGTCTAAGCGATTTGTTTCTGCAGTTCGAAGAAATTTTGCAGCCAGTTTCATCAGTTTAAAGGCGTCACCCGATAGTGTGCGATTTTTGGTTTTCGCTTTAGGGCGGCTGCACTGAAAACACTCTGAAGACAGACGAGTGAAGAATGAAATAGTAATAATAGTAACAGAGAACATTGATGTACAGAGAATAGTATAATATATATAATGTATATAGAATAGTAACAGAGAGCATTGATGTACTCAGGAACGAATGGAAAGATTAAGTGTCAAATGTTAACAAAATGCCACTAAGAAAATACGATTATTCCCACACGACTCGGGGAAAAGCTAACATGCAAGAATCAACATAGCCGAGCGTAGTCAAAGCACCTATACATCAAGGTTCTGTGGTAACACACGTATCACGGTTATTTCCTGCTGGGCACTTTACCTATTTGCAAAAGTAAGTTTCTGCTTCTGCCTACTGACTTCAGTTATTGTCCCATTCAAAATGCACGACTAATTGCAGTAACAACAATATCAATAAAACACAATGCACACGTGCAATGTTTAATTATTACGCTGTTGGTTTATAATGTCTAGACGATTTGTCACTGTTTTTATTCATTATTATTGACTTTTTTTTCATTATTATTGACTTCTTTATGTAATTAGTGTTAATAAAACTATCATTAAACTGGTAAATAAAGAAGTCTTATTAGACTGTCTGGTATTGAACGTCTTATACTCGAGGCCTAGCCATATATAATATATATACATTCATAAACTAGTTACATTATGCTTCTACTAAGGATGATGAGTGGTATAGATAAATTCATTTTTTTTTAAATCCTGCGTCAAGTGTTAACTTTTACAGGGCCGTCGAGGTAAATTCGGAAAACATTTCGAAAGCTCTGGAGCAGTAGCGTTAAGTCTAAAACCGCTGATAAAGGGACATATTTTTAGTGTATTGTTTCCTGATTGACATTGGAGTGCCGGAGTAAGTGCTAGTGAAACGATGAGTGGAGAGCAGGACAGAAGAGCTGCGATACTAGAGTCACTTCGCGCCGGAAAAAGCCCTAAAGAGATAATTGAGTGGTTTGGCTACAAAAAAAACGCAACCCTGGATGGACCGCATGGCTGCTGAAGAAGACTCAGGCTTGGCTCCAGAACAACCTACCCTACCACTGGTCACCAGATTTTTGGCCACCTATAAGCCCAGACTGCAGTCGGCTTGATTATTACGTATGGGGCACAGTTGAAGCAAAAGTTAACTCGAAGCCTCATAACACTAAGGACGCTCTGAGACCACCATCGAGGTAGTGATGACCAGAATGGACAAAGAGGGGGTAACTCGCGCATGTGGGCGCTTCAGGTCCCGGCTGGAGCAGGTAATTACACGAGATGGAGGTTACATTGAATAATTTTCAACTATGATATGTGTACTCACATTATACAAAGTTAAGTGCAAATAAAATTATTTTTGAGTAAATATCCAATAGTTTTGTTTTTAAGTTCAACATTCTGGATTTACCTCGACTGCCCTGTAGAAAATATTTACAGGAGAGTAATGACTACCTAAACGAACCACTGACTGATTTGCAAGGTTAGGTCAAGTTAGGTTAACCTGGTTGACATTAAGCCACGCATAGACCTTTTGCTCCCAAGCGATACAAGATGGAGGCCGACCTCTATGAATCCTGAAAGTAGACATCATGTAGGATGTCAACTCTTTTGGCGCGTTTAAGCAGAGCTTGGAGATCCGCTTTTGAGACGTCCTCTAGACTCTCAAACAGTGGGGCTCCAAGGCATTTTAAACGCGTTTTTAATAATGCCGGACAAACGCACAGAAGGTGTTCTCAAGTTTCCTCAACATCCTCTCTGCATTTACTGCATTTGTCCGTGTTAGGAATCCCTATCTTGTATGCATGTGCAGCCAATAGATTATGACCTGTCATCATACCTATGATAGTTCAGCAGTCCTTTCGTGTTTTTTGTCATTAGTTCTACACATAACTCTTGCTGGTTTGCATGTGGTCAGATTAGTCCACCTACGTAGCTTCCACTCGCTTTTTCACATAGTCGTCCCATTTCGTTGTATACTGTATTTACCGGTTTTAGTGTGTCGTTCTCTTGCTCAAATGGTAGTCCAACAGCACTTTTTGCTATTTCATCTATTATTTCGTTTCCCATAATGCCTTTGTGACCAGGTACCCAGTAGATATGCAGTCTACTGTTTGCGGCTAGCCTTGCTATGGCCTCCCTGCTCCAGTGAACATTTTTGGACTTAATACAATATGAGCTTATTGCTTTTATTGCTGTTTGACTGTCCACGTATATATTGTATTCATTATTGAATTCTTTCTTGTTCTTGTGTAGGTTAGCTCCGCGGCTTTCCCCACAGCAAAAATTTCCGCTAGGAAAATACTGCTCTGGTCTGGCAGCTTGATAGGCTGCCTTATCTCTAGTTTTTAGCAGTAAATGCCCGCTCCCACTCCTTCTAAAGTTTTAGAACCGTTTGTATAGTTGTATAGATGTGAAAAGTCCTATGGCCAGGCTTCATGCCTTAGTGCCATCCCTCCTCTTCAATTGTAGTACGAAACCTTCTCTCCCAATTAAAGTACGGAGTCATGTAGTCTGTGCAACCTGAACTCCTCTTTCCTATTAAGCTATGTCCGAAGGTTCTACAGGTGAATACTCAAACAGCCACTAACCTCCCCGCGGATTTCGCTGTCAGATTTTCCGCCATAAGGTCAATAGGTGGCATGCTGAGTATCATTTCCAGCGGCCCCGGTTGGTGTGGTTTTCATCGCTCCTGTTGTGCACAGAGCAGCGAGTCGCTGAATCCTTCCTTGATTTGCAAGTTATCTAAGCAATTTCGACCTTGTGGTAAATTCTCATAAAAATTTATTTATTTGTAAGCTCGAGTATATTAAGAAGTAAACTGAAAAAATTAAAAAAGAGTTTAATGACTTCGACATTTTGGTATACAATTTTTCAAAGTAAAATATATTTGCATCGTTTTAACATTTAAAAAAATTTTTTTTTAATGTTTTTAGGATAAAATATACGTAGGCAGGTGAAATAGTTGAAGTACCAAAGTGGGACTTCTCACATTGTACTAAAGCACCATTTTGATACCAATAAGATACCTCCAACAGGCAAATATCTACAGCCAGCCATAGCTGTTGGTATAATGGAGAAGTTGATGGGATTTAGGTTGGCGCACTGCTCCAGGCTGCCGAAGAAAGGATCACTCGATGACCTTAATCCTCTACCTGCCAAGCCCGAGCATTTACAGAAAAAGTGCTAAACAGTCTCCTTCTCTGAAAGGTCCCCAAAGCATCTGCAGTGGGAGTTAAATGGTAAATCTAGCCTTTCCGCATATGTGCCGATCGTCCAATGATCAATAAGGAGAGCTACGAGTTTCAAAATTGAATGGGTGTGCAAGCACATGACTTCTGCAGAAGTTGTCTAGACGAGAAAGATACGATCCTGCACCTTCTGTGCCACAGCCTTGCTCTATCCAGACGTAGACTCGCCATTTTGGATAGACAATCCTTTAATGAATTGAAAGATCTCGGTCCTGTCGGAATAAAGGATCTTACAAAATTTTTGAAAAATACACATTGGATTTAGGATGGATAAGGGCTAGTTCTCTACACGGCATTACAATGGGCCATGAGCCTGGGTGTGTCCCACAGTGGACAATCGCTTCAACCTAACCTAATACAAGGTCCTTCTGCGACCTGCTTCTGTTGCGCTGAGGCCAAAGGGTTTTCGAAATAGCACAGGAAGAAATGCATATCCATCTCTTTTGCGCTTTTCTGAGAAATAAGTTGTGCAATTCCTCTGTAGCAACTGTCAGGGGAATGCCTATGACAGGATAGCACATCTCCAAGACCAACTTAGTTTACCCCTTGCGTGTAAGCTCATCAGCAATTTCATTTACCTCTTAGTTCCCATGTTCTAGAGCCATGATTAGGAACTCCTTACAAAGGTTGATCAGTTTGAAACTGTACCACGACGTCGTCAGTGCTATCTCTCTCGCTTCCACACTTCCTAAGCTTGTGCATGCCGGCAGGATCGCAAAGACTTCTGCCTGAAAAAATACTAGGACTACACCACAATTTCAAGAAAATAGATAAATTGGCTGCTCCGATTCCCGATTCCATCTTGGACCCGTTGGGGAAGTCGTCAGTGTATCAGGTGCAGATTTTTACCTCGTCCTTAGAAAGGTTGCCCTGACACGACCCTCAAAATGCAGTTTCCGAATAGAAAAATCTGTACAAAGTTCAGAGAAATACGGTGCTAACTGCCTAAAAATCGTATTAGACTTGAATATTAGCCTCAGTAAACGCAGATTTTCTCACTTCCATCTAACGCTTGCCCTTTCCTTTTTGGTCTCACATCTCCTAGGAGGCAACCCATCTAACCTAAACGAAGCTATTAAAGAGTTTGAGCCTATAGCACTTTGTAGTGCCCAATACCATTTAGTGATCTTATGGAAGGTATTTGCATATATTGAAGCCAAACGTGTACTTTGAGCCAGAAGGGGAAATTGGGACTTATTCGGTAAAAGTTAGTCAATTAAATTGAGTTCAAATTGGGACTTTTTCCCTCAAAGTTGACGACCTTTAACAGGTCGCAAAAATAGTGACCCTTTATTCCTGTAGGACTAAAAACAAAAACAAATTAAAGTCAAGTGTGACTTCTTACCCGGTCGTTGGGGAATTAGTGGTTTAGTGGTAATTTAAATAACCCGTGAATTCTGAATTCTATGAATTCTCTCCACATGAATTCCTTAGGCAGTTTTGCAAATCCTTGCATGAACTTGAACACTTCCTTTTCATATCTATAAGTGTGTATACATACATATCTACACATATAGCATTTTCTCATCCAGTCACGAACTTCTCAATTAGTTCGGATAGTTTAGCCTGTAAGCGCTTAAGTAGCATTTAATCAGTGACGTCATGCCATTTATCAATTAATTTCATTTCTTCATTGAGTGAAGATTGTAGTGTTAAGTGCTACTGGCACCTGCCATTACCTGCCTAATACTCGTACAAGTAAGTTAACACCAAACCAAACAGCTGCCCATCAGCCAACCACTCATTATATTTCTCCCTCTCCCCCTAATTTATTCATTACACGTTCCATACCTATTAATCTCAGTCATTTGCATTACACGCGCGGTAAATTTGTACCGATCAGCCGACCCTCAATCCTAAAACTAACTGCAGCACTGCCGTTCAATCAATTTAAAAAAGGGGTGCGCGAACTGCAATTTATATTAATTACAACAACAAATGCACATATACATGCCATTCTTGCACTTGTTGATATCTAATGGCATAAGCTGAATGTTCGCAAAATATAAATTTGCTTGCATAGATGATGATTGGCACACATACATACACACGGTTATATATGTTTGTACAGTAGTGTGGGTCAGTTTGTATGGGACGATTTTTCGCGACATCGTTCATAGCAGATTCTAAATCTATATGAAATTCTAAGAACAACAGTCCAAGGGACAAAGCACTGAAGTCAATTTCGTGCCCCCATAAAGAAGCTATCTTTAATTAATACGAAAATTGAGAGCGAGTTATGGTAATGAAGATAGAAAGCTGAAAAAATATACCTCCTGTTGAAAGTAATAATTGTAGATGACTTGTTAAAACAAGAAAAAACCTGTGATCACGCATCTACCCATTCGACTACGGCGCCTGCCACTTTTCCTATTGTTCTTTTTCTTGATTGGCGCGGTAACCGATTAAGCGAGTTTGACCGAGTTTAGCAAAGCGTGCCAGTCGTTTCTTTCTCGTGCTAACCGGCGCCAAATGAAGCCAGGTCCTTCTCCACCTGATCTTTCCAACGTAAAGGAGGCCTTCCTCTTCCTTTACTACCATCAGCTGTATCGCATCGAATACTTTCAGAGCCGGAACGTTTGTATCCATTCGGACGACATAACCCAGCCAACGAAGCCATTGCATCCTTATTCATTGGTATATGGGTATGTTGTTGTAAAACTCATACAGCTCATTGTTCCATAATCTGCAATACTCGTCTTCACAGAAGTGCAGAGGTCCAAACATCTTCCGCAGAATCTTTCTCTCAAACACTTCAAGGGCCGTCTCATCGTGCCAAGATGAGAGCTTTATAAAATGTTAGTTTTGTTCGTCCAGAGAGGACTTTCCTACTCAATTGCCAGTTTCTTTATCCAGTTTGGAGAAGGCAGATCTAACAGCGCGGTTGTTAAGGCCAATGGTGTCAATATCATCGGCATACGGCAACAGTTGTACCCTCTTATAAAAAATTGTGCCTGAGCGATTGAGTTCTGCGGCTCGTACGATGCTCTCCAACATCAGGTTAAAGAAATTACACTAACAGCTCGAAGAGGTCCTTTCAAATTCTGATGGCGCTGCTGGTATTGAACAACATCATCTTGCATAGCCGTATTAGTTTTGCGGGGATACAAAATTCAGACCTCGCGGCATATATGTACATAAGCAACTTCTTGTCATACTGTCGAATGCAGCTTTGAAGTCGGCGCAAAGATCTAAAGCCACACTGATAAAGTCCAATCAATTGGTTGATGGTGGGCTTCAGCCTGCCTTCTTATTACAATAATATAAATTGCAAAGCGCCATCAAGGCGCCATTCTTTAAATAAAAAATTCTCAAGTACAAGTTTGCATTAAAAAAGTAACATTCAAAATACTTTCATATGACTTCGAGATTGACCTTAGAGCTATGGTGCAGTGCATTTTTTCACTTAGAATCTTATGTATAATCCAAATCTGATAGGAAGGGGTCTAAAAAAGTTAGCCCACCCTAATGTCCATACTATCTATACTATCAATATCTATAATGTACCTACCATAAAAATATATTTACTTAAGTGCAATCAAGTGTGAAGGGTGGGGGTTGTTATTGTAACTTTTATTATTTGCCACTTGGTGATCTCATTTGGGAGGCCTTAAAGTTTTAACGTTTATAAATATTTATGCAGTATTCTAGCGCCACAGCTAAGGTATGCACATGCATGTTTATGTCTGTGTATCCGTAAATACGTTTGTTTGTAGACTCTGTTTTGAAAAGTAAATATTTATCTTAAGTGTTGTTGCTATAATGTCGAGTGCCTTTCCAGGTCATTCACATTGCAAATGAGCATCCCCATTAAAGTAGATTAATAAATATTTATGAGTCAACCGTCAGTAAGTAGTAATACTTAAATACTTTTGTTTTGTAGAAAAATAAGTAATGGTCTAATCGTTATTAACTTGTTGTTTTTGTTGTTGTTGTTAAGTATGCAAATGTGCATGTAATTTCATAGTATTTTCTAAAAAATATCAACTGAAAGGACAAAAGGAAAATTTAGAATTAAGGAATATTTTTTTTTTATGAATATCTAACCTTGCAAATACATTGCAGTAAAACGGATTGTTGGTGAACTAGTGATGAACTAGTCCATTTCGAAGTGGTGCGTGAATCGGCTACCAAAGATCTGCTGCACTGCATTACATAACTGTAGTACTTATTATTATAGACAAGTTTTCATAATTTATTTGCTTCTTATTTAATTTTAATAATTTTTTTTAATATAGTTCATTACTAGGTTGTTAAAAAAGTTTTGCGGTTCGATAAGAGGGCGTTGCTACTAGCCTACATTTTTCTGTTATCTTGGTACCCTCTTCATATGAAAGCACGTGAAGTTTCATTTCAATCTGAAATCTACTTAAAAATTAAAAAAATGAAATGGTTAATTGGCAGAAAGTTACATGTCAATACAGAACAAATTATTAATATACAACCAAGTAGTTAGGCCGGTATGGACATACGGCATTCAATTATGGGGTTGTACCACTAAATCAAACATTGAACCTGTACAACGCCTGCAGAATAAGATTCTCAGAGACATGGTCAACGCACCTTTGTATGTGCGAAATCACGACCTGCACAATGATTAGGTCGCTGATATAATCCCCATTCTTGCAAATAACCATGAAACCAGGCTGAAAGAGCACACAAGCTCGCAGACGATCCACGTCAAAAACGTCCACAAACAGCAGCAGCAACGAATGCACCAGAAATCGTAGAAAAAATACAAGAAATCGTATTGGAAAAACGTCGAGTGACTGAAAGAAAATTAGAAAAATCCCTCGGCATTTCATTTGGCAGTGTAAGCAATATTTTGACTGAATTATTGTGCTTCAGAAAGCTGTGTGTCCGATGGGTGCCGCATTCGCTAACAATGGAGCAGAAACACATTCGTGTGCGACTTTCTCAGCAACATTTAGAGCGTTTTCGAAAGGGTAAACTGGATTTTGTGCGTCGATTCTTCACTATGGATGAGACTTGAGTCTATCACCAGGATCCTAAATCAAAACAAAAGGAAAAAGAGTGGTGTGAACCTGGTTCTTCGACTTCGAAACGAGCTGATGTACAGAAATCGGCCAAGAAGGTGTTAGCAACAGTTTTTTGTGATGCGAAATGAATTTTGTTTGTGGATTACTAGCAAACTGGTAAAACAATAAGTTATGAATATTATCATAGCCGTTTTCAGCTTAAGGAAAAGAATCGTGAAAAAATACCCAGTTTGCAAAAGAAAAAATTCCTTTTCATGAGGACAATGCAACGAATCACAAAAGCATTTTGACGATGGCTAAAATCCATGAATTAAAGTTTGAATTGTTGGAGCATCCACCCTAGACACCAGATTTGGTCACTAGTGACTTCCAACTGTTTCCAGACCTAAAAAACTGCATGCATGAAAAGCGTTTTTCATCAAATGGTTAGGTCATAACAGTTGTGTAAGCGTATTTAGCAGCGTTTCCAGATTCTCACTTCAGGGATGGAATTCATAAATTAGAGTCTCGTTGGAACAAGTGTATTTGCGTTCAGGGAGACTATACTGAATAATAGAGTGTATTTCAAAGCATAAAATTGTATTTTTTCTTTTCGAACCGCAAAACTTATTGACCAGTCGAGCTCTTCATTATTCTCATCTAAAACTCATCTAAGTACACTCTTCAAACTTTGTGCAATCTGTGCAAAATCTTAAAATCACAATGTTACCAAGCCCTTCACTGATTATTCACAAACAAGTAACTTCTCTTGCTTTCGCTTGTTTATTCGCAGCACTGACGTAATCGGTTGCGTGAACAATAAAGTAGCGGATATCGGAAGGCGCAACCTTCTGTGATTTCTTCACAAATGATACTCACGTTTTTGTGCATTTTGAGGTGAACAAAAATACCATTTCAAAAAGTTTTTTTAAAAACATTTTAAAATGAAAGTTGCTGTAAAAGTGACATAAGGTACGGGTCTCAATCAAGTGAACCGAGATTAGAAGTAATAATTTTTATGGAAGTAAATGGTTATTAAAGCAACCATATTTGATCAAGTAACAAAAGGGTTTCTGTAATTCAAGGCGTGATATACAGTTAGAAGGCCGAAAACAAATGAATTTCCCAGAATTTTTTCTGAGAAAATTTTTAAATTTCTTGATCAAAAAATTTGTACACATATAGTGTTATTTTTTAGCTGTATTTTAAGACTTAGTATTAGTAAAAATATTTATTTGGAAAGGAGTTACAGGGGAGCTCCTCTCAAAAAAGACGTTTTGCGGTGATCACTATATCTCTGAACTGGATCCTCTGAAATTCAAAAATTTCATAATTAATCGAAGGAATAATCAAAATAAATTTTTTTGACAAAATGGCGGTTTCTCAAAAAAAAAAAAATCGATTTTTGACCACAATTTCGGCATTAAATTGTTTATAAAAAAAATATTTATCGGTGAGAAAAAATCTTCGATTAATTACTAATATACATACATACAACTAAAATAATATATTTAAGAAGCTCGTGTTAAAATTTGAGACTAATCGGCTTAGCCGTTTTCGAGTAATGTTGGTCACCAACTTTGAAAACACCATTTTGAGGAAAACGCGTTTAAAGTTTGAAAAGCACTATACATAGGATACATTTTTTTTTAATTTTCATGGAGTTGTATATTCTACGATCATATAATACACCCTCCGCCGCTTCGGCAGCTTCTAATAACTCGAGCTGATGTTGTCTGCGGGTGCTCGCACACGCTCTGAGATCGGAAATGTTCACGTGCTGCTCATTTGCTTTTGCACATTGCGCCCAAGTGTTTCCTATTGACTTCATATAATACAATAGTGATGCCATTCCTTCATTAAATATGCCGGCAGCTATGTATGCAGCGATATCCATAGTTTTCGAACCGGTCAGAACAATTTTGGGTGAGATTTTCCAAATCAGTTGATTGTAGCTCTCGTTGTTGTTTTGGTTAAATCCACCTACACATCTTTCTAATAAATTCTGGATCATAATCATGTTCGAAAGTGGATAATTGATTGAGTGTGGTCTGTCTGGGCACTTATCGTTTTGAGGTTTTTCGTCAGTTGATATATAATAATAATATGTGGCCCAGATAACATCATACATTTTTTCAACTGAATCACAATTTCTCCTTATTGCTAAGCCATAATAAACTGTCAACTTATCGATCATCTTTCCATTAAGTTTGCCTTTTCGAGAGGTTTTTTTTGTATTTTTTTCCGCTTTTTTTTTTTTTTGACACAATCTCGGAGTCGCATGCCCAATCGTTTCTGTACGTGCCCAATACATTCTTTTTTCACAACTTCTTGATCACCGTAAGGTGCACCATTTAAAATTCGCGAGTACGTTTTGGAGTCACCGTCTCCGATGTAGTTTTTGTACATGACTCCAAGTTTTTCCAATAAACGTTGGAACATTTCGACTTCCATTTTCCCAGAAGAACCAGAATGATTTGCAGTGCAAGAATTTTTACATTCTGCATACCATTCATTATATTCTTCAGTATCGAGTTTCTTCCTCCAAGTTTCACACTGTTTGCAGTAGGCACTTTTTACAGTAATATCACTGATTTGACCAGAATAGTATCCGATCAACGATGTCACACCGTAAAAGGAAGTAAACCCACACTTTTTCCATGTGCCATCCCCAGATACAGTTAATTCTGTCGAATGTTCATCACCTTGATGTTCGGAAGTCAAATTTTTTGCTTCAGTACAAGCCCGTTGAACAAGGTTTTCGGTGGCCGTCGATTGATTTCATAAGAGTGCGCGACAAAAGGCTAGAATTTATGTTACGATCTGTACACTTAAACAATTTTAAAATCAAGTCCTCGTTCAGAAGTAGTTTGAAACTTAACATTTCCGTCACAGATCTTACATTTCACATAAAACTTCATTTTCACGAAAAAGTTACAGAAAAAATATGAACGAACTCACAAGTTTACTGCTTGGCTTAGCTACTTGTACTGACTACCACTCTTAAATATTTTCCAGTTTGGGGAGAGAAAAATAAAAATTTACCTTTCAGGTATAAAAAAAAACTATAACACTGTCGCTTTACGCATCTAAATATATTACAAAAGAACATTTACAATAGGCAAGGGCATAAGAGGGACAGCGTTCCAGGTATTTTCAAGCACTCTGAAGCGCCTTTTCAAATTTGCCTGTAACTTCAAAAATATTCACCGGAACGATATTAAATTTTCTGCGTGTATTCTTAAATATATGCAAATTAAGAAAATAAAATAAAAAAAATCGATTTTTTGAAAATTCTAACTGTATATAACCCCTTAATAAAGTGAACCGGGCTGTAAGTGCTGCAGTTCAAAATTACCCAAATCAGTCGTTTTCACGCGGCTAACTGGAATTGGGAATCTCTTAGTTCCCCTTGTGGCGCATTTTTCATGAAGATCTTGCAACATCAAATTAACTGAAGAGTTTCTTCTTCTTCTTAATTGGCGCAATAATCGCTTACACGATTTTGGGCGAGTTTAATAAAGCGCGCCAGTCGTTTCTTTCTCGTGCTAACCGGCACCAATTGGACACACCAAGTGAAGCCAAGTCCTTCTCCACCTGAACTTTCCTACGCAGAGGAGACCTTCCTCTTCCTCTGCTACCACCAGCTGGTACCGCATCGAATATTTTCAAAGCCGGAGCGTTTGTATCCACTCGGACGACATGATCCAGCCACCTAGCCGCTGGATCTTTATTCGCTGCGCTATGTCTATGTCGTCGTAAAGCTCATACGCCGTTGCCAACGTGCAAATGTCCAAAAATCTTACGCAGAATCTTTCTCTCGAACACCCCAAGCGTCGCTTAATCGGATGTTGTCATCGTCCGAGCTTCTGCGCCATACGTTAGGACGGGCATGATGAGAGTCTCGTAGAGTGTTGGTTTTGTTCGTCGAGAGAGGACTTTACTGCTCAGTTGCCTACTTAGTCCAAAGTAGCACTTGTTGGCAAGAGAGATTCTACGTTGGATTTCAAGGCTGACATTGTTATCAGTGTTAATGCTGCTTCCTAAATAGGCGAAGTCTTTTACAACCTCGAAATTATAACTGTCAACAGTGACGTGGGTGCCGATACGCGAGTGCGCCGACTGTTTGTTTGAAGACAAGAGGTACTTCGTTTTGTCCTCGTTCATCACCTGACCCATTCGCTTTTCCTCTTTATCCAGTTTGGGGAAGGCAGAACTAACAGCGCGGTTGTTAAGACCGATGATGTCAATATCATCGGCATACGCCAACAATTGTACGCTCTTATAAAATATTGTGCCTGAGCGATTAAGTTCTGCGGCTCGTTAATCAGGTTAAAGAAGTCACACGACAGCGAGTCACCTTGTCTGAAACCTCGTTTGGTATCAAACGGCTCGGAGATGTCCTTCCCAATTCTGACGGCGCTGCTGGTGTTGAGCAACGTCATCTTGCAAAGCCGTATTAGTTTTGTGGGGATACCAAATTCAGACATCGCGGCATACAGATAACTCCTCTTTGTACTGTCGAATGCAGCTTTGAAGTCGACAAAAAGATGGCGTGTGTCGATTTTCCTTTCGTGGTTCTTTTCCAAGATTTGGCGTATTGTGAATATTTGGTCAATGGTAGACTTTCCAGGTCTAAAGCCACACTGATAAGGTCCAATCAGTTGGTTGATGGTGGGCTTCAGCCTTTCACACAATACGCTCGCTAGAACCTTACAGGCGATATTTAAAAGACTAATCCCCTAAAAGAGGTTAAGTCTCTTAATTTGGCTCCACAAAAGTTATGATGTGTTCCTGTTGAAACCCCCCTTTACTTACGTTTGTTTACGGATTTTTAATAGCAACACACTTCAATTTGAACTTCAGTATGGACATTTAATAACACGGCTGCTGTTTATGGCTATTTACCAATTATAATACCAAATATAGAAAGTATATGTGCATGTATATGTGTGTGTATTTTATATTCGCACTAGCGCATATAGGTTTGTAATGTATGTATGTATGTTATTGTTATTGTTTCAAATGCTCATTATCGAAGATGTATGGTATGTGCACATGGCATAATAAAGAAATTAAAATTAATTTATTGCTGCTGTCAGTTTTATTTACAACAATCCGTCACACCCTTCTACATACCGAATGTACACAAAAGTTGATGGTAAATATCTGCTGGTCACAAACTTAATACTAATTTGATGCGAAAAATAGAAACAACAGCAACAAGCGCTAAATTCAGTTACTCGCGCTTGTAACCTCCTTAGTTAGGTCGTAAAATATTGGTGGCGGAGAGTACTTCGAAAACAATGAAGCAAGCGGCAAGCAACAACAGCAGCTGCTGAAAACATGACAGGTTCAAGCTTGGTTAATTTTTATGATTTCCTGCTTATGTACTGACTGACACATGGAAGTGCGGGTATGTGTGCATATTTTTGTATACACACAAATTTGTTTTTCTAACACTTTGCATTATTTCAGATTAAAAAAAAACCAGCTCTGAGGGAATATTTAATTGAATTTAATGTAACCCTGAGAGTTTGTTTTAGCGATAAACTAATTTTATATTGAAGACAGCATGTTTTTCATTTATTTATAATCAATTTATTTATAGTCCACTCAATTTAATCATTTATTAAAAAATATATGTTTACCTTAAACTTTTTTTTATACTGGGAACTAAAAATAAACGATTTCGGAGAATTCATCTCAAAGTCGGCTGCCGAATCCCGAAGTGACGTGGCAACCAAAGTTCCCCTCACAATTTTCTTTTTCAACATAGCTAAACAGCAAGTGGCCCCCGTAGCCGAATGGGTTGGTGCGTGACTACTATTCGGAATTCACAGAGGTTGGAGACGGTGAAAGACTAAATGAAGAACAAGTTTTTTCTAATAGCGGTCGCCCCTCGGGAGACAATGGCAAAACTCCGATTGCATTTCTGCCATGGGCGTATGCGCCAACTATATAAATATATATAAATAGCAAACCTGACAATCTATGATATTTGAGCGCGAGATATGTCATCTATCACGAAAATAAAAATGAAAGACCTTGATAAGAATTTCATGGAAATAACTTTTTAATATACAAATACTTTTAATATTATGTTTTTAAATTATTTGATTGTATCTCAGACTAAACGAGTTTTGTAAGCATTCGCGCATACAGATATTTTCAAATTTTTAATTTTTTTATTTTGACTATCGGGTGTTTTTTAGCTGCATGAGAACTATCGATATCGATAACTATGGTTTGACAGCTGAGAATGGCAAACTGTTTTGACATTTCTATGCAGTGAGGTTTAGCAAGTCGTCATGAATTGTTTGACGCTAGAGCAACACTCCCAAATTGTGGAAATTTACTTTGAAAAAAAAAAAAAAAATATATAAATCTCTTCGCGAATTTCATAGAGCACTTCGTCCATTTTACCTGTGGTTTGCACGCTGGCGCATCATCGGTCGTTATTTCTTTCGAAATGAGGAAAATGGCACGGTGAATGGCGAGCGCTTTCCAGAAATGCTAACTGAATTTTTGTTTCCAAAAATTAATTAGGATTAGGAGTAGACAGAGGCCTGAAAAAATGATTATTTTCAATAATTTTTGTTTTTGCCAGTCAATTGTTTTAGTTTACAAAAATAAGAACATAGCATTAATACTTCATATTTCGACTTGAGTTTAGCAAAATTTCAATAAAAAAAATTTATAATTGTAAAAGTTATCGCTGTTTGTGTGGAGCCCGTGTCTCCGTTTAAAATCAATTGGACAAGCGAAATTAGTTTTATTGATAGATAATCGTATGTCTCATCGAAGCTTTTTTTCAAAATTAACAATATGGCGGCCTCATGGAATATTTTTCAGATTTTCGAAAAAAAACCGACAATTAATTGTTTAAAAAAATCGAAATTTTGAACAAAACAAATCCTTCGATCAGGCACGAGTTTTTTAATCTATCAAGCGGGTTTTAAGTTTCAAAGAAAAAATTTTAGAAAAACGCATTTAAAGTTTTGCTATCGAGCTCCGGAGCGCCCGAGCTCCCTTTGTTAGTTGTTGAATAACTCGAAAAGTATGCATTTGTCTGTATGTATTTATATCCAAAAAACAAAAATCCATTTTTTTTTTAATTCTAACTAAGCATCGGCATTATTTGGTTCCAACAAGACGGCACAGCTTGCCCTACAGCGCGCTTTACAATCAATTTATTGCAATATTCATGCCACCATTGACGTCATACGTCCAGATTTACTGGAAAAAGTAGTCAAAAATTTGACTAATTTGGGCTGATCGAATGGACCATGCAACTCGTGGCCGTGGCGGACATGTGCCGGGTGTCATATTAAAAAAATAAATGCCATGAATTTATCTACCATATTAAAATAAAAAAATGCATTCCAACATTAGTTCCGTCTTTTATTATCATTTTAGATTCTCAAGCTCTTAAAAAACACCCTATATAAGCCTTAAAGAGATTTCAACACACCCACCTGAATTAACTAACCCGAAGCTTCTCATTCAGCAGGCTGATGTTTATACGAGAAACCACATACCCACACATACATATTTACATTTATTCGACATTATCATTTAATTTGACTTATACGTACGTACATTTCATCATTTTTCAATCATCTAGAATAGTATGAAAGCCGGCTTAACGCGCAGATGAAGACGGAAAAAATGCTGATCTTCTAATTTTTATGAAGTGTCTTTCGCTCTCTTGTCGCGTCAAAAAGATTGGATTGCCGATTGCTCTGGCTGATTTGATTTCAATACGTTTTTCTGACTAATGATTTTGTTTGTTTACCATAAGGTAAATGTGCATATACACACATAAGTACATATACGAGGTGTGTTCAAATAATAAAGTGAATTTTCAAATTTCGCGGACTACGTACATGCGACTTTCGATTATTATAATAGTACAAGCTTTTCACAGAAGGTCGAGAAGATGTGAATAACGACTCTCCTTCTGGGTGCCACGGTACATCAACAACCGTTGAAAATGTTGAGAAAGAGAATAAAATTGTTACGGAGAATCGTCGAATCACAATTAGAGAAGTTGCTGACGATGTCGGGACATCGGTTGGCTCATGCAAATGCAATCTTTTCGGAAATTTTTGGAAATTTTGACCAAAAACAGCGTCGCATAAGCCTCGTTCAGGAATTGTTGAATGACGTCCACGATAAGCCAGAACCTTAAGAACCCTTAAAAGGGTCTTAACTGGTGACAATTGGGTATATAAGTGTGACATCGAAACCAAAGCCCAATCGTCCCAATGGAAGAGTCCAGGAGAGCCAAGACCACAAAAAGCACACCAAGTTCGATCAAATGTCAAGGTTTTGCTTCGATTACCATGGCGTAGTGCATAAGCAGTTTTTACCACAAGAACTCCGGAGTAATACCTTGAAGTTATGCGTCGTTTGCGCGAAGCAATACGAAAAAAAAACGCCCGGAATTGTGGAAAAAAATGCATGGTTTTTGCATCATGATAATAATGCATCTGCTTTGGTAGTCTAGCGTAAGTGCACTGCCATCCCAGAAGTTGTGGGTTCAAATCTCTCGTAAAGCACGGTCCTCGCACTTTTACAAATTTACCTACATACATTCCCTATTTCTAAAAAAAAAAAACAATTTCATTCCTCAAACCCAAAAACTTATCCTTTCCATCCTTACTCCCGCATAATAGTCTGCGCATTATTTGCATTGTCGCTGCTAAAACAAACAAAAACAAAGAAAAACACACAGTTACACAATGCATCAGTGGTGCCAGCAAGAGGAAGCAGGCAATCGCGGTAATAGCGCAGTCGCACTAAATTTAGCGAAGTTCTCACCATCTGTGCGATCCTTCTGGCAGAAAGTTGTGAAACAAAGATGGCGTTCCAAGCAGCAAGAAGGCGTTGTTTCTAAGCAACGACAGGTGGGCATTCCCACTACTTAGAACTGGTAGCGGCAGACTACCAAATAGATTAACGAAAGCAGCACAAGACAAGTCTTGTCGAAGTCCTATGCTCCCGAGAGGAGTGAATAAGGAAAAACAAACAAACAAAAAAATGCATCTACTCACTCATCTTTGCTTGTGAGATATTTCTTACCAAAAAACAACACCATTAGCATGCCTCGGTCACCGTATTTACCAGATTTGGCCCCCTGTGACTTTTTCTTGATCCCAAGATTGAAGAGACCCATGAAAGGCCGGGGTTTTGCGACGATTGAGGAGATAAAAACCGAATCGCTGAGAGACTCAAGGACATACCAAAAAGTGCATATCAGAACTGCTTCGAGGATTGGAAAAAACGCCAGCAAAAGTGTATTATATCTGAGCGGGACTACTTTGAAGGAGATAAAAAGAAATTGCTGAATAAATAAATATTTTTTGAGAAAGATGAAAATTCACCTTATTCCTCGTACATAACACATGGGCCGAAATGTTCTGGGCCTAATTCATAGCTGGCTCTAGTTTTATTCTGTATTGAAATAAGATTTTGGGCTGTATTATTCGTATATTTTAAATTACCCAGACGTGCACTGGATTTCCCGATTGTTGGGATTTGTGGCGTGTTTGTGGCCCGCATAAGTCCTGATTTACACAGCGAAATATTTAGTTCTTGGGAGAAGAACGAACGAGGAAGAGAGAGGGGATGTTGTTTCCCTTACTGGTGACACGCTTGTGCTTCATATTCGTTAATTCAGAAGTAAACGTGAAAAGCAACGAATGTTGCAAAAAACAATTTTGCTCGAGTGACCGGGAATGAAACATCAAAAGAGCATTTCCAGTGTCTACCTTTCAAAAGGCCCTGTGGAATTTTTATGTATTTAGTAAATCGGGACTAATTAAGCAATAAGTAGCGTGCCCGGATTCACTTAAGAATATCTTGCTTATTTCAGCTTAGCTCGAAAAAAACAGTAACCCAGCAATCCCTTCCACACAATACCGTTTTTGGCTGTGACACCGTGTAAGTATGTGTGTATACCTATGTATGTAGCAAGCATTGTGCTGAACTGTTGTTAACGCTTATGCTTCTTCTACGCTCAAAATAGTTCTCCAAGTGCTTTGTATTCTATCAACAACAAAAGTTTCAACAAGCGCGTGTTTTTCACTTTTGTCGAATCCTAGGGCGTAGTCCGCTAATATTTTTTTACCGAATCTGTAACTTTTCGTACATAAACAGCCACGAATCACAGAAAGCGAAAGAATACTAACAACAACGGGCAGTTGCTAGCGAATCTCACGAAAAAAAAACAAAAAAAAAAAAAATCAACACAACCGAACTGAGCAAAGCAACAAAAGCGAAATTTGTGCGGGTAGGTCATTTATTTATTCAGCTGTAAAAAGACCAAAAAGAAGATGAAAAAAAATAAACCCAATAACAATAAAAGCAACAGGCCAGATAATAAAACAATAAATGTAGGTTATTTAGATACGCGCGCGCAAACAATAGCCGCCGATTGTGGCCGAATACACGAGCGACACAACTGAAAACAAAGCGCGTCGAAGCCCTTTATTCGAGCACGCTCGCCATTTGCTCGGCTGCTAAACTGACTCTGTGGGTATTTTAGTATATACATACATATGTACATACATACGTGTAAGTATGTGCGAGTATTTTTTCGGAACACATTTGTTTTTAAATATTTTCAGTTCGAGCATTCTTGTTTTAGCCCGCACGCGGAAAGGTACTCACTCGAAACCACTCTGCTTGGCGTGTTTCTAAAGTGTTGGAAGTATAGTGCAAAACGCGCGCGTAAACGTCTCAGTCGATCGATCAAACGGCGATTGCATATCAGCCAGCCGTAAGCCGCCAGATAGCTTTCCAGTTGACTTCAGCAAACGCGTGTGTCGCCTACTACCACTTTGTAGTTGTTTTCCCTTTACTTTTTCTTTCTGTATACTTACTCATAGGCTGTTTACGAAAATGTTGTGCGAGTGGCTTTTATTGTTGTTTTGCATAAAAATACAAAAACGCGCGCCGGAATCTGTAAAGTTGAATTTAGGAAAAATTCTTTATGAAATCTGAAATGTAATAAAACATCTCAGATAAAAAAATTAAATTGAAAAAAATAAAATAAAAATTATACAAATACTCGTGTACACTAATACATGCACATACAAAATTTATAAAAGCAACTCATTGTGTGTAATGAAAGAGTGAAATAGCTTCAATAAAATAATCAAAAAAAAGTTTGAAAAATATGCTCAAAAATTACAACAAACCGCAAAACAACACACTTCGACTTACAAAACGAAGTTTATCTACTAAAGCAAAGTCGTTTTTTCCACTTGAGAGTGTAACATAAAAATATTAAAAAATGTAACAACGCAAAGACTGAAATAATTAATTCCTGTCAAATACAAAAAATAAATAAGTAATTAAATAAAATTAAATAAATAGTTCTTCTAAATCCATGAGAGGGATGTGCTCAAGAAAAGTTAAAACTATGATTAATGAGAAAAATTAAAAATAAATAGAAAAATTAAAAAAAAACAAATTCCAAAATAAGAAAAATATACATATGCTATATCTATTATTACGTATTACATAAATTTTGCTGTTATGTATTAAATTTTTTTATTAATATTTATTTAAAACAAGTGAAAAATCGTTCTCTAAACTGAATAAAATCTACAATAAAAAATAAAAAAATTACGCGAAGTAAAAAATCCAGCAATAATTATAATTATAAAAAAGTTAAGAACACTAAAATTATGCTGCATCAAATATATACAAAAAAAATTAATAAAAACCAAAAAGTTACGCAAGTAAACAATCAATCAATAAATATAATATTATTCATTAAATAAATTTTATTTTTATTATTTATTAAAGAAATTTTTTTTTATTTTTTATTTATTAATAAAATTAAAAAATTACCGATGTAAATCTATCAATAATTATAAAAAACGTTATGAAAATAAAAACTATGCTGTGCGGAATTAATATGAAAAATATTTATTAAAAACCAAAAAATTATAAAAACTAAAAAATCGAGCAATTAAAAAAAAACTTAATAAACAATTTTTGTTTTGTTATTACTCATTAAATAAATTTTATTATTATTATGTATTCAAAAAATAATTTTTTATTTTTTATTTAATAAAAAAAAGTGAAAAATCGACCAATGAACTAAACCAAACCTTAAATACTAAAATTAAAAAAGTACGCGAAGTAAATTTATCAATAATTATAAAAAAGTGCGAAATAAATATAAAAAAAGTTTATTAAAAACCAAAAAATTATGTTAAGTAAAAAATCGATCAATAAATATAAATTTTTAATTTTTTTTATTTTTCATTAATTAAATTTTATTTTTATTATGTTTAAAAAAAACTTTTTATTTATTAATTATTTTTGATTAAAACAAGTGGAAACTCGATCACTAAACAAACCTTAAATAATAAGTTAAATTACGCGAAGTAAATATATCAATAATTATAAAAAAAATTAAGAAAACAAAAATTATGCAGGGCGGAATAAATATAAAATAAATTTTTTTTAAAAACCAAAAAATTTTGTGAAGTAAAGAATCGATCAATAAATATAAAAAAAAATTAGTAAAAACAAAATTTTTTGTTATTATTCATTAAATACATTTTATTATAATTTTTATTTTTAATATTTATAAATAAAGCGAAAAATCGATCAATAAACTAAACCAAACATTAAATACTAAAATTAAGAAATTACGCGAAGTAAAAAATCGATCAATAAATACAAAAAAAGTGAAGAAAACAAAAATTATGCTGTGCGGAATGAATATAAAAGAAAAAATTATTAGAAAACAGAAAATTACGTAAAGTAAAGAATCGAGCAATAAATATAAAAAAAATTTATAAAATTTTTTGTTTATTAGTATTTGTTATATTAAATAAATTTTATTATTATTATTATATGTTAAAAAAATAGCTTTTTTATTTATAAATTAGTATTTATTAAAAAAAGTGGAAAATCGATCAATAAATTGAGCAAAACCTTAAATAATAAAATGAAAACAGTAACGCGAACAAAAAAATCTGTCAAAAAATTTATTAAAAGTTGCAAAAAAAAATTATGCCAATTAAAAAAAGGTGGAATAAATATAAAAAGAAGTTAATAGAAACAAAAAAATTATGCAGAATAAAAAATCGATCAATAAACATGAACAAAACTTAAACAATAAACTAAAAAACTTACTTGAAGTAAAAAATTTCTCACTAAATATAAAAATAGGGGAATAGATATGAAAAAAAATATACTTTTTTTTAATTTTTAAAAACTATGTAAAGTGAAAAACGATTAAATAGAAACAAAAAAATTATGCAATGTAAAATATCTAGCAATAAATAGGGAAATTAAACAATAAAATAAAAAAATTACGCTAAGTAAAAATTCTCACCATAAATATTGGGGAATACCTGTAGAAATGAAAACAAATAAAATTTTTTTTTAAACTAAACAAGGTGAAAAACGATCAATAAATATATAAAAATAACTAATAAAAAGGAAACTATGCAAAGCAGAAAAATGCGGCATAAAATTAAAAACAATAAATAAATACAATGAAAACAAATAGTAATTAACAAAAATATTTCACACAATAAAATACATTTTTCGTTTATATAAATCTGAGAAGAGCAAAATTTAGAAATGAAAAAAAAAAAAAAATGAATGATTGTGAGAAAAATTTCAAACCGCATAAGTTTAAAATTTTGCGCTACATTCAATCATCATCGTCATCATCATGCATAGCACTACAGCTCGGTGTGTGCCTTAGCTTCCTCCACAAATTTTCTTCATGCATCTCGGTCCATTGCCATACTACGGTAGTTCATCGCACCTGTGCTGCTTAGATCGAACTACATTCAATAATCATAGAAGAATGAAATGGGCAAATAAATTTCTTTTGGTATCAAAACGGCGCTTTAGTGCTACTTGAGGAGTGCCAGACCGGCACTTCAACCATTTCACCTACCTACCTACCTGAAATATTTTGAGGACAATTGAATTGCTTAAAAATAAAATTTAATTTACAGGAATGTGCACATACAATTGCGGGTTTTCCACCAGAATAATAAATTTTATTATATTGAAAAAAATATATATTTTCAAAATATTCCGGAAAAATGTTAAGATTTCCGTGAGAGATTTGAGAATACCTTCAAAAACTGGGCTTATAGTAAATTTTAGTTTTAAAAAATAATAAACTTTAAAATTCCGATGGAAAAACAGTACCCGATTTTGTTTTTGTGCGAACTGTGATGCGTCTAATGTACAAATATAGTCGTAACGTCATTTGCACTGCCAGCGTATAAAATATATATACACATATGTATGTATGTATGTATGTATGTATGTATGTAGTATTCCATAGCGCCGCTTCACAATTTATTTATTTTATTTACACCATATTGATATGGGTTAGCTGTTCAAAATGCAGGCAAGGCGTTATCAAAATACATATGTTGTTGTTATAGCAACTATCAGCAATAAATTCGGTATCTTTCCGGCTTCTTGCCAAATTTTTTTCTAAATAATTGCTTTTATTTTCATTATTATTGCCTATTGCAGCAGCTACATTTAGAAAGTCGGCTATTTTGTAATCTACATCATTTTTGTACAGTTGCAGACATGCAAATAAGGCCAGCATAAGAATTACATTCAAGTAGAATGACTTTGTCTATCGGATTCAGATCGGCGCTGTCGACAGGTCAATTCCGTGCAAAAATTTGTATTTTTGAGCAATAATTTTTTACCTTAAAAATCAAAAAAGGCGTTGTTATTAATGAAATTTCTAAACTATTTTGCTGCCTGTACCCACCTTTGTGAAGCAATGACTGATCGCAGCAACGTGTTTGAACGCAAAACCCTGTGAATTGTATGCTACAACTTTCTTCCAGTAGCTTCGGTCATTAAGACATTTTAACTATTTCTGTTCTACCTGGAGGCTCTCGGCTACTACCTCGTCGAACACACTCGCCTTTACAGCGTTCATTATTTATTCTCCTTACTGGGTATGCTCACCATCTGTATCAGGAAGATTAAAGTGCGTAATTAGCGGTGCCGTACCTTAGCCGTAAACCAAACAGCTGTTCTTATCAAACACATGGGCATGTCCTGTAAACGATTATAGGTGCCGCACCATAGCATCAGCGCCATAAACGTAGTCGTATGCATCTATTGAGTTTTGGTTTTTCCCCGTAACCGTAAGCAGCTGGGAAATACTTTACATTTGCTTTGATATTTGCGCTAAAAATTTGAATATTAGAAATGAAAGACGGAAGATTTATTGACGTAGTGGAAAATTATCCGTGTTTCTATGACAAAATGCAAATGTTGTGATTAATACTACTTCAATATCCGCTGTTTATGGCTACGGTATGGCTAACCGACACAATTAATGCAATGTTGCGGCTATGGTTATGGTTGCGGCCATGCAGTTATGGTTACGGCAACATTAATTGCAGCCTAAATCTGGTCTGTTTACAAAATTCCATACATTTTAATCGAAATGTTAATCCAATCAATACATTTTTCGCGCAGTTTTCTTGTCTAAAGTGAACTTTGCAGTGACGCCGAACAATTAAACCAGCACTTTGAAATTTCCAATGAACTATTCCTACCAACTTATGTATGTGGGACCATGGCATCTTCTATGCATTCTCGCTTGATGTTTTCGAAAGTTTTCAATTTATATCAGAACTCCTTTTCACACACCTCGTTCTCTCGTATTTCTTCACTTTTTAAGTGTCAAGTTCTACTTTTTCGAAAACTGTACTAAAAATCGTGTAGCCTTTTAAGTGGCAGCTTAAGGCTTGTCCGGACTTTTATGTCGAGAATTCTACGAAAAATTATACAAACTCTTAAGTGGAAGTTTTAATACTTGTCCGGACATTTATATTAAGAACTGTACTAAAAATTGTATAGCCCTTTAAATGGAAGTACATTGAAGTTTTTTATTCTCTTTTCTACCCACCTAAAAACTATACCGTTAAAAATGTGGGACACAATAAATATTGGTTTCCATAAAACCTATTAAAAGAAACATCACTATGAGTTTTGCTACAAATATTTTGCTAAATATGTATTTTCTAAAAAAAATTTTATATCTATTCCAAATTAGTTTTCTCTAATGAAAAAAATCTATTCGAAAACTCCCACTAAAATACACAAAATGGTTCAATTCGATCTATTATTTTCTTCTTCTTGAATTTCTATAATATCTTCACACATTGGGTGACATGCTGCACATTTTTTGTACGCCACCTAATACTTACAGTGGTTGTTTCACACACAAACTTCTAACAAACAACCAGCTTGGGCTTCGGTGAAGATTTTCGTCAAATCTTCTTGGTGCTCAATGTGTTAAGTTATTTATTTTTTGTTTTTTTTTTTGGAAATCATCAAAAGATTTATTTGAAATGTTCATAAAACACAAAATGTATGACTTTATTTGAGCAGACAAAAATGCGTTTGATTAAAAATAGGCACCTTCAAAGTGTTTATATTTGAGAAACTTGAAAATTTAACCTGAATATGTTCCAGTGTTTCCATTTCTTTGGCCACATACTACAGTTGTATTAATAGAATTCGTGTGTGAAAAAAACTCGGAAACATCGCACATATCGTATATGCGAGTACTAAATGTGTATGCAAAATTTTTATTTATCGCGCACGTAAATCGTCCATAAAATTTCAATTATGTCAAAAAATTTCGAAAAATAATTAATTACCACCAATCCAAAATAGGGTTTCCACACTTTAAAGTAACAACAAAAATGAGAGCCATCAAGCAACGGATTTAAAAACATCGAAATATTGAAATTTATTTTGAAGTGCTAATCCATTTATGTGCTGTTGTTTATTAAGGAGGATTTAAAAGGATTTGAAAATATTAAAAATAATCAAACTACATTACGAAAAGAGATGTGCGTTTAGTGTAAAACAAAGTGAAGAAATTTAAATGCATGGCGCTCTTTTGTTAATTCACATTCGATAGTGAGGAAAATTAAGCAAAAGCAAAAAATAAAAACAACAACAATTAATACATATAACAAATAAACATTTCAGCGCCTGAAAACAATAATTTTATGTTTATCGTGGCATGACCAATTCAACTAGTTTTCAATCGTCAGCTATTTCTAATACCATCAGCGACTATCCCAGTTTAGGAGGTGAAGTAAGTAGTAAATTCTTGATTTATAAATAAATGAGTATGTAAATACAGCCACAACCAGTTTTAACTTTATCTTTGTCTTTGTTTATTTGTAACTTTGCTCCTCCCTCTATCTCTATTTCTATTCTGTCCTTTATTTCCAAAATTTCTTTGTCTTTATCTTTATCTTTATCTTTATCTTTATCTTTATCTTTATCTTTATCTTTATCTTTATCTTTATCTTTATCTTTATCTTTATCTTTATCTTTATCTTTATCTTTATCTTTATCTTTATCTTTATCTTTATCTTTATCTTTATCTTTATCTTTATCTTTATCTTTATCTTTATCTTTATCTTTATCTTTATCTTTATCTCTATCTTTATCTTTATCTTTATCTTTATCTTTATCTTTATCTTTATCTTTATCTTTATCTTTATCTTTATCTTTATCTTTACCTTTATCTTTATCTTTATCTTTATCTTTATCTTTATCTTTATCTTTATCTTTATCTTTATCTTTATCTTTATCTTTATCTTTATCTTTATCTTTATCTTTATCTTTATCTTTATCTTTATCTTTATCTTTATCTTTATCTTTATCTTTATCTTTATCTTTATCTTTATCTTTATCTTTATCTTTATCTTTATCTTTATCTATATCTTTATCTATATCTTTATTTTTATCTTTATCTTTATCTTTATCTTTATCTCTATCTCTATCTCTATCTTTATCTTTATCTTTATCTTTATCTTTATCTTTATCTTTATCTTTATCTTTATCTTTATCTTTATCTTTATCTTTATCTTTATCTTTATCTTTATCTTTATCTTTATCTTTATCTTTATCTTTATCTTTATCTTTATCTTTATCTTTATCTTTATCTTTATCTTTATCTTTATCTTTATCTTTATCTTTATCTTTATCTTTATCTTTATCTTTATCTTTATCTTTATCTTTATCTTTATCTTTATCTTTATCTTTATCTTTATCTTTATCTTTATCTTTATCTTTATCTCTATCTTTATCTTTATCTTTATCTTTATCTTTATCTTTATCTTTATCTTTATCTTTATCTTTATCTTTATCTTTATCTTTATCTTTATCTTTATCTTTATCTTTATCTTTATCTTTATCTTTATCTTTATCTTTATCTTTATCTTTATCTTTATCTTTATCTTTATCTTTATCTTTATCTTTATCTTTATCTTTATCTTTATCTTTATCTTTATCTTTATCTTTATCTTTATCTCTATCTTTATCTTTATCTTTATCTTTATCTTTATCTTTATCTTTATCTTTATCTTTATCTTTATCTTTATCTTTATCTTTATCTTTATCTTTATCTTTATCTTTATCTTTATCTTTATCTTTATCTTTATCTTTATCTTTATCTTTATCTTTATCTTTTTCTTTATCTTTTTCTTTTTCTTTATCTTTTTCTTTATCTCTAACTCTTACTCTATCGATCTCCTCTTTGTCTTCGTCTTTACGGATCTTTAGTTTTATTTTAATCTTCGCGCTTATTTGTTTCATCCACATATTCGGCTTTACCTTTATCCTAATTAATCAAAGAGTCCATCCATTTTGGATCTGCATTGTTGAACACATTTCGAGTTAGTGCAAGGAGCCATAATTGCTTGAATAGCCGCTTGGCTATCAATGAAAATGTTTGTTCGATTATTAAGAGGAGTTAATTCCAGAGCTGTTTCAGCTGCTCTTGTTGCGGCATAGATTTAAGCTTGAAATACCATACAGTAATTCGTGAGTCTGACCTTACGTTTGAATCCAGAGTTATGCTGTGACCAGAAAGTCTCTGTGTGCATTGTCCGGACATCTTTAGTCTTAGAGCAAATCTTTTGGCTGAATTTCTTACAAATACTTTGATTTATTAATGAAGAAAAAGATCTGAGTGGAGTATTTATTTTTCAAAAATGATAAAAAAATGTTTCACAAAAAAATTAAATAAAATAAAAAGATTTTTTGCAAAAGTGTGTTTAATCCTAAAAAATTAAAAAAATGTAATTCTTTGTTTCTTACAAATACTTAGACTTATTAATGAAGAAAAAAGACTGAGTGGGGTATTTTTGAAAAATGATAAAAAAAATGTTTCACAAAAAAATTAAATTTTAAATTTGAATTAAATTTGAAATTAAATAAAAAGGTTTTTTTCAAAAGTATAAATAATCCTAAAAAGTAAAAAAAAAAATTAATTCATTATTAATTTAAATTTTTAAATTTATTATTATTATTAAATATCTTTCAAAATTCTTTCAGTGCACTCATTAATGCACTCATCAAAATAAACCAATTTTCAGAAAAATTGTTGTCAAATTTTCTTGGATCAAAATACTTGAACACTTGTCATGGGATCGCTCGAATATCTTGAGCAATATTTTGTGACGCTTTTTTGTTTTATTTATTGGTTATTAACACTGCCCTCACATCCGTTAATGCTAATCACCCTGAGGCGTGTGTACCAAGTGTGAGAAAAGGCAAATGTTTGGTGCATGTAAATATAATAAATATCTACATATACTTGTGCATACTTGTGTTGCCAACATATGTATGTATGTATAAGTGCTTGTAGTTATCGCGCCCAATGAAAAGTAAAAATAAAATGCGTTTGCTCTCTAATAACCTACATTTACTCAATTTCACGAATCGATGAACTCTTTCTAATGTTTGTTTACTTATTATTTATTTCGTTTTTTAATGCTTCATTCATCAATCAAAACTGTCAACGATTGAATTTTATAAATTCTACTGTTCATTGAACCGCTATATGCATACATACTTATATACCTATGCTCTGTTTTCGGTGTGCAATATATTTTACGAAGTGTTGAACTGGAGATGTGAAGATAATAACTAAGACTTATACATAGGGTGTTCTATTTTGAGATTGAAAAAAAACAGTGATTAGTAGAAATGTTGTAATTTAATTTATTCTTTTATATAAATTATAGCGTACCCTCGCCCGCTTCGCTAGACGATAAATTCAATGATTTGCTGAAAGAGAATAAAATTAATACGAAACAAAGCAAATTCTTTGATACAATTTCATTCGAACTTTATTGTAACACTTTTTGGTAGACAACGTTTTTGGTTTTTTCATCTTTCGCGTGAATAATGACGATGGTTTGCCAACTCGTGAGCAAGCTACATACAATTGTCCATGAGAAAAAATTGGGTATTCTAAATTAATACCGCACATTTGTAGAGACTGTCCTTGCGCCTTATTAATTTTCATAGGCCTTATTAATTCGCGAAGGCAAGGTGAATAGGGAACTGCAAACGTTTGAAATCGAATGGTAAATCCGCCGGAATCAGTGGAATTCAGGGTATCAAAATGTCTTCTCCTTTGTACTTCCCTTTCAAAATTGTTGCTTCGATAACGTTACCCATTAGCTTCTTCACAGCGAGTCTGGTACCGTTGCAAAGTCGTGGCACATTACTATTGCGCAGCATAATAATCGGTGCTCCAATTTTTAATCGTAAATTATGAGGTGGTAAGCCTGGCAAATCGAGTGAGTTTAAGAATTCAGTTGGATAATTTACGACCTCATCTTGATCAGTAATAGTGTCCATTGACTTATAACGCAACTATGTCACCAGGTATTTGATCTAAAATACCTGAATTTATATCATTGACGTCCTTATTTTCCCCAGCTAAAATTGCTCTTTCGCTGAGTCAATCATGGTTTTTGTAATGTTGAACTATGTTTGGAAATACACTCTGTATCAATGCCTCTTTAGACTGTGCAAAAGTGCAGAAATTGTTAGGCAATGTTATCATTCCTGTTGGTTTTGAAAAAAGGTTTATTTTTTTTTGGTTAAAAAGTGTTTTTTGAAGTTTTGAAAAACACTTCGCTCTAACAAATTTCTTCTCAGTTAATTGCTGAAAATTAAATATTTTGAAAAAACTATTTTTTTTTTTAATTTAACGTTTTTGAGAAAATTTTGTTCTTGAAATAATTTCATACTTTTGTAAAAGTTTAAATTGATTTGTTAAAAAAGATTTTTTTCCGCTTTGAAAAACACCCCCTCGAAAAAATGTATTCTCTATTAATAGTGGAATATAAAATGCTTTGAAAACACCATTTTTTTTTTTAATTTTGTTTGGTTTTCAGAAAATTTTGTTTTGAAAAAATTTCATACCCTTGAAAAAGTTTTATTTTATTTTATTTGTTTAAAATTTTTGGAATTTTTTTTTTTTTGTAATTTTAGAAAAACACCTCTTCGTAGAAATTTCTTTTATCTTTTTGAGGAAAATTTGGTTTTGAAAAAATTTCATGCTTTCGAAATTTTTTTATTTTACTTTATTTCTTCAAAATTTTTTAAAACAATTTTTTTTATAATTTTCGAAAAACACCCCTTTGAAAAAATGTTTTCTATGTGTCATAGTGGTATTCCATTAACTTTTAGGATTATAGTCAAATACTTACAAATACCTACGCTTTCGCAAATAGCAACAATAAACAAATTTCCTCAAAACCAAAAAATTTACTTTTTTTCTAAAAAAATTCTAAACAAACAACGTAATAAATTTAGAATTTTGTGTTCACGAAAAAAAAAGTATTGTTTTTATTGTATTATATTAACTGAAAACCAAAATGTTGCAAAAAATCAAAACAAAACTAAATTATTTTTTTGTGTTCATTTGGTCCATATGTTCCATAAAAAGTTGATATGGTAAATAATATGCAGGGTCTGATACACGCAAATTTCCATTGATCATTATAGTGACAAAATTATCGATCACCAATTCCAACAGGATTTCAAAATCAGAGTTGGAATGAGTTGTTGTGTGGAGTACTTCTGAAAAAATGAGAAATAAACAAAATAAATCTAAAAATTCGAATTCTAACTTTATCTTGTGTATGTTCTTATTACCTTTGAATTTTTCCAATGAAGCACCATTCATTTTAAATTTTCCAAGAATTTTTTTTATCATTTCGCGTTTCTTTCCTTTTTCATTCGATTCCAACATTTGTTCATAGCCGAAAACATCGTTTGCAAACGCATTCATTTCCATATAGAATTGGTCAAAGAAAGCATTGCTCAATTGAATTGAAACATTATTTTCATAAATACTTAGGACCTTAACTAATGCACCTTGGTATGTACCTAACGCAGATATTCATCGCGACCTTGTCATCGATACTATTGATGAAACAATACAAAGCGCTAGCAGAAGACACATAAATAGACTATTAACGCATACAAATCCTATGATGAGAAGACTACCAAATAAAGAAAAATCTACCCAAAGTCGGCTTAACCGTCAAACACCAACAGATCTTGCAAAATCCTTGTAATCAATTGTCAACTAATCGTATATGTCATTGTTTGTTAAGCACTTGTTTTTAAATAATATGTATATATTTCTTCTAAATGAGCTTGGGGGCATTGGCCCTTCAATATCACTCTCATTCCATCTTTTTGTAAATCAAATTACTTATTGTCTAACGACAGGTGTAATATTTTATGGAAGAAATAAAAAAAAAAAAAAAAAATTTCATTCGAATCATTTGAAATTTCTGTATACAATAACGAAAAATTCAAAAAAAGTTGTACACATAAAATGAATGTCGATTCGAAACTTACTTTAATCTAAGAATCGAGCAAGTTTTGTTTTGTACAATATTTTGATTTTTTCTTTTTTTTATATGAAGAAAATATTTAAAAGAAATTTTTTTTTGCTAAAAACCTTCCCCTAGTGGATCCCTATAATATGAAAAAAGAACGAATAAAATTGGCCTCGTATCGGCCCATAAAAATGCGTACAAACGAACATCATTTCATTTTTATATATATAGATTTACACGAATTGCTCCTGGAGAACGCAAACTAAATTTATGCGAAAGCGATCAATATTTTAAGTGGTAGACATGGGAAATTACAAGTTCAGAATATAATAAAAATATTTTAAAAACTAAAAATTCATATTCGAAAAGAAGATGTTACAAATGTTACTCAATACGAACAAACGCATGTAATTATGAGAGAGGATATACGCATATCTTATCATGAAGATATCTCCAGCATCAACTTTTCCGAAGTCAGTACTAGTTTAGGGACATTGAGCTTTTTTATGGAGTGTTAAATGTTTAAAATTTTGGGCGGAAGTGAAAATGATTTATCAAAAATACTACGCCTCAAAATATACGGCTTCAAAAATAAATTCCGCTCTCAGCTTTCTATAGTAGAATTTAACGAAACATTTTTTTGAAGTGAAAACTTCTTTAGAATCGTTGGGAGTGATTTGAGAAAAAGTGAAACGGAAATAGCGACCCTCTTGGCTACGAAGCGTTATATTATATGTTGATATAAACGTAGCGACGAACTAAATAACTTTTATTTTTTCTTGTGATTCGAACCAAGGATTTTGGATGGGAAGCTCACATTGCTAGCCGCTCGGCTACCGCGCCATGCTGTCGGCGCTGGCCTAAAAGTTATTTAGCTACGAAGCGTTATATTATATGTTGATATAAACGTAGCGACGAACTAAATAACTTTTAGGCCAGCGCCGACAGCATGGCGCGGTAGCCGAGCGACTAGCAATGTGAGCTTCCGATCCAAAATCCTTGGTTCGAATCACAAGAAAAAAAATTTTTTTATACAGTTATTTTTTTTTTTTATGATATGTTTATGAGGAGCTTTTTTTCATGGCAGAAATACACTCGGTGTTTTGCCATTGCCTGCTGAGGGGTGAGCGCTATTAGAAAAATGTTTTTCTTAATTTTGGTGTTTTCACCGAGATTCGAACTGACGTTCTCTCTGTGAATTCTGAATAGTAGTCACGCACCAACCCATTCGGCTACGGCGTTTGTTTAATTTTACTGATGCAAAAATGAGGGAAAATATTTGAATAAAGTTTGCTTACTGTTTACACATTTTCCAAAGGTGACGGAGAACCAAAATCAATAAATAGCATCACGGAATTCATTCACGAAAATTTAATAAAGTATACACCAGAAGTATCGCGGATACGATAAAGTTCCAATGATTTTAAGAGGTGATTTCAACGTAAATTTTGCATTGGACACAGCGGTTCCTTTAATTGACGTTCTCAATACAACATTCAATTTAAAAATGTGTAACAATCGCACTGAATCGACAACACGATCAAAAACAACAATTGACGCGGTATTTCAAAGATATGTTGACAACATCGAAACCAAAGCATTTGTATCATATTTTAGCTATCATAAGCCACTCGTATCATTTGTTGAAATTGAAAACATTGAGGATGAATAATAATAAAATGAAGAAAATAAAATATGAACTTTATATCAATATTATAATGAACCTATAATTATCCCGCCCCTAATGCTGTTTTCGTCTCATTCTCTCTCAGTTTGTTTTACGGAAGGTTTCACTTCTATCGCGTCTAACCGTTAGACTGGTATTTTTTTTGTAGAATATTTTAACCCACTGTATAAAGAAAGTGTATTAAAAAAGGCAGGTAGAGGGTTGAACTCAAGTTTCACAGAAAATTAAGGCAGCCAATTTGTTTGTGTCACTGAGGACGAAAAATTCATACGTATGTGCCTACGATTAGTGTCATATGCTCGCAAAAAAATATATAAAAAATTGATTAGAAAAATTGATAAAAAATTAGCAAAAAAACAAAAGTTGACAAAAAAATACCAGTCTAACGGTTAGACGCGATAGAAGTGAAACCTTCCGTAAAACAAACTGAGAGAGAATGAGACGAAAACAGCATTAGGGGCGGGATAATTATAGGTTCATTATAATATTGATATAAAGTTCATATTTTATTTTCTTCATTTTATTATTATTCATCCTCAATGTTTTCAATTTCAACAAATGATACGAGTGGCTTATGATAGCTAAAATATGATACAAATGCTTTGGTTTCGATGTTGTCAACATATCTTTGAAATACCGCGTCAATTGTTGTTTTTGATCGTGTTGTCGATTCAGTGCGATTGTTACACATTTTTAAATTGAATGTTGTATTGAGAACGTCAATTAAAGGAACCGCTGTGTCCAATGCAAAATTTACGTTGAAATCACCTCTTAAAATCATTGGAACTTTATCGTATCCGCGATACTTCTGGTGTATACTTTATTAAATTTTCGTGAATGAATTCCGTGATGCTATTTATTGATTTTGGTTCTCCGTCACCTTTGGAAAATGTGTAAACAGTAAGCAAACTTTATTCAAATATTTTCCCTCATTTTTGCATCAGTAAAATTAAACAAACGCCGTAGCCGAATGGGTTGGTGCGTGACTACTATTCAGAATTCACAGAGAGAACGTCAGTTCGAATCTCGGTGAAAACACCAAAATTAAGAAAAACATTTTTCTAATAGCGCTCACCCCTCAGCAGGCAATGGCAAAACACCGAGTGTATTTCTGCCATGAAAAAAAGCTCCTCATAAACATATCATAAAAAAAAAAAATAACTGTATAAAAAAATTTTTTTTCTTGTGATTCGAACCAAGGATTTTGGATCGGAAGCTCACATTGCTAGTCGCTCGGCTACCGCGCCATGCTGTCGGCGCTGGCCTAAAAGTTATTTAGTTCGTCGCTACGTTTATATCAACATATAATATAACGCTTCGTAGCTAAATAACTTTTAGGCCAGCGCCGACAGCATGGCGCGGTAGCCGAGCGGCTAGCAATGTGAGCTTCCGATCCAAAATCCTTGGTTCGAATCACAAGAAAAAATAAAAGTTATTTAGTTCGTCGCTACGTTTATATCAACATATAATATAACGCTTCGTAGCCAAGAGGGTCGCTATTTCCGTTTCACTTTTTCTCAAATCACTCCCAACGATTCTAAAGAAGTTTTCACTTCAAAAATAACAAAAAATGTGCAAAAAATTGATACAAAATTTACAAAAACAATCAGCAAAAACCAATTGACAAAACATTTGAATAAAAATTTAAAAAACAATTTACAAAAAAACTTGCAAACAAAAAAGTCAAAACAATTACAGGGTGGGCCATATAGCGTTTGCTTCTTGAACCACCTATTTTTTTGAGAATGGTAACACAAATGACATGTCGAATGTGTTCGTAATTTACTTAAAGGTTTGACATTTACGAAATGGGACCCTATACGCTTGAACAAAATGGAGAATTATTGAAAACCTATTTCCAAAGTGGTGAGTTTTCTACTCAACCTGGGAGAAATTTGAAAAAGAAATTCAAAAAAAAAAAAAGATTTGCCAACAAGACAGTTTGTGGATCAATTTGTTAATCGTGTTCGTGAAAGTGGATCGTTAATAGATAAAAAAACACGTGAACGTGCTCCTACAGTGCGTACACCCGAAAACATTGCTGCTGTAGCCGAAAATGTGCGTGAACATCCAATGCGTTTTCGGTTCGCTCAATAGGCAGAAAATCGCTTGACCGAAGATGATCATTTTTACCTAAAAATCATCTTTTCTGATGAAGCTCATTTTCACATCGGTGGCTACGTCAATATGCAAAATTGTCGGATTTGAGGCTCAGAAAATCCACACGTTACTGTAGAGAAGCAAATGCATCCACAACGAGTCACTGTTTGGTGCGGTTTTTGGTCTGGCGGCATCATCGGGCCATTTTTTTTTCGAAAATGAGCGAGGAGCCGCGGTTACAGTAAATGGCGAGCGTTACCGTGACATGCTCAACGAGTTTTTGTTTCCAAAAATTGAAGAGGATGACATGGACGACATTTGGTTTCAACAGGACGGTGCAACTTGTCACACTGCCAAAGTTACACTCGAACTTTTGGCTACCGTTTTTGAATTCCGATATCAATTGGCCGCCTCGGAGCTGTGATTTAAGCCCGTTGGACTATTTTTTGTGGGGAGCCGTTAAGGACAAATGGGATGCGAACCATCCAGAGACGATTGATGCTTTAAAACACGAAATCGAAGTGGCCATTAATGAAATTGAAAATGTGCTTAAAAATTGGGTTGATCGAATGGCCTACTGTAAAGCCAGTCGTGGCAGTCATTTGAACGATATTATTCATTCATAAATGACAATGTTCAATCTTCAAAATAAAAAAAAAAGTTTGAAAAAATATTGATTCGTTTTTTTTATAGGCGATTCAAAAAGCAAATTTTACATGGTCCACCCTATACAAAAAATTTATAAAAAAATTTGCAAACAAATTGACAAAAAATTTGAAAAAAATTACAAAAATTTACAAAAAATTCACAAGAAAATTAGCAAAAAAAAATTTGTCAAAAAATTTGATAAAAAGTTTGTAGCAGCAAAAACATTCCCTATACATGTATGGTGAGGGCTGCTGGAGTGGCAGTCCTTAGTCGGATATATAGCAAATCCGGGTCGTTCCGGTAACGTAAAACTGACTGTCGGCTATTGAAGCCACCGTCACAAAAGGGCTAATATTTCGCTTAGTGATTATTTAGATGCATATCCTTATTATTTTACCTATCGCCGAATAGGTGAAATGGCAGACAACTATTTTTTGTTAGGCCTGGACCGTATTCGCTGGAGTCAGCTGCGGGGCATTCATAAACGTGGTGTTGAGTCGATCATCTCGTCTCTTTGATAGCCAACAATCTGCTCTGATTTGATGGTAGCTCCTAGTGCATTGCTTTCAGCCTGCTAGTTTATATGTAAAAAGGGTGGCTATTAGTTCATTTAAATTAAATTGCTAAGGTAAATAAAAATATTTATTACCTTGCGGCAACAGTTGTTTGGCATTTACGGAAAATAATACTTTTATTTTCAGGCGTAACTGGCCGGTTTCTATTATAAACATCTATTCCACAATGGCTAGTCATTTGTTATTGTCTTCATATTTAGCATTCTTCATAGCTGTCATTAAGTAATTATTGTTTAAAGGCACTAGACCGAATAAAAACACAACTGAATGAATGTAAAGAAAAGTTACGTATACGCCGTACACTTTGAAGGAAGCTAAATAAAGCAGCAGTGTCGGCAAGAAATCAATTACTAATCTAAAAACTCTTAATTTTATTTATTTCTTTACACACAAAATTTGTAACATATTGCTATTGTATATAATGACAAACGTGCGGTAAACTACCATACATGCGTATGTGTGTAAGACAAGAAATCCATGGCGTATGAGCAACATTTTAATCGTAAACATTTCTGATAAACAGATTCCATATGTCTGGATTTGCTTGCAATATCTCCATCAACAACACAAATGGGCAACAAGTGAATTAATCAAAACAAGAGCCAGTCGAAGCAATACTCATAAAATTGAAAGGGCACAGACAGCACCTCGCCAATACACACACCCACACACATTTAGATATCTGAAGTGCCGGCATTCAGCGAAAAACAGCTCAATACCCTCCGCTTTGACGTAGGGTGGCTATGCCATAGAAAACTTGTATGTGTGTATGTAGTATAAGTGTGTATAGACGAGTGTACTCGTAACTGAATGATTTGTTTTGTCTAAAGCTGAAGTGCTATGTAGGCACTCAGTGGCAGCGATAATTTACATTTTATCAGCAGCAACAGGAAAAGCAACATCCTCAACTGAGCTGAGAGCGCCCGTCATTTGTAGCATATTTCCATGACGGGCGCCAATGAATGCTGGCTTTATGTAGAGTGTTTATTTACACTATGAAAATGTGTTGATTGTGCCTACCACACACATTTGCATGTGCACATGTACTCGTGTATGTGTGTGTGTGTAAATACATACTTGTAGTTTGAGACCCAGCAAACTGGACAACTTTAAATCATTTTCCTGCTGGCTTAAATAAGCATGCGGCCATTTAGATACGAATAATTATATTATATAATCGCTTTTTGGTATGCAATCAACATTTGCAATTTAAAAATATACTTGCAAGTACTTTTCTGATTTGTAGAACTTTCGAAAAAGTCGTTTTCGAACTGCGAAAAAACTACAGTATCACAACATATTGACAAGTTTTGTCAACATTTTTTGTTTTTTTTTTGCCACAGTTTTAATTTCGCCACACACCTGTGGATTTGTTGACGATTTTAGTTTCACGCTGTTCATTGCTGAGTGGACATCGAACGCGAAAAAAAAAGATTATCATGTATGGTATTTATTTGTGTTTGAAAAGAAGAGAAGAGAGAAAGATTTTTTTCTATGATACTTCTCTATAATTTTCTTATAAATATTTGCCACGATTTTAACTTTGCATTTTTGTCTTTATATTCATAGCTCTTATTTCTCCGCAATGATAGCTGGCTTTTGAACAAATTTTTGAGTTCCTCAATAAATAATTTATTTATTCAAAAATATAGTTAAAAATACTTATATTGCACTGCCAAAGGCACTATAAGCTAAGACTATTGGCCTGCCTAAATACATGTTTTGCTTAATGTTGCCATTTGTCCCTGTGCATACTTCAAAATTTCAAAAGAAATGAGAAAAAGTAGAAGGAAAAATCGTGATCTTCGCCACATACACGCAACCGATTGCAAGTTGACAAACATTTTTGTCACTTTTCGATCGGTTTGTCAACTGCTCAACTTAGTCAAAAATGAACCGATTTTAATAATTTTGGGTTCAAAATGATCGTCATTACTTATACGAGCGATTTCATGTAGAAACAATTGCATAAAGGTAGTTAAAAATTTTTTATTTTGCAAAAAACTAAAAGTGCGAAACAGGTTTTTTACTCAAAAATTCATTACTCAAAAACAACTCATTTTAGCTACTAGGCATTCAGCTCAGTTAAAGTTTGAGATGTCCTTTTGATTTGGAAAAAGTTATAAAAAAAACAAAAATACACTTTTTGAAATATTGAATTTCGAAAAAATTTAATTTTTTTTTTCTTTTTTGCTAAATAAAAAATTTTCAACTACTTTTTTGCAATTGTTTCTACATGAAGTCGCTCGTGTAAGTAATTACGATCATTTTGAACCCAGAATTATTAAAATCGGTTCATTTTTTAATAAGTTATGGGCATTTAAAAAAAATTTTTTCTTATATAATTAAAAAAAATCGAGTTTGAGCCGAAAAACAAAATTGCCGATAACTCTTGAAAAAAATTTTTTTCGGGCGAACAAAAAAATACGTGAAATTTCAACCTGTTGTTTCGATTTGCTTTCATAAAAGAATTAGATTCTTCTTACATTTCATTGGCTAAAAGTAAACTTTCAACATATTTACACCTTATTTTACTACGCTTTATCCACGTAAGTGGTAAATGGTAGCGGCAGGCTCATCACCTACCCTGACAAAAAGCAAGCATAGATTAATGAAAAAAACGCAAGACTGTGTCTTGTCGAGGCCCTATGCTCCCGAGTGGAGTGAACAAGGGTAAAAAAAAACCCACGTAAGTTGAGAGCTTTGACCTCCAAGTCGCGAATATTCTTACGTTACTAACTACATTCCTACTTTCCTACAATATTTTGAAAAAAGCTTCTTGTTCTCTTGTTCTAAACACTTCATCCACCCATGGACAAGTATTTTCATTGGAAACAAGTTGCGTCTATCCCAACTTTCTTGTAATGAAGCCTGCAATGTTATCGATCGTGTCGGGACTATCCAATTATTCTCAATGTTGTAACTCTTTGCGAAATGTTGCAGCTCTTTGCACAACATGAATTCCTTAAAAATCACACATCATTAGAAATAAATAATCATCATTTCACTATTAAAGTCGATCTCGGATTGCCTTAAGTACGCTGTCATATCCTGACCTAAGTGGTAAGTCAGAATGCATTCTATGTCATATTAGTCCTGGATATACCGACACAAGCCCTTGAGCGAGTTGTTGCTCGTAAACAGACCATTTTTAAAATGAAATGTTTTTTCTATAAACTTCTCCACTCCTCCACTTTCACTCGAAATTTGTAGAGCAGCAACCTAGTATCTGCGAAGGGAGCCGATTTGTCAAGAAGAAACGAGGAAGCTGCTTCCTGGGCACACCTTTTACATTGCATGATAATGCTCCATCTCATCGATCCACTCTTGTGACTAATTTTTTGACTAGAAATTGCATTCGCCTGATATGGCTCCCTGTGACTTCTACCTATTCGGAAAATTGCATTTGGCCATCAAAGGAAAACTTTTTGTGTCCGTAGAGGCCATCCAAAAGGCTTACACTGACATTCCGGTCAATGACCTGAAACACTCTTTCGAAAAGCTTTTAGATGCGCAAAACAGTGTATCGAGGCCAAAGGGGACTCTTTTGAATAAATAAACTCGAAGTTATCAGAACAAAGCTCTTTGTATTATTCAATCATGGCGCATGTCTATATATGTGTGTTTATCTTTAAATTTTGGACGCAGACAGCCAATCACCATGTCTCGATATCGACAAGTTGCAAAATATTGTTGTCATGTTTCGATAAGAATGCAATAGAGAAAGGGGAAAATCACATAAGTGAACGCTATTGCCACCATTCAATATTGAATGAATGCAAACTCAACACAAGCACGTTGTGAAAGGTGAGTTTGGGTTATGATATTTGTATGGGATTTGACAAGTATTTTCATAGAATACATGTTTGCGCCTTCCGAACTTGCTGTGTCGTCAGAGCCCATGGCGAGTAAATGGGAGGGGAATTGTTTGATTTCGAAGAGGAAGAGTAGGCGAAAGCAATAGAAACAGCGAAGCACAAGAAGTTATACGCACACACATTCACACTTTTTTGCTACGGTGTCTTTCGCGTAAAAACGCGAAAAAAGCACAAAATTTCAAAATTTAATATACAGGGTTGGCCATATTCGACGGACCCGACGGATTTCGATGACTCTTTGGGCCCATTCTAATCGACGAGGCTTGCCCGCAGGCAACAATCTTTGCATCAATTGAATCTTATACGGGAATAAATGTAAATCAATGCATAATTCGTTGTAAAGTGGTCCGAGCAATGCCCATTTGCTGAGAATCAGCGATTTTGGGATGTCCTTGGCGATGCCTTGGCTGGTTTTGATTTGACCTCTTTGGATTAGAAAGAGCATCACCAGTCGAAAACCTTTCGTACAAACGTTTAATGGTGTTCTTAGAAGGCGCACTTTTCACATTATTTAATTTTTTATACGCACGTTGAATTTTCACAATTGACTTCGTTTGTTGAATGTAAATTTCAACAATTTGGGAGCGCTCGCGTGGCATGTACTGTTCCATGGTAAAAATCTGCTTGGACTGACGCTTCCAACGCGGTATGTTATTAAGCGATCTGACATCTCTGTCAAAAGATACAGGGTTGCCAAATGGGTCCGTCGAATATTGGTAACCCTGTACGACACTTTGTTTTTATTAGTTGGACAAGTTTAAATCTTCCATATCACAATACGAGTACTGCCAAGACATTCACTGAATTTTCATGCAATTCTACTCCTTGTATTTGTTTGTTTTGTCTTGCGAAAGGAGCTGACGTCAGACTTATCAAAATCGCGAAAAATAAAGTAACTGTTTTGGGCATGCGCCACCTATGCTACTTAGTTCGTCCTGGGTGTTTGAGCTTAAACACGCCAACAAGCCCAAAAGTAAACTGCCATGGAAACGTTATATTACGCTGACATTTCTTTTGCTAGGCTCGCTGAATATGCACGGCTTTATTTAAAAGGAAAATCAATAGCAAAAAAAGAAATATTTTATGAAGATTTTAAGCCAAATTGACAATTCATTTGAGGCATTTTTGACGTTTTCGAAAAACATACACAGACACAGAGACTAACACTACATGAAGGGCTTTATTTGATGCTTTAAAGCAATCAAACTGTGAGCAAAAGGAAATAAATAATAGCCAATATAAATCAGCCAGTTTTTATGCAAACAGGGCACGTCCATATGTATATCACACATACATCTGTATTATCTATTAATGTCTGCCTGCCTCTATTTGGTTTAGCTACAACACACAGCTATCTCTATACATAACTGCTTAGTGTCGAGCTGTTTTTATATTTAAATTTTATTACTTTGTTTATCTTTTTCGTCGGCTTTGCCCATATGTTTGTCACCTTAAAACGCGCACACTGTTGTCCGAATTTGATAGATTCAAAACTGTCATACGTTTCACACAACTCACGTTCAACAGCCACCTGGGTGTAGTAAAAAAATCGAATGCGAAGGGGCACAGCAAGAAGAGCAAACAAAAAAAAAAAAAACAAAAGAGAAAGCAACAGGAAATAATGAACACACAAAGTTGTTTATAAAAATTAAATTTAAAAATTTAATAAAAAAAATTAAAAAACTTAGTTCCTTATGAAATAGAAAAATGCATAATCGCTCCTACAAGTTTTACAAAAAAGCGAAAAAATGCACCAGCTCATTTAGCAAAGTGGCCATCAGCCCCTACTGAAAGAAGTTTGTGCCTGTAGATCTTCTTCTGCTAGAAATACTCGTACGCGCATGTTTCTATGAACAGTTTGTTTGTTGTTAGTTGTTATGTATGCATGCTTGTCTGTATGTATGTGCATTTGGTTGAAATTGTAAAATTATGCAAATTTTCGCAGAGTCACTAACAGAGTTCAGCATTGAAGCTTGTCTCGATTCAGCTAAAAGGCTTACACGAGCACGCTGTGATATGCTAATTGAAAGCATGTCTCGTTGACGCTGCTTATGAATATGAAAACTGTTTTTTAATTTGATAGTTAATAATATTATTTTTTTCTATCTTTGCCCATTTTTGTCGCATACAAGAAATTGCTGCACTCGTATATATTTATATGTGTGTACATATCCACTAGCCTGTGCACGGCATGTGAATTGCTGAGTTCATTACTTGAAAATGTGAGCACTCGAATGTGGGTTGAAGTCATAAAATATCTGGCGCTGTAATTATAAATACCTGAAATAATATGTCACTGAATTCTGCAATTATTTAGCTACGTACAAATGTTTACTAATAGTACTCACATAGATAAACATGTCAAAATAAAAATTAAAAAAAAACTAAACTCCAAATGAGCCTAGACTAAGAGCAACGTACCTTAGTAAGCAAAATGGGCTAATGGCAATTTTTTTTCCCCCCAATTAGTATATGTAGTTTCGTCGTAGCCGAATGGATTGGTGCATGACTACCATTCGGCAGTGCGTAGGTTCAAGTCACCGTGTATGAACATCAAATAGAAAAAGTGTTTTCTAATAGTGTTCGCCCCTCGGCAGGCAATGTATTTCTGTCATGAAAAGGCACCTCATAAAAACCATTTACCGTGCGGAGGCGGCTTAAAACTGTAAGTCACTCCATTTGTGGAACAACATCAAACACCTAACAGAAATGTATGCGGCAATTATTTCTTCTTCTTTATTTGCCAATTCGATACCGAATATAGGCGATCATACAATTTATACAATATATATTATCTACAATTAAATATCGAATTACAAAAATATTTTACGTTTAATATAAATTTCATCATAAAGGTCTCGATTTCTCGCTGTCTCCAATAAAGTTCCTACATTGCCGATTCCAGTCCAATGTCTTATATTTCTCAGGCAGGATAGTTGTTTTCTGCCTATGCCTCGTTTGCCTTCTATTTTTCCATGCAGGATTAGTTGATGTACATGACATTTGTCGTTTCTCATAATATGACCCAAATACGCAGCTTTTCTTCTTTTTATGGTGGTTAGTAATTGTCGATCATGCTGAATTCTACGTAATACTTCAGCATTTGTTACTCTATCTGTCCAGGGTATTCTTACAATTCTTCTATATATCCACATTTCAAATGCTTCTATTTTATTAATTTCAGTGGTTTTAATGGTCCATACGAGGGGTACCTTTTATATTTCGGGATTAGAGAATAAAAACAAATTTTAATCATCGAAAATCACTTTATTGTTTTTCAAAATATTCTCCATGAAGATCTATACACTTTTGCATGCGTTTGAACCAATTGTCGAAACACTTTTGCCACTCTGAATGAGGTACCTCCAAAATATGCATTCTGAATGCCGCAACCGCTTCTTCAGGTGTCGAAAAACGTTGACCTCTCAGTTTGTTTTTTACGTACGGGAATAAAAAGAAGTCATTCGGTGCCAAGTCAGGACTATACGGCGGATGACCCATTAATTCGATGTTTTGGGTGCTCAAAAATGCAGTTGTTTGAGCCGATGTGTGAGAGCTCGCATTGTCCTGGTGAAGAGTGATCCGTCTTTGGCGATTAGTTTTCCTAATTTCTTGGAAGACAACTGGCAAACAAATGGTTGTGTACCACTCAGAATTTACTGTTCTGCGTTGTTCTAGTGGTACGGTTGCGACATGTCCAGTTTTTCCGAAAAAACAGGCGACCATTTGCTTGGAAGTGCTTCGTGCGCGAACAACTTTTGTTGGATTTGGTTCATCTTGAAACACCCATACAGTCGACCGCTGTTTACTTTCGGGCTCATACGCGTAAATCCATGATTCATCACCTGTCACGATGTCATAGACGTGTTTGAAGCCCCGCGATCGTATTTTTTGAGCATTTCCTTCGACCAATCGACACGAGCCTTTTTTTGAGCGATTGACAAATTGTGTGGGATCCAACGCGAAAAAATTTTTTTGACAGTCAAATGTTTATGCAATATTCTGAATGTATGCTGGTCCCACTAATGCCAAAGATTGTCTCAATCTCACGATAGGTCACATGACGATCTTGCAATATCAGTTCGCGCACAGCATCAATGGTTTTCGAAACAACAACTGATTTTGGACGACCTTCACGAAATTCGTCTTGGAGTGAACTACGACCACGATTGAATTCACTATACCATCGATAAACACTGGTCCTTGATGGAGCTTTATCGCCAAAAAATGAATTAAGTTCATCCATGCAATGTTGCTAAGTTAATCCACGTCGAAAGTTGTAAAAAATAATCGCACGAAAATGTTCACGATTTAATTTTTGGACCGAGATGAATCTTTTAAGTTACTGTAAACAACACAAATAGCGCTGGTATTTCAAAACGTTCTGAGTACGTAAAAGCCAAAAAATGTATAACTTTTCGATATAGCTGTCAGTTGCCAGATTGCAACACCAGGGTTGCCAAATCCCGAAATATAAAAGGCACCCCTCGTATCTCCATAGCATACCGAAGTACAGACAGCACGTAACATTTAACGAATCGACTTTTTAATTTAATATTGAAGTCATGATGATTAAGAACCCTTTTGGGCAATTAATTATATATTTTTATTTTAAAGTTTGGGGGAAAAAAACTAAAGTTTTAAGAATACGAAGAAATAATATAGCAAATTCATAAAAATTAGTCAGTGAATTATTAGTTAGTTGAAACATTAGTTTGGGGAAAAAGATATCCATTATTTTTATTTTTTATTTTGCGCAAATGATTTAAAACTGTTTTATGGTCGATTTTTAGCTCCTGGGTACTGCTACGATTACTAATATGCCAGTCAAATTCGATTATTTCCATAATTTTATCGACATTTTCGACGAAGGGCCTGCCTATGTGAGGTGCATCAAAATTGCACGTAATTCACTGTTACAATATCGGCACCATAAACTCCATTCACAATTTTAGCGGCCCGGCTTGCATCTTCGCCTTTATCAAAGAAAAACTGTAAAGACACCCCTGTAAATATTAACACCCTGTAGCTCACAACTGAATGAAACAAACCGAAAACAACGAGCGCAAACTTTAAATGGTTCGATCGACACTTTACCAGATATCGATCACTACAGCCATCTACCGAGCAAACAATGTATTTCTATTTCCCCAAAATAAATGTAATATTTGACCAACAAAGAGTGATAAAAAATTCAGAAAATGATGAAAATGAAAAGATGTTATTGCCTTCCCAAATCCAGCATCTTGCCTGAAAAGAAATAACTTCGCAATAAACAAATCCTAATTTTCAGACTACTCTGTCAAATGTAAAACAGGCGCCGGTGAGCATTTTCGTAAATAAAAAAAAATAAAATAGAAAAATAATTGAAGCGTAAACTTCTGTTAAGCGTTTGGCCGAGCTTCTCCTCCTATTATTTACTTTCGTAAATATAGAAGAAATAAAAAGATGGCTTATGATCATTAAAATGAATTTTTTCATAAGAAAATTTAAACCCTAACCCACTGTAAAAAAACGTTTTGAGGTTTATTAAAATCCTGTTGGTGTTGCGCTTTCTTGGCTTTCACTCGGTTTTTCTTTTATGGTTAAAATATCTTATCCAAGTGAAAGAAATTATCTTGTTGCAATTGTGGGTGAATCTTCTGCCGTTCCATTGCCACTGCTGGGGTACCTCAAGGAAGTGTTTTGGGTCCTGGTTTTTATAAACGATATTAGCAGAGGCCTTGCATTTGCCAGGCGCCTATTATATGCAGACGACTTAACAATTTTTCACCTCAATAAGGAACCCAGACGTTTTGCTTAGGCTCTACGCTGAGTTTTTTGAACTCGTTTCTTGTTGTACAAATTCATGTATCTCTTTAAGTTTAAAAAGTTTTGAAGTCACTTACTCTAAGTTCTCCAATATGTGGATGAGATCACAGAGTAGTTTTTAACTCTCATTTTTCATTCCCTCATTCATATGAATTATATTTTCTCAAAATCAGATTCGTCCTTGAGCTTCGATAGACGTAACAATTCAAGCTTCTTAGATCCTTAAAATTTTGAAACTTGAAAAAAGTTGAGTCAAGTAGCACCAAGAGATTTGGTAACTCCTAAAACGCTCAGGCTAAGTAGCCCATTGTATTTAAAGCTCTGGCAACTAAAAGGGTAGATAGTAAAGGAAGAGAGGCGCGAAGTAGCAGAAAGAAAGAGATAGGGCAGAATAGAGACATAGAGGTAGCTAGGCCTGTGAGAGTTTGCCAGATTCTTTGGCAAATCTGAAAATATCCTCGAGTTCGCGTGAACGACTTTTAGTCATTCTCATAACATCGGCACCCAAAATTCCTATCCTTGCTCTAGCAAATGCAAGACACTCACAGAGAAAATACTCAGTGACATGCGCCTCCTCAAAGCAAGACTGGCAAATCGGTTCCTCAATCATTCCAATGGCGGTCATATGCTGACCTCATGGGTTGTACACTGTAATAATACCAACCATCAACGTCTTTTCTGACAAGCTTTAGAAGAAAGTTTGACAATTTTCTGTTCGGGCTTGTCACAAAACACTTGGAAGTTCTGCAGCGTTCTAGACCGGACCATCGCTCTTTATGTAAATTGCGTACATAATCGCCGATCCAACTCATGATCCCTGCTGTACGAGGGATAATACTAATACCGATTACTGGCTCTGGTCGCGGTGCGGTAACTGCTCGTCCATATTTGGCCAATTCATCGGCAATTCCATTCCCTTAAACACCGCACTATCCTGGAACCGATATAAGTACAAGCTTTGACCCACACATGATGAAATTACTGTTAACCGCGATTTTTTCGATCAGGGTTGGAATGTGCTTCATTTATTTGGAAAAATGATCACCAATTTGCCATCACAAGAGTAGATCGGGTACAAAAAATATTACTTATATATACCCTAAGTTCTTTAAAATATTTTTTCCCCGTATCCCCCCGCTTGTTATTAATTTGATTAACTCTTTGGGGACGAGTGTCGGCACATAGCCGCCCAAGGCGGTTTACCGTTGCAGACACGAGTCGACATTTAGCCGCCCAAATTAAGCGATCTAGAGATGATATGTTAGATAGTGACAGTTCTGACGAATACTACTTTGAATCTGATAAGATGGAAGATGATGGCATTACTTCGTCAAGTAGAAGTGAAATCCGTTTTTGATTTTATGAAAAATATTTCTTGTGTAAAATAAAGCCTTAGTTTTTAAAACGTTCAACGTATTTATTTTCTTTACATATTTATTTTATTTCCAGTACCTCTCGTCCTCAGCGACGTTCGCCCGTCGATTGGCTCCGTCCCAAAGGGTTAAAGTCGCTTGCGTGAAAAAATTCGATTCTATCGCCTTTTTATCTCAAGATATTCAAAACGAATTTCGTGGCCAATGTACCGACGGCTTGGACTCTGCGCGAATTTAATGAGCTCTCGAATTCCACATCGTTAGATTTTAAAATAATTAAAAATAAATTCTCTTCTTTGTTGCATCATTTCATTCGCTAATATATATAATTGCATTTTCGGCCGCTGTAGCCGAATGTGTTGGTGCGCGACTACCATTCGGAATTCACAGAGAGAACGTCGGTTCGAATCTCGGTGAAAACACCAAAATTAAGAAAAACATTTTTCTATAGCGGTCGCCCCTCGACAGGCAATGGCAAACCTCCGAGTGTATTTCTGTCATGAAAAAGCTCCTCATAAAAATATCTGCCGTTCGGAGTCGGCTTGAAACTCTAGGTCCCTCCATTGTGGCACACCACAAATACGAGGAGCTCGACCAAACACCCAAAAAGGGTGTATATATACATATATATAATTGCATTTTTTTTTAATCAAGTTCTATTTCAGTTTTGTCCCCTTTTATTTGTTATTCTATTAGGGGGTTACATACGTCCAGCAGCGCCAAAAATGCGCTAAAAGAAAAACTGTTTTTAGAAGGTATAAAAAAAAAGAAATAAGTACAAAAAAAATTTACATATTTTTTATTAGTACTTAAACTTTATAAAAAAAATTATTTTAATTTTTCTTCGCAAAAATTAGTAAGCAAAAAATCACGTGACCCAAAGTATAATGAAAAAAAGTTGCTCCACCGTCTGCATCATTTCTCCTTAAAATATTGATGGATCTGTAAAAAGCAAAAAAATGCTTGTAAAATAAAGTTATAGTTATAGTCTGTCGAGCTGGAAATTTGAATTTCGAAAAATTTTGCAATTTACGATATTTGAAAAAAGCCTAAGCGTTTAACGTCATAAATGTCCCACTTTAACTATGTTTATAAATTTTTTTAATAAAAATGTCAAAAATCCGGCGCGGCAGACAAAAATAGAGAAAACACTTTCGTATATTTAAAAAAAACCGCATCAAAAAATATGAAAAACTGTATAAGTTATCATGCAGACGGTGCCGGAAAAAGTATTTTCGAGAAAAACGAGTTTAAACTTTCAAGTGTATTTCGCTCGAGGTCGCGCGCATTTATAACAAGAACTTAAAATTAATTTTTTAATTTATTTTATTAACTTACATATAATCTCCCATTCCAGCTTCATATTGTATGCTTTCCTGATCAGTAAGCAATTGTAGTTGTTTATTTTTTTCCAGTCGACGAGATGTTTTGCCCTCTTTTGTTGCTTTCATAGGCTGGAATCGTGCGTGTTTTAGCCGGTTCGAATGTTCTCCTTGGCATATCGACCCTACACATACTCTCATAATGTTTTATAGGTGCCTCCATTTACTTATTTACTATAGTTTAGAATAACAAAAGAACCGACAGGCTGAAAGACTCTGAAAGTAACAGCCAGCTGCCTCAAACGAAGAACAGCTGCCTGTGCGCATCAAACTCTCGTCGGGTAGTTACATTTTCTGCCATAACTTTGTATCTATGGGAAATTTTTACAATCGACTTCCGCAGAAATACACCTAAAACTATGAAAAATAATAATCTGTAAAAAAAATCGATTTTTTGAAAATTCTGGACATATGTAGCCCCTTAATAAATAGTTTATATTAGCACTAAGTCAATAGTCAATAAGAACGTTTGTGTTTTTTTGACTAAATTAAATAAATAAATAAATAAACTTCCACACCTGGATGCCAGATAGAATGAGGCCCCAAGCGGAATAATCCTCATATTGTTTCACGTTTCATGTAATTCCCTCATGCAGAAGAAACGCCCAGTGAAAAAGGGCAAGTGTTTGCCGGCCACAACAGTTCATTAACATTGGCGCCATCTACATTAGCAGTGAAGAGTAGAAAGACAAAACCATGATTAATAACCAACACTAAAATCAATGACATAAACCGATGAGCGGTTTGAAAATGTCAAAACACTGCAGAGCAAATCTTTTAAGTGTTGCTGGCTGAAGACTTCGAGCGACTCCATTTATTTGTTTTTGTCTGGGTATGAGGCGCCAGTAGACTCGTTTTTTGTTTTTTGTTTTCTTTTTAACTGTTGTTGACATTTCATTGTTGGTGGCAAAGCAAATTTATGCTAAATACTTTTGTATTAAAGCAGCTGGTACATCTCGTTTAAAGTGATTTCTCGCAAAGGTATATGGAGGTATTGGATACATGTGCGTATGTATGCATGCATGCATGTATGTGTGTGGGAAGTTTTATTATCAGAAGAAACCCAGTCTGTGGCGTTATGAAATAAAAATATAAAAATTAATGAAAACCAATAAAAATATAAATTTATTTATTTATTTAAATAAAATATATTTAGATGCAAATGATGTAAACCATGTTTTAATAACACCGTACAACACAACTTTACACACTTGAGCAACACTTCATATTCTGTACTCATACAAATTCTGAAAGAGGCTTCTTATTACAAAACCCAAGCACACACATTTGCTTCGGAGCAGCACACAATTTTATTTATAAGGCATTTATATTAAAAAGCATAAAGAAAACAGAGTTTTACCTGGTCATAGCGACATTGCGGGCAACTGTGTTGCGGATGAGCTGGACAAACAAGTGACCTGTGAGGTAGTTTCGCTGCGAAAGAAGAAGATTAGGATCCCCTTGACAACCTGCGCTCTACTCCTGCAACGATGGGTTTCAACTCAGCGAGCGCTGGGCAAGTACACAAACTTGTAAGGTCGCGGAATTCTTCTGGCCACGAGTGGATTGGAGGCGCCCGAACAATCTTTTGAGGTAGACAAAATCTCATCTCTCAAACTTCGTGGGTGTCTTCACAGGTCATTAGCCGCGAGGTACGCACGCCGTGAGACTTGGCAGCTGTATGGAAGATGAGGTGAAAGCATCTCAGCACCTTATCCTTAGCTGCCCTGGTCTCGCGAGACTAAGATTTAGGCATATTGGTTCTCATTGGTGCCAACAATTTTGTTTATGGATGGGTGGTTTCTGGATTAAAAAAATTTGAGAAAAATTTAAAACATTCTAAAATCAAAATAATCACATTCAATAATAAAAAGGTAATGTATGCAAATTAAGAAAAAATGTATCATTGCAATCAAAATAATGAGATGTTTATGCTGTTTTTGACTTATTTTGGATGATTATTTTAAGCGGTTAGGGGTAGTCAGAGGGGTAGTGTCAAGAAATATTTTTCAGATTTTCGAGAAAAAAACCGACAGTTAGTTGTTACAAAAAATCGAAATTTTGAAAAAAAAGAAAAAATTCATTCGATCAGGTACGAGTTTTTTATGTTTTTCAAAAGTAGTATACATTTTATTGAAATTTACCAAGCGGTTTTTAAGTTACAGTGATCACCAGTTCAAAAATCATAGTTTTGAGAAAAACGCATTTAAAGTTTTGCTATCCATTTATGTAGAGTTATACGAATTATTTAATTACTTACACTGTGTCATCTATTTCTGGGACATATAATAGTTCTTCAGCCGTCATACTCGTAGCAGCTTCCAAAATATCGATTTGCTTTTGCCTACGTAGCATTCTACCTTTTCGAGTGTTATCGTTAGCGCGCTTATCTGCCACTTTCATACGTGCATACGAACGCTCCGGAGCCCCCGAGCGCTCTTTGTTAATAATCGTCGGATTCACTTCAAATTTTCACACAATATGAAAGAAAAGAAAATGCTAACAAAAAAATATAATATTTTGAAAATTCTGACTACACCTAACCCCTTAAGCAAAACTTGATTAATTCAGCCAAATTTAAATCGATTTGGACTTCAGTGAAAAAATATTTTCTTTCCCTTTCCATTCTCGCCTAAATTTTTTTCGCCAATATTTATTTATTAATTAATGTCTAACAAAATTCAGAACAGACATTTAAGATATAAATTCAGAACTAAAATATCAATACACCTTCGTTTAGCTAATAAAGTTTTTAAACATTTTAAATTCAAACCTTTCTATCCTGTGAGGTGCTCTTTGGAAGCAATATTATTAAAAACTAATTTTATTTATTAAACAAAACTCTAGTCTTGGAGGTATTTTCAAGTCCGCTTAGCTCTACATATCCTAGATTGGTTACGATTCCTTTAGGCTTGTATAAGCAACCGTTATGGGAGCAAACGTTTTGACATCTTAGTTCACCGGATAAAAAGAAGAAAAAAAATTGGCTGGTATCACTTTTAAGCGAATTTTCCACTTTTGGCAGAGTTTTCCAGCACAGATACTTGTAGGAAAACAAAATATGCGTTTAAAATGCGGTTTCTTTATTTCAGGGTGGTGATTTTTTTTATGACCTGTTTGTTTCTTTTTTTTTTTCTTTTTTATTCGAACAATTTTCTTTGGTTTTTGTATAATACAAATAATATGATGATGTTTTGCACAAGACTTGCAAAGGAGTTGATTACTGCATGAGGTGGTCCGGCTTTTTGCGTTTCTACCTTTCAAACTATTTGTGCTGGTCGGTGAGGGCTGAGGCTTCGTTGTTGGTATATTGAGATAGCCAAATCATTTCAGATAGGGCATTTTTTCTACATAATTACGACGGCAACTGGTTTTATGCCGAGATCGCGTTCAAGGGCGCGTTAGTAGCGCTACGCAAGACTTTATTCTAGAACTTGTGGTTTTGAAGTATGTTCCAGGAGCTTGAGCAACGCCATATTTGGATCCTATACGTCCAATTGGTGTTCGCATATTTTATTGTAAGTGAATAGAGCGGATCGACTACCCATAAGCCAATACATGTTTCTGAATTTAATATCAAATTCTTCTCTTTTCTTCGTTACCTGAGCACTCCATCTGAGTTTAGTGTCAAGATTCATGCCCAGGTATTTAGCCGCGTTATAATACGGGAATTGCACTCCAGTTATATGTAGTGTAAGATATCTCATTTTATTGTCCGTGAAGTCAATATAAACGGATTATGTTTCATTTAATTTTATGCACCAAGTAACATAACTGTACACTCATAGATTTTCTTTAAATGTTTTTGAAGAATTGCAATTGACTCAAACTGTGTATTTCCAAATGACAAGGGTGTCGTCTGCAAACGTTGGTGTTCTGATCGGTAGGCAAATCGCATGTAGAAATCAGGCAAAGAATGAGGCCCACAACGCTACCCTGTGAGACACCAGCTTTAATTTCTTTCAGGTCAGAATGCGTGTCATCGTATTTAATTCGAAAGAAACGATCGGATAAATAGGATTTTGAAATATTGTAATACTGAGTTGGTAATAGTTCTTTTATTTTGTGTAGAAGCCCACCGTGGCATACCTCGGATGGCCTTGGATACATCTAAGAAGAGAGCAGAGCACACTTTTTTGTCTTTCGAAGACATTTTCTATATTTTGATTTAGCCTGTAAACTTAATCAAGACCTCTGAAAAAACAAATACGTAAAGTTGATTTTATTATTTCCTTGGCCATCGTCTGACCTATGGTTTCCCCCGGGAATTTGAAAATTTTACCAAATGGTCTGAGTGCGAAAAAAGTAAATATATTTTTTAGAGTTAAAACAAACTGTAAAATTTGTGACAATTAAACCTTGCGTCGAACATTAACGTCACATTTTTGTAAAATCGCATTCAAATGTACCGCGAAGACTTGTTACTTTTTAGACTCTCGTACACCAAAGCTAAATACTATTTGAAGAACTCTTTTTCAGGGGTATACTTTTGATATGTTCTAGACCCAAACCTCAATGGTAATATGCTTTCATAAGCCTCCGTTGGACACCTTTTTTAAAATCTTCGGTTGGGCACTCGGTTCTGGCCTTTTTTTCATCCCTTTCGAGGATCCTTTTTAAAAGGTTATATCCATAAATAAATAAAAAAATAAATTTTAGGAAGCTACCTGGGAGCGCAAGTCGTTCGCTATAATAGAAATATATTAAATTCACATCCAAAGTCGAAGAGCCAGTCTGGCCAGACCTCAACCGGGGAGGGTTAAACTAATCAGAATTCAATCACCATCCAAATCGTACGCTTGAACGTAGCGCAATACTATAAAAGTGTCTGTAGCTACAATGTTATAGAAGGCATCACATTGTCGCAACATGCATATTTCTCATGCACGCGCAAACCTTCTTAACGGCGCCCTCCCTATTCTAATGGTGGGTGATAATTTCTAAAGTAAACAATAACAAAAGCCAACTCATTGTCGAGAAAATACAAATAAACAAATAATCAGATAGAACGGGTTTAAGAGAGAAATGTATTCATTTACATACACATACAAGTACATGCAACTTCTATAGTCTATATGGATGCTTTTACTTTGAACATTGCATAGTTGTAGGAATATCGCATATTTGTAGGTAGTCACACACGCGAATAGTTAGATCAACAAATAAGCATCCATCTTAAGCATTTACATAAAATGTTCCTACCTACGAATGTTTTCATGCATGTAAAATCGCATAGTTATTTATTAAGGTGTTGGTCCAATGCAGGCTAGCTTTGCTTGCTTGGCTTGGTCAACTGTCAAAAATGAATAGAACAACACTGAAATATATGACATTAGACCAAGTGTCAGCTTTGTTTGAAGGGCTTGAAGTACGGCGAAGTTTCAAATAACTCAGTGTCATTAGGAATTGAACACCCCTGTCTTTCATTTAATTTGATTTCGTTTAGTTTCCCTTGTGAATTTATGTTGCAGAAGACCAAGATAAAGACATTTCGTTAGCTTCCTAATGGTAGCGGAACCGTTTTCCTCAGCCATGGCTGAGATTTTGAAAAGCTCATTGGCTCTACTCAGTCGCATAGCTGCCAGTTGCGGCCTTTGGAGTTAACTCTGACAAAGCTGAGCTGAAAATATAAACATCCACATTTTAGACTTCCCAAATTAAACAACCACGATCTTCCGCTTTCATCGGTAGTTAGGTATCTTACAGGGATACTTGACTCCAAATTTCATTGGAAGCTACACATTGAAAATCAGGTAAAGAAGACCAGTATAGCTTTCTACTTCTGCAAATCTATCTGGCAAATCTGCTTGGCAAAAAACTGGGGACTCAAGGCACAGGTCATGCTTTCGTTGTACAACGTAGTGGTTCTGCCAATTTTACGTATGGATTTCTGGTTTGGTGAGAAGCTCTTCGAAAGGGCTATAATATCACTAAACTGGGGAGGGTGCAAATGACTGCATGCATTGGCATCACCGGAGCATATAAAATTGGTCCCAGTTCTGCCTTGAATTGAATTGAATTTGAAGAGGTCGAGCCAAGGAGCACCAGGAGATTTGGTGGCTCCTAAAACACTCAGGCTAAAAAGCCCATTGTATTTAAAGCTCTGGAAAGGGGGTAGATAGTCAAGGAGGGAGGGAGAAAAGTATCAGAGAAAGAGATAGGAAAGAATAGAGACAGAGATAGAGATAGTTAGTACTGTGAGAATTTTCCAGATTCTTTGGCGAATCTGTAAATATCCTCCAGTTTTAGAGAACGAATATCACTCATTCCCATGACATCTGAACCCAATACCCGTGGTCGCGCTCTAGCAAAGGCAGGACACTCACAGAGAAAGTGCTCAGTGCTATCCGCCTCCTCCAAGCAGGACAGGCATACCGGGTCCTCGATGATTCCAATGGTGGTCATATGCTGACCCCATGGGTTGTGTCCCGTAATGAGTTCTGCCTTACTTCCTATCCACTTTTACGTTATTTCCAGCGCAGCTCAAAGTGCAAAGAGGTTAAAGTAGGTTGGCCTCTGGAAGCAATCTCCCAAGGGACATGGTAGCATTTTCGGGCATTTAACATCGTATTTCTCTGAACTTCTGACAGATCTCTCTATCCACAAACTGGAGTTTGAGAGGCGTGCCATGACAATCTTTCCAAGTAGGCAGGATTGAAACGAGGGGAAAATCTGCACCAAAGCAGGCACCTTTGTCTTCGCTGACGGCTCCAAGATGGAATCGAGAGTCGGAGCAGGGGTTTTCTCTAAATCAGCCAATGTATTTATTTCCTTAAAATTGGCGACAGCGTTCAGAGCGCCAAATCGGCCATACACGTTTTTAAAGTCAAGCAAAGTCAGTCTGCAATGGGCTAGCACCTTTAGGAGGACATGAGGGAAGTGGAATTTGTGCAGACTTTTTAAAAGCTTACCAAAATCTTCAAAGTTCCAATATGCAAATTCTTACATTCTAATGGCCGTGAAAATGGCATAAAAAATCAAATATATTTCAGAGATTTTATAAATAAAGAAGCTGTAGGGAAACGTTATTTTATAACAAGTTTAAAGTCCATTTTAATTTTTGTATTCAAGGCGAATCTACAATATTATTGTTTTTTTTTTCTTTCGCCGTGTCCATGTAACTGTCAGCTCAGAATGAAATAAGGTAAATTCATTATTTATTTTCTAGTTTCCCAATACTTTGATTGTCAAACGTACAGAACATTGTTGTTGGTCGAGTGCCACCACCTTTAACGAATGCCCATATGAAGTCAAGCTAATCTTTTTTATATCAAACTTCCGTTTCATTTGTAATTTATTAATTGTAGAAAAACTACATTTATTAAAGGGAATACACAAAACAAGTTATTTTATTTCCTTTTATTTGAAAAAAAAAAAAAAAAATCTGAAATGGGGGCACTGTCGAGAAAAGACATTGAAGCGAAAGACATACAAAACATTTATTTGGTTGACAAATTTGGGTGCTGAATAAATGTGCTGAATGCCATAACACCTGGAACGCTAAGTACGGAGTTCTAGCTTAAATTCAAAGATTTCGTGAGTTTGTTGTCATTTTATTTTCTAACTAGAAAATTTTTTTTTATTTAAAAAGCCTATTATGTGGATAGGTATATTTATATATATACTTATTGTATATATTTGTAGTATAGAAAATTAAATTTTAGGAAGTTTCAAGTTTTTAGCTTTAATAGAAATATGTTAAATTCACGTCCAAATTCGAAAAAATCTGGCCAAACTTACACAAAAACTTGTTAGTCTCTCCGACTTAACCTTTCATACTTTTTAATATTTCCCTTGAAATTACAATCAAATTTGTTTGAACTTTATTTTAACCACCACAACTGTTTTCTTCTTTTTTCTTTGATTTCAGTGTTCTATTCACGGTTATAACATGGAAGATCTGGAACTGGATCAAGTCACACAGGTGATTAACTATCATCCTCGTTTTCTCGATCATTTTCTGCGCACACAAAATTTCATTATGGATGGAGATGGACCGCTGCCATATGATTACCGTTATTATTTGGCCATAATTGTGAGTAGCATCAAAAATTAAAAATGTTGACATTTAATAGTAAATTTTAGTAAAAGTAAAATTAAATATCTTCGGACAACGGCTAGCCGATCGTTTTTTTTTCCGTTAGTAGCCTCAAAATGGAAATAAATTTGTATTATAATATCTTTCTCTCTGCGCCAGTGAGTTCAGAAACTCTGCTCGGGACTATAAAAAGATCTTTCCCACAAAGTATTATTTTATCGACTTCGTTGAATTTTTTAAGCTTGATTTTGTATGTGGATTAGTTTAAAATGAAATAGAAAGAATTCTTATTAAGTAAAATTTCAGTCAGCCGGCTCTCGATTGCAAAAAATGCCAATAACATTAAATAATCGCACTTTAATTGACTTTAGCGGGTATATTTGCTGGTAGCGCGAGCAAATAAGCCTTTTTTAATAAGCCTTTCAATAAATTATCCGAAAGTGCCAACAATGAGCGTAATAGTATGAAATTTTTGTTTAAATATTAAAAATATGAAGATTATATAAGATATAGTTGAACAAAATGGATCTTGCGGTAATCTGTAGCATCGGGAATATAAATATCAAATTTGATTAACAACATAATTTTATTCTTAAGCGAAGGATTTAGAAAATATATTTTTCACAAGTCTAGTCAAAATCAAAATTTCGATTAAAATTAGAATAAATAAATCAGTAAAAAAGTCAATCATTCAGTAAATAATTCGGTGATTTTTGTTTTTTTCTTTTGTTAAAAGAAAAACCGTTCAATGTACTACCCTTTAATTTTAGTAAATAAATCGATCTTTTCTTGTTGTTAGAAAAAAAATCGTTCAATTGGCTACTCTTTATTTTCAATAAATAAATCGGTGATTTTTGGTTACTTTTTTGTTTTGTTTTGTTTTCGTGACTCTGAAAATTGCAGTTCGACTTACACAATCCCCAGAATTGGTGCTTTTTAAATCGTTTGTGACTAAACATAAGGAAATGCTTTCACGTAAAATTTGCTATATCAACCAATACTTCACATAGGTACTTTGTATAATATCGCTGGCTAACCCCTGCAATCCGTTGAAGAAATTAAAGACTTGGGAATTATTTTTGACTTTGAATTGAATTTCACGTGTTATTAACCACGTCATAAGGCGATCATATACGCGTTCCCACGCCAGTCGGTTCTACGTAGCCGGAACGACCCGGACTTACATCCGGCCAAGGTCGGATCACTTCAGCAGCACTCTCCGTACATGTATAAGGAATGGTTTTTCTGCGGCAACAACAACAACAACAACCATCATATACGATGCTAGCATTCGTACGCTGAAATTGTTCTGCATATACTAACCCACACACCCTCAAATCTATGTATTGTGCTTTTGTTAGATCCAGATTAGAGTACGCCACTGTTATTCGGAGACCGTACTAAATAGGTATCTCCAATCGGGTTGAGAGAGTGCAGAGAGTTTTTCTTCGTTTTGCGCTCCGATCTTTAATCTTTTCAGAAGCTATACCATCGTACCGCTCTCGATGTTTATTGATTGACTTAAAAATACAAATACAAAATACAGACGATCTACTCTTTCGTGCTCACTTATTTTTCATATCATTACTGTAGCTATGGATTGTCCTTCACTTCTGAGTAAAATTCAATTTGATGTTCCTAATAAGAAGCTTCGACAGTACGAAACTTTGAAAATTTGCTTCTCGCGAACCAATTACGGGGTGAATGCTCCGATGTCTAGGTCATGTGCAGATTTAAATTTGTTTTTTTAATTCTTCTGGTGCTGATTTTACATGGCCGTATGGCATTTATTCATCTTAAATCGTCTTTTTTTTTCTCAGTAATTACTAAACTATTTTACAATAGCTTGGCATAGTCTATAACAATATAGCCACTCAAAGACAAATAAATAAATATTTCCTAAACAAAAATATTAAAATTAAATCAGAAACAAAAAAACTATCAAAACTTGTCAAAAAGTGCCAGTGTTATAGTTATGAAACACACTGTATAGCAGACCATAAATCTCATTTGCTTGAGAAAATGATTGCTTTTGTAAGCACTTAAGCGCTTCACAGCGGGAAAACAATGTTGTACAACACCCTAAGGTGTATTTATCTGAGTACATATGTATATGTATGTGTGTGTGTATTAGCATCGGCCAGCGAAAGCTCGTTATGGTGAAAGAACACAAATTAATACAATATTTTTATACTCACATGAGAATACCATTTAAATCGTATGATAATGAAAATGATAAATAATCATGCGGCACGACTTTGACGCCATGCAAGTAGAACGACATACGAGCAACAACAACCACAACAACAGCTGGCTGACGTTAATACTATAAGGACAACAGCATTTGCCCATAATAACAGCAATAATGAATAAATAATAATAAACAGCACACACATACATACACACATACACATGTACCTGTTTTGCATTGCAAATTATTGATGAAGAATTTCAATGCAAATGCAGCAAAAACACAATTACATAGAAGTTATTAATAGATAAACAAAACAGATACATTTACAGTACCTCACAAAAGTTTGCGGAAATCTAATTTTCCTAGCAGAAATATATTAGCAAAAAAATCTTATTTTAACTCGGGTTCACATTCAAAAACTCATTTTTTATTACATATAAACACTTAGCTTTCTATTAATAAAAAAAAATTCAATATCTCAAAAAAATTACACAGGCCAACAACTAAAAAACTTTTTCGATAATTTTAACTAAGGTTTTAAGGTTTTTTTATGCTGAAAACGAATATGACCTTGAAAATGCTCCAGCACGTCAGGATTTTTGGCAATTTGAGGTTAAAAAGTCAAAAAATGCTGATTTTAGCCATTTTTTTAATTTTTTTTTGGGCAAGGTAAAGTTTTTTTTTAATTTTCCACAACGGCATCGCAAAGTACTAGTCTTCAGCTTTAAAATCCATTTTTTTTAAATATTTTTACGATTAGTATAAAAAAAGTTATTCTATTTTGAATAGGAGACTTTTAGATATGCAAATTCAACCTTTCTAACTCTCTAACGCCCCTGTAAAGGGCGAATTCAAAATAGTATAACTTTTTTTATACTAATCGTAAAAATATTTAAAAAAATGGATTTTAAAGCTGAAGACTAGTACTTTGCGATGCCGTTGTGGAAAATTAAAAAAAAACTTTACCTTGCCCAAAAAAAAAATTAAAAAAATGGCCAAAATCTGCATTTTTTGACTTTTTAACCTCAAATTGCCAAAAATCCTGACGTGCTGGAGCATTTTCAAGGTCATATTCGTTGTCAGCATAAAAAAACCTTGAAGAAACACCCATAGCCGTTTTAAAAGCTGTAAAAAAGCGAGATTTTGTTGGCCTGTGTTATTAGTGTAAATCGCTATAAAGATGAACTGACTTGAATTCACTTCACAGAAGTTGTTTAAAGTATGGCTAGAAAGTCAAAAGCAAGCTTTTACTTGAAAAAATAAAAATATTTTTATATTTAAATTAAAGCTTAGACCCCAATGAAACGACTGAATTGTTTTTTGAGCAATAAATAAATAGTGAAAGGACTAGCTGATATTTTATAACTGCGAGAAAATATTTCCAAATAATTTTCGAAGGCACTGTATATGTATATATGTAAATGTATGTGTGTAGTCATACCTCGCAATTAGCCAAATAATATGAAAAGTAATGCATTAGCATCAAAACTTAATAACTCCATATAAGTAAAAGCTTCTTCCAACGCAATGTGGGCGCAAATCTTTATAATTATACACCGACTTTAGAAATACTTCTATACATATGTATGTGTATTCGTCTGTGCATATATGCGCTATTGAAATTTACCCTGCAATATGACCTGCAATTTCCTTAATGAGTGTAATTAAATAAATTAAATTTAAATTAAATCGAAAAGGTGTTACAGGTAATTGGCAAAATTACACTAAAAATATATATTTTCATGCTTAACTAGAGCATGGAAGGATAACTCAGTGAGGGGTGGTCCATTTACATGATTATATTTAACCTTTCGTAGACACACTGGGGTGTGAGTCACCTCACAAAATGTTTGAAGGGTTTTAGTTTGTTTATTTGTAACATCTGGAATAAACTGTTTGTTGTATTTTAGCCACGCCGATTTTACTCTTCGAATTCATGCAGTAGATGTAGCGCACCGAATTTATGCAGGGACGCTTATCCAGCAGCCAGCCCCGACTCCGCGGACAGATTGATGTACTTCCCAGGCTGGTGCCACTAGATACTGGATTCATAGGAAAATGAGCGTCGAGAAGTAACTTTAGTGATTCCTCGCCGCTCATCGCCCAACGTCCCGATTCGTCTCTCAAGTATCCCAAGAGAGCGGAGTTCCTTGTGAGTACTCGTCTAAATTTTGAAGATTCATGAGAGCCCTCCACGCTTCCACAGACGCTTCTCCAAGAGTCCCTCATGGCCTTCCTTATTTCGGACTTATAGATTCCTAGCCCTACTTTATACAGTTCCCATCCTGAGGGAGACCTAATTCTTTTAGCCCTATTAAAAAGGCGGCTGCACGAAACCTTAAGCTCAGAAAGTTCAGCTATCCACCAAGACGGTTTTTCCTTCTTAGGGAACTTCTAAGCGAGCAGGAGCTTTCAAGAGCCTCATTACAAGCTGAAGTAAAGATCTTCACCAGATCATCGATCGCCCCCTCCGAGAGATCTAGATTTTCCCTTGGTGCTTCGGGGAGAAGATTTCTGCCGGAATTCTATAGCACTCCATTTGGAAATTAAAACCCTGTGATTAATCTGATCAAATGCTTTTGAAATGTCTGTGTAAACAGTGTCAACTTGAGTTTTTTTTTTTTTAACGATAATATATAATATTCAGAGAACACTGCAAGATTTCAAACAGTAGATCTACCTTTCGTGAAGCCGGTTAGTCTGCTGAAACATAACGATTAACTGCAAAATAGATTTTTTCTTTCACTATTATTGGCAATATTGTTTTTATAGCCACTTTTGAAAACTGGATTAATGGTGGCTACTTTCCAGGCTCTATGAACTATCCTCTTATGTGCATCTAGAAAAAATTTAAGATATACCATATATGAAGAAATCCTCCCATAGATACCGCATACAATTTATTCGCATGAGCTTAGAAATACTCATTTTTTCATTGTTCTTACTTAAGGGGACAGATACCTGTAAACGGCCATATTTTCCCTGATTTTCATTAAAATTATTTAAAATGAAGAAGTCAATGTATTTTTTTCAAAATTGGCATACAATTTATTAATACATTAAAATAATATAATTTTTTTTTAATCATTTAAAATGGCGGATGTGCACTCAATTCTTTCAGTAAGGTCGCAGCGGGGCATCTCAATCGGCGGGCATTGTAGCATCGGCGTCAGTGACCTGAATACAAAAAACCAAAAATTTGTTTGTTTATTAAAGTCGTAATTTCTATATGAATCAAACAAAATTAAAAAAGAAAAATCGCGAAATAAAATGCTTAAAAAAAAAAAATGAATCTTGGGTCGAAATTTCCTATTATTTTTGCTTCGAAAAAATTATGTTTTCGAAAAATTTTCGAAATTGTAAATTCACATAGAAAGTAATATCATAAGAAAGATGTGTGCAAAATTTCAGGGAGATCAATAACTTTTCGAGCTATTGGGTACGCCAATTCGAAAAAGATAGTTTTGAGAAAAACGCCTCTAAAGTCGGCAACGTAACTATACGCGCTCCCAGCGCTCGAACGCAAAGAATAGAGTCGTCACGGTTGACGTTCTATAATATACGAAATACTTAAATTTACGTTCTAAAAATTTTTTGACATATTCTTAAAGGATTATATTAACATTTTATGAAAAACAAAATTTTTTTTTCGAAATTTTACAGGTATCTGTCCCCTTAAGTAAAGTTAATACGTGAAAAACACAAAATTTTTTTTATGATATCATTTGTGGGTTTTCAGTGTAGGTTAATAAATTTGAATCATAAAACTGCCAATTCCTAACATCTTTAGAAAATTGGTTCTCGATTTTACATAGCAATTGAATGGCCTGGTTCTTAGTTAAAAAAAATCATTTATTATTTGTAAGCCTGTGGTATTCGCTCTTCCCTCCGTCGTAATCCAAACTGGCTAACCATACGCTTGGCGATTAAAATACGTACATTTGTATGTATGTAAGTCAAGACAAGTTACATAAAAAGTTTGCCGCTTGTGTAAGCAAACTACGCCTACACAAATGTAAATATGATACCCGATAATGATGTGGCTGATCTTGAGCGCAACCGCTTAACGCGCCAATGCGTCAATAATTCATTAATTGAGTTATGGCTTGTGGTGGTTGCACAATTCGAATGATTTATCAACAACAACATGTGGAGGCTTTTAGCATATTTGCCATTAATTGCGAGAAAAAAAATTTTAATTACAATAAAAACTACTCATAAAACACAGGCACACATATGTATATATGTATGCATGTACATACACACACGTATACATACATACATATGCATACACATACATACACTTGCATATACATACATAGGCTCCCCCACTGCCAGCGGAACTGAAGTGTCACAACAATTCCGATTGCATTTGCAGAAGTACAGCGCGAAGCATTGCGAAACGAAATGAAAAAAATAGACTAAAAAAAATAGCAAAAAAAACTATAACTAAAACTTATTTTAATTGCCACAAATGATAAACAAAGCGGCAGCAACAACTGTTGAAATAGTGAGAAAAAACGTCAGCAATAATAAGAGGAAGCAACTGCAGTCAAGTGGCCACTTTGTGGCCGTCAACAACAACAACTGTGCGATAAGTCGCATTTGATTGCATTTTTTTCTTTGTTGTTTTTATAAATGCATATTTGCCCTCACACATGGCAGCTGATATTTGTTTTTGTAATAAAATAGCCGCTCCTGTTATCGCCTTTGTTTACCGTAACTATTTAAAGTCTGAGTGTTTGTTATTTGTTTTTTCTTCTTCTTATTTTCTTGTATGTATTTGAATTATTTTATTGCTTATGACTACAATTGACACAGCTGACAACAGCAGTGGCCTCCAGGGGCAATAAACAGCCATTTGCCATTCAGTCAGTCAGTTACACTGGCAGCCAATCAGCCAACAACAACTTCCACTCGCTTGGAGGTCGTTCACTGTTTAGTTCACCCACCTTCTCAGGTTTGGTTGTTGTTTATTTTTTTGTTGTAGCACACGAATTTTAAAATTCCAATATTAGTTTATGTGTCTGTTTAGCAAATAAATACAACAACACTATTGCCGTGTTAAAATTAAAAAAAAAAAAAACAACAAAAGAAATAATTTCAAAATCAAATAAAATACATCGAAAGTCAATAAAAGAGGCGAACAAGAAACAAAACCTAAGTTTTATTAGCTGGTTAGCATCACTTCGAAATTTTTTTGAAAATAATTGTAAATTAAAAAGTACAACGGAAATTTTTCTAAATTAATTTTTCAAAGTATTAGAATGAGATTCTAAGAGGCTTATTTATAGGTTTGAAAGTAATCACAATTTCATGAGAAACGGTATTATAAAGGGTCTTTCAAAAGTGGCGCCCAGATGTGCATAGTAGAGTGGGCCGAAAAAAAAATTTTTATGACCGCATTCTAATAGTGCGGAAAAGTTGCACTGTTAGACTAATAAAGTGTGTGCTAAATTTCAGCCCAATCGAACGATATCTTCTGTCGCCAGCAGAGGCCAAAACTTTTGAAATTTCAGTTTAAATTCTGAGCAATTTTAACTTTTTTGAAAATACTATTCGTTATCATACCGGTATATGTTAAATACAAATTTTATATTAGAAGGTCCATCGAAACAATTTAATTCACTACACTCCACTCTGTTTGTTTGATCAAGCAATACGTGTATGGAGCTCCCAGTAGCTCGTCCTTGTACTGCGAGGTGAATTGAAGTTACAGCAATTACTTTGTCTATTTTTGGTGTTTCTTATAAAAGCATTTAATTATAATATTTTATTAAAAGTTTATATGACGACAATGGCATTACCCAAATTTTCCGTAAGATAAACGTTTATTTGCCTATTGTTTGGAAGTCCTAAAGATTTGCCAGATCATCAACTAACAAGTTATGAAGATTTAATGAGATGTTGTTTTTTTTTTTCGAAGACGGGAACTGGGAGTATAGTCAAGAGGAAACAGAGAGCCGGCTTTTTTGATCATAGCCGGACAAGTTCCGTATCGGAGTAGTGGGCATACCTGAAACACAGAAACTTATAGAAAGACAACGACGCCGCGATGAGATGACCAAACAAATTACTAATAAAAATTCTGCGGTCCAGAAAACTATCCTAACTAACTATATATATATATATTAGGCCGGGTCGATTTGTAGGGAGGCAAAAAAATCGCCCATTGCTCTGTGAAAATCATATTCTAGGGATCAAAATAAGAAACTTTGCCGAAGGAACCATACCTCTAAAACGAATTCTGATGTCCCCCAATTTGGGTCGAACTTTTTAGTTTCTTTTCTCATGTAAAGGCCAAAAATGGTGATATTTTGAAATGATTGTATGGGGAACCCCCCAAGGGAGTTCCAGGGGGTGTGTCACTGGCATGGGCGGATCGGCCATCCAAAGTTAGTGGGGGTCGGTCATACATTTGGACTCAATTGGAGCACTCTAAATGGGTCAAAGTGGGATTTTTCGTTCGACCCAAATTGGGGGACATCAGAATTCGTTTTAGAGGTATGGTTCCTTCGGCAAAGTTTCTTATTTTGATCCCTAGAATACGATTTTCACAGAGCAATGAACGATTTTTAAATCGACCCGCCCTAATATATATATTTTACTAACTATATATTTTGCAAGCGCGAAATAGTTTACTACATGCATGTCGCACTCTACCCCATTTCAATTTTGATGCTGATGATTACAGCAAAATGATAAACTGGTCTTCGGTAAATATAATCTCTGCCCCCGTTCTAAAAAACGTTACAAATGAAATTCTTACGGAGATTTTATCATCCAACAATGTGTAAGAGAATTGGGCGTTCTCTAAATATCCATGCCACACACTTGCGGTGGGGCGAATGGTGAAACTCGTTACTGAAGCATTGCTTCAAGCATGCGGAAGTGACGCTCGGGATGGATTCATTCGGTGTACTTTAGCATCCCGTCAAACTATACCTCAGTTTGACAACAAAGCACACAACTCCCTCTGATTTGATAAATATGAAATGAACTATTGCTTTAGGTTTAAAAAACGCCGAGTTGCTTGAAATACTTTTTATTGTATTATTTTTTCCAATATTACAAAACATGAAAAAAAGAACAAAACCGGTTAAAAAAAATTAATAAAATAAAAAAAATTAAAATTAAAAAATAAATAAAAATTAGAAAATATATAAAAATTAAAAAAAAAAAACAAAATTGGAACCCAAAGTGCAGCAACCTCCACGTGGTCGGTTCTAGGCCACAAAAATATTTATGTACTCGTATTTTCGCAATAAAAAGTAGGCAAAAAGCTGCACAATCAATAACGTTTCATTATTATTTTACAGTGTACAGCTGCTTAATCTTGGGTAAATTTATGTCTAAATAGTTTATAGTCCTTATTTTTGGTATGAAATGTGCTCCAAAGTGTTTTCAGAATATCAACTGAAATTTCTATATTTGAGGCCTCTGCTGGCGACAGAAGATATCGTTCGATTGGGCTGAAATTTGGCACACACTTTATTAGTCTAACAGTGTAACTTTTCCGCACTATTAGAATTTGATCCTAAAAAAAAATTTTTTTTCGGCCAACTCTAGTGTATAGTGAATAATGCTTAGACAGTACCTTTTTTATGCCATCTTTGGGATTTGTCAAGTGGAAGATGTGCAATTTTACACGCGTAAAATTATTTGAAACTTATTATGAAAAAGGGACATGCCATGCCAACCCACTTCTTTACTCGTGGATTTCGAGTGAACTCTGCGGCATGATAGTGTAAGCGGTGATAGTTCATAAATCTTTCAGCAAGACTTTGCTCCTTCACACCCTTTGCTCCTAATACCCTGGATTACTACGTTAGCTTAGTTGGAAGAAAATTGTTAAAATAAATTTTGTAAGTTTATGTGCTATGCTAAATTATACTTTTGTATTTGCACGGTGCTAATACTTTATTTATTTGCAAATAACTAAGAACGGCAAAGAATCTCTGCCATAGACTTTAACCGGATGCGTTTCTTATTTCCAGATGCAAATATATTCTCTTCTTCCCCATGAGTTTTTTCACTTGTTGTTGCTTAGTTGCAGTTGTTGTTACCCACATCTTATCTTATATACATATAAGTACAGACATATTCATATATATAGAACTTTTTTTCTTTGTTTTTCATTACGAAAAGTTCATTGTGATTACGAAAAATATACGAGGTTTGTTCAAGAAGTATCGCAAATTTTGAATTTTCGCAGGTTACGTGCATTCGAATTTCGATTTTTTTGTGGCGATATGTTGGTACTCATATTTCTCACTCATGCCGACGAGTTCGGCCATTTTGAATGTTCAGTTAATTGTTGACAGCTGCTTTGCTTGCACGTGGCTCGGCTCATTTTCAATTTCTACCTATTCAAAAAGATGGATCAAAGACCTGTGTCAAATTTTGTGTTAAAAACGAAATTAAGTTTGCGGATGTTGAATGTATCATACGGAGAAGCTACGCTTATCGGTGGTGCAAAATGTTTTAAAAAGGCCGAGAAGATGTGAACGACGAAAAGCGTGCCGGACGACCGAGCACTTCACAACAGACGAAAAAATTGATGAAGTGAAGAAAATGAATGGTATTGGCCAATCGTCGAATCACCGTTAGAGAAGTTGCTAAGGACCTATACATATCGATTGGCTCATGCCATTCGATTTTTTTCAATGATTTGTGCATGAGATGGGTCGCCGCGAAATTCGTACCAAAAGCAGCATCGCATGAACATTGCTAATGAGATGTTGGACTCTGTCCGCGACGACCCAAATTTGCTGCAGAGGTTCATAACTGGTGACGAATCGTGGGTTTATGGTTATGACGTGGAAACCAAAGCTCAATGGAAGCTGCCGCACGAACCAAAACCGAAAAAAGCGCGCCAAGTTCGGTCGAATGTAAAAGTTTTGCTTACCGTTTTCTTTGATTGCAGGAGCGTTGTGCATCATGAGTTCTTGCCACAGGGTAAAACGGTTAATAAGGAATATTACCTGCAAGATATGCGCAATTTGCGCGAAGCAATCCGCCAGAAACGCCCGGATTTGTGGAAGAACAAAAATTGGCTCTTGCATCACGATAACACCCCTGCTCACATATCGCTGCTTATGCGCGACTTTTTGGACAAAAACAGCAAACACACTAATGATGTCACAGCCACCGTATTACCCAGATCTGGCCCCCTGTGACTTTTTCTTGTTCCCAAAAGCGAAAAAGTCAATGAAAGAGCCTAAGGACGCTACGCTACGATTGACGAGATAAAGACGGCATCGAAGGAGGAGCTGAACAAGATTAAAAAAAAATGATATTTTGAAGTGCTTCGAAGATTGGAAAAAACGTTGGCACAAGTGCATAATATCTCATGAGGATTACTTTGAAGGGGACACAATAGATATTAATGAATAAATAAATAATTTTTGAAAAAAAAAAACACGAAATTCGCGATATTTTTTTAACAAACCTCGTATTTGCGGCGTCTACCATCCAATGCCCTAATTTCCTTCTTCATATATATGGGCATACATACATACATATATGCAGACGTGTATATATACAAACAAACACATGTGTTGTTGTATTGTTTTGTTGTAGCTGCACTTATTCGAATTTTATAAATAGAAACATGTGATAATTTAGAAATCAAAATTAAAAGTAGCTGCGACTCTGCAGCTGCGGTGCACTAGTCCACACACACACACACACACATACACAAATACGCAATGTTCGCCGCTTCCTCTTTAATGGTTATTGCCCTCACTCTTTCATGCTACACATAATAAATACAACATTAGCGTATTTTTTATTTTGTTTTGTTTTTGTTGTGGTTGTTATATTTTGTATTATATTTTGTTTTCAGTAAGAAGTGTAAGTTAGCGCATTCGTTGTTGTTGTTATAGTTTTTACAGCTCATGTTGCTTGATTGTAAGCATGAAACATCTGCGCGATCTAGCGGTCAACGGCAAACCATCGAATGGCTAATGCAATAAACAACAACAACTGCTTAGAGTCAAGCCGAATAGTCACTCGCATAGGCAACGAAAATAGCTAAAGAAAAAAAGTGCCAAGAAGTAAATAAAAACAATCACTTGGCAGCGGTAGCAACAACAACGTGTGCATCTCAGCTATTTGGCATGTCAGCCACAGTGTCAAGATGTGTGAGTAAGCCAAGCCACTTGGTTGTTTGGCACTTTTTCTTACTCACAGCCAGCACCGAAAGAAATAAATTTGGCACAGAAAGCAGAGCAAATCAACAACATTCATTTTTTTCATTTTTGTTTTCATTTATTTCACTGCTTCTTTGTAAGAATGCAGATTTTTGTCGGATGAGACAGCTTGGCTTCAATCGAGGCTGCTGCTGCTGTAATACACACACACATGTGTGCTTATGTATGTAAGCGCATTTTGTTGTTGCTACGATGTTGATGATTTGTGGTCGACATAACGTTGAATTGTAGAATTTTCTAGTCATGAAATGCAAATGTAAATTAGTGTGAGTGAAAGAAATTCTATGATTTGATAACTCATTTATTATATATTACTTGGCAAATAATGCGTCACAAATATCATCAGCTATAAATAGCGCACTTTTAAAGCATTTTGCACTACAGTGCGTATGAGTGACCACAAACACTTTGCGTGTGTACACTGCGCCACTCAGCCGTTCACCACAAGCTTTCACTTTTTCTGAGCAAGCCCGCCCTAAGTACGGTGATTAAAAGGGGAATGGCTGACGCTAATTCATCGCCTCCACCCAACCACCACCCACTCACTACCAATGCTCATTATTTATCTTAACCATAACATTTCTTTATTTGCCATAACTTACCCGCCTATTTATACACACATTTTTTTTTGTGTTCCCACTTATTGCCTTGGCGAACAAAGAACAAAGAAATTCATTTACAGCTCAATGCAATATTTGCCAATAAACGTGCGGAAAAATAAATAAAAAATAAAATAATATATGTTAAGAGAATTTCTGTTAAATATTTGCTTATTTGTCCGCTTTATTAACACTGCGATGCTACAGTTACAAAAAATAAACCAACACAAAGAATGTACATTGACTGTGCCATATCGCTAGATTAGAGTGAAAAATTGCTATGTTCAGTTTTTCAAATTTTAGGAAGGAAAAAATAAAAATCTTTCAAGGTAATTTTATTCACTTGCATCGATTTTGCAACGTCAGTAATACAAAAGTGCGCGTATTCGAATCTAAAATAACAACAAATGAGTCGATTAATGAAAAAATTTTTGTATACAGTAACTGGCCATTGAATTATGACCGATGATAAAAATTACATATTTATGGCTTTGAGAGCGAATAAAAAGCAAACGGTTTTAAAGCATTTAAAAAAGTTTACATATTTGTTTTCGTGGCTCCTCCCCTTGCTGTTAAGATGGCCGCAATTCGTTGAGGCATACTGGCTGGGCACTATGTTATCTTCATCTTAAGATTTTGGTCATTATACCACACATCTTCGATGTTTTCCTTAAGCTGTTTTATTATGGTATTACTCCGCTGGTATACTGCCGATTTGAAGTATGCCCAGCAATTTTCGATGGGTTAGGGTTCGGTGAACTGCCAAGCCATGACCATTATTTCCATTGAATTCAGACAATTCATACTCATCCTGGATGTGTTACATGGAGCTCCATCTTGCATAAAGGCGTATTCGTCTCTCGTACACTTCAGGGTTTCTAAATATGGCAGCAAAACGTTTTCCAGTACGTCCACGTACTGGACAGAGCGTATTGTTCCCTCAACAAAATGTAGCGGACCTGGTCCCTCTGAGGTTATACAGCCCCAAACAATAACACTGGGGAGGAGAAGGGGGGGTTTGACCCTTGGAAGCACACAATCTTCAGAATATCGTTCACCGCACTTCTGCGAATAAAATTTGCTGTTTTTGTGACCGCTTCCAATCGGCATTCATCGATGAAGATGATCTGTAAGAAGAAAAACAAAACCACAAAAAAGTGTGAATATTCACATCTTCTTACTGCTATTTGACAAAGGAAAACATTTTTTTAAACTTACTTTTTTCCAATATTCCGCAACGAAATCTCTGTGAAATTGTGCCTAAAGCTGCCGCCGATTTCGCATACACGGTGTCAGTTTTGGCTTTTTTGCTGGTCGTCTGCAAAAAAATCTATTTTCGTATAAGCGTCGACGTAACGTTCTTTCCGAAATATTTACTCCAGATTCCTGAACCTCTCTTAAAATTTTCGACTTGAAGCATTTCTGTTCCAAAGAACTGTTTGGACGATTTTGCGATCCTGCCTGGTTGAGGGGATGCGTTCTCGGCGACAATTTTGGCGATTGTTTGAAGTTACCGCTAAAACGTTGTTGGTATTTTTCCACATTTTGGCAACATTACCTACAGTCGCCTTGGATATTCCAACGGTTCTTGCTATGTTTGCACAGCTCAGGTTCTTGGCTTTCAAAAGAACTGCAATTTGTTGCTTTTGTCCCGATGTCAAATCCGACTTTTGGCCCATTTTCTAAAAAAACTGGTTAAATTAAAAAAAAAGAATAATCCACGTGACAATTCAAAAGATATGTATATTTTGTACTTACTGTTGTTATATTTAAGATATACAAGGTGGCGCAAAAGTAACCTTGCGATGTTTTTTGGCTGTAATTTAAAAAAAAAAATGAAAAACTTTGATTCTTCTTGTGGATTATTTTTATTTGGTCTTTTAATTTTTTTTTACATCAAGTCGAGAATATGATGTCATGTAAATGGCTGCCGCCACAGTTGATTGCCATTTGAGCCCTTTTTATGGCATTTTCCATCACTTTGGCCAAAACTTCCGGCGATAGGTCCTCACATTCTTGACGGATATTGTCTTTAAGAGCTGCAAGAGTCTGAGGCTTGTTGACATAAACCCGCGACTTCAAAAAGCCCCACAAAAAGAAGTCTGGAGCGGTCAAATCAGGCGATATTGCTGGCCAGTGCAAATCGCCAAAACGGGAGATTAGGCGCCCGGGAAATGCATCCTTCAGCATATCGGTTGTAGCACGTGCAATGTGTGCCGTTGCACCGTCCTGTTGGAACCACATATTTTCCAATCCCAATTCATCAAGTTGCGGCAAAAAGAACTCGTTGATCATTGCTCTGTAGCGCTCACCATTCATAGTAACCATTTGCCCCGCGACGTCTTCGAAGAAAAAAGGTCCGATGACTCCTCCAGCGAAAACAGCACACCATACAGTGACTTTGAGCGAGTGTAATGGCTCTTCGTGGGTTACACGCGGATTTTCAGTGCCCTAGAAGCGTAAATTTTGCTTATTTACATACCCGCTAAGATGGAAATGGGCCTCATCACTCGTGATTATTTTTGATGAAAAATCATCTTCCTCTTGGTGGTGATTAAGGATGGCTAGAGCGTATGTTAGACGCGATTGGCGGTCAGCAGCTAACAGCTGATGCACCGTCTGGACTTTGTACGGAAACATCTTCAAATCTTGTACCAAAATTCACTGTAAAGACCGTCGACTGATACCCATTTGCGTGGCACGTCGTCTGGTCGATGTCGACGGCGCTTCCATGACATCCTCGGCTACAGCAGCAATATTCTCTGCAGAATGGCTACTCCGGGGTCTGCCACACCTGGCAGCATCTCGTGTTGTGCCAGTCTCTTCGAGGCGAGCGGCTAAACGTCGCAGTGTTTCACCAGTAGGCGTTGGACGGCGAGGAAATCTGCGACAAAATTCACGTTGTGCCAAAGTCACCGACCGATTATTGGTCAAATAAATAGTCGTAGTCAGCAATATTCCGCGTTCTGGAGCAGTGTAGCGTGTATTTCGCATGTATTTACTACACAAATGTCAAAACAGAACTGACATTAGAGGCCAATCGCAAAATTTATAGCATTTTCTGATAGGAGGATTACTTTAGTGCCACCTGTTATGGATATTCACTATTCAATTCTTTTACTTTTCAGACGATCTCAATTAGTTTTTTTATGCTCCTCACACAAGATCGAATTAAACTGATCCTTTTCTCATCGTAGCAAGCCAATTGACGGGAAATTCTTAAGAACATCTATGAACAGGTTAAAAACCCCTTAATACACTTTTTTATTTGGAAAAGCCCAAATTAGATTGAAAATCTTACCTGATATTTGAAGTTGTCAGAAAAAATGCCTTCGGTCATAATTGAATGGCCAGGCACTGTACATTTTTTTCCGTTCGAATACCACGAATTCGTAATCCGCTGAAACTTCCTCTTCATTCACAAAGAAAGCATACTTTTCATACTGAGCTTGGCCTGAGAGTTTCCTCATACTGAAGAAGTCAAATGAGTTTGCAGCTGATCAGCGTGAGCGCAACATGTAGAGTGGAATGCTGCCATGCATTCTCACATCGCAACTCCACCATCGTCTGAGTTTGACTGCACCAACAAGATTTTGTTTCTCAAGAACAGTGCCTTATTTGCGCGAAACAATTTGACGGCCTCTTATCCCAAAAATACAAAATTTACTTTCGTCCGAAAAAATTACTTGTTTTCAAATCCTTGGCGGCTTATTTATATAATTAATAGTAAATTCAAAAAATAAACGTCTTTCTTCGATTGACTCTACAACAATATCCAGCTTTATGTAAAACTTTTTTAGCAGTTTCCACACAAATACCTTTTTTAAATGTTTGGCTTAGGTTTAGGTTTAGGTTAAATGGCTGCCCTTGCGAGGGGCCCAGAAAAATTAAAATTTGACCGTTGTGATACCATACAGGGGGAGGGGAGGGGAACAGGAAAGGGGGAGGAACCAGACACAATTCAGGGCTTGGATTACGTTTGTGTTAGCTGCTTCAAGCTGCTGATGAATTTCACCAGATTTGTGATTTTTAAGGCCGCAATATCCGCTGGTGTAGAGCTGGTGAGAGCTCAGATGCTTAAACCTTGGCCCGACGAGAGCAGGGCAGCTGAGAAGAAGGTGTTGAGTTGATTCCACCTCGTCCTCTAAACAGCTTCTGCAGAAAGGGCACGACGCAATGTCAAGCCTCACCCCATGGAGACCTAATGGGCAGTGTCCGGTGAGGATACCTACCAAATTCGATAGCTGTGGCTTTGTTAGCCTTAGAAGTTTCCTCGAGCGCCTCTCCGATCTACCCGTAGCCAGAAGGACCTCGCGCCTTTGCACGTTTGCGCACTAGCACAACGCTCGCTGAGTTGACGCGAGGCCCATATTTTCAAAAGCAGACCACAGGTTCTTAAGGGAACTATAATCCTCTCATATTGCAATGATGCCATCTCAAGGGTGCCCTGTCTGGCCAACTCATCGGCCCAGCAGTTTCCCCTCTATGCTGCTGTGACCGGAAACCCAAATGAGACTAATATCGAAGTATTCCGATGCAATCGAGAGGGAAGTCAGGCATTCCCCGACTAATTTCGAATGCACAAACAGCAAGCCCAAAACTCTAATTGCCGCTTGGCTGTCGGAGTAGATATTTACCTCCTTTACTATAATCACAGAAGCGAACATCCAATCCACAGCTTCCTTAATTGCAGCTACTTCTGCTTGGAAAACACTGCAGTGGTCCGGAAGCCGAAATTTGAGCTTGATGAGAAGCTCCTTGCAGAATACTACCCCACTAACTCTTCCGTCCAACTTCCAGCACATTTTTCTGAGTGCACTGCTCTCAAAGAAACCAGAAACCGTCTTCTCAAACACAATTGGATTGAACTCCTCAAGATTCCCAATGAAGTGTCAATCAACAACTTTATCAAAGCTGTGAAAGCAACAATCTAAAATTAGTATAAAAAAAAGTATATGCATTACATTCATATAAGAAGAGCTGATAGCCCTGGCAGCTAATGCTCATTAGTAAATTTTTAGCAAGCTAATTTAGTTAATTTGGTTAATAAATTATAATAATATATACATACATATATGCATATCCCCAACCCCCTAATAGTATAGAATATTTATTTCAAACTATCATTTTTAATGAATTATTAATTAAATCATATTTGTACATTCATTTCAATTAATAATTCAGCAAAAATTTCAATTTTTCTGCTATCCGTATTTTTATGGCCATCACTGTATGTAGATATGTATGTGTTTAGTAACAGTAATGTGAATCGTCAAAAGAAACATAAGACTTCATTAGATTGTAAATGTTAATGAGCTCCGGGCATGCTCATGTTGTTATTGCGTAGCCACTAGAATTATGACTGCTCTTGTTGTTCGCATTTTTATGGTTGCATTTTAATGAGCAACTTGGCAACAAATCATATTTCCATGAATATGTAGATATGTAAATACAGGTGCATAAGTAGGTGCACATACAGATACGAAAACTAAATTAGAAGTACAAAATATGAAAAACATTAAAATATGTAAAGCTATGGGTAGCTTACTATCACTACATACGGCAACAACATCCATGATGTAGCGCAAGAGCAACATCAAAAACATCACCACCAACAACAGCCGACACAGCAGCAAATTTTGCCCATTCAAATTTTGCCCATTCAAATTTTGCCCTTAATTTCAGGCCACAATAATGATTTTATCAATATAAAAATGAACACGGAATTGTGTGCCTTTGTATTGTGTTACTCGTATTTTAAGTGCTTCTGGACATTTGTAATAAAATATTTCGAAAGTAACGCCTAAATGTGAGTAGTGAATAATTGCTAGATGGTACCTTTTTTCTATGTAATCCTTGGCATTTGTCAAGTAGCCAGTTGTAAAATTTTACAACTTAAAAATTATTGAAACATACCTTCTACTCAAATATGAACGAGACGGTATCAGTAAAACGGTCCGCGGATGACATATGGCAAAAATACATTTTTTGTTTTTTGGTAGGACTGTTATAAGCTTACATGGCAAATTTCAGCGTGATATGTCACACAGTTTGTTTTCTGTGCTACTGTAAACAAGTCAAGCTCTAGTGTGTTCTTCGAATTTAACGATGGAAATTCAAGTTGAACAAAGAATTTGTTTGAAATTTTGTTATTCCAACAAAATTTCGGCTTCACACGCCTTAAAAATGTTGCAGACAACCTATGGGGACTCTGCTCTATCGCGTGCACGTGTTTTCCAGTGGTACAAATCGTTCAAAGAGGGCCGTACATCAACCCAAAAAACCACGCCAAAGTCGCTCAAAAATTAAGGTTATGCTGACAGTTTTTTTCGATTACGAAAGTGTTGTGCACTCGGAGTTCCTTCCGCAAGGCCGATCGGTTAACGCTGAATATTATTTAGACGTTTTAAAGCGTTTGCGCGAGAACATTCGTCTTAAAAGGAAGGAATTGTGGGACAACAAGTCATGGTTCTTGCATCACGATAATGCACCAGCTCATACATCCCGTCTTGTTCGCGATTATTTGAACAAAAATAATGTTAATATCGTTCCGCAAGCATCCTATTCGCCTGATATGGCTCCATGTGACTTTTTCCTGTTTCCCAAGCTCTAGTTGCCGCTCCGTGGAAAACATTTTGAGACAATTGAAGTCATAAAAGAGAATTCGAAGAACACACTCGAGCTTGACTTGTTTACAGAAGCACAGAAAACAAACTATGTGACATATCACGCTGAAATTTGCCATGTAAGCTTATAACAGTCCTACCAAAAAACAAAAAATGTATTTTTGCCATAAGTCATCCGCGGACCGTTTTATTGATACCGTCTCGTTCATATTTAAGTAGAAGGTATTTAGAAAATGATCGATCTTTAAAAACATCATATCGCACATTCGTGTGGTGCGTTTTGTTTTTTTTTTTGTTTTTTTGGATGCAAATAATCGTCCGAATTAGTCGTCAATTCAATTCAAAAAATTTCAAGAAACTTAAAAAGGACTCTCTCTCTCTCTCTCTTATCTACACAGTCTGTGGTGGACCATAGCTTCATCAACAATCCTCCTCCAATTCAGTCTCTCTCTTGCCTCATTTGTTCAACTACGAACGTTTATTGCTTTTAATCTACTTCTACATCATCAAGCCATCTCTTTCTTGGTCGGCCACTCTTTCTTCCTCCAATTGGACTTAAAAACGACTGGCAGACCAAAAACTGCACGTTCTGTTGAGAATCTTGCTGCTTTAGCACAAAGGGTTGTTTAACAATCTCCAACAACCATATCGCGACGTTCTCAATAATTAGCCATTCGTGAATTGACTGGTTGGTGCATTTTACAAAAGGATTCGCATTGACAGCCCTAAAAACTCCAATTAACATAAGAATTTTCACAACGCAGAAATTTCGTGAATTGGTTCTTTGAACAAGGGCAAACTTATCTTTAGTGATGAAGCTCATTTTGCACTGCATGAAAACTGAAAGAATCTAAAATCGACATGTTTTATTTTAAAACAATATCTAGGCGCATCTGTTGAAAGACCCTTTATATGGATATAAAATCAAAAACCATAAATCAAACCAATAAAAGTTAACTTTACACAAATTGAGGCAAAATGTAGTGGGTACATACACAAAAAGGGTGATAAATTTAGAGTTAGCGGAATTTAAATTGAAATAAAACAAGGTAAATTCAAATTGATTGGGTAATTTTTATTGTTTTTGTGTAGAACCATTCATGGCATTTATTTTTTCAAGATAAACCCATTCAAATGTTGGTCGCAACTGCACCGTAATCCGGCCATCCGTAAACATCAATTTTGAATGACTCGCGACTCGCTGGAGGAGTTCGGTCAATTTCTCGTGAATAACTTTAGTAAATTTGGCTTCCAATGTCTCAATCGTAGGTGATTTACCCACAAAGCATTTGGACTTTACATACCCCACAAGTAGAAGTCCAAAGGTGGCAAAGAAGTCTTGGTGGTCAATCCACTGGTTCGAGACGAGAGATAAATTGCTCATCGAAACGACAACGCAGTAAACCCATTGTATCACGGCTTCGGACTGCTGTTCAAAAAATTGTGCTTATTAAGGTAGCCATTAACCAAAAAATGGGCTTCATCGCTAAACCAAAAAAGTTGGTCTGAGTGCGCCATGAATGAACACTTTTCATAGAGTGTCGATTTTCGTAATACCATTTTACGACTTGTAAACGCTGTTAAGTGTAAATCTTTTCATGATAAAATGTCATAGAATACTGAAAAAAATTATTTTTTTAGTTTGACCGTAGTCATGCGTAATCTGTCAAAAAACCCTGGTGGAAAAAGTACCTCCAATCTGATCACCCTTTATATACTTAATTGAATATTTTTGTGCTCGAATCCTTTGGTGTTTTTTGCAGAAGTTATAAGTATTTTTAGAATTAAACATCATTCAAATTGAATTTCATCTCCTTCAAAATTCATATAAAAGCACTAATAATTACACCAGGCTAAATTTTTTTGTTTACCTTTACACACTAAGCACGATTCTTGGGTCCAGTAGTGTCTATCACGTCAAGGTTTTGAGAAAGTCGAGTTGAACGTGTTTTGGGTAGGTGGGTAGGTGAAATGGTTGAAGTGACAGTCTGGAACTTTTTATTTAAAGTAGCGCTAAAGCACCGTTTTGATACCATTATGAGATGTCCAACAGGCAGATATCTACAGTCAGCCAGAGCTGTAATGTAATAGAGAAGAAATATGGAATTTAGGTTGGCACACTGCCCCTGGCTGTCTAAGAAAGAAGACCCAGGACATTTTACATTTACAGGGAAAGTGCTCAACAGTCTCCTTCTCTGAAAGATCCCCACAGTTTCTCCAATGGGGGTTAAATGGTAAACCTAGCTCTTCCGCATGTGTGCCCATCGTCCAATGACCGGTAAACACAGCTATGGGCCTGGAAATTGAATCGCGAGAAGTCCAAAGGACTTTCTGAGTCCTCCGTCTCTTGTACTGATGCAAAGGGTTTTCGAAATAGCTTATGAAGAAATGGAGCTCCTTCTTGTTTGCGCTTTCTCCGGTGCCGGGGTAGGAGGTCTCTGAGGTCAATTCAATCCCCTTCCTGGTAAGCTCATCAGCATTTTCATTTCCCCACAACCAAGAGATTTGATATCCTCTTTACAGGAGTTTACTAGTTTCGTTCTGCACCATGGCGTCGTCAGACCCTTGATAGCGGCTTGACTATCGGAGAAAATGTTAATATCTCCCTCGCTCCCGCGTTTCCTAAACATTTTGCATGCACTAGCAGTATTCGGCAGTTTAAAGGAGATAGATAAATTGGCTGATTTAGAGAAACCTCCTGTTTTGGGTATTTTTACTACAATTTTTCTCAAAAACCTGACGAAAAACCAAAGCTTTGCACTCAATGGTTTTTACCTCGGATCAAAAATCTTATTTGTAGTCACTTTTGAATTCAGAAATGGTGATCAGCGGTCCACCATAAAAAAAGAAGAGGAGCATTGGACCTGAGAATTTCCACATAAAGTCTGTTAGTGCGGTCTCTGTAGGAGACTCTTTGTGGTGTGGCTATTAAAAAAATGCAACTGTGATTGTAAATAAAATTTTATATTGGTTTCATACACATTTACCTATTATCACCTTCAATGTGCACCCCTCCGCTAATCCTTCAACATTGAATAAGAACCTGTTTTTGTTCGAAACAGTGGGGAATCGTATTCTGCTAGCTCATGCAAGGCACATGCCGCTTTCTCTTTCACACGTTCAATGCGACTATTCAAATGTTCCGCAAAGATTCGCCATTGTTTTTTACATAGAGCTGTTGAACTGCGGAATACAGCACACATTTAAATTATAAGGATAATATTTTCCTATCTCAATTTACCATAAAAATTTGCAATTATGCATCAGGGTGAAAGCTTTGACTCGCTGCCAACCTTGCAATTAAATTGATTTTTCAAATTTTGTCGTTCAGTGTAATTTTCAAATTTTCGTAACCGCACCCTGTACAAAACGTCGCATGAGTGAATGAGTCATCGTTGTTTTCCACCTAATTTTCTAGCGATGTGTAACGCACTTATGTGCGTGAACTCTCGTTTTTGCTTGCATTCTTTGCACTTATTGTGATTTGCACGCTTACGCAGTGATTGGCAGCCCAGCCGGCATACGGCTTGTGTGTCGTTTCCACGCTGCTACACACCCAGCCAACCGAGCAGCCAACCTGGCAGCCGCACTAAATCGCATCTGTTGGCTCGCCAACGCATCTGTACAGCTGTGCAATTGCATTAGAATTTATTTGTAGGAAAATTTTCTTAGTTCTCTTCTCTTTGCAATATTTTTTTTCCACGAAAAACGCACAACACAAATTTTTATTTAATTTTTTTAAATGTTTTTTTTTTGCCTGATGGCAGAAGTTTACAGCAAATTAGCCCAAATAATCGACGGTATGCAATAAATCAGAGCCGTAATTGTAAAAGTTTATATTCTTTCTTTTTGGCTGAATTTTGTGTTTTCTATTTTTGTGATACTTAAGATTTTTTCATGTTTGCACAGCTCATCTGTTGTTCTCAAAATGTAATTTACTCATGTCTGTGAAGTTATTTTTTGGCAATTTATGTAAGTGCAATGAAAAATTTATTGCCGACACGTAATGCAATGGCTATTTGGGTTTCTAGGAAGGCAACATGAAATTATGTGAAAAGCTTTTTTACATACAAAAAATCGCCGTTGCTGAAAGTGCATTTTGTGAAATGTTGTACGTTCGACTGGCAGTCGCTCGATAAGTCACAGGATATGCTATATATATACCTATGTGTACAAGTACTTACACTAAAATTTACGGGGCTGATAGATTGCATTGAGCTGGATATTGCAGCAAATGAACGATTCCTAGCGTGCTTTAAAACTGACCACCATAGCCTATGATCTGAAAGTACCAGGAATGTTTAAATAAAACTAAACAGAGTTAAAGTTCAAGCAAATTTATTTTATCTTATTCAAAATATGGCCCGTCTGAAGCAACACACATGTGCAAACGTTTAGTCCAGTCAGAGGGAGCTTTCGACAACGCTAATTACAAATCCATGGAAACAGAACTCGAGAAAAGAGGTGCAAACCCAATATTAACACATTGGATAAGCCAAATACTTAACCTGAGGATTATTAAAGCCTCGTTAGGCCAAGCTGAACTTAATGTCACAACAGTAAAGGGATGTCCGCAAGGAGGAGTTCTTTCTCCACTGTTATGGTCCCTACTAGTTGATGACTTGGTGCAGCTCCTAAGCAATAAGGGATTTATAACCATTGGTTATGCAGATGACATATCTATAATCTATCTATCTATCTATTATAATAAAAGGCAACCATGAAAGGACACTAACAGACTTAATGCAAAACGCCTTGAATGCAACATGGGAATGGTGTAAAAAGGAGGGGCTGTCGATCAACCCTAACAAAACCACAATAATTCCCTTCACAAGAAAAAGAAAGTTAGAGTTTCCTACATTGAAAATAAATGAAACAGTGATAGAACTAAAGGAAGAGGTCAAGTATCTAGGTTTAACCTTAGATAAAAAATTCACTTGGGAATCATATATAAATAATATAACAAAAAAAGCTTCGAAATCCTTGTGGACAACCAAACAATTACTAGGGAGATCCTGGGGCCTCAGCCCTAGTATGGCCCTCTGGATATACACCCAAATGGTTAGACCAATCATACTGTATGGGGCACTAGTATGGTGGAGCAAATCTATCCAACAAACAGCGATAACCAAACTGGGAAAAGTACAAAGGCTTGCTTGCCTATGCATCACAGGGGCTATGAGAACTACCCCAACAGCTGGCATGGAAGCACTCCTTAATCTCCCACCACTTCATATTGCAATCCAAGAGAAAGCAGCTATGCAAGCACTCATGCTGCACATGAAAGAAATCGGTCACCTAAGTATCCTAAATAAAATCAAAAACACCATAAGCATGGCTCAAGTCTCAGACCACATTGACCCAACCCTCTGTTTCACAAAAGGATACACAGTTACCTTTCCTGAGAGGATCGAGTGGAAAATAAACCCAAAATGGATGAATGATGATTCACAAAAATGGTACACTGATGGATCAAAAACACCTTATGGTGTAGGAGCACGAGTAGTGGGGCCCAGAATCCACAAATCATTCACTCTCACCAGGGACACCACCATCTTCCAAGCGGAACTATACGCAATAATGGAAGCAGCAAACATCATGCAACGTAGAAACCACAAGAGAGTAAAGATCAAAATACTCTCGGACAGCCAATCAGTTCTAAAAGCTTTAGATAGCTATACCTACAACTCAAAAACCCTCTTAGAATGCCACAAGACACTCAATAACCTGGCATCCAAAAACAATGTCTCATTAATTTGGGTACCAGGACATGAGGGATATGACGGCAACGAAAAGGCAGACTTTCAAGCCAAAAAAGGGGCAGATGTAAACTTCATCGGACCTAGTCCCATGTTCGGATTCAACAAAAACAGCCTAAAACAAAAAGTAAAATACTCGGCCAAAACTCTATTAAATCAGCATTGAAACAACGTAGAGTAGACACTCCAAAAGGTTCCTAAGTTTCAACGCTAAAAGAGCTAACACGGCCCTCACGTTAAACAAAAAGAGCATTCGCACTCTCACAGGCGCCCTCACGGGTCACTTCACCTGCAACAAACACTTACATAAATTAGGCATAACTAACACCAGCACCTGCAGATTTTGCTGCGAAGATGAGGAGTCTAAAGAACAACTCATTATCGAATGTCCGGGGTTGACGTATAGAAGGAAAAGGTTTTTAAACAAGTTCATGCTTACAGATGAATACCTTCAATCACTCCCTCAGAAGGAGCTGGTACAATTCATAAACACACTTAATAGTCAATAGACAGCATAGGGTACACAATAGATCAATATGGTCGCAGTGCTAAAGGGCCCTACCTTAACCCTTTACTACCATTAACCATTAACCCAGTCCTCCAAGCACCCCTGGTAGGCCGACAAAAGGACGGCCTTCAGCTCCTTCGTCACATTCGCTTTGATCTCCTCCATTGGGAAACAAAAAGAAGTCAAACGGGGCCATGTCAGGTTGCACGATGGTATTTACTTGGTATTTGGTCAAATAATCCAGCACAATTTGGGCTCGGTGCGATGGCGCGTTATCATCATGCAAAATTCAAGAATTGTTTGCCCACATTTCCGGCCGGCCAGGTAGACACTAATGACCCGATTGCGCTAAAAAGTGAGAGATGTCCTTCCTACATAAGGAAAATATACATATATTCGGTGGCCCTAAGGCCCATTGCGATACCTGCATTTGATTTTCATCCCCCAACTAAGTTGCTTAAACCACTTATATCTAGAAGGTAACTTATCCCTCCAGTGAGACATTTTGCGAATTTCCCTGGTCTTCAAAGAAATAATCGCCAAGATATTCAGCACGGCTTTTTTGAAGTGCAGGGCATTCACAGAAGTTATTGTGAGGTACACCCATTATACTGGCTATGGCGCCGATAGCGCAGTGACCCGTTAAAACACCTATGAGGACGCTGGTAGTTGATCTGTTGAATCCAAGCAGACATTTTATCCTTTCAAGATTCAGCTTTGGCTAGAGTGCTTTTGAGACCCTGCAGTTAGTAGTCAGATACCACCTTCTATTGGTTTCCGCGATTACGCTCAAGTCAATCGCAATGTACACTTCGTTTAGAGGAATGCTCATGCTCTCTACCACTCGCTGAAGGCCAATCTCAGAGCCTTTCCTTGCACACTCAACGACTCTTTGAGGTCCCTCCACTCCAGAGTGGCCAGGAACCCAACAAAGTGTAGTGTCGTGTTGTTGGATAAGCGAGAGCAACCACCTGAATCCTTTAACATTACACTCGTCTATGTTTTAGTATGAACCATATTTGTATAGAAGTAGTGGTGAGTTTATAAATTGCAACGAGGTTTATATGAGAAGTCGTAGATATACGAATTAATGGTGGTTGTAATCGAGATATTGCCCTGCGATCTACAGATCTATTTTACCCTACTTTCTTCATAATATAACTGATCTATTCCAGTTTAATCTATAAGAAAAATAGCAAGAATTCTAAAACTAATTTCTTACCACTCAGAAAATTTTGCAAAGAGGGGAATAAATTCGTAACGTTTTTACCAAAGACTTTTATTTAAACTACAAACAATAAATATAACACTAGGTTTATCAATTATATATTCCCCGTTGCTCTTTTCGCCTCTCGACCAATTTGTTGATGCCGTTGCGTCAAAAATCGCCTGGTCTGGTGTCAAAGAAGTTGTTGAGCCAGTTTTTAAGGACCTCTTTATTAGAGAAGGTAACGCCCTTCATATGATTTGACGAGGGGCGGAAAAGATGGTAATCGGTAGATGCAAGAGCTGAAGAATACGGCGGATGCTGAAGAACCTCCCATTCGAGCTCTTAGAGTACGGATTTGACGACTTGTGCAACATGGGGCCTCGCGTTGTCGTGAAAGAGTATGGTCTTTCAGTCGAATCACCTCGATCAGGTCCTTACAGTCGAATCGCCTCATTTACGCAGTGTAGCTGGACAATGTGAAGCTCGTTGTTGATCGTGACATTCTTTTAGAGCATTTTCCAGTGCACCATATCCTCCCAGTCCCTCCAAACACATATCATAATATTCTTTGGATGAAGATCCGACTTTACTCTCGGCTTTCTTCGTATCTCCAAGAGCCACTTACTCCTTTCTTGATTTCATATTGATGTATAGGCCCCATTTCTCATCTCCCGTGACGATACGGTACAAAAAGCGCAATCTATGACCGCGTGTTGCTCGATGGCGGGCGAGATGCTGAGAAGCAATTTGAAGGCGACTTTCTTTGTGCTCGCGAGACACCCAGATTTTGCTGCATGACAACGCCAGGCCACACATTTCTAAACATTTAGAGGGACTGAATTAGGAGATCTTGCCCCACCCGGCTTATTCCCCAGACATTGCACCTTCGGACTATCATCTGTTCCGATCAATGCAGTCTGCCCTTATTAGAAAAGACGGAAATTTATTTCCATACCCAATATTTTTATATTTTTAAACATTTGTACGATAATAATTTAATTAACAAATAATTGCTTAGCAGCGCCAACAACAAAGACCATCGGTTTCACAATAACTAAACTCTTGCTTTTAATTTATTTTTCTAGGCTGCCGCTCGTCATCAGTGCCCCTACCTGGTGAAAATGTATGAAAAGAAGTTCATCAATCAGGGCGGCAAAGCCGAGTGGTTAAACGGCTTAGATTATATCCCATCTAAATTACGTGCCATTTATGATATAAATAAAATACTGGCCCATCGACCGTGGCTGCTGCGCAAAGAACACATTGAGGTATGTAAATGACGAAGTAGTGACCCTGACCTTACCAAGTGGCCCTGTACCAACTTCTATGCTATTGTCTTATTTCTACTTCCCAACAGGGCCTAACAAAAGGCAAGAACAGCTGGTCGCTATCCGAGGTGGTTCACGCAATGGTTCTGCTTTCACATTTCCATTCGCTTTCCTCATTCGTATTCTCCTGCGGTCTCACACAAAAACTGGATGGCCTGTCTAGTCCGAAGCTAAAGAACGCACCCGCAATATTACCAAGTGCCCAGCAAGTGCCGCTGCCAACGATGCAGCAAGCTTTGCCACAGCAACAACAACCACAAGCACCACCCCAACATCAACAACAACAACAAAAGACTGTCCTCAGTGAGATAACGATTAACAACAACATCAACGTAATAGATCATAATAGCCATCAGCTGTACAACAACAATGCGCCAACTGTTGGCGGCAATACATCCACGCCCACCGACATCACTATAAATGGTGCCAGCAGCAATGGCGTCACGAAACATAGTCGTAAGCATATGAAAGTAACGCAATAAAAATTTGTTTATTATATGAACTTTTTTTTTCGTACTATTTGCAGCCACCTCCGGCTCGCCGCAACCGAATGTGCCCGTGGAAGCGTTGGTGGAGCGCATGAAAGTGCTCTCACAGAAGCAAGATGAATGCAGTGAAGCAGAGCTGAGTAATCGCTTCAAGAGTGTTGAGATGCAAACCGCCGAATTGCCCGCCGCCGCACACGAAGCCGCCGCCAAAGTACCGCCGATCATCTCGCACTACATCGAAGATCCCAATTTTACCTATCAGGACTTTGCACGTCGTGGTGCCGAAAATATACCCTCCACCTTTCGCGTACAGGACTACTCGTGGGATGATCATGGCTACTCGCTGGTCAATGGGTAAGCTGATTGGTCGACTTGTAAGCCGATTTTACGCAGAAACTTGGAATGTATTTCTTTTTCTTGTGTTTGCAGCCTGTACAGCGATGTGGGCACTCTGTTGGACCAAAAGTTTCGTGCTGCCTACAATCTGACGTACTTCACCATGGGCGGCTACCGCAATGTGGATACGTCAAAGTTTCGTCGAGCCATTTGGAATTACATTCAATGCATCTATGGCATACGTCATGACGATTACGATTACGGTGAAGTGAATCAGGTAAATAAAAGCGTGCGTGTGTATGTGAACTTCTTTCCGTACTACAATGCAAATGCCACTTATTCGCTATTTATATGTGAGCAGTGGTGCTTGGTGGTATTGCGGTGCTAGAGAAATGGTCGAATAGTCCCTGCAGGAAAATCTACTAGCGCCGAGTTGTGGTGCTTCTTGTGAATTTAGCACTACGACTAGTTCGCCTTTCCACTATTTGCCTTATAAAACATTGGTTAGTTTTTTCTAGTTTAGTCTCTACTTCCTCTGGGATAAAATCTCCAATATTCCAATTGAACGAAATAATAGAAAAAGTGTTTTCTAATAGTGGTCGCCCCTCGGCAGGCAATGGCAAACCTGCCATGGAAAAAGCTTCTCATAAAAAACAATTTGCCGGAGTCGATGCCCACCCCACCGAACAGATGTGCGGTTAAATTTGTATCAGAGGGTAAACCTGTACCAATAGAGGAAGCGCCTTCTGGTCTATCCGATTCTCTTCATTCTGACTCCAACGTTCAATCCAACTACTTGGGCATCGAATCGGATGTGTACGAAAAATGTATACTTTTCATTACGATATTACAATACATACAACCTGGCGCTAAACTAATCATCCAATTTAGTTTTTTACTAACTTTGATATTAAATTCAAAAAAATGCTTTTGAAGGCCGGAAATCTTTATTTTGGCCTTTATTGCTTGTCTGTTTGTATAATGCAGCTGTCCAGTTCGCAAGTGTGATAGAGTCAAAAATCATTTGCAAAAATTATAAATCTTCCGATAGAGTAATTCATTTTGCGCCACTTGTATTTTCAGCTACAGATTACCGAAACGAGTCACTCATTTTTTCACTAGCTTTTTTAATTTGTTTGATGGAAGATCCCAATGTACTAAAAAACAAAACTGAGGAAAACACGCTTGGTACTTTTAAATGGCTTGCTCAATGTCTCCCTGCGCTCAGGGTTGTATCTTTAGAAGTATCACTAATCACTCTCTCAAACTTTTATGAAAGTATACGAATTTGAAATTTTATCGGCCACTGTACCCAAATGAGTTGGTGCATGGCTACCGTCCAGTATGGCTCGGGCTCGAAACCCACTGTGGCATGTGTCACCACGATCGTCCCTCTTCAAGCAATGGCGAAACCTACACGTGCATTTCTGCCAGTAAAAACTCCTCATAAAAAACATTTGCGATATGTGCGGGTGTTGCACAATTCCAAGCATCGAGTCAGGAATACCATTGTACTACACCCGGATAGATTACAGCGGAAGGAATAGAGAGATAGGATAGATACAGTACGGATAGTAAGATGGAAAAATTGGTTTGAGGTCACATTTCCACGAATATTTTGGATTTGGAAGAGTATGATTTTTATCTATACTCAGTGCATCGCACCCCAACAGCCTCAGTCTCGTTCTAGAAAATGCCGGACAACTACAGAGAAAATGCTCTGAAGTGTCTTCATTCTCACGGCAGTATAGCGATATTGGGTCGCCAATAATTCCCATGGGAGCGATATACCGACCTAGGCGTTGTGCCCTATGATTACACCTACCAGTACTCTCAGCTACTTCCGACTAAGTTTTAGGAGAAAGTTCGCCAATTTCCTGTATGGTTCTTTCACACAGCACTTGGCACTGAAACATATAAATATTTATACAGGGTGGACCATGTAAAATTTGCTTTTTAAATCGGCTATAAAAAAAACTAATCAATATTTTTTCAAACTTTTTTTTTTATTTTGAAGAGTGAACATTGTCATTTATGAATAAAAAATAATATCGTTCAAATGACTGCCACGACTGGCTTTGCAGTAGGCCATTCGATCAACCCAATTTTTAAGCACATTTTCGATTGTTTGGGCTCCAATTTCATGAATGGCAACTTCGATTTCGTGTTTTAAAGCATCAATCGTCTCTGGATGGTTTGCACAGCATTTGTCCTTAACGGCTCCCCACAAAAAATAGTCCAACGGGCTTAAATCACAGCACCGAGGCGGCCAATTGATATCGGAATTCAAAAAACGGTAGCCAAAAGTTCGAGTGTAACTTTGACAGTGTGACAAATTGCACCGTCCTGTTGAAATCAAATGTCGTCCATGTCATCTGTCATCATCACATTTGACATGTCATCTGTGTTACCATTCTCAAAAAAATAGTTGGTTTAAAAAGCAAACGCTATGTGGCCCACCCTGTACATAATGTACTTGAAGAATTTCATAAAATTCAATTTTTTATTTACGCAGTTATTGGATCGTCCATTGAAAATGTTCATAAAAACAGCCTGCTGCTTTCCAGAACGGATTACAACAAAGGACTACGACAGTATACTCGTCGAACTACAGGATAGTGAAAAGGTAAAGAAATTTAGTTTTTTTTATTTATTTATTTTTTTTAATAAAATAAAATTAACAAAAATTTACTTTTTCTGGCATAACATTTTTCATGGCCTATGAAGAAGCACAGGGTCTTTAAAGTTCGAGTTTCTTTTTGTTCCTGTTGTTTGTTTTCTTTTTTGACAGCTGTCACAGCTCCATGGCAATTCGTTTCGCATCGAATCAAAGCCACATTTTTGTGGCACGCCATTTTTTTTTTTTGCTTATTAAAAACTAAATTGTTCTTTTTTTGTTTTTTTTTTTTGCTTATTAAAAAGTAAATTGTTTTTTTATCATCGCTTAGCCACAACTATCACAGTTCCATGGAATTTTTTTGGACAAAAGTAAAGTAGAAAATCCACTATTTATCAAGTGTTTTTTTTTTAGCTGCTTGAGAACTATCGATATCGATGGCTATGCTTTAACAGCTGAGAATGGCAAACTGTGTCTGTTCATTTAGGTTTGACAAGTCAGTATGAATCATTTAACGCCAGAGCAATGCCTCCAAATTGTGTAAATTTACTTTGCAAAAAAAAAATCTGTTTGCGTAGTTCTTAGAGCGAAGGCATTGAAATGTTACAGGGTCCGGCACTCGAATTGTCACCAATTAAAAAGGTCATAAATTTAGTGTGAAAATTACTTTTATTCAATTCAAATCAAACAATGTGTGAAACTACTACAAAATTACGAATCAATTTACTTTTGCTCGATATGACCACCTCTTGCCTTGACTATGGCCTTGAGATGGTCCAGAAACGAATCGCAAGCTGCCGAATGTGACTTGCAGGTATTTTGGCCCACTCGCGGACAATGACCCTTTTCAACGCCTCGAGACTAGTGAATCTTTTAGTTCGGAATTTGCTCTCCAAAATGTCGCAAAGAGAATAAGAACAATCCATCAGATTCGCGTCTGGTGAATTTGAGAGCCATTGTGTGGATGTTATGAAGCGCGGAACGTTGTTTTAAGTCATTCTTGGTTCACTCGAGCTTTGTGAGACGGTGCCGAGTCTTGTTGAAACGTCCATGGTCTGCCACCGAAATGTTTGTTTGCTCACGGCTTCAAAACGACCTCCAGAATACTTTCTCCATAATATTTCGCATTTACCTTGACGCCAGGCTCGATGAAAACGATTGGAGAGCGCCCATCTGCGGTTACAGCCGCTTAAGCCATTACCTGTGGCGGGTGCTGCCTCCTGGTGGCCAATCGATGACTCAAATTCTCGTATGAATGGTCGGCCAAATAAACCCTATCGTTTTGGGAGCTTACGAATTGCTCAATTTGAAAAATTTCTCGTCAGAAAACACAATGTTTGGAAATTGACCGCTTTCGGCCAAGCGAAGCAACTCCTTCGCTCTCTCAAGTCGGCCTGTTGCGGCTTTGGTGTGAGATCATGCGCCTTTTGGATCTTGTAAGTCTTGACTTTGAGATCATTTTTCAGTATGCGGCGGATGCTACGGTTAGATATTTTCAGTTTTTTCGCAATTTAATTGGCACTTCGTCTGGGATTTCGCTCAAGTCGCTTCTTCACTTTTCCAACCATTTCACGTGACATTGCAATCTTTTGATAACCACCTCCATGACGTTTCGCGATGCTACCAGTATCATTGCAACGAGTAATGGTGCGATAAACAGAAACTTTGTTTACTTTAAATTTTGTTGGTTTTTTTAATTTTTTTGGCATTGTGCGAAAAATTACCATTTTCTGGCTTTTTGCGCACAATTTTCTCCACAAACTCACGCTTAATTGAAAACATTTTGAAGAATACGTAGAAGTTAAGAAAAGTGAATACGACTAGTTTTTTTCGTGTCCATTCTTTAGGCTAATTTTCTGAGCCTCTTCATTTTTATTTAACTCATTTACGTCCCAAATTTTTTTCTACATATTTCAATGCTGTTGATAAAATGTTGAAACATTTTTATGCACCCCTTTTAAATTCTAACTCAACGAAGATGATGTTTTGGAAAAACAAAAATTTTTTTTTTAAAATCAACTTGGTAAAAATTTATTTTCAAATCGGTGTAGTGCATATAAACCTTAGGTTAGAGTTAGGTTGATCTGGCTGGCTGAAAGCCATCACATAGACCTATGGATCCTTAGTAATACCAGATGGAGCTTGACCCTTACGTTTCCTTGTAGTAGGCTTCTTGTAATAAGCCTACGTCTTTTGCGAATCTAAGTAAACTCTGAAGCTCTAACTCCGAGAGACATTCTAACCTCTCATATTGTAGAGCTCCTAAACATTTAATTTGGCTCCTAGCTAATGCAGGGCAAGAACATGGAAAGTGTTCAAGAGTTTCCCTCTCTTCTAGTTCATTGGAAAATCTGCAGCTATCATGGTTTGCAATTCCCATCTTGTATGCGTGTGCCGCTAATAAATTATGGCCTGTCAGTATACCTACGATAGTTCTGCTTTCCGTTCTAGACTGGGCTAATACGAATCTGGCGAATTTATCTGCATTCTGTGTACATATAATTTTCCCGATTTTACAAGTGGCTAGATTATTCCATCTCCTGTCTATCCGTGTTTTCATGTCCACAGCGATGTCATTCTATGCCGTATTTAAAGGTTTCAGTATGTCGTTTTCTTGTTCGAATTGTATGTAAACACATCGCTTTTGGCAATCTCATCTACAATTTCGTTTCCTGCAATGCCCTTATGTCCGGGTACCCATTAGATGTGCAACCGTCTGTCTGCGGCTAGTCTCTCGCTGGCTTCCCTGGTCCTAAGAACGTTTTTAGATAAAATTCCATATGAGTTTATTGCCTTTATTGTCGCTTGACTGTCAACATGTAAACTTTAATATTTTGCCAAATATTTTGGTAATGGCAGTACCATTTTTTTTTGTATTGAAATGAATGCTCACTAATGTAAATATGTATGCATTGTAAGATTATATACACCACACCATATATCAGCTCACTAATAAAACTCTTTATTTTTGTATACCTGCAGGTCCACGTTAATCTAATGATTATGGAGGCGCGCAACCAGGCCGAACTGCTTTATGCATTGCGCGAAATTATGCGCTACATGACATGATCTCATTGTAATTAAATCTACAAAAACACAACCACACACACATTTAGATAGAAACAAATAAGAAATGAGATGAGTGCAAGAAGGAAAGAGATGAAGAGGAGAAGTAACAGTCGATGTGCGATGAAATATACAAATATACATACATACACTCACATACATATATAGGTGTATATACACACATATTTTATATGCAGTAAAGCCAACTAATGTTATATAGAGCAACAAAAACAATTAACCAAAAAGAAAACCAATTAAATTTCATTGTAACAAAGAATATAGAGGAACACCAACACACACACATATGCATTAGTTAGACGTAAATAGTTTTTTTTTGAAATTAGAAGTTCGCTGCGAAGACGAAAAGAATTACAAAGCGCGTAAAAACAAATCTTATTAACCCTTAACGACTTTTTACGCACATGCATACATACATATATAACCACACATACACATACGAAAAAGCATATACATAAACATTTACAAATAAGTAATAAATTAATTAAGCAAACCCAAAAACAAAACAAATTTTCACGGAGCGCTGAAACAGATGACTGTCCGCTATCAACGTAAAAATTATTAATTAGATTAAATTTTTTTTAAAAACTATTGCAATCAATATGAAACAATGCAAATGGTTTTCGTGGTTGTTTTAGGTGAAAATAAAAATTTAAAAATTGTTATTAATAGTAATATTTTGCAATGATGTGTTTTTGTGAATTGGATTTTAATTGAAATGTAAAAAAGAATTGCGAAAAAGTTGAACCGTTGATTTGTGTGTTTGTATGCGTAAGAATGTTCCAATTGGCAAGCAAAGGCCTATTTGTGCTGTTAATAGTTTTTTATACTTAAACATACTTTTAATAAAACAACAACAAATATTATTGTTATGATCAAGCTGAGCTGCCTGTGGCTGCAAATGCTCAGGCACCACTGTAAATTGTATTCATTTCCTTTTGTAAAGTTTATACAGTTACTTGTTACTTTTTAAAAAGAAATTTAAAAAAGCAAAAGTGATTTTTAACAAACTCCTCTCGTTGATGTTTTATTTACCTACCTGAATCGTCGTTGCATTTCCGTGGATGATAGGTCTCCGATGGATTATGGGTCTCCGATGGATGATGGGTCTCCGATGGATTATGGGTTTCCGTTGGATGATAGGTTTCCGATGGATTATGGGTCTCCGATGGATGATGGGTTTCCGATGGATTATGGGTCTCCGATGGATGATGGGTTTCCGATGGATTATGGGTCTCCGATGGATTATGGGTCTCCGATGGATTATGGGTTTCCGTTGGATGATAGGTTTCCGATGGATTATGGGTCTCCGATGGATTATGGGTCTCCGATGGATGATGGGTTTCCGATGGATTATGGGTCTCCGATGGATGATGGGTTTCCGATGAATTATGGGTCTCCGATGGATTATGGATCTCCGATGGATTATGGGTCTCCGATGGATGATGGGTTTCCGATGAATTATGGGTCTCCGATGGATTATGGATCTCCGATGAATTATGGGTCTCCGATGGATGATGGGTTTCCGATGGATTATGGGTCTCCGATGGATTATGGGTCTCCGATGGATGATGGGTTTCCGATGAATTATGGGTCTCCGATGGATTATGGGTCTCCGATGGATTATGGGTTTCCGATGGATTATGGGTTTCCGATGGATTATGGGTCTCCGATGGATGATGGGTTTCCGATGAATTATGGGTTTCCGATGGATTATGGGTCTCCGATGGATTATGGGTCTCCGATGGATGATGGGTTTCCGATGGATTATGGGTCTCCGATGGATTATGGGTCTCCGATGGATGATGGGTTTCCGATGAATTATGGGTCTCCGATGGATTATGGGTCTCCGATGGATTATGGGTTTCCGATGGATTATGGGTTTCCGATGGATTATAGGTCTCAGATGGATGATGGGTTTCCGCAACCCATTGAAAAGCAGCAAACTATACAGGGTTACCAGGGCTGTGTTTTTCTAATGGCGGTCGCAATGGGAATCTCCGAGTATACCGTCTTTTTCCGAAAATAAGCCCTATCGTGTTTTTCCGAACTTTTTGTTAAATAAGAATTAGTTAAAAAATGATGTTGGTTTATTAAGTATAAGTAATAATATGTTTAGTTTTCCTAATACTCGTACTTCAGAGAAATGTTTGAAACAGAAATTAATTGTTTGCCTCTATAGTTCGTTTCAAATTAATTCTTGGAATTTATCTTAAAAATACAACATAAGGCAGCAGTCTACATTGAACGACAGTACAGGTATACAACGTTAATTCATTTCAGTCTTGTAAGTCTGATTATTTCCTCATACATAATTTGATTTAAAAATAAAGTAAATAATTTTTAGTCCCAGTTAAAATGAGTACAAAACGAAAGAGCTATTCCGTGGAGTACAAAAAGGGAATCGTTAAAGACTCCAGGGGTGTAAATCTTGTAGCATTCTGTAAAGATAAGATGCTGCATCTCCGTATGGTTCGTAAATGGCGTGCAGACTACGATTGCCTGTGTCAACTAGTGGACTAAGGAAATGAAAAAAACGAGAGTTAGATCAGGTCGGCAGCCATTATTTTCTGAGTTGGAAGATTGCATTTGGGAATGGATTGCAGGCAGGAGAGCAATAGCTTTGGCTGTGCACAGGGCTAATATTTAAAAATTTGCTCTTGAAACTACAACTGAATTTGATATATCCACAGAAGAATTTAAAGCAACGTCACACCTTAAATCACTGGTTACCTCAAGACACTTGACATAAGACAATAAACAAGCCGTTCAAGGATCATTTGCGGATGGAAATCAATGAATGTATTGAAAACAGAATGGGGAGAAATCGTCGAGAAAATTTTGTAAAACCAGACTTACAAGAAGTTGTGAATTGGGTAAAAAATTTATGGGACAAAAAATAACTAATAGTGATGTTTAAGAATTTTATTTATGAAGATGTTCCAGAAGAAGATGACATGACTGAATAAATTTTAATTTCTGTATTCTGTGTAAAATAAATATTAAATAAAAATATATGAATGTACTTTTATTTTTGCCCTCCCCCGAAAATAAGCCCTAGCGCGTATTTTGGGCCAAAAAAGAATCTAAGAGAGTGTCTTATTTTCGGAAGAGACGGAAAAAGCATCTCATAAAAAAGCTCCATTTTTGTACCAACATCACGATGAACGCCACAAATAAGAGAAGGAGCTCAGCCAAACTCCCAACAGAAGTGTACGCGCCAATTATATACTTATAGGTATTTATTTGTTATACAGGGTTAGCAAGAAATATTAGTTTGGGAAAAAAACAAATCCAATATTTGTATTTTTTATTTTAGCAAATGGTTTGAAACTCTTTTATGGTCGATCTGACTCACAAAAATGGTACACAGATGGTTACAAAACGAGGAACGAGTGGGGCCTGGAGCACACAAATCCCTTATAAAGGGTGATTTTTTAGCTATTATCCTTTTTAACAGTGGGTTTAATCAGCTGACGCACGTTTTGTGTTTTGTTTCACTGTCAAACATCTTCAGTTTGGTCTATAATTTAACCATGAATCGTCTTAGAAACGAACAACGCTTGCAAATCATTGAATTTTATTATAAAAATGCGTGTTCTGTTACGAAAGTTTAAGATCCACTTTTTTATCGAAAAATTGTGCTCTGCGACGAAGCTCATTTTTGGATTACTGGGTACGTAAATAAGCAGAATTGTCGATTTTGTAGTGAAGATCAGCCAGAAGAATTGCAAGAGCTACCAATGTATCCAGAAAAGGTCAAAGCTTGGTGCGGTTTATGGGCTGGAGGTATCATTGGACCGTACTTCTTCAAAGATGCTGTGAATCGTAACGTAACTGTGAATGGTGAGCGCTACCGTGAAATGATATCCAACTTTTTTTTGCCCAAAATGCAAGAGCTTGACTTGCATGATATGTGGTTTCAGCAAGACGGTGCACAGCACGCGTAACAATGGACTTGTTGGCCTCTATTATGAGCAACATTCGATCTTCGACTGTAGTCGAAAGTGATGATCGAACGAATTTTCATTTGGTATTATGGTGTTCATTCGTTGAAGAATAGGACTATTGTGAATTTCGATCGCTCGACGCATTTACAATAGATAATTTTTTCTCAGCTGAAACAGCAAACCAAAATAAAAGAAAAACCGATTATGTTGAAATTCTTTGCTAACATTATTTTTAAAAGGTAAAAAAAGTATTTTTTGTGAAAATGAGTACAACGGAGTTGTGGTTCGACGATTCATCGGACGATGAAAGATTAGTGGAACTAGCTAGAAGTAGAAAACAGTTGAGGGACGCATCCAACCCCCTAGAAATGGCTTCCACTGAGTAAATTTAGAATTTTCAAAATGTGTTGACGTACTTAATATTACAGAAATTTGCTTACAGATTTTTAAAGAACTTTAGATTATCTAAAGAGGCGTTGGTGAACCTACTGTCCAGTACAGAAAACCAGTTGCAGCAGTGCACCCGAGCCAAATTGATTCCAAATATTTTAAAGCTAGCCACAGTTCTGCGATTTTGTGCTCAGGGATCGTTCCAATTGAGTATTGGTAATCAAGGTATGCTAGGACTTGCTCAGCCCACTGTCTACGATGATGCTGAAGATATTGAAGTGGGGCCAAATAACGGAGAAGTAGAAAATATAACAAATGAAATTTTGAGAATATTATAGAAAAATCTAAAAAGTATTAAATAGAAACCTTTACGCCACAGTTTCTGTTTTATTTTTGTTATAAATTTTCTTTATTCAATTATTCGTCATTCGAAAAAATATGTATTTCAGTTCCTCTACGTATTTTAGCCCATACCTACCAAGGGAAAATAAAAATGGATTTCTATAAACATCACAAAAAAAAAAACATTTTTAAGCTTAATCCATTTTGCTGCCGTTCTCACTGCTGGTCCCAAGCAATTCAGCTCCGTTGTAAATTCCTCCCATTTTTTTGCTGCTTGAACTTTGGTGCAAATCCCTTTTGCGAATTGTGGATTCGCCTTTCTAATTGTTGTTTGGTACTCACGACTTTCGACCTGCATAAAATTAACAAAATTAGTATATATTTATTATTTGGTTACTATAAAACCATTAATAATCGCAAACAACTTACACTTTAACAAGTTTTCCCACAATACGCTACACGATCGAAAGCAAAATTGCATTCGACTCTAAATTCGGTAAACAACGAAAATTTCGATAGGGTTGCACCGCTCATAATACCAAATTGACATTCGATTTTCGATCTTCGACAACCAGCGAATATCGAAGATCGAATGCAACTCATAATAGGGGCCGTTGAGAGGCGCGTTCGGTAAACATTTTATTTCACGTTCGAGTTCTGTCAATTGGCCACCCAGATCGTGCGATATAACGCCTTTAGATTATTTTTTGTGGGGCTATGTTAAAGCTCATGTCTATTCAGACAAGCCTGCTTCAATTAACGCTCTGGAAGATAACATTAAAGCATTTATATGTGAGATACCGGCCGAAACATTAGAAAGAGTATGCCAAAATTGTACTAAGCGGATGGACCATTTGAAGCGCAGTCGCGGTCAACATTTGCATGAAGTAATCTTCAAACATTAAATTATACGGACTGTACTATTTAAATAAAATGTTCATGCATTTTTCTGAATTTTACTTTTGTTTTTTTGGAAAACTTTCCTATAGCTCTTAAAAATCACCCCTTAGATATCACGATTTTCCATGCGGATCTCTTCCCCATAATGGAAACAGTGGAAATCATATTCAAAAGAGGGTTCGAGAAAGTAAAATCGGTTCTCAAAGCCTTGAATAGCTTCACATTGAAGTCTCAAGTCCTAATAGAGTGTAACAATGCACTCAACAAACTGGCCACTCATAATCAGGTTTCTCTAATTTGGGTACCAAGACATGAGGACACGAAGGAAACGAAAAGGCAGACTTTTAGGCCAAAAAAGGGACCAAAGGGCCATTTATAGGCCCAACCACATTTTACGGATTGAACAAAAGCAAAACAGGAAACCTAAAAATGAATTTAAATAAAAAACCATGGGATACTTAAACGGCAAAAACGGTCTTTATCACTCCAAAAAGTTCCTGAACTTTAATACCAACCGAGAGAAAACTGCTCTAACCCTAGATAAAAAGAGCCTCAGATTACTCTGTGGAGCTCTTACAGGTGACTTTGCCTGTAACAAACACTTCAACATAATCACCAACTGTAAAGCATTAGATCACAGGAGGCACAGACTCCTGGGCTCGTACCTACTAGAGGATGAAGACTTACAAATGATGCCTTCCCAGGAGCTGATTCGATTCCTCGCAATACTAAAAAATTAAGATTAAGCACTAAACAAGAGTGAGCTAAAATAGAAACGAGAGGAGCTTTGTTCTGATAACTTCGAGTTTATTTATACAAAATAGTCCCCTCAGGCATCGATTCACTGTTGTGCATGATCTAAAAGCTTTTCGAAAGAGTGTTTCAGGCTATTCATCGGAATGTTAGTGTAAGCCTTTTGGATGGCCTCTACGGACGCAAAACGTTTTCCTTTGATGGTCAAATGCAAATTTCCGAGTAGGTAGAAGTCACAGGAGGCCATATCGGGTAAATATGGTGAGTGATTAATGGTTAAAATGCGATTTCTAGCCAAAAAATCAGTCACAAGAGTGGATCGGTGAGATGGTGGATTACCATGCCATAAGCGCCAGCTTCCTCCTTCGCGGTATTCAGGGTGAATTCGAAGAACTCAAACGCCAAGATAGGAAATTGCATTGACGGTTTGGCCCGTTGGCACGAACTACTTGTGGAAAATTCCCTAAGAATCGTAAAAGCAAATGAGCATCGACTTGATTTTTGACTTCTCCAAACGCGATTTTTTTGGGGGTGGCTCGTCTGGGGCCTTCAAATCGACTTTTTGACGCTTAGTTTCGGGATATGTTGGAAACACCACGTTTCATTACTAGTTACAAAGTTCTCGTATTTTCTCGCCTCTTTAATGAGGTCTTTCGAATGTTGAATTCTGAGCAATTTTTGGTGCTCAGTTATTTTGTGTTGAATGAAACGTGCATGGAGCTTTTGTAAGTCCTAAGTGCTAAGTTAAAATGTGATAAATCGATGTTTTGGAGATATTCAACTCCGATTCCATGAATTTCAACGACGACTACCGTTCATTTTTGATACATTTACGACCAATTTCGATGGAGTTTTCGGTGATTACCGTTTTTGGGCGGCCCGGCCCGTATGTTCATTGACATTTATGTCCTCACAACCATCTCTGAAACGTGTAATTCACTCATGAACTCTAGCACGAGATGGGCAATCATCGCCATAAAGTTTTTTGATCAATTCAAATGTTTCGGTAAACGTTTTACCGATTTTAAAACAAAATTTGATATTAGCTCTTTGTTCGAAACTCATTTTTGTACCGATGACACAAACATACTGACACTTTAGATGCAATAACTTCGCTTCCACTGAACCGAATGCCACCAAGCTTTCGCTGGAAGTCAGCTAAGGATGTAACTTCCAACGCACTAACTCATTAAAAAGATGGCGCCATCAAAAACATGTTTAGAACGCCAGTCTTGTTTATTTTGGACTTCACCTTGTAGATCGATCTGGCCGCAGTGCATAAAGGCTTTAGCTTAAACCGTACAACCATTACCTTTACCATCCTGCTTAAAAAAAAATGGTTTTACTAATACTTAATTTTTTTTATTGATGGCTACAATCGCTCATTGTAAGACTAAATTTTCGAAGTACATCCCCAAGTGTAAAGAAATCAAGAACGTAAGTAGTTTTTTTTCTTTTTATTTCAATCTTTGATTTACTATTTTTTTTATAATAATAGTATTGATAATTTAATTTAGTTTATCCAGTGTCCTTTCATTATATGTATATGTATAATGCACACATTTCGTCCATAAGCTGATTTAAATACAAGTATATGTACATACGTATGTATGTGTGTGTGTGTGTATGTCAATGTGAAATTTTTCACTTCAAGCCTTAAACCACCCTAAATTTAGTAATATTTGGATTATAAATCATTAAGTCAAATCGAATAAATCAGTTACATACACATACATATGTAAATTTATAATTGGGCACACATACACCTGTACACGTATAACTGCATGCGTATATGCCTTAGTTTGTTGTTTATTAGAGTACAATGTTTTTTTGTTGTTTTTGTTTTCATACTTTAAAACTGAAGTAAATTGTTAAGTATATTTAAAAAGTACTACGTTAATGCGTTCTAGAGCAGCATTAAATATTCATTATTAGTTTTATTAATTTTGTTTTTTTTTTTGCGCTCTTTTATATTTTAACACATTGTTTAACTTTTCAAATTTAAAATTTATTTATATATATTATAATAATTCATTTAATGTTTGTTTTTTTTTTATAGTAACTCAGTTAATATGGCTATCAACAAAACAATTATGTAAATTAGCAGATTTTTTCATTAATACTTAATATATTTTCTATAATAGAACAAAAAAAAAAAAACAGAAAAAAATAATGAAATACTTTTGCATGTAGATGTTTGAGTGTGAGAAGAAACAAAAAATGTTCACGTATTAGTTTTAATGTTTAGCCCAACGCAGCCGCGCTAAGAAATTGCAAACCTTTTTTCGTCATTTGCAGTAACTAAAAGTAAGGCGTATAGAGAATGGGCGCTAAACTCAGCACACATTGCTGCTGTTTGTTTTTTTTTGACTTGCATATGAAGTATAAAAGCAAACATATGTATTTGCCTATCTGTAGACATTTGACGGAACAACTTAAGAAGTCAATTTGGCGCTTTCTACCTAAGAGCATCAATCGCTTAGTTTTAAAGCAACATTTAAGCAATCGCAGTTAGAATTCATTTTTTTATTAAGGCACCTTTCGGATCCAGAATTTCGAAAAAATCGATTTTTTTCATGTTATGATAGTTTATTCTTTAAAAAATATACTTGCAAATTTTATATTGAAATTCGTTGTAGTTTAGACGTTACAGTCCTTAAAACGAGACCGCTTTGGAGTACGACGCCCAGGTATAAGCGCGTTAACCGTGTTTTTCTCGAAACTATGTTTTTCGAGTTGGCGTTGGTAATTTCTCAAAAAGTACTGAACCTATTGATTTGAATTTTTAATATGTCATTGAGTAGACTTGTGGCTCTCGCGGGTAGCAGAATTATAATTTTACAAACAATTTTTCTATTTTTTTAAGAGCGAGAACGTGAAAAAAATCTTTTTTTTTTGTTTTTCCAATAAACAGATAAAATATCTAGAAATTTTTTTTTTGATTTTTGTAAATCTGCTACCTACCATAGCGCCATACATATCTCTCTCCTGATGAATAATCGACCGATTTTGTTTTTTTTTTTCAGACGTACTTAAGCAGCCCAATCAGTTACTCTAGTGGCGTGTGTTACGTCAGGGGAAGCATTTTTTTTATTATTGTCATTAAAAAAAAAAATTTTTTTTTTTGGAAATAAAGAATTGATCTAATGAATAAAAACGGTTTTTCTTCAATTTTCAAAGCCTCAAATTTTCACGTCTCTAGACCAGAAAGGTGCCTTAATATTTATTATTTTTCTATTAATATTTATTTTAATAAAAAAAAAACGAATTCAAATACAACTCAAACTAATTAAATTTTGATATAAGCACAAAGGAGTTAAGGTCACATAAGTTGGACTGGCAAAAGTCAAAAGACAAGTACTGCAAATTTTGCGGAGTGATGTAGCTTAGATTTTGAAGTTGCTTTGCCTTTTGAAACATTTTCTTAAAAAAAAAAGGGATTACGATTTGCAGCTTCGATTTATAGAAAATTTGGATAGTCTTTTCCCGGGTTTACATGCCTGCGGAACTAGTTTCCCAGTTCTATGCTTATATTCGCATGTCCAGCCATACACATCTGTAGAACTTTAGCGAGAAGACTTGGCACTTTTTACCCATGAGGCACGAAATTACCGGGAGCTAATGAGATGCTAACGCGGGGAAAGAAAGGACTGGCGCGCTTTGTTAAGGGGTTAGGAATAGTCAAAATTTTCAAAAAATTGGACTTTTTTTGCATTTTCTTCAAGTGTAGTATCTTAAAAATATTGTGTGAAAATTTGAAGTAAATCCGACAAATACTTTTTGAGTTATTCAGCAATTAACAAAGAGCACTCGAGAGTTCGATAGCAAAACTTTAAATGCGTTTTTCTCAAAACTATGTTTTTTGAACTGATGATCACTGTAACTTAAAAACCGTTTGGTAGCTTTCAATAAAATGTATACTGGTTTTGAAAAACATAAAAAACTCGTGCCTGATCGAAGATTTTTTTTTTTAAATTTCGATTTTTTTAAACAATTAATTGGCGATTGACTAGCAAAAAAAAATTATTGAAAATCATCATTATTCCGGGCCTCTGACTACCCCTAACCCCTTAAAGTCGATCAAAATCGCTTAAGTGGTTTTCGCGCCAATCAAGAAGAAGAAGGGAATGACATACTGAAACTATTGATGATCATTCATAGGCTTGAGTTAGCTATCCATTTTAATAAAATTAAAAAAAAAAGATTTTCCTGCATGAAAAATCATGATTTGTTGAGCTAGAAAAGCAAATCAATCTTAACCCTCCGTTGGACACCTTTTTTAGAACCTTCGATTGGGCGGCACTCGAGTCTGGCCGTTTTTTCGTCGTGTACGCGGATCTTTTTTAAAAGCTTATCTTCACAAATCGATAGAAAATTAAATTTTAGAAAGCTACTTGAAAGCTCCTGGAAAAAAACAAATTGGTATAGATACGAAGCGTTCAACACTTACAATACAGGCTTTCTCTTTTTTTAGAAAAGAAAAAGGAAAAAAGAATCCAAATTCTAGTGAGTTGCGGCCTTCCGCTCTCTAGCTATCGTCCTCGTCCAGCGACTGGAAACGAAAAAGGAAAAACGAAGCCAAATTCTAGTGAGTTGCGGTCTTCCGCTCTCTAGCTATCGTCCTCGTCCAGCGACTGGAAACGAAAAAGGAAAAAATAATCCAAATTCTAGTGAGTTGCGGCCTTCCGCTTTCTACATATCGTCCTCGTCCAGCGACTGGAAAGGACTGGCCATGGAAACAGGCGCCGCAGTTGGCTCAGGAAGGCGCTGCAATCGACCACCCTGTCTAACCTCCTCAAAAGCTGGCTCATTTTTCTTTTTTCGTTGCTCTTCTGGCATAATTATGAGTGCTTTCTGGATACTGCAGCAGCTTAAATTCATAACTAACCAGAAGCGCGACCGACATATTTAACATAGGCGCAGCATGTGAAGGCAGCTGATATGAAGCTGCGGCAAATCGCTTCACAAGTCTGCTTAAACTATGTACTCAACTAACAGTTCTCGCCCTTTGGCCCCTTACTTTTGTCAAAGTAACTACTTTCTTGGGGAGCAACAATAAGCGCTAATATTGGAAACTCCAATAAAAGGCTGATTGATTTCTGCTTAGTTTAATAAAGTTGTATTCTGAATGAAATTTCAGGAGAACGGAATTTCATGAGAAATATTCCGAAATTTCGCGATCCACATTTACAGCTATTGCTGATATCGGCGACAGCGACAATTGGCAGTCAACAATCGGTTCTACGTCACCAGAACGACTCGAATTTCAATACGCCCAAGTATTGTCAATTTAGCAGCGCCCGCCATCAATATTTTGGGTACCTTTTATGTTGTTAGAACAAATCGGCTTTAGTAAGCTGATACAACAATAAAGTGAGTTAAGTTGTTATCTCAATAAAAGTTTACAGATTCGTATGCACAATTTTACCCCATCAGCGGCTAGCAAAATTTTAAGCTCAACTATAATTAATATATCAATTTTTAATTTTCTATCCACCCCTTTTTATATGCCATAAACACTAAGGAGTGCTGGAAATGCACACTTTTTTAGAATATTCACATAATTTTCAAAGCAATGGGTAATTACAGCTACCCATTTAAGCCAGCAGAAACGGTTAGAAAAATCTTTTTTGCAAGTGCAGTTTAGAAAAGTAGATCTTTCGCGCTTGTTATTAAAACATTTCTGCCACTTTTAAATATTGAGTTGTCCGCAAAGTAATTGCCGATTTTACATATAGACGGCGTTGATAATAAACAGCTTGTGACCATTTATTTTAATTCTTTCTTTTGACAGTTATTAGCTGTCACTTTTAGCTTGCTTTAAAAAAAAAGTGCGCGTAATTCTTTTTATATTTGTTTGCTTGGCGTCAATTTTAATATGGAGCCCACAAAAGAGCATTTTCGTCATATTTCACTTTATTATTTCCATAAAGGAAAAAGCGCAGAGAAAGTTGCTAAAAAGTTGCGTGATTTATATGATGATAGAGCCTTAAAAGAAAGATAGTGTCTAAATTGGTTTATCAAATTCCGTTCTGGAGATTTTTCACTTAAAGATAAGCCACGTTCAGGTCGGCCAAGTGATGTGGATGAAGACGTTACCCACATTCCCACGGCAGCCGGTTCTACGTTACCGGAATGACTCGGGTTTTTCCCGACCAAGGGCTGCCGCCCCACTAAACTAGGCCTGTCTAGTGAACAGTCTATCAAGACATTACCCAGGCTTTAATCGAATTGGATCGTCATGTAACTTTGCGTGAGATTGAATAGAAGTAAAATATACCAAAATCAACCGTTCATGAGCATATAAAGAGTCTTGGACTGGTAAAAAAGCTTGATATTTGGGATACCACATGAATTGAAAGAAATTCATTGAACAAACCGAATCAACACTTGTGATATGCATCTTAAACGTAATGAAGTCGATCCATTTTTGAAGCGGCTTATCACTGGTAATGAAAAATGGATTGTTTACAATCGCAGCGTCAATCGAAAACGATCATGGTCCAAGCATGATGAAGCGCCAAAAACCACATGAAAGGCTGATATTCACCAAAAGAATATTATGCTGTCAGTTTGGTTGAACTGGAAGAGTGTGGTATATTTTGAGCTGCTTCAGAGGAACCAAACGATTAATTCGATTGTCTATTGCCAACAAAATGGACAAATTGAATACAGCCATTAACGAGAAGCGACCACAATTGATCAATCGTCAAGGTGTCATATTTCATCAGGACAACACTAGACCGCATAAATCTTTAGTCACTCGCCAAAAACTGAGAGAGCTTGGCTGGGAACTTTTGATGCATCCACCATATAGCCCTAACCGTGCACCGTCAGACTACCATTTGTTTCGGTCTTTGCATAACTCCTTAAATGGTAAAACTTTCGGCAATGACGAGGCTACAAAATCACACTTGGTTTAACTCAGTTTTTGGCAAATTAAGGCCAGAAGTTCTATGAGTGCGGAATAATGAATTTGCTGGTAAGATGGCAAAGGGTTATTGAACAAAATGGAAAATATATAATTGATTAAAGTTCATTCTAAGTTTTAATAAAAATGTATTTACTTTCTTCTAAAAAAATCGGCAATTTCTTTCCGGACAACTCAATATTTCCAACAAAAAAAATCTCATAAATTCGTTATAAATAAATATTTTGCTTAAGCGCTTAATTTCTTGTAGCGCAATGCAAAATGCAACTCTACGCATATTCCGCCTCCTTTAAAGGTCCAGCTTATCAGCGCAAGTTCTAACTGGCTTACCAGCTGAATTACATTTAAACGTTTAGTGTTGTAGGGCTAAATATGCTAAATATGAGTTAAAATTACGCACATTCAAATAAGCACTGAAAAACTGAACCACACTATTTTTTTTACTATCCACTTTTTCATTTTTGAGGAGCCTTTCTTTTCCCATATCGTTTTTACGCCACGCCACATCTGCCCATCAACATCAGATTCTCATGCGCTTAGCTGTGAGAAGTGAGATTTCGAGATGTCAAAAAAAAAAAATATATATATATAATATATACATATATGTACATGTGCCACCGCTTACCTTAATTCCGTAATAACCAACATCCGTCCATCCTCATTACTCAACTAAGTATGCGTACCAATAAGGAAAATACATCTTTCGTAAAGTTTTCATAAATAATTGTATGAGTATAAGTGAAGAGTGATTTCCTCGTTCGTTTTGTTTTCACAATGTTTTTCTTACTTATAGTTTTTTTTAGCTTTTAAACAATTATTTAGTTTTTAATATCGATTTTTTTTTTTTTGTAAATAGTAAAAAGTGAATGTACCGAATCAGCGTAAAATACAGATAGGCATTTACAACTACATACGCAAATTAATATGTTTGTATGTATGCGCGTACATTTAACAATTAAGGCGCTGGCCCAATGTGCGCTTGCTTTGCTAGCGCAACTGTCAAAAAAAATATTTTTTTTTTATTTATAATACAAATATTATTTTACAATTAAGAAAAGAGGCGCACCAGCTGCCAGGGCTTACGGCGCAAACTGTCAAAAAATCATTTAAATATAGTTTAATGTACGGAGAGTTGCTTAAATGGCAGTTTTTTCACGCGCTTGAAGCGCTTTGAAGTTTCGCATAGCGCAAATTTCTATTTCACAACGCAGCAGGTGGCCTTTGACAGTTTAATTTTAATTTTAATTTAATGCTCACAGCATTCAAAGCTACCATTTGCATATGGCAGCTTTCAAAGTTAACCAAAGTTAAGCCTAGCGCGCAAAGTTAGTAAAGCAAGCTTGCATCGGGCCAACAATTTTACGCATTTTGAAACTAGACACAGTGGCGCACTTTTCTGATGCAGTTCCACCGCTGCTGATACTCGCTTAGAACAAATTTTAAACGTTCAAAATAATAATAAATCGGCTAAATTGAAAAAAAGCAACAAAGCCATGTAAATTAAGCTTTTGCCATTAAAATAGGAAAATAATAGTAATAATAATAAGATAATACAATAATAATAAAATATAATAAAAGTACATACAAAAAAGTAGTTGTTGTAGCAGAAGTGGCAGTCGGTCCAAGTCTAGACCAACACTCACTTAGACAAGTAGTTGTAGGTTTGCAACACTTTACGCTTAGTACTTAGTACAATTTTTGAATATTTTGAATATATTGCATATGTTTATATGTAAGTATGTGTGTGTATCCACGTAGGTGAGTTACATGAATTTCGATATGTTTGCTCAGTTATTGCCCAACATTATCGCTCCGTTATTAGCTGCCACGTTCACGTTTGCTTAGTTATTTTTTTGATAAATACAAGTAGAAAAATTCGCAGCTCGTTTGGTTGTATTCTTCTGCATTCAGGATGTCGTCGCTGTCGCTGTCGCCGTCGCTGTTGAACCACCTCCGATGCGTTTTGGCGATGAAGTCAGCACTTTTTCCTTCTGTTTGCCCTGCTCATCTTGGAAGAAGATCTTTGTTATTACAATATCGCCCGTACTAAGAGTTTGTGATGCTGCGTCGACCAATTTCAAAGCCTTCTTCTCATTGGTCACTAAACGCATAGTTGGCGTAATGCTGCGTTCACAGTTACAGTTACAGTTTTTAGCACTGAAATTAGAAACAAATTTAAATATTTATTTGGTTTAATTTCCAGAGTGTTTAAGTACTAACTTTTTGATCTTCTCGCGTACAATTTGTACATTATCGGTAGCGGATATGTTTGATCCCAATAGATCCTGCGCTGTATTGGAAGTTATGATCTGCAATTAGATGATTGAAAGGTAATAAAGTTTATATACTTGAATGTTTGTGCATATCAATATATGCAAGGTGAAGTCCAAAATAAACAAGACATTCCCAAGACATAAAACGACCTGGGCAGATACTGCGAGGACGAAGATGAGGAAGTATCGAGCAGACATTTGTTGTGCAGTTGTCCCGGTCTAGCCAGAAGTCGACTCGCTCTTCTTGGCTCTCCAACAATTGACAATCTTTCAGTACTCTCGAACCTGAAAATCGAATCTCTCATCAAATTCTCGAAACGAATTAATATCTTTGACCAAAATCCACAATAAAAATCTCTGTTAGGTGGGGAAATCATATAACATAATGTGCACTAGGGCAACACAACGGACCCAACTTGCGGTCTATGTGGCACTCCGATGCGGGGTCACCCTTAAACCAACCAACCAACCAAAATCGGTAAAACGTTTACCGAAACATTTGAATTGATCAAAAAACTTTATGGCGATGATTGTCAGAGATGGTTGTGAGGACATAAATGACAATGAACATACGGGCCGGGCCGCCCAAAATCAGTAATCACCGAAAACTCCATCGTAATTGTTCGCAAATTCATCAAAATGAACCGAAATCATCGTTGAAATTCATGGAATCGGAGTTGAATACCTCCATCGATTTATCGCATTTTAACTGATCATTTGAGCTTACGAAAGATCTGTGCACGTTTCATTCCGCACAAGTTAACTGAGGACCAAATATTGCTCAGAATCCAACATTCGAAAGGCCTCATTAAAGAGGCGAGAAAGGACGAGAACTTCTTTTACAACATTGTAACTGGTGATGAAACGTGGTGCTTCCAACATGAACCTGAAACTAAGCGTCAAAGTACCGAATGGAAAGCCCCAGACGAGCCATCAACCAAAAAATCACATTTGGAGAAGTCAAAAATCAAGTCGATGCTCATTTGTTTTTACGATTCCAAGGGAATTTTCCACAAGGAGTTCGTGCGAACGAGCCAAACTGTCAATGCAGTTTTCTATCTTGCGTTTTGAATCACCTTTTTATTATTTGGTGCTTCATGCCCATAGTGGGTTTCGTACCCGAGCCACACCGAATGGTTATCACGCACAAACCAATTCGGCTTCGGCGGATGATCAGATTGGAGATACTTTTTTGACAGATCACGAGTGACTACTGTCAAGTCAATACATAATTTTTTTCATATTTATTGACATTTCACCATGCAAAGACTCACGTCTCAAACAAGGTTTACCAATCCTGCAATTGTATTACGTAAACCAACTTATGGTGCACCTAACTGTCCTACCGAACATATTATTCGGCAAACCAACCACAAAATTCAGAATAATTTTACATTACAGAATAATACTCGACCGATTAGACCACATAGAGCTCGAAGTGAGGAGAATATACCGGTTGTAAATGAGAGTTTTGCCGAAGACTGGGAAGAACCTATTCGGCGCCGCTTCTAATGGCTCTACTTGGGCCATAACACTTGCCATATTTGGACAGTGAATGGCGAACGCTAATGCGCTATGATAAACGACTTTTTGATGCCGGAAATTGAAGCCCATGATCTCCATAACATTTGATCCCAACAAGACGGCGGACGGCGCTACTTGTCATGCAGCCCGTGAAACAATGAATTTACTGCGTTGTCGTTTAGGAGAAAAACGATTTATCTCTCATCTCGGACCAGTCGATTAACCACCAAGATCGTGTGATATCATGATAAACCAGCTTCGACTGAGGCATCAGAAGCCATCAGTCGCGAGTCATTCGAAATTAGTGTTTACGGATGACCGAATTACGGCGCAGTTGTGGCCAATATTTCAAAGGGATTATGTTTAAAGAATAAATGCCATGAATGGTGCTACACAAAAATAATAAAAATTGGCCAATCAAGTTGAATTTTCGTTGTTTTATTCCAATTTAAAATCCGATAACTCTAAAGTGATCATCTTTTATTATGGCCAGAACGAGTTATGAACTACACCGCACTGTGTTTTATTCTTTTACACTCTAAATCTTGCAAACCTGTGCATTTAGCGCTTGGTTATAACTCTTGGTAGAGCACAGTTTTTATGCCATTGCAACAACATCTTGCTACATTATGGCCCTAGGAACTGTACCAGCGAGAAAAATAATCATATTTTGAGCATTTTTGTAGCACGACAATGAAATAAACCAAAGGCTTGAAAAACGTCCCTTTTCCAAAGTGCCGAATAATTAGCAGTGTTCAACTTGAAACTAACTTTTTAGGCACCCTTTACATTGCTGTCGTCCTTTCTGATACTCGATATATGGCACCGCTCAGGAAACCGCGCCTCAGATATTGAATAATTTTTAGCCTGTGCCTCAAATATACTTTCTTCATAATATCATTCATTAAGCTTATGCAGAAGTGAGAAAACGTATAATGGGCGTAGCTGCTATCTGGACCTACAGCTTTTCAAATTGCACACCAACTCTAACATTCCAAAATTTATATTTTCTTAATTCGTGGCAAGTTTACATATATGTATATATGTATATATATATATATATATATATATAATTGCAGCGTACACCATTTTTGAGTGTTTGGCCGAGCTCCTCCTCCTATTTGTAGTGTGCCTCTTGATGTTGTTCCACCAATGGAGAAACCTACAGTTTCAAGCCGACTCCGAACGGCAGATGTTTTTTATGAGGAGTTTTTTTATGGTGGAAATACACTCGGAGGTTTGCCATTGCCTTCCGAGGGGCGACCGCTATTACAAAAATTTGTGTTTCTTCATTTGGTCTTTCATCGAGATTCGAACACACGTTCTCTCTGAATTCCGAATGGTAGTCACGCACCAACCCACTCGGCTGCGGCGGCCGCCGTGACAAATTTAGTTTCACACTTACTTGGTCGTTTGGCATTTGTGTAACAGCCGACAATATCGCTTCCAGTTTGTCCAGTTTCAGCACCCGATCCATTAACTGATCTGACAAGATTTCATCCATCATTTGCATAGACTCTGCTAAACTGGGTGGCTCAGAATTGAAGCGTGGCGAAAATGTGCCGGTCAATGAGTTATCTGATGGCACTGAGTCAAGACTTGGGAAGTTATCGTTTTCAGTGGGTTCCTGATCATCCTCGGAATCACTTTGATCTCTGAAAAAACGGTTTTAATTAATTCAAATTTTTATTTTTTCTACAATGCGAAAGATTCGGCATTACCTAGTTTGATTGCCCGCCGATTCCATCTTTTCAAACTTCTTTGCTAATTTATTGTTATTGCGCTTCAAACGGTCTTTTTCCTCCTCGGTCAAGTCCATGTAGCTGCAAGTTGTTTATGAAAAGTAAATGTAAATAGCGCAACAAACAACTTTTACTATTTCTTTAGCTCGCCTCTTACCGCAATAAGCGAATTTCGCGATTCGATAGCACTATACTCTTGTTAGACTGCTCCAGTTTCTGCTTGAGGTCAGCCACCTCAGTGGTTACTTTGCGCTGCTTCTTGCGTGTCTTCACCTCATTTGGTTTGATTTGTATGAGTATTTGCTCAGTGCATAGCTCAGAGAAAAGCTGACGATTCTCCGGTTTAATTTGTCTAGAAAATGAAAATGTAGTAAATTACACACACACACATACATTGGATGCGAGAAGGCTTCGTAATTGATTCTGCTTTGGAATTTAAACCAAATGCAGCAGTTTCAGCTGCAGTTACCTCACCTCGCCAGATTGCCGTAGAGTTGATCGTTGATTAAGACTAGCACATCACCGGCCGCATAGAGCAACATATCACGTGACAGTGGCCGCTTGGCCCAATACTTTTGATCGCGGCGGTAAATCTGCTTGAGTTGCTCCTTAATCGGATTAATTGGGGCGTTATACTGTTCGCAGAGTGTATTCAGCGAGATATATTTCGCCTTGTATACCTGCTTGCCCGTCTCCTGATACTGCACAATGGCATACGCGGCCTGAAAAGCATAACAGAAGAATGGATAATTTAAAATGAAGACGAGATTGTTCTGTATAATTACACGACCAGTTACGCACCTGCGTATCGAAGACATTCCGTAAAAGTATGCCAAACTGTAGATATAAATTCGCCGCATCGTTGCGGCAGTCGTGTATGACCTTGATGACATTATCATGTTCCAATAGGGTCTTCAAACCACCGTCACTGATTATCTCAGGACAGCTGCGCACGTCAAAGATGAATGCCTCACCGCGCGTGGTGCCGATTTCAATAAGAGTTATCTCACCCTTTACGCCCAAATTGATGCCTTCAAAGTCCAGCGAAATGACTATACTCTGATGGTTCTGCGCAAACTTCAGCATCGCCTCAGTGACGAACATGGAATGCTTCACATTAGCAATGACCGTCGTGTTCTGCAGCACTTTTATCTTCCAGGTATCGCCGATGAAGTAATTGTGACTAGGTGAATGTGCTGTGTTGCTATTAGAAGACGCCGTTGAAGTTGAGGCTAAGTTTGCGTTTGCCGCGCCACTACCAGCGGTGGTGGCGTTAATGTTATTGGAATGCACGGGGCTTGATTGGGAGGAGGAGTTTTGGGGGTTATAACCAACAGATGCACCGCCAACCTGATTTGCCAGCGATTGCTTGTCTTTTTCATAGTTCTCGGCCAATGTCCGTATCACCAAGTTGTTGACGCGCTGCTTCAATGTCTGATTCAGACTATTCAGGCGCTCTGTGGGTGCCTGTGTCGGTATGGCGGCATTTTGCAGTGAATTCAAATTGATTTGACCACTCAACGGATTTTGATTATTCGTGCCCGACGGACCATATGAGGAGCAAGTGCTCGGACTGGGGCAATTGCGATCGCAGAGATTCTCCAAGTGCACATCCGCCATTTGTATGAAGCTGTCAAAACCCGAGTTGGGCTCTGAACGTGATTGTGACGTATTGTCCGTCGTTGTTGCTGGGCTCGACATATTGTATACGGGCGCATTTAGCTTGAAATTCGGTGATGTAATATTGCAATTGTTGTTGTTGTTGTTGCTAAGGTTATTCCCATTGAAACTTTGTGGCGTTGAGGCATTGTTGTTGCTCGCAAAATTACGTATCGCTGACGATTGCAAACGCTGTTGTATGGCGCTAAGTGCTGGCTGCGCTGCTGCCGGTGGTGGCGACTGATTCTTGAACTCTACATTATTGATGTTGTTGTTCAGCGAATTGTATTGTTCGCGCGAACGCGCCTGTGCCTGCTGTATATACGAATCACTCAGCCGTGGCTTCTGCAACAGCGTGACTAGATTGGCTTGTATGTGAAAGCAATCGGAGAAGAGCTTGAGAAAAGTCGAGAGATCATTGGGTGTTTTGAACATGCGCAACCATTGCTCCTGCGGAAAGCGCGCTGTCAACAAATGAAATAAGCGATCCACTAAAATGGGACCCTTCGTTTCGATGCATTGCGCAAAGAAATCCAACATCTGCTGGGTGGCTTTAGTATCAATGTTGCTTTGCGGCAAGTGCAGACGGTCTTGTGCCGGTATGTCCGTCATATCATCGCAACCCACAAGCATCACGTGATCGTCGACCACTTTAAAGATATCCGTATGCTTCTGCAGAAACTCAGTGAATTCCTTTATATGCTGACCTGAACATTTATAAAAATGGAAGAAGAAAAATTGAAAAAAGAAAACAATTATTCAACGTCGTTGCACATGAATGCTTCCAATGCTGCGCGCTACCCACCTGATATGTGTCGCACCTGTGGCGATGCCTGCGAGCGGTGGCCCAGCAAGCTACGCACCGGCACCTCCACACCAATGCCATACTGTAGCATTTTATTTTTAAAGTAGTCTTTAGCCTCTTTAATGTAATCACGCCGCCCGCCTAAGCCACTATCGTCCTCTGAGGCGTGCTGATAGGTATTCACCTTCACATAGTCGCCATCGACAACAAAGATTGATGGATGCTGGGCAAGCAGCTTCTTCAAGCCTAAAATGAGTAAGGGGGGACCAGTTTGTAAGTATGGAAGTTCCATAAATGGTTGAGAACAACTGAAAGTGTGTCACTTGCTGACAGCTAAGCAACCGAAAGTATTCTTCAACATACGACTAAATAAATACATACACACATACATACTTACATATGTACAGATATAAATAATTATAATTAATGCAAAGATAAGCAAAAAAGCAGGTGACTGACAAGACTTTTAACATTTTAGGCAATCAAGTACTCTTAATTGATGGCCGTTGAAAGCGTCACTAGAGATAAAAACGTTTCAAAATTAAGTGAAGGCCGATCAAATCAGCTGCTTTACTTAAACGATTTTGGTCGTTTGCGCACTTAAGATATACAGACAAGTTTTTGGTGACTATTCCCTGCAGGAAAGCTGATCAAAATATGACCCATCCTCCGACCGGTTGGTTGCTGTTGTAGGTAGATAGGTGAAATGGTTGAAGTGCCGGTCTGACACTCCTCAAGTAGCGCTAAAGCGCCGTTTTGATACCATTTTTAGACCTCCAACAGGCAGATATCTACAGCCAGTCAGAGCTTTTGATATAATGGAGGAGATTGATTGGATTTAGGTTGTCTCACTGCCCCAGGTTGCCAAACCCAGACATCTACAGGGAAAGTGCTTAACAGTATCCTTCTCTGAAAGGTCCCCACAGCTTCTGCAATGGAGGTTACATGGTAAACCTACCTTTTCCGCGTGTGTTCCGATAGTCCAGTGACCGTGTTAGGAAATTGAATGGCGAGGAGTCCAAAGGATTTTCTGAGTCCTTCGTGTATCGTATTGGGGCCAAGGGGTTTTCGAAATAGCACATGAAGAAATAGAGCTATATCTTTTCTGCGCTTTCCTGAGAAATAATTTGTGCAGTTCCCCTTTAACAACTGTCAGGGGGATACTGATGACCGGGTAGGAGGTCTCTGAGGCCAATTCAGTGCCCTACCTGGCAAGCTCATCAGCAATTTCATTTCCCTCTATGTTCCTATGTCCTGGAAACCAGATCAGAGAAATGTTACCTACACACCCAAGAGATTTGATCTCCTCTGTACAGGAGTTTTTGCTGTTGTAGTTTGTTACAATTTTCTCCATCAGATTTTTTAAACAATAAACAAAAATCTTATCTATCTAACGTTTGGAATTTCAACTACCGGTATTTTCGACTTTGGCAGACACAATAACAAAATTTAGTAGTTTGAAAACTTTAGTAGTTTGAAAACTTTAGTAGTTTTTAGAGTTGAGAAAAATTAAAACCGAATATTGGAAATCGAAAATTGAATAATCAGCCGAAAGGTGACGTTAATTAACCGCCTATTCCGCCTATTAAGTATGATTTAACTCCTACAGAATATTTTTTGTGGAGCGCCGTCATGGGTAAGATATTTAAATTTTGTTGTTGCAAACTTCTTATGCATCTTAATGAATGCATAATACATCCAACATATTGTCTCAAATTTTCAAGTCAATCGGAGCGAAATTGACGGATTTGTGAGTGTTTCAGCGTCCGGTCAGATCGGGTCTCTTTACCTGCTAAACTTTAAAGCTAAGCGTTTTTCGAAAACTTATTATTTTTGAATTATTTTTTTTTTTTTTTTTTGTATTATTATTTTTTTGTATTATTTTTTGAATGTTTCAACGTTCGGGATAGACTAGCAAATACAGCACTCAGACACAGTTAAGCCCATTCTACTGCACTCGGGTTCCCTTTTTAATTTTCTTTAAATCTACTCGACCTCTGAAGAAATCTGAGTAGATCTTTTGGTTCCAAGAAGCCAAGGTGGTCGCTTCTTAGCACATCCGTGCCAAAGACCTCAAGCCTGATTCAAGCGAAGGCCGGGTAGACGCACAGAAAGTGTCCGCGGTTTCATTATCCTCTCCACATGACAAAAATAACTGCGGTCGGCATGACAGGTAACATCAGTTTTGTCCATCTGCAGTCTCTCTCAGCCTGCCAAGCTCGCTTGTGGGTTAGAGTAACCCGTTTGCTAACCCTGGCTTTGATGGCTGCAGGAGGGAGTGGCAGAACGGACTCCGGGCCAAGGAATTCAGCCTCAGAGCCCATTCTAGCTAAAGAGTCAGAGATCTCGTTACCCGCGATACCTACGTGTCCCGGGACCCATCTTAGGATCAGGCTATTATATCTACCGATATAGCTCAGCCTGGATTTACTGAACTTAGGGTAGTCGAGTGGTTGGCGGGCTGTCTAAGGCCATGAGCGCAGCTTGACTGTCGCTGCAGGCAAATATAGATCTGCCTCGCCATCTGTTTTCCACAACAAAGTTCATTGCTTCTTGAACAGCATACACCTCCGCTGGAAACAGAGATGCATCATGCATTCCAAGAGCAAAGTGCAGTTTTATCCTGCTGGATTCCACATAGACCCCAGAGCCGGAACCAAGCTCGGTCCTGGAGCCATCCGTGAAAATGCGAAAACAGTGTTTGCCGGGCTCATTTTCAGAGTTTGATCACGACTGAGCCTCTTGCAGCACTACACTGTATCTCTTTTCAAGTACGACTCTGGATGGCATGGAGAGAATCGTTGGATCGATCTCCATGCCTTCTCTGTTTTCCAATGTCAGACAGGGGCCGTACCAGTTCCCATTGTGTTTCAGCCTGCAGATGGCCTTCAAGGCCTCCCCTTGGATGAAAGCATCATGCCGGGCCTGAAGTAGTCGGAAAAGCTCCGGTGCAACAGATGGCCACAGTGCGTTGTAGTCTCGATAAGGTCCTCCTGACTCCCACGAGAGAGAGTCTACTCATCCAGACCACTAATAATCATAGCCGTGTATCTACTGCTACTAACTGTTCAATGTGCGTCGTAAATTTTTTTTTTCAAATCTACACTGAACGAATTTCGAATGTACGATGTAGCCATTCGCGCTTTAATGTCTTTTTCACAGATTAAGAGATAGGGCTGAATATTTCGAATTGTTTTTGAAAGTTTCATCCATCAAATGCGCCAGCGAATATCTCAATCTGATATGTACGAATATGCGTGTACATATAAAGATGTATATAGAATTTTCGTGCATACACACAAAAATTAAATCACTGATTAAAAATCACTTTGCCACATTTGCAAGTAACACGACAAAGAGTCCATGTTGTGCCACAACTTAAAGACAATTTACTCCTACTCTAATTGCACGTCCGCTCCGCTCCACTCTACTCTACTCTATTTCGCTCCATTTCCACAAGCATTCACTTCCTTTGCACTTATAAATATGACTGTTTTTCCTACTAGTGTTTATACATATTTAGATGTGTGTATATATGTAAATATTTGGTGAAGAAGCGAGGCGCTGGCTAAAGAACTAAAGACACGCTCCACTTTACAATCGAATAAAATGCAAAAACTTGTTGTATGGCATTGCGGGCGTTTTCCATTTTCATAGTGCGATTGTTAAATGTGGCAACAACAAGAATGCAGCGCAACAGTAGCAAGTAAATGGGGCTGCAACAGATTTTCGCCGATAGCAAATATCCATATTGTGTAGTGAATATTTGTAAGTTGCTGTATGGAGAGTAATAAACGAAAAGCAAAACAAAGTGGAAATAATAATCATACGAGAGTAGAAACTAAAAAGTAGCAAACCATCAACTAGAGTAAAACAAGAATTGATAGAAGCCAACATTTGTGTATATGTATGTACATACATATGTATATATGAGTATATGAGTGAGGAAAATCAATGCTTACTTTTACGAAATGCAAAACAAAAGCCAAATTTAAAACAATAACAGGAAAAGCTTTAATTTACTAGCACACAGATCTTAAGACAAAATACAAGGCAGTCCGTACGTGATTACTTAACACATGGGCTGAAAAGTCACGGGCCTAGCACATAGATGGCACTAGTTTTATTACATTCAACTCTTTTTCAGTTAGCACTAATCTTAAAATTAGAGCTGAGAAAATTTCATGATATTCTATTAATTAGTTCGTGAGTTCCTGTGCGACACAAACCTCCGAGTGCATTTCTCCCTTCAAAAGTATTAGTTTGGTGAATAAGTTCGTAGCGTTTTGACGTGATAACGTCTTATAATTCGATTTAGCCGGCTGCACGGACGAAAAAATGTGTCGTTACCTTGCTCATTTGTCGTTACCTTGCTCATTTGCCGTTACCTTGCTCATTGTCGTTACCTCGAATGAACTGCAAGCGAAAGCGCGGAACGAACGACAAAGCAAACGAACGGCAACGTTCGACATCTTGCTCTCTCCTACTTAAGTGAGTATATATATGTATTTATATGTATGTATATGCGCATTTGTATATAAATTCACATACTTGTATTTGCATATGCCTTCTTCCTGTGTGCATGGTAATGAACCATTTCTCTGTTGAGAATAGGACGATGATAGGAAAAGTAGAAAATGAAAGGGAGTGTTTCGAATGTCTTGAAAAAGGCAAATCAATGATGGTGCCTCTTAGTGTTGTTGACTTATTAACGTCTGATGCACAATCGAAATTGAAGATATCTTTCATGAATTTGATAAGTGTTTCGTCATTTTTCACGTTTGTGTAAATGTAACTTGACCTATTCCATTGCCATTGCATTTACCTCCTCTTCTATATCCATACAAAATATCTATCAAACAAATAAAATTAAAATTTTGTTTTGAAAATTGCAACCATTCCATCAATATTTTCTTATGACGTTGTCACGTTAAACTATCGTCAGTAAACCGACTTTACAGACAACCCCTTTTTTTACCGAAGACTTTTATTTAAACTAAAAACAATAAAATTATATCAATAACTTAATCAATTATATATTCGCCGTTGCTGTTTACAACCTCTCCCCAACTCTCGACCAATGTCTTGATTCCGTTTCGCCAAAAATCGCCTGGTCGGGTGTCAAAGTAGTTGCGCCAGTTTTTAAGGGCCTCTTTGTTATCGAAGGTAACGCCCTTCATATGGTCTGATAGGGAGCGGAAAAGATGGTAATTGGTAGGTGCAAGGTCCGAAGAATACGGCGGATGCTGAAGGACCTCCCATTCAAGCTCTTGGAGTGCGATTTTGACGACTTGCGCAATATGGGGCCTGGCGTTGTAGTGAAGAAGCATGGTTTGACCATGTCGATCAGCTCTTTTCAGTCGAATCACCACATTCACGTGGTATAGCTGGGCAATGTAGAGCTCCTTGTTCATCGTGGCATACACTCCCAGCCTCACCAAACACATATCATATTCTTCTTTCAATGAAGATCCGGCTTGATCCTTGGCTTTGGCGTATCTTCTGGATCCATCCACTCCTTTCTTTACTTCATATTGATGTATAGGCATCATTTCTCATCTCCCGTGACGATTCGGTACAAAAAATGCTGTCTATGAACCGCGAGTTGCTCGATGACGGCGAGATGCTGAAAAGCAATTTGTAGGCGACTTTCATTGATTTTCTCGTTGAGCTCGTTATGCACCCAGGCTCCTAATTTTTCGTTAAATCCCATTGAAAGAAGGTGATTAAGAATAGTTGTATAGTCGCAGCTCATTTTTTCCGCCAATTCACGACTGGTTTGGCCACCGCTCTTTTTCAAAAGTAATTTGAGACGTTTTACATCGTATACAGAAGGTCTTCCGCTGCGGACGTATCATCAACGTCGAAGTCGCCATTTTTGTACTTTGCAAACCATTTTCGTGCTGTAGACTCGACTATGACAACTTGTCCACACACGTCCCAAATATCCGGGGCTACTTCGGTGGCTTTTTGACCTCGATAAAAAGCAATGAAGAGCAGGTGTCAAAAATGTTGATTTTTGCCTCCTGGATATTCCATTTCTAAGCCTCAAAACTAATGAAAAATTAAATAACTCAGAAATACATTTAACATAGTTTTGTAGAGCAGAAAAAGTTCTACCGAATGAATACTTACCCTTTGCCAAACAGCAAACAAATCGTTGTGAAATAAAAGAAAATATAAAAACGTTATGAACTTATTCCCTAACCCAACATTTTCATAAAAACATCTGTCGCTTGGAAATGGTTTTGAGGAACAACTTCAAAAAACACACCTTTCACATTGGAGAAGAAACTCAACAAAGCGACTAACAGAGAATGTATACAATTAAATATAAATTTTCATAATTTACGTACATTACATTTTTCCCTTCAAAAGTTCTTATATTTGGCCCACCCTTTTTATAAGCTTTGTATGTAGGTAAAACAATACAATGTAAATGATGAAACTTTATAGGTTGAACTGGAAAAGTTAAAGTGAATGTGGCAAGCTGAGCCGGCAAACAATGTAAAATAATCAACTAGGAAAAGGGGAATTCAGGGCAAAAAACTATACGAAAAGAAAAGTTGCTGACGAACGATAATGAAAACAATAACTTTACAACAAAACTGGTGTGAAGTGAAATGAGGCGCCTGATGTTTACGAGATATGCCCATTTGCTTGTAGGGAAGTTAGTATGATTACTCGAACATATGTTGTTTAAACATGTATATGTATATGTGTGTGTGAATAAATATGAATGTATTCACCACATCAAGCATTCAATTATGGTAAAGGAAGCAGCCAGCCAGCGTCAAATGATGATGTTGGTTTTTTGATTTCCCGCTGTTTGGGTTGTTGACTGGTTGGATGGCAACATTTTTGCTGTCGCGTTGACTACTACCTGTTAGTTAGTTATTAGATTTCTAATGACTGATTGTTTTATTACTCGTATATTTACGTCCTCATTTTAATTTCGTGCGCGTTAGTTGATAGTCAGCTGTGCTTGGGGATGCGTTCTCCCAGCAATAACCAGTAAAAAAACCAGTTTGGCAAACGTGCAAGCATAAATAAAAAAAAATAAAGAATTGGTGCGTACACTTCTGTTGGGTGTTTGGCCGAGCTCCTCCTCATATTCGTGGTGTATGTCTTGATGTTGTTCCACAAGTGGAGAGACCTACAGTTTTAAGTCGGCGGAGGTTTGCAATTGCCTGCTGAGGGCGCCCGCTTTTAGAAAAAACCTTTTTATTATTTGATGTTCATGCACGGAGGTTCGAACCGACACACTCCCGAATGGTAGTTACGCGCCAACCCATTCGGCTACGGCGGTCGCCGTACAAACATATATATATATATAATTGGCGCGTACACCCTTTTTGGGTGTTTGGCAGAGCTCCTCCTCCTATTTGGGGTGTGCGTCTTGATGTTGTTCCACAAATGGAGGGACCTACAGTTTCAAGCCGACTCCGAATGGCAGATATTTTTTATGAGGAGTTTTTTCATGGCAGAAATACACTCGGATGTTTGACATTGCCTGCCGAGGGGCGACCGCTTTTAGAAAAATGTCTTTCTTAATTTTGCTGTTTCACCGAGATTCGAACCAACGTTCTCTCTGTGAATTCCGAATGGAATGGTACAAACATACAGAACTTTAAAAGGGTCTGTCGACAGAGTTTTAATATAAACATCATCATAAAATGACATCATCGGCCCTAACAACTGCGCTGTTAGTTCTGCCTTCTCCAAACTGGATAAAGAGGCAAAGCGAAAGGGGCTGAAAGTGAACGAGGACAAAACGAAGTACCTCCTGTCATCAAACAAACAGCCGGCGCTCTCGCGTATCGGCACCCACGTCACTGTTGACAGTTACGATTTTGAAGTTATAAGAGACTTTGTTTACTTAGGGCCCAGCATTAACACCGATAATTTGGACTAAGTAGGCAATTGAGTAGTAAAGTCCTCTCTCGACGAACAAAACTAACACTCTGCAAGGCTATCATCATGCCCTTCCTAACGTACAGCGCCGAAGCGTGGACGATGACAACATCCGATGAAGCGACGCTTGGAGTGTTTGAGAGAAAGATTCTGCGTAAGATTTTTGGACCTTTGCCGGCGAATATCGCAGGCGATGGAACGATGAGCTGTATGAGCTCTACGACGACATAGACATAGCGCAGCGAATACAGATACAGTGGCTTCGTTGGCTGGGTCAAGTCGTCCGAATGGATAAAAACGCTTCGGTTCTAAAAGTATTCGGTACCAGCTGGTGGTAGCAGAGGACAGGGAAGGCCTCCTCTACGGTGCAAAAGATCAGGCGAGGAAGGACTTGGCTTCACCTGGTGTGTCCAACTGGCACCGGTTACCACGAGAAAGAAACAAATGGCGCGCTTTGTTAAACTCGGACAAAATCGCGTAAGTGGTTATCGCGCCAATTAAGAAGAAGAAGAAGATGTTTTGATACTCTGAATACTCTTGACTTCTTACCTCCCCGAGATTTATTTAGAATGATTTATCGGCTTGCCGCAACTAATCAATGGTGCGATTTAGGTGTTGGACATTCGGCCATCACACTCAGTCTGGGTCCAAACAATCCAGTTGACTATTGGTTGGGTGAAACAAATATTAATAGGTTATTTAGTACTAGAATTCCAAGCTAGACGTGAGTGGGTCGAAACAACTGCTTACGGTTCATTACTGATGGCACAAAGCTTGGCGATAAAGTTGGCTTTGGTGTCTCTGTAAGAGGCCAAAAGTAAGTAACTCAAGAACTCACGAGTTAATGAATATAATACCATGGAATGTTAGCAGGTAATTTTTTAAGATTAGTACTAACTGAAAAAGATGTGAATGCAATAAAACTAATGTCATTTATGAGTTAGGCCCGGTACTTCTCAGCCCTTGTGTTATATGTATAAGTATACAGGGTTTGATTGAAAAGTAATGAGCCTTCTCGCGCGGAGCGTCTGCCAAGCGATCGACCGAATCGGCTGGTGGGGGAAAATGATCGTTTGACCTTCCCCTTCCACTAGAAACCGGTCCCAGTTCGCTGGCAACAGCGGTGCAGTCAACATCGCTCCGCGCGTGAAAGCTGTTTTAAAAGCGATAGTTGGAGCAACGTTACTCGATAAAATTTTGCGTAAAGCTAAACAGTTTGTACCTCCAAGAAGCACTGTAAACGCGGCATTTTACAAAGAAGTGCTCCTTCGGCTGAAGAACCGCGTCGCCAGGGTTCGGCCCGACCTCGTCCACAATTGGACCCTTCATCACGACAATGCGCCGGCGCACACCGCCTTCCTCTGCACCTCTGCATTGGCCAAGATAGGGGTTTCGGTGCTTCCCCACCCTCCCTACAACCCAGACCTGTCCCCTCCGGACTTCTTGATCCGCGCCTGAAAAGAAAGCTGAAGAGGGGGCATTTCGACTCCATCGAGGCGATCCAAAAAACTGTGACAGCCGAATTGAACGCGATTCCGGCGGATGAGTTTAAAAAATGTTTCATGCAGTGGAAGGACCGCTACCAGTGGTGTATTGACCCTCAAGGGTCCTATTTTGTAGAATATTAGTTGTATAAGCCAAAAGGTTTAATAAAACTGCTTAAAAAAAATAAGGCTCATTACTTTTCAATCAAACCCTGTATATATGTAGACGCGGAAGAAATTCCATGAACACTCAGGCATACACATACATTTAGGAATACTAATAAACATTTAATCAATCTTTTATTAAAAACAAACCGCCGCGAGCATATTAACACAAACATAACGCGGCATTGTCATTTGGAGAATTGTAATGGTGATGTGAGGGCTACGTATATCACAGACGTACATACATATATGACGTTGCCTGGAGGTAAGTAAAGTCGAGTAAAGTCAGAAAAAGACAAAACAAACGTTAAACCAACCAACGAAGTGTCCAACAATGCAGCAAAGCAAAGTAGACCACACTAACCGTAGTTGAGGCAGCCACCAACATAAATCAGGTCACACTCAAAGTAACGCAGCTGCCAGTGTGAATTTCGCTGCAGCGTCAACTATTGTGTTGACACTAACACACCAGCAAACCCCTGCGCCTCAGCCATCAACCTGCATTATATGCCTTCCCATAATGTGACATGACAGCCGCCGCCACTTACACTGACGATTATATAACAGAATTTTGTTGACGTTGCATGATGGGCTTACAATGTTAACTCACCAGCGTACAATGAACTGCCGCCCACCGGGTGCGCGTCTGTCTGCCTGGGCCCCGAACGAGCACATAAAGGAATATGATTGAATTAATTCAAATGCATTCATACACTGCGTACTTGTCATGCAAATGAGCTGTGATTAATAGAAATGTAAATAAATTATGCTGAATTGCCTATGCGCGTATGCGCTTGCCTTTTCACTGCTTTGCCGTAGTGCTAATGTGGGCTGTAGAGCACCACTGTATACATACATAAGTACATACCTATACTAGACGGATGGATGCATAGTTGTTTGATGGGAATTTAATGCGCCGATCGCTTCAAATTATGCTGATGGCGGCGATTTAGGGGAAAGCATTAACGGGAGTAGCCGTGCTGTGGCATAAATATGTAAGTACGCGCCTAATAAACCTACAGGGAAAATCTTTTAAATTTAATTTAAATTTTTGAAATCATTTAAATGAATTTATAAGTAATACCAAGTGTCTGGAACCCGCAAGAAAGCCGCAGACGTGAAAGACCAGCGAATACCTGGACACGACTGCTGGCGCCAGAAAATCTTGTCATGCAGCTTATCTGGAATGAAGTTAAGAGATTGACGCAAAACAGACCCGCATGGAAGAAATTCGTAGCGGCCCTATATTCCACACAGAAACTCTAGGAATTTATGATGACTAAGTACTAGACAGAAAATGTGCATTATTCGTTCCGAGCAGGGCCATCACATGTTTCCTCTGAGATTGAAGTTTTTGAAGAGGTCTAAACATTATCGAAGTTGTAAAAAGAAAAGGTTTGCCAAGAGTTTTTTAAAATGTCGATTTTAAAAAATTCTTTAATTTGATATTTATTTATTAATTTGCTGGCTTCCGCTAACTGCATTTATGTGTAAAGTGAAATTCTTAATGTATTTAATTAGAAGTATGTACATACAGGGTCCGGCACTCGAAGTGTAACCAATTTCAGACAGCTCGCATAGCTGATACACGGGCATCAGCTATCTGTCAGTTGGCTAAATGACAATCCAGAGTATTGTTTACAAGCGCGTGGAAGCCTTTTGCCGAGAGTATAGGCGAAAAAAGAAAGTCAGTAATGGATTTCAAACGTAATAGTGTGATTGCATTATATTTATATTAGCTGGAAAATCACAACCAGCGATTGTTCGTGAACTCGAGCACCTCAAAGTAAACAAAGTTTCTGTTTATCGCACCGTTATTCGTTACAATAATACTGGTAGCATCACGAAACTTCATGGTGGTGGTCATCAAAAGACTGCAACGTCACGTGAAATGGTTCTAAAAGTAAAGAAGCGACTGGAGCAAAATCCCCGACGCAGTGCCAGTCAAATGGCGAAAGAACTGAAAATATCTGACCGTAGCATCCCCCGCATACTGAAAATTGATCTCAAAGCCAAGCCTTACAAGATCCAAAAGGTGCATGATCTCACAGCAAAGCAACAACTCAGACTTGAGAGAGTGAAGGAGTTACTTCGCTGGCCCAAAGCGGACAATTTCCGAGCATTGTACTTTCTGACCAAACAATTTTTCAAATTGAACTATTCGTAAACTCCCAAAACGACCGTTCATACGAGAATTTGAGTCATTGATTGTCCACCAGGAGACAACACCCGCCACAGGTAATGATTTGGGCCGCTGTAACCGTAAATGGGCGCTCTTCAATCGTTTTCATTGAGTCTGGCGTCCAGGTAAATGCGAAATGTTATCGGGAAAGTATTCTGGAGGTCGCTTTGAAGCCGTGAGTAAACAAACATTTCGGTGGCAGACCATGGACGTTTGAACAGGTTACTCGGCACCGTCTCACAAAGCTCGAGCGAGCGAAGAATGGTTAAAAAACAACGTTCCGAACTTCATAATATCCACACAATGGATCTCAAATTCAACAGACGCGAATCGGATGGATTATTTTCTTTGGGACATTCAGGTCCGAACTAAAATGTTCACCTGTCTCGACGCGCTGAAAAAAGCCATTGCCCGCGAGTGGGCCAAAATACCTGAAAGTCACATCCAGGCAGTTTGCGATTCGTTTCTGGGCCATCTCAAGGCCATGGTCAAGGCAAAAGGTGGTCATATCGAACAAAAGTGAAGTGATTCTTAATTTTGTATTATTTTCACACTTTGAATTGAATAAAAGTAATTTTCCAAACTAAATTTACGGCCTTTTTAATTGGTTACACTTCGAATGCCGCGCCCTGTAATCGTAAAGTAATCTGCCTGTCCATTTTGAGATGAGTGAAGAGCTCCTGACAATTGCCATATACTCTAATATACTCTAATCCCTTTCATATAACTTCGAACTAACTGGAGCTCGCTGCGTTCACTTCATTCCATATATTACATCTCTTGCAATCCTTCCTTGATTTGATGAGGATGAAGAAGGATCAGCTCGTACATATTAAAAGCAAAAAAGTAATTCGCAAATAAGTACATTACTCGGCAACTTATGTAAATAAAACATTCTCATAGACTTTCATTCACTTCTAAATGCACGCAACAAAATTTTATTTTCATGTTTATACTTTATTGAAAATTCAAAATGATTTAAGTGCTGCTATCGCTGTTGTAAATATTTCAGTGCACATAAATACAGATATTTATTACACCAAATAAGCTTTTAGGCCACTTCCAATATGGGCGAGTAAATATAATACGGAATGTGAATGTGAACATAATCATGAATTTGAATAGAGAACCGTAAAATCGTAAAATACGTAAAAATCGTAAAATACGTGCCACATAATGCACCTGTTTGCCAGCGTGTACGGGTATTCGTATATATGTTTGTATGTATGTGGGAGCACACTCAGAATGTGGCAAGTTTGCCAGTTGAGCAGTGCTAATGTCCTTCTAGTATTTCTTATCGGGTTGTGTGTTAGTGCACCTAAGCAAAGTGTGGAAGAATAATGTCATGCGCCACTAGCGGTGCACCACCAGTTTGCGGCCTCACAAAATACATTTACATACCACCTTGAACAAAAAGTTCCCGGAACAAGCGCCAGGTGACGCTCTAAGTCAACTGATTTGAGTTATGTTTTTTTTTTTTGCTTTCTTAGGTTACGCCATCAGTGATTAATATTATATTATATATTCCGATCAAAATTATATCGCCATTGCCGCCTTGAGTAAATCTACCTCTACACGATGTGTTTTAGATTTTTTACAGTTTTAAAAATGGATTTGAATATGCAACAACGAGTTCGCATTAAATTCTGCGCTAAAAATGGATTCAATAGTGCGTTCGAATGGTTTGTTGAGAAACTGTTTCGGTAATGATACTCCAAAGAAAACAGCCCTTCAAGAGTGTGTAATGAACGCTTCAGAAGAGATCGTTAGTCCATCGAGGAAGATGAACGTAGTGGCAGGCCAATGACATCGAAAACATCAAAACAAAAAAATATTAGCTGCGCAACTAACTTCCCGCTGTTTGTCAATAGATGCCGCCAGCAGTGAAAAAACGGCGGCTGAAGCGCATCGAGAGCTACAAAAAGTTTATGGAGATGGTGCTTTAAGTAAAACAAGAGATTGGTTCCGTCGTTTCAAAGACGGTGATTTTAATGTTGACGCTGAATTGGAGGCATTGCTCAGTGAGGATCCGTGTCAAACGCAAGAAGAGCTTGCTTCAGTATTAGGAGTTACCCGCCAATCCATGTAAGTTGGTATTATTTATTATGAACTGTTAAAACCAAGCGAAACCATCACTGGGGATAGGTATCGACTTCAATTGATGCGGCTGAGCCGAGATGCGGCCGCAATACGCGGAGAGTCATGAAAAAGTGATTCTACAGCTTGACAACGCTCGGCCTCACATTGCCAAACCCGTTAAAACCTACCTGGAAACACAGAAATGGAAAATCCTACTCCACCCGCCATATTCTCCAGATATTGCGCCGTCCGATTATCACATGTTCCGAACGATGGCACATGGTCTAGCTGGGCAGCAATTCCATTCATATGAAGACATCAAAAAATGGCTTGATCCATGGATAGCCTCAAAAGATGAACAGTTTTACCGCATCGGTATATGAAATCTACCAGAAAGATGGGAAAAAGTAGTAGCCAGCGATGGGCAATACTTTCAATGATTCACTTGTAACCATTTTTTCAGAATAGAGTTGTATTTTCATCCAAAAAACAGCGAGAACCACTTCTGTTAGGTGTTTCGTCGAGCTCCTCCTCCTATTTGTGGCGCGCATCTTGATGTTGTTTCACAAATGGAGCCACCTATAGTTTTAAACCGACTCCAAACGGCAAATGGTTTTTATTAAAAGCTTTTTCATGACAGAAATACACTCGAAGATTTTCCTTTGCCTGCCGAGGGACCACTGCTATGAGAAAAAAATGTTTTTATTATTTGATGTTCATGCACGGAGATTCGATCCTACGAAATGTTGATCAATAACCGCAAATTAACCATTAGAGAGCTGGCAGTGCACTTAAACATTGCTTATGGATCCTTTCAGGGCATTGTAGCCGATGATTTGGGTTTGTGGCGTGTTGCTACAGAATTGGTATTAAAAAAAGTAGCGCGTTGATATCGCAAAAGACATGATTTCCTAGGCTTATTTCCATTACTGGAGACGACACGCCGGTTTTTCAGTACAACATGCAATTTAGACAACAGGCGAATGAGTAGAGAGCTCCGAGTGAACCAAAACTAAATAAACTGCGTCGTTTTCAGTTGCAGAAAAAAATGATGGTCACCCTTTTTATGGGTTACAACGATATTATACACCACGCATTTTTTGACGGAAAGGACTAATTTTAAAAAGAACTATTATTTGGGCATTATGAGACGTTCACACGAAGCAATTCGCCGAAAAAGAAAGGAGTTGTGGAAACAAATCTCGAGCATTTTGCACCATGATAACGCACCATCGCACATTGCCATCATTATCCGGAAATTTTTTATCAAGAACGAAACGAGTAACATCCAATAGCCATCGAGTTCACCTGATACGGCTGCCTACGATTTTTTTTTCTGCTTGATCGCGTCAGAGACCACTACGGGGAACGCACTTTAACAGTCGAAAGGAAGTAAAGGAAATAACGAAGACGGATCTAATGACCATACCGAAAATAGAGTTCCATAAATGTTTCGAGTGCTGGATCAAACACTAGCATATAAGTGCGTTGCACTTGATGAGGAGTACTTTAAAGGTGATAATTTCATTTTTAATGCACAAAACTTGTATTTTGAATTTTCTGAATATATTTCGGGAACTTTTTGATCCAGGTATTATATAGGTAAAATATTTATAATCTTACGAAAAAAATATACAAAACAAAACAAATATTTATTATTTTGGCAAAACTCACAAATATTTATGGTGACCAAAATAATTTGAAAACCACCTCTCTGTCATAACGACGACACTCACTCAACCAGCGGCGGCTGTTCATATCTTTGGGTACTATTAGCCTCTGGCCTCTGGGCTATGCGGCCGTGACTGCTATAGCACCGGCTGTAGCAGCTTAACATTTATGGGGTTTACATTTTTATGAAATCCTCCCTCCACACTGATACCGTTTTGTATAACTGTTTTGGCCGGCAGCGTAGCTATCGACCGATTCGTTGGCGCTCACGTACCCAGTTGGCAGAAATTCTCATTTTCCTAAGCATTTTCAAACATTAAATTGAATTATGAGCTTCTTGCAATTGTGAGGAATATTTTCCACTGGCTTTTTGGAAATTGTAACGGAAATACCGGCAAACGGGAACCGGCAACCGGCAACTGGCAAGTCAACAGCTACCAATGCGGGCTGAGGTGAGTGAGTGTGATATAAATTGTTTATGGCTTAGGCAAAAGTATTTTGTACTGCGGTATTGTCTACTTCTGTTGCCATTTTTGTTTACATTCCATCGCTTATGCATTTGTGTGTATGTACGTGTGTTTTGTTTTCATATTTTTTAAAGCTCCGCCCGCATATTCGCTTAAAGTGGTTATGCAATATTAATCTGTGTTTGCCTCGAGGTTTCACTTATACCATTCTTTGTTCAAACAAACCTAATTCTTCTCGTTTATCATCTTGGTGGCATTAATTCCTTTTTTCTTGTTTTTTTTTTTTAATTTTTTTGTTGGTAGTAAGATTAAGTTTATATGCCTTGCATTGCTAGTATTAGTGATTATTATATGGCAATTATATTCATACTGATTCATACAAAAACAAAAATATAAAGGGTGATCAGATTGCAGGTACCTTTTCCAATAGGGTTTTTTGACAGATCGCGCGTGACTACTGTCAAACTAAATACATAACTTTTTTTTAGTATTCTATGACATTTTATCATGGAAAAACTTACAGCTAAAAAAGGTTTACAAATCGTATTACGGAAATGGACGCTCTGTGAAAAGTGTTCATCGCGCGCTCAGGCCAACTTATGGTGCGCATAACCGTCCTAAAAAACGCATTATTTGGCAAACCATCGGCAAAATGGAGAATAATTTTACATTACTGGATAATACTCGACCAGATAGACCACGTACCGACCGAAGTGAAGAGAATATTGTGGCTGTAAGGGAGAGTTTTGCCGAAGACCCGGAAGAATCTATTTGGCTCTGTTTCCTATGGCACTACTTGGGCGATTTTATGCAAAGATCTTGGTTTAAAAGCGTATAAAATATAGCTAGTCCAAGACTTGAAGCCGGCCGATCTTCCAAAGAAGATCCATATTTTTGACCCGAATTTTGTTAAGCGATGAGACCCATTTTTGGCTTAATGGCTACGTCATTAAGTAAAATTGCCATATTTGGACTGAAGAGCAACCCGAAGATATTCAAGAATATCCATTGAAAACAGCCGTTTGGTGCGGCCTATGGGCTGGAGGAATCATCGACCCATATTTCTTCAAAGACGAGACGAATGAATGGCGAACGCTATCGCGTCATGATAAACGACTTTTTGATGACGGAACATTTGATTCCAACAAGACAGCGCTACTTGTCATGCAGCCCGTGAAACAATGGATTTACTGCGTCGTCGTTTTGGTGAGTAATTTATCTCTCGTCTCGGTACAGTGGATTAACCACCAAGATCGTGTGATATCACACCTTTGGACTTTTATTTGTGGAGGTATGTGAAGTCGAAATACTTTGTATACGTATAAATAATTCCTCTTAATTTGAACGTCATGTACCTTTAATAAGGAAAGCAGAAATTTCTCTGTATGCCTGCCAACATATGCTTGGAAGAAGATGGTTTTTTCAACCTAAGTATACAGTATACTTTATGGCTGTATCAGGCGGTTAAACAACCAATTTTTATCATACGGATCGCTAGTTTGGCGGAAAGCTCTTAGAAGAGATTACAATATCAACCTACTTAGCAGAATACAAAGATCAGCCTGTGGAGTTACGGTCGGTGCATCTAGATCATGTTCTAAGGAAGCTCTTAATGCACTGACACATATTATTTCGATAGACCTACGTATTAACAAAATGGCTACCATAAATGCACTTATGGCTATGCCAGTCTATTATTGGGACAAACTCAATTCACCTCTGGGAGAACTGATTATATCATCCCAACGGTGACATTCAATAGAAATTTAGCTTGTAGGTTACTAACCGCAGATTCCTCTTTAAAGGGCAATATCGCTGTTCTTCCGGATAGCCAAGCTGCAAACCCGGCACTGGATTCGGCTACAACAAACTCTAAACTTATGGATAGTAGGAATAGCATTAACAACCTTGAGTGAGAACCATAGCGTTGCCGTAATCTGGGTTCCGGAACATCGGCGCAAGTAAGGAAAAAGCAAATGAACTGACAAGAGGAGAATCTGTCATGAGTAACATTTTTGCAGAATCAGTATTAACACCACTGGGTGCAGTCAAAAATATAATTTCCTTAATTGGAGATTGTAGATGGAGAGACCAAACAACTTGCAAAGTTAGCAGAAAGTTATGGCCCACCTACCACCACAAAAAAACGTCACTACCGGCAAATATGAAACGAAGATATGCATGCTGGTCTATCGGGGAACAAGCAGCCAAAATGGGCATCCGTCGCTGCCGCAGTTATAAACAAAGGAAAAGATTTTCCATTTGCTCTGTCAATGCCCCGCCTTATGGAAGAAAAGAATGTCATCCCTGGGCAAACCACTGTACAAGAGAACAACCTAATAAGGTTCCTAAACTGCACAGACCGCAAATAACCAGTAAACAAATTAGTAGCAAAGGTGTGGCAAAGAAATGGTGCGGAAACGCTAGTTTGATTCTGGATGAATCACCACTTCAACCAACCCAATCAACCAACCTTTAATTGTATGCTTCTAGAATCCATCCAAGTATCCATCGGCAACCGGGATTTGTATCGATGTACGCATCGTTTTTTGATGAGATAGCCTAGGTTAGTTGATTTTGTTTTTTTATTTTTTTAAGACTTTGAGCATATCGATGCTAAATTCAGTTACCCGTGAAATGTGAGAAAACTCTTTATACAGGGTGGCTGATGAAAGCCGCTACCAAAAAAAAATTGAATAACTTTTTTTCTTTTTAAGTTATCTGTTCCATTTTTGTTTTAATTTGCAGATTGATCTTTAAAATTTATTAAAATGGATAACTGGGACACGCAAACAAGAATTTGGATAGTCCGTCGCTATCACGCACTGGAGTCCGTAGTTTTGGTACAGAGAGAGTACAGGCGGATGTTTGGCGGCGATCTCCCGAGCAGATGGACCATAATGAGACTGGTGAATAATTTTGCTGAGCAAGGAACAGTCGCAAGAAGGCCTTATCATCGAAACCCACCAGTTCGGACGGAGGAAACGATCGCTGCTGTAGCTGCAGCTATACAAAACAATCCAAGGGTTTCAACAAGAAGCTTATCTGCTCAACTTGGTGTCAGCCGACAGTCTTTGCAAACAATAATGCACAAAGATTTAGACTTATTTCCCTACAAAATTCAAATGGTTAACAAACTGAATGCAGCAGACTTGCCGATTCGCTTGGAATTTTGCCAGAAGATCCTGCAAATGGTGGAAGAAGACCAAAACATGCTAAACTGCCTTTTCATGTCTGGTGAGGCCCATTTCGATTTAAACGGCAATGTGAACAAACAAAATTGTCGAATATGGAGTACTTCTAACCCACAGATACTCCACGAGACGGAATTGCATCCTCTTCGCGTGACAGTGTGGTGTGCGGTTTCTTCACGCTGTATTGTCGGGCTTTATTTTTTTGAAGAAAATGGTCACACCGTTACGGTTACTGGAGACCGTTATTTGAAAATGCTGAAAGAATTTTTCTATCCAGAACTACGCCGAAAGAGAATTCCTTTCAACTCTGTGTGGTTTCAACAAGATGGGGCAACGTCTCACATAGCCCAGACTGTTATGACAGAGTTGCGACGAAAATTTCCCAATAAACTGACTTCAAGAAACTCCGAATTTCGTTGGCCCCCCAGGTCGCCTGACCTTACTGCACCTGACTTTTTCTTGTGGGGTTTATGTAAACAAGAAGTTTATAAAACAAAGCCAACAAATTTGGATGAACTAAAACAATCCATTCGGGCAACAATTGCGGCTATTCCTGTCGCAACTCTCAAAGCAGCAATGAACAACTTTTTACTAAGATGCCGCACTTGTGTCAACGAGCATGGGGGGCATTTAAATTCAATTATTTTTAAAACTAGTTAAGCTACATTTAATAAAATTTAATGACCTTCAACTTGAAAAAAAAATGAATTCCATATACTAAAAAAAAGTTATTTGAGTTTCTTAATGTAGCAAAATTCATCAGCCACCCTGTATTATAGTTCTAGTGATGTCGGTTACGTTCTGAATACTGTAGCAGAATAAACTTCTACTTAGCATATAATATTGACCACAACATACTAAGCATACCCTGCAAATATCAATCACCTGTTCCACTTCCTACTGCAACACCTCCCTCTGTTTGTTCCCACTCTGTCCCAGGATGATAGAATACATGGTTGCGCCTTCCGAATTCGCTGTGTCGTCAGAGCCCATGAATAAACGAATAAAAGCAAGGGGGACTACTTGCGAGTGAACGAGAAGCGCCTACTCTTCCAATAGAAACTACCAAAACACAAGAAATTATACGCACACACACACACACTTTCTTTATATTCATTTGTGCTTTCACGCGGCGTTTCGTTTTCATTAGTTTGTTTAGTTTAAATCTCACAAATCAAAATATTACCAAGCCTTTTATTGAATTTTCACAAACAAGTAATTTCTCCTCCTTTTGTTTGTTTTGTATTAGAAGGGAACTAACGTCAGACCTGTCAAAATCGCAAATACTGCAAGTAACTATTTTGGGAAGGCACCACTATCAGTACTCAATTCGCCTTGACTCTGGCGAAACAAACATTTTCCTGTGTCTATCTCAAGGGGAATCTATTAAAGGTGGTATCGGCAAATCAGCTCATTTGTTCTTTTTCTTTCACCGTGTCCATGTGGCTGTCAGCCCAGAATGAATCAAAGCGAGTTCATTTTTTGTTTTCTACTTTTCCAATACTTTGCCGGGACAATCAAACGTACAAAATATTGTTATTGGTCTAGTGGTACTACCTTTAATGAATGCGCCTTGGTCTATCTGTAGAAGACATTGACGACTACTACTGATGGCCTCACCGCTCTAAACAGGAATCTGTAAGCTGCCACAACACACAGCAGAAAATAATGAAGTTTATTTAACAAGATTTCTAAGGAATAAACTAAACTTATAAATCATTTCTTAATAACTTCCATCAGAGTAATATGCACTAAAAGCATATCGGAAACTCATAAACAGCAACAACATTGATAAGTGTAATTAGTAGGTAAAGGAATGTAGATTAAAGACGCAGAAATTTGGTAAATTAAAACCACTTACCATCAATCACATATCAACGCCAATTCAGCACTAAACGGAGTGAAGCGAGTAATGTAAATTCACTTAAGTATTCATTCCAGAAATATGCAAGAAGTCACGAATTCTGCCACCCATGAATGCATTGTGCAGTTACACAAACCTTCCATTAACAAAGCAATTTGGCCAACATTTTCGCAAATGACAATGAACGTGGCTTCGTCTTCGTGTACCGGTCTACAGTTATGCTCACATAACTATCTAAGTGCATACATATAAACGTATTTAAGTAGGTATGTGCGGACTAGCGAAACTTTCGCAAAACATTTAACTGCCATTTAGCTATTTAGCCAGGCAATGGCATACCTAGGGAAGCATCGCTTCGTGCAAAACTATGTTTTAGTAATTGTAATTGGCGAGAAAACAGAAAATAAGAAGAAAAACAAAACACGAAAAACGAAAAACAAAACAAACAGTAGCTAAATAAATTAGAGTACGTCCATACATACCTACACACATACATACATACATATGTGCGAAGCTTGAGTGGTGGTAACGGTTTCTTTGTCAGTGTCACTCAGTTCAAAATAGTAGCGCACAATTTTTTTATTCAAATTTTTGTGGAGTGACGACCGACTTTGATCATCCGAGTTTGGGCATCACAAGGCCTTTATGGATGACATTCCACATGGATGAGTAGACTTACCTACACACGTACAAAAGTTTTTGAGTTAATCAAAATGACTTTTTTCAAAGTCCATATAAATATCAAATTTTTTGTATGCGTGCATGACTTTTGTGGGTGCGCACAACTTTATGCAGGCAAATTTTATTAGATGTAAGTATATGCATATGTATGTACATTAGGGCGGGTCAGACTTTTTTTTTCAAAATATTTTGCAACAGATGCGTATTCTACATTAAATTATGACTAAACAAAATTAAGAAAAGAAAGTTCACCAGAGCATAGGTAGGCAGGTGAAATGGTTGAAGTAACACTCTGGCACTCCCCAAGTAGCTCTAAAGCGCTGTTTTGATACCCACAGTTTCTGCAATAGGGGTTAAATGGTAACCCTAACTTTTCCGCGTGTGTGTCGATAGTCCAATGACCAGTAAACACAGCTACGAATTTGGAAATTGAATGGCGTGGAGTCCCCAGGACTTTCTGAGTGCTCCATCTATTGTAGTGGGGACAAAGGGTTTTCAAAATGGCACATGAAGAAATGGAGCTGCATCTTTTCTGCGCTTTCTTGAGAAATAAGTCTTGTTGGGTAAAAGGTCTCTGAGACCAATTCAGTTCCCTTCCTGACAAGCACATCAGCAATTTCGCTTCCCTCTATGTTCCTAAGTCTTGCAATCCAGATCAGAGAAATGTTACCTGCACACCCAAGAGATTTGATCTCCTCCTTATAACAGTTGTCCAGTTTGGACCTGCACAATGCCGTCGTCAGAGCCTTAATCGCCTTGATCGGGAAAAATATTAATATCTCCTCCACTCCCACCTTCACTAAGCATTTTGCATGCCTGCAGGATCGCAAAAACTTCGGCCTGAAAAACATTAGGTGTATTCGGCAATTTTAAAGAAAAAAGATTGCCCTAGAATTTTACTTGAGATAATAAGCTTTATTGCTCCACAAAGAAGTATTCAAAATATTTACCCATTTTAGGGGGGAAAGCTTCGAAACTACATTTACAAGCAAGGCACCGATTTCTCGAAGATTTCAGGAATTTAATCCATTCACTTCAGCCAGACTTTTGTTTATCGGAATCGGGATTTCAGAGAGGGTGGTTTCTTTAACTTCGAGACTTCTTTCACCTCGTGCGAGCCGCAGAACTTAATCGCTCAGGCGCATTTTTTTATAAGGGCGCCCAACTGTTGACGCATTTCGATGGCATGACATCATCAGCTTTAACAACCGCGCTATCAGTTCTGCCTTTCCCGAACTGTATAAAGAAGCAAAGCAAATGGGTCTGGTGGTGAACGAGGACAAAACGAAGTACCTCCTGTCATCGAACAAACAGTCGGCGCACTCGCGTATCGGCACCCACGCCACTGTTGAAAGTTGTAAGAGACACTTCAAGGTTGTAGGAGACATCGTTTATTTAGGAACCAACATTAACCCCGATAACAATGTCAGCCTGGAAATCCAACGTAGAATCTCTCTTGCCAACAAGTGATACTTTGATCTAAGTAGGCAATTGAGTAGTAAAGCCCTTTCTCGACGAACAAAACTAACACTCTACAAAGCTCTCATCATGCCCGTCTTAACGTATGACGGAGAAGCTTGGACGATGACAATATCAGATGAAGCGACACTTGGAGTGTTTGAGAGAAAGATTTTTCGGAAGACTTTTGGAGCTTTGCACGTCCGTGACAGCTAGTATCGTAGGCGATGAAACAAAGAGCTGTAAGAGCTCATAGACATAGTGACGACATAGACATAGCGCAGCAAATAAAGGGACCATCGGCTTCGTTGGCTGGGTCATGGCGTCCGAATGGATACAAACGCTCCGGCTTTGAAAGTGTTCGATGTGGTACCAGTTGATGGTAGCGTAGGAAAAGTATGGCCTCCTCTGCGTTGGAAAGATCAGGTAGAGGAAGACTTGGCTTCAGTTGATGTGTCCAACTGGCGTCGGTTAGCATGAGAAAGAAACGATTGGCGCGCTTTATTAAACTCGGCCAAAATCGCTTAAGCGGTTATCGCGCCAATCACCACGAAGACTATGTATCAAATTTCTTAAGACCCTATGGTCTAGAAATTTCAAAAAATCCATTTTTTTTGTTTTTTTCGATATTTCGAAAGAATGGCATCTTAAGAATATACTGTACAAATTTCAAGCGGAAATCACAATATTATAGCTTCTACAGCCCATTAACTAGATAGAGAGCGGTTCGCGCGCTCCTGTAGCTCAAACTTTAAACTCATTTATCTCAAAACGTTTTTTTCGGCCTGTTCAACCGAATCGTCTGAAATTTTAATATATTGTTCACAACATCAATGGCTAGCGCGCGTACTAGAATCATAATATTATTTCAATTATTTCGTATTTTTTTATTAAAAAACTGAACAAATCGCGATTTATCGAGTGTCGAATTCAAAAGTGCGACATTTTGTCAATTTTTTTTTTGTTTTTTTATTTAAGAACGGGACATAGCTACAGTCATTCTGATTAATATTTTTTTGGTTTTTGTATTTCAGACAAATAGAAGAGCCAAAATGAACAACACTGTCCAGGTCCAATTTTCCAGGAGGGCCAACTTCAAAGCCATTTTTTAAAATATTAAAAGTAAAAAAAAAAATAATAAAATTGAAAAAAAAAAAATAAAAAACAAAACTTAAAAAATATTAAAAAAAATTTTTTTTTTTAATAAAAAAATTTAAATTTAAAATTAAATAAAAATTAAATTTTTTTTTTTCATTTTTGAGTGCAAAATTAGTTAAATAAAAAGCCTAAAAAATTTCAATATCGTTTTTAATTTTTTTTATTGTAAAAAAAATGCCTGAAAACTGAAAAAACCTAATTTTTAGAGTGTCGAATTCAAAACCGCGCCATTTTGTAAATTTATTTTATTTTTTTTTTTTATTCTAGTACGGGACATAGCTACAGTCATATTGATTAATATTTGTTTTTGTTTTTGTATTTCAGATAAATGGAAGAGCCAAAATGGACAACACCGTCGAGGTCCAATTTTTCGGGAGCGCCAACTTCAGCGCCATTTTTTTAAAATATTAAAAGTAAAAAAAAAACAATAATAAATTTGAAAAAAAATTAAAAAACAAAGTTTAAAAAATATTACAATAAAAAAATTTTGTTTTTAATTTTAAAAAATTTAAATTTAAAAAAGTTAAAATTAAAAAAAATTTAAATTTTTTTTTTAATTTTTGTATGCAAAAGCAGTTAAATAAAAAGCCTAAAAAATTTTAATATCGTTTTTAACTTTTTTTATTGTAAAAAAAAAATGCCTGAAAACTAAAAACCCAATTTTTAGAGTGTCGAATTCAAAACCGCGCCATTTTGTCAATTTATTTTCTTGTTTTTTTTTTTTTATTCTAGTACGGGACATAGCTACAGTCACACTGATTAATATTTGTTTTTGTATTTCAGATAAATGGAAGAGCCAAAATGGACAACACCGTCGAGGTCCAAATTTTCGGGAGCGCCAACTTCAGCGCCATTTTTTAAATTGTTAAAATAAAAAAAAAAATTAATTTTTTTCTTTTTTTTCATTTTTGTATGTAAAAGAAGTTAGATAAAAAGCCTAAAAAATGTAAATATCTTTTTTAATTTTTTTTATTGTAAAAAACATTTCTGAAAATACACTACATTTTCGAGCTGTAGACCACGGGGTCCCCTTAACTTAACTTTAAATGAAATAGTTAATTTCTAAATCTTATATTTTTCCAGTCTGTAAGGTGCATTGTGTTGTGGATTTAATATAAATAATTATACAATATGTAAATATTTATGGGTAAAAATTTAAATACGTACAGATAAGTTTAGTAATTTCGCATTTATTTCGCCCACGCTTGTGATTTATTGCGGTGTCAAAGGAGGCCTTAAAATAATATTTTCCAGTAAGGAATGAAAAAGTCCACAAGATGTGCGTATTTCTTTACCGACAACACCGCCTTGCGTCTCATAAATTTCAATGCCAATACTGAACCTTATACCAAATACGATATGAGGCAATCAGTGTTACGAGCGCGAGCCCAAAGCCACTGCGTAAATTTGTTGATTTTATGTGCGCCAATTCCGACATCTCCTTCACCTTTTGCCCCACCGGCAATGCCATCGTTCAATGCGTTCCAATATCAAACTTACATTATACACCCCACCCCCCTCACAACCACTTGGCAAAATATATGCTAAGAAAAATAATATTTGTAAATATTTTGTGGGGCAAAGGGTTGTTTGAGCTTTTATATATGACCTTCTCGGTACATTTGCTGGATTGAATTTCAACAAAGGCGGCGTGCAACAGTGAACGGCTTACGCCAAGCATTTGCGTGCCGCTGGCGCATAAGTTCTTAGTCCTTCTCCTCTTTCTTGTGCTGTTGCTTAGATTTCTTAATGAAATTAGTAAACTAAAAGCAGACAAAAGAGTTGTACATATCTATAAACATATATATTTTGGAATAGAGGAACCCGCGATGCGAAAACGAATGCGATTAATGCGTTGTGTGGATTCTTAATTTCGATTTTGTTGTGCATTGATTTATTTGTTTTTGTTCTTTTCCGACTTGGCTTTACCTTATTGTTTCTAAACAAAATAACATAAAATAAAAATATGAAAAGCACAAAATGCTACCTTGTCACAACGCCTAAAAGCAGACCTTGGTGCGTGCATCAGCAGCGGTGAGTGCTGCGTGAATGTGCGCAATGCACAAGTGTGTGTGTGTACAAAGTATGTGTGCGTATGTGTATATGGCTCTCGTGCGTTTCAAGGCAAATCTATATTTAGAACTTTTAATTCAAACTTTTTTCTTCGTTCTCTTCAGCTGGCTAAATCAGCGCTCTTTTGCTTATTGACTTGTTAATTAAAGTTGGAATGCAATATTGGGCCAGCGCTGGATGTGGTAGAGCAAAATGTGATTTTGAAAGTAATTCGTGTGGCTCTGTGTAATAAAATAAATTTTTACTAAAAAGTACACTCAAAAGTAAGGTAAGCTGAAATTGATTTATATACCTGTAAACGTATGCTTGGAAGAAGATGGGGTCTTCAACCTAAGCATACATTATGGTTGTATAGGGCCAATTTTATCGTATGGTTCGTAGTTTGGTGGAAAGCTCTAAGGAGAGATTACAATACCAAATTACTCGGCAGAATACAAAGATCAGCCTATGCAATAACTGTCGGTGCAATCAGTGCAATGTCCTAGGGAGGCACTAAACAACTTTGACACTACAGTCTATACAGATGGTTCTGAAATGGATTGTGGTGTTGGAGCTGATATATACTCTCATAGACTAAAAATTGAAAAATCTGTGCGTCTCCCCAATGCCAACAGTGTCTTCCAGGCGGAAGTACTTGCAATTGGGGAAGCATGTAGGCTGCTAATCGCAGATTTCTCTTTTAAGGGCAATATCGCTATTCTTTCGGATAGCCAAGCTGCAATCCAAGCACTGGATTCAGCTACTACAAAGTAGGAATAGCCTCACCACCTCGAGTGTAAACCATAAAGGTACCTTAATCTGGGTGCCGGGACATCGGAATATTGAAGGTAACGAAAAATCAGATGAACTGGCCAGAAGGGGATCTGTCATGTATAACGCTCTTGCAGAACCGGTATTCACACCATTAGGTGCAGTTAAGAGTACCATTTCCCTAAAATACCTTCGTGTCGCGGATTGTAGATGGAGAGACCAGACGACATGCAAAATCGGCAGAATGTTATAGCCCACCTACAACCTCAAACAATCGTCAATATTGTTAAACATGAAACGACGGGATGCCTGGAGACTAACGGCAGTCATAACTGGCTTTTGGTCTGTCGGAGAACAAGCAGCCAAAATGGGCATCCCTCACAACATATATTGTCATAGTTGTAAACAACCAGAGAAAAACGAAACAATCTTCCACTTCCACTATGAATGCCCTGCCCTATGGAAAGTCAGAATGTTAACCCTGGGCAGGCCGCTCTTCGAGAGTCTCGAACAACTGTCTGGCTTAAATGTCAACAACCTAATAAGGTTCTTAAACCGCACAGACTGGATATAGTCATGCCGTAAATAACTGGTAAACAAGTTGGTAACGAGGATATGGAAACAAAATGGTGCGGAAGCGCTAGTTGGATTCTGAAAGAATCACCACAAAAACCAACCAACTCACCAACACTCAAAAGCTGTCAATGCCTTTATCACTAGCCCATGTCGCCTTGATTTCCCAATCGAAAGCTTCTCATGGTCGGACGTCGAAACTATTAACGACTCTCCAAAATTTTATTAGCTGATTTTCTGATTCTTCACTCTACAAAAACAATCCACTTCTTCCATGTTAGGCTCGGTAATCGTGCGATAATCGCGCGAATCCATCGGGTCGGGAGAAAGAATACTTCCGCCTCATATACCCCGAGTACCTCCATCGGCAGGGCTGTAAAGCTCATCAGTATCGAGACCAGTAAGATCCTGATTACGGTATACTGGAAAATATTCTTAGATTTGGAAGTCTATGGGCTGGTGAAAGTAGTATTCTAACACCTCAGTGCAGGAGGGTAACACCTCACCGAAATGGCTGATAGAAACTGTACCTTATTGAGGATAAGGTTCGGGAAATAGGTGGCCCCTTCATCACAGTTGGAGACCTCAACGCCAAGGCTGTCGAGTGGGGCGCCCCTGCTACGAACATGCGGGGAAGACATATACTAGGCATGGCTGCCAGACTGGGGCTAGTAGTGGCAAGCACAGGAAACGCCACTACTTTTAGGAGACCAGGATGTGAATACACCACGCCGGATATCACCGTAGTGACTGATAGCCGCTAGAGGACGCGGGGATAGCTGGAGCGCGGGAAGAAATACATCGAGAACGTACGACGAAAAAAAAAGATTGACCTCGACACAGTGCAACAAAGCAAAGCCGCACACAAAGAGACAGAAGAAGACGAGCTTCATGAGCATGCTATTGGTCCTTTATGGATGCCGTTCTTGGCCCTCCCGAAGTAATATAGAAAGCAGTTCCGGGAAAGGTGTCTCCCCAGAAGGAGAGGGGGATCGTTTTATGGGTCCTACATCACCCACCAAAAAAAAAAAAATCGCGTGAAAGTACGCTCTAAATTAGTTTAGGTATGTCGTCAGCGGCCGCCGTAGCTGAATGGGTTGGTGCGTGACTACCATTCGGAGTTCAGTGCGAACGTAGATTCCGATAAATTAGTCAGAGATGATGTAATTTTAAGGCTTTGTTTAAATTTTTTGTTTTCTATACTCTTTTATATTATCTTCCATGTTTACATTAACTATTCATTTTTATATAAAAAAATCGCTATTTGTCACCATCCAACCGGTTCTCACGCAGAACTTTTTTTCAATTACCTCATGGCAAAATTACTACCAAAATTCCATTCATTTTGCGTAATTCACTTCAATATTCGGTTCGAAAATTACGTTGAATTTTCCATACTCGTTTCATAGTGTTCCTTAATTGGCAAGAAGGTGGATGCGACTCACTCAGTTCAAGCCGAAGCCCCGCTAAACTCTCCCAATGGCACCTGTCGGTAGGTGTTGAACGTTGCGCGGCAGTTAAAAACTTACAAAATCGTACCCGCTTCGGTCGGATTAATACCACTTCATACGCATTCTAAAGAAATTTTAAGCAAATTATTCACGCTTTTACTACACGCATTACCCAACAAAATAGGAACAATAATACGTGCAGAGAGATGCTTTTTTATAGTAGTTCTTTAGTTCTTCCTAAAAATGTTAGCTAAAAGTATATAAATATATTATCAAGGAATAAAAAAAATGATCCACAAAGAAGCGCAAAATTCGAAATAGGCAGTCTTAAAGGGATACTCAATACATACAGAAGTGGTCACAACATTAGCACCGCAACACTTTGCAAACGAATGATCGAAATTTCTGTTATATGGAACAAAAATCATAGCAACGTCAACATAATAACGGGTGGGCCATATAGCGTTTGCTTTTTGAACCACCTATTTCTTTGAGAAAGGTAACACAAATGACATGTCGAATTTGTTCATAATTTACTTAAAGGTTTGACATTTACGAAATGGGACGCTATACGCTTGAACAAAACTGAGAAATATTGAAAACCTATTTCCAAAGTGGTGAGTCTTTTTCCTCTTCCGCGGTTACAGTAAATGGCGAGCGTTACGGTGACATGCTCAACGAGTTTTTGTTTCCAAAAATTGAAGAGGATGACATGAACGTCATTTGGTTTCAACAGGACGGTGCAACTTGTCACACTGCCAAAGTTACACTCGAACTTTTGGCTACCGTTTTTGAAAACCGAATATTCAGCCGAAATATGTTAATAATAAAAATAAAAAAAAGTTTGAAAAAATATTGATTAGTTTTTTTTTTATAGGCGATTCAAAAAGCAAATTTTACATGGCTCACCCTATAATATTAGTTTGGGGAAAAGAAATACATTATTTTTGTATAAAATGTTTGGCCAAATGGGTTAAAACTGTTTTATGGTCGATATTTAGCTCCTAGACATGCCGGTCAAATTCGATTCGAGCTGCATCTTTAACATAAAAAATACCTGAATGGAATCGACGAAACCGAAATTGCACGTAATTAACTGTTATAGTATCGGCACCATAAACACCATTCACAACTTCAGCGGCCTGACTTGCAAAAACTGAAAAATGGACCGAATTTTCTCTTTGCTGACTTCCATTGAAAATACCCCGAACTCACAATCGAATGGAACAAACAAAAAAAGCAAAAGAATTGGTTTAGTGTGAAATGTCACCTTGACAACGAGCATAATTTTTAAATTCTTTGATGGCTGCTTTACGAGAAATCGATCAGTACAGCCATCACCGAGAAAATATTATTTTTTCCAATCTAATATTACCAAAAATCAATGCCATTTTTAAGCCACTATAAACGGCATATCCAGAATTTTGGTCAAAAGTCTGATTTAAAAGTTTGAAATCTTAATTATTGTATTTTTTTTAATTATTTGCAAAGTGTGAAACTCTTAATTAAATATATTTTTTGTAGTATAAAAATGTATGTATATTATAAAAATCCAATAACTATTCCAAACATTGCAAAATGTCGCTGTGCTATTATTGTGACCACTTCTGTACATTTAAATGAAAATTATCCTACAAGTACAGAGACTCTTATTTGATATCCAATCAAACCCTCATCAAACGTAAACAAATGTATGCGGATTCACTATATGGAGTGTATTAATGCGAAAAATATTTGATATTTACTGAAATGGTTATGGGTTTTTAAGCAATGAAGCCACATCAACACATATTTACTATTTAAGTATGTATAAGTACATGTGCATATACATAGGCCTGCATGTAAGCAGCAATAACGAATTTGGAAAGTGGGAAGGTGAAGCCCGCGTAATGCACAACTGTAGATGTGTTTGTGTGAAGCTGTCTACGAAATGACTTCATTGCTTTTTATTGAAATTCGATTTAACATTTCTGTCACGTAACTGTCGATTGTTGAATATCTCTTGTGCACTCACTCATTACATATTTCTAATAGCAGCACAACTATACCCCAATGGCAGAGGAGAGAGCGCACATGGGTGGCTTAAAAGGATCATAGAATTCAGCGTAGCAGAGGAGGAGAAAGATTATAGCGGTTCACAGCTGTGCGCTCATTTGTGCATACACATGCATGCATGCTTACCTCCTTATACTCATGTATTGCTTATACAAGCATATTAGCCCATCCCAAAGGTGTTATAGATAACAGTAACAGTAGAGCATGCATTAAATATGGATTTGTTATTGGTTTTATGTTGGCCACCGCAATAAAAATAAATTGCCGAAAAATAGCAGAATCTCCTTGCTACTGGACGTATGTAGCTCTAACATTGTTGCGTAACAAATATTGTACGTGTATATAATATTTCAGCGTTTCCGCAATTCACACCTTTTTCACACACACCTTACCGACAAATTGTTATATTTGTAATAATTTATGGCCGAAATGTGGTCTCTAAAGCCGGTAGGAAGGCTCTTGATGGGGCAAACTTTAATTGATGTAACTTTTGGAACATTTTCCATTTCGTGTGTCGTGATGTTATTTATATAGATGGAATATTTCTTTTTTGATGGAATCTCATTAGAACACCAGAAAAAAATATAATGCAATGCAAGCATGCACATGTTTGCGTGTATGTGTATGTAAGTACAAATGCGAATTCATGTTATGCAGTTCTTGCGGTTGTTTTTTGTTTTTCATCTTTAATTATGCAACACTCGACTTTACATTTGCTCACCTTTATTTCCACACACACAAACGCCCACGTTGGTGGTTGGCATTCATTTGCAAATATAATCCAGTTCACATTCATTCATTCACTTTTATTTTTCTGCACTTTTTTTAGTTTTGCTTTGATTATGAAATTCACCCCTGACATTCTTTTTCATATTTCATTAATTATATAAGCTGCATACCTACATACATACATACATGCACGCGGATTTTTATACACGTACACATACATATGTATGTACATGTGTAAGTGAAGATACGAAACTCTATTTACTCGCCTATATGGCCCAATGTCAATTCTTTAAATAGTTTTTGTTAGGAAATTGTCGACTTGGACTATTCTGCTATTTGAGAAATTCGCGGCTTTAGGTCAAAACTGTTTTAAATACGGATTCTACTCGAAATTCCTCAAACACTTTATAAAGCAAAAAAAACAATAACTCGGCGGTTGCTTTTAAAATTGGTTAAAAATTAAATAAAATATCGGAATATAGAATCCAGGTTCATTGAGTACATCTGATCTTATCAATGTGGAAGATACTACAAAGCCTCGCTCAAAAATACCATGTTTCCCTATTTCAATCTCGTTCGCGCCAGTCGTTTCTTTCTCGCGATAACCAGCGCCAGTTGGGCATGCCAAGTGAAGCCAAGTCTTTCTCCACCTGATGTTTCCAACACAGAGGAGTTCTTCCTCTTCCTCTGCTACCAACAGCTGGTCCGCATCGAATACTTTCAGAGCCGGAGCGTTTGTATCCATTCGGACGATATGACCCAGTCAACGTAGCCGCTGGTTCTTTATTCGCTGGTCTATGTCTATGTCATCGTAAAGCTCATACAGCTCACCGTTCCATCGCCTGCGATACTCGCCGCTGCCAACGTGCAAAGGTCCAAAAATCTTCAGCAGAATTTTTATTTCGCACACTCCAAGTGACGCCTTATCGGATATTGTCATCGTCCAAGCTTCTGCGTCATACGTTAGGACGGGCATGATGAGAGTATTGTAGAGTGTTAGGTTTGTTCGTCTAGCGAGGACTTTACTGCTCAATTGCCTACTTAGTCCAAAGTAGCACTTGTTGTCAAGAGAGATTCTTCGTTGGATTTCAAGGCTGACATTATTATCGAAGTCTCCTACAACCTCGAAATCAGGTGCGTATCCCTGGGCCCCTTTAATTTACCACTTTTATCAATCACATCTAAAGCTCATGCCTTGCTTCTAATCATCGAAATTTCTTTCGTATCTGATCTCAATCTACGAGGGTCGTTTGAAAAGCCCGTGCAAAGTCAGAGAGATATCACTACTGGCGTGTATCGAGGAAGAACACACACCAAGTTTCACCAAGACCGGTATATTCCTTTGGGTTTGGTATTCATTTGAATCGATACCTCTAAATTGATCACCCTTTAAATATTTATCCTTAAAATATCAAAACATAGCATATTAAAATGTATCCAGCTAATAAAATTTGTACTGAACTTAAGTCCTGGGATAATTCTGGCCACTACAAATATCTCCAAATATCGGACTCAACATTTAGGGCTAATATTGGCAATCCTAACATCGACACAAATGAGACTCTGTACCATGCAGAGTCCAAATTGAGTCCAAGTTTTGCTCGAACCACAAACCCTTCTTTACCACCAAATCCACCCGTTACGCTGTTGCGATTGTCTAATTGGTTCAGAAAGGTTTTGCAGTAGCCTACTCGATGTGACTTAATAGGAATCTACAGCCATCCAGGCATACCGACTCTATGGCATAATAGATTTTTAGCCACATTTGCTCACATAAAGGCATCCACTGCCACACGTGCAATGACCTGCGCCTGGAATACATTTTTAACACTCAACATCCATCAATACAAGTGTGTATCTATCGGCACCAAGTCAGCAATATTTTGCCAATCCTAAGTATATCACTTTGCTGTCATTCAGAAACGCGTATGAGACCCTGAAGACCATCACTTTTCCTATTGGTTATACAAGACTCACGCAAAGCCTTTTCTTTTCTTATTTAAAATGGATAAGAAGAATGCAATGGTGGTTGGCAAGAAGGCATAGCTGCTCCTCAGGTGAGTAAAATCTAAACAATGGAGTTTGCAAACACCGGCGCTAAAGTGTTACAAATCATCACCGTTCTTAACACCATACAAAGATACCCTTTTGCAGTCGTATTGGTAACGATTGTATAGTGAGGTGAGAGTTCCAGTTGAGTTTTCCTTTCACTATACACTCAGCTCTACATATTTCTCCTCTAATGCGTACTTCATCTCAGCTCAACAAAACCAAATACAAGTGGCGCATTCATAAAATGAGCGCCAAGTCCGTTACCATCAACAAACGTATGCAAAAACTTCTCAGCAACCCGATAGCAATGGGAAGAGAACTGCATGTGAGAGCCGATCTGATTGGCGAATATTGGCTGTCTATTTATCTGAGTTCCCCTTCGGTTCCGTTCGGAATTTCAACACGATTAGCAGGTAAATACAGCATTCAAAAGAAATTAAGTTTAAATTGACAAAACTAAATTAAAAAACAAAATATCGAATGGAATAAATCGATTGCGCGTCATCGATTGTTGGGGGAATTAGAAATGACATAAAACATCAAAGCAAAACAAAAAAATAGAAAAAACAAAAACCAATACCAATAGAAGTTAAAAAGAGATAACGCCCAGCAACATTTGATTGTGTTATTCGCAATAAACACCGATTGCTTAAACGACTTCATTACAATGCGATTTGCGAATTGCGATTGCGTGCAGGCATCGACCTACACAACACAGCTCACTCACTACCACCTACTTAATTTACCATCTGCCTGTTGTTAAGTAGCCGCCTGCCACCAGCCACCAGCCAGCCGTCAAGCGCTAGCCGCTCGGCACAAATTGAAGCAGACAACGCGATGTGGGTGTGTAGCTTAATGGGTCTCCCTACTGACACACAACTCATTCACATGAAAATGCATACGCTCAATCAAAGGCGCATACTTCCATGAATATACATACATACATACATACATACATACATACAAGAGTATATTTTACGCGTGCATACATACCAAGTACTTTGTCATGCAACAATTTTACTTATTTCCTATCTTTTCATTTGTTTATTTTTGCATTATTTCTTCTTCTTTTGCGAAATTACCAGCGATTACTATTCGGTGTATTTTGTGGCTACGACTGCAATTAAAGTGTGAAATTTAATTTGCCGTCAAATCGACGATAATTAAGTGGGTCACGACGCAACTCGATTTAGTGTGATTTGCTGTGTAGGTACTAAATTGCTTTGGTATGCGTGAAAATGCATATTCCGATTTTGGTACACACACATACATACATACATACGTGGAGTTGTTAATAGCATGTTTTAACAAGGATTAAACGCTTACAAACTGCTAACAAAATGGTCGTGTTTCAGCAAAAGCATAATACATGCACACTTATGTGCATACATACATGCATACATACATACATACATACATATGTATGTACCTAGGAAAAGCAAAATAAATTATTGCAATTTGCTTCATCTGGACTAACTCATCAGCAAAATTTATGCGAAGGAGGAAAAGTGCATATTTCTTTGTAAAGGGTGAGCAATTTAGAGGCATCGGATTTTAAATTGAAAAAAAAAACCATCGATTGACCAATCTTTATTATTTTTGTGTAGAATCATTCGTGACATTTATTTTTTAAAGATAATCCTTGTGAAATGTTGGCCGCAACTCCGCCATAATTCGACCATCCGTAAACATCAATTTCGAATAACTCGCTGGAGGACTTGGTCGGTATCTCGCGAATAACTTTAGTAATATTGACCGGCAATGCCTCAGCTGGTTTATCCACAAAGCACTTAGACTTTAAATACCCCACAAATAAAAGTCCAAAGGTGTGGTATCACACGACCTTGGTGGACAATCGGCCAATCCACTGGTCCGAGACGAGAGATAAATTGCTCACCGAAACGACGCCACAGAAAATCCATTATTTCACGGGCTGTTTGGCAAGTAATGCATCTCAGACAATGTACTCTGCCCAGCTTGTGAAGAGGAGGATGAGACGGCGGACCACTTCCTGTGCGTCTACCCTGCCTTCGCTCGAATCAGGTTTGAGGCCTTTGGCACTGTTTGGCACTTTATATTAGCTTGTGGATGTTTGGCCGAGCTCCTCCTCGTATTTGTGAGGTGCGTCTTGACCTTGTTCCACAAATGAAGGGGCCTACAGTTTTAAGCCGACTCCGAAAGCAAATAGTTCTTTATGAGGAGCTTTTTCATTGCAGAAATACACTCGGAGGTTTGCCATTGCCTGCCGAGGGGCGACCGCTATTAGAAAAAACTTTTTCTTCAGTTGCACCGAAATTCGAACCCACGTTCTTTCTGACCTCCGGATGGTAGTCAAGTATCAACCCATTCGGCTACGGCAGCCGCCAAGATTACTGACATTTTTACAGTCATTCTGCCGTGACGTTATTTTAGGAGTGCTCTTAGTGAGAAGTGCGAGAAAAATGTCAAAATAGGCAACTTTTTCAAATAGCAACGAAAAGTTAGGTTAGGAAGAGAATAGCAGAAAAATAAAAAAAAACTCTAAAATGACAACTGATTCTGCCAAATTCACTCAGAATGGAGTAGTGATACCTGGCTTGCTTAGAGGAGCCAGATAGCACTGAGCATTTTCTCTGTGAGTGTCCTGCCTTTGCTAGAGCAAGCCTCCATAAGAATGACCAAAATTCGTTCTCTCACACTGGAGGATATTTTCAGATTTGCCAAAGAATCTTTTAAATTATCTAGGACTAGCTATCTCTGAACCTCCACCCTTTCGACTTCCCAAATTAAACAACCACATTCTCCCGCTCTCATCGGAAGTGGTTCCGTCAATTTTAACGTATGGATGCCTGGTTTGGTGGGGAGCTCTTGGGAAGGGCTATAATATCACTGGGCAGGGTGCAAAGGACTTCATACATTGGCATCACCGGCATTGGCAGCTTGCCCCAGTGCTGCCTTGAATGTCGTTTTGCACTTAGTTCCCATCGAATTTTACGTTATCTCCATCGCAGCACAAAGTGGAATCAGGTTAAAGGAGGTTGGCCTCTGGAGGCAATCTCTCAAGGGACATGGTAGCATTTTCGGGCAGTTAACACCGTATTTCTCCGAACTTCGAACAAATCTCTCTATCTGCAAACTAGAGTTTGAGGGTCGTGCTAGGGCAATCTTTCGATTTGGATCGACGGGAAAATCTGCACCGAAGCTTGCACCTCTGTCTTCACTGACGGTTCCAAGGTTCTCCAGGGTTTTCTCTAAATTTCGCAAAATATGATACTTAGGAAACGCGGAAGCGAGGGAGATGTTAACATTTTCTCCGATAGTCAAGCCGCGATTAAAGCTCTGACGGGGCCATGGTGCAGAACGAAGCTAGTAAACTCCTGTGAGGAGAGATCAAATCTCTTGGGTGTGCAGGTACCATTTCTCTAATCTGGGTTCGAGGACATAGTAACATAGAGGGCAATGAAAATGCTGAAGGGGACTGAATTGGTCTCGAAGATCTCCTACCCAGGCATCTGCATCCCCCTGCTGTTCGTAAAGGGGAAATACACAAACTACTCAGGAAAGCGTAGAAAAGATGAAGCTTCATTTCTTCTTGTGCTATTTTGAAAACCCTTTGGCCCCAGTATAATACACGAAGGACTCAGAAAGTCCTTCAGACTCCTCTCCATTCAATTTCCGAACCCGTAGCTGTCATTACCCGTCACTGGACGATCGGCTCACACGCGGAAAAGCTAGGGTTACCATTTAACCCCCATTACAGAAGCTGTGGGGGCCTTTCAGAGAAAGAGGCTGTTGAGCACTTTCTTTGTAAATATCCGGGTTTGGCAGCTAGACGATTAAGATCACTGGGTGCTCCTTTCTTCGACAACCTGGGGCATCAATCTTCTCCATTACATCAACAGCTCTGACTGGCTGTAGATATCTGCCTGTTCGAGGTCTCATAATGGTATCAAAACGGCACTTTAGTGCTACTTGAGGAGTGCCAGAATGGCACTTCAACCATTTCACCTACCTATCTAGCTATCACTGTCTCTGTCTATATTATCTCCTATCACTTCTCTCGTTTCCTCTTTGGCTATCTAACCATTTATGTACTTTACAGAGCTTCGAATACAAGCCTGTGTGTTTTAGGAGTTACAAAATCTATCGGTGCTTCTTGACCTGCCTTTTTGAAATTTCAAATTTCCATACCGCAGTATGCACATCGCTCAATTTTTTGTATTAGAAAAAGAAAAGGCGTTAATTGTTTGCATTCCATTTATGTTGTTGACTTCGACCAGTTGGCCCAACGCCGCAACACTACACCGCTAATGCAGCCACACTACAGCGATCCATGTGGTAATCCGGTTGAATGGAGCGCCACCAATTTAGCGCCCTCGTCGTCTTCACTTTCATCGACATGGTGGTGAAGTTTTTTTTTTTTTAAATCATCTTCTTTAGAGTTTTTATTGTATGCGTGTATTATTTATTGTATGAGTGTATGTATGTATGTATGTATGTATGTATGTATGTATGTATGTATGCATGTATGCATTAATGTATGTATGTATAAACAACTACATGGCATTTTGGGGGCAAACTGCACCTTGTTAGATTTTGTTGTTGCTTGCTGTTTGACATGTAATTATTGCAGCTACAAATATATTTGAATGTATGTACATATGTATGTGCACACCACATATTTCAATAAACACTTTCTTTGGTTACGTTTGCTTATTTGTTGCTATCTGTTATTGCTGTTGTTTTTGTAAATGCCATTGTTGTTATCCAAAAGCTTAGTTGCATTTCATGTCTATGACATTGGCACGCTGCACTTGTGCGTTGACAAAACGCAATCGCTCGACCAACAACCCTCAACCACATAATGGAATCCAACAACAAAAACAACAACAACGCTAGCATTGCAATTTGGAGGAAAAAACGAATCGGAAGCAACTCGTAGCAACAAGTCATCTAAAATGGAATCATGACAAACGGGTTGACATTGTTTTGCACTAAATATTCAAAGAAAATGCAGCTGACTACATCTCTGAGTGTGTGTATGTGTGTAGGTGCGTGTGCACTACAGAGCTGAACAGTATTGCGAAATTTGAGGCATGCGACATTGAACCTGTTGCAGGGCTATTGACATTCAACTGTTTTTTTTTTTGTTTTTTAATTTTTTTGTTATTTGTGCACTTTGGTTTTTTATGGTTATGTCAAGGACCTTATCTGCGCCGTATTAAAACAGTAAAGAGTGAAAGAAAATCGAGAGAAGTAAAAAGCTTTCATTGAAGTAGCAATGAAAGGCTCTTGCACGTACATATGTAAGGATTTTCCAATAAGAGGTGTTTTTTGATATTCAAAGAAAAATGCTATTTTTTAATATAAATGATTGGATGTTTATTTCATTATAAAGAGGAAGGTATGCCGTTAATAGTGGAAAATAACATCAGGCAAATGACCACCACGACCACGCTGACAGGACATATCCTTTTCATGAAATTTTCTATAACCGAATTGCAAAACGGCTGCCCTATGTCCTCCATAGCCCCACGAATTCCTTCTTTGAGGTCTTGGATCGACCCTGGCCTGTTGGCGTAGACCTTCTCCTTTACGTGACCGCAAAGAAAGAAGTCATAAGGTGTTAAATCACAAGATCTCGGTGGCCAATTGTGATCATCTCTTCGAGAGATAACACGGTCCGGAAACTTTCCCCGTAAAAAATCAATGGATTCGTTGCTTGTGTGGCGCGTAGCGCTGTCTTGTTGAAAATAAACGTTGTCCAGATCAATACCATCCAATTCCGGCCATTAAAAATCGTTAATCATCTTTCGATAGCGCAATCCGTTCATCTATAACATCTGTTATTGGAAAACCCTATATTAATGCTTCTTTGACCTGTTAAATCTCTCGCTGGATCTATCCACATGATTTGTATAAAGTATTGTAACTGGGGCGAATTCCTTACAAGACACAAAAGGCTCATGATCTCACACCAAAGCAGCAACAAATCAGACTTGAGAGAGCGAAGGAGTTGCTTCGCTTGGCCAAAAGCGGACAATTTCCGAACATTGTGTTTTCTAACGAGAAACTTTTTCAAATTGAGCTCTTCGCAAACTCCCAAAACCATAGGTTTTATTTGACCGACAATCATTCATACGAGAATTTAAGTCATCGATTGGCCACCAGGAGGCAGGTAATGGTTTGGACCGCTGTAACCGCAGACAGGCGCTCTCCAATCGTTTTCATCGAGCGTGATGGCAAGGTAAATGCGAAATATTATCGGGAAAGTATTTTGGAGCTTGCTTTAAGGCGGTGGACAGACAAACATTTCGGTGGCAGACCATGGACGTTTCAACAGGACTCGGCACCGTCTCACAAAATTCGAGTGAACCAAGAATGGCTAAAAAACAACGTTACCGAACTTCATACCGTCCTTACAATGGCTCTCAAATTCACCAGACGCGAATCCGATGGGTTATTCTCTTTGAACCATTTTGGAGAAAAAAGTCCGAACTGAAAGATTCACCTGTCTCGAGGCGCTGAAAAAAGCCATTGTCCGCGAGTGGGCGAAAATACCTGCAAGTCACATTCGGGCAGCTGGCAATTTGTTTCTGGGCCGTCTCAAGGTCATAGTCAGGCAAAAGGTGGTCATATCGAGGAAAAGTAAATTGATTCTTAATTTTGTATTATTTTCACACATTTTTTTTTTATTTTAATTGAATAAAAGTAATTTTCCAAACTAAATTTATGGCATTTTTAATTGGTTACACTTCGAGTGCCGGACCCTGTAAGTAAAATCGAAGATATGGCATGCCCGATTCACTCACAGCACTCAATTTACGTAAGACCAAAACTTAGGAATCTAAAATTAACAAGTCCTTAAGTATTTTAAGTACTTTACTTAAATTGTAACTAACCGCTAACACAGCTTTTCATATAACAGATTGAGCAAAATGTTAAGTTAAGTTACGGCTTTCTTTCAATTCGAGCAAATTCTTTCACATGACTTACCCAAAGTCACAGTTTATCAATTTATCTCCGTAAATGAGATTAAAGACCTTACCAAGCATATCAATTATATTGCAGTGAAGTCCTATTACCTAGTTCTAGTTTCTCTTTACCTAATTTATTAGTGCAAATCTTGAACTGTTGTTAAATGTAGGGCGACCACGATGCTTTGAAAAGCAATGGAGTTACATAACGGTTTTAGCGATGTGTTGTGAGAAGCTCAATGCTGGTTTTTTATATAGCACTTTAAACATTTCCCGAAATACTGGAATTATAATTCTCCGCTAATATTGGCATCCCTACCTCTGATTGGCATAAAATATTTTCGTGCTACCATTCGAAAAGAACTTCAAACATAGAAAACTTGCTTCAGTTAATTTTTTCTTGAATGACTACAGTTAAAAGCTATCGTAATTATTAGCTTACCCGATTGACTACCGCCAGCAATTTGACGCATTTCCTTGGTGAATTCCTTGTTACCAAATTGACAGGACAAATCGTGAACAGTGCGTGCCTCACCCTTATCCATGAGGCGCTCAAGGAAGAAGAGCAACGTCATATTGCGTGCATTTTCATAACCCTGCGAGTCCATGTTGACAGTATTTTCGTTGTATTACGTTAGACAAAGTTAAATCGATTTAGTTTGATTTTATATTTTTAATTTAATATTTTTATTTATTGTTTCACAATTTATTTTGCTGCTTTCTTATTTTTGGAGTATTTTTATTTAATTATTACAGTTGAATGGGTTTGAAATTTAGTTTTATACCAAAATTTACCGGCAAAAATTATCACTGCGCGATATTTATTATGAGGACAAGCGAAGGAAGCACGTTTGTATAAATTTGTAAACCTCTTTTATTTTATTTTCTTTTATTTTATTTTTATTTATGTATGTCGTTATTTCCACTTTTTTTGTATGCTTTTGTTTTCCTTCTCGTCTTTATTTACTTTTCTTTACTTTAAATTAAGGCAGTTTGAGAAACACTGTTTATCACAGAATTCACGTCTTTCGTCAAACGGTGTTTTATCTTTTAATTTGGGTGCTTATATTTGTTTTTGTTTCTTTTTTATGAGGAGAATACTATGAATGATGTATGAACTGAAGATAGTAATGCGTTGCGTTGTTGTTTGGTAAGCTTATTCTACTTTTTTGCGACTGTTGCTATATTGATATTTTCATTTTACTTATTTTTTATTTTTATTTTTTTTTTTTTATTGGCTCGTTGTTGCTGCTGTTCGCTGTTGTTATCTGCAATAAAACGAAGGAAACATATTTATTAGTAGAAAAGTCGTTATTATTCAAGTACATCGAGCAGAAACAGTGTGCACAGAAATAACAGTAAAATTATGCAACTAAGAAGATGCTGAAAAAATGTTAAACTTAAAATAAGCAGCGATCACAACACAACCGAGCGGTCTTTTTAAAAGTTTTTAGACACACAGACGAAAAATAGTTCGAAATTGGATTTTCTGCGTAACCACGCACCCTCAACACACCGATACGCAAAAATGACATCCACTCGAGTGTGCAAACATCCTCGCACTGGAAACTGGAAACGGGAATCGGAGGACAGGTGCCCAAACAGACCGACTGTGTCGCTTGTCAACTATCGGTGAACTGGCGAACACAGCAGGGCTGTGCACACCGGCTGAATGGGCGGGAAAGGCAGCATAATTGTGGATTCTGCGCAAAAATGCAGTAAATCAGCTGTTTAACGTGTGTGAGCTCTACATAGTCATTTCTAATAGTCCGAGCATGAATGGGTGTATGTGTATGTGTGTGTGTGTTTTTTTTTTTTTGCCATGACATCGATGGCGGTCGCTTTCGCATTAGCCACAGTCGACGCAACATTGCAATATTTAGCACTGCTTCTGCCTCAGTTTCGGCCGCTGCTGACAGCTCAGTCGCTTTATACTAACAAATGTTTTTTTATTTGCCTTTCTACCCGGTTAGCTGAGCAGCGAATTACGCGCACTCTCTCTCTCTCTCTCTCTCTCTAGAAATCTGCTCCACATATCGTTGTTTACTTCTCTGTTCGTATTACCCGCCAAAGCAAACTAGCTAGAAGGTAAACAGCAATGGAAAAAGCGGCAAAAAGCGAATATTTTGGAAATATTTTCTACTTTTACCATTTACCTTTCTACGATCTTTGTATGTCTGCACATATATTTGTATGTATATGTAGTTGTGCATATGAAAGCTACGGGAAATGATTCATGAAACGATTTCTTCGTCTTAATTATGAAGAATATAAAAATTTTGCAAATCGCTAAGCGCAGTTAAGTGTCGTGGAGTTTATCAAAAAATGGACATGCAAAAAGTAAAAAAAAGCTGAAGATTTAGATAAATAATGTTAGGCGCATGCTAATTAGCTTTGCATTAGATGGTTCATATATATAGAATACACACAAACATACATAGATCACAAGTTCTACGTGTGCATATATCTTGATGGAAGAGATCAGAGAGAATTGCTCATGAGTTTCGGCGACTTAGCATTCGTGATTTACGAATATTGAGCTTTGAAAAAAGGTCCCTCACCTTTTGACTAGGTTTATGGTCAAGTTTTTTTTATTGTATTAGTGTTGTTTCTGTAGATGCTGTAAAACACAATGATACCTTTTTATAGGTACAAATGTTAGATTTTAGATATAAACAATGCTTTAATCAGAGGTTCAACGACAGCAAACTCAAATAGCTTTAAGTAGCTTAAAATATAGCAGAACGGGAATTTCTATGCGAATGCAATGTACCAAAATCAGAGAACGTCCAAAACAAAGAAGATGCAGTTCACCTACTAAAACTCGCAAACGAAATTTACCATGCCAATATCTAATTATTTCAAATAGGATGCAAATTGCCTGTGTTGGTCTAACAGTCAACTTTTAACTCTTCATCTATTACATTTTCAATATCGATTTTTTGTCCGATAATATAATATTTACTTTCAAATTAATCAAAGGATTAGTTTTTAAACCATTTCCTCCATCTTAATGCTCCTACACGAGTATAAAAACCCTTTTTAAAACTCCCTGAAAAATAATGAATTAAATAAACAATTTCAATGTTTATGCCAATATTTTAATTTTTGTTCCAGCTTCTTCTGTATATCGAACTCATTTCTCAACGTAGCAGACAAATCAATCAAATCAATGGTAAGTTTCTTGGATTTTACTCAGCAAGTTTCGACGTCGACGCTTAATAAACTCTTACCTATCACTACGACTCATCACTAAAACACAAAAAAAAAAGAAAGATAGTAGATATGTCACACGTACAGTGGACCTCATATCGGTTGGCGAGGAGAAGGGTAAGTGATTTTCCTCTTTTTCATATTTATAGGTTTCCCGCAAAAGGAAATACATTTTTTCCTCAAAGGAAATACAGTTTTTCCGCGTACTGATCCAATGTAATTTTCGCTCTTTCCAATTAAGCTTTCTTGGTAAACAAAATATTGAAAGTATTTAAAATATAAATATCTACATATTTATTTAATGATTTGTTAGTAATTTTGACGATTTTATTTTTATTAATTAGAAAGAAAGAAAGCTAAAATCGAATGTATTTCCATTTCAAAAATTTAAATAACATGGAATTATGGACGTTTCTTATTTATAAATTTTCGCAGCTTTAAATTTCCCGTGCGTTGCAACTATTTCGCAGAATAATTCTTTCTAACTCTGTGTGAGTACAACAAGATCAGGAAATGCTACACATAACTAATCCAGTTATTTACAGTTGCAGTGAAAGTTTCTCGATGAACTTATTTCAAGAAACATCGCCTTTCTTGATCCCCCCATCCAGTGCCTTGACCTAATTGCTCTTAACCCATTACCGCATATAAGTCCATATTTGGTATTGCAATTTTGATTCAATTGCATTTCCAAATTAAATATTTTAAAATAATTCAAAAATGTTTTAATCCAAATTCAAAAATGATTTAATCCAGCAAAATTTCGGCCTTAAATTGTTTATAAAAAAGATATTTATCGGTGAGATAAAATCGATTATTTACTAAAAAATATATTTAAGAAGCTGGTTTTAAAAATTGAGACTAATCGGTTTAGCCGTTTTCGAGTAATGTTGGTCACCGACTTTGAAAACACCCTTTTAAGAAAAGGTGGTGTTGATAAATCTGCTGATTTATTTTTTTTTTTTCTTCGCAGTGTCCATGTACACTGAAGAGCAAAACTGTAACAAAATGTAATACTTTCTATTTCAACACATTTTTTTTAGACATGTTTTAACAAATCAAATATTTTTTTTGCATAACTTTATTGGCATGTATGTACTCTCTCTCTCAAACCGGTTTGGTGTCAATGCAACAACAACAACACTAGTAGCAAGCAATAATGCAAATAAAGACAAATGTTACAGTTTTGCACTCACTCTTAATTTTCAAATTTTCCGTTATTTTTCTCGTAATTATATATTTGGTGGATTTTTAATTATTATAAACGTGACCGTGAATAAGACAAAATGTTAAATCGGGAAGTACAACGCCAAATAATTGATTTGCTGAAGAAGGGCGAGTCTATAAGAAAAATAGCTAAAAAATTCGAAGTGAGCCACATGGCTGTGCAAAGGCTGCGGAAAAATGTACCAGACGCTGTTCCCAGTAACAAAGGAGGCCGGCCAAGGAAGATAAGCGACCGCGATGCCCGCCATCTGGCAAATTTGGTAACAAGCAGCAAGGCGGTCAATCCCAAAGAAGCACTAAAGAAGCTGGATATTGATGCCAGTCAGGGGACAGCCAGGCGCAGCCTGTCAAAACTGGGGCTAAAGGCAGCGGAGAAGAAAACCAAGCCAATGCTGACAAAAAGACATGTGCGGTTGAGGCGGGATTTTGTTGCGGCTCACCAAAGCTGGACAGTTGAAGATTGGGATCAGGTACGTCTTTATAAATGGATTATAAAAGACCTTTTTTCATAAGATTTCAAAACGATTGCAGGCTATTTGGTCTGATGAAACCAAAATCAATCGATTTCAGTCAGGTGGTCGGGCCTGGTATTGGGTTAAAGACCCAAATGCAGTCCAGCCACATCACATCAAGCAGACAGTAAAACATGGTGGTGGCTCCATTATGGTGTGGGGCTGCATTTCCAAAAATGGTGTGGGTCCTTTAGTACGAATAGACGGTATAATGCGGAAAGAGGAATACCTGGCCATATTGCAACAAAATCTGCCGGGTGTAGTGGAAAGTATGGGTCTTGCTGCTGAAAAAGTAATTTTTCAGCAAGACAATGACCCTAAGCACACCGCACATGTTGTACGAAATTGGATGCAACGCCAAAAATTTCGTAACTTGAAGTGGGCTCCACAATCACCGGACATGAACCCAATCGAAAATTTATGGAGTCATGTAAAATCGAAGCTTGCCGAATATTCAAGTCCGCCCAGTGGAGTTAATGAGCTGTGGGAGCGAACACGCGATGTATGGGATGCTATTCCGACTGACTTTGTCTTGAGGTATACACGAAGTATGCCCAATCGTATCCACGAGCTGAAAAAATCCAAAGGATATTGGACATCTTATTAATATTTATTTTATTTATTGTAAAAAATAAAAAATGGGTTGAGTGCAAAACTGTAACATTTGTCTTTATTTGCATTATTGCTTGCTACTAGTGTTGTTGTTGTTGCATTGACACCAAACCGGTTTGAGAGAGAGAGTACATACATGCCAATAAAGTTATGCAAAAAAAATATTTTATTTGTTAAAATATGTCTAAAAAAAAATGTGTTGAAATAGAAAGTATTACATTTTGTTACAGTTTTGCTCTTCAGTGTAGCTGTGAGCACAGAATAAAACAAGGTGAGTTAATTTTTGTTTTCTACTTCGTCAATACCTTGCCGTGACAATCAAACGTACAAAACATTGTTGTTGGTCTAGTGCCACCACCTTCAATAAAAGCGCATTGTCGTGGGGTTGATATACTCATCTTTCTCGTCAGATAATAATTTGTTCGCTTTTCAGCTGTTTACTTTACAACGATGATAAATTTATTGAAGATATGCCGAAATGCAAAGGCCTTATTTGAGTTTCTCAACTACAAACCTGGCTCATATTTATGCCTTATTCTCTCTCCGAACATTTTAACCCGGAAAAGCCCAATATTTATTGGCAAAATTATGTGAAGATATTTTGAAACTCGCTTCTTATGAACAGGCCAAAATGATCGGTTTCGAAACGAAATGCATAAATTCATTAGCCTGCTCAATGACAACTTGCTTTGTTTGACCTTAAAAGGTATGGTAATAAGAAGATAAAAAAAAGATAAATAGCATTTAAAAACGGTAAAAAGTATCAATTGACAATATTAATATTAAAACCTTCACACTATCGCCGCTCACAGTTCACAGCCGTAACTGAAGGCACATAACAGCGAGCGAATATCGAATCGAATAGTGCACTATTTTACAATTAATTACACCGTACAATAAAACCGAACTTTTCCAAAAGAATAAATAAAAAAAATGTAATAAATATTCACAATTTATTTTAGTGGAACCCAGGGTTAAATAAAAAAATGTAATAAAAATTCTAAATTTATTTTAGTGGAACCCAAATTCAAATAAAAAAATGTAATAAAAATTCTAAATTTATGTTAGTGGAGCCCAGATTTATCCCATCTTAGAATAAAACGGCATATGAAATCATAAACTATTTGCGTCTGGGTTAGAAAATATGTGCATTTATTGTATTTTATTCGGAATACTGCGATGATCATTTATTTTGGAACATATTAACCCTCTCCTTCACTCAAATGTGGACACTTTTTGTCACTATCAGAGAAAATAAAAAAGCACATAAAACAGGTATACAAAGGCTTAAAATCGAATATAAAAGTGTTTGCCATGAATTGTCGATTTATATTTCTGCAGAGATAATCGAATTACAGTGCGCATTTTGCGCTTATTTGGAGTGAAATATATTTTATTTTCTTGCATGTAGGTAAATGGCAAAGTATAGAATTAACTAATTCATCAAATATTATATTAACAATTTTATTAATCTATCTTTTTTTCGCTTTGTGTGAGAATTTGATGTTGGCGTTCTTAGATTTATTTGACTGTAGACTAGTGTTATTAAGCACAATCTTACTCTCTTGTGCATCACTAATCGCTGTCAGTGAAATCTTGACTGGTCAGATAAATCGAACTCAGCAGAAAACAAGTTAAAACAGCAGAGTTTGTTATATTATATATAAGTATGTTTGTACAACCACCTGAAAAACCTACAACAAAATATTTCAACTGCCAATAAGAGAAGGAGAATGACAAATGTAGCAGAAGCATTGAATGTAGAACGAAAAATGGCACGCAAGAAGAAGAATAACTCTGTATCCGCAGTCGCTGTTGCAGCCAACTTCATACACAAAGCTGACGTCGTCAACGACGTTGACGTTGACGTGAACGCTACTATGCGAGGGCACACAATGCATGACAATACTCTAAAGATATGTATGTATGTGTGTATGAAAACGAATATAAATACAAATGTGCTAATGTATGTGCACACAGTGATTTGTATATACAAAGGTATGCATAATTTGTGTCGCTCCACTGCAAAAGTCAGGGAAGACAGGTAAAATAAATAATTTAATTTTTTACTGGAGAGTAAAATTAGGTGAACAAGAAAATGCTGAAAGAGATGCATATGTAAAATTTGTCCAAAGAAATAAAATGCGAGTAGTATTAAAGTGAAAAGTAGTCAAAAGTAATACAGTGATAGTCTTTTGCTGAATGGGTAATGTTAATAAAATTTTCAATTCCTATGCTAATAAAAAAATAATTTGAGTAAGAACAGGCACATATGCACCTACATATGTATATTCATGCATCATATAAGTATGTACGTAGTATGTATGTATGCACATACCTACGCACAGATCACGTTATGAACTTACTTAAATTCTCGCTAATGCCGTTAGTATTTTATTTTTGTTATTTTGAGTTGTTGTTTGCAATTAATTTGATTTTTATTATTCACATTGAAGAAGGCACTTGTTTCGATTACTCTAATTATTTTATAAAGAACACAGTAGTAGAAAAGCACGATATCGATCCTCGTGTGGGGATTCTTTGCATTTCGTTTGCAAAAGCGACACAAATGTCGTTTATCTGTTGTTGTTTTTATTTCCCCCTGTTTACACAGTAACTTTAATACGATTCAAGAAAAATCAACTACGATCTACTACTTTGAGATTTGCGTGGCTTATACGAGCGAAGGAAACCTTAAGATGATGACAGGTACTTAATTTTTTTCTCTTCACTTGTTACTTTTACCACCCGCTATGGTGCACAAACGTATTTTTACACCGCTCTGAGCACTTTTTGTAGATTTTAATTAACTTTACTATTTGATGAAGGGTGTAGCATGTGAAATAACTAAACAGATTATATATTTTTCCCCAAATAAATAGCACACAACAACGACCGAAATTACAAAAACGATGATGACAAGGCAGCGACGGCGCAACAACTAACGACGACAGCGACTCAGCTGGCGCATAGACGTCAACAGTGCACATACGGAAGCTCCAATGCACAGGGTTGCATTTACCAGTGACACAACAGGTAAAGATGCACACAGTGGAAGGCTAAATTCTAATCAGATTTTTTTAAGGTAGATTATGGAAGCTCATGCAGTGAATAAGTTGGTGTAAGATTAGAAGTGTGACAAGTAACTGCAAAAATATTGGTATGCTAAATTATGCTAAGTGCTGTATAGTAATTATAATGTAGCGGATACCATTTGAAAATAATATATTTAATTTCTTCTTAAATACATACACAGGTCCGCTTTTCTTAGGTGCCTAAACGGTGTACATGAAATCTTACGTTTCGGTGATCTAAAACAAAAAAACAAAATATTGTTATCATATATATAGTATTGACTCTCGTCTGACGTAGGATTATGTCGATAAAAAATTTTGGCGTTGAAAAAAAAATTCTTGAAATTTTTTTCTTTTTTTTTTGCCTAAAATTGATGTTACTATTGTTTATAACAATTTAACAAATAACGATATCAAAAAAATCCTATGTCAGACGAGAGACACTATTACAGAGAATATATAATTAAATTTTTAAGCTGATTCATTTATCAGAACTCGAGATATCGTGTACACCGTATACAAAAACTTAGTTTCGAGAAAAATGCGTTTAAAGTTTCAGTATTAGCAGGTACGCGCTTTGGAGCGCTTCGGGAAAAGGTCGAAATTTCAACGAAGAAAAATTTAGCCAGCTGTAACATATTGTACCTTATTTAAGAGGGTTCAAAGTATTTTTTAAGCTAATAAAAAAAAAATCGATTTTTTGAAAAATTCACAGTAGACTTCCCCCTTAAGCTAATTCTCGGGAATTTTACAAATTGCATTCTTTTCAAGGCTCTTAACTCTTTAATTTCTTAAAGTTTAAGCCAGGAATTTTATAAATTGCATTCTTTTCAAGGCTCTTTACGATTTAAAGTTTGAACGAGGAATTTTATAAATTGTCATTGTTATTTTCGTTGAACAAAAATACATCTATGTGATTCAGCACACAAAAAAAAATATTTTGCAAAATAAAGTCTTTTATATACTAAATTTATACAATTATAAACTTAATTATTCAGCTTAGTCCACTTTTCGCTTACGGCCCACAGCCACTTTGCTAAAGTATCGTCCAATGCCGCGGGTGCTACCTCTTTTAAATTGCAATCGCTGAAGTATTTTCCAGATACTTTGGCCAATTCCGGATCCAGGGCAGCATAAAGTGTGGTTTGAGCACCATTTTGAGGAGATTTAATGAAGGGCCAAAACAAAGGTTTGAAAAATAAACTGAAATCGTTAAATTAAATAAATTTCCATTTGAATTTATGAGCAAACATCAAATATTATACTTTGCAAAGAAACTATTAAAGAAGCCCATATGTCTGAAAAGTTCCGTATCGACTACGCCGGGATGTAACGCATTAGCCGTAACTCCAGTACCTGAAGAAGTAGTGTAAGAAAATTGTTTTACTATTTGGATGCAGAGGTTGTAAAGCATTTGTAATGCAACACCTTCTAAACGCCTAGCGAGTTCACGCGTAAATAACACGTTTGCCAATTTACTTTGATTGTAAGCCGTGCCAGGGTCGTACGAATTATCGCTATTTAAATCTGCTACATTGATTTCACCGCGCGTATGCGCCAAACTAGAAACAGTCACAATGCGGCTCGGTGTAGATTTCTAAAACGAGAAACTCCTATTAAAATATGTAGCAGAAATAATATTATTTTCCTTATACTTTTATCAAATCTAGCAATAAATTTGTAAGTAGGAAGTGGCCCATATGATTGACGCCTAGCTGCATTTCAAAGCCATCCTTCGTCAGTGAACGCGGGCAACGCATTACACCGGCATTGTTAATCAGAATATCCAGTCGTTGTTGTTCCTTTTTAAAACTGTTGTATAAATTTAGAAAGTAATTAAGTCGCCTTGTCAAATTCAACACATTCACTGACCTCTCTACGAATTTACGCACCGACTCCAACGATGCTAAATCACACTGCCGGCAGTAGACGTGTTTGTTATAGGTCTCTAAAACGATTTCATCACGGGCCTAACAAAAGAAACCATTATAACGCCTGTAAACCCACATTCATAAACACAGCTGATATTTTGCTCACCTCTTCGCATTTCGGCATATCGCGACAGGCCATGTAAACGGTGGCACCGCGTTTAGCCAACTCGCGCACGGTCTCTTTACCGATGCCCGTATTTGCCCCAGTCACAATTACGATTTTGTTTTCTGCCTTTACCGGATTGTTGAACTTCTCACCTTGCATCAAATCCCTAGTTAATAAAATTAAATACAAATTCTATTCAATCTGACACCAAATTCAACGAGTCACTTACTTGATAAAGAACGCCACTCCAACCGTGGTTCCCGTGACACTTGCCCAAAATACGGGTCGGCTTTTCAAAAAGGAAAACATGCTAACTACAATTTATAACTACTAATTATTTAATATACAAAATAAGGTAATTAATTTTTCGAACATTGAAGTGAAAGAAACAAAATAAACTTGTCAGCTGTTGCACAACATTTTTCGCCGGCCGATCAGCTGACAAATCAGCGCACTGAAAAAAACGAAAGGGTGCATAATTTTCTGGTAAAAAAACCAGCTAATGTGAAACAGAATACTCAATTTTTCGAATTTGAGAATGCGTTAGGTAGGTAGCCAACTTAGATGGCAAGAGTATCACAGACACACTTCAAGTAGAATTTACGTGCCGTTTTGATACCGCAATGTGGACCACTACCTGCGAAAAAATTTAGGGAAGAGAAAACCATTTATATACAGTAGGGCGGGTCGATTTAAAAATCGCTCATTGCTCTGTGAAAATCGTATTCTAGAAATCAAAATAAGAAACTTTGCCGAAGGAACCATACCTCTAAAACGAATTCTGATGTCCCCCAATTTGGGTCGAACGAAAAATCCCACTTTGACCCATTTAGAGTGCTCCAATCGAGTCCAAATGTATGACCGACCCCCACTAACTTGGGACGGCCGATCGACCCATGCCAGTGGCACACCCCCTGAAACTCCCCTGGGGGTTCCCCATACAATCATTTCATAACATCACCATTTTTGGCCTTTACATGAGAAAAGAAACTAAAAGGTTCGACCCAAATTGGGGGACATCAGAATTCGTTTTAACCCTCGAGAACACGCGCTATGAGCATTTTGCTCAAGCAATTTTTCATTTTGCGAAATTTTTATGTTCTATGTAATTCTGGCACTAATAGTGGTGAGTACCTTCGCTAGTAATTGTGCTTCGTACTTTGACGAGCATTTCTTTCGATTAGTGCACGATCGGACGTGTAGGCAGACGGTTGATTTTTCAGAGCGGCATTTTGCTCATTGCGCGAGAAACAATGTAAGTATTTTTTGATTTATCTTTTTTGTTGAAAACCTCGGGTTGTGAAAAGGGTTGCTGCCCCAATTTCGAATAGTGGCAGAAACATTACCATGGATAATTATTTTACTTCAATACCTTTAGCAGATGAACTATACAAACAATATAGAAGCGACCATTGTGGGTACAATAAGAAAAAATAAAAAGGAAATTCCACCTCAATTTTTTTCAGCAAAAGGAAGGCCGCAACCACATACAATGACTGCATTTGCCGAAAATAAGGTTCTTGTTTCTTACGTTCCAGTGAAAAAAACGAAAAAAGTTGTACTTATGCTATCATCACTTCATGCCGATGGCCAAGCTAATGATGAAACATCTGAGAACAAACCCGAAGTAATAACCTTTTACAACCAGACGAAAGGGGATGTAGACACTGTTGATCAAATGAAAGGCACATATTCAGTTTCCAGGATAACCTGCAGGTGGCCAATGCGCCTCTTTTTCACGCTTATTGACATTACTGGCATAAACGCACAAATTATTTACAAATCAAATACAGGCAATTTAACCCAGAGGAGGACGTTTCTAAAGGAAATTGCACTGGAGCTAATAAAGCCACATATTTCTAATCGGCAGGCCATAAAAACTTTACCTCGTGATTTAAGAAATACTATGGATCGCATTGTACCAGCAAAAGAACCTGAAAGCCAACACCTACAACCTGGCTTTTGAGAGCTTTGCCCCAGGAGCAAAAACAGACGTTCGAAAAAAGGCTGCACTTTATGTGGAAAATTACTTTGCACGGAACACGTTAAGTATATGTGCCCATCTTGCTTCGAAAGCAAAGTAAATGTCAATCTTACCGAAGACTGATTTTTGTCTTTTATTTATTTATTTTGTTACAAGGATTTTTTTTATGTTAATATACTAAAGTATGAATGTAAAATTTTTGGTTATGTCTTGATTGAATGAATTTATATAATTTTACAGTGTGAATTTCTTAAATAAACACATAATTGCAAAAAAATGACTTGGTATTATAACTATGATAAAAATAAAATGTTTAAAAATCGTAATCCATTAAAAAGTTACATTCTTACATGAAGTGAGCAAAATGCTCATGCGCGAGAATCCGTGCTATCTTACGAGGCGCGTGTTCTCGAGGGTTAAAGGTATGGTTCCTTCGGCAAAGTTTCTTATTTTGATCCCTAGAGTATGATTTTCACAGAGCAATGGGCGATTTTTTTGCCTCCCCACAAAAGACACTAAAAGTTCGACCCAAATTGGGGGACATCAGAATTCGTTTTAGAGGTATGGTTCCTTCGGCAAAGTTTCTTATTTTGATCCCTAGAATATGATTTTCACAGAGCGATGGGCGATTTTTTTGCCTCCCCACAAATCGACCCGGCCTAATGTACAGCCATCTAGTGCTGTTGACGTAGTAGATGAGAGAAAGGGATCTAGGCTGGAGAGCTTCCTCAAGCCATCCCCATAGGACACGCTAAGGTCAGCGCCTAGCCGTCAGAGCCGGACATTTGCTCAACAGTCTCTTTCTCTACAGGAGCCCCACAGCTTCTGCAATAGGGGTTGTACGGAATTCCAAGCATCTCCGCATGAGTTCCGATCACCCAGTAACCGGTGACCACCGCATTTGGAAATTGAGTGACGTTGGATTCCCAGCATTTTAAACGTCTCTGTCGTACTGAGGCCAAAGAGTTTTTAAAATAGCACACGATGAGACAGACCTCCATGTGTCTTGCGCTTTTTTTAAAAAGAAATTGTGCAGTTTCCCTTTAACAACGGTCAAGCGGACACCGATGTCAGAGAAGGGGATGACTGAAATCGGTTCTATCGACCCCTTCCTGGCAAGCTCATCGGCAATTTTTTCCACCTCTATATTTCTGTGCCCAAGAACCCAGATAAGGGAAATGTTTCCTGCACGTTCGAGACATTAGAGTTCCTCCTTACAGGAGTTAACCAGAAGAGAGCTGCAATATGGCGACGACAGGATCGCAGCTTGACTCTCGGAAAAAATATAAATGTGTCCCTCCCAACAGCGATCCCTAAGCATTTTGCTTGCTTGCAGGGTCGCGAAGACCTCTGCTTAAAAAACGCTGCTCGTATCCGGCAGTTTAAAGGAGACTGAAATATTGGCTGATTTAAAGAAAACCCCCGCTCCCACTCCAGATTCCATCTTGGATCGGTCACTAAAAACAGAGGTTCCTATATCCTTGCCGACTCTCCCCTCTTTCCCATCTCGCCTGCTCGGAAAGATAGTCCTAGCACAACCCTCAAAACCCAGTTTGCGAATGGAGAGACCAGTACGAAGTACAGAGAAGGAAGGGGAGATATGTTTCAAGATGCTACTATGTCTTACAGGAAATTGCCTCCAGAGGCCAATTATCCTTCTAATAGCGCTCTGCGCAGCAATGGATTTAAATTGAAGATACACGGGAAGAAAGTGCAGAATGGCGTTGAGGACAGCAGTGGGACATGTTCTACATGCGCCAGTGATGCCCACACATGCAGTTCTCTGCACTCTCTATAGCTTGGTGGTGTTGTAGCCCTTCTGAAGAGTTATCCACCAAACTAGGCAAGCATATGTCAAAATTGGCAGAACCACTAGGTTGTACATCCAGAGAACGACACGTGGCTTAAAACCCCATTTTTTGCCGAACATAAATTTACATGCGCAGAAGGCTATACTGGCCTTCTTAACTCGATTTTCTATGTGCAGCTTCCAGTGGAGCATGCGGTGAGAATATAAGACACTGGCTGTTTAGTCTTGGAAGCTTAAAAGGTGGAGGCTTGTATTTCCTGTTGAATAGCATCAACTCCGTTTTGTCAGAGTTGACTCTGAGACCGCAACTGGCAGCCCATCTACTGTGTGTATCCAATGCACCTTCCAAATTTTCAGCCATTACTGATGGGAAGGGTCCTGAAACCGTTAGGACCAAGTCATCGGCATATGCTACCACCTTTGAGAATGCGTATATACTAAGCAAATATTTCAGGTTTCCTATACCACATCAGTCAAACCTTCTTTTAACAATATTTTTATATTTCTAAGAAATTTCGAATAAAAAAAATATAAAAGAAATCTATTTCGCAGAGATTGTTCGTATGGCCTTAAAAATATATGGAAAGATCATGGAAATAAAGTACCTTCAGGAATTTGAAAAGAAAGTAAAATCTTCAATTGAAAAGTGCTCTCACAAGTAGACGACTTCTTTACCAGTACAAATCCATATTGCACGTTCAAATAACTAATTTTGTTTACAGGAACAAATAGAAGGCGCCAGCAAAGTGTTGCACTACAAAAAAAAAAACGAATTCAGAAATTCCATAAGCGAGTCTACGAAGAAAATAATGATACCATTCTTCGATTCGCCACTTCTCTGCTAGTTATCGAGCAAGATTCACCGGTAGCGAGTATGCTTCTACCTCATTAAATTAAATTGTGAAAAGAATTGTAAGACAAACTGCAAGTACAGAGTCCGGCACTCGAAGTGTATAAATAAATTTAGTTGTGAAAATTACTTTTATTCAATTCAAATGTGTGAAAATAATACAAAATTAAGAATCCATTTACTTTCTTCTCTGTTTTCATTATCGTTGCTATGTTAGTTCGACTCTGGTCTTTTGCGCGTACACTCTTGCTCGCTCTTCTGCCAATATATCGATAGGCGTCATGCCTGCGATCACCATTGCAGCTTCGTCCGAGGGGGTTTTATATGCGCTTATCACCCTCAGGGCGCAATGTCTGTACAGTGCTTCATATGGGGAGGCTTTTACGGGGTTATATATGTACAGTTAGAGTTTTCAAAAAAACCGATTTTGTTTTTATTTTATTTTCTTAATGTACATACATATATTTAAGAATGCACACAAAAAATTTAATATCGTTCCGGTGAATATTTAAAAATGCGTTTCAGAGAATTTTTACCCTATGTAAAGTACTTTTCAAACTTTAAACGCGTTTTTCTCAAAACCGTGTTTTCGAAGTCGGTGAACACGATTTCTCAAAAACGGCTGAACCAATCGTCTTGAAATTTTAACACAACCTTCTCAGATATATTCTCCAAGTATTAGTCGAAGGAATAAGAATTCTGATGATTTTTTCTATTTTTTTAAACAATTTTTCGCGAACATTTTTGTAGAAAATTCGATTTTTTCCCCTATAGCCGCCATTTTTCAGATTCCTGATGAGTTTTCAATTTAAAAATTATTTCTTAATTAATTAACAAAACATCAATCTGGGTTTAACTTAATAACCTTTTTGTTAATATCATTCCTGGCAATTCCCATTTGTACCATTTATAATTTAAGTAAAAACAAAACATTTTTTCCTACCATTTTTACCAAAAAGGTATTTAATTTTTTCACTTTCTTCGCCCTTCTTAAATACGACCTTTTGTAAGGGAGTGTCAGAATTCTAACGTTAAAAGTGAGCAAACCTTTAGGGTGCGAGCAGAGTGAGCGCTGATGCCGAGCGGAGCCGTGCCGAGCTTATTGACGCTTATTTTCATGCGAGAAGAAAATTTGTATATAACACAGTGAATGCGAGAATCAGCGCTGAAATTCTGTTTATTCCATGTGTTTTGCTCTTATGTCATTTAATTTTGTTGTTCATTTGTGTTTACAAAATTGCTGTACACGGTAATGGATTCATCTGATGACGAGAATTTTGCTTCTCCTAGTGTGATTAATGCAATTATTAACACAAAAGAGTTTGGAAAACATCCAATTATACTAAAAAGGAATGAATTTGGTGAATTTCATCATTTATATAATGATTTAAGAAAATATCTAGCTAAATTTCAACAATATACCCGAATGAAAATTGAAACATTTGATTACATTCTGGACAAGATAGGTGTGAAACTAAACAAAAACTGGACAAATTTTATTAAGGTGCCAGTAACTTCTTGCGAAAGATTGATAGTGGCTCTGAGCTATATTAATGTTTTTTTGGTCCCACAAAGCAGGCCGGAAAAAATTTCACTTATTATTTGATCGATATCCATTTTTGTTTATTTTTAAACCATTAAAAAACACAACTGCACTCTAAAAAGTAAACATTAGGGGTGGGACTATTCGAATAATAAAATCTTTTATTCGAGAGGTATTCGTAATTCGAATAATATTTATTCGAATTTTTTATTCGTTTATTCGAATAATGCTATGCGAATACCTCACTATTCGAATACCTTACTATTCGAATACCTTACTATTCGAATACCTTACTATTCGAATACATCACTATTCGAATACTTCACTATTCGAATATTTTTGGTAAATATTTTTTTAGATTAGCGGACTACTAATCGGTTTATGTACAAGTGCATGCACCATGAGAAGGACCAATGTAATTTTTATATTTTTAAAAGCATTTTCTCCCTGATGTAAATGAATATATAGTGAGGTATTCGAATAGTAAGGTATTCGAATAGTAAGGTATTCGAATAGTGAGGTATTCGAATAGTATTCGAATAATGAACTATTCGAATTATTTGAAACGAATAGTATAACATTATTCGTTTTATTCGAATAATGTTTATTCGAATATTATTCGAAAATAATCCCACCCCTAGTAAACATCAACAATGCAAAAAAGCGCGCAAAACGCTTTGAAACTGTTTTCTCGCACTCATCGGCTTTGCTCTCTGCTCTTGTCGGCGTTCACTGTGTTATACACAAGCTTATTTGTATTGACTTGTATGTAATCAGTTTTATCGCACTGACAATCTTTATCGCACTGACAATCTCGGCTCGGCTTTCAGCGCTCACTCTGGTCGCACCCTTAATAATTGAATCATGAATAGCACCAGCTACAAAAAACACACAAATTCAGTAAATATTTCATTTTCTCTTGTTTATTTAACTATTTTTCATTTGCTGTCAATCTTTTAACTCTAAAGGCATTTCAATGAAGTGGGCGCACAAATTCATTTCACAATTTGTTGTTTATTTGCTTGTTAATATTTCCCATTGGTTAAGCAAAACAAAAGCACAAACTAATATTGTTCGTGAATACATATACATATGTTCAATGTATGTATGTATACATGTACACTCAATTGTTTTTTATTTTTTTATTTATTTATTTAGCAAAAATACACTTAACAATATTATTGTATGATTAAAGTGGAATATATTTAGATCAATAGTTTTATGGAAATAAATTTCAAAAATGCTGCTGCACACAACTCGGCTTATTATTCAAATTTTTAAGCACAATTCACGCTTATGTAGTTTTTGTTTTAATTAATTAACGCAACATTTTTCAAAACAAATGCGAAGTAGTGATTTCAAATATTTATGTATGCATTAAGTGCTAAACAGAAACAGAAACAGAAACAGAAACATTATAAACGCCATTGGATTACACGGGTTAAAGCCTAAAACAAAAAGCAAAATACAATAATTGAAAATGAAGAAAAAATTTCTAACGTACATACATACATAAATTAATTCATAAGCTATTTTAACATTTCATCGTATTTTTAAACCAAATAAAATGTGATGGGAAAATATTTATTGCTTAGTTAGTTGATTAAAAATACTTGTAAAGATGAAAAACACATGCGTTAAACTTTTTTTGTTTTGATTTTTGATTGGGGTTCAGCTTAAAATATCAACAGTTGCTTCACATTTTTGTTGGGCCCTTAAACCACAGATCCGAAAAGTTTTATGAAAATGACAATTTGAAATTTGCAATACTTTCCGCAAAAAGAGCTCCAAAACTAATTATTTTTTTGTTTAAGGTTTTCGTCTAATTTCTTTGCATCGCTTTAGCATTTAAGTAGTTTGAAAAATTCCATACAAATATAGGTATGTATCTAAGTTACAGGGTTAAAGTAAGTGTGTATACAAATTGTTGTTATTTTTTTGCTATGCTTTTGTTTTTGTTGGATTTTTTATTTTAATTTTTTTTTTTGCTTTTTCTTTGCTGGTAAATTGCAAAAATAAAAATACTACGTACATTTATAGAAAATTCCAAAACTTTCACTCATGGCTGCATGAGGACAGTGGATCAGCTGTTTCGTTTTTGTTTCTTCATGTGTGTGCTGTAGTTGTATTGCAATTGTTGCGAAAACTGTTCGACTGCAATTACAATTACAATATAGTATGAATACAAGTACAAGATACAAAGTTGCAATTACGGCAAATGGGTTTGTAATTTTAAAACTAAATAGAGGAATTGCAATGTTTCGCGTTTATTTTGTAACAGAATCGGTTGGCGAATTCAGACCGGACGATGAATTGTTTTCATTTAAGGCATCAGGGAAACTGTTAATCGAACCCGAACGTGAAGTGGACACTCGTGTCTATGTATAGAGGGATGGCGACAAAAACAGTGAAGAGAATTCACATAACGGAGACATGGCATGAAACGAGAAAGATAAACAATTGGTTAGTCATGAACAGGGAATTGAAGATGTTTAGCAGGCGAAATAATAAAATATTAGGTTTCATTTGGTGCATACACATACATAAATACATACGTATTTGTGGAACTTAGACAAAGTAGCATACATAAAGAGTAGCAAAAAAAATTGTATTTGAATTTGCCTATGAAAGATCAGCATATATCAATCTGGAGTAAAAGTTCAGGAGCTTTTGCTAGAAAAATGCTTTGCCATAAGTCCACAAATATGTATGTATAGATAAACGTAAATATAGGTTAGAGTGCATCCCTCTCCATAAAATCAAAAAACAGTCGGTGCTATTTCTCCAACGGAATTATAAAATATATTTGGTATATTTTAAGACTTACGCCAAAATAGTTTAGAAAATATTGGGTTGGGGAAAAAGTAATGTCGTATTTTGTCAATTGAGCGCAACATTTAAACATATCTTGCGCTGTACTTATCGCATTGGGTCACACTAAACGGCGATTTGAAGACGACAATCTGTACAAGTGTCTCTTTGACAGTGTTGTGTTCGGTCGATTTCGTTCTGGTGTAGTAGATGTCGAAGATGCACCCCGTACTGGTAGGCCAATCGTCGTAGAGACTGATAAAATCGTTGAAATTATCTAAAGAGACCGGCATGTGAGCATTCGCTCGATTAGTCAGGAACTAGGTGTAGACCACAAAACCATTTGGAACCATTTGCAGAAGATTGGATTCCAAAAAAAGCTGGATGTTTGGGTGCCACACGTGTTGACGCAAAAAAATCTCTTGGACCGAATCAACGCTTGCGATTCTCTGCTAAAACGTAACGAATTTTACCCATTTTTGAAGCGGATGTGACTGGCGATGAAAAGTGGATCACGTACGACAACGCCAAGCGAAAAATATCGTGGTCGAGAAGCAGCGAGCCGGCCCAAACCATCGCCAAGCCCGGATTGACCGCCAGGAAGGTTTTGCTGTGTGTTTGGTGGGATTGGAAAGGAGTTATCCACTCTGGCCAGACCCTTAATTCGGTCCTCTACTGTGAGCAACTTGACCGTTTGAAGCAGGCGATTGACCAGAAGCGTCCAGAATTGGTCAATAGGAATGGTGTTGTGTTCCACCAGGACAACGCACGTCCTCACACATCTTTGATGACCCGCCAGAAGCTACGGGAGCTCGGATGGGATGTCCTATCGCACCCACCATATAGTCCGGACCTGGCACCAAGTGACTATCATATCTTCCGGTCCATGCAAAACGCTCTTGGTGATACCAAGTTGGCCTCAAAAGAGGCTTGCGAAAACTGGTTGTCTGAGTTTTTTGCAAATAAGGAGGGTAGGTTTTATAAAGGGGGGATAATGAAGTTGCCTTCTAAATGGCAACAAGTTTGCGAACAAAACGGGCATATTTGACTTGAATCGGATAATTCTAAATATGTTAAATAAAACGTCAAATTTCGATCACAAATACGACATTTCTTTTTCCCCAACCCAACATCAAGATTTATGTGCGCAAAACCGATTTGAAAGTACTTCTATTTTGATTCCGTTAATAAAATTAAAAAAAAAAACCAATTTGTGCGCAGACCTTTTATGAATAAACTCTTCTGTTATGAGAGATAATTTTTTGGAAAAAAATATTTTTAAATAATATTTTTATAAAAACAAAAAACGATTTTTAGAGGTATTTTTAAATCGGTCCTATTATAATAATACATGGTTTTCCAATAAGAGGTGTTATTCCCGTAAAATGACAATGGTATCTTTGCTTGTGTGGCACGTAGCGCCGTCTTGTTGAAAATAAACGTTGTCCAGATCAATACCATCCAATTACGGCCATAAAAAATCGTTAAGCATCTCTCAAGAGCGCAATGCATCCTGCCGTAACTATTGTTTTAGCTTCATTTTCGAAAAAGTAAGATCCAATGATTCCGCCCGACCATAAACCGCACCAAACAGTCACACGTTAAGGATAGAGAGAGAGGCTTTTCAACAATAACTCTTGGATTTTCTGAGCCCCAGATCCTACAATTTTGATTGTTGACGAAACCACCGAGATGGAAATGGGTCTCATCACTCAAGATGATTTTTCGATGCATTTCCGGATCGTTTTCATGCATTTCAACAACCCAATCAGCAAAAACACGACGTTGTTGATGATCGGCCGACTTGAGTTCTTGTGTTAACTGGACTTTATAAGCCTTAAGACCCAAATCTTTATGCAAAATACAGTGTAATGCCGATTGTGAAATGCTTTATTTCCAAAGAACGACGAGGAATGCAAAAACCTGGGTTTTCTTCAACACTTTCGGCTACAACAGCAATGTTTTCGGCTGTTCTTGAGCGACGTGCACGGGTTTTAATCTTCACATCGTTCACTTGTCGCAACTTTTTTCGCCAATTTCTGTATTGCGATCCGACGATGCGGTGCTTCACGACGACCCAAAAATGTTCGAGTCTTACGAACCGTCTCTGGCAAATTTTCACCATTTTTATAGTGAATTTTAATAATTTCAATACGTTGCTTAAGCGTGTATCGTTCCATTTTTAATAATGACGTTGTTTCTACTTTCAAATATCAAAAAATTACAGCTTCAAAAGTGATATCTACCAAAATAGCGGGCTATTCAAAATAACACCTGTTATTGGAAAATCCTTTATAATATTTTTCCACCTAAAATATCAACACTTGGTTCCCATTTTTGTTTGGTCCTTAAACCACATCCGAAAAGTTTTATGAAAATGACAATTTGAAATTTGCAATACTTTCCGCAAAAAGAGCTCCAAAATTAATTATTTTGTTTAGGTTTCTAATTTTATTTATAAAACACTCGATTTTTAGAGGTATTTTCAAATCGCTCCAATATAATAATATAATATTTTTCCACCTAAAAGCGATATCGTTCAAATTTTGTGAGACAACAAATATTGATTTGCATAAAAATATATAAAAGAAAAATCTTGTTGTAGTACGAAAATTAAATAAAGTTACGGAAAGTGTTTTGTTTTAAACTTTCAAATTAATTTAAAAGTTTTGCTAAATATAATATAATAAATTTTATAAATCCAGTGGAGAAATCCGCAACTTTTATTGGTGAAGCACTGTAATGTACATAATATGTATGTACAGTGAACCAAAAATAGACTGGGAGACTTGTTAGTTCTGACTTCAATCCTCTATAACTTCAGAACGATTCAATCGATTTTCAAAAGCTAAAAAGGCAAAAGCCAATATAAAGTATTAAATTCATTATTTTATTATAAAAACAAAAAAATATTTAACATTTAAATCCAGGTGAAGCTATTGAAGGTGGTATCGGTAAATCATCTGACTTATTTTTTTCTTTCGCCGAGCCTATATGGCTGTCAGACCAGAATGAAATAAAGCGAATTCATTCTTTGTTTTCTACTTTGCCAATACTTTGCTTTGACAATTCCGCGTACAAAAAATTGTTTTTGTCTTGTTTTGTCTTTCCGCGTTTTGACGCACAATTTTCCCTACGGGGTGGGTCTATTACATCACTCGATGTTTGCTTATTCATCTGCACTCTTAAACGACGTAAATGGCAAAATTTGAGAAATGAAACTAACTTATAAAAATAACAATAGCGGAATTCACATTACACAGTTTACTTAAATGTGCTAAAAAATTAGGATGTCCCATTTTTTGTTTGACTTTGAAAAATTGTGCAATTGCGGTTATTACTTAATCAAAGTAGAGTTACCGTTAATACTAAAACAGCAACTATGCATATTGAATAGTTAATAGTTAAAAATTTAATAAATTCCACGGTAATGATTTCTTAAAAATCCGTGAATAATTTTTTTATTATATAAATTTGAATTTTTTGAATATTGGAGTCCCAGTGTCTTTTTTTGGTTCACTGTATATTATTGTAAGATTTCTACAAGTTGTGTGTAAGTATGTTAATAGTATTTTTTGTGGTTTTATAACATCCCATTAAGGGCAGTAGACAGAAGACATGAAATAAAAATAAAAAAAACTGTGCCTTTAATCGATTAAATAAGCATTAAAATTGTGAAAAGATTTTAATAAACTGTTAAATTTTAAAACATTTTAAATAAATGCAACCATGTTTGATTAATGTTCAAATTTTTTGGTGTAATAAAGGAGTGTTGACATGGCGCTCGTCTCGATAACATTTTAGAATAGCGTTGGCTCAATTTAATCGATGGCGCATCTAATTTCATTCTTCAGTTTAAATAATATTTATGGGTTATTGACATACACATTTCCTTTATGGGGTTATATATAGTTAGAATTTTCAAAAAATCGATTTTTTTTTTCTTAATGTACATATAAAGGGTTTTCCAATAACAGGTGTTATTTTGAATAGCCCGCTATTTTGGTAGATATCACTTTTGAAGCTGTAATTTTTTGATATTTGAAAGTAGAAACAACGCCATTAATAAAAATGGAACGATACACGCTTAAACAACGCATTGAAATGATCAAAATTCACTATAAAAATGGTGAAAATTTGGCAGAGACGGTTCGTAAGACTCGAACATTTTTGGGTCATCGTGAAGCACCGCATCGTCGGACCGCAATACAGAAATTGGTGAACAAATTCGAGCTGTTGGGACAAGTTAGTGATGTGAAGAATAGGACCCGTGCACGTCACTCAAGAACAGCTGAAAATATTGCTGTTGTAGCCGAAAGTGTTGAAGAAAACCCAGGATTGTCCATTCCTTGTCGTTCTTTGGAATTAGTCATTCCACAAACGTCATTTCACCGTCTTTTCCATAAAGATTTGGGTCTTTGGGTCTCATCTCTCGAGAGATGATTAACGATTTTTTATGGCCGGAATTAGATGGTATTAATCTGGACAACGTTTATTTTCAACAGGACGGCGCTACGTGCCACACAAGCAACGAACCATTGATCTTTTACGGGAAAAGTATCAAAATAACACCTCTTATTGGAAAAACCTTTATTCAAGACAACACACAGAAAATTTAAAATCGTTCGGTGAATATTTTTGAAGTTACACCCAAATTTTAAAAGGCGTTTCAGACTAAGACTCAATGCTTTTCAAACTTTAAACGCGTTTTTTTCAAAATGATGTTTTCAAAGTCGGTGACCAACATTACTCGAAAACGACTAAGCCGATTAGTCTCAAATTTTAATGCGAGCTTCTTAAATTTATTTTTAGTAATTAATCAAAGATTTTTCTCACTGATAAATATTTTTTTTTTTACACACATTTTAAGGCTGAAATTTTGGTCAAAAATCGATTTTTTTTTCGTGAAACCACCATTTTCTCAAAAAAAGTTATTTTACTTATTCCTTCGATTAGTTACTAGATTTAACATAACTTTAACGAAACGAAATAAAAAACCAAACAGTGGATTTAACTACAGTGGATTCAGTTCAGAGATATAGTGGCCACCGCAAAACGTCTTTTTTGAGAGGAGCTCCCGGAGACCAGCTGTAGCTCTTTTCCAAATAAATATTTTTACTAATACTAAGTCTTAAAAGACAGTTAAAAGAGAACGTAATATGTGTACAAATTTTTAGATCAATAAATTTAAAAGTTTTCTCAGAAAAATTGCTGGTGAATTTGCTTTTTTCGGCCTTCTAACTGTATATAACCTCTTAAAGAACAAAAAAAAAACGAAAAAAATTAAAGCAACAGCGTCAAAGCGCATTTTCTTAGTGGTCATTCACGCCATCGCAGCGCAAAGTAGCGACTCTTTCTTAACGTCTCCATAGAACTCTAACTATTTGTATGGTGAATTTTCACAATCTCTATGAATAAAACTCTCCAATTCTTTTACTAGTTGTTGTTGTAGCAGCGTTTGACTGTCAAATGCCAATTCATGCACCAACTCCATATCACTCCTCTAGCCTGAGTCTAGGGAAGTGTCTAGTCACTTTTCATTGGATCCAAAGAGCTTCCATACCAAATTCCTGTGGTAGAATCTGTCTAATAGAAGCATGACTGGCAAAATTCAAAATTAGATTCTCTTATAAAAAAATGTAAATGCTGCTAAATAGGTGTATCCTTTTCACAAAACGCGTTGTGCGTTTGTTAGTTTTCAGAGAAATTTAGAAATCGTACGTTGTTTTTAGAAAATGCGTTCCGTGAATGAAAAACGATTTGAAACAGTGTTCCTATGTACACCCCCTATAAGTCCGAATATGTTATGTGTACAGCAAACTATTTGAAGAAATCGAAGACGTTCATAAATAAATGGGTACAATGGTATTTCGAAGTTTCGATTCGAAGACGTTTACGCACATAAGACTTCAAATACCGCAGCACATTGAAAAAACCGCAGCTCGCATTACCACACATTGAAAACAGACTGACATGGGCTAAGGCAAATTCAGAACGAAATTGGCACGCGTATTCTAGTAATCACGGATGAATCTTCCTTTCGGGGGATCAACTCTTTTACCAATGAAACCATTTGGTGCTGTTCGACCTCATAAGTTTGTGAAAGCCGTGTTAATCTTCCAAATATAAAAAAAAAAAAAATAAAACAAATATAAAAAAATATTAGTATTTCAAAAAAATATGTACACTACAACGAAATTTTCAGCGCTCCATCGACTAAATGCACAGTTCTTAAAACATAGAACATATCAAAGAATATACATATCTACATATGTATGTATGTATGTAAAATATAATATTAAAATGTTGCATTAGCTAAGAGTGTTGTGTGTCCCCGGTTTTTGTTCATTATTATGTTGTGGCATGAGTAGGAGGCAAAAGATAAATTAATTATAGTATTGAAAGTTGATAGATAGGAGTAAAAATAGTTTATAGTTACCGCATGGGGTTGACACAAAAAATTGTTGTGTTCATAGCTTACTTTAACATTCTCATAGGCTGAGCCAACCTTCTCTTCGATCGAACGCATCGATTCGGAATTTTTCATTTGTGAAAATTTAGATGTAATGCCGCTGGTTATGCTACCAAATACCGACGCGGTCTTTTCCGTTGTCGACTTGAGCACCGATTCGGTGCGTTGGAAACTGTAAAGAAAAAGTTAATACAGGCATGAAAATCAATTTGCTATTATAAAAATATATTTTACGTTTCTATTGAGTTGTTAAAAGTCTAAACGATTAGATTAGTGATATTAGTGTTTGAAATACGCATTGGCAGCTATAATTTTAGAGTAAAAATAAAAAAAAACATATAGAAACACACACACACACATTTACTGCTACAACAAGGGCATAGTTTTATCTGTTACAATAAATATAAATAAATTAGACCACTAAAACACATATCGTATACTACTCCTTCGACAGGCGAGTTAATGCTACCGGAACGACGCGACAAGGAGCTTCGCAAGCCATGGTGAAAAGATTTTTAGGGGTGTGCTCCATAGCAGACAGACATATATTCGACTCTGAACGAATTTCACAGAATCAGCTGATAGGTTGACGTCACTTGGGAAGTGTTTACAGTGAAACTGAGCTTGTGTTGGTGGTGCACTTCGTTGTCATCTGAACAATAACTGATTGGATGAGTGTGATGATTGGCAATTGTGTTAGTGATATAAGGAAAATATTTATGGTGAAAAGATGACAAAAGTGAGCTACTTAGCAGGCCGTTATTGGACTCTGAGCGAATTTAAAAAAATCGCTGGTGGGCTGACGCCACTTGTGGTCACAAAGCAGTTTGTTTACACAAAAACGGAGATTGTGTTAGTGATATACGAAAAGAATTAACCAATGACACTTCGTTGCCGACTGATTGGACGAGTGTGTGAATACATGTGAAGTGATCGTGCAGAATTCGGCTGGCGATAAGGTTGTGTTAGTAATATACGAATAAAAATCAATCATAGACTGTGCCCATGTTGCTTAATTGCCATCTGAAAAACGACTGATTGGATGAGTGTGTGAATATTTGTGAAATTATCGTGCAGAATTCGCCTGCCGAATCTCCCAAGTGATGTGACAGCCGAAGTTCTTCTCACAATAGTTAAAGTTTTTCCACCATAGTTAAAGAACAAACCTTTGAAATCTATCATTCTTGTTTCAAGCTGTCACTACACAACAACACCAAATTGCATACATAGAAAAATACTGCCGCGCTACTAACACATTGAGTCCCAAGCGAATTAAACCCAAATCTTTACTAGAGGCCAGAATGGTTTTTTGTTAGAAAGCAATGTGAAGTAGTGTTCACTTAGCATGAAAAGTATTCCGAATATTATAAACAAATGAAGTGACTTAATTATGTGAACATAAATGTATATTGGTTTCTGATATATAATATTCCGATATATTGATTATGCACCCTTAACATTTTACGTAAGTTTAACTTAGACTCAGACAGAGCAAAATATTAAAACTACCGAACCATTTACAACAAACCATGAAGTCAGAAGAATCTGCCCAGAGTTTAAAATAGCCCTGGTTTTGGTTTATCTGGTTTTTACAATAATTTCAAATCTTTATTTTTCCGCCAGTATGGCGGGCCTCCTATACATTGAACCATGCCGGTGCCATCTCAAATCCCTTTCTGGATGTGCCTTTTGAAAGACACGAGCTAAAATATGTGTTAAAGGAAGTAGTCCCTGGCCTAAATCGTATAAGTGACGAATTTTATAAATATGCCCTTGAAAGCTTTTTGTATGAGATATGATAAATTTTCAACACAATATTTAAATAAAAAGCAAATTCCAACCTCATTCCGAAAAGCCGCAATTGTTTGTCTTTTCAAAAAAGGGAAGCCGTGTCTCAAAATTATAGGGAGAAGAAGCACGTCGAGCAGAAGGTCTCTCGGACACTAAAAGTCTTTTGGCAGTATCAGAGAACCTTTAGCAAGACATGAGGTCTAAGACCGGCGATAGCACACTGGTTATACATCACCCTGATTAGACCCATTATTGCATAAGCCTATGTTGTATGGTGGAAGGCTACAATGGTTAATTCCAGAGTAAAACCCCTAAACAGACTACAGAGAAGTGTATGCTTGGGTATCACAGGTGTCATGAGTACGACATCTGGTGATGCCCTTAATGCCATTCTGAACTTGCAACCTCTAGATCTTCAAATTCGAAGAGAAACGATGAAGGCGGCGTACAGGCTCAAGTTAAACGGAGTCTGGAGAAATGAAGAAAGCACTGGCCACTGTCAGATATACCACAAGTTGTCGGAGCGGTGCACACTGTTCTCGATGCCAGTGGACAATCAGGTGCCTTTCGTTAGCTTCAGTAGGAAGTTTGACGTTTTGTTTCCAGATAGAGATCAATGGTTAAGTCCAGATAACCTATTAACGGGATATCAGCACACTTTCTACACCGAAGGATGCAAAACCAGTGATGGTAGCGGATCTGGATGGTACTTAGACGAAGACACTAAGTACTCCTACGAAACAGGTTAGATGGCCACATTAATGAATCTAAGAGATTTGTGGAAAAGTGACCTCGAACTAATTTTTATTTATCTTTATCTCTCTATTCTTTCTACTGCAATTTATCCGGGTGTAGTACGATGGTCTCCTGACAGTGTTTCGGCTTGTCCAACCCCTCACAAATCTAATCTAATCTAATCCTGCTTGATAATTTGTACAAAATCTTTACTGGTCTTCTTTCAATGATTTTCGGAGAAGATATTCAACAATAGATAATCTTTCTAATCTGTCTTCAATTGTGCATCTTAACTTCAAGGCTATGAAGAACACTTTTGCATTTTTTGTTGACTTTTCATGTGCAGTAGATACTAACTCGCTAGGTATGCTTTTTTATAAGCTTGCATCTTATGGCCTTTTGAGCCGGATAATCGAAATTCTAAATCTTTTGTACACAGATACAACAAACTAGATTTGGCTGCATGAGGAACTCTATCCCTCACTTTTTGGGATATGGGCGATGCAAAGTGAGATTATAGCTTTCCAAGGGGGCCTTAAATTTAATTTGTCTAAGTCTAAATGTAGGGCGTTTAAAGAGTGCACCAGAATTCCTGCTTGATGAAAATATTGAGACTGTCAATGAATACTAAATATCCAGACGTATTGAGTAACTACTGACTGTCTTCCATCAAGCAACTGGATTTAAAGCAGACCTTTGCATATCCTTGCTAAAGAGACTGTGCGCCTTGCTGTACTTTGGGTTAAAAAATAGAAAGATTTATCGCAAACTTTGAATATGGAGTCTTTAAATGTATTTTCTTCTGCTTTCTTGAGGTCAAATATTTCGCAGTTTACAGAAAAACTAAATGTCAAAGAATTCTCGGTATTTTTAAACTCAGCAAAAAAATCTAAATCTCACTATTTGTATCCTGGTCTCTCCCAGAGCTCTAAATACAATTGGCTGAGTGTTTTAGGAGCCAGCAAATCTCTTAGTGCTCCTTGGCTCGACCAATTCTAATTTCAATTTCAATCCTGGTCTCTCACCTACAAACTTCAACTTTTTTAGTAACGAATTGTCTGCTTTTGCTATAAGTTTGATCTTTCGTGCAAGCGGAGGGCTTCTTAATCTAAATGCAAGACCTTTCAAAAAAAAGTTGTTGTTGTAGCAGCATAAACATTCCCCATACTTACATACGGTGAATGCTGCTGGAGTGACAGTCCTTGGCCGGATATAAATCCGGGTCGTTTCGGTAACGTAGAACCGACTGTCGTGGAAACGCTTCAAAAAAAAGTAATTTCTACCGCTTAACAGTTAGTTGGCTTGGCTTTTGGCATTTGTAGTTCTTATTAGACTTAAAGTGAGGTATAATGAAATGGAACCATTTGTGGAACAACAACAAGACACACGCCACAAATGAAAATAATTAAGGTGGTTTAAATAAGGAAAAGCTGGATTGCACACCGGCTTTGTCAGCCTTGAAAATAATTAAACAAAATAATGAGTTTTTACACCCTTGACATTGTTTTGAAACTAGAGAGAAGGTGCGTTTAGCAGAGGTAACAGAGTGAGTTAATACCACATTTGTAGATATATATGTAATTATTTTTTTTTTAGAAAGGCACTAGATCTTCGCCCAAATGGAGAAAGAAAAAGGGGACGCCCGAGGAGAAGGTGGCTAGAAGATGTGGAAGCTGATCTTAGGAAACTGCGCGTGCAATGTTGGAGGGAAGTGGCTGTAAATCGTGATCGATGGCAAGAAGCTGTGAAGAAAGCAATGGTTCACCAAGGACTGTGACACTAAGAAGAAGAAGAAGATGTAATTATTTTATTATTTAATGTCCGTTAGTAAGATTGAGAAAAGTACATGGATATGTGTAAGTTAGTGCAAATGGAAGCCAGAATAGAAGTAATAAAGTTTAGTTGTTTAGTTAGTAGTCAGAGTAGACACAATTTGCGGACAGATTTTTCGACCTATTTACTTACATTGGGGCATCATGTACGGCCTTTGTCAGATTACCAACGCTCTGTTCGACGCTTTGAAAACTTAAAAATTAATAAAAATAATACAATTAAATTAAATTAAGTAAAAAACAGAAAGCTAAATACATACGAAACTGCATAACAATATTCATAAAAATATATGAACAAAAAATGTAAACACAAATTAAAATATTTATATATTTTAAGGGTATTTCAAAAGTGACGCCTAGATGTCAGTAGTGAATAATTTCTAGACGGTACCTATTTTCAATACAAATAGTAAAACCTGAGAGCACCTAAATTTGTGCATGTTTTATTTTAAAACAGCATCTAGGCGCGCCTTTTGAAATACCCTTTATCTATATGTATTATAAAGTTAGCATGGGATAATTAGAGAATTTTCATACAATTGTGACATATGCACTATAACCAGAGCAAAAAAAACCAAAGACATGTATTTTGTTTTTGCTTGTGGCCCCTACAATATCAAAGCGTATGAACAAAGATCGACAGCTTAGAGTAATAGCCTAGACCGGCGGTGATGTTAATCGGGATTAACGACTTAAGACGGCATTATCTCAGAAATTAAGTGCAACTAATGCGGATTAGCATATTCATATTGGCATTGCAGTCCGGAATGGGCTGTTGCCTCCTCTACAATACGTCTCCATTCTACTCGGCAGCCCGCTTTCGCTCTATGTTGTGAGATTCTCATCTTTCGTATATCGTCTTCTACGTCTTGGAACCATCGTCGCCTCGACCTCTTGCTCCTTCAGGATTTGTTTCAAAAACTTCTTTGGTCGCTCTTTCGCTGCTCATTCTTAGGACGTGCCCATACCACGGTAATTTTTGCGACTTTAAAAAACACGTTACATTTCGTCCCGCGAATAAGACACTGAGCTCGTGGTTGTACCGTATACGGTATGTTCCGTCTTCTATTATTTTTATATTTTTCTGAGAATTTTTCTTTCAAATCGCATGTTTCACAGCAGTAGGTGAGAATCGATATTATTATAGTTTTGTACATCTGGAGCTTTTGTTCCATTGATATCAATGAAGACTTCATACGTTTGATATGGCTAAAGTATGATCTGTTAGTTGCCTGAATACGGTCTAGTATTGATAAGAACGGATCCTTATTTATGCTAAGTACTACGCCTAAGTATTTAAACTCTTGCATGAGCTCAATAATATAACTTCCGATTCTAATGCACCGGTCATTAGAGGATCGTGTCATGTATTTCGTCTTTTCTTAATTTATCTTGAGACCCGCTGGTCTTGTTGCTTGCACTAGCCGCATGAAAACATTCTGAACAGCCTCCCTATTTCACGCAAGAATCACAATGTCGTCAGCGCATGTGCATATTTGTGTCGATTTATAAAATGCGGATTGACAACTAAACTTAATGCTCATAATTTAAGCGGATTAGAGGAATTTTCGATGGCAACATTGCCGAATAATGACAGTCAATATCTATTGTGAATGAAAAATAATGTATCTACAAAAACAACAACAATAACCACTATGTGAGCGTTACAAAAAAAATCAAATACTGTCAAACATGATCATTGCTCAATGAGAATTCATTGCTTCAAAGATATTGGCTCAAAATATCAAATAACATAAATTGCCAACTTAATTAAATTGACAATTTCAATTTATAAATTTACAACCGAAACAAACTTACACTGAGCTTTCTTTGACATTCTTCAAGCCTTGATTCATATCGTCTGTAATCTCCTTCCACATGGTAATGCCCAATTTGCGCTTCAAATCTGAAGCATGTCGCGTTTTCGATGCCAACACCGTACGCAATGTATTTATTTCCTCTTCAACGCGTGCAAGCTCCTACAAACCAACAAAAAAAACAACAAAATTATATTTATTGATGTACATACATACATACAAAAGTAAATATTAGCTTTGTGACTTACTTGGCTCCATTCGGCGTGTTGCCTCTCCTGCTCCTCAACGCTAAGTGCAGCAAACTCGGCAGCTATATCTGCGGATGCAACAGATGCAACTGGAGATGCTGGCTCCGACAGCTTTGAAGTAGTATCTGCATTGTGAAGTGTTTAGAGGTTAGTTTCAAATTTAGTGTCATATTTTAACAACTTTTTTTTTTTTCAATTTTAATGTGGATCAATAATGAAGAAAACATACAAATATTTTGCCTAGCATAATAATGAAAAATGTAATGTAGTAAAACCAATGAAAATAATGTAGATTAAGCAAATTGGTTGAGTTTAAATGGTTCGGACAATCATGCAGCATTACTAAAAATCCCATTTTCACATTTATATATGTAAGTACCTCCTTGGAAGACAACCTCCTCGAATACTCTATCATAAGCTGAGGATCAATTTAATTTAGCAAAAAATATACACAGATAACTCAACTATTTATTGATGCATTTTGAATTTATAGGCTTATAAATATAAATATTTGTATACTCACAAACTTCAAATTTGAACGCAGCAAGGAGAGAAACGAAAGCAGCCAAAGAAAGAAATAAATGCGAAATATCGTTAATATGAAATTGCAATAGGTTTGTACATTTCTATGTATTAAAAAATTATTTTTTTTCTTTTTAGCAAATTTCTTTTATTTGCAGAATGGCTCACTGAGTGAAATTATCTTGAGTACAACAACAAATAACAAGACGGCTTTTGTAAGACAGAATTGGTTTAGTGACCACTAGCGGACCAATCAACTTCGTTTTCAAAAATGCCAACTTACAAAGGAGCACGCACACATATTCATATAGACTATACGCTCATGTATGTACGTATGTACAGAAAACATACGAAAAGTCACGAATAAATCAAAACAAAAACAAAAACACCGTAATTTGGTGAGTGAACTCACTGGTGGTAATAATGAACCCAGAAAAAATAAAACAAAAAAACCAAAAACCAAAAAAAAAAAAACAAAAAACAAAAAAATTAAAAAAAAAACCAAAACAAGTCGGAATTTTTTGTTAAATTATTATTATTATTAGTTGCGTTTGCGCCGGCGTTGCCTTCGCATAGTTGAATACACCTCAGTAAAGTTATTCAAAAGCTAAATTTTCTTAGTTTTCTTTATTTTTATTTGGCAATATACTCGTATATAAAAGAAAAGTAGAAATAGTAACAAACCAAGCATTAAACTACTGCGCACATAGTTTCTTCACGCTTTTGCCGATTCGGTTTGTTACTTTGAGGTGCCAGGAAGTTTTTTCTTTACTTTCAATTAAATAATTTCAGATGGTCTTTTTTCAAAAAACGGTTCAATTATTTACTGATATTTATTATTAGTATTAAGGAAAGACGAGTGAGAGATCATTTATTGACTGCAGAGCAAAGTACTACACCTTTTTCACACCTATTTCAGAAAAATCAGAAAAAGGCAAATGTATTTCAGAAAAACACGAATGAATTTCAGAAAAACACAATGGAATTTCAGAACAACACAATGGAATTTCAGAACAACACAAATGAATTTCAGAAAAAACAAATGAATTTCAGAAATACACAAATTAATTTCAAAAGACACAATGTATTTCAGAAACTCACAAATGAAATTCAGAAAAACACAAATGACTTTCAAAAGCTCTTAAATGAAATTCAGAGAAGCGCGAATGAAATTCGGAAAGACACAAATGAATTTAAGAAAAACACAAAAGAATTTCAGAAAAAAACACGAATGTATTTCAAAAACTCACAAATTAATTTCAGAAAAACACAAATGTAATTCAGATATTCCAAAAATATTTCAGAAAGGCGCAAATGAATTTCAAAAACTAAAAAATGGATTTCAAAAAAACTCACAAATGTATTCCAAAAATTCACAAATGAATTTCAGAAAAGCGCAATTAAATTTCAGAAACTCACAAATAAATTTCAGAAAAACACAAATGTATGTCAGATATTCCAAAAATATTTCAGAAAAGTGCAATTGATTTGGATAGAAATTTGGATAGCAACACAAAGCTTTAGACAGACTAGAAATTCACAGAATACAACAAACAATGGCATATTTAGAAAAGTGTTACGCGCACTATAAAACACTATAAAACAGATTGATAAATATAAACAACAATAGGGGGGTACAACCAAAAGAGGTTCAGGAAACTCATAGCCCTCCCTAGGGATAAACTGAGAAAGCTCACGGACATTCTCTCAGGCCATTATCATCTGCATAGGATTGGGATATGGTCCCCTGACTCTTGTTGTTTCTGTGACCAATCCCCAAAAACTCCAACTCACCTGCTCCTTGTACGCAACGCAATAGCGAGAAGAAGGTTGATACATCTCGGCCATTTACAACCAGAAGAAAGGAATATACGCTCAACCCCAACCCAGCTCTATCTTAAGTTCAATAAGGGAACTCGGTTTGAATGAGGTACTATGATGAGTAGATGACACAAAAGACATTGAGGTCGAATGCAAAACTTCAAATCAAATCTAATCTAAACTAATTAGCATAAAGATAATTATAACTCTGTTAATTTCATTGTCGTAGGAAATTGTAAAAGCATTGAGAACTGCTTCTTCACCTAGTAATTCAAGGGTTCGAACATTTCTATGAGTTTTGAGTGTTAAATTCCTTCTCGCGCTCTGAAAGATGCTGCTTTTAAATATCAGTTCGGGGAAAAGGAAATACATTATTTTTGGGCAAATGGTTTAAAACTGTGTTATGGTCGATCTTTAGCTCGTGGGCGATGTTACTACTACTAACTTGCCGGTCAACTTCGATTGAACAGAAGCGGCGAAACCAAAATTGCACGTAATTAACTGTTACACCATAAACACCATTCAGCAGCCACAATTTCAGCGGCCTGGCTTGCATTTCCCCTTAATCAAAGAAAAACTATAAAATGTAACGAATTTTCTCTTTCTTGACTTCCATTGCTAACACCCTGTAACGCAGAACTGAATGGAACATACAAAAAGAGCAAAATAATTTTTTTAGTGTGAAATGTCATCTTGACAACGAGCATAATTTTTAAATTCTTTAATCGCTACTTTACAAGACATCGATCACTACAGCGCTCTACCGAGCAAATAATGGATTTCTTTTTTCCCAAAACTAATATTTTCAGCGATTTAAAGTTGACATGAAAATCAAAAGATGCATACCTTTGGTGTTGTTTGTTTTAGTCATTGTTGTTGTTGTTGTTGTGGTAGCTGATGGAGTGCCAATATTTAAGAACTTCTTGTAATTCTCACTACTCGATATCTTGGCCAAATAAGGCTTGGAGAAATCAATAAACGTCACTTTAACCTCACGCATTGAACGTTTTGTAAAGAAACGCAATCGAAAACGTTTCGCTATCGAAGATGAAGGCAATTGCTTGGCTAATTTTGTTGCTATAAATTCTGTTTCCACAGCCTGAAGCTCAAGCGTGTTCGTATAATCCGAATCTACATCGTAGAAAATTTGATCTAATGTTAAATTTCTTAAATACTGTTCAGTCTCGTTGGTCCAATCGTTGGCCAAATCGGCATAATGATCATCCAATTCGGTAGGCTCATCTAGCGATGGAGTTATATTATCCAATTTGGGCAAATATGGATCTTCAATGAATTCCAGACTCACTGGCTCAGAGTCAGTCATTTTGACGACAACGACAAGAACGCCACTGGCAAGCACATGCGGTCAGCAAAGCGTAAAGTGAAATCGTTGTTCTTATTATTAATATGGTAAATAGTTTAGTAGATTTGTAGGTACATATGTATGTGTCTACGATCGCTCTTTATCATTCATGATCTACTAAGCGCACATAGTGTCAGAACACTAATACTTTCTCTTTTTTCTCAGTTATCGCAGTTGTTGTATCACATGTCATTTTAAGCAAGAATACTTTTTTTTGTTTTATTTGGGGCAGTTTGTATACTATGTGGCAATATTTTAACATCTGTAGCGATTGTTTTTCGAAATTATAGTCACTGTAAGCGAATTCCGAAGTTAAGCACAAAATCGAATATGAACTGTTTTACTTTCATTTTTGCCATTTTGAAATAATTATAGGTAATATATTGCATTTATCTTGCGTCAAACCAAAGTGATCGCCATCCGCACGCCCCATACACAACAATACGTGCACAATACCAACTTCATTAGTTCGTTATTCGTCCGACGGCAGCTAAAATCTGACTGAGTAACCGCAAATCGTAATAAAAGCCAGTATTAAAAGATAGAAAATAACGAAAATACGAGTAGAAAAGCGTGTGCAAATGCTCCAACAAAGCGAAATAACAATTTATGTCAGCAAATCCAACCGCTCATTTCAGTCGGCCCGCATTTACTAACGCTACTCAGTCCCACTGCCACTCTGGCACTTAGCGCTGGGGAGTACGACGTGAGATTTATATGTATGTTTGTATGTATGTTAACCATAACAGCAACTTCACCAAATAGCCGTTTACACAGAACAAGCCACTAACCAATCAGTTGGTTAACACATCAGCAACCAACAATAACAACAACAACAACGTAAACAGAAAACCTATGACTCAGCCATACAACTTAACAACGCCTACAGCAACAGGCAGCCTCTACTAGGACCAGGCATACACACAAAACGATATGTATGCTGGCATAAACAAAACTTCACCAAGCCAACCAAGACAACAAACCAACTAGCAAGACAACTAGCAAAACTAACAAAATACGTTAAACCAGAAGAGCGATTATTTAAATCGAAAATATATTGCAGTGTGACAATGCGAAAAATGGGTAAATTATTAATTAGAAATGCAATTTATTTTAATAAAATATGTTTGTTGGACATGCCAAAGGGTGGTGCATCCAGCGTTTGCAATTTCAACTATCGATTGTTTTAACTTTGAGGGCTAAAATATCATCCGTTATGTACCAGACATTCGGTTTGTGTTATATAAGGTCAAATTCAAGATAAACAAGACTGAGCCAAAATAATGATAACTTCGAGTTTATTTATTCAAAATAGTCCTCTGGTTTCGATACACTGTTTTGTTCGATCTAAAAGCTTCTCGAAAGAGTGTTTCAGGTGATTGATCGGAATGTCAGTGTAAGCCTTTTGGATGGCCTCTACGGACGCAAAACGTTTTCCTTTGATGGCCAAATGCAAATTTCCGCGTTGGTAGAAGTCACAGGCAGCCATTTTAGGTAAATATGGTGAGTGGTTGTTGGTTAAAACGCGATTTCTAACCAAAAAATCTGTCACAAGAGTGGATCGATGAGATGGTGGATTACCATGCAAGAAGCGCCAGCTTCCTCCTTCGTGGTATTCAGGGTGAATTCGAAGAAATCAAACGCCAAGATAGAAAATTTCATTGACGGTTTGGCCCATTGGCACGAACCACTTGTGGAAAATTCCCTTACAATCGTAAAACCAAATGAGTATCGACTTGATTTTTGACTTCTCTAAACGCAATTTTTTTGGGGTTGCTCGTCTGGGGCCTTCCATTCGGCTTTTTGACGCTTAGTTTCAGGTTCATGTTAGAAGCACCACGTTTTATCTTAAGTTACAATGTTTTAAAGGAAGTTCTCGCCTTTCTCGCCTCTTTAATGAAGTATTTCGAATGTTGAATTCTGAGCAATTTTTGGTCCTCAGTTAACTTGTGTGGAATGAAACGTGCACAGACCTTTTGTAAGCCCAAATGATCAGTTAAAATGCGATAAGTCGATGTTTTGGAGATATTCAACTCCGATTCCATGAATTTCAACGATGATTTCGGTTTATTTTTGATAAATTTACGAACAATTTCGATGGAGTTTTCGGTGATTACCGTTTTTGGGCGGCCCGGCCCGTATATTTTGTCATTTACGTCTTCATAACCAACTCTGAAACGTGTAAACCACTCATGAACTCTGGCACGAGATAAACAATCATCGCCATTTACTTTTTTCATCAATTCAAATGGTTCGGTAACCGTTTTATCGATTTTAAAACGGAATTTGATATTAGCTCTTTGTTCGAAACTCATTTTTGTACCGATGACACAAACATACTGACACTTTAGATGCAATAACTTCGCTTCCACTGAATCGAATGTCACCAAGCTTTCACTGGAAGTCAGCTATGGATGTAACTTCCAACGCACTATCTCATTAAAAAGATGGCGCCCTCAAAAACATTTTTATGACGCCAGTCTTGTTTATTTTGGACTTCACCTCGTAGTTCTGAGTTACTTTTCTAGTTTATTTCAGAGATTTAGTTATTATATTTTGATGAACGGACAAGTTACTATTTTTATTTAAGATTGCTTTTTTTTTTTGTGAGCAGCATTCGCAGTGTCATTATCTCGTGCCTACGAAACAGGCGTATATATTTTATAATAAAAAGAAATTTTAGTAAAAAAAAAGGTATTGTATAAGTACTTATATATGTATCATTGACCTGTAACATTCCTAAATGTCCTGAAAAAGTTTGAAAAAACAATAAAAAAATGTCGAAAGTTCGCTAAAAGTATTCAAAAGTACCAACACAATCCAAACCATTAGGGCTATAAAACGCATGGCTTGTCGCTTAAACATGATTAAGAAATACTAAAAACAGCGGTTGAAGACTTTTTAAACGAAAAATCAGATCTTCAGATGAAGCCCATTTTCACCTCGGCAGTTATGTTGACAAACAGAAGTGTCACATTAGCGGGCCGGAAACTCCACAACTGATTATTTGGTGTGGATTTTGGTCGAACGGTATCACTAGATAATCTTTTCCTCGGGATGTGAGATGCAATTCGCTGCGCGAGGCACGCGAGTTACATACTCTCTTACTTCTAAGAGTAAGATCATTATTTAAGAGAACTTCCGTTGTTAAGTTTAAATATTACTCTAGCTGTAAGTAAGTTTGTAAGTTTGTAACATAAAAATTGAAATATTAGCTCTTAAGTTTTAGTTTTAGTAGACACTTCTGTTTAAACAGTTGGTTTTAGTGACTAATAAAGACAATTAAAACTTAAAAAGGAATATTTAAAACGTATTCCGTTAGTCGCGTGGGGCACATTTTAAGTGCAGACCTCTACAGAAGGGGGTAACATAGTCACGTGTCAAATCTCAAATGGTGCGCAGGCCAGAGCATCTCCGAAAGCGGCAACAAACATTGCAAGAGTTGCATTTGACTGATGTCAAGTTCCGAGGAACTCTGGTCTGTAGCTCGGGTATGCTCCGAGAAACCGTAGAGGTTCTATTTGTGGTGCTAAATGGTTGTACCAGTGTATTGCGCGAGGTAGAAGCCGTGGGAGCTAAGGGGGCGAGATGGCGGAAGCAACATATGGCCACAAACCGTTTAGACCACTCCCCATGTGTCTTAAGGTCTAAACAGGTCTTAAGGTGGCACCACCCGTTGCACTCATTACATCTAACCGATGTGGGGTTGGGTTGGAGCCATTTTTGGCAAACGCAGCATAAATAGATCTCGTGTCTAGGGTTAGGCTCAATACCAGCCCTAAGGAGAGGTACTGCATGGAACTGCTCCAGTAAGGTGTGTCTCAGGGTGATGTCCTTTCACCCTTGCTTTTCAATTTCTATATCTCGAAGCTGATCCAAAAACCAGAGGCATTTTCACTGGTCTCCTATGCTAACGATTATTCGATAATAACGTCCGGACGAAGGAGGTCAAACTGCAGTTAAAGATGAAAGTCGATAACACCCCAATATCGACTGTCAACTACACAAAAATTTTCGGTGTCTCCTGCTCCGCGTATACAACCGCAATTGTCACTAAAAAAAAGTTGCTGGCGCCATTAAAGCAATTGGCCGGTCGGTACTAAATTACGCTGCGCCTTATTGGTCGCCTGCTGATTGGTAGTGGACAAATCTCCAGAACTGTCAAAATGCTGCTATCAGGACAGTCACGGGATGCCTCTTGATGTCTCCCCTGCAACACCTTCATAATGAGGTTTCCACGCTTCCAGTCAATTAACAAAGCAAAACAATTTTTGTATGGGCGTTAGCGTAGGAATCATTTCTCACATTTCCTAGAGCCTGAACCACCTGCCAGGCGAGTAAAAAAATTACTATTTGCTATATTTTTAAATATATTTTTATGTAATAAACGAAAGAATTATGTCCAGTATTAAGTACAGTAACAACTGTGCTAACTTAAATCTAGAATATGGTTAACTTTACATAAAACTACGGACATCTTGGTAGCCATCTATGTCAAAAATTTTCAAATTTTCTCTATTGCAGTAGAAACGCTTGATGTTTTTGAAACTGAATGCATTTATACTCACACGTTCTTGTTTTAAATTGCCCGACTTAAGGAACAGTGCAGAATTGGAAACAAGCAACGTTTGGAATTTACGCAAAATTAAATTGATAATCTAGAAGATTAGGGCAATGGTTAGGTTTAGCAAGCGAATTTCAAGAAGGTGAATTCGCAGAAAATGTTGGTACCGAAATTAAATCGGGAACCATTCGCCTCACTTCTTATCATAAGAATACGTCAAAATCACCTCCAGTGGTCAAAAGACAATAAAAATAAATCAACTAACTTGGTTGACTAAAAGTATATTACTTGAGGCGAAATTCAGCGAAACGTGTTTTCGAAGTAAGGCTAATCAGATTGAAACAGAATAGTCTTTGAGTATATTTCTTACAATAGCCTTAGATAGCTGACTCTAATAGGTATAACGATAAACATTGGTAAATGACAACAGATACTTGAGGAAAACTGAATACACGTACCTTCAACTAAAGAGCTGTGTTCGCAAGTAAACCAAATAAAAGATGAGGAATGAAATTCACCAGACAAAACAGGGTGAGGGAAAGCATCTCTTGGTCATCGAAAATCTGAGTTATTCGGGTACATAGAACCGACTACCATGGGAATGTATATTTTTGGCTTTTGATCATTTTTGCGTGAAGATCACTTATTATAGAGATTTTATATATTATTTTTAAAGCATTAAGCTCCTCATAAAAAATATCTGCCGTTCGGAGTCGGCTTGAAACTGTGGTCCCTTCATTTGTGGAACAACAACAAGACGCACGCCTCAAATAGGAGAAATAGCTCGGCCAGACACCCAGAAAGGGTGTACGTGTCAGTTATATAAACGGCTGACTGTTTGATGGTATTATATATATATTATATATAAGGTCTCAAAATTTGATACCCAATTTTTTCACAAGTTAGATTCCAGCAGATTCTGATCTCATTGATTATGTTTGAGCTGTCATATGCTAACTACGAGATAGGAATCACGGAACATCGTAACGATGTCATAAAACATTATCTTCACCTTCGACGAATATTGTACCAGTTTCTCAAGCCTTGCCAGCGCGGTGTAGTTACCGATCTTCACGGCCTAACTCATCGAATGGGTTAGGAAGGGGATGTGAATAGGTGGTTAGTATCGTGCGGGAAACTGCCACAACAACAACAAACATGGACGAATATACATCCAGGTAATGTAGAATCAGTCCTAACAGTTTGAAAATAAGCAAACTATTAAAATATATTTCCAAATACTAAATAAATCAAATCAACAAGAGAAAAACATAAGCTGCAATTAGTGGTGCCATACAATAGTCATAACCGTAACCATAGCAATCAGCTGTTCCGAAGCATATGAGCATCACTGTAATCGATTATAGGTGCCGCACTACAACGCCATAACCATAACTTTCGCCTTATGTATCTATTGAATTTTGATTTTTCCCCGTTGTTGTTTTTGTTGTTGTAACAGCATAAACATTCCCCATACTTACATACGGGGAATGCTGCTAGAGTGACAGTCCTTGATCGGATATAAATCCGGGTCGTTTCGGTAACGTAGAACCGACTGTCGTGGAAACGGTTGTTGTTGTAACAGCATAAACATTCCCCATACTTACATACGGGGAATGCTGCTGGAGTGAGAGTTTTCCCCGTAACAGAGAGCAGTTCTGAAATACTTGACTTTTGTTTTGATATTTGCGTTGAAAATTTGAATATTAAAAATGGACGACGAAAAATTAATTGACTTAGTGGAAAATTATTCGGGTTTGTGTGACAAAATGCAAATGTTGTCATTAATTCTACTTCAATATCAGCTGTTCATGATTATGGCAGCGGAGAGCTTATTATCCAATATTCAAGATGAGCAAATGCTGATGGTGACGTGGTATCCCCTGTATAAATTAAAGAGTGAAGGCGGGATTGCCTTTCCACAAACGAGGGGGAAATCCCTAAGCTATACCAGCCTGGAGGCAGTCCGGCAGCCCCGGATCCAGGATCGGATGCAGAAAGCCAATCCCTTACTCATCGATTACAGAAACCAATTGAGGCCCTATGTTTCATCTAGGAACTATGGGAAAATATATAAATATATTTATATATATATGTATGTGGTTAAATGGTTATGGCATGACTAATCGACACATCTATACTAATATTATAAAGAGGAAAACTTTGTTTGTTTGTTTGTAATGAATAGGCTCAAAAACTACTGGACCGATTTTAAAAATTCTTTCACCATTCAAAAGCTACATCATCCACGAGTAACATGGATTATATTTTATTTTGGAAATAGGGCTCGAGATATAGGTCAAAACGTGGACCCGGGTAACCTTCGGATGCGTATGTACAATATGGGTATCAAATGGAAGCTGTTGGTGCATGCTTTAGTCCAGAGTATTTTTCATGCCGCTCCGTGACTAGGGTCTCGAGATATAGGTCAAAACGTGGACCCGGGTAACCTTTGGTTGTGTGTGTACAATATGGGTATCAAATGAAAGCTGTTGGTGAATGCTTTAGTACAGAGTATTTTTCATGCCGCTCCGTGACTGGGGTCTCGAGATATAGGTCAAAATGAACCGAAGTAAACCAAACTTACACACATTGTTAAGTAGGTATTGAAGATGATTTTCGTATAGTTTGAATACCTATTGGTAGATAGGGTCTCGAAATATATGCCAAAACGTGGATCCGCCGTGTCTTTGCACCGAATTAAACCAAACTTACACACATTGTTAAGTAAGTATTGAAAATGGGTTTCGTAAAGTTTGGTTGTAATTCGGAGCACTGGCAACGGGTACAGCGTTCTTTTGAACCAGCCATAATGTCGTTTACTTTTTTAACGCTTGGGGCGGAACTGTACTGTCAAATTGACAGTGTGAGTTACAATGTGTCAATATTTCTTTCTGATTTGGATGCCATGATTCAATTTGAGAATTTAATGTGAAATCCGAATGAAATTATGTGTTCGTGGAAAAATTTTTTTTCGTTTTTTTTTTTTGAAAAATATAAATGGATAATGGTTAAAAAAGCTCCAATGCTGAAACATATAAATTGAAACGAAAAATTCATGGATGATCAGGAAAAAAGACGATTGTTTATTCATATGCGTTGATTTGAAATTTAAAAACAATCTTCTTTTTTCCTGATTTTCAATTTATATTTTATATTTACTCAAAAACAAATAGAAAAACAAAAAATATTGTTTATGCCAAAACGCTTGAATAAAGAATAAAGAAATAAATAATATGAAAATCATATATTTTCTGTTCTAAACCATATCTATTCTATTTTAGTGTGCCCAGCGAAGGGGGCCGGGTTTGCTAGTGCTGTAATAAACGCGGCTATGGTTATGGTTACGGCTATGACCTTATGGCTGCAGCACCACTAATTGCAGCTATAGCCTGACTACTTAAACGGCAGTTGGACCTATTTCTCACGTAATCTTAGTCTTCCCTTAATTATCAGGAAAGGAACAAAACTAATTTCATATAATCCCTTTTTTGTCACGACTCTTTAGGCATTCCACAGCACTAAAAGAAGCGGCTTATGTGCATTTCTGCCTTTTCTAAACTGAATACAGAGGTGTGCGAATGGACGTGGAAGTGTAAATGTAAATTATCGTAAGGCACAGCAATATAGAGAGTATAAAACAGAAAATAGATATAAACAACTATAAATAAATAATTGAAAACAAAACCCAACACATAAACAGTGTGAACGGGCTGTGGAGACCTGCGCAGGCAATATACGCCTACCGGTCGCCAAGCTGATTTACGCCTTTCTTTGTTTGTATGTTTGCTATTTGGGCTTTCCTACTTTAAGGCTGTTCAATATGACAAAGATATGCCACGTAGTTCAAATAATTTTATCATAATGTTTTGAGTTCTGTTTTACAATATATATAAGAGTAAATTACGTATAGGAAATTTGTTTTTATAATTTTTAATACAACATTGTAATACATAACATAACAAAGTAGTAAAAACAATGGCTAAAAATCGAATACAGTGGGCCGGTCGAAGTGGACGTGACTCATTTGCGCAAACCCATTCAAAGGCACCAACAGTAAACATGCTTTTTCGTATGGTAAATCACATGAAAGCCATAACTCACTCAATGTCTTTTATCAATTACAAAATCCCATACTAGCACTACACTTTGCTTTTTCTAATGTTAAGTCGTCCACTATTCATATTGGCTATGGATATTTCGCAACGGAAAATTCACTTACGATCTTCCATTTTTCGTTACTTCTATTGCTGATTACTTGTTATGCTAAACCTGCTTCACTTTTCTGGGCACTTGAAACTCAATATCGAAGAAACAATGTGTTCAATGGAAATAATGTGCAGCCAATTAATAAGATTTATTATTATATTCCGTTGTTCTTTGCAGATAAGTAATTGCACTCTTTCACGAAAATCTCTTACTTTTCAGAAAATAACGAGTACTCGTTGTTTTGGTAATCGCTTCAATTATTCCTGTCAACGAGTGAGCCAAGCAGCTGGCACAGTGTGAATCAAACATAATAACTATATTATATTTTGTCACAGGGTGCTAAAAATATAGTCAAACCAGCATAAAGATGCTAAAATTTGTTGTTTCAACAGCTTTTTTTGTTTTTGATATGCCAGAATTTCAATGCAAACATTCGCCAAAATATGGGAAATACTAAGAGGAAGAAACGTCCGGTTTTTTAGACTGCTTGCGTATTTTACTAACGAACTTCCAAGGATAATAGATTTACAAGGTTTGGCCAATAACTATGGTGAAAAAGAAAATTGTGAGGGAAATTTCGGCTGTCGCGTCACGGGTGATTCGGTAATCGAATTCTGCACGATCATTTCATATGTATTCCCCCACTCGTAGAATCAGGCGTTTTTCAGATGGCAATTAAGCAACGTGGGCATAGATTGTGTTGATTTTTTTTTTCGTATATTACTAACACAATCTTATCGACAGCCGAATTCTGCACGATCATTTCACATGTATTCACACACTCGTACAATCAGTCGTTGTTCAGACGGTAATGAAGCGTATACCACTAACACAATCTTAGTTTTTTCGTAAACAAACCTCTTCGGGATCCCAGTTACGTCAGCCTAAAGCGAATCATTCAAATTCGCTGAGAGCCGGATAATGTTCTGTTATTGGCCAAATCTTTTCAACTCTTTTCACTATGACGAACTTCATTTCTATGAGTAGTCTAAGAGTAGGAATATGACGAAAATTTGCGTTGTTTTTATATCACTTTTTATCTCTTTTGGGAATACATAACTTCCGGGACTAGCCCAAGTATCCTCTGCGTAGCTTCCAAACACCCGTTCGAGAGCGAGCCAATGTGAGAAGGCGAAGCATCCCAGGATAGCTGGTTATGCGCTGCAAACAAGCTAAGGATAACGATTTGAGGGCATGCGCCTGGAATGTCCGATCACTTAATGTGGAAGGTGCCTCTGTCCGGCTGGTTGACGTCCTCGTGAGAGTAAATGACATCACTGCCATTCAAGAGATGCGATGGACTGGGAAAGGCAGGAAAAACTTAGGACCTTACACCGTCTACTACAGCTGCCATGTAAAGGAACGCAAATTCGGTATTGGATTTTGTTGTGGGGAGAGACTTCGTCGCCAAGTACTGTCGTTCACTCCAGTGAACGAGCGTCTCGCAATAATCCACATCAAAGGGCGATTTTTTAACATCTCTATCATTTGCACCCTATGAGCGTTGCCCCCGCCATGACATAAAAATCATGCTTGGCGACTTCAAAGCCAGGGTGGGCAAGGAGGGAATTTTTGGTCCAACAGACGGAAGTTTCAGAATCCACAACGAAACATCCAGTAATGGATAGAGGCTGTTCGAGATCACCAGGGCCCGAAACATGGTCGTCTGCAGCACCAACTTCCACCATAAGAAGATACATCAATATACCAGGCTGTCTCCTGATCGAAATCCTTCCATCACAACCGACAATCCGGCGTGCACGAGCAATGAAGTAACATTTCTCGCTCTCTACGTACCGCCGCCGAAGATGAAATTGGACTCCGGCGAGACCGAAAAAAATAATTGTACGACGAGGAATGTCATGCTACCGCAGAAAGAAAAGATGCTGCCTATAGAGCCACGCTGCGATTGGGCGCGATGCGAGCCACGTGGGATCGCTACCTAGAGCTAAGAAAGGAAGAGAGAGGTATTATCTGAAAGAAGAAACGAGAGGCCAAAATACGTGAGTGCGAGGAGCTTGAGATGCTGGCCAATAGAAACAACGCCCGAAAATTCTACCAGAAAGTTCGGCGGCTTACAGAAGGTTTTAAGACCGGGGCGTTTTCCTGCGAGAACAAAGACGGCGAGATCTGGTGACTGACATACAAAGCATACTTAAATTATGGAGGGAACAATTCTCGAACCTATTAAACAGTGATAGCTGCGCATGTCACAGAGAATGTGAAGATCCCGATACCCCACTCGTTGACGACGGAATTGAGTGAGAATAGCGATAACGCGGCTAAAGAACAACAAAGCCGCAGGGGCCGATGGACGTCAGGAGGCATTTCCTCAATTACGCGGACGAGATCCAAGACAAAACAGACAGACAGCTACTGGATCGGAGAGTGTACAGACAGACCATAAACGACATTCATCGGAAGACCATTACCACTTTCTTAAGCCCCCGACCCCCGAATGCCATTATCGGAGTCCAACCCCCACCAATCGCAGAGGAAGAGCTCCAGCTCCCCCGAGAGTCCCGCGTAATCTTGGTAAAATTACGTTCTGGATACTGTAGCAGGTTAAATGCCCCATGTCCCCATGCCCCATCAAACCCACTCATCTAACACCCCTCTCCCTCTGGACCCAACCAGTCGAAATAGCAAGTTTCCTGGGCCTGCCGTTAGATGAGCAAGACGAAGACGACCGGTGATTACACTACACTGGCAGGGCAAAGTTACTGCCAACACAACAACGGACTGCCGGCTGAGCCATTCAAACATGGCGGCGAGGAGCTGGTAAGGTACATCCATCACCTTCTATGCAAAATATTGTCGGATGAAAGCATACCTGCTGATTGGAATTTAAGTATGCTCTGCACAATCCACAAGAAAGGAGATACTGAAATCTGTTCCAATTAATGCGGATTTAGTCTCCTAAGCGTATTGTGTGAAAGGATGAAGCCCACCGTCAACCAACTGATTGGACCTCATCAATGTGGCTTCAGACCTGGAAAGTCTACCATTGACCAAATATTCACAATACGCCAAATCTTGGAAAAGATCCATGAAATGAGAATCGACGTCGATCTTTTTGTCGACTTCAAAGTTGTATTCGACAATACGAAAAAGCCTATATGCCGCGTTGTCTGAATTTGGTATCCCCGCAAAACTAATACGGCTATACAAGATGACATTGCTCAATACCAGCAGCACGGTCAGAATTGGAAAGGACCTCTCCGAGCCTTTTGATACCAAACGAGGGTTCAGACAAGGTGACTCGCTGACGTGTGACTTCTTTAACCTGTTGCTGAAAAAGATCGTGCGAGACGCAGAACTTAATCGTTGAGGCGAAATTTTTTATGATGATGATATTGACATCATCGGCCTTAACAACCGCGCTGTTAGTTCTGCCTTCTCCAAACTGGATAAAGAGGCAAAGCGAATGGGTCTGATGGTGAACGAGGACAAAACGAAGTACCTCCTGTCATCAAACAAACAGTCGGCGCACTCGCGTATCGGCACCCACGTCACTGTTGACAGTTACGATTTCGAGGTTGTAAAAGACTTCGTATACTTAGGAACCAGCATTAACACCGATAACAATGTCAGCCTCGAAATCCAACGTAGAATCTCTCTTGCCAACAAGTGCTACTTTGGACTAAGTAGGCAACTGAGTAGTAAAGTCCTCTCTCAACGAACAAAACTAACACTCTACAAGACTCTCATCATGCCCGTCCTAACGTATGGCGCTGAAGCGTTCACCATGACAACATCCGAGGAAGCGAAGCTTGGAGTGTTTGAGAGAAAGATTCTGCGGAAGATTTGCACGTTGGCAACGGCGAATATCGCAGGCGATGAAATAATGAGCTGTATGAGCTTTACGACGACATAGACATAGCGCAGCGAATAAAGATCCAGCGGCTACGTTGGCTGTGTCATGTCGTCCGAATGGATACAAACGCTCCGGCTTTGAAAGTATTCGATGCGGTACCAGCTGGTGGTAGTAGAGGAAGATGGATGCCTCCTCTGCGTTGGAAAGATCAGGTGGAGAAGGACTTGGCTTCACTTGGTGTTTCTAACTGGCGCCGGTTAGCACAAGAAAGAAACGACTGGTGCGCTTTGTTAAACTCAGCCAAAAGAGCGTAAGCGGTTATTGTGACAATTACGAAAAATAAGAATTTCAATATATTAAAAGCGGTATGAATTGAAGCCCATCCCATCCCATATAACTGGCCAGAAAAATGCAACACACATCCCGAATACAAAAATTTACATAGACATAACCTCAACGACTTTAAATAATTTTATTATACAATCCACTCTTTTGTATTATGAATTTATTATATATATATATATTTTTAATGTTTTGTTGGCTTATATAAAAAAATCTTCAGAATTTTTAATTCCTCTTAAAACGTAAAATTAACTTTTAAAACTATTTTATTATATTTTTATTTTTATTTCATCTTGATGCTGTTAAGTCCTTTTGCTTCCTTTTTTTTAATAGTTAATACATATTTATTGTAAATTCAGTGAGTCTAATCGATTAGAGCGAAATATTATTAAATCATTTTAAAATATATGAATCTACATTTGTATGTATGTAAATATTCTCGTATTGGTTTTAACTTTTCATAAATTAAGGTAGTTAATATTATAATATGGATCGAAAATATGTATGGACATATTTATGTATTTCAGTAAAAAAAAAAATAATAATAAAAAAATATTTTTACAGTAAAAAATATTAAGATCCCTTACAGCATACCTTGAAATGGGTGCTGTTATCATTTTATTTTTATTTATTTATTTATAACGAGGAAAAACAATAAATTATTTTTACACAAAATAAGGAGCACTGGCTGCCAGGGCCTCGTGTTATAATTTTATTTAAGTTTAAATTTGAGTTATTCTCAGTATAAAATTATGAATCGTCATCAATGAAAACAAGAAAAATAAAAAATACTTAAAATGTATGGCAGTACTAAAAAATTAGAAAAATTAGTTTGCTATTTTTTTCTATAAATAATACAAATAATAATCATAATAACAGATAAACAGCAGTAATATTAATAATAAAAAAATAAAAATAAAAATAAAAATAAAAAAAGAATATAAATCTATATATGAGCCGTTTTCTTTTCCAAAAAAATCTGTAAACATTTTAATTTTTTTATCGTTACACATTTTCGTAGTTAGTGAAGTTACAAATATAATTTTACTTTGAAAATGGTGTAAGTCCACTTTCTTCAAAGACATGAGCCGTTTTCTTTAAAAGTAGTGTAAGTCCATTTTGACAAAAAATTAGTTAATGATAAAAATTATTACAATTTACTATAAACTTTTTATTTATAAACTTTTTCCAAAAAATTCTGTTAAAATTTTCATTGCTTTTATCATTAACTAATTTTTTTGTCATAATGGACTTACACCACTTTCAAAGAAAACGGTTCACTTTTTTACTTTTCGCTGACTTTGAAAGTGCTGTAAGTCCTTCTGAACTGAATAAAAGTATAAATTTTTGTTAATCACGCTTAAAAAATGATTACATTAGAAATTTTAATCAATTTAATATTTAAAAAACATAAAATCAGTGCTTTAACATATTCCAATATTTTTCAAACCATTCAAAGCAAACCCTTAAATATCTCCATACAATGTAAAATGGACTTACGCCACTTTCAAAGAAAACGGCTCTTACACCCTTTTATTAGGTGTTTAGCCGAGCTGCTTCTCCTATTTTTGGTATGCGTCTTGATGTTGTGCCACAAATGGAAGAATAATAAAAAAAAACATGAAAAATATTAAGTGTACACAGTGACTTATTGGCACGTTTGACAATTTATTTATTTTTCATTTAGTTTTATTTCCCTAAAAAAATAACATACCTTATTCCATTATTATTTAACATTAGCCAAATTGAAAAAAAAAATCAACAAAATTTCAAACTTTTTGGGAATTTCAAAGTTTTCGGGAAAATACGTAATAAAGTGTAAATTTGAAGTAGCTCAATTTTCGAAAAAAATTCTGACTGTGTTGGGAGTTTTTAAGGCGAATCTGTTGAATGTGGTGTTGGTAAATCAGTTGAGTTGTTTTTTTTTCTTTCGCCGTGTCCATGTGGCTGTCAGCTCAGAATGAAACAAGGCGAATTCATTATTTTTTTCTAGTTTCTCAATACTTTGCTTTGGCAATCAGACGTACAGAACAGTGTTGTTGGTCTAGTGCCACCACCTTTAATGAATGCACCTTGGTTAGGAGTTTTCTTCCATAAAAAAAAATCGAGTATTCGACCGACAACAAAAAACAGCATTGAAAAATCAACGATCCACTTTCCTTTTTCTTGCTGACTCTCACTTTATTTAAAAATTCTGCTTAAAAAATTTGAAATTTTGATGAAACTGATGATTTTTTTTTTAATTCCACAATATTTGAAAGATTTGTGATTTTGTATAGGTTTTGTAGTGGAATGGACTAAACTTGGCAATAAATCCCTGTGGTAAAGTATTAAAGTATGCTCGTATGTACGTAAGCGTACAGGGTAATACGCCATCGGTTGGCGGTTTCTTTTTAAATTACGTATTTTTCACAACAAAAAAATTCAGGCGATACACGTTTTCAACTCGACATCCACAGACTTTGGAGTGCTGACATCATTGGCGTCTTTGAGACAATGCCACTCGATGCCATCATTTAATGAGCATTGGTTTCAGCAGAATGCAGCACCATAACCAACAGCTCATCAGTCAATCGTCTTTAGGGCTCCATGTTCGGTTATCGTTTCGTTAACCATCTCGATGATGCCAATTGATCGCCTGTCACCGAACTGGCTTTAGTCTTTTTTGTGGGTTGTCGCTAAAGATTTATGTTACGCGAATAGTCCAGAAATGAGCCAAACTGTGAAGAAGCCACTACCAACCGAACCATTAGTGGGATGAGCCAGAAACCGTCAACATGGCCTTGGAAAACTTCATTAACAAAATTAGTTGCTGGCAACAATTTAAATAAGTCATTGTTTGCAATTAATCGAAATATTTACTCTTTCCTCAAATTATTTTCAAATTTTTAATGAAAAAAATTTAAAGTTTCCGAAATTCGTAGAAGAGTTTCGAATTTGCCAATACCAAAACAATTTGGAATAATTAAAGGGTGATCAGATTGGAGGTAGTTTTTCCAAGAGGGGTTTTTTGACAGAAATTTCCGTATTTGGACTGAAGAACAACCCGAAGCCGTTCAAGAACAGTCTTTACATCCATTGAAAACAACCGTTCGATGCGGCCTATGAGCTGGAGAAATCATCGACCCATATTTCTTCAAAAACGAGGCTGACGTCAATGTAACAGTAAATGGCGAACACTATCGCGCCATGATAAACGACTTTTTGATGCCGGATGCCGGAAATTGAAGCCCGTGACCTCCGCAGCATCTGGTTCCAACAAGACGGCGCTACTTGTCATGCAGCTTGTGAAACAATGAATTTGCTGCGTTGTCGTTTCGGTGAGCAATTTATCTCTCGTCTCGGGTCAGTGGATTGGCCACCAAGATCGTGTGATATCACACCTTTGGACTTTTATTTGTGGGGGTATGTAAAGTCTAAATGCTTTGTGGATAATTCAACTTCGATTGAGGCATTGGAAGCCCAAATTACTAAAGTTATTCACGAACTACCGACCGAAAGCCCTCCGGCGAGTCATTCAAAATTGGCGTTTACGGATGGCCGAATTACGAATTACGGTCAACATTTGAAAGGGATTAAAAGTAATAATAATAATAATAGGCACTTCCACTTCTGTTAGGTATTTGACCGAGCTCCTCCTCCTATTTGTGGTGTGCGTCTTGATGTTGTTCCACAAATGGAGAGACCTACAATTTTAAACCGAACTACGAACGGCAGATATTTTTTATGAGAAACTTTTTCGTGATAGAAATACACTCGTAGATTTGTCATTGCCTGTCGAGGGGCGACCGCTATTAGAAAACTTGTTTCTTTTATTTGATTTTCATGCACGGAGAATCGAACCTAAACACTCCCAAATGCTGGTCACGCACGAACCCATTTGGCTACGGCGTCCGCCGATATTATCTTTGAAACATAAATGGCATGAATGGTTCTACACAAAAATAATAAAGATTGCCCCATCAATTTGAATTTTCGTTGTTTTATTTCAATTTAAATTTCGATACCTCTAAATTGATCACCCTTTATATATGTATATTTTTGAATGCTCTTCATCAAACTTTTACGTCTTAAAAGTTTTTGAACATCTTTTTTTATTAAGAGTCACATTTCGATTTTTAACCCTTAATGGCCGAAAGGCCCCGCTACGGCGACATATGTATGTAGTACTCATGCGATAGAAAATGAAAGGCCCCAATAGGGGGACATGAAAAGAATTCTGTTTTCATTTCATTTATTTATCATCGCTGTAGTTTTCGTTAACAAATATTGCAACTTTGAACATCCCTGGTTTGTTGATCATATAAAATTATAAATCAAGTAAATATATTGAATTCATATCTAAATAAATCAGTTTAAATGTTTAGTTTAACTTTTCATCCTTATAAGCGTTTTAGAATTTCACCCAATTTTCCGTCGTCTTTCGAGCGAGTATTATAAAAAAAAGCTCTCGGCCGTTAAGGGTTAATAACCGCTCAGCACTTAAAATGCATCGAGCTATATTTTTTTGATCAAAGATAAAATTCCTTTTTCGAGTGTTGTTTTCCGCTCTTAAATAATTTGAAATAATTATTTTTTTAGTTTTAATTTTTTGTTTTATCAAAACTTTTTTGTTTTATCTATCACTTTTATATAATTTTTTTTGTCAGAAATAACAATAAAATAAAACTCAGAATATTAATATTATTAATATTAATTAATTAATTAATTTAAATATTAGTATTTCAAAATGATTGAAATGAAGATCCGCGTTATATTTTTTTGATCAAAAATAAAATTCCTCTTCCGAGTGTTATTTTTTCGCTCTGAACAAATTATTATTTTATGAGCTGTAATGTTTTTTTTTTTTCAAAACTAAACATTATTCTATCAGTTTTTTTTTTTGTTTTTCTTGATCAGAAATAACAATACAGTATGACTCTGAAATTTATTAATTTTATAGAGGCCGCAAGGCGCATTCATTAATGTATTAGATTCGCCTTGTGTAGGGCGCAAATTATAAAATTTCTAAATGACTATGATTTTTTTGTTTTTGACAAAACTCAATGATTACGGCCCCTGCTGTCTAACAAAGCAACAATCATAAACATGTATTAAACTGTGTTTTCAAGCATTTTAAAAACGAAACCACCTGTTGGCATACCATTTAGTTCATCAGGAATTTACGGAACAAACAAATTTAAATAAAACATGAAAGCAAAAATTGTGAAGACTGCATAGCAAAAGTATTAAATATTTAATAAAAAATAGAAAAATAATAATTGTTTTGAAATATTTTTCTACAACCGATTATGACACACCCATTTAGTACCCCCATCTATGTATATAAATTTTATGTGTGTATGTTTCATGAACACATGTCCTTATAATTAATGGTCACATAATATGCTGCCTTTGTTGTTGCTGTTGGCTCAAGTAATTTCAGTGTTTCCAACACTACAGTCAATTTTTTGTTTAACATTTGTTCATCAAACCAGTTGTTTTTATATAAAACAAAAAGAGACAAAATGCTAATTTACTTCACGTTTTTCTTTTTTTTTTTTGTAGTTTTAAGTTAAATCGCTGTATATGTGTTTCATTTTATTTTATTTATAATAATTGTATTTTTTATTTTTTAGTTTTGTTTCACCTATTTTTTATTTATTTAATTTTGTCTGGAATATAGGAAAATATATATATGTATGTATATATATATGTACATATACTTATAAATGATTTGTATAATATGCACATGTATTTATGTATGTTTAATATACATATGTATGTTAATGTAATTAAATTTCGTGTTTTGGTTTTGGTTTTTTTTTTTTTTTGCAATCTGCAATATAACTTATGGGAATCGATTATTTTCTTTATGTGTATATGCTTATAAAAAAATACGTCAGGTTGTACCGTTAAAACTTGTTTCTTCATTACTTCGTTTCACCAATTAGCTGTGTATTCAAGTGAAGGAAGCAAAAGAATATGTGAAAAAAAATAATGGGAATCGAAATTCCACAAAAAAAAAAAAATTATACATCGTTGTAAATTGCTATGAAAAAAGCAAAGAAAAAATAAAACACAAACTGAAATTGGTTTTACGTATTTTTTTGTTTTTTATTTTAACTATGTTTTCCATTTTTATTTATATTCAATGAATAATATAAATCGTATTTATTTGCGTTAAGGAGCTCATCAACGTCTATACTATTTATGTATATTCTGTGTATTGTATTTGTGGTTTCAATGCATAAATTTTATAAAAATCGTTGTTACTCCTTAACTCAGTTAAGTTTAAAATGTTTTGCAAAAAAAATATCATATTTTTATATAATTGTGTAAATTGCGTTAGAAAAAATAATAATTATAATAAATCGCACAAAAATGTAAAACTATAAGCCGAAAAAATGAAGACTTTTAATTGCACAGGAATACAGTTTTTCTTTTGTTTTGTTGTTTTTTGTTTCTTTTTTTTTTGTTTGTTTTTCTGCTTTATTTGATTGGAGAACTGTGTAAAGAGGTATCGTATTGTTGCTTTCAAATATATATGCACATATACATATATACTTGTAAATGACAACGCAGTTTGTTTCGACTTTCGACTTAATACAAAAAATACAACAAAAGAAAACGCAAGAGAAAATTTAAATTGTAATTGTAAGGTCTTCGCTATGCAATAAAGTTATGCTCTCGAAATAGTTTAAAGAGTTTTATGTTAAGCAAGACCCCATCGCACTCAATTGTGGTGTGTGTGTGTGGCTGTGTGTACCAATGATAGGCAGCATAATAATGTGAATCGGTTCGTAGGATTTGAAAGAGACATTTCGCATTTTAATGAGCATAGGTATAATATAATCGTTTTATATTATGTATATAATAGATAATATATATAGAGTTGATATATAATTAAATACAAATATAAAACACTTTATTTTTACATTACTCCGCAAAATTAAGATTTTATATTTAAAGAAAAAAAATATTGCCATCAGCTAACTAACTCTCTGCTGAAGCGTCTCCGTCTCCGGTTCATGATTATCCAAAAGATCAATACAAAGAAGGTTGGCAAATACTAAAATCATCTGCATTCTCTTCAGCTATGTATACTAATAAAATTATCTTTTCAATATAATTTCATATCTTCGTTGCATTTTCCACTTGCAATCTTCGCTCCCTATATAAATTATATATGTATGTGTGTATGTATATATATAAATTAAAACATTTTACGGCAGACATTTGTAACATATTTGAAAAATCTACTTGTTAAAAACACTCTACTTTACGGACACTAGAAAAGACAAAGGTTAATGTATGCTTGCATGCATCTATGCGTGTGTAACCAAGTCAAGCCTAATGTACGTATGTATGCATATAACATTTCTTTTAGCATATTCACGTAGTCGAAAAAGTAATTAAAGGTTTACTTGGGATTTAGAAGTTTTCCATTTTTTCGTTGGAGCGTTTACGTATGTAAATGAAAAGCGCGTTTGATAGAAAAGAGGTCAACTCTCTAACTGAACTGCTGAGCTTTTCACCAACGATATGCAAAATAAGAATGAACATGTGTACGTGGTGTGAGTGTGTGAGTATGATATTGAAATGCCCTGTTCCACGGTTAACTTCCAAAGGCGTAACAAACGACAACAAAAAATTTCTCACATAATAATAACGCAATTAGGCAACGCAAGATCAAGTGTCAAAAAATCCGGCAGCTATTCTGTCTGATAAATACGAGAAAGTAACTGTTATGTGAACCTACGCAAATAAAGAACATTTCTTATAACTTAACACTTTTGCTCTTATTTGTCGATAACTACGAAATGTTAACATCTACTTTTAAACCGTTATACACATTACACTTCAATTGAGACTTAGCTTGCAAAGTATTGCGTAAATTGCAAATTACAAGCATATAGAATTCCTCACTTGTTTTTAATGTTTCGATGCTGTCTTTTAAATTGGGATGTTGATTGTTGTTGTTGTTGTTTGTTTAGTGATTTGTTTTTAGTGATTCTAGTGAAGTCATTGCAACGCAAATTTGATTTTAGAACAAAAACGCTATTATGGACAACCTTCGATTTGGCACTCACTTTTGTTGGTGAGTGTGCGTATGTGCATTGCTGATCTCCTACCTAATATGCTCCTCCTTCTCAGTTTTCTGGTGTTTGTGTTTCAAGAATTTTCTTTCATCGTTTGCCTATCTTTTCATATTTTTTATATATTTTGATGCGTTTGCAATTTTTACTGTTTTTTTTTTGTCTGCTTTTTGTAAACTTCTTTTTTTACGGATTAGTATTTTTTTCTTTGTTTGAATTAATTTCGTTTAGTTTTTCGGTCCCCATGCCGATGTTAAGGGCGAAGCCACTGGTGTGGGACCGCCAGCTGCGAAATCTGGGAAATCTTCTTGCGACTGAGTGTTGGGTGCAGAGCTCTTGCCTTGCCTGTCGTTAGCTCTTTCCCATGGTGCATCCTTAATGACAAAACCATTTTCGTTTCCACCACCCGGTAGGAAGGCTGCCACTGTCTGAGGTTGTGGCGAAGGTGGCAAATTGTCCAAATATTCGTTGGTATAATCCTCGGCCATATTGAGTATAACTTCCTTGGCATTTTCGACATTCTCTTCTTTGCCGATAATTGTTACGGCATTGCGATTAGTTTGAGCATCGTCCGAAGAAGCGAATTTGATGTCCACCTGTAATATAGGACAAAATGCTGTTAGCTTCAACAATCGAAGAGGAAGAAATCAATTGTGATAATGTAATTTTCATGCCATTGACAAAGGAGAATTTCTGAGCTATAACAGAAAATCAAAAAATGGCGGAATGAATGTGAAATAAGATATGCAATTATTTTCCTTTACGAAGTACTATCCTTTAAGCATAAATAATACACTCCTCAGAACTTGTATATAATTTATTATTAAAAAGTTTCTCACATTTTCAAAATAAATGACCTGCAAGCGCTAAACGTGGATTATGGAATCATTACTGTAGTAAACGGGCGTATTGCAACCACTAAGATGCCATCTGAAAATCAAAAAACTGCAGCCATCAACTTTTCCAGCCAATTGTTACAGCTTGACCTTCTTAGGCCGTGCAACACCTTTTTCTGAAACTGTATAAACTCGTGCGCCGACTCAGAATCAAAAGGGTGAGACCAAGGTTTATATCGAGTAACAATTCGATTCATAAATTCATTACAGTTCTCGTTACAGATACAAAAATTTTCGCTAACAGTCGCCGATCTAGGGCTTCTGCAGGGCAGTGAGCACTAGCGGGGCCTATCATGCGCTGATTTGAGATATACCAGGATGATAATCAAAATGGACGTACATATTGATTTAAAAATTTCTGGATTTATTTCTTTTTCAAACAAGACCGGAAGCCTCCAAGGATGATAGATTACAGGTTTTGGCCCTCGCAAGCAATATTGTGAGAGTAACTTTAGCTTTTATGTCATAGGGGTTACGCCAGAGAAAAAGAGATGAATGAAACAAAAAAAGTTTAAAGTGAGGTAAGTTTAATACAATCAGTCGTTGTTCAGACGACAATGATGTAACATGGGCAGGAGCTGCATTGATTTTTTTGTTTATCAGTTTTTCCCTACCCCCGTTGTAAACAAATCGCTACACCACATCCCTTATTACGTCAGCAAACCAGTTGATTCCATCAAAATCGCTGAAAAACAGCGGTCTGATGTTGGGCACACATTCTGTATTCGCTCCAGAGTGGGAATCCTCCGGCCTGAACGCTGATCGTCTTCAATTTACTTCCGACAGTGCCCTTGTAATTAGATCTACTCGAATAATGATCCGTCTTTTTTTCTTTTTTTTTTTAACTTGAACTTAAACACGACTCGAAACTCAACAATAGTTTAATGAACCGATTTGAGTGAAACTAAGCAAATATTTATAATTACATAGAGAAAAATAGTGCTATGTAAAATAATCACCCCTTCCCTTTTCTGTGCCCCCCATTCCTAAAAGTGTTGACCTCCCCCACTCATACATATGTAGGGTTCGTTCATAATACATTTGTGGGTCATGAACAATTATTGATATGCGCACAAAGTTTTCAAGTCGCATTTGTATGAATTTGTGCTTACCTTATAGTCCTCGATGATCTTTCGAATGGTGCGCCCGCGATGTCCGATTATGTGTGAATGTATGCGGGAGTCCACTTCAATGACTTCACGGTACAAATCCTGCAAATCACCGACGATTTCCATAATGGCATCACGCGCTGCTTCAGTATTGGCTTGATAACCTGTGATGGTAATGATTCTTGGATCGGGATCTGTACGTTTTGGCAGCGAGATTTGCACGTCATGATCGGCGCGCAACTTATTGATAACGGCACCACGGCGTCCAATCAATTTGGAGTGGTACTGTGTATCCACATCGATTTTCAGCTCATACGAACGTAGCTCGCGATCAGCACGATCTGCTTCGTACTCTTCGATCATTTTTTCTAAAGCAGCCTTAGCTTCCTCCACGTGCGCCGGCGTACCGCTGAGTTTTATCAGGTCAGACTTTGTTTCGCTGGGCGGCAACTCAATGTGCACATCATAGGTTGACATAAATTGACGTACATTGGCACCTTTGGGACCGATGATTGTACGATGCAAATCGTAGGGCACCTCAAGCTCCTCAACGATCGGTATCAAGCCAATCAATGCTTGTTTTGCCGCTTCACATTTTTCGGTGCGGCCAGTAATGCGAATAATATCGCATTCACGCACCGGTTCGGCATTTTCATCGCAATCTTCACCACTACCATTGGTACCGTTTACTAGACCCTCAACAGGATTAGTAGCATCGCGATCGGGGAATTTAATTTGTACATCATGCTCAGAGGTCACTTGTTGCACCTTGAAGCCGCGCGCACCCATTATTGTGCGATGCAGTCGCTGCGGAATGACCACCTCAATGGTGACCTGCGCTTCCAAGTCGGCAACAATTTCGGCGATTCGTTGCTTCGCAGCCTCAATGCAATCCTTGGCTCCCTTCAAGGTAACCTTGTCAGAATCGACACCTGGCCGTGGGAAGGAAATCATAACGCCACCGTTCTCTTCCGAAATTCGATGCAAAATTTCGCCACGCTTTGCAACGAAATGTTTGTGGTACTTGGGATCGACGGAAATTTCGCCCTCGGTAACTTGATCGATGTCTTTGATGATGGCCTCCAATTGCTCTTTGGCAGACTTCACACTGTCCTCTTTGCCAATAATTATTATAACCTCCTTATCCTCATCCTCATTGGAAGGGAAAATGATGCGCGCACCAGTGGCGTCGCGGATCTTGCGGATGGAAGCTCCATTCTTACCGATTAGGAATTTATGATGCTGTTGCTTGGCACGTACCTCAGCAGTAAATGAGGCCAGTTGGCGTTCGTTGGCAAGTTCGAGAAGTTGAGCTTTGGCTTTTTCCACATCGTCTTTTGGACCACGAATTGTCACCTGGAATAAATGTATAAGATTTATAGATTTCAAGAATTATCGAATAAACAGCAAAACGATAAGTAGATTAATAGTGTACAGCATTTGGTACTACTGCTTACCTTATCGCTCTTCGAGTCGCTAGTGGGAAATTTAATGGAAACCCCCCCACATTCTTCCATAATGGCTGAAATTAGTTTACCGCCGGTGCCAATGATGGAGTTGTAGAATTTCGGCTCAATTTGCACCTCTTCAGTGACGATGTCGGACAACTCATTTTGAATCTTTTGAATACGTTCCTTGGCGTCAAGTACATTTTCCTTCTTTCCTGTGATCACAATCACTTCGTTCGTATCCCCCTCCGCTGGCAAATCGATTTTTGTTTGAGTTTCGTCGCGTATTTTTTTGATATTGGCTCCGCCTTTTCCAATTACGAATTTGTGGAACTGCTTAAATATTGGTACCTCGATGATGTGTGATGACTCCTGTATCTCCTTAACTAGTTTCAGCAAATCTTTGTGGCACTTGTCGACATCCTCTTTGGGGCCGCGTAGTTTAACAATGTCGGTATTTTCTTGAGGACTTGGTATGGTGATAGTAACCTGGCGATAGCGATCCTTGATCTCCCGTATCTTTTCGCCCTTGGCACCAATAATCGAACGATGCAAACGGCGATCGATGATCACATCCTTTGACTTTTCATTTTCCAGTTTGTCGATTTTTTCTTGTAATTCAAGCTGAGCCTGTTGAACGCCCTCCTTCGGCCCTTCAATACGTATGTTATTCTGACCTTCACGCTCTTCAATATTGATATTCACTTTCAGTTCGTCCTTTAAGCGGTTCACATTTGCGCCAGCTTTACCAATGATATGCTTATAGTAGGATGGATTCACTGTCATCACCACGTAAGTGTAGTGGTCCAAGTAGTTGCGTACAATATCGTTGAGATAATTTGTTGCCTGATCAACGCGTTCGGGATCGCCTTCTAGTTTGATTTTATCATCCAGACAGAAGACATTCACATTGGGGCATTCCTCCTCCAGTTGACGCATATTGGCACCTTTGCGTCCGATCACATATTTATGTGTCCAATTAGGCGCTTCGATTTCCACCGATTTAACGGAATTGGCCTTCTGGTAAACCACGGTCAACGCGTTACCCAATGCCACTTGCGGGCCGCGCAATGTTATTGTCTCCAATGGCGAATCTGTGGGTGGCATTTCAACTGAAACTCCAGTGATGCGAAGAATATCCGCCAACGTTGAACCTTTCGGACCGATAACATAGCGGTGCTGCGACTTCGCTACTTCAACACTAACAGTGGAGCACTTCTTTTCCATTTCTTTATAGATAGCTTCCACTTTAGCCTTAGCATTGGCTACGGCATCCTTCTCGCCCGAAATCACAATCTCGTCCTTTTGTACCGATTGTGGCGGTACATTGATCTTCGCCCCGGTTTCTTCCATCAACTTGGCGAGGTTCTCATTATTAGGGCCCACAATAAACGGATGATACACTTTTGGCACCGAAGTGCGATCCGAGCACTTCTTATACTGTTCAGCCGATAATTGGCGGATCTCTTGCTCGGCCTTTTCAATACCCTCCTTAGTACCCAAAATGGTGACCACCTCACTCTCCTCCGTTTGAGTAGGGATGTTTATGCGTGTTGCGGTTACACGCTCCAGCTCACGCAAACGTTCGCCGCGCTTGCCGAGAATGACACGATGGTGCTCTTTCGGTATCGATACCTGTTTGCTGGCTTGGGTTGAGAAATGCATTAGAATGCGACGGCGTGCATCCAATATTTCGCTTTGCTTGCCCTTAATCAAGAAGGTCAGAGATTGATTTTTGCCACTGGCGATTTCAATTTGAGCGCCTGTATCCTTTGAAATTTGCTGACAGATACGCTTCGATTCACCCTCACCGAACTTGTCCGATTCAGTAGTTTTTCGCTCATCGCCAGACACGTGCAACACCTATCGTCCATATACGTGTGAATATAAAAAGTATACGAATATAATACATGCAAATCTATGTATATACAAATAAAATCTATCTAATCTAACAGTTTTTTATACTGACCTGGGTTTTTTGCGTAGTCGTTACACGCACACAGGGTGGGCCAGCGTTACTGCTCAGTGGAGCGGCGGTATTCGCTGGCAATGCCGGGAACAAGTCGTCATAACTAAATGTTGGCGTTGGATTGTTGGTGGTGCCGCTATTGGTGCTTGTCGGCGTAGCGACAGAAGTGGGTGAGGATGGTTGCTCGAGCTGGGCCTGCTCTTGTTGTTGGTTGTTGGTGATAGTGTTGGTGTTGATTTGTTGTTCAACGGTCTCTACTGCGAAAAATATGCAATTTAATGATTGAACTAAGTGATTGTATTCATACAAAACCAACCGTTTGATTCTTCCATCACTGCTGCTTGCATTACTTAAAAAAGAGAAGAGTCCTTTTTCGTTCCAAGTCGTTACAGTACCACTACAAAGGAGCGAGAAAGAATGTTTAGGTTTTCAATTGCTATTTTTAATATATTTTTAAATATAAATAATATTAAATATAATAAATAATAATATAACAAAAAATAGTTGAGTTGATGTTCATGCGCAGGTGTATGTTTGAACTTTTCAACATTATAACCTCCTGGCAAGGACCTAGTGGAATCAGTGTGGATGCTCTTCTGAGCTCCTCTTGCATGGTGTGTCGTCCATCACAATTTGCAGCTTAGTAGCCGCCGTCACTTCTCTGGCTAATCGCTGCTTTATGGTCTGGCAACCATAGGAGTTGATTGCGATTGCGCGTCCCTAGAGAGTTTTGTCTCTCTATGAACTTCGGGACTAGTGCACTACGGCAAACGATAATAAAGTGGCACTCAAAACTTGACTATCGCTTAGGAGAGCAAATCGCTCATTGAGAAGATTTATGTTTACACACAAACTGAAGATATATTTTGAAAAATGCTCTATAAGGGGTTAGGGGTAGTCAGAATTTTCAAAAAATTGGATTTTTTTTTGCATTTTCTTAAAATTTAATATCTTTAAAATATTGTGTGAAAATTTGAAGTGAATCCGACAATTACTTTACGAGTTATTCAACAATTAACAAAGGGCGCTCGGGCGCTCCGGAGCAGATAGCAAAACTTTAAATGCGTTTTTCTCAAAACTATGTTTTTTGAACTGGTGATCAGTGTAACTTAAAGCCGCTTGGTAGATTTTAATAAAATTTATACTGCTTTTGAAAAACATAAAAAACTCGTGCCTGATCGAAGGATTTTTGTTTTTCAAAAATTTCGATTTTTTTTTTAATTTTTTTCTCGAAAATCTGAAAAATATTTCTTGATATTGTTAATAAAAAAAAAAAAAAAATGTTCTTCGATCAAGATTTTCTATTAGTAAAACTAATTTCTCTTGTCCGATTGATTTTTCCAAGGACTTGTGATGATCAACGCAAGGGTATTCTGGAGAAACGGGATGCCCACAGAGAGCGATAACTTTTACAATTATTATTTTTGTTTTGTTTTTTTCTGAAATTTTGCTACAATCAAGTCGGAACATGATGTATTAATGCAATGTTTTTATTTTTGTAAAATGAGCAATTGACTAGCAAAAAAAAAATTATTGAAAATCATCATTTTTTCAGGCCTCAGACTATCCCTAAACACTTAAAACTTGACTATCGCTTAGGAGGGCAAACCGCTAATTGAGAAGATTTATGTCTACACACAAAAACTGAAGATTTCTTTTGAAAGATGCTCTATAAGTTGCCCATCGGCACCGGTAGTTATGTGTTGCCAGTTATGCACAGAGACTTAGCAGTAACACCACTATTTTCCTACAAAAAGGTATTTACTTTCCTATCTTTATTAGACTTAAATTGGAATAAACTTCAATTTTCGTATTATAAATTCTGCTGTATTATCAGACTTCACTCCAGGGAGCATATATCTCTTCTTATCACCTTACTTTTGTCAGTGGATGACAACTTCATGTGCAGATCAGAATTGTGAAATCGTACACGTCTCAGAAAAAGTCATTATTTATTCTATAATATTTTGAATACTGATAAGAATTTCATATTTCTGTTTTCTTTTTATGTGCCACACATTTTAATTGGCGCTTAAACGCCAACTACATTGAGGGTCTCGACTGCACGACTGATAAGCAACTACTCTGAGATAATTACACCGAAACACATACGAATGTATGTACATACATGTATAACTGTATATGATTATACAAAAATCGAAGCGTTTAGTTCAGCTAAACAGCCCACAAATGAGTGTAAGTTAAATAAGTTACAAAAAAAAAACTATAAAAACGCTTATGATTAGGCTTCCAAAGGAGTCGACCAAATTTAATAACTTTACTTGTGTTGGCATATGTAGATTCATATTTTTTTTTATAATTAGGTGTTTATATACGAGGCACAGAGTGCTTCACACATACATATGCACTACCGTGCGCTTCGATAAAAGTAAGAGAGAAATTCCACGTACATATTTATGTATTCAGAAAGCGACCAATATTCTGTTCAATTACACTGATTATTGCTAATTCTTGCGTTTATTTTGTGTTAACTTTCGCTCCGACTTGCCTCTATTATTATTACTCGTTTATTCAAGGATATCGAATAATTTTCCCAGTCCAAGATGCTTTGGCGCGCTGCAACAATTAAGTTCGGATCATTGATCTCAAGGCCGATAGGACTATCAGTTAGCTTTCCGAGTGGTGTAAAATACAACGACTTAAGGGAGGGGTCTAGGGTTTGACTTTCAAAAAATCGATTTTTTGGAAATAGCTTTTTCTTATAGTAAATCATCTCAAAAATATTGTCCCAAAATTTCAGCTCAATCGGAGCAAAACTTTTGGAGTTATAGACGTTTTTGTCCCCACTCCTCTGCGACAGCTGCGAGCGTTTGGAGCGGAGCGTTACGTTTTTCTCGAAACCACTTTTTCAAAGTCCGTGACTATTAGAACTTCAACAATATTTAACCGATCCTTTTCAAATTTGGTATACAACTTCTATATATAAAATACCTCCCCCCCACTGAGAGATTTTTCACTTTTTTGTTTTACATTAAGGGCGGTTTCCACTTATACAGCGAAAAAATCAGTGAAAATCGCACTTTTTGCTTCAAAAACGCGCTGGCAACGTAAAAATTAAAAAAAAAAAATCGGAGCCAGTGGGGGGAGGTTTTGGTGATAATTTAACCAAATAATTCTGTTTTTTTTTATTTCAGGTGATTCTACAACTAGATACGATAGTCACCGCAAATCACCTTTTGGAAAAGGCGTTTTCGGAAAAGTTACCTCACCGGCTTATTTCCCGATATTTTCTTACAAAAATTTAGTACAATATTGTTGAAATGATGCTTTATAATGTACAAAAAGTTTAAATACATTTTCACTATTCATATCTCTAAAGCAAAGTCTCAAAAATTCATTAAAAAAAATGCTCAAACCCTAGACCCCTCCCTTAAAGTTTTTTGCCGTTAATGAATCGGGCATGCGATGTTTGCCTACATAAACTTAGAAAAAGAACAGTTGGTTTTATGCGAGTCTTTTCATCATAAAGGGCGATCAGATTGGGAGGTAGTTTTTCCCCAATAGGGGTTTTTTTGACAAATCACGCGTGACTACTGTCAAACTAAATACATAATTTTTTTCATTATTCATTGATATCTCATAATGGAAAAACTTAGGCCACAACCACTTTTACAAATCGTAAAACTGCATTACGAAACTCGACGTTCTGTGAAAAGTGTTCATCGCGCGCTCAGGCCAACTTATGGTATACAGCGATGAGTCCCATTTTTGGCTTAATGGCCACATCAATAAACAAAATTGAAGCCATTCAAGAACAGTCATTACATCCATTGAAAACAACCGTTTAGTGCGGCCTATGGGCCGGAGGAATCATCGACCCATATTTCTTCAAAGACGAGGCTGGTGCCAATGTAACGGTGAATGGCGAACGCTATCGCGCCATGATAAATGATTTTTCGATGCCGGAAATTGAAGCCCTCGATCTCCACTACATTTGATTACAACTAAACGGCGCTACTTGTCATGCAGCCCATGAAACAATAGATTTACTGCGTCGTCGTTTCGTTGAGTAATTTATCTCTCGTCTCGGATCAGTGGATTGGCCTTTTATTTTTGAGGGTATGTAAAGTCTAAATACTTTGTGGGCAAACCAGCTGCGATTGAGGCATTGGAAGCCAACATTCCTAAAGTTTTTCACGAACTACCGACCGAAGCGAGTCTTTCAAAATTAGTGTTTACGGATGACCGAATTACGGGGCAGTTGCGGCCAACATTTATCTTTAGGCCAAGGGTTTGTCTTTAAAAAGGTTAAATGTCATGAATAGTGCTACACAAAAATAATATAGATTGGCCGACACCTCTAAATTGATCAGCCCTTATAATACAAATACAATCGCGCGTTCCAAATTGCCTGCCGAGGGACAACCGCTGTTAGAAAAACCTTTTGATGCCCTATTTTCTCCACATTTTACGTACGCTAGTTTCAATGATCGTCGTTTCGAAGAAGTTTTTTCAAAGCTATGTTTTTTGTTTACAAATTAAAAAGTAAACTAATGGCGTTCCAATTAACTTTATATATTTTATAATTGAATTTCAGGGAAAACACTGTTCGAGTATATAAATAACACAGCCATACATAAAATTTTACCGCGATCCCACTACTACTTTTCAATGCTGAGCACAAACCTCTTTGGCAAATCCCACAAATTTTTTTAGAATTTCGCCGCCATATTCATATACAGGGTCCGCCATATAACTTTACGGAATTAAAAATGCTATGAAAAAGAAACTACTCAATATTTTTCCAAACTGTTTTTTTTATTTTAAAGTACAATCCTTCCGGTTAATGATGGAACACAACTTCATTCATATGGCTGCCTCGGCTAGCCATGCACCATCCCATACGATGGGTCCAATTTTTCAACACATTTTCGATTGTATGCGGCTGTATTTCAGCTATGACATCGTGTTGGCATAACACTGGTCTTTGACGGCGTTGGTTTGTCAATAAGCAACCCAGTTTCTCTTACTTTTTTCGCAAAGTAACGCACATACGCTTCATTCGGTGCTTTTCTTCTTCCCATTGCCGTACGTAATTTTCGTACACATTCTGCAATAATATCATGATTTTCAAAGCAATGTCGCAATATTTCCCAGCGTTCTTTGAGCGTATACACAACCATTTTCGTTCAGCGGAAGAATAAAACTAATTTTCTGTCAAATCAGATGACAGCTAAGTGTTACCATTCTTCAAATAATACCTAGTTCAAATCCGTAACGATAGATGGCGGGCCCTATACATACATTTATTTACAGAATCATTCCGCTCACCAAGCGATAGAATTTTATGTGAAGCCACAACAGTTTAGCGATGTTCAAGCAACTTTGTTTTTAGACTGTTAGCTCACAACTGGCATGTTGAGACCAGCGTTTCCAGATATAATGAGGGATATTTTAGGGATTATGCTTACGCTTACCAAATTTAATCGCTCATTGTTCATTTGTTCATTACTCGTTTGCTTTTCTTTGATCACAACAAATTTTTGAGAAATAATCTAGTGCTGCCAAATCAGATTCAACGTTGGATTAAAGGGAATTTTTTTTGTGTTGGTGGCGAATAGATGAAGCAACTGGTATAAATATGTATATGCATATGTATCTTGGTAGCGCTGGAATAGAGCTGCCTAAAAATACATTACTTGTAAAATAATGAGTCATACCAGTTTTATGGGGTATAACTACTCTCATTAACGGCGAATCTTGTTCGATAACTTTGTTGTTGCTTTCACATGTAAATTTGTTGTCAAGTTAGCCGAGCAGAGAGATAGCGAGCAGAGAAGTGGCGATTAGAAGAGGCCTTTGATCAATTTGCATAAATATATCTGTTTTTTGTGTAGGTAAGATTTCGTTTAAATGTGCATTCTTTAGATTCTCAGTAATCCTATTCTAAATAAAATTAAGTCAACTTCACTTTTAATGCTCCTCCCACTTTTTTTCTGTTTAATAACACTAACAATTTTTTCCGTTATAGCAGCTTGCAAAACTTATTTTATTATATGAAGCAAATTTATTCATATTTTAAGTAAATTCCTGGGCACATATTGCAGTAAATGGTGGTGTGTGACAACGAAATAAACCATCACCAGCCATCAATCCAAATATAGAGCGTAAACGAAAATTCTCTCCCAAAGAGAAGAAAAATGAAAAAAAACCTAACAAACGGTAAATTCTCCAATCACTTGCAAAAACTAGTAGGAGAAGACATATCACCTGAGATTATTTACAACATTTTTGTTAATATTAATTAAATAAACCAAAAACAATAAAATATTCTACCAAACCAATTTCTTTGAAGAAAACCATTTCAAAACAGTCTTGGCAACTGATTGTAAATTTTTTAGCCCATATGTGAACGGGTAGATAAATTTTTATGTATTTAAGCCTTAGAGTACGGAGTGGGGGACTTTAGGTCCCCCAAGATTAGTTTTTCTTTAATAACTTCGTAAATAATTTCTATCTGTCTTTTTCCCTTTAGGTAGTCGAGTTTTATTTTAAATCCTGTACAAAAGCTTATTAGTGGCATTCTATTATTAATTTATTTATAATTATAAGGTAAGTTTTTCATTTGGGGGACCTAAGTTACCCCACTTTTTACTTTACGTTACGGATTTCGTTTTTTTAGGGTCAAATATGAAAAACCGGGCAAAAAATGTATCCCAGCAACAGATAGAAGACAATTTGGATGACAGAAGTGACAGTGAGGAGAATTCTTCTGATACATAAGCAGATTGTAACAGTGACAACAGTAATTTTATACCTGGTATTTATGCGAGTGAAACCAGCGAAACGGAAGACGAGATTGACAAAAAAAAAAACGTTTTCAGTCAAAAAAGGAAGCGATGATCACCGATTTTATAGATTACAACGGTATTGCACACCACGAGTTTTTGGCAGAAGGTCAGGACTATTATTTGGGCGTTATGAGACGTTCATATGAAGCAATTCGGTGAAAAAGAAAGTATTTGTGGGAAAACAACTCGTAGGAACTGAGATTACAATTCACTCACACAGATGTCAACCAGATGTGATCGAACAATTTTAAAAGTACTCTAGTGCATACATCGAACAGACCTAATGATTAATTAATTGTATCTTGTTTTATTTTACTATTTACAACAAATTTCATTTTTATTTTTGTTTTTCACTTCAACTGAAAATAAATGAAACACCTTTACAATTTTAACAATAATTGTACCGAAATATTTTTGTATGAAATTTTTGGAATATTGGGGAGCTGATATACACCTAATTCTCTTCTTACACGAATTAAAAAGAAAACAATTCTTTTCCCACACGAATTGTTTTGTTTTAACACCATTTTCAATATTTTATGAATTTTTCTTTAATCTCATAGAGCAGGTAGGTAGGTAGGTGAAATGGTAGAAGTGCCAGTCTGGCACTCCTCAAGTAACACTAAAGCGCCATTTGGAGCCATTATGAAACCTCCAACATGCAGATATCTACAGCCAGCCAGGGAAGATTGATGGGATTTAGGTTGGCGCACTGCCTCAGACTGTCGAATAAAGGAGGACCCAGTGATTTAAATCGTCTAGCTGCCAAACTCTGACATTTACAGAAAAAGTGCTCAACAGTCCCCTTCTCTGAAGCTTCTGCAATGGAGATTAAATGGTAAGCCTAGCTTTTCCACGTATGTGCCGATCGTCCAGTGACCGGTAAACACAGCTACGAGTTTGGAAATTGAATGGCGAGGAGTTCAAAGGACTTTCTGAGTCCTTCATATATTGTACTGGGGCCAAATTGTCTTCGAAATAGCACATGAAGAAATAGAGGTCCATCTTTTCTGCGCTTTCTTGAGAAATAATTTATGCAGTTCCCTTTAACAACTGTCAGGGGTATGCCGATGCCCGGGTAGAGCGTCTCTGAGGCCAATTTAGTCCCCTTCCCGGCAAGCTCATCAGCAATTTCATTTCCCTCTATGTTCCTATGTTCTGGAACCCAGATTAGAGAAATGTTAACTGCACACCTAAGAGATTTGATCTCCTCCTTCCAAGAGTTTACTAGTTTCGTTCTGCACCATGGCGTCGTCAGAGCTTTGATCGCGGCTTGTCTATTGGAGAAAATGTTAATATCTCCTTCGCTCCCGCGTTCCCTAAGCATTTTGCTTGCCTGCAGGATCGCAAAAATATAAGAATAGAGCAAATAGAGTGAGATTTTTCGATGCATGTAAAGCGTTTAAATTAGTATCAGCAAAAGTCTATGAGACTCGATAGATTTTGCTCTCGCTGTTTAATAATTTATTTCTTATAGTAATTGAATGATTTAATGTCTAAGCACGAAATAAATTCTTAAGTGAACTCAAAAAGTATTTTTTTAAATATTGTTTTCACCTAATTCTCTTTATACACGAATTTTGTTTTTTTGACGAATTTTTTGGGAACGTATCTATCGGGCAGATACTCCCTTCATAGGTCCTTAACCTTTCTGCGGAAATAACGTCTTTGTCTGTCTTTCTACGTGAGCAGGAACAACGAAGCTTAATCGATTACTGCAGAGCCCAATCGGACATGCGACAGTCGAAAAAACTCATAGATCCAGAACGGATGAAGGCAGAAGCTATCCTTAACCTAAGCAGGAAAAACATAAAACTTTGCACTGAACGACTAACAGGACATTGTAAACTTAATTATCACATGAAAAAGATAGGTGCGATAGAGAGCGATTTTTGTAGACTCTGCAAAGAGGCTAAGAATGGCTATGCGATTGTTCAGCAGTGACACGACGGGGAATGGGGCTATAGATCCAAACCTCCTGGGTAGAAATTAAGCCTACAGCAGTTTGAGGATTTATTAGCAGCCTAAAACTGTTTGAGTATGTCGCAATGCACAAACAGCCAATCATAATGATAATCTATCGTGTGAGAAGAAAATCAGGTGTATGTATTATAATTTCTTACATTTCTAGGAAATGCTCATTGCATGGCTTTACGTATTTAATTTTCCTTTTACAAAAACGGTTTAAAGTCATCATACACTTTATATGTCCAAAGGGGGACACTAACTAGCAACTTTTAAATTATAATATTCTTCTTCGTCGTCGGAGATAGTTTAATTCAATTCTTAATAAATAATATACACAGATGGAACATAACAAAAAATAACTAAATTCATTTTAGCATCGCAATAGTGATGAGCGTTAGACACAAATACATAGTGCAGTGCAATGTCTGGTTATAGAGCAATTTGCAAGATCGATTTCTGTCATTAATCGAAACCAACAAGAGTTGAATCTTAGTAGCATTGCAGTTAACGCCTACCTATTACCGAGAAGAATGCGTTTAGCAATATTGCCCTACCTCATAGTACAGTGTAACTGAAACTGATCGCAACAATCGAATAGTACCATCCAAACACTGTTAAGTAGTGGTAGTGCACTGGTATCAAGAAACAAGCCAGCAAACGGCAATTTGGACCATTGTCATTGTGAGCTTTCTTGGCATTTATAATTTACTAAGTTTTTATTTTTTATTTTTCATTTTTTGTCTTTTGGTTGCAGAACACCAAATACCAAACACCAGCACCAGCACCATACCTAGCCCATATTCCTCTTTCTACAAATCTACAAATGCAGACGGGCATTTGTATGCGAATGGCACAACTATAGCACCGCCGCCGCCGTAAAACTAGCTAACAGCAATAAGCTAAATAGTTGTTGCATTGCTTTCAAGTTGTGGTACGAAAATGTGTCAAAAGAATGTGGTGGAGAAATAAAGAAAACCCGGATAGGATCTACCGCCGTCATCAACGCCACCACCAATACCAGTATCAAATAAATATTCGCCAAGACACTGGCCAAGCTTTCGTTCACACGGAGCGCAACAGAAGAGGCGGTAGCGGTAGACGACACGGCATAGTAAAGCCGGTACAATGGACAAGTGTATTGGTGCGTTTTTATATTTGTTTTATTCAAGTTAACGTAGATCGTGCGAACGGCCTGTTGGAGTATTCGAAACAGTTGACTGCTTGAGTAGACAACAGGTAAAACCAACCAACAATTTTTCCTCAATTATTTTTTTTTTTTCTATTTCTCAAAGCATACTAGTAAAACGTGTGACTGCATAGCTCACTCACTGACTCTGCGGCTTATAGACTTGAAATAATTTAGTCATATACATATTTTGTTTCTTCGCCTATATTTTTACTGTGTTAATTTTACTTTTTAATTTAAGCTAAAGGATTAATTACTAAAAATCATAAAAAATTGGTATTAGAATTTTTTTTTCTAAAAATATAAAAACAAAGGCAATAACGTCCATTTTGTTCGATGTTTGGTTGTGTATAAAACGCAATCGCTCTAAGACAGCACCAAAGTTATAAGCATCGCAGTCACAATTACCAGCGCCATCGGCAACATAGCGCTGGCAGCGCCGAAAACACATTTTGTCGACGTGTCAGCGCGATTCAACCATTTCACAAATTTGGAAACTTCTGATCGTAACGATCACGTCAGCAACTGCGTGAAGCTAAGCGTACTTACTGCACGCCAGCTAGAGACAGCGGCTGCGGTGTTTTTTTTTTCTACCCACTCGTTCATTGTGTATACACATTTTTTTTTTATACTGTTCATATCACGACTTTCATATTTCCACCTTATCACCAAATGCTTTAGTAATGATTATACTGACGACTCTGCACATTTCGTAGCCAGACACTGCATGGCAAGGCGGATATTGGAAAGGAATTAAACATTTATGTAAATATTTAAGATCACTGAAAATACAGTATAAAATTTCCTACAAAAAACTGATAACTAATGAAGTATGTTTTTTATTTGTTGTAAGAGCATGACTGATCTAGCTGAAAAGATTATTTCCATAATCTAAGAACCGAGTGCAATATTACAATGCTACACAACTTCTATTCCCAGAGGCTATAAATAAGAAAGATTTACTTTCTGGAGCAAGAAAAGCCTGACGAGCCCTTTCGCTATTCGCTTCATTTGCAGTCGGCTATGTTAGCTTTACCTGATGACCCGGTTTTTGTGCAGTTAGAAAATCGAATACCCAAAGTAAAAGGGGAATGTTTCATGCTGTTACAACAATGCTCCTACGGAATTATCATATGTTTATCTATGACTATTGTTTACAGTAATCAGTTGAGTTTTAAAATGTGTTACTCAAACCACGTGCGTTAAAAAACAGCTATGACAACTTCTACTTGCAAATATATACTTCGCTTTTTGTCACATGGCTGAGCGATTAAAAATTAGCTGATTAAGAAAGGTGTCAATAAAACTCGGAAAAACAATATTAACTGGAGTTTCAAAAACACAGGCATACCCTTTTATTTCTACAGCACTAACACACATGTGAATAAAAATCAGGTTATATTTAAATTTGCGGGTTTTATAGAAGTTTTAGAAATATCAAAAGTTAGAAGATTTTCTACAACTCTGGGGTGAATTAAGTAAGCGTTTTTATAAGAGATGACATTATGGCGCCCTGCTAAATTCCACGACTTGCTAATACTTGCAGTTTTTGTTAATGCATAATACAGTACACAAACAAAATACATATACTGTAAGCATTGGGAAATTAGTTCAATACTAGGCATTCTTCAAATTTGATTTGTTTGAAACAGCAAAGTACTAACCAAAATCAAACCAAGTGTCACTGTGCGCCATATTCTTCGCTTCAAAAATGTGCAGACGTGACGTGATCCGCAGTCAACTGAAAATGTGCTTATGCACACTTGCATTACTAAGCGAATTCGTAAAAGACAAGACGGTATAGTAACGATCACTCCGGAACAGAATAACATTGTAGAAGCAAAATATTTGTATGTACATATATACAGAAACTCGTCGCTTACATTATCACGTACTTTCACCGCTCAAACCTGCTATTCTAGTGTTGTTGGTGTTAGTATTACCAGTTTTCCATAAATTTAACTCCTTTACGCGCCCTCACTCTTAACACAAAGATCATATGTCCACACACGAATTCTCTCTAAGCCCACGAAACTTTTCATTACAATGAAAATGTTCGTGAAGTGATCAGCTCTGCACTTATGCATATTTACATTAAGTAGACTTGTTTAAATAAATTAATTGGATTTAACTCTACTTAGATATACTATTTAAGAGAGAAATTTATCAACTTACTGTACTGTAAATTCCAAAAAATCCGGCCTATTTAACTGCTACCGCGGTGAAATCCAGTTTGATAACTTGGGCTGTCCTCTACTGAAAATAAATTGAATTGAGCAAGCCGTAAGTAGGGTAGATACGCATTTTTTAACAAAAGCATGTTTATTTGTATATTTTGCAATTTACTTCAAACGCAAAAAAAAAAAAAGATAACTAGTTAAGTCCTGATTCAAAATTTCTTAAGCTTATCACCGATTCTCTGATTAAATACAAGTAGATGCAAAGGAGCTCATGTAGACGTATTGGTTTTATTTCATAAATGTTATTTCCACTAGGAAATTTATGTCTTCGTACGCTTATGATCTTCAAAAATATACGAATAATGCCTATATATTAATATTTGATGTGCTATTTTTTCATGAATTGCATTCCATATTGTGCACTTTTCAGTCAATGATAATGATAACGTGATACGGAGAATTAACATGCGTGGCAATGCTATTATCAACCTTTTACTGTCATGATAAACAAATTTATTCAAATAAAGAGCATAACAAATGTGTTTCCATATTAGTTATGCATCCCGATCCTACATACTTAAATACCCAGCAAATATAGGCAATATTAATGATTTGGTCTACTGTATTTATGCACATAGATGTGTATTTTAAAGCGAAAGTGCTGCACTGCTCCGTTTATCACTGGATTTTATTCCAACTAATTTATATGTCGCGTGGCAAAACTTAGCTATCTCTTGGCTGCAATGTGTTAAAAGCAGTTCGACACTCACGACTTTAAAGAAAATTAACTCTGAATCGAACCTAAAAAAATGCAGTTTTATTTTTCTTTCATTGGCATTTGCAACTTGAAAAGCAAGAATGAAAAGAAAAACGTGTTTTCCGCAGCATCGTTGGCATTATGCGCCAACGTAGACGCGAACTGTGACAGAGTCGAAAACGCTGCGACGCTTGTCGCCATACATCCAAAGCCGACAAAACCTCCACGTACCAAACATCAGTGTTGCCATTTCATTTAAAAATGTCATTCCGTTTCACAAATCATTCACTACTTCTTTCCGCCTACAATATTAGTAATCTTTATGGCAATATCAATAGGAAACAAGAATTAATGTTAGTTTCAACAAAGTTTCTTATCGTAGACATTATCGAAGTAATTAAATTGCCCACTCCGTTCATCCATTCCACATGTATTCTAAATAGTCGCATAAATGTCCATGCTTGTATTTGTGTTAGCCCACACTCTGCTAACATCGACGCAAACGTCAACTCGCTGCCGACGTCACCGCACCAGTGCGCTTGACTTGGTGGCACATCACAATGAGACAACCGCCGCTGCAGCAAAGGCGGCCTCAATTTCTTTTCCTTTCATATTTTTCCAACCACATTTGTTCACTTTGCCTAAAATTCGGCCAATGTGTAATACACTTCCCACAGCAAATCTATTATAATCTAAGGAACTCTATACAATTATTCTTTATCTACAAATTTTAACTTTACAAGTGCCTAGATTTTGGCTGCACACCGCGCAGTAATATTGAAACGTACCGATTCTTAGACGACCAAGTGTTAAATGATGTCGTGATGTCGTGTTAATTTCTGAGTTTCTTAATTTCTTTTACATTTGTTCGTGCACAGGGTTGCACTCGTGAACAGGAAATATGTGAGGGTAACTCTACAAATGGCGATCTTTAACCCACTGTCATGCTAAAATAGCTGCAGAAATATTATTTAGAATATTAAGAAATAATTGCCTGACAAATTTATTTGAATTGAATTGAATTCGGAAATAGTTTCAAACATGTTCGGTGTAAACAAGCATGGTAAGTTAATCAGTTGCAAAACTGTCCATATGGCCACTAAACTAGCGGATCGAAATGGAATGAAAGATGGTGTGAGTAATTTTTGTATTAGAAAAGCTTATGCAAGCCATTTTGCATATATGGAATATGACATTGTTCAAATGGCGGGTATGGCTTCACACAGTGGCACGAATATGAGAGGTTTAAGTTTCAGTGACTCTGTCGCATAGATCAGGCGTAATTTAAACCGTGGCCTGGGTTATGTTGACCTTGAAGTCATCAGTCGATTGCGACTTAATAATAGGCTTAATAATAATAATATTTTTTTTATATTGAATAAACTTTGCCATTAAGCATGCAACCGCATTTCATTAGAATAATTTCATCGGGGGTAAGGGATAAACGCTAAAAAAAAAAGAGGTTGTCTGCAAAGTCGGTTTACTGACGATAGTTTAACGTGATAACGTCATAAGAAAATACTGATTGAATGGTTGCATTTTTCAAAAGAAAATTTTAATTTTATTTGTTTGATACATATTTTGTATGGATATAGAGAATGAGTTAACATTAACATAACATATACTTTAACATAACATAACATAACATAACATAACACAACATAACATAACATAACATAACATGACATAACACAACACAACACAACACAACACAACACAACACAACATAACATAACATAACATAACATAACATAACATAACATAACATAACATAATATAACATAACATAACATAACATAACATAACATAACATAACATAACATAACATAACATAACATAACATAACATAACATAACATAACATAACATAACATAACATAACATAACATAACATAACATAACATAACATAACATAACATAACATAACATAACATAACATAACATAACATAACATAACATAACATAACATAACATAACATAACATAACATAACATAACATAACATAACATAACATAACATAACATAACATAACATAACATAACATAACATAACATAACATAACATAACATAACATAACATAACATAACATAACATAACATAACATAACATAACATAACATAACAAATTACCCCGTATTAAAGCACTTATCAACAGCTTTCATTTGATACCCATATTGTACATACACAACCAAAGGTTACCCGGGTCCACGTTTTGACCTATATCTCGAGACCCCAGTCACGGAGCAGATAGAAATAGTCTGAACTAAAGCATTCACCAACAGCTTCCATTTGATACCCATATTGTACATACACATCCGAAGGTTACCCGGGTCAACGTTTTGACCTATATCTCGAGACCCTATCTACCAATAGGTATTCAAACTATACGGAAATCATCTTCAATACCTACTTAACAATGTGTGTAAGTTTGGTTTAATTCGGTTCAAAGACACGGCGGGTCCACGTTTTGGCATATATTTCGAGACCCTAGTCATCAATAGGTATGAAAATTACCCCGTATTAAAACACTTATCAACAGCTTTCATTTGATATCCATATTGTACAAACACATTCTAGGGTCCACGTTTTGGTCTCTATCTCGAGACCCTAGTCACGGAACGGATAGAAATACTCTGAACTAAAGCTTTCACCAACAGCTTCCATTTGATACCCATATTGTACATACACATCCGAAGGTTACCCGGGTCCACGTTTTGACCTATATCTCGAGACCATATCTACCAATATGTACCCAAACAATACGGAAATCATCTTCAATACCTACTTAACAATGTGTGTAAGTTTGGTTTAATTCGGTGCAAAGACACGGCGGGTCCACGTTTTGGCATATATTTCCAGACCCTAGTCATCAATAGGTATGAAAATTACCCCGTATTAAAGCACTTATCAACAGCTTTCATTTGATACCCATATTGTACATACACATCCGAAGGTTACCCGGGTCAACGTTTTGACCTATATCTCGAGACCCCAGTCACGGAGCAGATAGAAATAGTCTGAACTAAAGCATTCACCAACAGCTTCCATTTGATACCCATATTGTACATACACATCCGAAGGTTACCCGGGTCAACGTTTTGACCTATATCTCGAGACCCTATCTACCAATAGGTATTCAAACTATACGGAAATCATCTTCAATACCTCCTTAACAATGTGTGTAAGTTTGGTTTAATTCGGTGCAAAGACACGGCGGGTCCACGTTTTGGCATATATTTCCAGACCCTAGTCATCAATAGGTAAGAAAATTACCCCCTATTAAAGCACTTATCAACAGCTTTCATTTGATATCCATATTGTACAAACACATTCTAGGGTCCACGTTTTGGTCTCTATCTCGAGACCCTAGTCACGGAGCGGATGGAAATACTCTGAACTAAAGCATTCACCAACAGCTTCCATTTGATACCCATATTGTACATACACATCCGAAGGTTACCCGGGTCAACGTTTTGACCTATATCTCGAGACCCTATCTACCAATAGGTATTCAAACTATACGGAAATCATCTTCAATACCTACTTAACAATGTGTGTAAGTTTGGTTTAATTCGGTGCAAAGACACGGCGGGTCCACGTTTTGGCATATATTTCCAGACCCTAGTCATCAATAGGTATGAAAATTACCCCGTATTAAAGCACTTATCAACAGCTTTCATTTGATACCCATATTGTACATACACATCCGAAGGTTACCCGGGTCCACGTTTTGACCTATATCTCGAGCCCTATTTCCAAAATAAAATATAATCCATGTTACTCGTGATGTAGCTTTCGAATGGTGAAAGAATTTTTAAAATCGGTCCAGTAGTTTTTGAGCCTATTCATTACAACCAAACAAACAAAGTTTTCCTCTTTATAATATTAGTATAGATATGGTAAATATTACCATACATTTTTTCCTTCAGATATAATAAAAAAATAATAATAATAACATTAAAACAACAGGTATTATTAACAAACTTGGTTTTATTTTAAATTCTTCAAGTGAATCAAATTAATAATAATCAATAAGAAGGCATATGCAAATACAAATACGTGAATTTATATATGTACATTTGCGCATATACATACATACATATATACGCTCACGTAACTACATATGAGCAAGGTAACTACATATGAGCAAGGTAACTACATATAAGCAAGGTAACTACATATGAGCAAGGTAACACTAATATGAGCAAGGTAACTACATATGAGCAAGGTAACTACATATGAGCAAGGTAACTACATATGAGCAAGGTAACTACATATGAGCAAGGTAACTACATATGAGCAAGGTAACTACATATGAGCAAGGTAACACTAATATGAGCAAGGTAACTACATATGAGCAAGGTAACTACATATGAACAGTAATGAGCAAGGTAACACTAATATGAGCAAGGTAACTACATATGAACAGTAATGAGCAAGGTAACGACACATTTTTTCGTGCGTGCAGCCTGTTAAATCGAATTATAAGACGTTATCACGTCAAAACACTTTTTTCATGAATTTATTGTAGCGAAACGGTTCAAGTCAGTTTATTAAAAGTTGTTGCATATTATAAAGTAACATTTCAAGAATATTTGATAAAATTTTCATGTAAAAACATTGCAAAATGAGCGAATGAGAGCACATTTACGTAGACGTCTTTTCAAAAATACATTTTGCAGTAGTCAGCATATCTCAGCGTAGAATCATCTGAAATCAAAAAAATCGAATAATTTAGTTAAAGTATGAGTTAAACTTCCCCCCAACGTTTATTTTGACGATTTATTTTCATTTTCAGCCATTTGGTAGTCGTTTGAAGTAAAAAGTGATTTTTGACGAAAAAATGCCGCCATTTTGTAGGTGTAAAACCACCTTAATATAAAAAAAATGGCGAAAAAAAACGTTGGGGGGAGGTTTTTTATATGTAAAATATGTGTGCAAAATTTCAAAAGGGTCGGTTGAGTAGTTTTCAAATGCCAATGACTACGCACTTTAAAAAAAAACGTTCGAGAAAACCGCGTTTAAAGTTTGTAACGGACTATGCGCGCAACTGCTGCGTCTCGGCAGATGTTTGAGGCGGCTCGGCTTTATGCTCTATAACTTAAAAAGTTTTGCTCGGATTGACTTAAAATTTTAACACGGTATTTTTGAAATGTTTTACTACAATAACATGCAAAAAAAAAATCGATTTTTATCCCTTTTTTCACCATACAAGCAACTCGGTGTCCATCAAGGATGATAGATTTACAAGGTTTGTTCTTTATTTATAGTGACAAACCAAATTGAGCCAATAACATCGGTTGCCATGTCCCAGGGGATTCGAATTCAGCACTATAATTTCTCACATATTCGCACATTCGTCCAATAAGTTATTATTCAGATAGCAACAAAGTGTCATTGGTTAATTTTTTTCGTATATCACCAGCACAATCTCAGTTTTTTTTGTAAGCACATCACTTGTGTAAGCACATCAGCCCATCACCTGATTCTGTCAAATTCGCTCAAAGCCGAGTAACGGTCTGTTATGGAGCACACCTTCTCAATTCTTTTCACCATGATTTTCCGTCTTCTTCCTTCGTCTCCTCCTTTTGAGTTGAAGAAACAAAAATTGCCCCATATGAACGCGGTCTAAGCGAGAGAAAGCACACATCCCACTTTTAGCGGTTTTCACTTCATCGTCTCACTTGAACATCTCGCTCCCTTTATCAAGTAAGCGAGCGTTTCAAGTAAAACGACCAATTAATGGCGCCCCTAAAGAAATAATATAATAGGGTCAAATCGCAACTTAGAGACTTATGTATAATAAATAATTTTGTGGTGTACAAGGTGAAGTCCAAAATAAACAAGACTGAGATGAAATAGAAACGACAGAAGCTTTGTTCTGATAACTTCGAGTTGATTATTCAAAATAGTCCCCTCTGAACTCGATAGATACACTGTTTTGCGCGATCTAAAAGCTTTACGAATGAGTGTTTCAGGTCATTGACCGGAATGTCGTTCAGGATGTAGGTACAAGTCTTTTGGATGGCCTCTATAGACGCAAAACGTTTTCCTTTTATAACCAAAAGCAATTTTCCGAATAAGCAAAAGTCACAGGGAGCGAATACGGTGAGTGATTGATGGTTAAAATGCGATTTCTAGCCAAAAAATCAGGCACAAGAGTGGATCGATGAGATGGTGCATTATCATGCGATAAGCGCCAGCTTCCTCCTTCGCGGTATTCAGGGCGAATATGAGGAATGCGATGCAACAAACGCTTCAAAACGCCAAGATAGAAAATTTCATTTACGGGCTATAAATCCAAATCTCCTGGTAGGAATTAAGCCTACAGCAGTTTTAGGATTTATTATTGTAATAGTTTGAGTAGGCTACATGGTTGCACAATAGATCTATTCAGATCGCAGTGCACAAACAGCCAATCAATAATAATAATAATAATAATAATAATAATAATGTTAAATTTAGTAATTAATCGAAGGAATAAGCAAAATAATTTTTTTTGACAAAATGGCGGTTTCTAAAATTTACAAGCACTCTGAAACGCTTTTTCAAATTTGCGTGTTACTTCGACAATATTCACCGGAACGATATTAAACTTTCTGTGTGTATTCTTAAATTTATGTACATTAACCCTGCTACTACGTTAGGGTCTTTTGATGACCCAAATTGCATATAACATCACCGTATTTCTATCTAGTGGAATATATTTGAAAGTTCTTACTACTCAGTGCATCAATTGTTGAAATATATTGAATTCAATTAGTTTTATCACCATTTTAGGCTTAGAAAATTGTTTATTGCAAGTGCTTACGCATATCATGTTCGGGTCATTCTATGACCCCTATCATAAACGAATAGTAATTATATAATGTAATATCCCCTGTTGCAGAGTCATCGTCTGGAACACTCTTCTGTTGTGAATGCTGGAATGCGTTTACAGTTATAATTTTCGTATTCAATAACAATGAAACCAAATACTTTCAGTTCTGTGCTAAATATTTAGTGATCAGTTGCTATTGTAAATCTAAGTTGTGTAAGTGTAAGACGATCGATTTTGATAAAACATGGAATCTAGACATACTGTAAGTATATATAATCTACATTTTTTTTTAAATTCGTACTAGTATTTATACGGTAAAATTCGTTGTTGTATTTACTTGGCCATAATGTCAGCGTGGACAAATGACTGAACATGGCATTGGTGCATTCTTGAGTAACCTTGAAGACGATGCAAATGATGATTGTGATGCTAATTTTGTACTTGAGGAAGACGAATGTTTATCTTCAGAACAATCCATTTCCAGTGGCATAGAAGCATTCATTTCATTGACCGTAACTAATAGCACAGAAATTTTTGATAAAGATCGGATGATAAAGTGGACAACAATACCTTCTTTGCAATGTCTAAGTCGTGCAGCAAGTGAAAATATTCTTCACGGAAAACCTGGAGTGACTTCTTATGTTATTCATCGTATTTTAAAAATTCGTCATACTTTTGATGTATGCCTTACAGAAGCTATGAAAAGGGATATAATTCACTACAGCTATTTGCAAAGAAGTGCTGTTTTCGAAAATTTTCAAGCTATAGATGCTACTGAGTTCGATGCTTACCTGGGACTTCTTATACTTATTGGTATTTATTTACAATATATTTTTCCTATTATAATTGTATAACGGACATACAGGGTGGCTGATGAATTTTACTACATTAAGAAACTCAAATAACTTTTTTTTAGTGTATGAAATTCATTTATTTTTTTTTTCAGGTTGAAGGTCATTAAATTTTATTAAATGTAGTTTAACTATATTAGTTTTAAAAATAATTGAATTTAAATACCCCCCATGCTCGTTGACACAAGTGCGGCATCTTAGTAAAAAGTTGTTCATTGCTGCTTTGAGAGTTGTGACAGGAGTAGCCGCAATTGTTGCCCGAATGGATTGTTTTAGTTCATCCAAATTTGTTGGCTTTGTTTTATAAACTTTTTGTTTACATAAACCCCACAAGGAAAAGTCAGGTGCAGTAAGGTCAGGCGACCTGGGGGGCCAACGAAATTCGGAGTTTCTTGAAATCAGTTTATTGGGAAATTTTCGTCGCAACTCTGTCATAACAGTCTGGGCTATGTGAGACGTTGCCCCATCTTGTTGAAACCACACAGAGTTGAAAGGAATTCTCTTTCGGCGTAGTTCTGGATAGAAAAATTCTTTCAGCATTTTCAAATAACGGTCTCCCGTAACCGTAACGGTGTGACCATTTTCTTCAAAAAAATAAGGCCCGACAATACAGCGTGAAGAAACCGCACACCACACTGTCACGCGAAGAGGATGCAATTCCGTCTCGTGGAGTATCTGTGGGTTAGAAGTACTCCATATTCGACAATTTTGTTTGTTCACATTGCCGTTTAAATCGAAATGGGCCTCATCAGACATGAAAAGGCAGTTTAACATGTTTTGGTCTTCTTCCACCATTTGCAGGATCTTCTGGCAAAATTCCAAGCGAATCGGCAAGTCTGCTGCATTCAGTTTGTTAACCATTTGAATTTTGTAGGGAAATAAGTCTAAATCTTTGTGCATTATTGTTTGCAAAGACTGTCGGCTGACACCAAGTTGAGCAGATAAGCTTCTTGTTGAAACCCTTGGATTGCTTTGTATAGCTGCAGCTACAGCAGCGATCGTTTCCTCCGTCCGAACTGGTGGGTTTCGATGATAAGGCCTTCTTGCGAATGTTCCTTGCTCAGCAAAATTATTCACCAGTCTCATTATGGTCCATCTGCTCGGGGGATCGCCGCCAAACATCCGCCTGTACTCTCTCTGTACCAAAACTACGGACTCCAGTGCGTGATAGCGGCGGACTATCCAAATTCTTGTTTGCGTGTCCCAGTTATCCATTTTAATAAATTTTAAAGATCAATCTGCAAATTAAAACAAGAATGGAACAGATAACTTAAAAAGAAAAAAAGTTATTCAATTTTTTTTTGGTAGCGGCTTTCATCAGCCACCCTGTATTATTCTTTTAGGCGTCTACCGGTCATACGGTGAAAGTCTTAACTCCCTGTGGGACAAGTTTCATGGACGTCCGTTTTTGAGAGCAATCATGTCTTTGGAGCGATTTAGCAATATTTCTCGTGTACTAGCATTTGACGATAGGCAAAGAAGAAGATCAGAACAAAGAGGAGATAAACTTGCTCCCATTCGCACATTTTATGAGCAATGAACTCAAAACTTGCAGCTGTTTTACGTTCCAAGTGCTAACATAACGATTGACGAACAGCTTATTCCGTTCCGAGGTAGACGTCCTTTCAAAGTATACATTCCAAGTAAACCTGGGAAATATGGCATGAAAGCGTGGATAGCAGCGGATTCTGACACCGCATTTTGCTTACAGTTCCAAATATACTTGGGCAAAGTAAGAGACAATGCTGAAAGGAATCAACGCGAACGGGTTGTTCTAGACTTAGTGTCTTCATACCGTGGACGAAATCTGACTACCGATAATTTTTTTATGAGTCATAACCTTGCATTAGAACTGCTAAAGCAGAAAATTACTATTGTTGGCACAGTAAGGAACAACAAACGTTTTCTGCCGGTTCATGCAACATCACAAGAATTGCGTAAGCTTCCAATACACTCAAGGAAATTTTTTTTTTATGAAAAAGAAACTGTAGTTTTGTATGTGCCTAAAAAATTCAGAATGATTTATTTGCTTAGCACCCTTCATCATAATAGCAACATTTTGGAAGATCATCCAAAAAAAATTCCGGAAATAATTAAATACTACAACTCGACAAAAGGTGGAGTCGACACATTAGACCAAATGGTTCGTACATATTCGTGCAAAAGGAAAACCAATCGGTGGCCAGTTGCCCTGTTTTCTAATTTATTAGATATTTCTGCTCTAAACGCTTTTATAGTATGGACCGAAATATATCCTGAATGGCAAAAAAATAAATTGCACAAAAGGCGCCTATTTTTAGAGCAACTCGGAGAAGTTTTAGCTCAAGAACATATCAAGAGGCGTAGTCGGCTTTCTCGCGCAGAAGCCTCTGTATCATTGGTACGAAGAATTCGAGAAGAAGACAGTGCATCACCATCTACGAATTCGCCTTCTCCAAAACGAAAATGCGCTAGTGAACGGAAAAGGTGCAAATTTTGCCCGTCGAAAAAGGAAAAAAAGACCTTTACTGAGTGCATAACTTGCAAAAAACCTGTTTGTCCGTCACACCGACACACAACCACTCTAACGACGACATATTGCATTGATCACAAGCCTTAAAAATATTTTTGAACTGTACAAATTTGAATTTTCTCAATAAAAAAATGTGGGGTCAAAATAAGACCCGAACATAACATGTGTATTTTTTTTCTAGCATAGTAGCAGGGTTAAGAAAAAAAATGATTTTTTGAGAATTCTAACTGTATATAACCCCTTAATTTAAATTTCTGACACGTTCTGATAACTGTTAAAGTCAAAAAATCGAGAGTGCAAATTACAAAGCATAGATGAAGAACCCTGTACTCGTATATAAAGTTTAGTTCCGCTCGATTTTAGACATTTCCTTCCTTTTTATAAATTATCTCTTTGGAAATGTGGCTGCAAGTAAAACTATTGCGCTTTTGATTGAAAGTGAATCTTCAAATCGAATCAAACTTAAATTAGTGGTTGCACGTTATTGCTTGACTAGAACTGTTGAAGCGTGACACATCGCATGCAACAATTTTCAAAGAGAGTGAATTGCAAATACAATTCTTATTTAATTTCCAATCAGAAGCTTAGAACAATTTAAGCAGCTGAAGTAGAATGTTTTATTTTAATTTATTCCTCCTTAACAACATTTTCTTTTGGGGAAATGTTATCCCTGTTGTAGGACAATTTGATAGTAAGTGACTGTAGGAAACTCAAATTTACTGTATTTAAATTTTTTTTTTTTTATTAAATTATAAATCTTCAGTGACTATTTACAAGAAAATGCCGCCACTTTATCAGTTCGATGACTACGATCAATGTCTTCAAGTTGAAAACAGCCACTCCCATACGAAGCCGACGTATTGTGTCGTATACGCGGAAGTTGTTGTAAATGAATCTTCGAGTCTTTGGAATGAAATATCCAGGTTCTCTACAGACGATAAACATCACTTCAGACACGATCACTTGTTTTTCGGAATGTGCCTAGAACGCTGTAAGAAACTGTTGCAGCCATTCGCCAAATTTCGTCTGAACGAGTTGTCGGGAAGTGGAGAAATTCGCGACATTGAGGTTCGTTGTGAAATTATAAATCATACATATGTAAGCAAATGTAGGTCAAAGCTCATACATTCAAAGCAAATTCCAGCTTCTTAACTACTACATTAACGTGCATAAACGGGAAACTGACAACCGCATTCAGTATGGGAAAATCTTCAGAAGTTGTCTTAATTACGAGTTCCAACATAATTATGGGTTGCGATTGCGTGCAAGCATTGAATACTGCGAGCAAGCGAATACAACATTGAAACATGGTAAAATGTTTTGATAGTTTTTATTTAAAATATAATCTACTTTAAGGAACTTTCCTTTTAGATGCATTAGACATTGTTGCTTATGCCATTTTCGGCATTATCACTTTGGCCTCAATCTCTTCAACCATATACGATTATCGTTTGAAAACCAAGCAGTCCGTAAATAATCGAAATGAAGAGTTTTATAAAAATTCACTTGAAAGTCCAGGTAAATATAATATTTTCGTAATGAGCTCTCGCAAAATTAAATCTTACAAGGTGAAGTCCAAAATAAACCAGACTGAGGTAAAATAGAAAAGACAGGAACTTTGTTTTCATACCTTCGAGCTTATTTATTCAAAGTCCCCGCTGGTCTCGATACGCTGTCTTTCATGATCTAAAATCCTTTCGAAAGAGTGTTTCAGGTCATTGACCAGGTGCAAGCCTTTTGGATGGCCTCTACAGACGCAAAACGTTTTTCTTTCATGGTCAAATGCAATTTTCCGAATAGGTAGAAGTCACTAGGAGCCATATCAGGCGAATACGGTGAGTGAGTGATGGTTAAAATGCGATGTCTAGTCAAAAAATCAGTCACAAGAGTGGATCGATGAGAGGGTGGATTATTATGCGATAAGCGCCAGCTTCCTCCTTCGCGGTATTCAGGGCGAAATCGACGAATGCGATGCAACAAACGCTTCAAAACGCCTTGATAGAAAATTGCATTAGCGGTTTGGCCCGTTGGCATGAACTCCTTGTGGATAATTCCCTTGGAATCGTAAAAACAAATGAGCATCGACTTGATTTTTGACTTCTCCAAACGCGGTTTTTGGGTGACGGCTCATCTGGGGCTTAGTTTCAGGTTCATATTGGAAACACCTCGTTTCATGACCAGTTCCAATGTTGTAAAGGAAGATCTCGTCTTTTCTCGCCTCTTTAATGAAGTCTTTCGAATGTTGAATTCTGAGCAATTTTTGGTCCTCAGTTATTTTGTGTGGAATGAAACGTGCATGGACCTTTTGTAAGTCCTAAGTGCTAAGTTAAAATGTGATAAATCGATGTTTTGGAGATATTCAACTCCGATTCCATGAATTTCAACGATGATTTCGGTTCATTTTGATAAATTCGCGAACAATTACGATGGAGTTTTCGGTGATTACCGTTTTTGGGCGGCACGGCCCGTATGTTCATTGACATTTATGTCCTCACAACCATCTCTGAAACGTGTAATCCACTCATGAACTCTGGCACGAGATAGACAATCATCGCCATAAACTCTTTTCATCAATTCAAATGTTTCTCGTTTTCTAAATAAAATAGTTATTTCATTTTAATTATTTGTTAAACTATCCAATTTTCATTTCCAAATCAGCAGTGATATATACTTTCCCTTTTCAGCCCAACAACTATTCAGCTCATTTTCGATTTGTCGCAATTTTTATCGGTTAACCGCGTCGTCGAAAACTCGCAGCCAAACCGCAACAGACCTCCAATTTTTCGATGGCTTGCGAGTATTAGGAGTATTTCTGGTATTATTTGCGCACTCTTTAATACTTTTCATGGCCATACAGGTTGAAAATCCTGAATTCTTCGAGAAGTTTTTCTATCGTCCGGAAACAGCCATAATTGAAAATGGCGCAGCTATAATTCAAATATTTTTTGTTATGAGCGGATTTCTATTATATGTGAATTTTATCGAAAGAAATTTCGTTACCACCGACACCAGCATAAGCAATTGTATTATTGTTTACTTCAAAATTTTCTTTCACAGATATTTCAGGTAAATGCATCTGAATGTTTATTATCTCAATTCAATTTACTCATAACGCAATTCTCATGTTTAAGGCTTTTACCATCACTAGCAATGCTAATTCTCTTCAATTCATCTATACTTGTGCGTCTACAAAATGGACCATTTTGGAGGCATTATGTGGAAGCAGAACGCGTCTTTTGTCGCGAATATTGGTGGCAGAATGGTTTCTTCGTTAATAATTACCTGCTGCAGGAGAGTGTAAGTGATGGGCTTCGCACTGTAGTCGGGCCTTATAGTAGTAGGCCATGTTTTACGCGAGAAATTAGAAGTACTGTTCCGAATAGGCCATAAGATTTATAATCTGATGGTTGATAGCTGTCAAATCAACTGTTCGAAAAATAAGAAAATCATTAGCTATGTTCGATAACAAAATTAATCATCGTCAGCAGTCAATCCAAATGATTGGTAAGCGCAAATTCTCTACAAAGAGAAGAAAAAGTGCCATCACGCGCAAAAACAGTCACTCGCACCTTATTTGATACAGTTACGATTTTTTGTAAAGTTTTCTACATTTCACAAAATTTTGCTGAAAGGGAAAAACAGAGTATGCAGAAATCTTATTTAGTTTGCTTTATTTCATTTCTCCATGAAATTCAAACAAGTGTTCACTCATTTCATTTGAACGTCTTCGTAATTTCTGGTCGGTTTTGAAGACAAATATGAGAAAAATGGCACCCATAAGAAATCTGATCTTAAAAAGGCGATACTTAAAGAGTGGAGTCAAATTAGTCCCGAAAATACAAAAAAATTGGCCACACCACATAGACTTCAAGCTGTAATGGATAATAAAGGTTGGGTACCCTTGTATTGAATACCATAAAATTTTAAAAATTGGAAATAAATAGTTGCACTGTTTTAAATTGTATCATGCGTGTAACTGCAGCGTGAATTCTCTGTATGCTTTTTTTTTTTGTTTTTGCATTACATTGAGTGGACACTTTTTTGTATTTTTTTATGTTGAGAAATGCGTTTTTGCAAAATATTGATTATGAAATATGGAACAGAATCAAAAAAGGTGTGAGTGACTGTATAGGTTGAGTTTGTTTTTTTGTTTTTGTTGTCAAAAAAAAAATTAGTTTAAAAAATATACTTTATACATATATTTATACTCAGGTTTTTTTTGATGAATTTTCCATTTTATCGTTTCTCACCATAAACTGTAAATTTCAAGTCAGAGCAAAGGCAAAAGTGCACAAAATACCAAATTTCACAAAAACAAATTTCTTTGTTTACAAAAAGTTCGACCCATATGTTTTCATGATGGACAGATTTTGTTGGATAAATATTATCCAGCACAAAATAAGCGTCTCTCTTCAATCGAACTGTCACTTCGCTCTCTCAATTTTTTAGTGATGGATAATTTTTTGGCATTAACGAACGTCTACGTCCAAAAATTAGGAAAACATTCATAAAAAAATAATATGAAAATTGTTGTGTTATCGCACACGACTATTTTGAAACGGCCACTAAATACGCTTTCTAACCTTCAAGCGTTTTTTGTGTCAATCTGGTAAGATTTTCAAACTGAAGTGCATATGACTTTATTTTCTTTATTTTACTTTATTTGTATTTGAATTAACTCGGCATTTTGGCTCAAGGTGAAAATCATATATTAGCTTTCAATATTAACGTTCCTTTTAGCTGGTAAATGTCACTAAGAGGTTGCAAAAAAAATTGAAAACTTTGAACGACTTATTTATACTAAAAAAACTAACGACGCTGGCCAAGGCGAATTGAGTATCTACGATGGCGCCATTAAAAAACAGTTACTTTATTTTTGGCGATTTTGACAAGTCTGACGTCAGCTCAGTTCGCAACAATGAACAAAATGAACAAAACAAACAAAAGTAAAAAAGTTGGTTTGTGAAAATTCAGTGAAAATTGGTAGTTTTGTGATTTGTGAGTTTTAAACTAATCAAACTAATGAAATCGAAGTGCCATGTGTTAAATTGTTAAAGCACAAATTAATACAAAGCCTCCAGATGCTGATTTTTGCGGAAGAAGTATGTGTGTTGACAGCTATTAAAGGATTATTGGATATTAAATCCTTTCAAAATGTTATTTATTAGGTTTTGGGACACACTGAGCACGAATTTTATGTGTATCAAGCCAAGTTAACTATCAATTTCTCTAAAAATTAACAGTTGTTAAATCAGTTATCAATTTATTTAGAATTTGCCATACAAATTACATCCAATTGGTTTTAAGGCTCCCTGTTCTTGGATTTAAAATGGGTAAATTATTACATTCAAAATTTTGGATTCGTATTCAAAGTAGCAAAAAAACCCAAACTATGAAATTTCAGAAAAATTTAACAATATCTTTAAAACGGAAGCGTCATATAGGATTTTGTATTTTCAAAAGAAAATTTTAAATTTGTACTGAGCGAACCCAAGGGCTCCCAAATAACTTATTTCATGCAAATTCAGCAATTTTTTTAAAGCCTTTGAATATACAAGGTGAAGTCCAAAATAAACAAGACTGGCGTCATAAAAATGTTTTTGATAGCGCCATCTTTTTAATGAGTTAGTGCGTTGGAAGTTACATCCCTAGCTGACTTCCAGCGAAAGCTTGGTGACATTCGGTTCAGTGAAAGCGAAGTTATTGCGTCTAAAGTGTCATCGGTCCAAAAGTGAGTTTCGAACAAAGAGCTCAAATCAAATTTTGTTTTAAAATCGGTAAAACCGTTACCGAAATATTTGAATTGCTGAAAAAAGTTTATGGCGATGATTGTCTATCTCGTGCCAGAGTTCATGAGCGGATTACACATTTTAGAGATGGTTGTGAAGACGAGCCACCACCCAAAAAATCACGTTTGGAAAAGTCAAAAACAAGTCAATGCTCATTTGTTTTTATGATTCCAAGGGAATTGTCCACAAGGAGTTCGTGCCAATGGGCCAAACCGTCAGTGCAATTTTCCATCTCGGCGTTCTAAAGCGTTTGTTGCATCGCATTTGTCGAATTCGCCCTGAATACTGCGAAGGACGAAGCTGACGCTTATTGCATGATAATGCACCATCTCATCGGTCCGCTCTTGTGACTGATTTTTGGACTAAAAATCTCATTTTAACCATCAATCACTCATCGTATTTGCCTGATATGGCTCCCTGTGACTTTTACTTATTCGGAAAATTGCATTTGGTTATGAAAGGAAAACGTTTTGCGTCTGTACAGGCCATCCAAAAGGCTTGTACCGACATCCTGAAAGACATTCCGGCCAATGACCAGAAACACCTTTTTTCAGTATTCGGTATTTATTATGCAAAATATTTAACAAAAAAATGGGAGCGTGTCATTATTCTGTATTACAAAATTCTGTAAATTGCAAAAAAATTCTGCTTTTTAAAATTCTGCTTTTTTTAAATTCTGCTTTTTCAAAATTCTGCATGTTTAATGCGAAAAATTCTGCTTTATTCAAGTTTTGTGATTTTCGTCATACAAGAAGTAACAAAATAAACATTTATTCCATAAATATACATATGTATATGTTTAGGCGATAACAATATTTTAGTTTAGCCAATTACAATATTTTTTGGAATTCTTTTTAAATATGTAGTGTGACTTAATTCATTGCTTTTCTTAATAATTCTTCACAGCTGTCGTTTTTGAAGAGAAAACTTCTTTAGAATCGTTGGGAGTGATTTGAGAAAAAGTGAAACGAAAAAAGCGACACTCTTGGCTACGAATATTACATATACACGTAGCGACGAACTAAATAACTTTTAGGCCAGCGCCGACAGCATGGCGCGATAGCCGAGCGGTGTGAGCTTCCGATCCAAAATCCTTGGTTCGAATCACACGAAAAAAAATTTTTTTATACAGTTATTTTATTTTATTTTATGATATGTTTATGAAGAGCTTTTTTTCATGGCAGAAATACACTCGGTGTTTTGCCATTGCCTGCTGAGGGGTGAGCGCTATTAGAAAAATAGTTTTCCTTAATTTTGGTGTTTTCACCGAGATTCGAACTGACGTTCTCTCTGTGAATTCTGAATAGTAGTCACGCACCAACCCATTCGGCTACGGCGTTTGTTTAATTTTACTGATGCAAAAATGAGGAAAAATATATGAATAAAGTTTGCTTACTGTTTACACATTTTCCAAAGGTGACGGAGAACCAAAAAAAAAGTCGATTTTCAAACAAATACGAGTGCATATGTGTAATTGTGTTAGAGTTTCGGTCACGCCCCAGCAAAACCTGCGTGCATATGTGTTTGTAACATTCAAAAAAATGTAATTGTGTTAGAGTTTCGGTCACGCAGGTTTTGCTGGGGACGCTCATAATAGCAACCGCGTGTGTATTTTTATATTCGTAAATATTTTCATTTTTAAATATTTACCGCAATTATGCCGAAAAATAATGCAGAAAAGTGTCGTGAATATCGACAGAAAAAAAATCAATAAATAGCATCACGGAATTCATTCACGAAAATTTAATAAAGTATACACCAGAAGTATCGCGGATACTTAGAAAAGATTACAATAAAGTTCCAATGATTTTAAGTGGCGATTTTAACGTAAATTTTGCATTGGACACAGCGGTTCCTTTAATTGACGTTCTCAATACAACATTCAATTTAAAAATGTGTAACAATCGCACTGAATCGACAACACGATCAAAAACAACCATTGACGCGGTATTTCAAAGATATGTTGACAACATCGAAACCAAAGCATTTGTATCATATTTTAGCTATCATAAGCCACTCGTATCATTTGTTGAAATTGAAAACATTGAGGATGAATAATAATAAAATGAAGAAAATAAAATATGAACTTTATAGCAATATTATAATGAACCTATAATTATCTTGCTCCTAATGCTGCTTTCGTCTTATTCTCTCTCAGTTTGTTTTACGGAAGGTTTCACTTCTATCGCGTCTAACCGTTAGACTGGTGTTTTTTTTTTTTAGAAGAGTTCTACGCAAAAATACTGTGGATTCTATCGAAACTGAAAAAAAAGTATTATTATTATTATTTTTTATTTAATATCTCGAATAATAATAAAAAATAATAATAAATTAAATGATTACATTACCTCTTTAACATTGTTAACATTATATTTAAATACAGAATTTTGTAATACAGAATTTTGAAAGCAGAATTTTAGAAAGCAGAATTTTAAAAAAGCAGAATTTTAAAAAGCAGACTTTTAAAAAGCAGAATTTAGTTTTTAGAATTTTGTACATACAGAATTTCGACACCAACCCCAAAAAAATCACTATTCTATTTTGACTATTTAAGGGGTTAGGGGTAGTCAAAATTTTCAAAAAAGTTTTTTTCTGCATTTTCTTAAAGTATAATGTCTTAAAAATATTGTGTGAAAGTTTGAAGTGAATCCGACAAATACTTTTCGAGTTATTCAACAATTAACAAAGGGCGCCCGGGCGCTCCGAAGCAGATAGCAAAACTTTCAATGCGTTTTTCTCAAAACTATGTTTTTTGAACTGGTGATCACTGTAACTTAAAAACCGCTTGGTAGATTTCGATAAAATTTATACTGCTTTTGAAAAACATAAAAAACTCTTTCTTGATCGAAGGCTTTTTTTAAAAATTTCGATTTTTTTTTTCAAAATTTCGATTTTTTTTAACATTTTTTTTCTTGAAAATCTGAAAAATATATCCTGAGGCCACCATATTGTTAATTTTGAAAAAAAAGCTTCGATCAGACACAAGATTATCTATTAATAAAACTAATTTCTCTTGTCCGATTGATTTTAGATGAATCTCCAAAGACTTGTGACGATAAGGGACTTCTGGAGAAACGGGCTCTACACAAGCAGCAATAACTTTTACAATTTTTTTTTTCTTTTATTAAAATTTTGCTAAAGTCAAGTCGAAACATGATGTATTAATGCTATGTTTTTATTTTTTGTAAAATAAATCAATTGACTATCAAAACAAAATCATTAAAAATCATCATTTTTCGGGCCTTTGACTACTCCTAACCCCTTAAACATTTATTTTAAATTTTTTATCTTGTATCATCAGTGCATTATTATACTCATTTTTATTATTTTACTAATTGAGTTATATGTATTTACTTTTTTGTCTGTCCATACCTAGTGCTCTCACCATACCTGGTATCTTGCTGCTGACATGCAACTTTTCGAACTATTTCTTATTGTGTTAATCATCGTAAGCAAGTAAGTAAAATCAATTCAAGCATTCATTAATTCATACATTCTTTCATTACTCGGACTCGTATTTCAGATTTCCCAAACTTCGTAGAGTTATATACGCCATCCTCTTAGTATTGACCTTTACGGTAACAGGATTTATTACATACTTTTTGAAACTTAAACCTATATACCATACGAATCCAGAGTAAGCTGTGTCAAATTAATTTCAGCTGATGTCCTCATTAAACATTTGCCTTACTATTTTAGAAACTACCGTTATATGTTTTTCCGCAACGCTGAAACCTTTTACCAGGCATACACGCCGTTTTACACAAATATTGGTGGCTACTTTTTCGGCTTCATAACTGCTGAGTTGTATATGAAGTTACGAAAGTATTCCAAACAATATCGTGGGTTAGTGCGATACGAACTCAGTTGGTGGCTATTATTCCCAATGGCTTTTGGTTTACTTTTTGGCGGAGCCTTTTTTATGTCGTTCGAATTTGAAAACCCTTCAATTTGGGTAGCTCTTTTTGCCAGCTTGTATCGGAATATATGGGTTTTAATATGTTGTGCAGTAGTTTTTGGGATGTGCCTCAAGTTGGGATGTAAGTTGCATTTTTATATTAGTTTCGGGAAAAAGAAATCCATTATTTTCTCGGTAGATCGTTGTAGTGATCGGTATATCGTAAAGTAGCGATCAAACAATTTACAGTTTACGCTCGTTGTCAAGGTGACATTTCATACTAAAAATTATTTTCTTGTTTTTTGTTTGTTCCATTCAGTTGTGGGTTACAGGGTGTTAAAAATGGAAGAAGTCAACAAAGAGAAAATTTAGTACATTTTACAGTTGTTCTTTGATAAGAGCGAAAAATGAAATTTTGAATAGTGTTTATTGTGCCGATACTGTAACAGTTAATTACGTGCAATTTTGCTTTCGACGATTCCGTTCTGGCATTTTTTATGTTAAAAACGCACTTCGCACAGCCAGGCCTGCGTCGAAATGTCGATAAAATCACAGAAAGCTGACCGGCATATTAGTAGTCGTGCATCGCCCAGGAGCTACAGATCGACCATAAAATAGTTTTAAACCATTTGCACAAAAATAAAAATTAAAATAATGGATTTCTTTTTCCCCAAACTAATACTTAAACATATTTACAATTGTACTCAACAGCCCGGTTTTTGCGAGGCCACAAAACTTATTGCGGTCCCTTTTAAATGGGTGTGAAGGACGTTTTTATTGATTTTTTTTTTGTTTTTGAGAATTGAATGAATCTACAACTCTGATAATTTTCTACTTATTCATCTACAGGGTCCGGCTTTCGAAGTATAACCCACTTCAGACCGCTCGCGCAGCTGATGCCCGTGCATCAGCTGTCTGTTAGTTGCCTAAATGACAGTCCAGAGTATTGTTTACAAGGGCGCTTAAGCATTTTGCCGAGAGTAAACGCGAAAAAAGAAAATCAGTAATGGATTTCAAACGTATTAGTGCGATTGCATTATATTTAGCTGGAAAATCACCACCAGCGATTATTCGTGAGCTCGAGCAATTTAAAGAAAATAAAGTTTTTGTTTATCGCACCATTACTCGTTACAATGATACTGGTAGCATCGCGAAACAACATGAAGATGGTCATCAAAAGACTACAACGTCACGTGGAATGGTTTAAAAAGTGAAGAAGCGCGTTGAGCGAAATCCCCGACGCAGTGCCAATCAAATGGCGAAAGAACTGAAAATATGTGACCGTAACATCCGCCGCATACCGAAAAATTATCTCAAAGTCGAGCCTTACAAGATCCAAAATACAAAAGGCGCTTGATCTCACACCAAAGCAGCAACAAGTCAGACTTGAGAGAGCGAAGGAGTTGCTACGCTTGACCGAAAGCAGTTAATTTCCGAACTTTAAGTTTTCTGACGAGAAACTTTTTCAAATTGAGCACTTCACAAACTCCCAAAACCATAGGATTTATTGGACCGACCGTTCTTACGAGAATTTAAGTCATCGATTGGCTACCAGGAGGCAGTACCCACCACAGGTAGTGATTTGGGCTGCTGTAACCGCAGATAGGCGCTCTCCAATCGTTTCCATCGAGTCTGGCGTCAATGTAAATGCGAAATATTATATTATCGGGAAAGTATTCTGGAGGTTGCTTTGAAGCTGTGGGCAGACAAACACTTCGGTGGCAGAGCATGGATGTTTCAACAGGACTCGGCGCCGTCACACAAAGCTAGAGTGAACCAAGAACTCCGAACTTCATAACATCCACACAATGGCTCTCAAATTCGCCCAACCCGAATCCGATGGATTATTCTCTAAGGGCCATTTTGGAGAGCAAGGGTGCGAACTGAAAGATTCACCTGTCTCGAGGCGCTGAAAAAAACCATTGTCCGCGAGTGGTCCAAAATATCTGCAAGTTACATTCGGGCAGCTTGCCATTCGTTTCTGGACCATCTCACGGCCATAGTCAAGGCAAAAGGTGATCATATTGGGCGAAAGTAAATTGATTCTTAATTTTGTATTATTTTCACACATTTTTTACTTTAAGTTGAATTAAAGTAATTTTCCAAGCTAAATTTATGGCCTTTTCAATTGGTTACACTTCGAGTGCCGGACCCTGTACTTATATTTGCACACCAAACATGAAAACTATCGTTAAATATTAATTCAATCCTTAGATGTACCATATGGCAGCGAATCTGTCCTTACAAAAAACATCAAATTAGCTGCCCCGATAGAATCACAATTTAAGCCATTTATTATTGCAATGCTACTTTTCAATACACATATATATGCACATACTATATACATACATACATATTTTCATATAATATACTATATATATATGTATTTTTTTTAATAGGGATCGCTTATGAATTCTGCTGCCTACCCTTTCTTCGGGTATTTTCAAAAATTTCATATCAAGCCTATCTCTGGCACCTGGTCGTCTTGCGTTTAATGGGCGGTTACTATAGGAAACCAATTTATATAAATCGCTTTTATTTGGTAATTTTAGTTTTCATATTCGTATTTCAAAATTAAAAGTAATTTTTCCAATTACAGATTGGCCAGATTATAATAGCATTTTTTCTTACGCAACTGGTTGCTTTTGTTTTTGCATTGTTTGTGGAGTATCCAGTCGCAGAAATAATTAAATATTCACTACCATATTACAAACGTGAGAGGCAAGAAAGAAAAAAAGACATTTATAGCTTAAACTAAATTACATCCGTATTGTACATAAGTGAAAATGTATAACGTAAAAATAAAGAGCACGCATTGCACATATATACTCGTATTTACATATATACGAAATGCAAAATATGTTTAATATTCATGTGGTTAGAAACATTTTATAACCAATCGTATACTATTTATTAAGTTAAATCAGACGACCGAAATCGAGAACAAAAAAAGAAGTTGTCTGTAAAGTCGGGTTACTGACGATAGTTTAACGTGACAACGTCATAAGAAAATATTGATGGAATGGTTGCAATTTTCAAAACAAAATTTTAATTTTATTTGTTTGATAGATATTTTTTATGGATATAGAGGAGGAGGTATTGCAATGGAATAAGTCAAGTTACATTTACACAAACGTGAAAAATGACGAAACATTTATCAAATTCATGAAAGATATCTTCAATTTCGATTGTGCATCAGACGTTAATAAGTCAACAACACTAAGAGGCACCATCATCGATTTGCCTTTTTCAAGACACTTTAAACTCGAAACACTCCCTTTCATTTCCTACTTTTTCTATCATCGTCCTATTCTCCACAGAGAAATGGTTCATTACCACGCACACAGGAAGAAGGCATATGCAAATACAGGTATGTGAATTTATATACAAATGCGCATATACATACATATACATACATATATATGCTCACTCAAGTAGGACAGAGCCAAATGTCGAACGTTGCCGAACGCGGGGGCCGATTGTGCTCTTTGTCGTTCGTTCCGCGCTCTCGCTTGCAGTTCAAGCACATTAGCTTACATTTGCTTGCATACGGAATAGATTCGTATATTTGATATGTCCATATGATTTGTATGCATCTTTACATATAGATTTGTTCTTTTTGAAAATTGCGCGAAATTGTATATGTATATGCATGTTTATATACATATATTAGTATACAACATATCTTATAAGGTATATGGTAAATATTACCATACATTTTTTTATTTATATATAATAAAAAAAATAATAATAATAACATTAAAACAACAGGTATTATTAACAAACTTGGTTTTATTTTAAATTCTTCAAGTAAATCAAATTAATAATAATCAATAAGAAGGCATATGCAAGTACAAATACGTGAATTTATATATGTACCCAGCAAAACCTGCGTGACCGAAACTCTAACACAATTACACTTTTTTGTATGTTACAAACACATATGCACTCGTATTTGTTTGAAAATCGATTTCTTTTTTTATTCTCCGTCACCTTTGGAAAATGTGTAAGCAGTAAGCAAACTTCATTCATATATTTTTGCTCATTTTTGCATCACTCAAAGTAAAAAAACGCCGTAGCCGAATGGGTTGGTGTGTGACTACTATTCAGAATTCACAGAGAAAACGTCAGTTCGAATCTCGGTGAAAGCAAAATTAATAAGAACATTTTTCTAATAGCGGTCGCCCATCAGCAGGCAATGGCAAAACACCGAGTGTATTTCTGCCATGAAAAAAATCTCCTTATTAACATATCATAAAACAAAATAAAATAAATGTATAAAAAAAAATTTTGGATCGGAAGCACACATTGCTAGCCGCTCGGCTATCGCGCTATGCGGCCGGTGCTGGCTAAAAGTTATTTTGTTCGTCGCTACGTTTATATGAAACTGGCACTGAAACGAATCCATATGTATGAAAGGGATAGAAAATCACACGTACACAAAGTTTTTGGCACGATTTTCCCAACGCTCTTAACAACGTGATTGTAAAGAGGTGTGGTTAGTGACCGTTTAACGGTCACGCGTGCCGGTCACGTGAAGGGTAACGTGACCGGCACTCTTCTTGCTGGGTACATATGCGCATATACATACATATATATGCTCACTTAAGTAGGAGAGAGCAAGATGTCGAACGTTGCCGTTCGTTTGCTTTGTTCGTTCCGCGCTTTCGCTTGCAGTTCATTCAAGGTAACGGCAATGAGCACGGTAACGACAAATGAGCAAGGTAACTACAAATAAGCAAGGTAACGACAAATGAGCAAGGTAACACTAATGAGCAAGGTAACGACACATTTTTTCGTGCGTGCAGCCGGCTAAATCGAATTATAAGACGTTATCACGTCAAAAATTAGCGCTTAGTAGCTGTAAATTGTGACCATCTATGTAAACTCGTCTTTACATTTAAAAACGGGGTTCCATTATGCAGGCATAATCCATTATGAGGAATGATTCACAGAAGGCGGCGCCTACCGAAGACCGCTACTTTATTTTTGGCGAATTCGACATTTGAGTGTCGTCAATACAGAAAATAAATTAAAGTTTGCGTGCAAATATACAGTGACTCACAGCTTATTTCATGCAGCCAAAAACAATTATTAAAATATCAAATATATTTTATGGTATTTCCATTAAAGAAAAAAAAATCTTATATTTTTTTACTGTCAAATAACATGTTTTATTTAATAACAAAAAATAACTAAAAATGTTTCTTCATAAGAAAGATGTGGCAAATTAAAATAATTCAGTTACAGTTTTGAGGTCACGGCTTAAATGATGCACTAAATTAAAAGCCATTCAAAAAACATAAAGACATTAATATTTCGATTTCATGATTACGGCTAATACTTAGTGGGGTATCTCTTTTGATTCAGAACAGCTTTTAAACGGGAATTCATAGATTCTACAGGTTTTGCTGTATAATCGGAACTAATTTTATCCCATTCTTCCTGTAGTGCCCGTTTCAGAACAGAAGCATTACAAATATTTTGGTTTCTTATTTTATTTTCCAGCACTGACCACAAATTCTCAATAGCGTTGAGATCTGGTCTCTGTGCAGGTGCCTGTACTGCATGTGGCCAATTCCAGATAACCCAAGTTTTTACAATACCAGACGTTTGCTTGGGATCGTTATCTTGGTAGAAACTAAAAAAAATCCCTAATGCCCATTTTATCGGCACTTTGTACTAAATTATCTTTAAGCAGATCCAGATACATCTCTTTATTCATGCTTCCTTCGATAAATGTTAGATTTCCGTCGCCCTATTCAGGCATGCAACGCCATACCATCACACTGCCCCCGCCGTGTTCAACTGTAGAGCGCACATGTACACGGTTGAAGCGCGGTGTTGGGTTTCTCTAAACGCATGACTTCCCACCAGACCTGAAAAGGTTAAATTTGCTTTCATCCGCAAAACCAACGGACCTCCAGAACGAAATGTCTTTGTTCAAATGTTGTCTGCAAAACTCTATTCTTTGAGTTCATTCGAGACTTCGTTTGGTTATTTTGGTGCGCTTAAATCGGGTTTTTCTTTAACTTTGCCAACAATCCATCATTAAATATTTTATTTGGCGCAGATCTGCCCTTATCTCCTATCCTGTTTTCGTGGCGAAACTTTTCTATAATGTGCTGGACTGTTGAGGAACTAATAGCAACAATTTCTGCAATTTTTCGTTGGCTTTTGCCCTCTTTATAATGACAAATAACATCTTCCCTTTTTTCAAGTGAGGTCCGTTTTCCCATTTTAAAAAATTTACATTTTTTCAACTTTTCTTTACAAAAATTTTTTGAGAATGAGTTAAGACGCTAAGCTAAACAGAAAAAATACATTTCACCGTTATTGCATTCTCAGAGAAAATATAAAATACACTGCATCATTTTAGCTGTGAGCATATTTTGATAAGAAAACTATTTGTTTCTTTATTTTTTCAGCAAGCTTTGTTTTTGTTATTGTTCTTTCTGCAGTGGTTAACAGTACGTACATACATATCTCATTACAAGTCGTATACATTTTTTTATTAAATTTAATAAACATCGTGTCATTTTCTTCTTTCTAAAAAAATATTAGCTGCATCAAATAAACTGTGAGTCACTGTATGCAAGCGCAGTTGTATGTATGCAAGACTTATCCTCTCCTTTTTGTTTGTTTACTTTCTGTACTGTCGTCACGGCACTTGGGAAACCGCAATCTTGTATCCTATCATTCTTGGGAATGATTATGGTGTAATATTAATGATTTCAGTGACTTGAAAGCATGTTTTCCACATGATCAATATCTCAATTACCATGGCAAATTGTCGTGCCTGCACTACACGTTCGTAATTCGAGGTGTAAGTAAAAAATTCTGAATATTAAGTAAGATAAGAAAACTTTATGTGCAGTGCTATTTATTAAACTTATTTGCGTTTACGATAAAAACAAATCAGTTGTTCTACTGATATCCCCTTTTATAGATTTGCCTCATGGATGATAGAATACAAGGTAACGCCTTCCGAATTCGCTGTATCGTCAGGCTCCATGAATAAACATATAAAAGGAAAGGAGAATTGTTTGTTTGTGTAGAGGAAGAGTATACGCATACACACAAGAAATTATACGCACACACACTTTCTTGCCACGACGTCTCCCACATAAAAACGCAAACAAACTGCATTTGGAGGCTATATATTTATTTGTGCTTTCACAATTTAACATACGGTACTTCGATTTCATTAGTTGGCCTAGTTTAAATATCACAAATCACAATATTACCAAGCCATTCACTGAATTTTCACAAACATGTCATTTTTCCTCCTTTTGTTCCTTTGTTTTGTATTGAAAAGGAGCTGAGCTCAAACTTGGCAAAATCGCGCAAAATAAAGTAATAGCATAGACAGATCAGAATTAACGACTTAAGTCGGAATTTGCTCAGGAATTAAGTGCAATTAATCCGGATCGACTATTAGACTTAAGTTTCACAATTTAAGCGGTTTAGGGGAATTTTCGATGGCAACACTGCCGAAAAACAACAGTTAATATCTATTGTGAATGGAAAATAATCAAACTTTAAAACAGAAGAACTAGAAAGACTATGCATTGTAAAGCTAAATACACACCAGGCAACCGTTGAAGCAACGTGTTGCAGCAACGTGTTGCCTTTGTTTAAGAAACACGTTGCGACCGTTGCTTCAATCTCAGTATTGTGTATAACTGTGGTCCAGGAAAGGTACAAGCGGAAGATACGTAAAATTAAATTTTTTAAATGATCGACGATGCGTAAAATTACTTCTCTTATTATAATTGACAAACTTTTGTACGAAAATGAGGAGGAAGAGATGCAACAATAGAAGAGAAAAAAATCTGCTCCAAAAATTGGCTTTTAAAAAAAATCGAATTTTCGAACGAGAGGCTGTTGAAAGAACTGAAGGAAAATGAGCCAGCGGACTATAAAAATTACATGAGGATGGACGAAGCGCTGTTTACAAAATTGTTCGACTTCGTAAAGACCAAAATAACGAAACAAGATACCATAATGAGAGAGGCAATATCAGCAGAAATTAGACTGGCAATAACTTTGCGGTATCTTGCAACAGGAAACTCTTTTGCGGACTTGAAATTTTTATCAATTTTATTGTTTTCATTTTTTAATTGTTCGTATGCTTTTTTTCTAAAATTTTTATTTTTATATTTTTCACTACTTACATATATCCCACAGCTCTCTCAAATTTTTATATTCGTTAATAAAATTAACATAATTTTCATTATTTTCAATTGCCATTTTTTCCTTTTTCACTTTCTTTTACTCCGCACGAACCTTCTTCTTCGCTTGTGTTCAACGAACTGAACGAGTAAAAGCAGTAAACAATGATACAAACGAAGCAACGGTTGCAGCAACCTATCCCAAAAATCAAATTTATTTGATATTTCAGGCAACGGTTGCAGCCACACGAAAATCATTCGGCAACACAGCCACACACGAGGCAACGGTTGCTTCAACATGGCCGTGTTGCTGCAACGGTTGCCTGGTGTGTATTTAGCTTTAAGGTTGATTCACAATAGGGACGATTTTGTTATTCAGAAGTTCGTTATATCGAGGTTTGACTGTTTCCCATATTTTGTCTTTCGCCACCTTTCTGATAAGATTCAGAGAACGTTAAAAATAAAAGTTGCACATTACGGTATGTCTTCGCATAAATTCATTTAATAAATACATATGCACAAACTCTTAATTCCATTGTAGATTTTGGACTTTTGTGTTACGGCCGTACATTGCTTAAATGCCTGCTGGACCATAATACGTGCTTTGAATGTGAATGTGTATCAATTTATCTCAATTACTGCCCGAGTTCCAGCATTCGTAAACATACGGACGGACATGACATTTCAACGTATGAGGTCAGTTTTTTCCTATAATTTAGCTATGATTTACTTTAATACCTTACTTAAAATTTTAATCCACATGATTTCCAGAGTTAAGCCATAGTGTATTTTGAAAACTACATTTTTATCCTATTTCGCTAAACATTTCTTTCATTACATCATTTTTCTTTTTGTCATTAATCCTGTATTTTCTTCATTCCCGTTTTATCCGTAGTTATGCTGGTTTTTCGGTACCCAATACCTAATAAAATTTGGGTACTTAATGCTTTCTATTCGGTACTCCATACCGATTAAAAACTTCAGCTTTTATGTTGATATGGTTGTTGACGCACATGTACATATATTTCAAATTGAGAAAAATTAATTGCCTTTTGAAATGAAATCGCCAAAACCACACAATTTGTACCAAGAAAATGAACTTCCCTAAATTCAGATTTAGTACATTTTTGGAGCAAATAAAAGTGCGTTTAATGAAAGCTCTATAAAAAACTTAAAATTGTCGTGCTGGTCTCAATGGCATAACTATTACTTTCGGCAAATAAATACGAGTATTACAAGAGTTACATTTTAAAAATCCAAAATGCTCTTTTTAAATTTTTTGCCATTAGTTTTTAACAATGTCGACAATATAATAAAAAAAAAAATGATCACATTCAGTTAATATGCGCATTTAGAAAAAAAATCCATTAGTTTTTTAAACACAAAATTGAATCTTCCTTTTTATAAAACTTGTGAACAAAATTTTTAATCTCACAAAAAATTTATATCATTAACTTTTCCCTGTCGCAGATCCTGTATACAAAATTTTCATATTATATTAAGGGGCTATACGCAGTTATGAAGCAAATAAAAGACGGGTTGTCAAGGATTTATCCTGAAGAAACTTCAGTATATTTTAATTTGAAAATTTTTGGCGGTTACAAAAGCATCCTTCAAGAACGTAACAAAATTTTTTATTTATGAAAATGTTGATTATAGAGCGCGCTGCAGGCGATTTCTGGAACCTCCTTTAAAAGAAGACGATTTACGGTGTACATCGTAACTCAGGATTGGATTATCTGAAATCAAAAAACCAAACAAATTTTGTTAATATACTAGATTATCTAGTAATTAATCGTTCGGCTAATCAAAATAGTGAATTTTCACAAAATGGCAGCATTTAAAAGAAATGATTTCGATTTTTACGTTAAAATTTGGCCGTAAATTGATTATAAAATGGAAAATAAGTATCAGATTTACAAAAGGAACGATTAATTACTAGAAAATGTATCTTTAAAGATTGAGTTAAAACGGTTGACCGATCAAACAAGCCGTTTTCGAGATATCGTGTACACCGACTTGAAAAATGCCGTTTTGAAAAAAACACGTTTAAAGTTTCAATACCTACCTTAAAACGTGCCGAGGCATCTCTACATATTTAGGTATAACTCCGAAAGTATTGCTTAGATCTACTTCAAATTTCGTGCGTATACTTTTGAATATATGTACATTACAAAAATGCAATAAAAAAAATCGATTTTTTTGAAAGTCATAACTGCGTATAACCCCTTAATCAACATGTCCCCAGCTTTCAGCCCCTGCACTCTTGTTTTTGATGGGTGAGGTTCGCTAAATTATATTTATTTTATATTTGTGGCTATTTTATGGTCTTGCTAGCAACACAAATATTTCAGTACGGAGTATCATATAATACTTAAAAGTATCGAATTAGGCCATCCCTATTCGTAATCCGGTGTTGTATTAGACTGCTGTCCGGCACGACATACTACCTACAATTTACTTCTCACTATATCATTTTTTTTAACATAAATATCTTATAAAACTTATTAAATCTGTTTTTTGATTTTTTGACTTAAAATTTTAATCCGTAATCTGAGGTTATAAAATCACCTTAAAGTACTTTCACATATGCATTAATTACCAATAAATCTACAAAATTAATCTACCCATTCACATCTGGCATTCACAATACTGCAAAATTGACAATCAGCTGTCAATACTATTGTGAAAGGGTTTTCTTCATAGAAATTATTTTGGTGGAATATTTCGGTGTTTTTGGTTTGTTTAATTATTATTAACGATATGAAGAAAAGACAAGGAGAAGGAATAGCTAATTTAATTGCGCAATTGGCTGCTAATAATAAACAGTTGGAGGAAATCCGTAAACGACGTTTCAAAAAATTATGACAGCAATACGCATTCGAAATACGCTATTACATTTTATAATAAGTAATAAGAGGACACACGAAAAGTAGATCATTTACTTATAAGTGAACGTATTATTAGATTTTAAAGATACTTTTTTTTTTAGTAAAACTCTGTGTTTTCTGTGTTATCGATAATTATTATTGCGAATGTAAAGAGAAATGTCAATGTAAAAACTAAATAAAATGGACACCGGCGAAGAAAAGATGTTTGTAGGCATAATTCTAATGAACATTTTTTTTTAGATATTATTAATTAGGCATTCATATTACAGAAAAAAGCGTGTGCCCACAGACGCTTTAGCTTCTTATTGCTTATGATTAGACAAACGTGTATTACTATCAGCAAATAGCCCAATTAAATGAACTACTGCTTCTCTTTGCCTTTTTCATATCGTTAATAATAATTAAACCAACCAAAAATATTATTAATAATAAAATATCGTTAATAATAATCAAACAAAAAAAAAATATTCCCACAAACCAATTTCAATCAAAAAAAACCTTTCAAAACAGTGCTGGCAGCTGATTGTCAATTTTGCAGCCAAGCAGTCTTATGGCTAATCACTGCATATGTGAACGTACTTTAATAGTGATTACCATTTTGTTTTGCAAATGGTTGCGATTTAAAATTTGAAGAATATAGTTATAAGTTTTCAATGATTATTAATTAAAATATAAAAGTAATAACTTATAAAACTATTATTTCATACTTAATAAAGTGATTCCATATGTACTTATATGTATCTATTTTATACAATTTTTATCAGACCAATTTTATTAATTGCAACATCACTATTGGCGTTTCATTTGCTAACGTCAATGGTATCCACGCGCAACCAAAACGTCAAAAAAGAAGAGAAAAAGTTTGATTTTGGAAAATTTGAAGAATCGTACTCTGGCAAATAATTTGCGGTGAAGCAGTGGCAGCAATAGTTATTTCATAAATTCGAGAGCCAACTAAATTTTTAGCAGTGATCAACGATGGCACAGAGGGCTTGTGAATTAGCAGAAAAGTACCGGGAACCTGTGGAAAAAGCACTGCGTGACCGCAGTAAGCCCTGGACACAGGCATTTGACTTTGTCGAAGCAAAAACAAACGTTCCCAGATTATATTTATTTTTGGGTAAGTACGGCATAGTAGTTTGCTGATGCCGACATTGACTATGTTATGATGTCAACGTGTGCCTTAATGCATATATGCGCAATATAACCTTTTCATGTAGCATACGCTACTAATATAAATTAACATTTTAAACACTTGCATACAAACTGAACATTTTAAAGTACGGCCAATATTTGTTACACCTAATATTTTACCAATTTTTTCTTGTACTAGTTTTTTGTCTTATTCGCATTTCTCTTTCGGACAGTAGAATTACTCATGATTGCGTGTTGCTTCTTTCATTTTTTTTCTCTTGCTTACTACAAAGGCTTTTATCGGTTCGGTTCAGAAAATCACATTTATGTTAGTTGCTTATTGCTTTCATTTAATTATTCCATTTTTTATAAGCGAAAAATTAGTGTTCTTAGCATAAAGCGCAATAATCAACTGACGTCATAGTGATAGCAGGTGTAAATCGTTTTAACCTTTGTGCTAAAAATAAATTCATACGTGGCACATATTCCTTATCAAACTAATGTTTTTAGAGTGAAGGAAAAGTTTGTGTGCTACCCTTGTAGCTTTTCGTGTCTTCCAATAGTTTCTGGAGGGTTTCGTACAAATTGACACACCTCGCTTTTTAGTTACACATACAAACATATTCATATATAATATAATACAAAAGCAGATGCTTATAACCTACATCACCCTTCCAAGTACGGAGCGGTGACTCGTTGTTTTCTGTTGTGAAACCCTGATCAACAAACATGTGGATTTGGGAATACTTTATTAAATGGCGAAGACGTGAAAAACGTTTAAAGGCGCTCAGTGTGCCAATTGTTCATTTTGGAACGGGTGTGTTTATTAATTTTGTTTTGATTTGTTTTTTTATATTTGGTTTATAACTAATTATTATTATTATTTATAGGGGATATATACAATATAACACACAGGCTACTAGGGCCTTCAGTGCTTTATAACTACTTAATTTTTGTTAGTTTCTAGAAATTATTCCAACAAAAGGAAAAAGGTTCTCTCAAATGCATAGTTCCTGCAACACACAGTTTCTCAAAAAAAAAAATCGTTAACAAATAGCTTCGAACCACTCAGCTCTGAACGCATACATCCCCATGGCAGCCGGTTCTACGTTACCGGAATGACCCGACCAAGGGCTGCCGCCCCAGTAAACTAGCCCTGTCTAGTGAACAGCATATCAGAACGCATTATCCCGCGGATGTCTTTGTATAACCCTTTACTACCCTTGAACCACCTACTGTTGTCGCATAAAAACCCGTGCAGGTACACAATTTAAAATAATTCACATAGCGATACATTTGTAAAGAAATGTTTGTTTTTTTATTGTAAGCCTGTTTAAAAACTCATTAAACTATTTATTACAAAAAAAAAAAGATGAAAAAGAAAATCACGCTTTTTTTGTTTTATCTCTAATAATTGTCTTATTTTAGGCTTACAAACAAGGAGATTTGGAATATGAAATCCACAAAAATATTATTCAGAATAGAAACGCCAGTGGACTTTTTTTAATATGCAATAAGTAATAAACCTGGGAAAAACATAAATTCCCAATAAATTATCTCATAAATTAGACAAAATTGCAGGCTCCAATAGAGGCCATTTAGACCTGCAGCGGCAGTTCTTTTAGTTACCTGAGACAAAAACGCAAGCGCCCAGCTTCTTTAAGCGGTTATGCAGTATTCAGGGGCACGGGGAAAAAGGGCGGGAACGACCAATTGTCAATTATTGCATGTAATTTATAAAAATTTTAAGTCTTAAGCACAATTTGGTTGTTGTTGTAACGGCTGCAATAGTAACGGATAAAAACGCGGCTATATCAAATACATAGATCCGATTATCATTGGGAATAGTTGTTGTTGGCTCAGAAAATTATCTAGTTTACTTAGCTTTTTAGTTTTTGTTGATAATTTTTTAGTGGTTGTTTAGTCCTTTGATAGAGTTCTGAGTTCAGAATATTTCTGTCGTATACGGATGTTCTTGTTGTTGTTGTAGAAGTCGTATACGGACATGAATTCTGGTTGTGGCCAGTTTTTCATTCATAAAAGTACTACAGCCAAAGAACATTGACCACTTTTGTGCCATAACAAGTTTTTTAATATTAACTCTAAATCTAACTTGTAAAATATGTATATTCTAAAGATAACAGGTTAAATTTGTGTTGTGATACTTGTTATTAAAAAAATCCAGCATACATTTATTTGCTTAATTTGATCTTAACTTTCTACAAAAAAAAGGTTTATATGAAGAGACATTGAACTTAAATCGATTTTATGTCATGTATTATGTTTTTTGTGTTTGGTACATACATACATATGTTTGTACTATATGTCCGTAAATATTACATAAAACACACATATACAAAACGCAACAGTTTGATGAAAGCTGAATTTATTTTTGAATTGAGTATTTGATGAAATATAAATCAGCAGCGCAATGCTTCAAATATAAAAACACACACGTAAGAAGATAATGCATAAAATACGAACATTTATATTCATATCGTACGCATTTATCTATGTTATGTTTGCCACAATGTAGATGTGCTCTTACTCTTTCCCAATCAACATTTTTATAATATAATTCAGTCAGATAGTCTCTGAGTAAAGTGCAAGTCCACTCGTATATTTATGCACATATGGATGGATGTAAACGTATACACTTGCAAAATCGTTATATCATACATGACATTTCATTTTGCAGGCCTGTTTGTTTATGAGTTGTGATATCCAATTATAATACCTTAATTTCATATGTATACAGTAGCACACGAAAATTTTCGTACAGTAAACACTCTATATATGAACATGTAAAGTGGTTTTAACGCATTTATCTTTATTTTCTACTATCATTAAACACACTATTTTCTCTACAATTAAACACAGTCTCAATGTGTGGAAAAAATATGATGAATTGCTTGATCGAAACATTCTTGTCTGCATTGTTCATTGTATTAAAAAATTTGGTCAATAATCAAAGACTAAGCATGGTTTTTTTTAATTAAAACCGTTAATTTAAAAATCTAATAACTCGCATGGGAATCATAAAGTATTATCGAGGTAGAAATACTGCAAAAATATAATCTAGCAATAAAGTAATATAGAGATAAACACAATCCTTCTTTAAGAGACTATCGTATTTACTCCTGCCCCTCTATATCTGAGTCTCTTCTGCTTTTTTTTTTGTTTTTTTTTTTTTTTTTTTGTGTCAACTAGCAATTTTACTGAGCGCCGTCGATTCCTGGCAAGCAATGCCAAACGTAAAAGTGCGTTTCTGGCTTTAAGAAAAGCTTCTCATACAAACAATTCGAACTTTACTTCTCTCCATTTGTAGAACGAACAATATTAAGGAGCACACCACAATGTAAGTCGGAAACTTGGTTCAGTGGGAAATCCTCCAAAAGCACAATAAAAAAAAAAAAAAAAAAAAAAATCTGACGCTTTAAACTCTCGCCTATCCAAGTTTGCCTGTATTCTGTCAACGAAACATATTCAAAAATGTGCGCAAAGTCAAGATTTATTTCTTACATTGCAAAAAAAATTGAGAACGGTCCAGCTTTGTCTTCGGTTATGTTCGGCCACAAAAGTTCAGTTCAGTTTCGGATCAACTTCGGCAAAAAACAGTCAAAAAAATTATTTTTTTTTTTTAAATTTTTTTTTGTTCAAAAATTGCAATAACTTTTAGTTTTTGTAAATTTTTTTGAATACTTTTATCAAAGCCCACATTCGCTGTTGGAAAAAATTGCTTTGAAATATCTATCTGCTCCTACATCGAGTGTGTGGTTGTTTTTGTTGTAACATAAATATTTGGGGAATATTGCTAAAGTGACAGCCTTCTTTGTTGTGTTTGTTCCTCCTCCTATTTGTAGTATGCGTCTTGATTTTGTTCCACAAATGGAGGGACCTACAGTTTTAATGCGACTTCAAATGGCAAATGGACTACTACACTGCTTTGCTATTGGCTGCCGAGCGGTGGTCACTACAAAACTTTTTCTATCATTTGGTGTTTCATACACGGAGATTCAAACCTACGCACTTCCGAATGGTAGTCACGCACCAAACCACTAATACTAATAATAATTAAAAATAATAATAATTAAAAAATAATAATTAAAAAAGTAATAATTAAAAATACTACTAATACTATATTAATAATAATTAAAAATAATAATAATTAAAAAATAATAATTAAAAAAGTAATAATTAAAAAATAATAATAATTCAAAAATAATAATAATTCAAAAAAAAAAATTTAACAAATAATAATAATTCAAAAATATTAAAAAGAATAATTAAAAAATAGTAATAATTAAAAAAATTATAATAATTAAAAAAAATAATATTATTAATTATAAATAAATATTCAAGTATAATGTCGAATATAGACGATTTGCAACTAAACTTTTCATACTACCCAATATTCGCATTTTGCTAAACACGCAGAAAAAAAAACAATTAGTTGGTGTATGTATGTAATGTACGGTAATTATAGGCGGCTCGTTGGTTGGTTACCTTTGTTCTCTCCCTGTTTTGCTGTGATCTTATTTCAGCTCAACTATCTCTCAATATCGCTGTAGCACTAGCAAGCTGCTGTGTTGAGCCATTTTTGTTTCACGTGGCAAAGAAGACACAATATTTCCATTAGCGGCTAAATACAGCTGAACCTTTTTTATTCAAAACAACCCATTAAGTTCAGTTGTTCGACGTATTTTAACAGTTGTAATAGTGTAGAAATTATTTGCGTCAGTGTGTTGGGTTTTGTGGTAGTGAAAATATTTTTGTAGTACTTATTAAAGGCCCTTCTCAGACATTATCTAAGTGCAATGTTTGAACCACTACAAGAGAAGCTATTGCAAATATATCGGGAGCAAACAAATGTGGCAATTGGTTGGTCAATACTCGTCTAAACAGAATATTGAATAGATGAGTTGATGAAATAATTTATAAAATGTTCATATTTCACGCGCATATTTTAGATGATTTTCTAATTTATTTATTTATTTTTTTCATTTTCAGGTGCGTCTGCATTCTGTGCTTTGTATTTGATTTTCGGCTATGGTGCTCAGCTGCTGTGCAATACAATTGGCGTTGCCTATCCTGCCTACATTTCGATACATGCCATTGAGTCGAGTACAAAATTGGACGATACCAGATGGTTAATTTACTGGGTGACATACGCCATGTTATCACTGATTGAATACTTTTCCGGTTTTCTGACCTCTGTCATACCTTTTTACTGGCTACTTAAGGTAAGTTGCATATTTGTTTCGAATATAAACAATAATGAAGGGTCTAGCAAAAGGCGCGCCTAGATGTTGCTTTAAAATAAAACATGTACCTACAAATTTAAATTTATAATTTCAGGTTTCACTATTTTTTTTATTATTATGTATTTATATTACTCAAAATACGGCTCCTAACAATTACAGCCATGGACAGATAAATAGCACAAATGTGAACCTTACATGTTACGTTAAGTTTTTAGTACGAACTCTGCTTTGCTCAAATAAATTTGATTGTTTACATTTATTACCGTTATTAAGCTTACATTTATGCGAGGAATTTACCGTTTTTTTTTCGATAGAATTTTTTGTGTTCCATTTTATTTATGCTTATTGCTGTTTTGAAGTGGACACAAAAATAGCACATTTTAACTTGAGCGAGTTTTGATTTTTAGTATAATTTTTTGTTTCTTAAAAATGGGACGTGGAAAGCATTGCTCGCCGGAGAAAACAGCTCTTATATACCATATGAATCAAAACGGAAAAAGCCACGCAGAAATAGCTGAAATGATGATATGCTCTCGGAAAATGGTTTATAATGCTCTTAATTTAGTTAAAAAAATTCATCCTATCTAAGCAAAAAAAAGGAAAAAAATCCAAAGCCGCGAAAAAGTGATGTTAATGTGGATAGAGCTATAATATGCAAGAGCAAACCAGATCCTTTTAAATCGGCACGGCAAATAATGCTGAAATAAACCAAGAATCTGGTCTATAGGTGTCCAGAAAGCTTGTAGAAAGGCGTCTTAACGAAGCCCAGCAGTTTGGCCGCATAAGCAGAGAAAAACCACTCCTCTCAAAAAGACATATCAAACACCGACTTGCCTTTGCAAAAGCCCACAAAGACAAATCTATTCAGTTTTGGAAAAACGTTCTTTGGACAGACAAAACCAAAATAAATAGGATGGTACCATATGGGAAAACTATTGTACGTCAAAAAAATCAAGCGCTAAATCCTAGGCTCACAGAAAAATCGATTAAACACGACGGTGGAAGCATCATGGTTTGGGTAGCTTTTTCCTGGCAAGGTGTTGGGCGGATTGTTCCGTCGTTGGTAAAATGGATAGAGTTCAAGTATCTGGATATACTCCAGAATGAAAAGGAGCCATTTGTGTTTGATTTTATGCCATTAAATTAGACATTTATGCAGGACAAAGATCCAAATCATACAGTGAAGCAATGGCTCAGAAGAGAAAAAATTAATGTATTGGATTGGCCGGCGCAGAGAGCTGATCTCAATCCAATAGAAAATTTGTGGAATGACGTTAAGGTCAAAATCGCTAACAAAAATTTTAAAATTTTAATGATTTGTGGGCCGCAGTTGAGGAGGCTTGGTACTCGATTCCAAAGGAAAGTTGGCACAAGCTAGCAGAAAGCATGGAGCGACGGCTTGAAGAAGTAATGAAAAACGGTGGATATAGTACAAAATACTTATGTGGTAAAACAATATTATTACTTAACTATCTCATTTGTTTAATATTTTTGCTTTTATTTGGAATTTTTTCGGATGTGCTATTTATGTGTCCAGGAGGTTTCGTGAGTTATCAACGTTCTCGTAAATTAAATCAGAACTGAAATTCTTTTTGACCATTTTTTTATTTAAAGCAGAAGTAAATAAGTTTTTTATTTTTTTATGTTGCTTTTTTTCAAATAAAAAATAATTATTTAAAAACATATTCAACTCTTTGTTTTCAAAGTCTAAATGTGCTATTTATACGACCGTGGCTGCATTTTGCGGTAGTAGAAGATAATACCATCGTCTTCCCTTAAACCATAAAAAATATTGTAGATTTTTATATAGTATTTTCAACATTTTCGCAATGTTTTTTCTACAATATGATTTTATGATATTTATGATAAACTACATATATAAGTATGGTTCTTCGCCTGTTAAAAACTACAATGAATTTTCTTTTAACTTTCAGTGCGCATTTCTCATCTGGTGCATGCTGCCAATTGAAAAGAACGGTTCCTACGTCATCTATCAAAGCGTCGTACGCCCATATTTTCTGAAGCATCACCGAGGTAAAATATTTCTATATTTTCTTTATTAATATACACAAAGTTGGCCTAAGCGGCGGAAAATTGCATAGTTTGTTAATTTTTTCTATGCACTAAAGACCTTGAAATAAGAGGCTGAAGAGGTCGGTCGAAATTTATTCGATTTATCAGTCCAGCCGTTTTGTAAAAATGTAATTTCGAAAAAAACGCGTTTAACGTTTTTGGTGCACTCGCATCGGGCGTACAAATTCGAAATAGATGTATTTAGACATTCTTCCAACTTTACCCAGACTTTTTCGGCTTTGGTCGTGAATTCAACATTTTTCTATTATAGCTAACGACTTGAACTGCCGAGTAACTTCCTAAAATCTAATTTTCTATGAATTTATGGATATAATCTGTTAAAAAGTATTCTCCAACAGTACGAAAAAAAGACTAGATCCGAGTGCCCAACCGTAGGTTTTAAAAAATATGTCCAACGGAGGGTTAAAAAACGATTTTTTGAAATTTCTGCAGTACATCACTGATATATGATGATAAAAATTTCCTTTAACCATTAATATTTCTGCTAAACTTGGCTAAATAGTCCTTCTTACAATTTTTTATTTCTTTTAATGAAAAATGATGTGTCAAACACAATTAAATATTAGTCTTTAGTAAAAAAATAAGGATTTTATGTATTGTACTTCCGTACACTTACTACCTAATCACTGCAGCATATTTCAAGCTGAGATCTTTGCTGTAACCTAAATAGCTGAATTAGCTTGGGAATTTACTCCCCACACTCGCATCTTCATCGATAGTCAAGCAGGTATTAAAGCAATAAGGGCTGTAGTGACTAGCTCGGCATGCATGCAACACTGTAGATCCAAAATAGACAAGAATAGACAGGTCACAATTTACTGGGTACCAGGGCAGAAGAGAATAGGGGGGAATAAAGGAATTTGGAAGGAATCTCAGATTTAAAGGCGGAACTAGACGACGAACTAACTCTGGTCGCACTGTCTATATGGGAAGCCTCGACCTCCCACGGAGTTGCCAAAATAATGCTACGAACATGCAACACGAAAACGATCAACTTTATTTTATCATTCCCAAACGAAGGAATGTAAAATATTGGTTGGGGTAGGTAGGTGAAATGGTTGAAGTGCCAGTGTGGCACTCCCCAAGTAGCTCTAAAGCGCCGTTTTGATACCATTATGGGATCTCCAATAGTCATATATCTACAGCCAGCCAGAGCTGTTCATATAATGGAGAAGATTGATGGGATTTAGGTTGACGCACTGCCTCAGGCTGTCGAAAAAACCAGTGACCTTAATAGTTTAACTGCCAAACCCAGACATTTACAGAGAAAGTGCTCAATAGTCTCCTTCTCTGAAAGGACCCCACAGCTTCTGCAATGGGGGTTATATGGTAACCCTACCTTTTTCGCGTGTGTGCCGATCGTCCAGTGACCGGTAAACACAGCTACGAGTTTGGAAATTGAATGGCGAGGAGTCCAAAGGTCGGGACATTGTTTCACTTCATATCATGCAGCTAAAATGGGATTGATCCAGAACGAGGCGTGTAGTTGTTGTTGTTGTTGTTGAGGTGGTTGAACATTTCTTAGCTGAAATCCTAATTAGTGACCAGCACCGTTTTAATACCACTATCTCGTGAAATGATGAGATGTTTTTTTTTTTTTTTTTTTTTTTGGTGTTGTTGTTTCCAAGTCTGATCCATTTAGTGAGGTCTAAGAATAGGAGCAAATCCTTTATCTCGATGACTGAGATCTCCTTAATTTGCTGTAGGAAAGGCTTACCGAAGGATCGGAGTCGTGCCCTGGCTAGTCCCGGACATTCACATAAATAGTGGAACAGACTTTCCTTCGCCCCTTCCGCTTGACAGCTTCTACAGATAGGATTGAAGGGTAGATTGAGTCTAGCTGCATGATCCCCTACCTTCCAATGTCCTGTAAGGGTTGCAGTGATCCGTGAAATGTTTGGCCGAGAACATCCTAACAGGTCGTTCGTCCTTTGGATTTTATATGACGGCCATGTGTTTTTTGTTGTGATACATGTAGGTATTTGCTTCCATCTTCTTTCGGCTAAAGCATGATAGTGTAAAGCAATAGATGCTTTTAGTGTGTTCAGTGGGGTGGAAACTGCCACCGCCTCTGCTATGTCTAGTGTTGAGCCCTTTCTTGCTAGCTCATCCGCTATCTCATTGCCTCGTATGTTCCTATGACCGGGAACCCATATCAGGGTAATTTCAAGCCAATGGCTGAGCAGTTTCAGCTCCTCCCTACACTGTAGGACCAGTTTGGATGAAATGTAGTTGGAGTCTAAGGCCTTAATAGCTGCTTGACTGTCTGAGAAGATAGCTACTCTTGCACCAACTACCTTGTAGAGTTCTAGGGATTTGCATGCTTCTCTGATCGCTAAAAGTTCTGCCTGGAACACGGTGGCATAATCAGGAAGACGAATTGATTGAGATAGGTTGAGTGGCTCCTAATGGAAGCCAGCTCCCACACCACAGTTCATCTTAGAACCATCGGTATAAATTTCGAGGCGTGTAACTTATGCGAAGAAGAAAGGGGTACATTAGAACACTTCCTTTGCCACTGTCCTGCTCTAACCAGAACTCGTTACAACTGCCTGGGATCGGTATACTTTTTATCTCGGAAGGATATTGCTGACAAAAGTTTAAACTGTTTACTAAAACCCGCCAATACATGCAGCACGAGCTATGTTTAACACGAATCCGTCAACTCTGGTAACACAACGGTTCCTTGTGGTCTATGTGAGATCTATTCAGATCAGCCAGATGTACCTAACCTAACCCTACCCTTACTTCGGTTTCGGGTAGCAATCATAAGTTGCGATTAAATCTAACAGTCACCAATATTTTAGGTTTAAAGACTATATATTTTCTCCTCTCTTTAACGCGAAGTCATATCATCAAAGGAGTGTACTAAAATTAATTCGGTCCCAAACTATGCAGTTCGTAGTGATGATTCCGGTATCCCCTGAACATCATTTACACATGACAACCTATAAGTTCAGCACCATTCCCGAAAAACGTATGAGGTCTAACTTGACCCTTGACCAACTCTCTGGGGTACGGGACTCTAGACAGGGCTAGTTTACTGGGGCGGCAGCCCTTGGTCGAGAAAAACCCAAGTCATTCCGGTAACGTAGAACCGGCTGCCATGGGAATGCCAACTCTCTATTCCGGCAGGGCCAGATCAAAAGAAAAGGTCTGAAGTAGATCGAGTTGGTTTGATAAAGCGGCTAGTGAAGAGATGGTGTATATGTTGGAATCAATTCTGGATAATATCCCGAAAGTGATTGAGTCAGTGTTCCTCATTTATAGTTCGTCTCTTTGTAAGGAATTTACGAGTAGAATGCGACTTTTCCTTGCCTTACTGCAGCCTCTTTAAACGTTTAATACTTTAATACCAAAGAAATTTCATATCTTATTTTTTTAAATCAAGAGTTTTGTAATAACCACTGAACCATCAACTATAAATACATAAAATTCTTTTCTTTTTCAGCTGCTGATGAATTTATTGATAAGATGGCTGCTAAAGCCAAGGAGTCCATCACCAGCATCACCAAACAAGAATAAATTACGATAATATGTGTTTTAAATTACGCCTTATTTTGAAATAATTGCTTGTCTTGAAAGCAGAAAGGAGCAGAAAACAACAACAACAATCTGTGGAACGAACAAAATCACCAAGTAAACAAAAAGACACGAATAACTGAAAGAGGCAAAGAATGTTTTACACTTGAAATCATTAATCATATGCGGTATCGTCGTATTTCTAGGGCAAAATTTTTTAAATTCACTAATAAGAATTAGAATTTTAAATTAAATATTTATTCTCGCACTTGGCCTTCTTTTGTAAATGCGTCATACACAAGCAGCAAACGTATGAAGGAAAAAAACGTAGATCACATTTTTATAATTAAAGTAAAAATCCTACTCGTGTGGAAAATAATGAAAAAATATGGATGATCATAAAGGTGTTGGATGGGTTATTTGCACTTAAGCGGGGAAATCTAAGAAGTTTAGTTGTTGCTTTTAAAATTGTATTGTATTATCAGCTTAAATTTTTATTGTAACGAAAAAAATTAGTGGAAGTAAATACTTTTTGGCTTTAATGCTTGAAAAAATAAAAACACACCTACAAATCTAAATTTGAAAACTCTGCACTCGATTGTTGAGCTTCGTTAATCTATTTAGAAAATGATAAAACCAAGGCGTTGGTGTTGGTAAATCAGCTGAGTTGTTTTTTTTTTCTTTGCCGTGTCCATGTGACTGTCAGCTCAGAATGAAACGGGGCGAATTCATTATTTGTTTTCTAGTTTCCCCCAATACTTTGATTTGACAATCAAACGTACAGAACATTGTTGTTGGTCTAGTGACACCACCTTTAATGAATGCGTCTTGGATAAAACGAAGGCGAATGAAATGGATTTAATAAATTAGGATGATTTTCAAAACGTATTCAAATAAAGCCATATCTCATTTACGCGGGATGCTAATTTCTAACTTTGTCGCGCAAATTGGTTATTTCGTCTATGATGCTTTAAGAAATAAAAACAATTAATGCTTGTTGTTGCAGCAGTAAAAACATTTCCCATACATGTACGGGAAGTAATGCTGGAATGACAGTCCTTGGCCGGATATATAGTAAATCCGGGTCGTTCCGGTAACTTAGAACCGACTGTCGTGGGAACAAACAGTTAATGCTCTTCATTATTGCTTTTGGGAATTGCCAATCTGTTTATATATATTTTTTATACTAATAGCGCTCAACTCTTAACAGGCTCCTCTGAGTACATTTTCTGTCTTAAACCTTATAAACCCCATCTTTCATTTGGAGGAGGCATCATAAAAAGTGTAGCTAGTCCAATTGTAGAAAAACTCTAAGAGCACACCACAAATCGGAAGAAAAACCTGGTACGAGCACCTGTCAAGCAGGTGTACGGCATACATAACATTCCCACAAGTGTCGATTCTACGTTACCGGAATGGCCCGGATATATGTCCAGCCAAAGACTTGTCACCCCAGTACATGTATGGCGAATGTTCATGCTACTACAAAAACAACAATGGTATATATAACACAAGAAGATATATATATATATATATATACAAATGCGAAATTGAATTGTGTGCATATGGAGCTTCTAGCTGCATGCGAAAATATACAGACTTCATAATATTGAAAAAGTGGGACGATTTATCTTGACGCCTTTGTATTTGTATGTACTAATTTTTTCAGCGAACATACATTTAACAAATCTATAGCTCTTTCTGGGTTTTTGGTTATATATTAATACAAACATTAAATTAATTTATTATTTGTTTATATGGTGCTATGTAACAACGGCATCCTTTTCTTGATTTTCCTCACTTGCGCTTCGTTGCCTATTACGCCAGGCGGTCATATAAGTGCGCGGATGTATAGGTAAAAAACCAGCAATACCCAGTAACTCTGCCGCTGGTGTTGACAGATGGGCTCCACAACCCAACCAATAGCGTATACGTTCAAAATTAAAAGAAACTAAACGTTCATTTTGCTTATTCGGCATTGGATCATAAGTGCCGACTTGTTCTATGACTGGTTGATGCTGATTTTTTCGACGCTGGAAGGATTTTAAGTTTTAGTATAAATTAGTGAGTACTGCTGTAGTACATACCTCCATAACGACAATATGGTAAAAAGGACGATTTGTACAACCCAAACGGACGAAGCGGATTATTTTCGCCGAATGCTTGTAGTAGCGTCCAATGCCACTTGCTGGAGGGATTGACATCTTGTGTTGAGTTTGAATTTAATTGAAAGTAAGCTTATATTTCAGCTTGCAAACCCCCCTATTATATATATTACGAAAACACGAGCTATTGATGCAATTGTGAATGCGGATAGATTTGACAAATGATCAGCTGAGTCTAGAAGTGATGCCATATTATTTATTAATTTTGTGTACGGTATATCATTAGAATAGATTCCAGAAAACTGTGAGAAAAAAATTAAAATATCACTATCGGAATACAGTCCAATCGTGATAGTCCGACACATACGGGACCGACTCGTTGTCGGATTATCAAATATTCCGGACTACCGAAGGTTCCATTTAATCACTGTTAATTCGAAAATTATGATCAAAATGCATAATGCAAAAATAATCTTTTTATTAATATGTCTTTTAGTGGGGGAACAAAAACGTAACTGCTAAACTTAAAGAAAATAATTATACGCTCTGCTACGACTGATCAAAATAAAATAATGCCAATTGCATCCATAGACGTTATGAGGTTGTCGGATTACCGAACGTGTGGGATTAAGAAATGTCGGACTATCACGATTGTACTGTATCATCATTTTTTGTTGTAAATTGCAATTTACAAATGAGAGAAAAAGTTTCTTTCTAATAGCGGTCGTTTCGCGACATTTAACTAAAGGTCCATACATTTGTATGATAGCATCAAGACACCTATCACAAGTTGGAGGAGTACCAAAACAGATTTACATATCGCACTTGTTACGTTAAAGCGTAACAACTCAAAAAGAAAAGGAAAAGAGTAACCACTCAACAATTTGTTATTTTAGCGCAACTACTAAACAAATAAGAATGAAACAACCGTTATATTGTTTTTAATGATATTTTCGTGCAATTACATATTTTTTCCCTTGTAATACCTATATTATTAATATTTACGGAAACAGTTTTTCGTCTCTACTGAAAATGTTCAGATTTTGAGTTGTTACGCTTTAACGTAACAAGTGCGATATATTTACAAATGTAATTATTTTATTATATTTAAGGGTTTACATACAGTTAGAAGGGCGAAAAAAAATTTTTTTCAGAATTTTTTCTGAGAAAACTTTTACATTTATTGATCTAAAAATTTTTACACATATTAGGTTATCTTTTAACTGTATTTTAAGACTTAGTATTAGTAAAAATATTTATTTGGAAACGGGCTACAGCTTATCTCCGGGAGATCCCCTCAAAAAAGACGTTTTGCGGTGCCCACTATATCTCTGAACTGGATGCTCTGAAATTAAAAAAAAAACAAACAGATTGCGTTAAAGTAATGTTAAATCTAATAATTAATTGAAGGAATAAGCGAAATAAATTTTTTTGACAAAATGGCGGTTTCTCAATGAAAGAAAAAAAATGATTTGTGACCAAAATTTGTCCTTAAATTGTTTATTTATCGGTGCGAAAAAATCTTGGATAAATTACTAAAAAAATATATTTAAGAAGCTCGTGTTAAAATTTGAGACTAATCAGTTTAGCCGTTTTCGAGTAATGTTGGTCACCGACTTTGAAAACAACATTTTGAGAAAAACGCGTTTAAGTTTAAATGATCATTATTTCTTTTGACTATATTGGTACGAGTATAAGTCTAAGTCAACCGTTTAGCCAAGGCGCATTCATGACACACACTCGGTGCTAGTTGTGTAAGCTCCAAACTGCATACGGCAGGATGTAATTCCTAGCTGCCGTTTCGGTTCCTCACTAGGAACGCCAAAAGTAAAGGATCCTTCCTGGTCGTTTGGTTATTTGTTTATTTCCATTTTCATTGAATTTTTGACATCCGAACAACCAAATTTTAAAAATAAAATACACGTGAAATACACATTGCTCTAACGAAGCCATATTCCATGAATTGGCCTTCAGCTGTAAGCTACAGCGAACGAATAGTCTGAAAAGTTTATTTTACTTATTTTTGTGTATCACTTTCGACAAATATTCTGATACAGTTACGCGGAGTAAAAAAAGCTTCGTCGAGCCCAAGAATAATTCTTTCATCAGTGTATCAAGCCATACTTTTAGATTTCGTAATTATATACTTCATGGAGTACATGGAAATATTGATCAGAAAAGGTCAAAGGCGGTACCAATCGATGCGTTTTGACCCCAAGATTAAAAATCTGAAGGCACAAAATAAATGGGGCAATACCAAGCTTCTTTTCGTTTCTCATGCGTCAGTTCATTTTTCGTTCGTCACATTAACTTTGTATACATTTTTATTAACAATATATTTAAGTTAATGCTAATATTTACCAAGTTTTTGTGGAAAATACGAGGTGGGTTCAAAATAAAGTGAATTTTAAAATTTTGCGGGCTACATTAAGGATGATAGATACCAGGTTTGCTGTTGTTGTTGTTGTAGCAACATAAACATTGCCCATACTTACATATGGGGAATGCTGCTGAAGTGACAGTCCTTAGCCGGATATAAATCCGGGTCGTTTCGGTAACGTAGAACCGACTGTCGTGGAAACGATACCAGGTTTGCTCGTTAGGTATGGTAAAAAAAATTTTTTTTTGAGGAGAACTTTGATTTATGTCATTCGTTTTGTGTCTCACAAAATTTAGCTTTAGCTTAGTGAAATACAAAACGAATGACGTCGGCACATCTGTCAAATTCGCTCAGAGCCGAATAACGGTCTGCTGGGTAGTACACCTCTAAAAATATTTTCACCATGGGGCTACGTACATTCGACTTTCGAATATTATTTATTTTTATGTTGGTACACTCGTCTCGAAGATATGTTCATGGTTTTAGTAATATAGCATGAGAGCCATAAATAAGACAAATGTTTTGCGTGTTCGCAGATTTTTTGCTATCGAAAAAAATGGATTAAAGAAGTTGCATCAAATTTCGCGTAAAAAATGGAATTAAGTGCTCAAAAACACTTTACCTTGTTTATATATATTACCTTGTGTGAAGAGAAAGTGAAGTTTGACCCCTAAGTGTACCATCTTTCGCGTATTTAGTGATAGAAATGAGCAACAATATAAAAGTGTTTGTTTTAATAACTTTTGAAATCATTTTGCTCCTTTAGTTTATTACTACTGGGATACCATCGATTAGTACCTAAGATTTTTTTATAATAACATTTCAACATCATCATAAATTTCTAGAGTTCCAGTGTGCAACATAGGGCCACATATAACATTTGGTGTGCCATATTTGTTCCGACATATTTTTTATTAATTGTAAATATTATATTAATTTTGTTTTGTACTGTCAATTGCCTTTTCAATACGACGGTACACCCTGTTTCACATTTCCTAACTTTATCGCAATAGTGGCAACGCGTAGTTTTTATGTAGAAGAAGACGGCATAACTGCAGGTACGGTGTTTTTGCTCCGTGTGTTTTAAGTAATTTATTGGTAGAAAACTGGTGTTTAAATTGTTTAAATTAGTGAAAAAATGTGTGTTAAGTTATCAGTTTCTATATTTGAATACAACTTTAGAAGTTAATATTTGTTTCAGTGCAAAATTCAGTTATTTTTATTGTATCTGACTAATGCTGGTAGATGGGTGAATTATTTTTGGGAAAAGATGCGTACAAGTGAAGTGCTTATTCATCACGCTATTGTACCGATTATAAGTGTGAAAGAGAAGTGCGTGCTTGTGCAACACAATTGAAATGGCGTCCTGTCGCATGAGTCTTCATCCACATGGACCGGGATTTTTCCAAATTTGTTTAAGAAATAAAAGTTATACTGCGATTTGAAGAGCCCACCCTATATAAGCGAAGCTGAATCGACAAGTGTAATGATTTGCCGGTTTTATCATCAAATCGGTGAAAACTAATATTTATTGGCACATATTCCCATAACTACTCCATTTTGTACATTTTTTTACAAAAATTATCTCACTCTGGGTTATTTGCCTTTTGCAGTCTGCTTTCTGGACAAAGAGCGTCGCAAAGTATTTGATGCTTTGTTCTCTTTTCCTCCCACGATTGTGAAAATAGTTTAGTGTTTCACTCACAGATTTTATAGAAGCCGAGTGTAGAAAAGAAATGCAAAAGGGTTGCCGGTTTAATACTAGCTACGGAATTTGTTTTTGCTTTATAACTTTGAATTAAATTAAAACTAATGTTGATGAGTACCATTGACAACATTTTAGTTATTTGTAATGAATGATTGTTAATCATAATCTGTTAATGATAAATTGCAACTCTGTTTCGGCAGAAAAATACCGTTTCATTTTGATATCGAGTGCGAGAATGCGTTTGACTGGAAAAAGACAAAAATTTTGAGCAGAATAAACGTGATGGCGACATGGTCTCTCAGTCGTCTGCAAATGCCGAACAAAAAGTAATTAGGAAAGAAAAGCCGAAGTACCCATGGTTACCAATACTGGTCAAAAATTCTGATAAATACACTTTGTCACAAAATGTGACATTTAGTTAAATTATATGAATCCACTGGTTGGTTTTGAATGATAATTTTGTCATTTAAATATCAAAAGTATTTTTTCCTTTATTTTACAATTCTCTTTAAAGAAAAACGCATATTACACTAATTATAAATCGCATAAAGATTTGATTATTCTCTTTTTGTTTTTATTAGTGAGTAGGCTGGCAACAGTGTGTCAAGCAAAAATTTTATAAATCAATTTCTTGTGTATGCAATTTGTGTTTCACGCTTAAAATAAGGTAAATTTCCTGCCTAAATGACGAGTTTATATAAACGTTTTAGAATGAATGATGGAACATCACATTAGCTTATATTTTCCACTGAAATTAAATGTATAAAAGTGGAAAACGAAAAGGTGTATGCTATTAAAAGTTTCATGCGGTAAATTTCACAAAAATCGAAATGGTTTGCGAGGAAGGATGGCAAAAGGCCGAATGACGAGCAGCTTGAACATGTGGATTAACGAAGAGGCGGGTTATTTCACTGGGAATATAAGAATTGTTTGCAATGTGTTCAGTTGGTGTCGAAAGTGGGGGTTAGGGCTGGTGGAATACCGCCGGCGGAGTCAGCGACACATAGAACAAGACGTTGAACCACACGCACTGTTGTGGTTGGTCATCTTCACGCTTACCTTGATTTAATATTCTCTTATATTAGTAAAATTAGGTTTGTGATTGTGGATAATAATGGATATTTTTTCACATGCTTTAATTTGAATTTTTCGGATAAATATATTAAATAATTTTGTGTAGGGGAAAACATTTAATTACTTTTACTTATCAACGTGATAATTATAAAGTATAAAATAAAATTTGTTCGTGAAATTTTTGAAAATAATGAAATTTAAAAATACATGTCGCGATTGGAGTCCTTACTCCAAATCTATTTGTGGGACGATAAGGGTTTTTCGAAATTTCCCCTGGAGAAAAATATGATTCAGATCTAATACAGCAAAAAATACGTGTTATGTATATTTGAGATTTAGTGCCATTTTTTTCATTTAGACGTTATTTAGGTTTTATTAAAAGCTTTACTTTGAAATGAGTATTTTACTGCTAAGCGGAAATGTATAGTTTAAATATCGCTTAAACAATTCTAAAATTTATATTAGCTCAATATTTAATTTAATGTTTTAATTTGCATTACCCCTAAAGCTTACTTGTAAATACAGTGTACATATAAATATGAGCACACCAAATCGAAACAGCGGCGGCGGTCGCATCCAAAAAAAATTAAATTCTGGCAGCGGTGGAGGCGGAGGTGGGGATTCTGCTACACAGGCATCAAATAAGAAAACAGATGTCTTAAAGACAGAAAAAGAAAAGTCTCATCCCAAAGTAAGTCCCATCCATAGTCTCCATGTAAAAGGAGGTGTGAAACGATAAGAAACATTTCCCTTTATAATAAATGTTGTTATATCTTCTAGCCAACCGCTGAACAATTACGCATAGCCCAGATCACCAATAGTAACACATCTGAGGATCCACAAATGCGCGAAAAAGTCGCCACACTTATTGAGATGACGCAACGCTCCGAAGAAGAAGTTTGTTGTGCGTTATATGAGTGCGATAACGATATGGAGCGTGCTGTTGTTTATCTCTTTGAGACCCTTCCAGTGGTAAGTTTGTGAAATGAAATATATTAATAGGACTGTAAATATGGCGGCTTACCATTTAAGGGAGCATTTGAAACATCATCAAAGAAGAAAAAGAACAAAGCTGCAAGTGTCGGGCAGGAGAACGCCGGTGGTGATGGAGAATGGACTGATACCAATGCTAACACGGACAGACGCGAAAAATCACGCAATCGAAGCAGCAATCGCGGTGGACGTGGGGGCACGGACAGTCGTGGCTGTAAGAATGAAATGTCTATGTTATCAAACTCATATTTATTATTAAAAATATTTAACACAGGGCGCGGCAGAGAGGCTCGCGAGAACGAGCGTAATTTACGTGATTCACGTGGCGGTGATGATCGCAATGATAACTATCGGCGTAGAGAAGGTGGAGGTGGCGGTGGAGGTCGCAGTGGCGGTGGCCGGGGCGGAGGTTATGCGGGTCGTGGTGGTCGCGGTGGTGGTCGCTTTGGTGCTGGTGGTCGTGGCACTGGTGGCCGCGGTGAACGTGGATACAATTCCCGTTCTAGCGCCAATGAGGATCATCAAGAAGTAGAGCTATGGGACAATACTATTGCTCAGAATGCTGAAAAGCAACAGCAGCAATTACAAGATGACGCCTGGGGCGATTGGGATAATGAAGAGTATGTAGGTTCACTTAAGGATAGTAAAGTATTTACGACGAGCAATCTGCCAAATCAGACTGCAGCAAGTGTGGTTAGCGGTGGTGTTAGTAATGTGAGTGGTGTAGTAAGTAGCGGTACAAGTGAATTGTTAGCGCCACCTGGGTTAGAACATCACTTGGGCACGTCCCCGCAGCAGCAGCAGCAAGGATCTCATTTGAATACGCTTGTTGGCAGCTCAATTGGGGTTGCCGGTGGCAGTGCGTCTGGAGTTGGGGGTGGCAGCAACATTGGTCTAAACGAGGACAACTCAACTGGTAGCCCCACAGCTGTGCAGCCTGCCTCAGTGTCTACAACTCCTATGATGCAATATAGTGCAGCTGTGACTAACTCACAACTGTCGCAATCACAGCCGCTGACTCCTCAGCAGCAGCAGCAGCAACAACCGCCGGTTGTGGCAACCACTCTTAGTACTACACCGTTTGGCAGCGGCGCAGATACATTTTCGAATGCAGCCACAGCGGCTGCTAATTTGGTGCAGCAAGTTCAGCAGCAGCAACAGACACAAACACAAATTAAAGCTTCGGCCACCCTTTCCGCAGAGCAATCTCAGTATTTCAATTCTTTGACATCGCAGAATGCCGCAGCAGTGCAACAACCATTGCAACAGCAACAACAGCAGCTGGCAGCGACGTATGCACAAAATGCGGCTGCTGTGCAATATCCGACGTCATACGCAAACGTATTTGGCTCAGCAGCAGCAGCCACCACAGCGGCAGCTCCTGGCCTTGGCGTAGTGGGCGCTGATCAGTCGCAAATCTCGGGTGGTGTGCAACAGCCACAAGTGCGAAGGGCACGTGCGAAATTGCCACCACCATCGAAGGTAATTTAGCGAGAAAACTTTTACAGCAGGTTTTTAATGTAAATAACTTTGTAGATACCATCGACTGCTGTGGAAATGCCGGGTGACACGTTGAATAACATTGGTTACCTGGATGTGCAATTTGGCGGCCTAGACTTTGGCACTGAAGAGTCGTTCGACGCTTTGCCAGAGAAGTTTGGTGCAGCAGTGACAATCGATGGTCAACAGCAGCAGCAACAGACACAGTCGCAGCAACTGGTACAATCACAACAGGATGTAACAACTGATTATCAAAGCAAGTCAAATGTGCAGCAACAACAAAGCACATTGTCGTCGGGCCTACAAAGTGCACAACTGGTAAGTGAATTACTTATTTTGGTGTATTTCTAGTATTTCACTAACAGCTGTAATTCAGGGCGACACATTGTCAAGTAGTTACGCACAACGGGCTACAGCAGCAGTGCCACAGCAACAACAACAACAAGTTGTCAGCGGTGGAAGTGGTGTTGGTGGTGTGGGCGTGGGTGTTGGTGTTGGTGTCTCGTCGGTTGGTGGCACTTCAAATCACACATTAGATCTATCCAAGAGCGATCCGTATGGCCAGTCACAGAGCGCAACGAACTCGACAGGTGGCTATCAAGCAAGTGCTTACCAAACCAGTGCGTCTGTTGCCAGCAAGACTGCAAATGCCTACCAGCCATCGGCCGCCGGACAAGTGTACAATAGCAGTAGTTATGCAAATGTGCAGGTGATTAGAACACAAATGTTTGAAACTATTTTTTTTATATTTTTTATTTTATTAATTTAAATTTTTTCAATTTCCTAATTTCCTAAATTGATACACAGTCGTCAGTTGCAAACACATACCAGCCGCAGTCGTACGGTTCGTATCAACAGAATTCCATGAATTCATATCAGCAACAGGTGCAACAGTCAGCAGTGAGCGCTCAGACAGCATCTAATTCGGGCGGCGCTGTAAATGTTGGTGGTGGCAGTAGTGGCAACGCTACACAAAACATTCCCGTAGTTGGTGGCAGCGGTGGCAATAGCAATGCAAAGTAAGTGCCAACGCAACTTTATTACACTTTGACTCACTGCTTTCTTATTTTGTTATCAATTAAGTTTTGCTTATATTCGTTGACTACTGGTAGTTTATGCTTTGTTATTTTTGTTAAGTTTTGTTAATCTGTTATTTTGTTATACAATAACTTGTGATTGCTTATTTAGTTTTGTTTTATCGAATTACCTATAACAATTATCCCAAACCAAATTCTCACTTTTTTCCCGCCCGCCAATCCACTGCCTTTGGCTTTAATGCTTACCATTAATGTTGACAACCAATAATCTAACGCAGTAGCAATACAAACACTGGATATTTGTCCTCCGGATACCCAACACAGCAAAGTGCATACCAGTCGAGCCAAAGTGTATACGGTGGAACTGGTCTCTCAAATAGCACAGGGTAAGTATTTTGAATCATAACGTTTCAAAGCATTTTAGTTTCAAATTACAACAAACAAAATCATTTGCCATACGCTACAAATCCATTGAGTCAAACACATTTTTTTGTTACAAGAAATTAGGCTGGTACGAGCGTTCCTTTATGTCAAAATAGCGCTTTTATTTTCATAGAAAGTGAGCCTAGGTAGGATCTGCTCTTTCTATTCATGAGTTCTTTCTTTCCTCATTTCGTAGCAATATATTATATTAATATATATGTATGCTAAATCAAGCTCCACACCACCAGATTCGGGTTTTCATAACCTAGGTGAATCGGATTTGATTTGGTCAATGAATGTCACTTCACCAGCACTTCTCAATAGTTTATCAAAATCGACCGAAACGACCCGGATTTATACCCGGCCAAGAACTGTCACTCTAGCAGCATTCCCGGTATGTAGGTAGGGGGAATGTTTATGCTGCTACAACAATAGTTTATATTATTACACATTTCAACGGAAATAGAATTCTTGGAATGGTTGAAGTACCACTCTGGCACTCCCCAAGTAGCACTAAAGCGCCGTTTTGATACTATTGTGAGACCTCCAACAAGCAGATATCTACAGCCAGGCACAGCTGTTGATGTATTGGAGAATATTGATGGGATTTGGGTTGGCGCACTGCCCGCCCTAGGCTGTCGAAGATAGAAACATCCAGTGACCTTAATCGTCTAACTGCTAAGCCCGGACATTTATAGAGAAAGTGCTGAACAGTCTGCTCCTGTGAAAGGTCCCCACAGCTTCTGCAATGGGGTTTAAATGCTAAGTCGGGGAAAATTGAAAGCAAAATTTGTTGGCTTCCATTTCAGAGAAATGAATGCATGTTGCTGTTGTTGTAGCAGTAACTTTGCCCGGTCAGTTTAGTGGAAATCACCGGTCGCCTTCGTCTAGCTCATCTAACGGTAGGACTAGGAAACTTGATGTTTCGACAGGTTGGGTCCAGAGGGAGACGGGTGTTAGATGAGTGGGTTTGATGGGGCATGTGAGAAGGTGGTTCACATGCCGGACATATGTGTAGTTTGGGGTCGATTCTGGATAGGATGGAGTTTAACTTGCTACAGTAACCAGTAGTTGTGCCGAATTGAATGCATTGAGTGAACTACTTCCGACGATAACCAATTGAAATCAAATTTTTGTAATCTTGTTTTTTTTTTGAGGTCCTGGAACCTTGAAATAAGAATCCAATCGGTATTACTGGGTGCTTTCATACACTAAAATGGTAGTTATTATTATTATTATGAGGAGATTCAGCACTGTGACCTGAAAGATTTTTTGTGCCCCCTTCATGGATTCAAAGTAGGCCTCTGAGCTCAACTTCCTCGAAAAAATATTGGTACAATGACGGCAATGGTTCTATCGTCACCGAGCCGTTTCTGTACCTTTTTTGTTTAGCCTATTAGCGCCGAGTTATGGCCATAAATAACAGGCTGAGGTGTGGATTTTAGGCCTCTCTTACGGCAGGAATCCATTATCGCGGATAAATTCTAACTCCCTAATCCGAAGTGGTATTTTTTAAACTTTTATTTAATTGTTAGTTAATAGTTGGTGTAATCGTATTAAGATTGGCGCAATGGTGCGCTCTGTTTCCACAAAACATTAGGACCTATTTTGTTAAAGTGTGAACTATATTTATGTCTTCTAAATAGATGAATGCATGTGCTATTTATTTAAAACTTAACCATTCACTTTCAAGGGTTTTACATTTATTAATGCAATTAAAAAAAAGCGCTATGATTTTAATTATAAAAATTTCAAGTTCTTTGACCTGTTTTGCATGATTATATAAGATTTAAAACCCCGCCTAATTTTTTTCGCGCCATTTTGAAAGGTATTGAAGTTGAAAAAATCAGGAAACGCCAATAATTTTTTTCTATTAATATATCAAAATTATAATAATAATTTTAAAAAATTTATCAAAATTATAATAAAAATTTAAAAAAATATTAATAGAATTTTTTTATAAATTATTATCCTAGAAGTTCTTGAATTGAAGTTGAAAGTATCAAAAAAGGCAATAATTTGTTTCTATTAATATATCAAAATTATAATAATAATTTTTAAAAATTTATCAAAATTATAATAATAATTTAAAAAAAAATTTAATAGAATTTTTTCATAAATTATTATCCTAGAAGTTCTTGAATTGAAGTTGAAAGTATCAAAAAAAGGCAATAATTTGTTTCTATTAATATATCAAAATTATAATAATAATTTTTAAAAATTTATAAAAATTATTATCTTAAAAGCTCTTGAATTGAAGTTGAAAGTATCAAAAAAAGGCAATAATTTGTTTCTATTAATATATCAAAATTATAATAATAATTTTTAAAAATTTTATATACATTTCTTTTATAAATTATTACCCTAGAAGTTCTTGAACGAAAATAAATATATAATATGTATATTCATTTCAATAAAGATGTTAATTAAAAAATCTGATTTTGATTAATGCGCTGAAATGATATATAATTTTTTCACTCAACAGCCATTTTTTGAAAAGCTTTTCAAATTTCATCTTCGGCGATTTTTATAGATTTTAGCAATGCTTCAAAACCCTTTTATTAATCGTAATACAAACGGAAAATATTTCGGGAATTCTCTTAAAATTAAGGAGTTAGGGATAGTCAGAGCCCCGAAAAAAGGATGATTTTCAATAATTTTTTTTGTTAGCCAATTGCTTTATATTACAAAAATAAAAACATAGCATTAATACTTCATGTTTCGACTTGACTTTAGCAAAATTTCAAAAAAAAAAAAATTAATAATTGTAAAAGTTATCGCTGTTTGTGTGGAGCCCGTTTCTCCAGAAGTTCCTTGAGGTGATCATCACAAGTCCTTGGAGATTCGTCTAAAATCAATTGGACAAGAGAAATTAGTTTTATTAATAGATAGTCTTCTGCCTGATCGAAGCATTTTTTTTTAAATTAACAATATCAGGAAATATTTTTCAGGTTTTCGAGAAAAAAATTGTGAAAAAAATGGAAATTTTTGAAAAAAAATCCTTCGATCAGGCACGAGCTTTTTATGTTTTTCAAAAGCAGTATAAATTTTAATGGAATCTACCAAGTAGTTTTTAAGTTACAGTGATCACCAGTTCAAAAAACATAGTTTTGAAAAAAACGCATTTAAGGTTTTGCTATCTGCTCCGGAGCGCCCGAGCGCCCTTTGTTAATTGTTGAATAGCTTGAAAAGTATTTCTCCACATTTTCACACAATATTTTTAAAATATTATACAATACTTTAAGAAAATGCAAAAGGAAAAAAAAAACTTTTTTTTGAAAATTCTGACAGTCTCTGAAATTTAAAAATCGATATGTTCAAAAATGTCCGATTGTCTGCTGTATATTATACATATCCTTACAGGATTTAATTGCAAAAACAAAAAAAAAAATAATTTTTTTTCACAACTATGTTCGCATAGAATTTGCAGCGTTCAAAAGAAGTCATGTTTGGTTTTGGCGTCAGATTTTTAGCTGCCACGTTTTAACCTTTATGCATCATTCGACGGAATAATCCGCGAACTAAAACTCTCCTTACCCAGAGCGGAACAAAAACCCTCCCTTATCGTAGGTAATAAATAATTTTTTTTGTTTAAGTTTGAGGAAAATAAATAATTTTAGCAATGCTGTAATATTCTTTTTCAATAGAACAAACGGTAAAAGTCTTTCAGACGCAAGTTTTTTTGGGTACATCGCGCATTTCGAGCGGTGATGCAAAAGGGCAAAAGTAAAATATAGGTAAAAGTAGACAGAAGCAAAGATATTTATTATTTTTATTGCTATAAACGGTGGCACAAAATTAATCATCCTATTGGAAGAATGGCGTCGTACGTCAATCATATTTGACACTTGTGAAGTAGACAGCTGCAGTATACAAACAGACAAGCAATGGAGCGCGTAAAGATCAAAATAATTGATAATAAACGCCCATCCATCAAAATAATTTTTTTTATTTAATAATCCATAAAAAATAATTTTTTTTTATTCAAAATGAAATCAAATTTTGAGCCACCTTGTATTAATTTCGAATCGGATCTGATACCACGGTAGGTCAAAACCCCTATTTGCAAAGGCGAAACAAAAAATTTCGGAGATGAAAATTATGAAAAGAATATCGAACTTAAGAATAGTCAAAAATAAACTGCTGTACAAAAAATGTCTAAAATTGAAAATAAATTACCTTCCAAAACTATAACTAAGCACTCACTCAACCTAACGCCGTCCACGGTATTTTTGCGCCCAAATTCTTTCTCGTTTGGTAACCTTAGTGGGCGCTATAAAAAAAAGTAACTCTCATCGGACCAGCTGCGGCTACTCCTTTTATAGTAGTACTACATAGGATCCCTTTCCGCCGAAAGAAAATCTCTATTTCAAAATATAATAATATTATATTATATTATAATACTTTTTCTTCTGGGCGCTTCTTTTGATGTTTTTTTTTTGGCATTACGAGGTTTTTTTTTTAATTGCAACAGTCAGTATAAAAAATAAAAAATAAATAATTGGCGCGTACACTTCTGTTAGGTGTTTGGCCGAGCTCCTCCTCCTATTTCTGGTGTGCGTCTTGATGTTGTTCCACAAATGGAGGGACCTACAGTTTCAAGCCGGCTCCGAACGGCAGATATTTTTATGAGGAGCTTTTTCATGGCAGAAATACACTCGGAGGTTTGCCATTGCCTGCCGAGAGGCGACCGCTATTAGAAAAATGTTTTTATTAATTTTGCTTTCACCGAGATTCGAACCAACGACCTCTCTGTGAATTCCGAATGGTAATCACGCACCAACCCATTCGGCTACGGCGGCCGCAACAGTCAGTATACGGTTTCTTTTTTTCGACTTATCGTAGGCATCTCTCGCATAAAAATAACACTATCATTTATATAAACCACCACCATAATGTAAATTAAGGGGTTGTATACCTTGTGAGCCTGAAAAAATGGATGATTGTCATAATTTTTTTAATTATGTTTAAGAATTTGTATTCAAATGAGGCATATATCATACTGACGAGTAACTCTCGAAGAATACATTTTGGTGTTTTTATTTTAAAAAATGTTAGTATTTATTGTTGATATCGCCCCTCCCCCGAAGCGCCGTTTTTTAGAAGAAGCTTGCGGTGATCACGGTAGCGCATGAGCACCTCAACTGAAATCAGAACAATTAAATAATTATTGTAGAAAAATGTTTTTTAGCGAATCTGAACGGTTTATTTACCCAAATAAAATTTTTCTCGATATGAAAACCGCTTTGCACCAAAAAAAAAAACGATTTTTGAGGGGTTGAAAATTTCAAAAAAAAAATTAATTCCAGCGAACTATGCAAATATTTATAAAAAGTGAACCGTTCAGATTCACGAGGTTGTAACTTCGAATAATTAAAAAAAAAGTTTATGCAAATCGGTCAAATAGTTTTTGATAAATAATGATCACCGCGACGGTAATGTTCAAAAAACACGACTTCGAGATAATTGCGTCTAAGATTTTGCGTGCACTTCATTTATGGATAAGGTCGCGCGCTTCTACGGTCTGTTACTTTCGTTCTAGTGCTCCGATCTTTATGATTTTTTGAATTTATATTTTTAAGATGATGTACTTTTGGAATATGCCATAAACAAATTTTCAATCTTTTAGTCCAACACAAGGTATATATATTATATTATATAACCCCTTAATTTCAGTAAAACTGTGGCATCACACTCTCTGTCACATTTTTTATCCAACCTCTTTATTTGTGGCAACAGAACCGATAGGGACCGAGCCCTTTGTAATGTCAAACATATCGTCAAAGAAGAGCTGAAGAAAGAGGACGAAAAACTGGAAGTACAGTACTGATACTAAATATCCAAAGTTGAAACGCTTATTGGGAGGGTATAATCCGACAGATTAGGGGTAAAGTACGGTGCACTAGACAGGGCTAGTTTACTTGGTCGGGAAAAACCCTAGTCATTACGGTAACGTAGAACCGGCTGCCAGGAGAACCGAACCACCTTCCTAAACTCCTAAACTAGACGAAACTCCTACCTGTTCACGCCGAACTGCTTTTTCTATTTGCGGTGTGCGGCTTGATAATGTTCCATAAATGGAGGCACCTAGAGTTTTAGGTTGATTCCGAACGGCAACTGGTTTTTTATGAGGAGCTTTTTCATGGCAGAAATAAACTCGAAGGTTTGCCATTGCCTGCCGAAGGGCGATCGCTATTAGAAAAAAAACTTTTTCTTCATTTTGGTGTTTCATTCGAATTTCTGAATTCCGAATGGTAGTCACGCACCTACCCATTCGGCTACGGCGGTCACCAGTACCTTAGAAGGTTATAAAAATAGAAAATCGGTAAAGAAAGGAAAACGAGAAGGTTTCGACTTGGAGTTATAGGAATCGACCCCGTCATTCTTGTATGCCTGAACAAAAACTCCAATTAAGCTCCACCACTACTAGTAAAACTGACACAAGTTTATTACAAAAATTTGTATTAATATGTTAATAATAATATATTAAGAACTTTAAAAAAATTGCTCGGTACTACCACAAATTCGAAGTAGGGTTAATCTTTTAAATTAATTAATTTTGGGGGGAACACATGAAGATACTATAAAGTCTAAAAGTACGTTGACATATGCAGTGATTAGCAATACATCCACAAAAATTAATCTACCCGTTCACATATGGCAAAATTGGCAACCAGCGGTCAAGACTGTGTGAAAGGTTTTTCTTCATAGAAATTGTTTTGGTGGAATATTTTATACATAGTTTTTGGTTTGTTTAATCATTATTAACGATATGAAGAAAAGACAAGGAGAAGGAATAGCTAATTTAAATGCGGAATTCGCGGCTAGTAATAGACAGTCGGAGGAAATCCGTAAAGGACGGCTACTGAGGTTGCAAAAAATTAAGGCGCATGCGAAATTCGATATTCCTTTTTATAATAAGCAACAACAGGCCAAAGCGTTTATATAGACACGCTTTTTTCTGTAATATGATTGCCTAATTAATAATATATAACAAAAAAATTTATTAGAATTATGTCTACAAACCTTTTTTCTTTGCCGGCATCCATTCAGTTAGTTTTTGCTTTGACGTTTCTCCTTACATTTGTAATATAATTATCGGTACCACAGAAAACACAGGGTTGTACAGCAAAAAGTATATTTATAATCTGAGATTTGGTATAATCTCGGATTTCGGGAGAAATTTTGTATGATTAATCTGGCTTTTTAATTACGGATTGAGAGTTAAGCTCGAAAAAATGGATTATCTAGTTATATGTGAACCTATTATAAGACCGCCGTAGCCGAATGGGTTGGTGCGTGATTACCATTCGGAACTCACAGAGAGAACGTTGGTTCGAATCTCGGTGAAACCAAAATTAATAAAAAAATGTTTCTAATAGCGGTCGACCCTCGGCAGGCAATGGCAAACCTCCGAGTGTATTTCTGCCATGAAAAAGCTCCTCATAAAAATATCTGCCGTTCGGAGTCGGCTTGAAACTGTAGGTCCCTCCATTGGTGGAACAACATCAAGACGACACCACAAATAGGAGAAGGAGCTCGGCCAAACCCCCAAAAAGGGTGTACGCGCCAATTATATAAATATATATATATATAAGACACAGGTCCCCCTCTTTATCGCTTTATTACCGTTAATGCAATTAGCACGAATCTGTTGTTCTGCATTCCGAGTGAAATAGAATTGAATAATGTTCGTTATTCTGATTGTGATCAAATCTCTTAGTTTTGCAACGAAAGTAAACGATTCGATATTCTTCTTCTTAATTGGCACGATAACCGGTTCAAGCAGCTCACAACTTCCGGGATTAGCCTAAGTATCCTTTGGGCAGCTTCCGAACACCCGTTCGGGAGTGAGCCAACGTGAGAAAGCGAAGTATCCCAGGATAGCTGGTTGTGCGCTGGGTTTGGGACCCGCCACTTAAAAAACCCCCCCATGGAAAAGATGTACAAACGATTCGATATTACCGACATTAAAAAAATCAACCCAAAATTAAGGCGGAACTGTGTCGTTTTGTTCCGTTTTGTGTCCGTTTCGGGCTGCCAGATGGGAACGGATTATTAATTTTAGACACTCATTGCCAGCGTTACTGCGTGTATTGACACGCAAGACTCACCCTTCTTTTTGCAATCATTTCATAAATTATTTAAATGGCACACTTTCATGCGGCTTTTATTAAACGTACGTGTATTTACCATATATTTTGTAAATGTTAAGGTAGATTTGGTAGAATATTGAAAACTAACCCATATTGTCACTGTTTTGTTACTGTTTTGTTATTGTATAGGTTCGCGGGTAGCACAAACACTTCGTCCTCTCAATACAGTAACTTTAGTTCTAGTGCTAAATTGAAGGATGCGGCAACAGCGTCCAGTGCTTCGCATTATGAGAGGTAAGTAGCCAGCCAAAATGACTGCTCCAATAAATACTTGTTTTGATTGACTGATCTGATTGCTTGATTGATCGATGAATTAAATTCATATCAACTAATCTAATACCCCATAAGCCTCATATGTAAATTTAGGTACTTAAAATTGTATGGGATAATTAATTATTAATATTTCTGCAATTCAACCGAAGATTATTAAATATTAAAACATGTACATAAAAAATTTCCTTTTCTGTTATTTAATCGTTGCAGTGTCTCGTCGAGCAACGTGGTGAGCAGTAGTGGAGCAGCAGGAAACTCAGCAGTGTCAGCCAATTCGGTGACGAATTCGTCTGCAACTGGCAACTGTAGGCATTGTGAAACAACAAATAAACTTAACATAACGAATATAACATATTTATGTATTTATTCTACTTATTTTCACTTGTACAGCGAACAACTCGAATGTGAACAGTAATAGCTCGAGCGTGGTGGCAAATAATAGTGTGAGCAGCGCTAGCAACAGTAATGTGAATACAAATAGCAGTAGCACTGTGAGCGGCGGTGGCAGCGGTGCTGGCGGCAGTGGTAGTGGTAGTGGCGGCGGCGGCGGGAGCAGCAGTAGCAGCAACCCCGCATCTGCAGTGGCCGCAGCAGCCGCGGCCGCGGCCGTTTCATCATCTTCAAACAAAACAAGCGCTAGTGGAATGGTGCCCAACATCCAAATGGTTAGTCAATATATTCAGACTGGATTGCCATACTATCAGCAACCAGTTTATTCTTACGAGGATATACAAATGATGCAACAGAGAGTGCCACACGTGGTGAGTTCACATATGGAGAAAATGCAAAACTAAGAAAAACCAATCCAATGAAAATTTCACAAGCATCCATAAAAATTAAAAACCAAACAAAAAAAAAATTCCAACTAGGTGTTTAATCATTAATACTTTTTTGTTAATTAATTGCATACATACATACATAGTATATTTAAATAGCTCTTTCTATTCATAGTCTTTTTACATAAACTGTTCTTTGTGGTCTAATCGCATATCAAATTCATTTCCATTTGCACATCCTAACAAACTTATTCATTTTAAAAATTCTCTATTCGTTTCTTTAGATTTCCTCTTTAAATTGTATGTAAGCATCATTTCAAAAACTGCAAAGCATTTGGTCATATTTCAAACGGTACATTGGTCATTGCAAAAAAAAAAAAAAAAATTCGAACTGTGAAACGAAAAAAAAAAACATGATGTACTTTTACTCATCTGATCCTTTATTTAATCAAATTACAATTGGCTGTAAATTGTGTCGTAACCGAAATTTAAACGAATCACTAAAGTGGGGAATGTGTGAAACCTCTTCAGCATTGCATTCAGATTATATAATAGTTTGAATGGGTTTACACACATTGTCTCAGTGCTCGCATATAATTTATTTTAAACATTTATTGTAAGCATTTTTAATATGTACTTAACCTCACATTATTTGGGTGAAAGCTAACCATCTAAATTTTTGCTGCTCAATTTTTCAGTTTTCCTTCTCCCATATGATTTGGTGAATCTTATACCATATCCATATCCCCATGCTTATTTGTAATATTTTGTCTTTATTGCATCGCACTTTCTTTTGTAAATAATAAAATTCTTGGAATGGAACGAAGCGCACAACCGGTACAAGGGTAAATAAATGTAAATGCAAATATAAACGTAAAGCTAAAAATTTAAGTACAAATTTGGCAAAGTAAAAATTTAATTGTAGTAAGAGTAAATGGACCGCCTTAGCTGAATTGGTTTGTGCTTGACTAGCATTCGGAAGTGTCTGGGCTTGAAAATCGCTGTAAACACGAAACACCAAAATTATAATAAAAAAAGTTTTTCTAATAGCGGACACCCCACGGCAGGCAATGACAAACCTCTGAGACCCAACCTGTCGAAACGGCAAGTTTCCTGGGCCTACCGTTAGATAAACTAGACGAAGACGACCGGTGATTGCACTACTCTGACAGAGCAAAGTTACTGCTACAAGAACAACAACAAACCTCTGGGTGTATTTTTGTCATGAAAAAGCTCCTCATAAAAAACCATTTGCCGCTCGGAACGGCTTGAAACTGTAGATCCCCGTTGTAGATAGATGCACGCTACTAATAGGAGGAGGAGCTAGACCCAACACCCAATAAGAGGCGTAAATGGACCGTCGTAGCTGAATGGGGTTTCGGTAGTGCAAATAAAGAGAGATAAAAAGTGCTTTCTAAGAGGCAGTTAATATAAACACGGTTGGGCATTTTGCACTACCACTAATTTTTGGTGGTAGTTAAAATAAGGGCTTCATTATCACTAAGTCTTTACTTTTTCAGATTTCTATTACGTGCGCAACTAAGTTAATAGATGCCGCCAGCAGTGTGTGCTAGTCGATTCAATTATAACCTAAACGTCATAAACCAAGCTTAGACATTTGGTAAACAAAGTGCTTCGACAAATGTCTGATTTTGTGCCGAATAATCGTCATTTGCGGGAAGTGTTGATTTTCCTCTTTTCATTCGAAAAAAGAACGGCGGCTGAAGCGTATCGAGAGCTACAAAAAGTTTATGGAGATGCGGTTTTAAGTGAAACAACGTGCCGAGATTGATTCCGTCGCTTCAAAGACGGTGATTCTAATGTTGACGACCGTCCGCGTGAAGCAAGGCCAAAAACCCTCGAAGACGCTGAATTAGAGGCATTGCTCAATGAAGATCCGTGTGAAACGCAAGAAGAGCTTGCTTCAGTATTAGGAGTTACCCGCCAATCTATTTCCAAGCGATTGCATGCTTTCATAATGATTCAGAAACAGGGTACTTGGGTTCCTTGTGAGTTAAAACCTAGGGAGGTTGAATGTCGTTGGGAACAACTACTCCAGTGGTAAAAAAGTAAGGGTTTTCTTCATCGCATCGTGAAGGGTGATGCCATATGGATTCATTACAGCAATCCAAAGAAAAGAAAGTCATGAGGACTGCCCGGCCATGCTTCTACGTCGTCGCCTCGCCGAATATTCACGCTGCGAAGGTTATGCTATGTATTTGGGGGGACCAAGTTGGTGTTATTTATTATGAACTGTTAATACCAAGCGAAATCATCACTGGGAATCGGTATCGACTTCAATTGATGCGATTGAGCCGAGCACTGCGCGAGAAGCGGCCACAATACGCGGAGAGGCATGGAAAAGTAATTCTACAGCACGACAACGCTCGGCCTCACGTTGCTAAACCCGTTAAAACCTACCTGGAAACACTAAAATGGGAAATCCTACCCCACACGCCATATTCTCCAAATATTGCTCTGTCCGGTTATCACCTGTTCCGATCGATGGCACATGGTCTAGTTGACCAGCAGTTCCATTCATATGAAGACATCAAAAAATTGCTTGATCCGTGGATAGCCTCGAAAGATGAACAGTTTTATCGCGAGGGTATACGAGATCTACCAGAAAGATGAGAAAAAGTAGTAGCCAGCGATGGGCAATACTTTCAATGATTCACTTGTAACCATTTTTTCAGAATAAAGTTGTATTTTCATCCAAAAACAGCGAGAACTTAGTTGCGCACCTAATAACTATCCGCTTATTGCATTAATTATTTGTTGCGCTATGCCCAACTCTGATTGCAGTAAGAAAGAAACTGTAGTGTTAAGGAAATTTGTAATTTTTAGTCGATAGATAATTCCATGACGTTAACGTTGGAAAATGATTTGGTGCGAGCGTCAGCAGTACGTTGGCTTTAAGCACCAATTTTCGACAACTTTTTTAAGCATTTGAGTTGGCATACCATAAATGGTGCGCCCTGCTTTAGTTACTAAAAAGAAATATTGGCTTATTTGCGTAGACCAATGACTTCAATAGCATCCTGTCTCATCTTTTTTAGGCCATTCTATTAGTCCATTTGTAAGGATTATCATGTCACGGCATATTTTCCGCAATTGGTTTCATGGGCAGTGTGGCGTGTGGCATCGTCCAGTTGTTACTAAAGCTCTTCCAAATGCTTACCGCTTGATTTTCTTTGTTTTTGCAGAAGTAAGGCCCCCGGTCCGCAAAGCGCTGTCAGTTGTTGCGTCATCTGTTGTGAATAGGTATTGCGCCAAATATAACAAATTCGCATATAGACAAAGTTATCATCAGTGGACGAACGAACTGCTCGGTGCAGCTTTTTTTACTGGACACTGGAAATAAATTTCGGGTATAAATTGGGGTCATTCCTGTAGCGTAGAGACCCAATAGTTTAGCGCACGTTTTTTGTTTGGTAGTGGATATATAATTTGTACTTTGCAAACAAAATAAACTTAAATTAGCTTTTAGCAAAAGATTTTTCTATTCTAAAATGAAATACTCGTAATTTGGTGCTTCGTTTCATTTTAATGTTTATGTTTTCCATACATCGCTAATTTTTGTCTTAATTATTTTAATTTTTTAAATGTATTCAAATGTGTTTTTGTTGTTGTTGTATTTGATTTATAGCAAGGCTATTACGATCTCAACTACACTCCGACTAGTTTGGGAACTGGTCGCGATAATTTGGGCTCTGTAGCATATTCCACCATGACTGATGCTCGTTTCACAAGAACTGACAATAATTCTAGCCCTGTTAGTAATGTAAGTACATCCCTTACTGCCCTTTTTTACATAAATATAATTTTCTAAATGATATTTTTTTAACTCCACGCAGGTGTCAAGTACAATGTCACAGCAAGCAGGCTCGAGTGGCCCAATGCTAAATGTTCCTTACTACTTCTATAGCGGAAATGTAATGCCTGGCAGTTTTCAATATGGCACACCGGCTATTTACCCGGTATGTAGAACCATAACCTTCTTTGTTAACCATTTTTTGTTTTATAAACAACTACATTGCATGTTTTGTAATTTTTTTATTGCAGCAGCAAATTCCAGCTGCTAACACAGCGTCTGGTGGCCAATTCCCGAAGCCTTCATACAGCACTGGTTACGGTTCGACCAGCTACGATACGTTGTCGCAAGCTTCGCAGGACTACACAAAGGGCGCTTACCCGTCGAGCGTGAATCAGCAGACAAAGTCGCAGAATGTCGCGAATCCGCCTCAAACTGGAACGAGTTCAGACATAACATCGTCCATGTACGGCAAAGGACATGTAGCGCTGAATAAAGTCAATGTAAGTAGATGTGCTGCCTGCTTGCAAGTTATAAGTATTTATAGAATTGAATTATTTTTATATTGCAGTCGTATGAGAAACAGAATTTCCATTCGGGCACACCGCCGCCATTTAATATGCCGAATACGCAGACAGCTGGTGGCACCTCGGCTCAGCCCTACGGCATGTATTTACCAATGCCGACAGCAGGTCATCACAACATGATTCACCAACCAATCCATCAGGTAATGTAACCACAATAACGAACAAATCTCATCAACCAGCTAGTTACTATTTTCTTGCGCACACAACATTCATCAGCTGTGCTAATAAGCAAATACTATTTGTACATACATGTGTAACTTTTACCAGACCCCATATCCCCGCATTTGTGTTTATCTTATACTATTAACCTCGATCGGTGATCTGTAAATACACGGTTTTAATAACTCATACACAACGAACGGACCAATTCATGCTTAGAATGAGAAAAAGTAGACAGCTTAGCTGACCTTGGCAGGTTTTGCTTTTAGATCAATAAATCCTTAGCTTTCATAAAAAATTTTATATTTTAAGTGATTTTTTTTAATAGATTTTAAAGCTGCAAATTTGAACGACTAATAGTTTTCATATTGCATTAAAATTTGAGAATTAAGTAGTTGACCGGTAGTGCTTGCTCAATGGTTGTTGTGCAAAAACGGAAATAATGTTGCAAATTTTTAAATATAACACATGGGCTGAAAATTCCCGGACCTAACAAAGAAAACACATGTTTTTTGTTGTTCAAAATTAGCTTTATTCATCAACGTAATTTCCATCAAGAATAACGCAATAATTCCACCGCCGCTCTAACATTTCAATACCTCTTTTGTAGAACGATTTATATTTTGCCTCAAAATGGACTCAATTTCAGCGATAATCTCTTCATTCGAGCGAAATTTCTTACCGGCGAGCATTTGTTTAGGTCTGCGAACAGTCAGTAGTCGCTGGGAACCAAATCTGGTGGATGTGGGAGCAATTCGAAGTTCGATTTATTTAGTTTTGCCATTGTTTTGATTGACTTGTGATATGGTCGTTGTCTTGATGTAACAAAACAGTGAACAAACGCAGCTCCCACTTTGAACAGAGCATTCTCATACTCAAATACTCATCTTTACGATGTCAGCAAACTCACACAACATTTCGATCATTCAAAACGATTTTGTGAATTTTTTGATGTTTTCTGGTGTTCCCGCCTCACTGCGTTGTAAAGGGTTCTCCAAATAGAGGTGTTATTTTGATATTCAAAGAAAAATGCTATTTTTTAATATAAATGTTCGGATGTTTATTTCATTATAAAGAAGAAGGTATGCCGTTAATAGTGGAAAATAACATCAGAAAAATGACCACCACGACCACGCTTACAGGACAATATCCTTTTCATGAAATTTTCCATAACCGAATTGCAAAGTGGCTGCCGTATGTCCTCGATAGCCTCACGAATTCCATCTTTGTGGTCTTGAATCGACCCTGAGCTGTTGGCGTAGACCTTCTCTTTCACGTGGCCTTAAAGAAAAAAGTCACAAGGTGATTAATTGAGATCACCTCTTCGAGAGATAACACGGTCCGGAAACTTTTCCCGTAAAATATCAATGGTTTCGTTGCTTTTGTGGCACGTAGCGCCGTCTTTCTTGTTGAAAATAAACGTTGTCCAGGTCAATACCATTCAATTCCGGCCATAAAAAATCGTTAATCATCCCTCGATAGCGCAATCCATTCACATATAAAACCTGTTATTGGAAAACCCTTTATATCATCGGTGCCTCTACAACCACGTTTGAAGCAGGAAACCATAGATTTATTGTTGTTTATGATGGAGCGGAGCCACCATAACACTTTTCAAACCATTGCTTCGCTATTTTTTCATTTTTCGCCCACAAGAAGCAGTGCAAAATTAAAACATAAAATTCTTTTTGATCCATTGTTTTGAACATAACAAAAGTAGCGTCGCTCTTAGCACAATAACTCACGAACTAATGAGTAGAATATCGTGAAACTTTAACAGCTGACTTTTTAAGATTAGTACAAACTGAAAAATAAATGAATGCATTAAAACTAGTGCCATCTATGTGTTAGGCCCGGGACTTTTCAGCCCATGTGTTATTAGAATTTATTAATTGGTTTAAATGGTTGTGTTTAACTAAACCATTCTTATTTTTTTTTGTAGGTTTTATAAATCTATTCTTCTTGTTGTGACACCATAAACAGTGCCCATACATATTTGTGAAATCTTGCTGGAGTGACAGTTCTAGAATGTCGGGGGGAACGTCTCATAGCGGTTATTTGCAATAGCCTAACCGAATCGAATTATGTGATTAGAAATGCATAACATGTTCAGAATTGAAATTGCCACTTACTAGGTTGTTCAATAAGTTTTGCGGTTCGATAAGAAAACACAATTTTTTAGTTTGAAATACACTTTATTATTCCGCATAGTCTTCCTGAACATAAATACATTTGTGCCAACGAGATTCCAATTACTGAATTCCATCTCTGAAATTAGAATCTGGAGGGGCTGCAAAATATGCTTCCACACCTATCATCATTTGATGAAAAATGCGTTCCACGCATGCATTTTTTTAGGTGTGGAAACAGTTGGAAGTCGCTAGGGCCTAAATCTGGTAAATACGGCTAATGCTCCAACAATTCGAACTTCAATTCATGGATTTAAGCCAATGTCAAAATGCTCTTGTGAATATACGGTACATTGTTCTGATGAAAAAGAATTTTTTTCTTTCGCAAACTGGATATTTTTTCACTTTTTTCCTTCAGCTGGTCTGAAAGGTTACAATAATATTCAGAATTTGTTGTTTTACCAGTTTGCAAGTAACTCACAAACAAAATTCCTTTTGCGTCCAAAAAATACCTTCCTGGGCGATTTCGGGACACGAACGATGAGCACTCACGAGTTCCAGTTTCTTACACATAGCGGCTTCCGCCAGCTATAATGAGTGGACCTGTGAATTTTGAGCTAACTCGCTTTTCCAGTTCTCGTTTATTACCTAGGCTCTTTTGTTTGGATATGCAATCCATTTCATTGAAACTGCACTTCGTATTATTGCAATGTTTCCTTATGTAAATATTAGTTCGTGGTAAAGGAAATCCATTACTTTCTCAGTAGATGGTTGTAGTGATCGATATCTCGTAAAGTATCGATCAAGCAATTTAAAGTTTTTGCTCGTTGTCAAGGTGACATTTCACACTAACAAAGCTTTTTTGCCGTTTTTCGTTTGTTCCATTCTAAAAATGAGAAAATTCGGTACATTTTAGAGTTTTTCTTTGATAAACGCGAAAAATGAAATTGTGAAAGGTGTTTATGGTGCCGATACTGTAACAGTTTTAATTACGTGCAATTTTGATTTCGTCGATTCCGTTCTGGCGTTTTTGATGTTAAAGCTGCATCTCGCATAGGCATCTCACAGAAATAATTGAAGTTGACCGGCATATTAGTAGTCGTAGCATCACCCAGGAGCTAAATATTGACCATAAAACAGTTTTTAAACCATTTGCACAAAGATTTTTCGCAAAAATAATGGATTTCTCTTTCCTCAAACTAATGATTTTTTTTTTAATTTCCCTTTTAATTTGTAAATTGCACTATTTACAAAACATTCTGCCATTACATATATTTTTAATTAAACTTTGCCGAAACAAAGGTGTAAAATGAAAAAAAAAAAAAAAAATTAAAAATAAAGTTTTAGGCTGATAGAAATTAAGAATTTTATTTTATGGTCTAAAGTAATTAAGGTAATAATTTAGTACATGCGCATTAAACACGAAAAACTACTTTATTGATTAGAATAAATTACACTCTGCAATTATCAGCATTTAAAAACAAACCGGTACTGCGGCATTCACTGATTTTTCTATTCAATTTTGTTATCTTAAGGCACCTCTCTGGTCTAGAGACGTGAAAATTGAAGAAAAACAATCGGTATCAATTGAAAATCGTTTTTATTCATTAGATCAATTATTTATTTACAAAAAAGAAAAACCATATTTTTTTCAATGACAATAATAAAAAAAATTGCTTCCCCTGGCGTAACTGATTGAGCTGTTCAGGTACGTCTGAAAAAAAAAATCAGTCGATTATTCACCAGTATGTCGCTATGGTGGGTAGCAGATTTACAAAAAAAAAAATATTTCTAGATATTTTATCTGTGCATTGGAAGAACAAAAAAAAGGATTTTTTCACGTTCTAGCTCTTAAAAAAAATAGAAAATAGATTATAAAATTATAATTCTGCTACCCGCGAGTGCCGAAAGTCTACTCAATAACATATTAAAAATTCAAATCAATCGGTTCAGTACTTTTTGAGAAATTACCAACTCGGGGAAAAATAGTTTCGAGAAAAAACACGGTTAATGCGATTATACTATATTATACCTTGACGTCGTTTTAAAGGACTGTAACGTCTAAACTACAACGAATTTCAATATAAAAATTTGCAAGTATATTTTTGAAAGTAAAAACTATCATAACATGAAAAAAATCGATTTTTTCGAAATCCTAGACCAGAAAGGTTACCCTTAAGGGCGGGGTAAGGGTTTCAGCGTAAAAAAAACATCTTTTTTGTGAATTTTTTTTTTAAATGTGGATTGAGCAAATTTACTAAAACCTTTTGTATATTATTAAGTATACTTTTAACAATATTCTGTAATTTTTTTATGAGAAAATTTTGAAAAACCAGCCGGTGACAAAGCTTTTCCCAGAACGTCTTAAAAAAAAACAATTTGCGGTGTTCACTATATCTCGGTCGGAAATTATCTGAAATCAAAAAGCATTAAAATTTAGTTAAAGTATCATCAAATCCTCCCCCCAACGTTCTCTGATTATTTTTTTTTTCACTTCAAAATTTTTTATGGCCATCTAAAATATAAACTACAATTTTCCGCAAAAAATTCCGCCATTTTGAGGGTGTAAAACACTCTTAAATTAAAACAAAAATGTTAACTAAACGTTGGGGGGAGGTATTTTATATGTAGAAAATGTATACTAAGTTTGAAATGAATCGGTCAAGTAGTTTTTAAATGACAGTGAACACGGACTTTGAAAAAGCAGTTTTGAGAAAAACGCGTTTGAAAGTTTGTAAGCTAAAAAACACCCGTAGCTGCCAGAGATATTCTGATAAAGGACAAGAGGCTAAATAAACAATAACTTCAAGACTTTTGCTCAGATCGACATAAAATTTTAGGAATATATTCTTGAAATGTTTAACAATAAGATAAGAGAAAAAAAAATTTTTTATTTTTTTAAAAATACAAACCCTTACCCCCCCCTTAAGGTAAGAGATTAGGGTTAGTCAGAGGCACGAAAAAATGATGATTTTCAATAATTGTTTTTTTGCTAGTCAATTGCTTTATTTTCCAAAAATAAAAACATAGCATTAATACATCATGTTTCGACTTGACTTTAGTAAAATTTCAACAAAAAAAATTAATAACTGTAAAAGTTATCGCTGTTTGTGCAGTTATCATCGTAAGTCCTTGGAGATTCATCTAATATCAATCGGACAAGAGAAATTAGTTTTATTAATAGAAGTATTTTTTTAATTAACAATATGGCGGCCTCAGGAAATATTTTTCAGATTTTCGAGAAAAAAATCGACAATTAATTGTTAACACTTTATCGACCGGTTGTGGTTGAGGCTGCCACTCAGTAAGTACCGGCTAAATTTTCACTATGCATTGTGTTGTGCTTATTCCTTTTGTTTTAAAGTAATGGAATTTTATTGATATTTATACTTTATTTTGTATTTGTTTTATACAATTTATTGCCTGTTTAACTTACATTCATGAAATAAATTCAAGGTAACAGTAATTAAATTTTTTAATATCTATTTAGAGTGTGGTATCTCTCGTAACGGTCTCCCTTATGTTAGGGAATATTCCAAAATTTACATACGAAACATGTTCGACTTGTCTCTATTCTTATCCGTTTGTGCTTCTTTATGGATGATAATCTTTCTGGATGATCTGATTTTGGTGCTCTTCTTGTAGGCCCTGAAGTATTTTGGTGGTTACTTGAGCATCTAAGCAAAACTCTTCATCTGCACTTTCTTTATCCATTAGGAACGGTAAAAAACTATTATAATTGATAAAAAATTGGAGAGGTCGGTACAAAGCTGCAAATAATTAATGACGTTGGCGCTGCGAAGTTATAAAAAGAGCAACCCACTGACAAAAACCGTCGATAACCAAAAGCCGATTAATGGGCTACCGGTCAATAAGCGCTGGCAATCGAAAAGCCTATAAATAGGCTACCGGTCGATAAAGTGTTAAAAAAAGCGGTTTTTAAGTTACAGTGATCACCAATTCAAAAAACATAGTTTTGAAAAACGCATTTAAAGTTTTGTTATCGAGTTATGTAGAGTTATATAGGGTTTTCCAATCAGAGGTGTTATTTTGATATCAAAGAAAAATGCTATTTTTTAATATAAATGATCGGATATTTATTTCATTATAAAGAGGAAGGTATGCCATTAATAGTGGAAAATAAGATCAGGCAAATGACCACCACGACCACGCTTACAGGACAATATCCTTTTCATGAAATTTTTCATAGCCGAATTGCAAAGTGGCTGCCCTATGTCCTCGATAGCCTCACGAATTCCATCTTTGTGGTCTTGAATCGACCCTGAGCTGTTGGCGTAGACCTTCTCTTTCACGTGGCCCCAAAGAAAAAAGTCATAAGGTGTTAAATCGCAAGATCTCGGTGGTCAGTTGTGATGACCTCTTCGAGAGGTAACAGGGTCCGGAAGCTTTTCCCGTAAAAGATCAATGGTTTCGTTGTTTGTGTGGCACGTAGCGCCGTCTTGTTGAAAATAAACGTTGTCCAGATCAATACCATCCAATTCCGGCCATAAAAAATCGTTAATCACACCTGTTATTGGAAAATCCTTTACTATACGAATTATTTAATTTCTTACACTGTATCATCTATTCCTGGGCCATATAATAGTTCTTTAGCCGTCATAGCAGCTTCCAAAATATCGATTTGCTGTTGTCTACGTAGCATTCTACCCTCTCGAGTGTTATCGTTAGCGCGCTTATCTGTCACTTTCATACGTGGCTGCTTGCTCTCGAATGCTCCAGAGCGCACGAGCGCCCTTTTTGTTAAGTGTTGAATAACTCAAAAAGTATTTGTCGGATTCACTTCAAAATTTCACACAATATTTAGATATTATACTTTAAGAAAATGCAAAAAATCAATTTTTTTGCAATTCTGACTACCCCTAACCCCTTAAAAACAAGCAGCTAATGCGGCATTTACTGATTTTCAATTTTATGATTTATGCCATTTCATAGTCCAAATTTATTAAGTCGTGAAAGCAAAGAAAATCGCATTTGTTTTATTTGTTTTTGCGTTCATGTAGATTTTTTTGTATGCTCAACGCAAACAAAAACAGCATCCTTACAAAACTTTAATAAACCAAATTATATTAACGCGATAAATGCATGTTAATAACTTCCTCTTTTACCCCAAAAAATGTATTATTAATTCACTTTCTCCAAACTCTCTTGATGTGCTAATTTGTTCATGTTCCTTCATCATTCTGATTATTAAAAGAATTAACAACAAACTGTTGCAGCACATAACATTTAGCAAACATACATACATACCCGTACAAGTAACAAGCAGAGTCTAGCGCTAATAGTAGTTTTTAATAAAATAGGACACCAAAAATACATTCACGCTCTCACTGTCTCTTTTAAGTACAGTAATTAAATGAAAATTGCATGGAAAAACGTTTTTATTATTTTATTATTTCTTTTGGTTTTTTATGGGACAACATTAGATGGACGGCAGGATTCATAATTCATCCCGCCGGGTAAGTTTTTTAGAATATCAGTTAAAAAATAATATTACACAATAATTTTCTTCTTCCCATTTTTGGTATGCTTTTGCTATTCGTTAAATTGCATTTGAACGCGTTTAAACAAATAAATACTAAATTTCTACATACATACATATATATTTGCCTAATCCACCCGCCTATCTACAAATTTAGCTGTTACCTTTTTTCTAAGATCCATCTTCCTTCAACACATCTTTTAATATATATTATTGTATTCGCAATTACTTAATTTATAACTGGCAAAGTTAATTAAAAATAACTGTAAGATTCCGCAAAAATGTTTCTACCTCACAAAAGTAACGCACTAACCTCAAAAAAAGTATCACAAAAAACTGCATTTTCATAGGTAATATAATTTAAAAAAATTGGCGGTGGCAGGTATTTTTTTTATGCTTGAAATGATCTGCTGTTTAAGGGGGCAGCCTGCTTTAGAGGCTTCAAAAAATCGATTTTTTCGTGGTTTTTTTTTTGGGAAGGAAAGAAATATTCGATTGAAACGAAACTTTCAGGTTTTATTGCTATATATTTCAACAGTCTGCTCAAATTTTGTCATTAAAATATATGTCATGTTATGCCTGGTACAAGCATTTTGCCGAGGCGCCCCGAGTGTGCATGTGTCGTGCGGCGGGAAAGATGCAGGTCGCAATTTTCATCTGAACCCAAAAACCCGAAAAAAATTTTATTTTTGTATAGTATAGCTTCTAGTTAAACCAAGAAAATTAAACAAAAAGTGAGAAATTCAACAATTTTTCGCTATTTAAAAAAAAATTAATTTTTTTGGAAAAACAAATTCACTTTAGATTGTTAAAAAGTGAGTTAATCATAACTTTCTTATGGTTTTTTAGGTTCAACTAGAAGAGAATTTAATTCCGAATACAATCAATGTAATCTCGTTTCGATAGGACGTTTAACTTTTTCCCTATCGTTCCCGCCAATTAGGAAAAATCGTAAAAATAAAAAACCGAGGAATCGCACATCAAGCGATTCGGCCGCTTGTATACCTGCTCGACGCTTGCTCACAATTTCTTCTGTAACTCCGAAAATATTTTGAATTTGCTTCTGAAATTTTGAGGACATATTTTTGAATAGTTTGGAAAGACATTTATGCAAAAAACAAAAAATCGATTTTTTGAAGCCTCTAAAGCAGGCTCCCCCCTTAAGAGAGCTGTGACACTAAGTTTGTTTATGTAAAAATTATCCAGTAACTTAATTTCCGAGAACTCGCGCTCAGTGAAAAAAAAGTATCAGGTCAATCCATAAGTTCTTGCGTTTTTTAAAGGTGGTTTTAAAATTAATAAAAAATATGTTTAAAGTATTTCTTAATCAATAATATATTTTCCTTCATTATTTACAATGTCTTCCCAACGTTTAGGCAAATTTTTAATTCCCTGCTCAAAAAATTGTTTGTCCTTGGAGCCAAAATACGCTTCGATATCCCTTTTTATAGCTTCTTTTGAGGAGTAGATCTTGTTACTCATATGGGATGGAAGTCCACGGAAAAGGTGATAATCACAAGGTGCAATATCCGGAGAATATGGTGGATGCGGCATTAGCCCCCATCCGAGCTCGTTCAGCTTGCCTAATGTTTGCCTTGCGGTATGAGGTCTTGCGTTGTCGTGGTGAAACAAAGCTTTGCGTCTATTCACTAAAGACCGTCGATTTTTTTTAAGTGCCTCATTCAGATTTTATAGCTGATGGGAATATTAATCAGCAGTTATCGTCTGGTTTGGTTCCTGAAGTTCATAATAAACAATACCGGCCATATCCCACCAAATAGACGGGAGAATCTTCTTGGGGTGAAGGCCATCTATGAGGGATTGGTTCTGGTGTTTCATCTTTATCTAACCATTGGCGTTTGCGAACAGGATTATTGTAAAGGACCCATTTTTCATCACCAGTAACGATACGGTTCAAAAAACTTTCATTTTCAAGCCGTTGCAGCAGCTGAGAACACACATTCACTCTTTGCTGAAGGTTGGCGACGGAAAGTCTATGCGGAACCCATTTTCCCAGCTTTGAAACCTTTCTCAACTGAACCAGGTGCCTGTGAACTGTTCCATGCGATGAATTTAACCTCTGAGCTATCATATCTACTATCAAATTTGACTCAGCTTCCACGAGTTCGAGCAAGGCGTCGGAGTTAAAGACTTCAGGACGACCAGCGCGCGGGGCATCCTCCACGCCGCAATTACCACTTCGGAATTTTGAAAACCACTTTTGCGCAGTCCTTACACTCAGGGTATCCTCTCCGTGAACAGTGTTTATTTTTGCAGCAGCAGTTGTTGCATTTTTACCACTTTTATAAAAAAAATACAAAATATGCCCCTTTATACGCGTTCAAAGATTCCATTTTATATATATCAAAGAAAATATAAATAATTCCATTATATTCCGCGAATAATTTTTTGTATGCAAAAATCGTACAAAAGTGAAATTATGGGTAAAATTCGCACGAACTTATGGACTGACCTGATATTTACTCCTTATTGGATTCAGTCTGACCCAATGAAAAACTTGGTGTGTATAAAAGTTTGCCTCTCCACACTCCCATAGCTCTGAGTCGGTGCGAATCATGTGCAAGTAACTGCCATCGTTAGAGTGGGCATCTAATATTCTGAATTCTGTATTCGAACTTACAATTTTCGAACGAGGTCTTTGCTGGTAACTTTGGGAAAATTTGTGCAAAAAGTTTAGGTCGATTACTAGCAGATGACAGAAATCCTTTGTACCATTCAGAGAAAATGCTACTGGGAATCATTCTCAAAGCTTCTTTTTGACAGTTTTTTCAACTTCGATGTCAGTGACATTATCTGCTGCTTCTTTTGCAATTTCATCTACCTTTTCATTAATTGGTAACAATTTCTTTACATTTGTTAAATTTTTGTGAATTTTGTAAAAAGTTTGGAGAATGAACTATTCATTTATATAAATGTACTATATATCATAATTAAATACGAAATGTCAAATAGTTAAAACTTTGTTATTAGTTGCGCTCCTATTATTTTGAGCGCAGCTGTACGTCTGCATATAAATATTTGCATATAATATAATAAATCATAACATCATAACCGTTTGGCGCTACAGCTTCTTCCGAGCTTCGGCCTGCTGAACGGTACACCCCCATGCTGCTCTATCCGTTGCCGCTTCCTTCCAGTTCTTTAGATTAAGCTGTTCAAATAATCATATTTTAAGCGTATTTTGCTCATTAATATTTACTTTAAGAGGTTAGGGGCAGTCAGAGGCTCGAAAAAATAATGGTTTTCCAAAATAATGTTTCGACTTGACTTTAGCAAAATTAATTATAATTATAAAAGTTATAGCTGTTTGTGTGGAGCCCGTTTCTCCAGAAGACCCTTGCGTTGATCATCCCAAGTCCTTGGAGATTCATCTTAAATCAATCGGACAAGAGAAATTAATTTTATTAATAGATAATCTTGTGCCAGATCGAAGCTTTTGTTTTTTCAAAATTAACAATATGACGGCTTTAGGAAATATTTTTCAGATTTTCGAGAAGAAAACCGACAATTAACTGTTAAAAAAAAAATCCAAATTTTGGAATAAAAAAAAATTCTTCGACCAGCACGAGTTTTTTATGTTTTTCAAAAGCAATATAAATTTTATTGAAATCTACCAAGCGGTTTTTAAGTTACAGTGATCACCAGTTGAAAAAGAAAAATTTTTTTGAGAAAAATGCATTTAAAGTTTTGCGAACGCTCCGGAGCACCCGAGCGCCTTTTGTTAATTGTTGAATAACTCAAAAAGTATTTGTCGGATTCACTTCAAATTTTCACACAACATTTTTAAGATATTATACTTTAAGAAAATCCAATTTTTTTTTTTAATTCTGTCTATCCCCTTAAGGGGTTATACGCAGTTATGAAGCAAATAAAAGACGGGTTGTCAAGGATTTATCCTGAAGAAACTTCAGAATATTTTAATTTGAAAATTTTTGGCGGTTATAAAAGCATCCTTCAAGAACGTAACAAAATTTTTTATTTATAAAAATGTTGATTATAGAGCGCGCTGCAGGCGATTTCTGGAACCTCCTTTAAAAAAAGACGATTTACGGTGTACATCGTAACTCAGGATTGGATTATCTGAAATCAAAAAACCAAACAAATTTTGTTAATATATTAGATTATCTAGTAATTAAACGTTCGGCTAATCAAAATAGTGAATTTTCACAAAATGGCAGCTTTTAAAAGAAATGATTTCGATTTTTACGTTAAAATTTGGCCGTAAATTGATTATAAAATGGAAAATAAGTATCAGATTTACAAAAGGAACGATTAATTACTAGAAAATGTATCTTTAAAGATTGAGTTAAAACGGTTGACCGATCAAACAAGCCGTTTTCGAGATATCGTGTACACCGACTTGTACACGTTTAAAGTTTCAATACCTACCTTAAAACGTGCCGAGGCATCTCTACATATTTAGGTATAACTCCGAAAGTATTGCTTAGATCTACTTCAAATTTCGTGCGTATACTTTTGAATATATGTACATTACAAAAATGCAATAAAAAAAATCGATTTTTTTGAAAGTCATAACTGCGTATAACCCCTTAATGGCTTATGATTTTAATTTGGTCTCAGTTACGCAGTTCTTCTTCTTCTTTGATAAGATGTGCGCAACTGATAAATATTAATATTAAGGACGCATACACTGCACATTTTACATACATTTATGAACGTATACGTATGTGACGGGGTGATGGGGTGACGGGTGTAGGGTCTAGAACTTTTTCACAAACAAAAACACACAAAAAATCATTGAAATTGGCAGAAATGTAAATAAGTTAGATTTAATACTTAGATGCTTGGCTTTAATGTGGGGACGCAAATCATATACTTGTGGAGCTCACCGCTTCCATTTTTAGTTTTGATAGTTGAAAAGTAAGTGGCTAAGTGGTGCATCGGTAGTTGTTAAGTCACTTATTTTGATTAGTGTCGGTTTAAATTCAAAATGGTTTTCGTATTCACCCAATCACTAAACCAATTCCATTGTTTGCACTTGTGTTTTGTAATGTACACTGAATCATTTAGCATTTATTCCCATTATTAGTAACGGTTCGAGTGGCAAATCTTTGCTTAGCAATTTGTCCTGTGTTCACTTCAGCAACAGCTCAGTTAATTTGACTGCTACTCCAATGGACGCGCTGCTCTAAACGTCTGAAAAATACCCACTATAAATATGAAAATATTTTCTTTTGTAATAAAATTTCTCTATATGCACTATATTACTGCTTTTTTACTCACATATACATAGATATTAAAGAATTTATTTTTGGCATTTTTACATTACAGGATTCGAACAGCACGGGCCAACGCCAGCAGACAAGCAGCCAATCGAAGTCGGCTGCTAAACAAGGTTACTCGGCCTCGTATTGGACAGGACAGAATTGAGCGTGAAGCGGAAGATACAAGCAAAATACACACACACACATATAAATACATATATACATATATAAATATATTTGAAAATATATGGATATGTATGAAACTCGATACCGATTTAGTGACCACATAATCCAATCAGCTCTATAATCGGTTCCAGCTGCGAAGCAACCGCGTGCACATAACCACACACACACACATATATATACACTTCTTTCAATCTTCATATTGTCGTCTGTCTGTCGGTCCAAACCATTCTTTATACATACATATATTTATGCTTATGTAGTAGAAATACAACATAGAAACGAGCAAAAAAAAAAACAAATAGCGACGAATTAAAATTTTGTATGTTCTTTTCCCTCGCTCCTGCGGAAATTTCTCTTAACACCCATGTATTACTTACCAGAATACGAGTACATTCATCTAAGATACAAAAAAGCATATACCCTTAAAATCATACCCATACACAACTATCCACATCCATGCATCCGTGGTACATTCACAAATACATACAAAAAATTACAAAGCTAATTAAAATAATTATTAAAGAATGCTATTACAAGGCAAAGATAATGGATAATGTTCAATAAAGAAATATAAAAATTCTGTAGCGGAGAAATAGAAGAAGATAGATGGCCTCTCATTCACACACACACACACACATACAGAACAGAGTTGAAAGGAAGAAATATATATAAATACAAATAAAAATAAAAATTTAAATATTGTAATCGGTTTAAACTATATGTATAATTATAATAACCTTAATATTTAAATTAAATACAAAATACGATTAAATCCAAAATAAACACAGCAAACGCATAGTTCATACGCATGCGCGGTGAAGTCGAAATTTAAATTTGCGCTTTGTTATTTATTTATTGAGGAAGATTAATGGGACCAGTTAATATGCGCAAGTAAAGGTTTTCCAATAACAAGAAATAAACATCCGAGCATTAATATTAAAAAATATCATTTTTCTTTGAATATCAAAATAACACCTCTGTTTGGAAAGCCCTCCATACCGATCACACAGTTAGATACAAAAATACACATGACCGGCCGCCGTTGCCGAATGCATTGGGGCGTGACTACCATTTGGAATTTAGAGAGAGAACGTAGATTCGAACCTCGGTGAAACACCAAAATGAAGAAAAAAATTTTACTAATAGCGGTCGCCTCTCGGCAGGCAATGGCAACCCTCCGAGTGTTTTTCAAGATCTGACGTTCGGAGTCGGCTTGAAACTGTAGGTCCCTCCATTTGTGGAACAACATCAAGACGCACACCACAAATAGGAGGAGGAGGTCGGCCAAACACCCAAAAAGAGTGTATGCGCCAATTGTATATACATATAAAGTTTAATAACTTCTTAAATTATTTCCAATGACTTTTTTCGCCGGCTGTTTAAAGTAAATATAAAATTGTTACCTCTTGTTTATGAAGTGCAAATGGATTCGTAACAAATGAAAGGTTTGGCTCACTTGAGTGACGGGTATACTTAACCCTTTCCGGAAATTTTAATACACATTTAAAGCTGCGTAATTTTGTCAGCTTCTACTTTTGCACGACTTTTTTTTGCCACCAGTATTTTTTCAGATTTCGCTGCAGAGTAAGTGGAAGTGATTGCGTGTAAGAACAACTTAAGTATATTAAAAGTTTAAAAAGTAAAAAAATCAAAATTCAACTTTCATTTCTTCATTTAAAATCATTTAATTAGAAAAAAGATTCAAAGTATTTTTCCCAAATGGTTAAAAGAAGTACAATACACCCACACCTCGCTATCACGGCCACTCTTTATACGGCATTTCGATATAATGGCCTTTTTCGATTACGACACTTTTTCGATTTACGTCTTAAAATGTTTCATTATACGGCTAATAACTTGCTGAGACAGAGCACCTCTTTCAAACGGGGAGCTGATGCGTCTAGTGAGCGCACGAACACATTGTGAGGGGCCAGAGCCAAGGCGAATCCACCTTGGCCAGAGCCTTTTTATCCACGCAACTAACCATTAAAACGTTGCCAGATACGCTTTCGCTTTCTTATTTCGAAAAGGGAATAAATCAAGGCGAATTTATTATAATAATAATAAATCCACCTTGGAATAAATGTTCTTCTTTAAAATGATCCCGAAGAAGAACCCAGCAATAAGTTATTCCGAGCAGTAAACTCCCGCCAACAATTTATTCAGCTGTTCGTAAAACTTGCAAATTGTTATTGGTTTTGTTCTTGTTCTCTGTTTGTTAAGTTCTCTGAGTTTAATAAGGAAACTGGGTCTGAGATGAGCAGAGGTCACAAAAGGCCATGCGATCGCAGTGCAAACTTTGAAGTAGTTCATCTACTGGTTTTTATATGCCTTTTTATTGATATTTTTCTCTTTGAGAGCGAATTCTAGGAAATTAAGTTATTGGATAATTTTTAAAGTTGGGCGTATATTTTAAGTCTAATTAATCAACAGCAACGGAAATTGACGTCGACAACGTTTCCTCTGATTAAAACAGATCCGAAGCATTTTATAACTTTTTTTAGCTGGAAAATGAGGAAACCCCATCCTGTTTGTTGTGTGCTTTTAGTTTTAAGTAAGCATTATTTTAGCAAATAAAATGTCTAATGAACTTAACACTTTATATATATATTTTTTTTTTTTTTGAGCCGGATGATTTAATTTATTTTTATTTGTATTTGTATGAAAATAATTGGTTTGCTAATCGACTTTTCCCTCTACGACCAAGTTTCCGTAGGCCAGAAATGTTTCCGTACAAATATCCCCAAGAGTTGCAAATGAAATTACCTTCGGAGTGGCATTTCATACACATATTTTTAAGTCACGAAATGTGAAAGGATTATGCCATGTTGGCAAAAATATGATGCACAACAATACAAGGACGCAGAGGAGCAAGTACCTTCTATATTCAACAGAATAGGTTAGGTTAGATTTTTTTGATACCATTGAGTAACATGGGAATATCAGTGTTAAATCATCATTGGAACTATTTAGATGCTCTCATGAAGCGTAGGATAGGTTTTATACCAGTTAGTTCCGTAAGAAAGCCAAAAGAGTGTTTTCCTAACAACCTTACTCTACTTCTAGCTAAGGCTGGACAGTTACAGAGGAAGTATTCTACTGTTTCTTTCTTTTCGTCGTCTGTACAACTTCTGCAGTATTCATGAGTAAATACTCCTAGCCTATAGCCACTGACTGGTGACACAAGCCACGACCTTCGAGTTGTTTTCTCTTGGGAGCCTTTGGCTTATGTAGTCAAATTAGCCTGATTGTAGGTTGGGTTGAAGCGGTTGTCCACTGTGGGAGACACTTAGGCTCATGGCCCATTGTGATGCCGCGTGGGGAACTTGTCCTTATCCCTCCTAAAACCAATGTGTACTTTTCAAAAATTTGTAAGTTCTTTAATGCCGACAGAGCCGAGATCTTCCAATTCATTAAAGGTTTGTCTACCAAAAATGGCGAGTCTACATCTGGATAGTGGAGGACAGTGTCGCAGATGGTTTCTTCCTCGTCTAGACAACTTCTGCAGAAGTCATGTGTTTGCACACCCATTCTCTAGGCGTGCCTACCGATTAGGCAGAGCCCCGTAATAACTGAAATCAGTGTGTTAAGACTGTGCTTATCTCTTCTTAGTAGAAGTTCCGTGCATTTAGTACTGAGAGTCGGCCACAGCTGTCGGCCGATTTTGAAAGTGGCTCCATGACGCTATCTTTCATGCGCTACTCTTACAATTTCTTCGAGGGGATACGTACATAGTTGCCATGTTTTCAAGGGTATACTGATAGTCTGGTTGTAACGCTGGTATGACCTATCCTCCTGGAGAATATTATATTTTATCATTAATTGCACGTTGCGATAGGAGTTACATTATTGCCTCTATTTTCAAGTAGTGGAAGATTAGTACCCTTTCTGACTAGCTGGCCGGTCTTGCAATTTCCTTCAATATCTCTATGTTCTGGAACCCATATAGGACTGACCTTGAAGACAACAGAAAAACAAATAAAAAATATATTAGGAGTTTATTTATTATCTTTCTAAATACACTTTTTCACTCGGGTATTATAATATTTTTTGTTTTTTTAATAAAATAATATTTAGGTACCAATCAAGCTGTTGATCGGCTGCACAAAGTTCCGAGCACAAAAATAATAATTCATTAATAGCTATGAGATTAAATATACATAATTTCATTCCATAAAAAGCATTGCTAATACTGCAAAGTATACACAATTCAACTACTGACTGTGCAATAGTTTGGTAAAGTCTGCATATGCCGATTCCAGATCGAATAGAAACTGTCGCACTTGCCCTTCGGATAACTCATCTGAAGCTTGCATATCGTTTAGAGTGCTCAGCCAGGTTTCAACTTTTTGTTTCGCTTCGAAATCTTTTGGAATTAATGAAAGTCGATTCATGTTATCAGCTAAATCTTTTACGTCCGGCTGTAGAGCATCCATTGTGTTCATTTTAAGGCGCAGTTTATCCATGATTGTAATGAATAAGGATACGATTTCTGCAATACATTTGGATGTATTCCCCTTGTCATCTCGTATTGTGATCGGCCTGTCTTCACGTATACGCTCGAGCGCTGCAGGGCAGTCCAATCGGAATTTCTTTACAAATGTGTCTACATTGGGATACTCATCGCATTGCACTTGCTTGAAAGCGACCTTGTATTGCACCAAATACTTGGAACATGCAGCTGTATATTCTTGCGGAGTGATGCAATCACGGATGTACGCCTTCTCAAGTTGTTGGAGAGTATTGATGATGGCATACAAGTCCGCCATATTATCGTACTTCTCGCGTTCACGTGCATTACGATAGAGCTTGACCTCCTCGTACAATTCGGGGCAATTTTCCTGCATTGCTTAGCTGCTAGTAGAACAATATTAGAAGTCTCGTTTCTTTTCAACCAAAAAATATAAACAGAAATAGGAATTTCGAACAGATGACGAATTATTTTGCTTTTGATGGATGCCAGATATGACAGTTACCAACCTTATGGAATTTCCAATTATCTGCCGGTAGAGTTGCCTGTTATTCGTATTTTCGTTTTTCTTTATTCCCCAACAAGCTAGAAAAGTACTTTTTTTACTAGGGCCAAATTTTCAGTCCTAGTTCAACTATGCTTTCCAGTTAAACTTTATACAAACACGGAATTTCGCTGGTTTAAACTCAGTTGCAGTTTTTCAGTGCTAGTTTACGGTGGTAAATATTTAAACTGAGTTTAAGCCTATAAAATTGGGTGTTTAACCATTCGGCGACTTCATATCAAGCAAAGTGCTTCGTTAGTTGGCAGTTTTACTTAGAACTTTTTTCTCTAAATCAAAGGAAAGCGCCTAAGCTCCAAGTAACGAAACGCCACGGGGGCAAGATTGACAATTTGATCATTAATTGACAAAATAACAATCAGCTATTTGACAATTGGCGTTTGACGGTCAGGCGCGAAGTTTTAATTCAAAATATAAAGAACTGAAGAAAAAAGTAAGTTATTTGGGGGGGGTGACTACACTTGGGGACAGTGTGGATGGTGGAAGGAAAATGTTGGCGGATGATTTTTTCGCGAGGAGCTTCCCATCAGACTTAGATTCAGGTTACCGGACCACTGCAGTGTGTTCCAGGGAGAAGTAGCCGCAATCAAGGAGGCAGCTGATTGGCTGTTCGCATTGCGTCAGGAAAGTAAATATTTACTCCGACAGCCAGCGGCAATAAGGACCCTCGGGTTAGTGACGGTTCTTTCGAAACTGGTCAGGGAATACCTGGCCTCACTTACGACTACGTCCGAATTCTTTGACATAAGCCTCATCTGGATTCCTGTAGTGCGATTCACTAACTCTTATCGATTCGACAATTGTTTGTTTTGTCGACAGTATATGTCGATTGCACCGTCGATTGTGCTATTCACCAACTTATGTTATCTAACACTGAACAGCTGTTTTCTTCTATTTATTCAAACTGATAGAGAGTGGCATCTTTGTCAAATTAAATGTCAAAATGAGCGACTAACACAAAGGAAAAGAACAAAGAAACATACTAGCCAAGCATTAGATTCAATTTTAAGTGTTTTCTACCAATTATATTTGCATAAAGTAATTACAATAATATAACTGTTTATTTAAATTTATTGTTTTATTAATACTTTTTGTATATTGCTTTAGGATGACATCAACAGCTACTAAAAGAAGTCGTGCCACACCCGAGCAGCTAAATCGTATGCTTGACTACCTAATGGAAGTCCCGGGCCTAGCAGGATCTAGGTTCCACAGCCTCCATGGTAAGTTCGAATGCGACAAAAAATGGAGCGAGCTAGCAAGAAAGTTAAATAGTCTGGGTGGAGCAGTGAAGACAGTCAATCAATGGCACAAGGTAAGAAAATATTGTGTTATTACTTAAAAGTAGAGAGATGTTAATCATTTCCCTAAAAAGGTATGGCGGGACTTAAAAAGCCGCACCAGCATCAAAGTACGGAATCGGCGAAGGCAACAAGCTTTAACTGAAAACAGGCCTATCAGTGAGGAGCCCCTAACGGAATTCGAGAGGCGGGTGTCTGCTCTTATAGGGGAAGAATATATGAATGGGCACGATTCAACAGCTGAAAATATTCCACTAGAGCAGGTAAATTGCATAAAGTGTATGTTTTAAAGTGTAACTTACTGGTGTGTAAATTGTTAGGTAATCCAAATGGGTATCGAAGTGAAAGATGAAAGCATGATTTCGGTAGCCCCATCGCCTTTACGGACGCCACTTGCAGAAAATTTCACGCTGAGGTCAGGTAATTCGCACTTCTCAGACAGGAGAACACCACGGGCGAGCTTGAAAAGAAAGCGCATGGAAGAAGACGGTGATGCTCGGAAGAAATTTTTGGAAATAGCAGAAAAACAGGCAGATGCACTAAAGGTAATTTCTTTTGAACTTTATATAAAATAATTTTATTATATTTGTCCATTGGTGATTGTTTTTTAATAGATGCTAGCCCAGTCGAGTGTAGAAACCGTAGAAGTCGCGAAACAACAAGCAGATGCTTTAAAGGTAATTTATTTTCAACACATAAAAGTTCAATTTTATTAATTGTTCTTGCTATTTTTTAATAGATCTTAGCCGAAAGCAGCTCTGCAAGTGTCCAGGCGAATAAAATGATGGCGGAGGCAATAACCGTATTGGGGAATGGTTTGAGCGCTACCGCGGAAACATTCAACAATCTAACGCCAATCATAAGCCAAATACTCAAAAGACATACTCGCACTTTTTAAATAAGTTTTTGATCATAAAATTTCACAGTTCTGATTAAAATTACTAATTCTTCTTTATCGTTTGATTTAACAACACCAAAATTATTGTCGTTTAGATTGCGATAATCGACATCGTAACCAATCAGCTGATTTTGCCTTGTCGATTTTCGTAATGAAATGGGTTACTGAATAGCAGAATCATAAAAATTGTGGTTAAGGAAAGATAACAAAGCAAATATCGATAAAATATGTTAGTGAATCGCACCACTGGTCACAGCGACATTGCGGGAAACTGTGAGACGGAAGAGCTGGTCGGATAAGGGACATGTGAGGTGATTTCCCCGCGAAGGGAGAGAATTGGGATCCCCCTGACTACCTACGGTCTGCTCCTGGAAAGATGGGCTTCGCGCCAACACAGCGAGCGTTTGGCAAGTACACAAACTTGTAAGCTCGCGAAATCCTTCTGGCCACGTGTGCATCGGTGGCGCTCGGACGAGCTTCTGAGGTTGCAAAATATCAGCTCTCGAATCTCGTGGGTTTTCTCACAGGAGAGATTGTGAGATTTGGAATTACCTCAAGTCCTTTTTGCGATGGGTGTATGGAGGATGAGGTGGAATAATCTCAGCACCTTTTCCTTAGCTGTCCTGCTCTGGCGGGGTTGAGATCTAGGCATCTTGGCTCTTTCTTCTTTGATACGCTTGCTGATATAGCTGGCGTTGACATTAATAATCCGATGGATTTCATTAGGAGCACAAAGTAGTTGACACAAACGCAGCACAGTCATCGTTCATAATCCACACACTTTAAACCCATCCTCCTAACCATCCCACCACCACCTCTCCCCGCCCGCTCCCTTCATCCCATCGGTTTTCTCTTTCATCTTACCTCCTTCACAATGATATCACAAAGAACGAATCCGTTTATGTTCGTCCCATTTCTGTGCCCATTCCTTGGGTAACCATTCCAACTTAACCTAACCCAAGACAATGATTCATTCTACAATGTTGAAACTTATTCGTGTTTAATTCAATACAATCTTGAAATTGGTTTAGGTTAAACCTACCGATAATTGATTTTGATTTCGATAAACCCGGTAGATTATCCCAGTATGATCCTCTTCGTCTTTCCCTGACTTCCTGAGTGAGGGAGAAAGTGGTTACGGGCCTATAAATGGGGAGCCCTCATCTTTTATTATTAATTTAACTGCCACTTCCTTTCCAATAATTCCTATGCGTTCCGGAATCCACAGAACACGTACCTGGTTGTTCTAGTCTAAGATATTCAACTTTTCAATACATTTTATACCCAGTTTTAATGTAACCTGGAAAGAGTTGAGAGCTTTGATTGTTGATGGCTGCCTGGCTAACAGTAAGGATGGTTATGCTTCTCTTGTTATAGTTGCCCTCAAGGATAAAATGAGCGCATCCTTCTATTGTCTAAACTTCCGCATGAAATATACTTGTATTCCTAATACTGCTTGGCGCTTCCGAGTATCTCTTCCTCGGTCCGCAGACACTTGCCCCAGTGAGGGATTAGTCGGTGTACCATGTTATCATGTTCTCTTTTATTTTAGTAGTTTAAGACGACCCTTCCCAAGTCTTTTTATTGCCCAACTCAATCTTAAAGCGTTTGAAAAAACTGAACGTCGGCTGCATTGTGCCTCATGGCATTAAGATCTTAGGGGTTAGTTTAGCAAGAATATCAAAATTCCTGCCATATCGTGATGAACGCCCAAATCAATGATTACTTTGGTTGTTCTAAGGCCTTCTCGCTTGGAATTAGACATGAAGAGATGCGAGTTCTAGAAAAACCTCCATTGATGCCGTGAATATGTATGCACGGCTTCTGTTATGGGCACACACGCAAGGCTTTGAAACCTTGTTAGTGTGTTTACTACTGATTGCTTCATTGTTCAATGTTTCCAGACTACTGTCCCGTAGGAAAACATAGGTGTGGTTTAGCCGTGTAGATCTATCGAAATCCAACGGAGAGTCTCTCTTGCCAACAAGTGCTACTTCGGACTAAGTAGACAATTGAGTACAAAAGTCCTCTTTCAATGAACAATACTAACACTTTGCGAGGCTCTCATCATGCCCATCCTAACGTATGTATGGCGCAGAAGCGTGGACGATGACAGTATACGATGAAGCGTCCCTTGGATTGTTTGAGAGTAAAATTCTGCGAAGGATTTTGGACCTTTGCACGTTGGCGATGGCGAGTATCGTAGACGATGGAACAAAGAGCTTCATGAGCTTTACGACGACATAAACATAGCGCAGCGAATAAAGATCCAGCGGCTATGTTGGCTGGGTCATGTCGTCCGATTGAATACAAACGCTTCGGCTTTGAAAGTATTCAATGCGGTACTAGCTGGTTGTAGCATAGGGAGAGGAAGGCCTCCTCTACATTGAAAAGATTAGGCGGAGAAGGACTTGGTTTAACCAACTGGCGCCGGGTAGTAAGAGAAAGAAATGATATATGGTTCACTAGACAGGGCTAGTTTACTGGGGCGGCAGCCCTTGGTCGGGGAAAACCCGAGTTATTCTGATAACGTACAATAGAATCGGCTGCCAAGGGAATAAAAAAGAAGGAAACAACTGGCGCGCTTTGTTACACTCGGCCAAAATCGTTATCGTCGGTTATCGCACCAATCAAGAAGAAGAAGATCTGTCGTAGTAATTCTGGTGTTCATCTCCAACTTTTTCCTCCAATCGATTTAAGCGTCATGAAATTCCCACTGAAAAACTAGTCCTCGGAGTTTTTATATTATAGGTATGTCCATATTTTCAGTGTAATACTCAAGCCACCCGTTTTGCTTATGCCTTTCTGAATCTCAATATCATGAAAATTTACCCAAAATCGGACTTAGTTAATGCCAAGGGCCAAAAAACGATCAGTTTAGTTTGAAATACGGGGCAGGTAGTAGTATGGTTATGCTAATAATTTAAATATATAGTTATATTATAATGTTACATACTACTATACTTAGTTACATGATCACCCTATTCCTATATGTATTATACCTACTCTTAATTCTAACTTAATCTTACTCTTATATTTAATTACTTATGCTAACTCTAATGTAAACCAACAACTGCTTTACATACTTTCTCACACTCTACACCCACACGCTTACTCACGCACTCAACATACACACAACATGCATTCCTAACATTCATTTGCTAGCTTTACTTTCTCCCATTCTCATTAAATGTAAATATTAGTTAAGCTTTAAGTTAAGAAGAGTTTTTGTAAAAAGGAGAGTGAAATAAAGTTCTTTGACTGAAGAAGACGTGTTTTACTTCATTATTATATATTTTGGCACATCACTGTAGGTAATTTGAAAGAAAGATTTTTATGATATTTGCGCAAGCCTCTCGGTGAGGTCGGCCATTAATAAAATAAAACATCCATATCAGTACAATCAGTAATGGAATGTTTATGAGCGCAATAGACCATTTAAAGTCCAATGTTGTTGCGTTGAATATTTTTCGTGATATGAGTAATAGGAGTTAGTACTCGTAGTTGTAATAGCGTTACACTTTATTGACTTTGAAACACTTGACAACGACGCCGTACTGGTGTGCACATAGCAGCTTGATTAAAAAGTTTCCGGAATTTATTTAGGAATTTCAATATACTATACAAATTTATTCCTAAAAAATGTTATTATCGCCTTCAAAGTATTCCACTTCAACTGCAATGCACTTATGCCAGTGTTTTATTAGCTCTCGAAATCTTTCTGTATTTCGAATTTCGGTATAGCTCAGAGCCGTCTTCCATTGCTTCATTTCGACTGTTAAAACGCGTTGCCTGTAGTGGTTTTTTGACTCGACCAAACCGAAAAAAATCGCAGGGATTATAGCAGGTGAATTCGATGGCTGTTGGATGGTACTCGTTTCGTTCTTGGCCAAAAATTCGCGGATAATGATGGCCCTATACGACAGTGCGTTATCATGGTGCAAAATTCACGAGTTGTTTTCCCACAAATTCTTTATTTTTTGGCGAATTGCTTCACCTAAACATCTCATAACGCCCAAATAATAGTCCTTATTATAATTAGTCCTGACCTTCTGCCGAAATTTCGTGCTGTACAATGCCGTTGAAATCTATAAAAACCTTGCGTATCGCTTTGTTTTTTGACTGAAAACAACGTGGTTTTTTTGGTCCTGGTTTATTCGGAGCTCTCTACCCACTCGCCTGATGTATGGAATTGCGTGTCGTACGCATAAACTCCTGTCTCTCCCCAATAATGATGCGGTTCATGAATGTTGTGTCGGATTTAGTCGTGGAAATCATGTCTTTGGCGTTATCAACGCCCTTTTTTTTGCATGAAATTCAAGTCCTTTGGGTCCAACTTTGCAGCAAGACGCCGCAAATCCAAGTCATTAACTACAATCCCCTGAACAGACCCATAAGCATAAGTTTGTGCCCTTTGGCAGCTCTCTGATGATTAATTCGCGGTTATTGATCAACTTTTCTTTCATCTTATTGATGTTTTCGGCCTGTAGCCGAATAGGTTGGTGCGTGGAATCAAATCTACGTGCTTGAACATCAAATAATTGAAAAAAAAAAAATTTTTCTCATAGCGGTTGCTATTCGATGAGCAATGGTAAATCTTCGAGTGTATTTCTGCCATAAAAAGGCTCCTCATAAAAACCATTTGCCCTTTGGAGTCAGCTTAAAACTGTAGGTGGCTCCATTTGGGGAACAACATCAAGAAGCGCGCCATAAATAGGAGGAGCTGGGCCGAACACCTAACTGAAGTGTAAGCGCCAATTATTTATTTTTGTTTATTGATGTTTCTATAAGTTTTCAATGTCAACGGCCTGCCACTACGTTCGTCATCCTCGATGGGTTCACGGTCTCTACTAAAGCGTTCGTACAACTCGTAAACGGCTGTCTTCTTTAGCGTACCATAACCGAAGCAGCTTCCCAATATTTCTAAGGTTTTCGCAACTTTGAATCTATTTTTAACTTAACTTAATTTAAATTTAACACAAAGTCATTGTTGCAAATTCAAATCCATTTTTAAAATTGGAAAAAAAAATCGAAAACACGTGCAGAGTTGTATTTACTCAAGGCGCCGTAAATTTTACAAATGTCAAGCAATGGCGATACAGTTTTGAATTTAGGAATCTTAATCACAGATGTGGCAACATAACAAAAAGAAAACATAACTCAAATCAGTTCATCTGGCGGCTGTTCCGGGAACTTTTTCATCAAGGTAGTAGGTACAAGGACTTGGCTTCACTTGGAAAAAAACGTCTGGCGCGCTTTGTTAAACTCAGCCAAAATCACGTAAGCGTTTAAGACGGGGGGTTGGGGGGGTATAAAAATCGATTTTTTTTTTTGCATGTTATTGTAGTAAAACATTTCAAAAATATCGTGTTAAAATTTTAAGTCAATCCGAGCAAAACTTTTTAAGTTATAGAGCATAAAGCCGAGCCGCCTCAAACATCTGCCGAGACGCAGCAGTTGCGCGCGTAGTCCGTTACAAACTTTAAACGCGGTTTTCTCGAACCTTTTTTTTTTTAAGTGCGTAGTCATTGGCATTTGAAAACTACTCAACCGATCCTTTTGAAATTTTGCACACATATTTTACATATAAAAAACCTCCCCCCAACGTTTTTTTTCGCCATTTTTTTTTTATATTAAGGTGGTTTTACACCTACAAAATGGCGGCATTTTTTCGTCAAAAATCACTTTTTACTTCAAACGACTACCAAATGGCTGAAAATGAAAATAAATCGTCAAAATAAATGTTGGGGGGAAGTTTAACTCATACTTTAACTAAATTATTCGATATTTTTGATTTCAGATGATTCTACGCTGAGATATGCTGACTACTGCAAAATGTATTTTTGAAAAGACGTCTACGTAAATGTGCTCTCATTCGCTCATTTTGCAATATTTTTACATGAAAATTTTATCAAATATTCTTGAAGTGTTACTTTATAATATGCAACAACTTTTAATAAACTGACTTGAACCGTTTCGCTACAATAAATTCATGAAAAAAGTGTTTTTTTAGCGTTTATCCCTTACCCCTCCCTTAACGCGCCAATCAAGAAGAAGAAGGTATGTGGTATTTGACACAACAACAACGCAACAGCTCATGTTGAGGTCATATTCGAAATTTTCTGTTATTTTGCTATCAGCACGGGAAAGTATTTACGAAAGAAAACAATATTTGAATAATTTATAAGGGGTTAGGGGTATTCAGAATTAAAAAAAAATGGATTTTTTTTGTTTTGTATTTTCTTAAAGTATAATATCTTAAAAATATTGTGAGAAAATTTGAAGTGAATACGACAAATACTTTTCGAGTTATTCAACAATTAACAAAGAGCGCTTTGGCGCTCCGGACCTTTTAAGGGGACAGATACCTGTAAAAGTTCGAAAAGAAAAAAAAAAATTTCATAAAATGTTAATATAATCCCTTAAGAATATGTCAAACAATTTTTAGGACGTAAATTTAAGTATTTCTTATATTATAGGTTGTCAACCGTGACGACTCTATTTTTTGCGTTCGAGCGCTAGGAGAGGTATAGTTACGTTGCCGACTTTAGACGAGTTTTTCTCAAAACTATATTTTTCGAATTGGCGTACACGATCACTCGAAAAGTTATTGACCGATCTCCCTGAAATTTTGCACATATCTTTTTTATGATATTATTTTCTATGTGAAGTTACAATGTTTCGAAAAAAAAAAAATTTCAAAGTAAAAATAGTAGAAAAATTCGCCAGAATCCATGTTTTTTTTTTAAACATTTTATTCTTCGAATTTTTTCCCATTTTTTTTTAATTCATATAGAAATTATGACATTAATAAACAAAAAATGTTTGGGTTTTTGTATTCAGTTCACTGACGCCGATGGTACAACGCCGGCCGATTGAGAAGCCCCGCTGCGACCTTCCTGGAAGAATTGAGTGTACATCTGCCATTTTAAATGATTAAAATAAAAAAAAATTTTTTTTTTTTAATGTATAAATGAACTGTATGCCAATTTTGAAAAAAATATATTGATTTCTTCATTTTAATGAAAATTAGGGAAAATACCTATGGCCGTTTACAGGTATTTGTCCCCTTAATTTAACTTTAAATGCGTTTTTCTCAAAACTATGTTTTTTGAATTGGTGATCACTGTAACTTAAAGACCGCTTAGCAGATTTCAATAAAATGTATACTGCTTTTGAAAAACATAAAAAGCTCGTGCCTTATCCAAGGATTTTTTTTTTCAAAATCTCAATTTTTTTAAACAATTAATTGTCGGTTTTTTTTCGAAATCTGAAAAATATTTCCTGAGGCCGTCATATTTTTAATTTTGAAAAAAAAGCTTCGATCTGGCACAAGATTATCTATTAATAAAACTAATTTCTTTTGTCCAATTGAATTTAGATGAATCTTCAAGGACTTGTGATGATCACCGCAAGGGACTTTTGGAGAAACGGGCTCCACACAAACAGTGATAACTTTTATAATTATTAATTTTTTTTTTTAATTTTGCTAAAGTCAAGTCGAAACATGATGTATTAATGTTATGTTTTTATTTTTGGAAAATAATGCAATTAAATAGCAAAATAAAAAATTTTTGAAAATCATCATTTTTTCAGGCCTCTGACTGCCCCTATTCCCTTAAGCCATGTTAGATATTATACATATATTAATTTATTTACTTAACACATTTTGTAAAAAAATGTCACTTATACTTATGATCTGGTCCAAATACTTGGCAAACAACTATCTACCTAGAAGAGTATTGTAAAATGGACTTACTTTTGGCGCATAAAATAAACTTCAAATAGCAACAAATGTACTACTCGATTATTGGTTATCTATACTAATATTATAAAGAGGAAAACTTTGTTTGTTTGTTTGTTTGGTTGTAATGAATAGGCTCAAAAACTACTGGACCGATTTTAAAAATTCTTTCCCCATTCGAAAGCTACATCATCCACGAGTAACATGGATTATATTTTATTTTGGAAATAGGGCTCGAGATATAGGTCAAAACGTGGACCCGGGTAACCTTCGGATGTGTATGTACAATATGGGTATCAAATGGAAGCTGTTGGTCAATGCTTTAGTCCAGAGTATTTTTCATGCCGCTACGTGACTGGGGTCTCGAGATATAGGTCAAAACGTGGACCCGGGTGACCTTTGGTTGTGTATGTACCATATGGGTATCAAATAAAAGCTGTTGATAAGTGCTTTAATACGGGGTAATTTTCATACCTATTGATGACTAGGGTCTCGAAATATACGCCAAAACGTGGACCCGCCGTGTCTTTGCACCGAATTAAACCAAACTTACGCACATTGTTAAGGAGGTATTGAAAATGGGTTTCGTAAAGTTTGGTTGTAATTCGGAGCACTAGCAACGGGTACAGCGTTCTTTTGAACCAGCCATAATGTCGCTTACTTTTTTAACGCTTGGGGCGGAACTGAACTGTCAAATTGACAGTGTGAGTTACAATGTGTCAATATTTCTTTCTGATTTGGATGCCATAAGGAAAAAACGTAAGTGCAACATGTAAAAATTGTTTGTGAATTTTTTTGGAGTGGATTTTGGAACAGTGAATAGTTTCTTACGAAATTTGAGAATTTAATGTGAAATCCGAATGAAATTATGTGTTCGTGGAAAAAAAAAATTTTTTCGTTTTTTTTTTTTTGAAAAATATAAATGGATAATGGTTAAAAAAGCTCCAATGCTTAATAAAACATATAAATTGAAACGAAAAATTCATGGATGATCAGGAAAAAAGACGATTGTTTCTTAGTTATTCATATGCGTTGATTTGAAATTTAAAAACAATCTTCTTTTTTCCTGATTTTCAATTTATATTTTATATTTACTCAAAAACAAATAGAAAAACAAAAAATATTGTTTATGCCAAAGCGCTTGAATAAAGAATAAAGAAATAAATAATATGAAAATCATATATTTTCTGTTCTAAACCATATCTATTCTATTTTAGTGTGCCCAGCGAAGGGGGCCGGGTTTGCTAGTAATGAATAATATCACAGCTAAATTAAAATGCATTAAATTTTTGTCTGATTTTAAGTGCTATTGGAAGGGGCTTAAGTTTTGTAAGGAATTTAATAATTGTGTTTCCGTAATCAATAGAAAAAAAACTATATTCACGTAATCGATAACACATCTCTTCATAGATAAGTTTTATTGAACAATGAATTCGGCCAAGTATGTGAATTTAAGCATGTTTATTGTTATTAACTGTTTTGCAAAGCAGTCTTTGGTGTACGGTCTTTTGAGTACTTGTGTAGACAAATAGAGCTGCTAATATTAGTTTAGCACAAAAACATGGTCTGGCATATTTCTAAGGCAGAGGTAAGTTCATATTTTAATTGTTGGCTACTTAAGAGCGGGTTTTAAAAATATGCAATTATTTCTGCGAACTAAGTATTGTCAGATACATATATGTACATGAAGGCGTCAATATTCACCAACTTTGAATTAATCAAGTGCCGCTTAAATGTTGTTTCTTCTACTTTTGTGTATAAATTTAGGCCACCAATTGTTTAAACAAACGAAATATTACACTGTGCGATTGCAATATTGACACTTGTTATCATTTTCATGCTTCGATGCCTACATACCAAATTAGTAAAAAAATAAAAATAAAATCTTAAAACTCACACAACTCTATTAATTTTAATTGAATTACAGTCAAATATAGCTCATTCGACGCAAAATTAAATTTACTATAACAGTAGTGTACTAAAAAAAATCCTCAATATCGGATAATATCGAAAAATTATGTCAAAGTTGAAAAAATAGAGAAAAAATAAAAAAATTCCAAATACTTCCGCCTACAGTCTCGTCAGTTGTCATTTCAGAAAAATTGTCAACACACTGTCAAAAGGGCTTGTTTTTGTTCTTTCGAACTAAAAAAACAAATTCGAAATCGGATGGAAATTGGCGAAGTTAGGAATGATTCTTCACATCAACCTACTGAAAAACGGTTTTATGGCCATAAAACGAGATTTTGGGGGTGTATTGGAAATTTCTCCTATACCATTTTGTTTAGTTTTTCTATAGCCATAAGTTGTGCTAGGTCTCCATAAAAGTATATTTAATTTTTTTTTTTGTCACACAGTGTTATCTGCACTGGAAATAAAGTGAAAATTTGTATGGATCAGAGTGCAAAACAAAAGCAAAATTCCTTTTTTTTTTCTTTTAAAAATTTAAACAAAGTTCCCAAATAGTTAATCGATTGGAAGCAAAAGATGTTTCTACATATTTTGTTGTCATGCCAACGCAGCGGCTTTCAAACTCAAAAATTCATAAGAAAAATAAATTTAAAGTACAACGTAAAAGAATAATGTTTAGAACCTATTCCAAATATAATTTTATTGAATTGCTTCTTTGAACTGTTTTATAATACAATCAGCCAGTTTAAGTAATTATTTATAAATTCAGCATAGCAGCATAATTACTGCCTTTGTAGATGCAAATAAACATCAACATTTACATCTAAGTTTTCACCTACTATTTGGCAACTACTGCATGCATGCTTGCATGCGTAATGTGGTGTGGTAGTAATACGTAGCTACTCCTGGTCTCTTAAAATATAGACGATTGGTCGACCAAACGATAGCCTTGCCCGGAATAACTTTTGGGCGGATAAATAACGAATAAACACAGTTGCAGCAGCGACAGTAAACAGCCAATAAAATTTGGAATCTGGAAAAGGAAAATAAAAATATATCAATAATTAAAAAAAAAAATTGTATTGTGTAGATTAGTTTATTATTAGGCAGTAATTTGCATTTAAAAATTGTTTAAATTTAATGATGTTGTTGTAGCATAAACATTCCCCATACATATACGGAGAATGCTGCTGAAGTGACAGTCCGTGGCCGGATATAAATCCGGGTTGTTGTTGTTGTTGTAGCAGCAATACATGACAGTCGGTTCTACGTTACCGGAATGACACGGGTTTTTCCTGACCAAGAGCTGCCGCCCTAGTAAACTAGCCCTGTCTGGAGAACCGTTTATAAATTCGCGTCGCTCTGGTTACGTAGAAACCACTGTCGTGGGAACGTTTATTTTTAATGTTTTTGTTGTTGTTGTTGTAGCAGCTTACTAAACCCTGTCAGAGCAATGTAGTTACCGGTCGTCTTCGTCTAGCTCATCCAATTCAACGTTAGGCCCAGGAAACTGGCTGTTTCCATAGGTCGGGTCCAGATGGAAATGAGCGTTAGATGAGTAGGTTTGATGGGGCATGTGAAAAGGTGGAGTGCCTTCACATGCTGGACATATGTTGGGTATGACGGGGTCAATTCTGGATAAGTAGGAGTTTAACCTGCTACAGTATCCAGAACGTAATTGTGCCAAAGTTACGCGGCTTTCTCGGCGTAGCTGAAGCTCTTCATATGCTATGGGTGGTGGTTGGACTCCGAGTACGGCATTCAGGATTCGGGAGTTTAGGAAACTGGTAAGTGCCTGTCGATGAATGACATTGAACGTACACAAGTCTAAACACTGTCCAGTCCAGTAGTTGTCGGTTTGTTTGCATTTCCTTGGCAGTCAATTCTACGTTACCGGAATAACTGGGGTTTTAATCACTCTTTACTGCTAAATCGTTACAAATTTTAAACTTAGTATTTAGACTTCGGGAGCCGTGGCCAAATGGCTTGGTGCGTGACTACCATTCGGAATTGAGAGAGAACGTAGGTTCGAATCACGGTGAAACACCAAAATGAAGAACGTTTTCACGGCAGTCGGTTCTACGTTACCGAAACGACCCGGATTTATATCCGGCCAAGGATTGCCACTCCAGCAGCATTCCCCGTATGTAAAAATGGGGAATGTTTATGCTGATACAACAACCAAAATGAAGAAAAAGTTTTTTCTAATAACGGTGGCCCCTCGGCAGGCAATGGCAAACCTCCGAGTGTATTCATGTATCTGCCATGAAAAAGCTCCTCATTAAAAATATCTGCCGTTCGGAGTCGGCTTGAAACTGCAGGTCACTTCATTTGTGGAACAACATCAAGACGCAGGCCAAAAATAGGGGGAGCTCGGCCAAACACCCAGAAAGGATGTACGCGCCAATTATATGTATACGGTTATTATGACTAAAGTTTTAAAATTTAAGTTTTTCAATTTCTTTTCGAAAAATCCATGCACTAACCTCATGGAAGGATGGTTATTTATTTTTAAATTTAAAGTTAGTCATATAACTAAAATGCTCATATGTTCACCTTACCTGTATAAATGTATCTGATATGATGACGCCATAGATAACCCACTGTACAGAGACCAGAAATGTCATAACAATCAGTGGGAAGGGTAAGCTTTCTGAATTCCTCATGCGTATCACATGAACCAGCATGGTAAGTGGTGCCGCGAAGAAGCACACTGTAATAACACAGCAAATTATACCTGCAAGAAGTCCAAAATAAATAGAATATATTTATATATGCATGTACAAACTGGAATTGTAAGTTATTCTAATTAATTAGGTTTACCCATAAGACGAATTTTTTCCGCTTCTGCTTCTATCGAATCCGTATAGTACCACACACCGAATAGAATACATAAAACCAATCCGAATTCACGCAAAAAGGACTTTTTATTCACGGAGAATATATAGTACACCATTGTATAGCATAGGAACAGAAAGGCGCCAATAATATTGACCAACACCACGATTTGCTCACCGGTAAGCAAGCCATAACGCAGCCAAAACGAGGTTCTAAAAAATGTGTTTTAAGTATTAAATCATTGCGGTAAATTTCCGTTTCTTCGCCATGTACTTACGAGAGGAAACCACAAATAAAGGGTAGGCCCGAAGATTCACCAGTGCTTTTCTTTTGTATGTACTTCCGGCATATAATGCTGAAAGAGAAAAGAGGAATATTTAAAAGCTATATAGAATGTTTTGTTTACTTACACGCCAGATAGAAATTGTAGCACTGTACTGACAACCGCCGTTGCTTCCAGCAACACGTCGTACGTGGGAAGTGACATTTTTCAGCGGTATAGCAAACTGCGCTATCTATGGACGTATGCGACTCTTTATTAAGAATTCTTTTGAATTCTATCGCTATAATTTGGCCTGCCCTAAAATCAGTCTCAATTCTCTGCTTCGCAAATTAGTTTGTATTTAAAATACTGACACGGTAATGCATTTCAAACTTGGACATTTATCTACGTAGCTTCACGGAAGTTATCCATGCCAAACAAATAGCTACGTCAACTGTTTTTATTTTACTTTCATGCTTATTTTTGACACAACTCTTTCTGTTTATCACTTATTTTTGTTGTGCTCCAGCGAACTATAAACTTTATAAATTTTATGTTGTCTGACAGATACGAATAACGAATCAAAACAAAACATTAGCGGAGTAGATAACCGGAGCGAATCTGTACAAGGTGATATCAGTAAAACGGTCGATTGGTTTTTTCCTAGCAAATTGGTGGTTTGAAAATTAAATATATTTTGTTTTGTCATTTGGTAAATTGAATGACAAAACTTCAGTCAGTATATAAACAAACAAATCAAACAAAAACCTAAAACATTTCACTTTGACTCTCAAACCACCAAATTGTTAGGAAAGCACCAAACGACCGTTCTACTGATATCACCTTGTACAGATTCGCTTTGGTTATTTAATTTTGCTTTTCTAGTTTTGCTATCACTTTGTCTGGATTCGCCTTGTAAGCAGCTGTTTGGTGAAAATTGGCAATACGCTTTGCTTTAGTGGCAGCACTGTGCTGTAGTGGTATTCACTATAATAGAAGGAACTACCAGAGTACATGTTTAAATCAAAGGCTAATAGAGGCATTCACACCAGATTCGTCATGTTGGCGGCTCTTTAGTTAAATGTTCGGAAGAAGTGGTTTTTTGTGCATGACCTTTTTGACTTAATTTTGTTAGTTTGACAATGGTGGTCCCTTAGAGCTGATTTACAGTAGCTTTAATACATATAGACAAGTTTCAAGGAAAAATTAAAAATGCCACAACATACCGAGAAAGCAAAAATAACTAATCAAAGCATACATTTTCTTCATATATTACGGCGCCCTTAGATTTACGCCTGCTATTTCGAATTTTCGATGCAACGAATTTTTTCCATACAGACATACTCACCCCTGGTAGTGTTGGTACATACATATGTATATAGTAATATTGGGCTAACAATGATGACCTCTGACATTTTTAGTATTTTTTCTTAATTACAATGTTTTACATTGTGCAAGCGTCAAACGATAGCAATATTAATATTATATATTATACGATATAAATAATTGTCGTGCTCATCCTCTATTAAGGGCTTTTTCAAGTTTCTTCAATTATATTGTCTCTTCATTGTTTTACCCCGCCTCTGAGAGGCAGGTTTTTTATGAGAAGCTTTTCAAAGAAAATACCCTAGAAGCTTTAGAGAAAACTGTTTCTATTATTTGTTATTTCATATCCACAAACCGAGCGGTAGTTACACTCAAAGCTCCTCGTCTATGGATTCTTTACGTTACCCCGACAGTCGCTTTTCACTATGAGTTCATGTTTATGTATTAATTCTCTTGTCACTGCTACCAACCACAAAAGGCTGTGCTACCAAACTAGTGACGAGAAACAAAACGAAACGAAGGGGTCATAAACTGAACAGGATCTCTATCAGGATCACATCTTTGTTGTTGCATTTTTGTAATATTGCAAATTTTTTATCCACACTATTGGAACATTGTTTGTCGATTGCCACACATGAACTACAAATTGCCTACAACTAGGCGTGCAATTTCAAAGGAGAAAGTTCTGCAACTTAAAAAAACTGTAATTGATTTCATTTATTGCTTTCATAAATAAAAAATAGTAATTGTGATCGGTAGTATAGGTATGTACATGTGCATGTACATATAACAATGAATTGAAATGGAGATAATGCATTTCAATTAGTTCTTATTACCTATATACATACATACCATACTTGTATATGTATAAGTTCCTTTCTCCTCTTATGATTTTGCAACATTTTGTTTGCGGAGGTACGTGCGTATTTTATAGTAAATAGTACTACCAACAGAGAAGCGCTCAGTCCTCTTAAATGATTTTAACTGCTTACACATACATTCAAATGCATATGGCGCTGTTTTTAGCTGAGACTTTTATCCACATTTAAGTAACGTTGCTTGCTGCTGGTGCTGTGTGCGTGTCACAACCCTAAAGCGGGTAGTTAAAACCACGATGTACAGTATGCAGAGGTGTGGCCAACTTCGGACCGTTAACCGGCTCTCAGTGATTTTGAAGGAACCAGCTGATTTGCTGAACCAACCCAAGAATAATAGAATACAAGAAAGTGTTCTATAGTCTCTTCTTCTTCAATAGTCGTTATAGGGCGCTCCCAGTCTACAGGCATGCCTGCCAACCAGGCAATGCCCTGTTAGGACCCCGAAAAGATTTCTCATGTTTTTCCTGTTTAGTTTCTACGGTTGGTTTGAGCGGTCCATGTTCCATTCCGGCCACGCCATTCTACTAGTTGCACAGGCCAGGGACTGAGACAATAGCCTGTTGGCAGCACTGATGGTGTTTTTATCTATAAACATCTTACAAGTTGCTAAAGGTATAGGTATGTTTGCTTTATCTGGTTGGATCGGTAATGTGGTACCCAATCTCGCTAGTTCATCTGCTTTGCAGTTGCCTTCTATGTCTCTGTGACCCGGCACCCGGAGCGGGTTTATTACAAAGTACTGTGATAGTTCTGTCAAAACGTCGATACATTCTTTTACGAGTACTGTCGATAATTATTGTTACAAATGTTAGGAGAAACGTGAAAGTAAAAACTAAATAAAATGTTTGCCTGCTAAGAAAACAGGTTTGTAGACATAGGTAATTCTAATACAATTCTTGTTAGATATTATTAATTAAACATTTAAATTAAAAAAAAAAAAAAAAATGTCTCCATAAACGATTTGGTCTGTTATTGCTTATTATAAAATGTAATATCGAATTTCGCATGCCAATGGCTGCCATAATTTTTTGCAACCTCAGTAAACGTCGTTTAAGGATTTTCTCCATTGCGCAGTTAAATCAAAAATCAAAACCATCTTGACAGCTGATTGTTAATTTTGCAGCTAATCTGCCATATGTGAACGGGTACATTCATTTTTGTGGATTTAAAGGCTAATCACTGCATATGTGGACGTACTTTAAGTTATTCTCACAATTTTGCTGCCGATGGCCAAGCCTTGTAATCTATCATACTTGGTTAAAACTATGCTTGCCTCAGTACTCACTCTTTTTACACTGTAAAACATACACATGCATATGCACGCACACAGGCACATACGTTTGTGTGTACATTAAGTACACATTTGCATGCATGTGTTTGAAAAATTTTCAAGTTCACACAATTATCAGGTGGTAACACTCTCTAACAGCGGGGGCCACTATGGCTCTCTCCAACATATGGGAGATCGCTCCACGTGGTAAAAAGGCAATAACAGTGCTACAAGTATTTCGAGCGAGCAGCAGCTGATTGCGATATGACGAGCTAGGGCTTGTGGCCTCCACGGGCAGTCTGCCTTCAGGCTCCCACCGTGGACAGTCGTATTGCGGAGCAAACAGTTAAATATAAATACACAAAACATAGGAATTATTGTTTCTGCTAGGAACGTGAAAACATAAAATATATACATACAAATATTTTTTTGGCAGCGAAAGTGAGCAGCGAATAAATAAATTCTAGTAGCCTTGAGTGTAAAAGTGTCAGCAGAATAAAATTAGCACACTTGTAATACATACAAATGCACATATTTGCTGAAATTAAATTATAGATTATACAACGCGAAATTGGCTATGACCGATTGTTAAAAGCCATTAACATAAATTCTACACTGCAGATTAATTGAGGTAAACACAAGCACGGCTGACAGCAATAGAGCACATAGAAAAACCAAGAGAGACGAACTCGCGTGCACGTTTTATTTACTTACACGCACCAACAACTGCTTCACAAAAACAAAAAATAAAGAAATAAATAATAACAGAAAGACGCCGCACGTTTTCTCGCCTCAAACGAAACAATAAAACTAATAATAATAGTAGTAAGAAAGTTTAAAAATGGAGTTAAATTTGTCTGAACAAAGTGAACGTCTGGATCCTGAAAATACGCAGCAGCAGTCGAGAAAATTTCAACTAACCCATGGTACCAAATTGTCACTGCATGAAACCACGGATATACTAAAGGTATGTAAACACTCCATATGTATGTGTGTATGTTAATAGATATGTTCATGTGCATGCTGTGGGGAAAACAGCTTAAATCGATTTAACATTTTCCGTCAGTCAAGTCTGAATTGCTGGCTAAAATTAAAAATGTCTAAAGTCAAGTATGTTAGTTTGTCCAAAGTCCACATGAAACAAGTACTTTGGTGTGTGAATATGTATATACATATGTACGTATGTACATGCATTTTCATGTATAAGTATTGCTGTTGGTTTTAATTCTGCTTTCACCAACTGCTGGTCGGAGAACTGCTAGCAGTTCCAAAAGAAAAACGTCAACATGTGTAAATGTGCTTATGTATCATATGTATGTATGTATATATGCAGGTATATGTTTTAACGTATGTACTTATGTATGTTAGTTATTCTAGAGATTTACCGAATATGCGCAAGTGCAAGTAGTGTCAGCAAAAGAGGTGAATTATTACAAGCCGGCGACGAAGGAAGTATGTGTATATGTATGTAGGTATGTATGTACATACTTGCAAACATAGTATGTAAGCACTCACAAATAAAGAGTAACGGAATTAAAAGTTGCTTTACCAGCAAAAATCCTGGCTCATCGACAAGTTTGGGCAACCAATTTGGGGCCAAATTTAAAATATATTTAATATTTATATTTAATATTAATAACATAATTAAAGCTAAGTGAACTTTGAGCGAAAAACTTCCTTAAGAGATCTTTGCCTAGACCAAAACTAATGTTAGTTTGGAGATGTAAGTTCATCCACAGCATAGACCCGATTTACACGAGGAGACATCTGGAAGGGAGACACTGGAAATTCTCTTTTGAAGTTTCATTCGCGTTCACACGGGCAAAAATGTTTCCGCGACATTTTGACATTTAACACTTTAGCATCGTCTGGTTCGGATGTATTCTAGCACGCGCTTACATGTAAAGCAGAGAGCGTTCGGCAACAGTTTCTTAAATATATGAATGAAAAATGCAAACTGGTTAAATAATAAATAATTTGTTGTTTTTTTTATTGAAATATATTTATAAATTCTTATACTTGAATAAAAAAAATTAAATTAAAAATACTTCATATGTAAATAATTAACTTAAAATTAAACTAAGTATCTAGAAATGCAGGGAAAAATTAGAAATCAACATAAACATGTCCCATAACTATTTTAAATTATACCTACTTTACTAGCAAAAATAATCGTGCATTTCCCAAGCAGCGTTCGGATGTTTGTCATCTTTGTTATCTTCCGTTTGCTTGAAAACCAACACATAACTCAGAACCTTCTCCCACAAAAGAAGAAAACGAATGAAGCAACTATCAAAAATTGGAAAGATTGGAAATACGAATAAAAAGAGTAAAGCGTGTCGCCGAGTACGGGAGACAAAATCCCTTCTCTCTTCCCCGACCGTCCTTCGCCACCGAACAAAATGTTTCCCTTCCAGATGTCTCCTCGTGTAAATCGGGTCATAGGAAGACACATTAAAATATGCTAAGCTCTCTGAGTTACTGTTGGCTCGTTGAAGATGTATTTAAAGGGTGGTCAGCGAGCTATCGGATGTTAAATCAAAATAAAACATCGTAAATGCAAATTGATTGGGAAATCTTTATTACTTTTGTGTAGAACCATTCATCATGTTTATTTTTAGAAATAATCTCTTTCAAATGTTGACCGCAACTGCACCGTAATTCGGCTATACGTAAACCTCAATTTTGAAATACTCGCTGGAGGACTTCGATGGGTATGTCGTGAATAACTTTAAAAGGTGAAGTCCAAAATAAACTAGACTGAGCTCTAATAGAAACGAAAGGAGCTTTGTTCTGATAACTTCGTTTATTTATTTATTTATTCAAAATAGTCCCCTCTGGCCTCGATACACTGTCTTGCGCGATCTAAAAGCTTTTCGCAAGAGTGTTTCAGGTCATTGGCCGGAATGTCCTTTAGGATGTCGGTACAAACCTTTTGGATGGCATCTACGGACGCTAAACATTTTTCTTTCATTGCCAAATGCAATTTTCCGAATAGGTAGAAGTCACGGGGAGCCAAATCAGGCGAATACGGTGAGTGATTGATGGTTAAAATGCGATTTCTAGTCAAAAAATCAGTCACAAGAGTGGATCGATGATGTGGGTGCGTTATCATGCAATAAGCGCCAGCTTCCTCCTTCGCGGTATTCAGGGCGAATTCGACGAATGCGATGCAATAAACGCGTCAAAACGCCAATATAGAAAATTGCATTGACGATTTGTCCCGTTGGTACGAACTCCTTGAGGGCAATTCAGAAACACTATTATGTCGCCTCTTATTTTTTTGGACTTCACCTTGTATATCAATGCTGCTAATGTCCGTTGGAGGCAATCACCTGTTTGCCAAATAAGCAGGAAAATTTGGTCAGAATGGAATCGCGGCGGCCGCAAAAAATCGCTACTGAATCTTAGGAGACAGGACATAAAAAAGACGATAGGGCTACTAGCAGTGCATGGAAGGCATGCAAATAGACTGGGGCTATCACATAATTGCTTTTGTTGAAGCTGTCATGGTACTGAAGAAGAGGAAACCGTGGAACACCTCCTGTGTACATGCATTGCTCTATTCAGAGAGGGACTTTCCACGCTCGGATTTGTTTTACTTGACAGCATTGAAGAGGTCTCTCAAATAGGGATGCCGAAATTATTATTATTAAATTCACAGGTTGGTTCAGTAAAGATTCCAGAGTGTCAAGGGCGAGCTCCAGTAGTACCACAATGTGACTATTCAGGCCTAAGTATGACGCATGACAGTCACTCAACCTAACCTAACCTAATTTAGGTTGGAGCACTGCCTCAGGCTGTCGAAGAAAGGAATACGCAGTGATCTTAATCGTCTAGCTGCCAGACTCGGACATTTACAGAGAAAGTGCTCAACAGTCTTCCATTTCTGAAAGGTACCCATAGTTTCTGTAATAGGAATTGACTCTGTAGTACTCAGCGTCAATCGAAATGAAGTTTTTTATCAGTATTTTCGAAAAAAAGTCAAAAATATCACCGCACCAAAATTTCCGCTTTGTATGTGTAATCGTAATTATTTATTATTAAAGATATATTTCACCTATGTGCACACATTTTGTTTAAACGAGGCTTTTAGAGAAAACAGAAAGGGATGTCAATTTTTGAATCGAGACTTGCCGGAGGTTAAGGGTCAAACTGCCACCCCACAACCCTTACATTCACTTTCCCTAGCAAGCTCGCCACGGAGACACAAACCAACCTTATGGGCAGCTCTTACGAAATATAAAACTTTAAGGAGTTAATTTTATAAAAAAATATCTTTTGCTGAAGCTTCTCAAAAATATGGCCAACTGGCACGTTGCTGTGAATTGAGTAAAAAGATTTTGCTATTTGAAGTCATTGGATTAATTTTTGTGGAATTTTTTTGTAAAGAAATATTTATGACAGTTATCTAAAACCAATGTCTGAAAGCAGAAATGCGACATTTTATTGGTGCAATTTAGTTCGCACTTTTCGAAAATACCATCGAAAATTCCTTTAATTAAAAGGGTTAAAATGATGAGGCGGTTAAATGCAAGCGTCAGAACATTCTAAATCAACACATTTTTTTTTAAACATCACTAACCGCGTAGTGGGACTATTTTATTTTTATAATAATATAAATACATACCTACATACGTAGTAGATTTCGAGAGGGCAACTAAATTTATATGGATTAGTTGGAGCCCTCAGTACTTGTATTAGCGCTGTATTAAGCAGTTAACATATACATATATTAGTTTAAGTTTTGTAAACAGAACTATTATTATTTATATAAAATTAATTTATATGCAATATTTATGAACTTGGACTGCTGGCATGCTTCTACATGTGTATATATATACGTATGTATGTGTTAGATGACTACACTGTTTGCTAGAATACTTACTCGGCGCTCAACGTGCCTATAACCGACTCTCTGCGCTCTCTACATTCGCATAACATTTCTCTGTTGATATTGAATGTGTCGCATTATCAGGCATTATCGCCTTTGTTGCTGTTATAATTTCTTGTTTTCTGCCTTCATTAACATTTGATATTATACGTATGCACTTCGTATGCATCCGTTTACAGATATACTCATGCACTCATACGTACATACATATAGAGCTATTTTTATTTACATGCACTGTCTACTACACATATTTTGTTTTCTTTGTTAGATCCGCCGTATGGAATTTCTTTGCGTGTTACAATTACTCGCTTGGTTTCCTATTAACTTGACCCATATTTTGGGATGTCAATTGAGTTGAACGATAATTCTAACTGATTTTTTTATTATTTTTTTTTTTTTGTTTTTGAGTTGGAAGGAAGATTTGTGTTCAAAAAGTTTTGAATAAAGGTATATTTATATACATATGCGCTTATTTATATACGTATGTAAGTATGTTATGTATGTATAAATGCATAAATGTACATCCATATAACTAAGTATGTACATACATATTTATATAATTACGCACATCTGTCGTTCAGCTTTGTATCGCTTATCTTGAAATTAATTCATGGCTATACATATCTACATTTAGAAGTGTACTAAAATGTACATACATACATACGTACATAAATATGTACACAAATGTTTCTCGAAATTTTAATGGGCAAAAAAAAAGACAATTTTTCGTACAAATTTCTTTCTAATGACTGTTTTATGAAACAATAAACAAAATAATAATTTTGATAAGGTGTGTGTACGTCATTAGAACACATGGCCCGAAAAGTCCCGGGTATAAACCATTGATAGCACTAGTTTCATTCCATTCACCCTTTTTCAGTTGCTACTAACCTTAAAAGGCAGCTGTTAAAATTTCATGATATTCCATTTATTAGTTCGTGAGTTCCTGCGCTAAAAGTGACGCTAACTTTGTTATTTTCAAAACAATGGATTAAGAAGAATTTTGTGTTTTAATTTTGCACTGCTTCTTGATGGGGGAAAACACCGTTCAAGCGAAGCAATGGCTATGAGGGTGCTGAGTTTGCTCATTGTTGACCAAAACTAAGAGAACGCACCGTGTCACTAGTCAATCAAAACGATGGCAAAACTACATGAATTCAACTTCGAATTACCCTCACATCCACCATATTCGCCAGATTTGGCCCCCAGCGACTACTGCCTGTTCGCAGACCTAAAAAAATGCTCGCCGGCGAGAAATTTCCCTCGAGTGAAGAGGTCATCGCTGAAACTGAGGCCTATTTTGAGGCAAAAGAAAAATCATTCTACAAAAGTGGTATTGAAATGTTAGAGCGGCGCTGGACCGATTGTGCGTTGTTCTTGATGAAAATTACGTTAATGAATAAAGCTAATTTTGAAAAAACAAAACGTGGTTTATTTGTGAGACCCGAGACTTTTCGGTCCATGTGTAATGCTTATAATGACACACAGAATTGAATGCCGAGTGGGTTGGTGCGTGCCTACCATTCGGAATTCACAGAGAGAACGTAGGTTCGAATCTCGGTCGCCCCTCGGCAGGCAATGGCAAACCTACGAGTGTATTTCTGCCATGAAAAAGCTCCTCACAAAAATATCTGCCGTTCGGAGTCAGCTTGAAACTGTAGGTCCCTCGATTTGTGGGACAACATCAAAACGCACACCACAAATAGGAGGAGGAGCTCGATCAAACACCCAAAAAGGGTGTACGCGCCAATTATATGTACATATGTACATATGTATATAATCGTGCCACAACTCCTGTTGGATGTAAATTTATATTTATGACAACTCTCCTCTTTCTTGGAGAATAGCGTAACAAAATGAATTGTCAAAAACGTTTACCGTTATTATTCACACAACCATTTCGGACGCTTAAAAAACCTCTAAGACGATATTTCATCAGCTAAATGAAATTTGGGCACTCAAAAATCAACAACATTCAATTTTCAACAATCAAATATTTGCAAAATAGACCTTGAACTCAACTATCAGCAACTTTAAATACTCCAAATTTAAAAATTACGATAAACTCGAATGCTGAAAACAGTGACCGACGTAAACGCAGTGTCTGTCAACTGTTACGATCAAACTAATGAGAACCCCATGTAAATGAAAAATTCCTTCCTTCCGTATCGTAGTATCGTAGATTTTATTTCACGATATTTAAAAATTCCCGTAATACCCTGTCGGCTGATTGCTCTCTCACCACACAGTGTTGCCAAGCAGTACATTTCGAAACCATTTACAAAATAAACTTAGAAAAATTATAATTTTTATTAAAATAACTTAAAAACACTGTTGAATAATGTTAATTATAGATAAATGAACTATTTGCATTTGTTGGTTTTTGGCTTTGGTTTATTAAACAATGAAAAATTGTAACTGATAACGCGGATGTGTGAAAAAGTGTGTAAGCAAAAATATCAATGGCAACATTGTGTAGATACAACCAAACACATACACACACAAGCCGATATATTGTGTAAATATGTAACTAAAAGAACGCAGTTGTTCCCCACGGGATGAGTTTTCCTCAGTTTTATGCTCGTTAGGGGCTGCGGTAAGGAACTACGCACGACGTGACCGTTTTCAGCATAACTATTTGAATGATCGACTTTTCTCTTTGACTCGACTTTCTACTTTGATAGCGAAAATAACATCCGTAAAGTGTTAGAAATTTAGTTTATGATTGGACATTTACGCAACGAAATTTTCTGGAACGAAAATTTATATACATATATTATAATCGTATATATCGTATTGAAGTGTGTGAAATAAACTACTTGAGCCAGAAATCAATCTTCGTCCTTCTTCTTAGCGTGACAGTCCTTGGTTAACCATTGCTTCCTTCACAGCTTCTTGCCATTGTTCTCGATTTACAGCCACTTCGCTCCAACATTGCACGCGCATTTTCTTAAGATCCACATCTTTTACCCACCTTTTCCTTGGACGTCCCCTTTTCCTCGGGCGTCCCCTTTTTCTTTCTTCAATTGGGCGAAGATCTAGTGCTTTTCTCCCTTGGCATTTTAGCCACATGTTCCAGCTATCTAAGTCGTTGAGACTTAATAAATCTTGTAATAGTTTCCTTCTTAACTATATCTTCCAGTTCGCCATTGTGCCTAATGCGATAAGTGCCACTCACTCCTCTTTCAAAGCACATTAGCTGTTTTGTCTCGTTAGCTTTCAGCGTCCATAGTTCACAGCCATATGTAAGCACAGGTCGTATCAATCAGCCAGAAATTACGCTACAATTATGCCAAGTACAATATGAAAAATATACAAAAAAAAAAAATCGGAAAAACCACATCATGGGATAGGAGTAAATGGCTTTAGTGTAGAAATAATTCCTGAACATGCTTCTATTACTATTAAGTCGAGGGGTTGGGGTGAAATATTTATCAAGAATTTGAAGTACTCGTATCATTGCCTTGAGGCAAAGAATCTTAACGTAGCGGATACTCTCTCGTTTGGGGTAATCGCTTCTCGCATTTATGTATTTTTTTAACAATTGCAGGCGTTACCATTTCGGGAATGTAGTTAGAAGTCTCCACGTCTATACGCAAACATTTTTTAAAATTTCTACAATCGGACAAATCAAGCCTTTACATGGTATCTTTCCTCTTCTTCTATTTGCCAATCATTCACCCATACTTTTCTGCGTCTTGCTCTCTTTTCCCCATTTTAAACAGGCATAAATAACAAACATTGTAATCGCATCGTCCGCGTTTTTGCTATCTATCTTTACGCTATCAGCACAAAATCACATATAAGCGGCTCGCCGTCTGTGGCAAACGACAGCGAGTATGTTCGTCGTCTATATCCTACTTAAGAATGAATGTTACGCCAATCATCCAGAGGTGATTCATGACCTAAAACATACAATCGAAGTTGGCGTTCTTGAGATAAGTGTTGACACTGGCGAAAATGTATGAAAGAATTGAATTGTACTCTCTTTTGATGGAAAAAAATGTTTCAGAAATATGCATGCGTATTTTATTTATTGCCGAATTTAACGCAATTCCGAATTCTAAATGGATCACCCTTTGGTGTAATACAAAAACAAACAAAAACAAAAACAAAATATATAAAAAAAAATATCGGTACTGTTTTTCCATCGAAATCATAAAATTTATTAAGTAAGACTTCCGTCAAGCTATTAGAAGTCTTGGTGCTTATAGGCGAAAAACTTTAGTAATCGATTTTCACAATCTCCTCTTAATACCAATTTCTTATCACTTAGGAAGTTTTGCAATGAGCGAAAACGGTGGTAATCGCTTGGTGCCAGATTTGGACTATATGGCACATGCTTTAAAAGTTCCCAACCAAACTCCCGAAGTTTTTGGCGAGTCACTACAGAAAAAGGAAACAATCTTCCATTTCCTCTGTGAATGCCCTGCCCTATGGAAGGACAGAATGTTAACCCTGGACAAACCGCTGTTCGAGACTCTCGATCAACTGTCTGGATAGACTCAACAGACTAATAAGGTTCCTAAACCGCACAGACTGGATATAGTCTTGCTGTAAATAACTGTTAAACAAGTTGGTAACGAGAATGTGACAACAAAATGGATTTCTGTTGGATTCTGGATGAATCACCACTCTAACCAACAACCAAACAGACGTGTGTGGCCCTGCATTTTCCTGATGGAACACAACACCTCGTCTGTTGGTCAATTCTGGCCGATTCTGGTCGATCGCTAGCTTCAGTCTAGTTTTCCAGTTGTTGACAGTAGAGATCTGAATTTAGTGGTTGGCCATACGGAAGCAACTCATGATAAATAATTCCTTTCAAGTCGCCACCAAATATACATGTTGTTGTAGTAGCAGCACAAAGATTCCCCATGAAGAAAAAGGGAATGCTGCTGAAGCGACAGTTCTTGGTTACGTAGAACCCACTGTCGTGGGAAGAAAACCTTCTTGGCCGTTAGTCCTGGTTTGGCCACCGTTTGGGCTACTTTATCACTCTTTGCCCCCGAACGGCTCCCGAACGCGTTCGTACAATATTGTTGCATGTGAACCATTTTTTCATCCCCAATCACCATCCGTTTAAGGAATGGGTCGATTTCATTCCGTTTAGCCAAGGCTTCGCAGTTGGAAATTCAATCCATCATAATTTTTGGTCTTAATTGGTGTGGCACCCAAACATCGAGCTTCTTTTTGAATCCCGTTTTGGGAAAATGGTTTAAAACTGTTTTATGGGCGATCTTTAGCCCCTGGGCTATGTCCGACTACTAACATGCCGTTCAACTTCGTTTATTTCTGTGATTTTGTCGATGTTTTCGACGACGGGCCGGCCTATACGAGATGCATTTATAGCATCAAAAATGCTTGAACGGAATCGACGAAACTAAAATTGGACTTAATTAGCTGTTACACCTTAAAAAAATCAACGGCTTGGCTTGCATTTTCGCCTTTATCAAAGAAAAACTCTAAAATGTATCGAATTTTCCTCTGTTGCCTTCGGCTGTTAACATCCTGTAACTCGCAACTGAATGGAACAAATGAAAAATAGCAAAATAGTTTTGTTATTGTAAAATCTCACTCTGACAAAGAGCATTTGATTGATTGATACTTTACGAGATATCGATCACTACATACAGCCATCCACCGAGAAAATAATGGCTTTCTTTTTCCTCAAACTATGAAGGAGACGTCGTGAAGCACCCTTTAAAATGGCAACAAATGATACGACAAAACGGTGCTTGTTTGACCCCATAATATTTTGGAAAAATATATTATAAAATAGGATCGATCTGAAAGTACCGCCACATTGGATTATTAATTATTTACCTACGTCACTATCCGCAAATTTGACGGCTAATTATTCGTAAGTTATGAGTTTATATTTAATATTTAGTTAATTGATGTGGGTTCTGTTCGGTAGCGAGATAACCCCAAACGTGCGTGGTCCGTTCACGATCTTTTCAATTGTTTATTTGACTTACAATTTATTTAATTTTGCTTGATAACAAATAATTAATGTGAATTCGCGAATGGTTTATTACATCAACTTGAAATTTATGATGACAATTAAACCTCAAATAAATTTTAAGAAATTCATGAAATAACTTCTAAAGATAAGTGATAATTTATTGTTGTTAAATATTATTAAAAAACGCACACACTACGCTACTTTGAATTCTTGCAGGACTAAGCTGACAGTCGGAGTGAAATCAATTGCTTTGATTTTTGAAATTTTTTTGAGTTCATCCCCTGGTTGGTTGATTGGTTTAAGTGGTGATTCAGCAGGAATCCAATTAGCGCTACCTCACTATTTTGGTGTCACATCTTCGCTACCAACAAGTTATATGGTTATTCCTTCACGATTATATCCAGTCTGTGCGATTGAGAAACCTCATAAGATTTTTTACGTCTATACCGGCCAGTTCTTCGAGGCCTTCAAAAGGCGGGTTGCCTTCTATAGGGCAAGGCATTCACAGAGGAAGCGGAAGATAGTTTCCTTTTTCTCCAGTTGATTACAACTATGACAGTATATATTGTAAGGGATACCCATTAAGATTATCCCCTAGTGGCTGATCAATATACTATACACCCTCGCTTAGTCCGAGCGGGACATTCTCCACTCACTTTCCATTAAGGGAACAGGGGACAGGTTACGGAATTTGAAGACAGGACCTGGGAAATCTGTTCGCGATTGACTCTCAGTTGAATGGAAGTGTTGGCGGAGGACGATTCGGCGCGGAGCTCCCCATCAAACTCAAGTTTAGGCCACAGAACCACTACAGTGTGTTCCAAGCGGTGATAGCCGCGACCAAAGAAACAGTTTGGCTATTCACTCGTGTAATAACTGTCACGGAAGTAAATATTTACTTCAATAGCCCAGCAATTAGGGCTCTGGACTCACTGATGATGTGCTCGAAACTGGCTCCCATCTGGCCTCTCTTTAGATCTTCTACTTCTTCTTGATTGACGCGTTAGCCGCTTACCCGATTTTGGCCGAGTTTATCAAAGCGCGCCAGCCGTTTCTTTCTTGTGCTAGCTGGCGCTAATTGGACACACCAAGTGAAGCTAAGTCCTTCTCCACCTGATTTTTCTAACGCAGAGGAGGCCTTCCTCTTCCTCTGCAACCACCAGCTGGTACCACATCAAACACTTTCAGGGCCAGAACGTTTGTATTCATTCGGACGACCTGTCCCAACCAGCGTAGCCGCTGTATCGTTATTCCCTGCGTTATGTCTTTGTCGTTGTAAAGTTCATACAGCTCATTGTTCCATCGCTTGCGATATTCGGCGTCACCAATGTGCAAAGGTCTAAAAATCTTCCGCAGAATCTTTCTCTCAAAAGCTGTAAGAGACGCCTCATCGGATATTGTCATCTTTCTTTCGATCACATCTGAATTATTTGCTGTTAAGCTCATCAGGGTACCAATGAACCTGTGAGGTAATGTCCGCGCGAAATAAAATAATGGGGCCCTCTTGACTATATCTGGCCTTTTCCTTGTACACCTCCCTCCTATCATCGCTGCACTGTTCTTTCTTCTTCTGTTTTGCCTCAGCAATCGTAATTCGTAATATCGTAAATAACCACTTAATTTAACCTAGTTTTTCAACTAAAATTTTCTGTTACCTCGGCTGCACTATCACGGCAGATGAAGATGTCAACTGCAGGTTAAACAAAGCAAAAGCGACGTTCGGGCGAATGCATGCTGCATGGGCGAATTCGTGAATCTCGAGACCCTCCAAACTGCGAGTATTCAGCACATGTATGAAGTCAGTATAGTTGTATGGAAGTGAAGCATGACTGGTCTCTTACAACATCACACAGAGGCTACAATCTTTGGTCAACAAATGCCCCCGCATCATCTTCGAACAGCACCAACAACGACGCGCTGTGGAGATCAATGAATGAGGAGCCTATCCTATGGCAAATCAAACGCAGAAATTGGCGATGGATAAGTCACACGTTTAGAAAACCACCAGATAGCATCACCAGAATGGCACTGGGCTGAAAGCCGGTCGGCCAAAGAATACTTGGAGAAGGTCGATGTGGCGCGAGCTAGCACATGCCAACAACTCATGGGATGCCGCAAAGACAGCAGCTCAGAACCATGTACGTTAGAAGAGTCTTGTCGAGGCCCTATGCTCCCAAGTAGAGTACACATCGAAAACAATAATTTTCAATTAGGATTTATACTAATGATTAATCACAATAATCTCAGTTTGCACAAATAGAAGATTACAAAGTGGAAACATTTGTGTATTTTTACTAAGTATCAAAATAGTCAGGTTTTATAAACAAAAATAAAAGTTCAGTTAGGTCAATGTAAACAAGAAAGATTACAGAAAACCGAACAGAAAGAAAAAAGGGGTTTGTAAACAAAAAAATGTGAGCAAAGCTTTTCAATTATGTTTGACTCTGTGACATTTACTGAGAGCACTGGAGCAATACGGAGACATATGCCATTTTCTGTATTCTTTCAACCGTAGGGATTATGGAAAGCGACCGGATAGCAATGCTAGTTTTTGTTATGCTTCAGCAGATGTCAAATATTCATTAGGGCTTGCCATTTCATTACGTATCGGCAAGTGCGAGGCCGAGCGCGTGAAAATTAGTAAAAAAGTATTATTAATTTTATTATAATATTTTTTATTGATTATAATAAAAGCTATAAATTAATATTTTATTATATTAAAGATTTCCGTATAGAGAAGCACTCTAATGAGTCTAAAATGATTTTTTTGTAATAAAAAATATTTACGTATACAATAACGATAGAAAATCATCTTCTCGTACAAGCCTCATTTTTGACTCAGCGATTATATCAGAAGCAAAATTACCATTATTGGTAATCCATTAGTTTCGATTGCATCCACAATTATTGTCTGTTTGGCGCGTTTTAACGCACGGCGCCATCATCCGATCTTCCTTCCCTCCATTTGAGGAAGAACACACCGTTAACGTCAATGGTTCTCGGTACAGAGCGATGTTAACTTACTTTCTCTGACCAAATCTCGACTACACCGATAAAACCGTGCCGTGGTGCCAACAAAACAGCGCTACATTCCATTATTATATGTAACGCTCGAAAATGCGAAGGCGAAATTTTACAACTGGGCCATCTTACGGCGAGTGTTCATCAATTGGGCGGCACGATTATGCGATGTAACACTACTCGATTATTTTCTCTGAGGCAACGGCAAGTTTTTAAACTACGCTAACAAGCCAACCACTTAGGGCGAGCTGGTGGCGGGTCATCAAAAATTGGACCGACCGCTTGAACAACTGCCTGCAAATCTCAGATGGAAATTTTAATGATTTGCTACTCCGCCTTTTATATGGGTGAGATGGCCAAGGCAGCGTAGCTACTGTATTTTTACACGCTTAAATATGTCCATGATCCAAAATAGCTCATACAACTCGCTTTTCCACCGTACGCGGTACTCTTCACTAACGCGAAGGGGGCGAAAGATCTTACGTAGAATTTTTCTCTCGAAGGCTTCCAAAACTTTTTTATCCGCTGTTGACATCGTCCATGCTTCTGCGCCATATATTAGGACGAGAAGGATGAGCGTTTTGTAAAGTGCCAGCTTAGTCCTTCGAGAGATAGTTCTACTTTTCAGTTGCCTACTGAGCCCAAAGTAACACCTTTTGGCAAGAGGTATTCAACGTTTGATATCCAGGCTGACGTCATTTATTATTATTAATACTGGTCCCAAGGTAGACAAAGTCCTTCACAACTTCGAATTGTTGGTTGTCAACACTGACATATTGTCCAAGACGCGAATGCTCCCTTTGTGTTGACAGCAGGCACTTTGTTTTACCCTCATTCACAGCAAGACTCACATTGCTCGCCTCTCTCTTTAAACTGGAGTATGCCGAGTATACAGCGCGGTTGGTTTCGCCAATAATGTCGATGTCGTCGGCATATGCTAGTAGCATGGTACTCTTATGAAAGATAGTACCAGTGCGGTTCGGCTCGGCAGCGCAAAAGATTTTTTCCAGCAAGATGTTGAAAAGATCACAAAATAGAGAATCGCCTCGAACGGCTCGGAGAGGTTACATCCAATTCTGACGGTGCTTGTGGTAGCGCGCAACGTCATCTTACACAGCCGTATTAGTTATGCGGGGATACCAAACTCAGACATAGTGGCATAGAAGTGATTTCTATCCGTGCTATCAAAGGCGGGTATGAAATCGACGAAGAGGTGGTGCGTGTCGAGTAAATAAATAAATAAATAAATTTTTCGTGGGTTTTCTCCAGGATTTAGCGTATTGCGAAGATTTGGTCTATGGTGGACTTACCAGGTCTGACGCCGCATTGATAGGGTCCAATCAGTTTGTTGACGATGGGCTTCATTCTCTCACACAATACGCTCGACAGGACCTTGTATGCGATGTTAAGCAGGCTTATCTTGCGGTAATTTTCGCAGATTGCAGGATCACCCTTCTTATGTATTGGACACATCACACTCAGGATCCATTCGCTTGGCATGCTCTCATCCGACTATATCCCGCAAAGGGCTGATGCATGCGGTTCTTCAGCTCTACACCTCCAGCTTTGTATAGCTCGGCGGGAGATCCGACATCTTTAATTTTCAGATACCTCTAAATTGATCACCCTCTACATATTTAAGGTATTCACAAGAGTGTTTTAAGTATCGTATTGTTGTACTTGGTAAACTGTAAATAATAGCTAAGCTAAAATATTCAGGGGGCTCGCAAGGTACCGTTCAACTAAAAATAGTTGGCCGTTGTTTCAAGTCTTCTAAGCATTTATGTATTTAACCATAAAAAATTTTACTACGTAAATCTATATGACACCTTGTGAAGTATCTAATAATCTTTGTAGCAGTAATCTACTTTATTAATCTTGTTTTTGTTATGTTTGTTTAAAGAGATGTACATATTTACTCATACTCTCTTCCATTTATTTACAGAAACCACAATGGAACGCCCTGTTAGCGTTAGTGGGCTTCGCGACCACACTGGGCGCTGCAGTTCCGGTTGGCTACTGCATTGGCGTTATTAATGCCCCGGCAACGGTAAGTTGATAAGTGCGCGTGCATGATTAGCAGACGATTTTTTTATTCAAGTCTTTAATTTCGATTTTTTATCGTTTGATTATTATTTTTTTATATAGATAATAACGGCTTGGTGTAATGAAACACTACACGAACGTTACGGCGCTAATTTAAGTGCTTCCGGTTTAGATTGGCTCTGGTCAACGGTGGTATCGATTTTCCTAATAGGCGGAGCTATTGGCTCTCTGGGAGGGGCTAATGCAGCAAATAAATTCGGCAGGTTAGTTAATGTTCTATTTTTTATTATAGTTTTTTGTGCGTCATTCCTCCGTCATTCGTCGCGATAAGCATCGTGTGGATCTGCTTAGTGCATAAATACAATTGTATATGTTTTATTTTTGGTATTTGCCATGTCAAGATGTTTACAAAATAAAATTTTATTTACTATCTCTTACATATATATATTTAGATTTATCGTGTCTAACTTTTTAGATTAAGCCCTTAATCTTTGTAAATACTAATATTAAATCGTAGAATGAATTGTGTACAGAGATCAAAGCTCTAATTCAACTCACAGGGAAGATAAAGCAATTGACCGCCGAAGTCGGGTGTACTTGCGCGTGATATATTGACTAGTAGGACATGGGTGTGCACCCTATATCGGGCTTGTTTTGTCATTTAAAAGGTTTTTTGATTAGCGAGGTTTTCTGTTATAGAACAGCTTCTCAAGAACTCTGTGTGTTGTATGGAGGTGGCATAAAACCGAAGAGAGATTGGAATTGAGAAGATTTGGGGAAAAATTCGAAAGGCATAGTGCAATTTGGTGAATGCCTTGGCTTAAAACTGTCATTGTTGCTATAAATACAATAAGTACTTTTACAATTAAGTACGTTTTGAGAGTTAAGAACTCATACAGTATATTCATAAAAACCTATGCATTTGTTCATATAAATTTACATGCACTGTTGCAACCAAGAGTGTTGTTTAACTGATTACATATTCGTTGACATTACAGGGTCCGGCATTCGAAGTGTAACCATTTAAAAAGACCGTAAATTTAGTTTGGAGAATTACTTTTATTCAATTTAAGGGGTAACACCACTGTAGAAATTTCAAAAAATTGATTTTTTTTTATAAGCTTAAAAAATTCTTTGAACCTTTTAAAATACAGAACAAAAAGTTTTATACGTTACCGAAGTCTATTTCATAAATATTTTAAGCTTTTAACCAAGCGTTAGTGACTGCTACCTAACGACTTCTCCAAATTTCCAAACTTTAAACGCGTTTTTCTCATATAACTTAAATAATTTTAAATATTTTTAATCAGGTTTTTCACTACGTCTGTATAATAACCTTCTTAAGAGAAGAGCGTAGGGGATTTTCGATAGATTAATTTAAACGATTGTTATAATTATTTAAGTGCCGTTTTTTTAGTCCAAAATAGAGTTTTTTCCTTCAAATGCTTGCTAATTCCACAAAAATAAATATTTTTTAAATCCCCTACGTGTTTCTCTAGCTATTCTTATCTAGATTAAGAATAAAAATGTTTCTTTGTTCCAGATTAAAATTTGCACCCTCTGTGCTGCGTGCCGCGCAGCTCCTTCAAGAGAAACCACATTACAAAAATGTCTCCAATGCCGCCATTTTGTAAAATTTTTCGATCAAACTTTGTAGTTTTGTATTTTAGTATATAAGTAATAACTTCCCAAATCAGAGTGATTGTTTCCCCTTTCCTTCTATACAAAAAAATTCTTTAAAAATCGTGTTTATTTTATGCGTGTACAGTGGTGTTACCCCTTAAAGTAAAAAATGTGTGAAAATAATACAAAATTGAGAATTAATTTACTTTTGCGCGATATGACCACCTTTTGGCTTGGATATGGCCTTGAGACGGTCCAGAAACGAATCGCAAGTTGCCCGAATGTGACTTGCAGGCATTTTGGCCCACTCGCAGACAATTGCTTTTTTCAGCGTGCTGAGACTGGTGAATTTTTTTGTTCGGCTCTCCAAAATGGGCCAAAGAGAATAATCCATCGGATTCGCGTCTGATGAATTTGAGAGCCATTGTGTGGACGTTTTGAAGTTCGGAACGTTGTTTTTTAGCCATTCTTGGTTCACTCGAGCTTTGTGAGATGGTGTCGCGTCCTGTTGAAACGTCCATGGTCTGCCACCGAAATGAATGTTTGCCCACGGCTTCAAAGAGTATACTTTCCCTATAATATTTCGCATTTATCTTGACGCCAGGCTCTATGAAAACGATTGAAAAACGCCCATCTCTGGTTACAGCGGCCCCAACCATTATCTGTGGCGGGTGCTGCCTCCTGGTGGCCAATCGATGACTCAAATTCTCGTATGAACTTTCGGGCAAATAAACCCTATCGTTTTGGGAGTTCACGAATTGGTCAATTTGAAAAATTTTCTCGTCAGAAACATACAATGTTCGGAAATTGACCGCTTTCGGGTAAGCTAAGCAACTCCTTCGCTCTCTCAAGTCTGATTTGTTGTTGCTTTGGTGTGAGATCATGCGCCTTTTGGATCTTGTAAGGCGTGACTTTGAGATAATTTTTCACTATGTGGCGGGTGCTACGGTCAGATATTTTCAGTTCTTTCCCAATTTGATAGGCACTTTGATGGAGATTTCACTCAAGCCGCTTATTCACTTCTTGAATCATTTCACTTGATGTTGCAGTCTTTTGATGACCACCTCCATGACGTTTCGCGATGCTACCAGCATCATTGTAACGAGTAATGGTGCGATAACAAATACTTTATTTACTTTAAGGTGCACGAGCTCACGAACAATCGCTGGTTGTGATTTTCTAACCAACTATAATGCAATCATACTATTACGTTTAAAATCCATTACTGCTTTTTTTCTCTTTTTTAATGTTGTGGGAGGGTACGAAAGGTGTCGAAAAAAATTTTTTAACAACTCATTTAATACAGGCTGAAATTTTTGTTGTGTATTGTTGACATTTAGTATAATAAAACAAAAATAGTCAGCTGCGCCGTAGAGGGGGGAAAATACGTCAGCTGAACGCAATGATACATTCTTGCTTCGGCTGACGGTCTTCCCACCGCTATAAATGCAGCTGACCATCATTATTATATTTTCATATGTGTCCAAAATTATGTAAAAAAATTTTAATCGGCATAAGTAGTTTTACTTTTTAATTTATTTTACAAGTTCGCTTGTTCAGCTGACGTATTTGCCCCCCTCTACGGCGCAACTGACTAAAAATTTCAGCCGGTATTAAATGAGTTGGTAAACATTTTTTTTCGACACGGTTCGCAGCATCTCACGCACATACCCACCGCTACTGGACCAGGTGATGGTTTGTTTCGTCATCCATTGGATGGCGTTTGTGGACTACGAACGGTGACTAGTGCGCGGTTGTGTTAACCTCATTATGCTACTGATGTAGTTCATCAGTTTTTTGTAATCAAAGAAATGAGAACCAAGATACTTGAATCTTAGTCCCGCGAAGGCTGGGCAGCTAAGGAGCAGGTGCTGAGATGATTCCACCTCATCCTCCATACAGCTGACGCAAAAAGGACTCGAAGTGATTCCGAGTCTCACGGCATGTGTACCTCGCGGACAGTGCCCCGTGATGATGCCCACGAAATTTGAGAGATGACATTTTGTCATCCCCAGGATATCCCTCGAACGCCTCCTATCCAAACGTGGACAGAAGGACTTCGCGACCCTACGCGTTCGTGTACTTGCCCAGCGCTCGCTGAGTTGGTGCAGAGCCCATCCTTCCAGGAGTAGAGCACAGGTTGTCAAGGGGATCCCGATCCTCTCCTTTCGCGGGCATATTGCCTCGCAGGTCCCATGTCTGGCCAGCTCGTCGGCTTCGCAGTTTCCTGCAATGTCACTGTGACCAGGTACCCAAATTATCTTTATGTCGAAGAATTCTGATGCAATCGAGAGTGAGACCAGGCATTCCCTGACTCGCTTCGAATGCACCATAATAGAGCCTAGGGCCCTGATGGCCGCTTGGCTATCGGAGTAAATATTTACCTTCTTAACAGTTATTACGCAAGTAAGTAGCCAGTCAGCTGCTTCTTTAATTGCGGCCACCTCTGCTTGGAACACACTGCAGTGATCCGGTAGCCTGAATTTGAGTTTTATGGGGAGCTCTTTGCAGAATACTCCTCCTCCAACCCTACCGTCCAACTTCGAGCCATCCGTGAACAGGTTAACGAGGCCCTGTCCCCAGGTGTTGCCCCCGGTCCACTCCTCCCTTGGTGGAATATGGGTGGAGAAAGTTCCACTTGGACTTAGCGAAGGCACACACTGGTCCGTCGACGAGGGGATGAACTCAAAGTTTCTGAGGATGCTCAGAGTAGTAGTCCACAAACACTCACCACTCCCCCATCCCTTTCCTTCCTCCCCCCTTCTCTGTCCTTAAATGGTATCACAAAGGACGAACCAAACTATTTCGTCCAAGTGGGCCCTACTCTCTGGGCAACCATTATAACCTAACCTAACCTAACTTAACCATTGGATGGCGTCTGCCTTCAGTATTAAAATCAGTCGGCATGAAAGGATAAGGTTAAAATGACCACTGGCTCCCGGACTAGTATGAGCTTTACCACGAAATAGTCATAGCGCAGCGATTAAAGATTTAGTGGCTACGTAGCTGGGTCATGTCGTCCGAATGGATACAAACGCTCTGGCCCTGAAAGTATTCTATGTGGCATCAGCTGGTGGTAGCATAGAAAGAGAAAGGCCTACTCTGCGTTGGAAAGATCAGGTGCAGAAGAACTTGGCTTCACTTGGTGTGCCCAATTGGCGCCGGTTAGCACGAGAAAGAAACGAATGGCGCGCTTTGTTAAACTCGCCTAAAATCGCGTAAGCGGTTATCGCGCCAATTGAGAAGAAGAAGCTAGATAACGCTGTTTGGTGGTCTACGTTTCGATTTTGTCCTACAAATGGGGCGCCTCCGAATGGCAAATAGTTTTTTTATGACAAATTTTTTTATTTTATTAATATTACTTTTTTTATATACAATAATATAATATATTTTATCAAAATTAAGTAAATTTCTAAGGCGTAATACATTTTTCGACTATATTAAATATTTTCTTTCCAATTTCAGAAAAGGTTGTTTTCTCATCAGTGGCGGACTGTTCACGATCGGTGGAATTCTATTCTTCTTTTGCCGATTGGCTGGCTCCGTGGAAATGCTCTTGCTTGGCCGTTTGATTGTCGGTCTTGCTTCGGGTCTCACCACAGCCATCCTCCCAATGTACCTTACCGAGATCGCACCGCTTGCTCTACGCGGCACTTTTGGTGTCTTCTGCCCGATTGGTGTGACCGGTGGTGTTGTGGTGGGACAAGTGTTTAGCTTGCGATATGTCTTCGGCACGGAGGATTTGTGGCATTATGCCTTAAGTTTTTACATGCTATTAGTGGCTGTATGCTACTTACCGGCATACTATTTTCCGGAGAGTCCAAAGTATCTTTATATTGTGCGCAGTGACCAAGAGCTGGCTCGCAGCGAGTTGCGTCGCCTATGTAAAGGACCTAATGCAGTTGTTGTGATCAATCATGAGATCGATGAGATGGAAGCCGAAGCCAATACCAAAGTTCAAACGCGTAGCTTTTTTTCGGTGCTGCGCGATCCGTCATTATTGCTGCCCTTGATAATTGTGTGCTCATTCCAAGGTGGCCAACAGTTGTCTGGCATAAATGCGGTAAGCAAACTGGGCAAAAAAAAAATTAAATGTATTTCGCAATAAGAAAACTCATACTAAATTTATTCTTTCGCAGATATTCTATTATTCGGTGTCAATTTTCATGAAAGCTGGACTTTCGAAAGCCGATGCAGAGTGGGCGAATTTGGGTGCTGGTTGCCTGAATTTATGCATATCACTACTAGGACCGATGCTGATGTCAAAGTTCAATCGCCGTCCATTGATGATGTTCTCCAGCGGAATTTGTGCAGGCTTTCTATTTACAATCGGCTTCGTTTTGTACTATATCGTGAGTTTTGGACGACCAAGCAACATTGGCGCATAATCATAGACAAGTTAAAGCCGGCTAAAAATAAGTTAGCGCATACTTTGGTTAAAAGTTTATTTTAACTTAATCGCAGTCGAGATAGAATGCGCTTTTTCGCTTAGTGCCAGCTCTAATGTTAGAGTGAATTTCTGTCTGTGTGCGGAGCGTTAAGTTCTGATATTGATTAAAAAGAGAGTCGGTATTGGTAACTGTTGTACGGGTTAGGTTAAGGCCTTTATGCACTGCGAGCAGGTTGATCTACTCTGCGCCCCTAAGCTCTAATTTAGTATTGCGAGGAATCGTATCAGCTCCTTGTGAGGGAGCATTTGTAAGTCTTCATTCGTCAGTAGATACGAGGCCATGATTCTGTGTCTCCTGTGACCTAATGTTTCAAAGTTGGTGATTAAGTCTTCCATGGACTCCTCTTCATCACAGCAGAACCTGCGTATACTAGTGCTAGATAGTCCTATTGTACTGAAATGTTTCTTGCAGACAAAGTGGCCTGTAAGTGCTCCACAAAGTAATCTAAAGCTGTTTTTATCTAGGGTTAGAGCAGATTTTGCTCTGTTGGTATTAAAGTTCAGGAACTTTTTGGAGTGATTAAGACCATTTTTGTCGTTTAAGTATTCTCTGGTTTTAATTTAGATCTATTTTTAGGCTGTTTTTGTTCAAGCCGTAAATGGGACTAATCCTATAAATGGCTATTTGCATCCTTTTTCAGCATAAAAGTCTGCCTTTTCGTTTCCTTTGTGCCCTCATGTCCTGGTATCCAAATTAGGGAGACCTGATTGCGAGTAGCCAGTTTATTGAGTGCATTGTCACTCTATATAAGGACTTTTGAATTAAAGGTAAAGCTATTTAAGGCTTTGAGAACTGATTCTCCGTCCGAAAGTATTTTAATTTTTTCTATTTTGAACCCACTCTTGGATACGATTTTCACTGGTTCCATTAAGGCGAAAAGCTTTGCATGGGAAATTGTGATATCCGTACTCTGTGTTAAAGATTTATATGCTCGAGGCCCCTCTATTGCTGCTCATACCCCGTGGAGCGTTTTGAATCCATCTTCAGTAAACTGTGCTTTCTAACTAACGAAAAGTAAAGGCACATTTTCATTTAGTAAACTTATGCCTCTATGGTTAAGTCCACACTTCGAGAACTATACAGGCTGCAAAGAAGTGAACATATGTTTACGCATCACGGGTGCCAGGAGTGCAACCTCCGGTGATGCCCTAAATGCTATGCTTGATTTGCTTCCCTTGGATCTTGAGATAAAGCAATGTTTAGGCTCCATAAATATGGTTTCTGGCACGAAAACGGAGCTTCGGGACATAGAGAAATCTCTGAGCAATATTCCTTGTTTTTGCGCCTAAGGATGACCTTATTATACCCATTTGGAAGGAAATTTAATGTAAGATTTCCATTGCGTGAACAATAGAGTAATCTAAAATGCATTCAAAGAAATTTGAAGGATATTTTTTTTACCGACGGGTCTAAGAATAAAATAGGTTCTGCATCCGGATGGTACTTAAACGATCATAATAAGTATCTTTAGGCTATGGGAGGAATGGCAACTGTTTTCCAAACGGAAATTTTTGCCATTCTGTAAGTAGCAAAATAAATAATAAAGAGGAGATGGAGCGGGAAACAGATTGGAGTCTTTAGAGACAGCAACGCTGCACTAAAGGCTCTGGAGAACGCAAAACAAACCTCAAAGATTGTTGAAGAATGTAAGAAGAAACTTAATGCTGTTGCAAGACAGGAAACAATCCATGGGGTCAGTATATGACCACCATTGGAATCATTCAGAACTCGATTTACCTGTCTTGCTTAGAGGAGGCGGATAGCACTGAGCGTTTTCTCTGTGAGTGTCCTGTCACTGGGTGATCGGAACTCATGCCGAGAAGCTTGGACTTCCGTACAACCCCTATTGCAGAAGCTGTGATGATCCTGCAAAGAAAGAGACTGTTGAGCACATTCTCTGCAAATGTCCAGTTCTGGCGGCTAGGCGCTTGCAATTCCTTAGCGTGCCCTTTGGGGATGGCCTGAGGAAATTCTTCAGTCTAGATCCCTTTTCCCTCCTGCACTATATCAACAGCACTGGATGGCTGTAGATGGTTTCTCTTCTCTAAATTTTTCGCAGGTAGTGGTCCACATTGTATGATCAAAAAGGCACGTAAGTGCTACTTGTAGTGTAGCTGTGGTACTCTTGCCATCTTACCTACCTACCTCTGCATTTGCTAGGGCAAGACAGCGAATTTTAGGTTCCGATGTCATGAGAACGGATAAAATTCGATTTCTCAAACTGGAGGATATTTTCAGATTTACCAAAGAATCTGGAAAATTCTCACAGGTCTAATCATTGCTCTATTCCATCCTATCTTTTTCCTTCTGCAACTTCTCTCCTTTCTTCTTTGACTATCTACCCTCTTGAAATAAAAATACTTTAGTCATGTTATATAGTATATGTACAAGGAGAAGTCCAAACTAAATAAGACTGAGTTAAGAGGTTTTGTTCTGATAACTTCGAGTTTATTTATTTAAAATAGTCCCATCTGGCCTCGATGCAGTGTTTTGCGCGATCTGAAATCTTTTCGAAAGAGTGTTTCAGGTCGTTGACCGGAATGTCCTTCAGGATGTCGGTACAAGCCTTTTGGATGGGCTCTACGGACGCAAAACGTTTTCCTTTCATGGCCAAATGCAATTTTCCGAATAGGTAGAAGTCACAGGGAGCCATATCAGGCGAATGCGGTGAGTGATTGATGGTTAAAATGCGATTTCTGGTCAAAAAAATCAGTCACAAGAGTGGATCGATGAGATGCTGTATTATCATGCAATAAGCGTCAGCTTCCTCCTTCGCGGTATTCAGGGCAAATTCGATGAATGCGATGTAACAAACGCTTCAAAATGTCAAGATAAAAATTGCATTGACGGTTTGGCCCATTGGCACGAACTCCTTGTGGACAATTCCCTTGGAATCGTAAAAACAAATGAGCGTCGACTAAATTTTTGATTTCTCCAAACGCGATTTTTTGGGTGGTGGCTCGTCTGGGTCCTTCTATTCGGCACTTTGACGCTTAGTGTCAGGTTCATGTGGGAAACACATCGTTTCATGACCAGTTACAATGTTTTAAAGGAAGTTCTCGTCATTTCTCGCATCTTTAATGAGGTCTTTCGAATGTTGAATTCTGAGCAATTTAGTTAACTTGTGCGGAATGAAACGTGCACAGACCTTGCGTAAGACCAAATGATCAGTTAAAATGCGATACACCGATGTTTTAGATATATCCAACTGGCCGAGGTCCTCCTCCTATTTGTGGTGTGCGTTTTGATGTTTCTCCAGTTCTAAGCCGACTCCGAACGGCAAAAAGTTTTATGAGAAGCTTTTATGAAACTTATTATGAATCTAAAATTAACAGTTATATAACTTTTGCTTTAATTCTTCTTCTTGAATTTGTAACAATAGAAGGTTCGCCTTCAAGGCTTGCAACTCCTTGGCTTGCTCTTCGGCATTCGCATTTGCATTCCCACTTCATGCGAAATTTGTGCCTTTAACTGTTCTACCTTGAGCAAATACTCCCATAGCTCATTTGCTAGCCAACAAGCGCAACAAATAAATAACTTCAAGTGAACAATCAGCTGGGCAAACATCAAGTGGCGTTTTTGAAAGTATTGGGTAAATAGTTTTTTGTCAAGTAATAGAAGGTTGTCCAAAAGTTCAGTGAGAGCATAGCACTGAACTTATTATGGAACACCAAAGAATAAAGCCGGCTCTAACTCACCACTTGTTTTTCCTTGTTTTCATTATCTAAAATTAATTAAACTGGTTTCATTGCAGGATACTACCAGCTGGTTTCCGATGTTCTGTATCGTTTGTGTTATGGGGTACATCTTCTTCTATCAGTTTGGCTTGGGCCCCATTCCATACTTCATTGGCGCAGGTTTGTATGATTAAAAGTAAAAAAATGGTTATGAATCAATTTATGTATTTATTTAAGACCTTCGGTGTTTTAACATTTAATAACTCTGACACTTTTCAGCCGATTTTGATAAATGTGCACGATTCTATAATAACGCTAAAACGGGATAAACGCTAAAAAAAACACTTTTTTCATGAATTTATTGTAGCGAAACGGTTCAAGTCAGTTTATTAAAAGTGGTTGCATATTATAAAGTAACATTTCAAGAATATTTGATAAAATTTTCATGTAAAAATATTACAAAATGAGCGAATGAGAGCACATTTACGTAGACGTCTTTTCAAAAATACATTTTGCAGTAGTCAGCATATCTCAGCGTAGAATCATCTGAAATCAAAAAAATTGAATAATTTAGTTAAAGTGTGAGTTAAACTCCCCCCCAACGTTTATTTTGACGATTTATTTTCATTTTCAGCCATTTGGTAGTCGTTTGAAGTAAAAAGTGATTTTTGACGAAAAAATGCCACCATTTTGTAGGTGTAAAACCACCTTAATATAAAAAAAATGGCAAAAAAAAAACGTTGGGGGGAGGTTTTTTATATGTTATATTAAATATGTGTGCAAAATTTCAAAAGGATCGGTTGAGTAGTTTTCAAATGCCAATGACTACGCACTTTAAAAAAAAGGTTCGAGAAAACCGCGTTTAAAGTCTGCTGCGTCTCGGCAGATGTTTGAGGCGGCTCGGCTTTATGCTCTATAACTTAAAAAGTTTTGCTCGGATTGACTTAAAATTTTAACACGGTATTTTTCAAATGTTTTACTACAATAACATGCAAAAAAAAAATCGATTTTTATCCCTTACCCCCTCCCCCCCCTGAAGTGGCTGAAGTGCTAGAGAGTGGAAAGAGTGTTGCCAATAGTCCAAATGTGACGTATTGTCGCCTCGGTTGAACACCTTTTTAAAAACCTTCGGTTGGGCACACGGGTTTAGTCTGTTTTTCGAACGGTTCGAGGATCCTTTATAAAAGGTTGTATCCATAAATCGATAGAAAATTAAACTTTAAGTAGAAAACCGGAAGCTTAAGTCGTTAGCTATAATAGAAATATATTGAATTCAAGTCCAAAATCGGGTTCCCAACGGAGGTTTAAATGTGAATGGAATGACTCTAAACTAGATTATGAAGCAAAATCAGGATCATCGTTTTCTATACAAAGCACAACTTACTCAAATATTGGGTATGCGTTTATTGGATTGTGGATTACGAGCGATGACTAAGTTACGGTTGTGTTAACCGCTTTATGCTGCTGATGAAGTTCATCAGATTTTTCACGTCAAAGGCCTGTTATATCAGCAGGCGTAAGAACGAAGTGAGAACCACGGTACCTACATCTTAGACCCGCGAGAGAAGGATAGCTAAGGAGAATGTGCTAAGATGATTCCACCTCATCCTCCATACAGCTGACGCACAAAGGATTCGAAGTAATTTCAAGTCTCGCAGCATGCATAACTCGCAAATAGTGCTTTATGAAGGCACCTACGAAATTTGAGAGCTGAGATTTTGCCATTCTCAGAAGATCCCTCGAACGCTTTCGATTCACACGTGGCCAGAAGGATTTCGCGACCTTAGTTGCCCAGCGCTCGCTGAGTTGGCGCGAAACCCATCATTTCAGGAGCAGAGCGCAGGTGGTCAAGGGGATCCCAATGCTCTCCGTTCGCAGGAAAATCACCTCACATGCCCCTTGACTGGCCAGCTCCTCCGCCTCACCGTTTCCCGTAATGTCGCTGTGACCAGGAAGATGAGCTTTATGTCAAAGGATTCACACTTATGCGATCGAAAGTGAAGCCAGGCATGCCCTGACCAGTTTCGAATGTTTTCGAATTTACTTTTTTGTTAGTTATGATGCAAGTGCGCCTGCCTAATTGGAATAAATCGAGGGAATATCCATTGCTCACTTGTCAAAATCGGCTGCAAAATGTCAGAGTTATTCAATATCAAGAAATACCCAAGGTATAGCTGGCGTAATCGTTCAAATACGTATATTGTTGTATGTATGTATGTATGCGTGCATATCATCATTAAGAGGCAACCACTCAAACGTTTGCCGAGGTAAATGGAACCGAGGCACTTAAACTTGTGGACTTTGGTGCATCGCATTGCCGGTAATGAAATCAAATTATTGACCTAAACCTGCACTGCTCTCACTCTGGCATTTTATGCTACATAAATATTAAGTTTATTTCTTTAATTGAATTCAATTGAATCGCAGGCTTTATTTTCACAGCCTTTGTGTTCACGTGATTGCAATTGGAATAAATATTTTTATATGTGACGATTTCTAAAAATTACTACGCCAGCGTGCAGCGGAGTCAGGCTTTATTTTTAGCTTTTGAAGTTGTCTTTTGTATATTAAAATCTACGCAGTGTCATTGACCGCCAGCTGTAGATTTTTGTGAGTTTTGCACTGTAATTACGGTGTGCGACAAAGCAGGACGAGAAGAAAAGAGAAACAGCAATTATGAAAGAGGAAGAACTGTAATCGTTTTGTCAGTGTATTGAAGTTTTCCTAATTTGGTCTCAAGTTGATCTAAATTATTTGAAAAAAACTCGGATAAAACTACATTTACAATGAATATTGTCTTTAAGAGCCTTTAATAAAATTTAAAGGCGTATATTTTTGTCAAGTATTTTACCCCCATATCTCTCATCCAAGCGGTAATTTTTACCTTTATTTCTTAAAATCTGAAAAACATTACGATAATAGGATCTATGGATGGTTAAAATGTTTCACACAAATTTTCCCCGGATAATGTCAGTATGGGTCTGCTCAACCAAAGCACTGACAGCTTTCTGGCAGTACAAAGGTGTGTTTGGGAAAACGTGTGGTCTTTCTCCTAGCAAGATCCTATGGATCTACCGACTATGATAAGACCAATTATCACCTATGCATCAGTGGCCTGCATGAGTAGATTCTCTCTCGTGGGAGTCAGGAGGACCTTATCGAGACTACAACGCACTGTGGCCATCTGTTGCATCGGAGCTTTTCCGACTACTTCAGGCCCAGCATTAGATGCTCTGATTAGTCTACCGCCACTTGATGTTTTCATCCAAGGAGAGGCCTTGAAGGCCATCTGCAAGCTGAAACATAAAAGGAACTGGTACGGCCCCTGTCTGATATTGGAAAACAGTGAAGGCATGGACTTCGATCCGACTATTCACTCCATGCCCCGTAACTCAATGCCATCAAGAGTCGTACTTGAAAAAAGATGGTGCTGCCAGAGGCTCAATTGTGGTCAAATAAATGCTAACATGGGTCCCGGAACACGTGGGTATCGCTGGTAACGAGATCTCTGACTGGACTTAGCAGGATGCGCTCTGAGGGCAACTTCTTTGGCCCAGAGCCCGTTCTGCCACTACCTTCGGCAGCCATCAAAGCCACGGTTAGCAATTGGGCTAGTACAACCCACAAGCGAGCTTGGCAGGCTGAGAGAGGCTGCCGATGGACTAACCTGATGTTACCTGTCATGTCGCAAATCCTCCCGTAGTTAAGCAGAAGGAGCTGCAGACAGCTGTTTGGTCTGATGACGGGCCACTTTCTGTGGGCGAAGCAGATGGAAAAGGTAGGCATCTTAGACAGTATACTCTGCCCAACTTGTGTAGAGGACTTTTGGCTGCTGCACAGCGTCATTAACGCCTGGTCGGTCGTCTAGTGCAATTATCAATTTGCTTAATACCAGACACTTCTCTGCAAAGTTGCAATTACACGACGGTCATGTTGGCATGCGTTAAACTTTAAGGTTATGGACTTTTTTGCAGAACTCAGAAAATCCACTCTTTCATGTTCAAGTTTAAACGTATGGAGCTTGATCCACATCCTCGTAAATCCGGACTTCCCTTACAAAGTTTCGGTCGTAAACCTTTTTGCTATAATATTGTCTATTGAGATTCTTGTATTGCATTCAAATACAATAAATAAATCAATAAATAAAAAATTAAGTGGGGAAAAATTCGTAAAAAACGAAGGGCAACTTTCAACGAGGAGTTTTATACCAAAGATGCTACAATACTTTCCGCATGTTATGCCAAACTATTTAATAAAGGGTGTTTTTTTTAGAGGTTAGGTTTTCAAGATGAAATAAAACGTATATAATTTAATGTTATGGCCAAGAATTTAGCTTTATTATAAAGATAAGAGTTTGCCATTATGTTTTAAAAATGATTTCGGGCAAGTGGCCGCCGCTGGCTGGCTCGAGCAATTGGGGCCGTATGTCAGCAATAACGCGCCGAACATTCTCTTCCAATCGTCTCGGGCTTATCTGCGTAGACAAGCGACTTCACATAGCCCCACAAGAAACAGTCCAGCGGTGTTATATCGCACGATCTTGGAGGTCACGCCACAGGTCCACGGCGCGAGATAATGCGCTCACCAAAAGTTTCCTTCAATAAATCGATTGTTGCGTTGGCTGTATGGCATGTAGCACCGTCTTGTTGGAACCAAAGGTCGTCCACATCAACATCGTCGAATTCAGGCACGAAAAAGTCATTAATCATGGCTCTATAGCGCTCTCCATTGACTGTAACATTATGGCCGGCTTCATTTTTAAAGAAATATGGACCAATGATTCCCTCTGCCCATAGAGCACACCAAACAGTGACTTTTTGAGGATGTAACGGCGTCTCAGCAATGGCTTGTGGATTATGTTCACTCCAAATGTGACAATTTTGCTTATTGACATACCCATTCAACCAAAAGTGAGCTTCATCGCTGAACAAAATTTTCTTGTGATGAGTCGCGCGAACCGAACCATTATTTTCGTAATAAATTTGCACGATTTGCAAACGTTGTTCAGGTGTAAGTCTATTCATTATGAAATGGCAAACCAAACTGAGCATAAATCAAGTGACAGCTGTCAAAAAGACCATCTACGAAAAAAGTAGTGCCATTTTGAAAACCTAACCTCTAAAAAAACACCCTTTATATGCATTTTCCTCTATTAGAAGTTAAGTGTGCAGAAAAGTTTTAAAAGAGGAATACACCAACAAAGCTGCTGCTGTATGCATGTATTTGTGTGCGTACTATAAATTTGTGCAATAGTTGTGTCATTCGGTCAAATTTGTGCACGCGCTACAATTGCATTTAATTAAGTTTGAAAAGCATCAAACTCGCGCCTTAATTGGCAACAATCAACAGTTGCGTCCGAGCGTTGGGCTCTAAGAATAGCTCCGAGATTTATTTATACTCATACCAATTCTTCTAAGTAGCTAATGAATGGCCTTTGCACATTTTGATTTGTGTGCCTCATCGTGCGTCACTATACCCAGGAAATAGAGGATGAATTGATATTCTTTAAGCGACTTCGGAACTAAGATTAACTTAAGGGGTTACATACGTCCAGCAGCGCCGAAAATGCGCTTAAAGAAAAACTGCTTTTAAAAGGGATAACAATAGAAATAATTATAAAAAAATTTTATACAATGTTTATTAGTATTTAAACTTTCTAAAAAAATTTATTTTAAGTTTTCTTTACAAAAATTAGTATACGAAAAATCACGTGACGTAAAGTACAATGAAAAAAAAGTTACTCCACTGTTTGTATATTTCTCCAAGAAACACTTTATATGGATTAAAAATATTTTTGCGATTTTTTTTTCTCGACTTACGTATGCCAAGCTTTAGTAAGCCGCCTCTAGCTCTAAAAAGCAAGCTTATAGCATACGACGAGAGCTCATGCGAAAAATATTTATAACAAAATCAAAAGAATTTGCATATATAATTTGTGAGGTTGAACACAACCTGGTATCAGTCTTAAAATAAAAACATTGGACATATGATTAAAATATCTGACGTTTTCACTCGGCAACTCTCATCGAGGGGAGCTTAGAGGCTTGCGGCTACTGCAGTGTTTTCCAATAGGACCAGGTGACGACTTACTAGAAATATATTCAGAAATGTCAGCCAAGAGGGCGTCTGTTTGCCGATAGACTAAGGCAACGTAGCACATGGACTGAAAAGTCTCGGGCTTAAAAAAGACAACACGTTTTTTAATTGTTCCAAATTAGCTTTATTATTCAACGTAATTTCCATCAAGAATAACGCAATCATTTTAGCGTCGCTCTAACAGTTCAATACCTCTTTTGTAGAACTATTTATCTTTTGCCTCACTCGAACAAAATTTCTTACCGGAGAGCATTTTTTGGGTCTGCGAACAGTCAGTAGTCGCTGGGAGCTAAATCGAAGTAGTTTTACCTTGTGACACGGTGCGTTGTGTGGATAAAACAAAAATTTGCTATATGCGGACGTTTCTTTGTAATTTCGGCCTTCAAACGCTCCAAAAACGCTATATATGTATAATAATATTCGTTGTTGATGGTATTTCCCTTCTCAAGATAGTCGATGAATATTACACCACGCACATTCCAAAATACCGATGCCATAACCTTTCCGGCCTTTCGAGCGTTTTGGACGAGGTTCTCCAGTTTTGATTCCGGAGTGAAGTGATGGATGTTTCATCCACCGTCGAATATCATAAACATTACGGTTTATTACTGAAACATGGCCAAACGCTGCTCAGAATCATCAATATTTTCTTGTTTTTGGTCTACAGTGAGCAGAAGCGGCACCCACTTTGCACAGAGCTTTCTCGTAGTCAAATGGTCATACAATTTGAAGCCAACAGGTTTTCTTTGATATCTGCACGATGTCAGCTAACTCACGCAACTTCACTTTTCGATCATTCAAAACAATTTTGTAAATTTTTTTGATGTTTTCTGCTGTTACCGCCTCACTGCGGTGTACATCATCGGAGTCTCTACGACCAGGTTTGAAATCAGTAAAACATTGTTTTATTGTTGTTTCTTATAAAGCGTAGTCCTCATAACACTTTTCAAGTAATTTCTTCGATTGAACGGTATTTTTTCCCATCAACAAGCAGTGCAAAATTAAAATGCTAAATTGTTTTTGATCCATTGTTTTGAACATAACAAAAGTAGCGTCGCTCTTAGCACAATAACTCACAAACTAATAAATTGAATATCATGAAATTTTAACAGCTGTCTTTTTAGGGTCAGTACAAACTAAAAGAGAGATAAATGCAATAAAACGAGTGCCATCGATGTGTTTAGCCCGGGGCTTTTAAACCCATGTGTTATTTATACTTGGAAGCACTGATTTAAGCAAGTGGCTCAGGAGCTAAGTGGCTTTGAATAAATGCACCTAAGTTTGCTTCTGCTCGATTCATTCGTTGTAGGCTGCCCACACAAATTTTAATTTAATTGTAAATCAGCGACTCTGTGCATTTGGAAAATTTCGGTCAATATTCAAATTTCTCTGAATTTTTTCTTATGTGTTTGTTACTTATATTTCTTATTCTTAGATGACTCAACTTTAATAAAATAAAATTAATTTCATTGCTCAAAATGTTTTTTCTACTTTCAGAACTCTTCGAAGTCGCGCCTCGACCGGTGGCCATGTCGATGGGCAGCTTAGCGTCTTGGGCATGCAATTTCACAGTCGGCATGGCATTCCCTTCGCTGCAGAACGCGTGGGGTGCTTTTGTTTTCATGCCATTCTCTGTCACCTGCTTGCTACTCTTCTTGCTCACGAAATTCTACTTGCCAGAGACACGTGGTCGCGATCCATCTGAGGTGGCGCCACTTGTCGCCAAAGGTTTCCGCTCGAAGGTGAAATAAGGCGTGCGGTACTTGTTGTGATAAGTCAATCGACATAAAAAAAAAGGAAAACTCAACCAAAACTACAAACTAAACTAAACTAAAAGTAAGGCAACCAAATAGGTTAATGTTTAAAGAGGTGTGCTGAGGATGTGGATTAATTATTGTTATAGGTTTTTTCTTACATGAGCGCACAGCAAATTCTTTAGTTAAGGATTTTGGATTTTTATTTTTCTAGAAATTTAATTTAAGCCTAAAAAATGTAATACTCTTAAGCAGAAGTAAATAAATTTGAAGAAACTAAATGCCTATAAAACTGCAGGTATGTAACTCTTAGAAACGAAGCTATTTTCAAGTGTACTTATGTACATAGATAAGTATGTCTGTCTGTTAGATATAGAAAATACATGCACACCTGTTAACTCTACACAGAATTGTATGAATGAAGAATAGTAAAAGAAAAAAAGTTATATATTGTTAAAGGTTTTGCATTGCGCTAATAGAAATAAGAAAAGAATAAATAGTTTTCCATTCAATAAATAAATAAAAGCGACTTTAGAGAATAAAAAAGGGGTATGTAAGGACCAAATCTGTTTAACGTATTTTTCTGCCTTTTATAAACTGTATAAAGCAGCGAAGGTCTTGGAGGTGGAGGTGAGTATCTGCTGTCATCAAACAGACAGTTAGCGCATTCGGCACTGGGAGCCCCGGTCACTCTTAACCCTCTTACCGCATATGAGCTCATATATGGTATCCCAGTTTTGATTCAATTTTATTTCCAAATTAAGTATTATAAAATAGTTCAAACGAAGAAGAAGAAATAACATAAACAACATAAACAAATAACCAGTCGACTCTCGTTAATTCGAAATTCGAGGAACTCTTAATATATTACGAATTATCGAGTGTTTGAAATATTAAATGGTTCGAAATTTTTGAGAGAAAAGAAATAAATAAATAAACAAAGTGTTTTTATTTAACTGCTAATGTTTTACAAATTCATAATACGATTTAATTAGTCTTTGAAAAGAACTCATTTACACGGTTTTGCTTTGAAGCACATTGCTGCTGCTCACACTTTTCACTAATTTTCTTGAAGGAGAAAAAGTGCCTGATATGCTGTTTCATCAGTTTTGTTTTGTAGACAAAAGCTTTGTAAGTTATCGAATGAGGCTCTTGCTACCTGAACTGACACCTCTGTCAAAGGTTCTGATGTAACGTCTTCATCTTCATCGTTGCTCTTTTCATTCGTATCTGTCGCAGATAAAATTTCGCCATCGGTTAGTGATCCTGAAACAGCAACATCTTCATACACTTGAACATAGACAGAAAAACTCACATCGCTGATGTCAACCACTGGTACCATTGATGGTTCTTCATCATCCATAATTATTTGCGAATTGTCCTGATCATCTTTTACGAAGCCCTTTAGGGGTGTTACAGCTCTCCATGCCTTGCCAATCAGTAAAATAGCTGTCAGATCTGTGATATTCGTAATTAGCTGCTTATTGAGAGATTCTAAAACGATCTTAACAACTTCTGTGAGATCCAACGTCTTTAAATTATGGATGATACCCTGGCCCACTGGTTGCAGTTTGGAAGTTGTATTTGGCGGAAAGAAGTAGAGTTCTACGTTGGACAATGTAGGAGGACTGTTATTGGCAGTGCAATTGTCCAAAAATAGTACAATTTTTCTCTTTTGTCGTTTCATGTTTTCATTAACTGTTAAAACTCAATTGTTAAAAAGTTCTGTGGTCATCCAAGCTTTTTTGTTAGCATAGTAATCAGTAGGAAACGATTTCACTCCTTTAAAACATCGCGGTTTCATTGCTTTTCCTATTACTAAGGGCTTAAGTTTTTCCGATCCATTCATATTTACTGCAAGTGGAACTGTCAACCCCTCATTACTATGTTTTCCCCCATCGTCAGCAATCGTCAAATATTTATACTTTTTAGGACTCATATTTACTAAAAATTTTTAATCTGTATACCATCGAAGCGTATGAATATGTTTTATGCGTAACACGCAACCGTAAAGGTATTTTCAGGGGAGTCCCAAAATTCAAAGTTCTTACTAACACACCAAGAAACTTTGTAAATTTGAGTGTTTGACCATATGAGTTCGAATTACCGCGTCGTAGCAATGATTTTTCGTTCGAATTTCGTTTGTTTTGTAAGAGACTTGTGATAACTTTGAACTAGTGAGAGGTGCGACGTGTATGGAGAAGGTGTCACAAGTGAATCTACAGCACGGATATGGTTTGCAAAGTTCAAAAATGGTGACTTTCACGTCGATGGTGTCGATGACACATTCCGCAGCGGAAAGTCTTCTGAATTCGATGAAGAACGTCTCAAATCACCTTTGAAGTGCGATCATAAAACGATTCTCAATCATTAATTCAATGGGATTTACCGAAAAATTGAGAGCTTGGGTGCCTCACGACTTCAACGAAAACACAAAGAAAGCCCTCTTCAAATTGCTTCTCAGCATCTCGCCCGCCATCGAGCAACACGCGGTCATAAACAGCGATTTTTGTACTGAATCGTCACGCCAGATGAGAAATAGTGGCTACGAGTATTAATCAATATGAAGCAAAGAAAGGAGTGGCTCTAGAAGATACACTAAAGCCGGGAGTCAAGCCGGATCTTCATCCAAAGAAGATCAGGGTATTACGTTTGGTGGGACTAGGAGAGCATGGTGCTCTGGGAAATGCTCGAAAAGAATGCCACAGTCAACAGGGAGAAATTTTTGGAGAGTGTTCTTTAGTCAATTCTAATTTATACGAACCTAATTCTTGGATTATATTTATTATCATTAAAAATATTTTTTTTAAGAAAAATATATTATATGAAAAAATATGGTATGAAATAATGACAATTTTCAATATGATACTATCAAAACCAAGTTCATATTCTTAGGAAACATGTTGTAAATGAAAAAGAAAAAAAAATTGTTGATTACAGAGAAAAATTACAACTTCAGGAATGCCCACCAGCCAGATACTCGGATGGCGATAGACTATGAACAGTACGCTCTAACACCACTATTTCTGGCGGAAATAGCTTGAAAAAATTTAAAAGTGTACTTAAAATATTAATAAAATAACCTCTAAGTTTAAACAATTTCTGATTATTCCTTCCTTGTTAAAAAAATTCACGAAAAACACAAAAATTTCGGCCTCCTAAACCGGAGACCGCCGTAGCCGAATGGGTTGGTGCGTGATTACTATTCGGAATTCACAGAGACGACGTTGGTTCGAATCTCGGTGAAAGCAAAATTAAGAAAAACATTTTTCTAATAGCGGTCGCCGCTCGGCAGACAATGGCAAACCTCCGATGTATTTCTGCCATGAAAAAGCTCCTCATAAAAATATCTGCCGTTCGGAGTCGGCTTGAAACTGTAGGTCCCTCCATTTGTGGAACAACATCGAGACGCACACCACAAATAGGAGGAGGAGCTCGGCCAAACACCTAACAGAAGTGTACGCGCCAATTATATATATATATATAAACCGGTTTCCCCCCTTAAAGATGCAATTGATCTTTTGTACAAACATAGCTAACATAATATTTTTTTTTATATGATATATAAATATTCAAAAACACTTCTTTGCTCTAAGCTGTCTCGTCTAAAATTAGTTGCAACACAAAGAATTAGTGAAAATTTTCATCAAATTTGTATAAAGTTTTAAATTTACTAAAACGCACGCACCAAGTCATGAAGGCGTTTTACGATGTATTTTGTTTCTGTTGCAATTTTCTTTTTAAATTAAAGTAGAGAACATTTAAGCCACTTTGATATTAAATGTAAGTGCTTATAATTCAAATATATGCATCTTTCAATGTACATTTAAGTGTTTTTGAAAATATAAATTGAAAAAAATTTTCGTTTGTCAAGGGAACAAAGAAACAAACTCATTCAAATGCCGTCGGCCATTCGTCAATTTGATTTCCTACAGAAGCCAAAAACTGTGCAGATCCACTATACTAAAGAGAGAATTCACTGTAATCAGTTCTGTTAAATATTTACCCACACCGCAGCGGCGGTTAGACTTCATTTTTGATAATTCACACTATTCGTAGCGCGTGAGACTTCTCTATACATTAACGTTCTCTGAATATCTAGTCGCTGAATAATCCAATGCGAATGAAGATTACGCTAAATCAAAATCCGCTTCTAATAAAAATTGACTTTCAGAGCACACCCGATAATGTTTGTTTAAACGAGTTTCGCTTAATTTCCTTCTCGCCTGTAAATATGCAGCAAGTAGCGCTTTTGCTTATCATTTATGAATTGAGCCGTTTTCTTTGAAAGTGGGATAAGTGTGCTTTATTTTATATGGAGATTTTTGAGGTTTTGCACTTGAATAATTTCAAAAATGTGGATATATGTGTGTTATAACACTAGTTTTGTATTTGTTAAACATTAACTTGATTTATATGTCTTTCTTAGCTTCACAGTCCTTGGTGGACCATAGCTTCGTCAACAATTTTTCTCCACTTTATTCTATCCATGTCTTCATCTCACCAGTTGTGTACGTTCATTTCCTTAAGACCTGAAGATTTAAATTTATAACGTAATATTTTTTTTTAATGTGATTAACAAAAGTTTATACTTTTGACGGCTTAAAAAGGACTTACAACACTTACAAAGCCAGCAAAAAGTAAAAAACTTACACTTCACAAATATCAACTATGGGATCTTAATTGAAACAAACCAATTTCTTTTAATGAAATTTTTATTAAGGGGTTAGGGGTAGTCAGAGGACCGAACAAATGATGATTCTCAATAATTTTTGTTTTGCTGGTCAATTGATTTATTTTACAAAAAAAAAAAAAACATAGCATTAATACATCACGATTCGACTTGACTTTAGCAAAATTTCGAAAAAAAAACAAAAATTAATAATTGTAAAAGTTATCGCTGTTTGTGTGGAGCCCGTTTCTCCAGAAGTCCCTTATCATGACAAGTCCTTGGAGATTCATCTAAAATCAATCGGGCAAGAGAAATTAGTTTTATTAATACTAGATAATCTTGTGCCTTATCGAAGCTTTTTTGGGTTTTTTTCTTTCAAAATTAACAATATGGCGGCCTCAGGAAATATTTTTTCAGATTTTCAAGAAAAAAACCGACAATTAATTACTTGAAAAAGTCGAAATTTTTGAAAACAAAAAATTCTTGGATCAGGCACTAGTTTTTTATGTTTTTCAAAAGCGGTATACATTTTATTGAAATCCGCCAAGCGGTTTTTAAGTTACAGTTCAAAAATTATAGTTTTGAGAAAAACGCATTCTGCTCCGAAGCGCCCGAGTTAATTGTTGAATAACTCGAAAAGTATTTATCGGATTCACTTCAAATTTTCACACAATATTTTTAAGATATTATACTTTAAGTTCATGTAAAAAAAGAAAATGCAAAATAGAATCCAGTTTTTTGAAAATGCTGACTACTCCTAACCCCATAAATACTTCAATAATAAAAAAAAAAAAACAAATAAAAAATATCAAAATTGAATGGTAACCAAAATTATTTATACTCTTACTATTAATATATTTTAACTTTTTTTATTATGATCAAGTTTTTAAAAATAACTACGAAAATTTGTAGTAATAAAAACAATGAAAATTTCAACAGATTTGTTTGGAAAAATTTTACAAATAAAAAATTCAGTAAATAGTATTTATTTTTCAAAGAAAATGGCTCAAATGTCAAATTGAAAGTGGCCATTGCGTGCATACTACAGCCATGCTTAGCATTACGCTCTGCTACTAGGAGCAAAACATGACCAAGAGCTTCCCCGAGCCATAAGGGGCCAATAAATTATCAAAATGTGTTAAGTCACACCACATTGGTGTGCGCTTGATAAAGTCCTGAACAAACTTACCCAGAAGCTCCGTTAACATTCTATCAATCGTCGATTCCCCCACGCTCCCTAAGCTATGCAATGATAACACTGTGGAACAAATTCAGGTTAGCAAAAGTTAGGTCCATTCTGAGAGTGGCGGGTGAAAATAGAGGCGAAATTAGAAGACCCGTATCGCGGCGTTTGTTTATGTTAGTTCGAATTTTTTTTTAATCGGCCTTCGAAGTTTGCAGTCAAATGCCGATTTTCAGTATATTGTTTATATGGTTTTTTGGCTATAACTCGTCGACTAATTGATATTTTTTCAATCTGTAAAAGCCAAATTATTGCTAGAGACCTGTGCAATAATTACAATTTTTGAAAAAATTGATTTCGAAAATTTTTATGGTACTTATGAGGCAAAATGTTGGAAAAATTATTTTTTTTTCATGTTTTTTGAAAATATTTTCAACAAAACTAAGTCTTTTTTACATTTTGTGTGGTCTATAATATGCTTCTCAGTTTCTTAAATAAATGTAATTTGAAAAGAAAATTACGGGATTAAATACTTTGGCAGCTACTTTGACGAAAGTCACAAAATGTTCGAAAAATTAACGTTTTCCTTATTATTTCTTAATATCTGGCAAGCAACTCATTTTTTTCGCTTTTTTTCTTATCTAAAATATAGTTTTCAATCCATGACATAAATATCATGGAAAAAAATATAGTATCAGTCGAAAATTTGTGCGATATACACACATTCATTACATAAAACTAATGTAAAAAAACCCAAAATTCCTAGTAAACACATAGTAATTAAAAATTCCCGAAACCATTAAATAAATATCGATTTCGGTAGAAGTAGTTAAAAAGGGATGTTTCAAGAATTAGGAACATTCCAAAAACAATTAAAGAAAAGGAAATGCTAAGTATGGATTAAAAAAGGGATTTTCCGAGAAGAATGCATGTTCCAAAAATAATTAAGGAAAAGGAAATTCCCAGAATACAATTAAGGGAATTTCCAGGAACAATCAATAGCTATTAAAATAATATTTGTAAACATTTGTGTTGCATGCGAACTAATTTTAAAAATAAAGATTCAGTTAAGACTCGAAACTCAGCCGAAGCTGATGTCTTTTAATTTTCGCTCGGTCGTGATAAAATTTGCTATTCATTCTTTTGGAACCTATTTCATTTATTGAGTGATTTAAGTTAAGTGTATCAGTTTCATAAAATTAACAAAAAAAAACATTCTATAATATATATTGTATTAAAAATGTCGGAACCAACATGTAAAATGAACCATTTTTGTAATATTTGTGGACGTTTCATAGTAAGCGATGAAAAATGCGGCAATGTGACTGATTCTTTTTTGGAAATCTATAGACAATATTTCTCGCAAGAGTTTATCAATGACGTAAACTATGCCCCTAAAAAAGTTTGCTTTAATTGCTATTCAATTCTTATGCAATGGAAAAGTGAAAAGAAGAAGGCTATGCCTTTTGGTGTACCAATGATTTGGTCAGATAATAGCCCACATCAAGAAGAAAATTGCTATGGATGTACCAACTACAATAAAACTTTGAATAGAAGGAAAACAAAGAATAAAACTTATGTAGCAGTGTCAAGTGTCCAATTACCATTACCGCACTCAGAATTCGTTCCAGTACCAACATACCGAAGTACTGATCTTCAAACAGGTATCAGTACTACAACCACCCCTGCCACACCCATGGATTTCTCCTCAGAATTCAACCCTGGTGAAGGTACATCAAATAAAACATCAAAGGACCCAATCCTAATAACACAAAACCAATTGGATGGAATTGTTGCAAATTTGTGTTTGACTCAGAAAAAATCAGAACGTCATTTTTGAAAGGAAATAATTTGCTGACGAAAGGTACAAAAGTAACAGCATATCGAAAACGCCAAAAAGAGTTACAAAAGTTCTTCAATGTCAATGATGCAAAAAATTTCGCTTATTGCAACGATATTGAAAAGTTAATGGAGGCGATAGGGTTAACCTATAAAAAAGATGATTGGCGTCTCTTTATCGATAGTTCACTAATCAGCTTAAAAGTTGTGCTTTTGCACAAGACAAATAGAATGCCTTCTGTTCCGATTGCGTATAGCACTGACACTAGTGAAACTTTCGATAAATTGAAAGACATTCTGGAAGTAGTCGAATATAACGAACACCAATGGCGCATTTGCTGCGACCTCAAAGTAGTTTCCTTGATTACAGGCTTAACAGCATCTGGCCGTCCAAAATATCCGTGTTTTTTGTGCGATTGGGATTCACGATACGGAGAAGGTATTAAAGGAAGAAACCAGTACAAACAACATAACTGGAGTAGTCGAATTGGGCGAAAATGGCCTAATGACAATAGGCTACACGAAAGTCTTGTTCCTGAAATGAAAATTTTGTTGCCGTTGCTCCACATTAAACTTGGCATTGCTAAAAATTTTTTGAAATGTATCGCAAAAAGACCAGCAGTATTCAACCGCTTGAAAGATATTTTCCCAAGACTCAGTAAGGCCAAAATTCAGGAAGGGGTTGTTAATGGTCCCGACATACGGAAACTAATGAGTCGTCAAGATTTTGAGCAAGTTCTGACAGACCGAGAATTAAATGGATGGCTCGCATTGAAAGCAGTCATCAAAGGACTTTTGGGTAAAGAACGTGAAGAAAACTACAGGCAATCTGTTGCAAACATGTTGGCAGCTTTCGCTGAAATTGGGGTTAATATGTCATACAAAATTCATCTCTTGCATCAGCATCTTGAAAAACTCGCTCAACAGTTGCCAACTGAATCTGATGAGCAAGGCGAACGTCATCACCAAACTGCGCTTCCATTTGAAATAAGGTAACTATAGAGTGTGCATATTTTGAATTCCTAGATTTTTCTAATATCTTGGTCAGAGTGCACAATTTAAACATGTTAACGATTGAAAACTATTTTCGTTTCAGGTACAGAGGAAAGAAATCTCCAGATGCGATACTCGCTGAAATTTGTTGGTGGTATAAAAACACCTTTGAAGAAGAGGAAGACGAGGAAACAGAGGAAGAAGGGGAAGACACAGATGAAAATCCAGAATATCTGTTGGACGAAATAATCGATCTCTCTGATGATGATGACGATGACCAAGACATTAGAGAGAGCAGTGATGTTGATCCACAGCCGCCTGCTAAACGGCAGCTGGCCAAATTATTAATTTAATTTATTTTATTTTTCTACTTAAAACTTTTCATTATTAACATTTCAAAATTATATTTTTTTCCATATTTTTATATTTTCTTTTTCTATGTTTCTTCAAAACCAACACTGAACAAAATTGGTAAATAAAAAATGAGAAATAAATTAATATTAAGCTCAAAAAACGCAAGTTTTGTATTATGACTGTATGCCTAAAGCGCAAATTGTCGACTAAGACAATTTTTTTTCAAATTACATTTATTTAAGAAACTGAGAAGCATATTATAGACCACACAAAATGTAAAAAAGACTTAGTTTTGTTGAAAATATTTTCAAAAAACATGAAAAAAAAATAATTTTTCCAACATTTTGCCTCATAAGTACCATAAAAATTTTCGAAATCAATTTTTTCAAAAATTGTAATTATTGCACAGGTCTCTAGCAATAATTTGGCTTTTACAGATTGAAAAAATATCAATTAGTCGACGAGTTATAGCCAAAAAACCATATAAACAATATACTGAAAATCGGCATTTGACTGCAAACTTCGAAGGCCGATTAAAAAAAAATTCGAACTAACATAAACAAACGCCGCGATACGGGTCTTCTAATTTCGCCTCTATTTTCACCCGCCACTCTCAGAATGGACCTAACTTTTGCTAACCTGAATTTGTTCCACAGTGTAATAGAAGTCCTTCCAAAAATCCAACTCTCACCGCTTGTGCAAGCTTTACTCACTTTCTTATCAAACCAATATAAAATGAAGAGATCGCCAAATAGAAATAAATTCACATACATACATCCTACGTACATTATTTATACACTTATACATGGATAGGAACATGTGTGCACACACGTACACATACTCGTATATGCAAACATCTAAAATCCGCAAACATTCTTTTGCAAATTTTTCAAGGTCTATTTTAAGCTTCCTTTTATGTAATTACTTTTGTTGAATATTCCAGTAAAAATGTAAATTTGTAAAGGTAATTGACAATATGAAATAAACCGACACATCAACTTAAGCTGCAGTGACATTAAAGTTAGTAGTCGTACTTGTGATCTAATTTCTTAATTTAGTTCAGATTTAAAGCTTACGAGCACAATTCAATGAGTTAAGAAAACGGAAGACTGCAGTAGCGCACAGATTTGTTGATGTCGTTAGATTGGCTGCCCGATCCTCCCGCTACTAAGGTTGCTTTTGAATATATTTTGAGCCTGAGAATGACAAGTACGCATCAATGGCGCTCTATTATGTATCCATATATAGACTTGTATGTGCATGCCCGTGCATGTGCCAATTAATATAATTTCAAGTACTTGTGTGCAGAAGAGTGTGGGTGTACGCGCACGTGAATACATTGGAATACACATTAGGGGTGGCTTTATTTGTAAGCAAAGTTTTTTAAACTCAGGCATGCTTGATTTTTTTAAAGTATTTTTAAGTAATTTTCTTCTTCTTGAGAGCTCAAAAAGTGTTTCAATACGGTGGCTTCCATGTCCGAATGTGTTTGTGGGCAATGGGTGACAACCACTATCGGTATGAAACACCCAAAATAAAAGTGTACGTCTGTCTCGAGAAAGTGACTCATAAAAAAACAAATTTGAAGGCAGCGTAAAACTGTAGCGGAGGAGGAGCTCAGCCAAATACAAATTATCGTTTGTGTATATGTAATTACGAGTCTAAGAAGAACATTTCTCTAAAAACAAAACAAAAACAAAATACTTTTAATAAAACCACTTAAGTCGCCTTAATATTTTTTCCGTTAGAAATTAAATTGCTTGCTTTTTCTTGAAATATTTAATCAATTAATCATTTATAAATCGCAGTTTAAGTGATAATTAAAAAAAAAAAATCCATAAAGTACTAAATTTTTCTAAGGAAAATCATAATTTATTGATCACAAAGCTAAGCCTCATAAAATCACAGAAGATGTTTTGTCAAAAGTCCATGGATTTTCGATTTTCAGATTTTGGAGATTTTTTGTTGCATCTGATCAGTAAAAGAACACTATAAAATTTGCGAATTACGTGGATAGCAACACCACAAAATATCCAACTTGAGTTGATATAACCGATTTGAGTTGAATTTTTTTTAGCGTTTGTCTGTATGCTGGCCGATCCAGTAGTTGTAAGTTCATTTTGTCCTGAATCTCGTCGAAATAGTTGAAGAGATGCCTTCTAACGTGCCCGGGAGGCGGCTCAGGTACTAGCAGATGTCTACAAGGGTGAAACCTATGGTCGCACCCGAGTAGAAACTGTTTGCTGAGCATTTTCTTGTGCCCTGTGACTGGGAGCATCTGTGCCTCATTATGTAGGTTTGTAGGGGCGACATCAGGAGGCATTCGGTGGCGGTGGCATTTAATATAGCAGTGTTTTGACATGTCTGAAGCTTTGTCTACTGCGAATCATTGGTTCCAGGCGACCAGACAGGCGTAGCATAATGTAGAACCGCCCGGCCAATGGTTTTAAATGTCGCCAGCAACATTTCTTTGTCTTTACCCCAAGTACTGTCGGATCATGTTGCGTTTTTGGACTTTAGCAGCAATTACGGTTGTGTGCGCAGAGAAGGAGAGCAAACTATCAAAGGTGGCTCCCAAAAATTCGAAATGGTTCAAAACGTGAAGAAGTGACTTGAGCGGAATCCCCGACAAAGTGCCAATCAAATGGCGAAAGAACTGAAAATATTTGACCGTAGCATCCGCCACATACTAAAAAATGATCTCAATGTCAAGCCTTACAAGATCCAATTGGCGCAACAATTTCACACCAAAGCAACAACAAGTCAGACTTGAGAGAGCGAAGCGACTCCTTCGCTTGGCCGAAAGCGGTCAATTTCCGAACATTGAGTTCTCTGACGAGAAATTATTTCAAATTGAGCGATTCGTAAACTCCAAAAACGATAGGGTTTATTTGACCGACCGTTCATACGAGAATTTGAATCATCGATTAGCCACCAGCACACGCCACAGGTAATGGTTTGTGCCGCTGTAACCGCTGATGGGCGCTCTCCAATCGTTTTCATCGAGCCTGGCGTTAAAGTAAATGCGAAATATTACCGGGAAAGTATTCTGGAGGTTGCTTTGAAGCCGTGGACAAACAAATATTTCGGTAGCAGACCATGGACGTTTCAACAGGACTCGACACCATCTTACAAAGCTCGAGTGAACCAAGAATGGTTAAAAAACAAGACGCGAATCCTGTGGGTTATTCTCTTTGGGGCATATTGGAGAGAAAGGTTCGAATTAAAAGATTGACCAGTCTCGAGGCGCTGAAAAAATCCATTGTCCGCGAGTGGGCTAAACTACCTGCAAGTCACATTCGGGCAGCTTTCGATTCGTTTCTGGACCATCTCAAGGCCATATATCGAGCAAAAGTAAATTGATTCTTAATTTTGTATTATTTTCACACATTTTTATAATTTGAATTGAATTAAAAGAAATTTGCCAAACTAAATTTATGGCCTTTTTAATTGGTTATACTTCGAGTACCGGACCCTACAGTTTCGAGGCATGCGACGTTGTGCGAATTCGGAAGACGCATAACTATTTCATCGCGTTCATACCCATTGAATAAATTTGTAATTAATAAGTAATAAAAATCTTTCGCTAATAATGCCGCCGTAGCCGAATGGGTTACCATTCGGAATTCACAGAGAGGTCGTTGGTTCGAATCTCGGTGAAACACCAAAATTAAGAAAAACATTTTTCTAATAGAGGTCGCCCCTCGGCAGGCAACGACAAACCTCCGAGTGTATTTCTGCCATGAAAAAGCTCCTCATAAAAATATCTGCCGTTCGGAGTCGGCTTGAAACTGTAGGTCCCTACATTTGTGGGGTAACATCAAGACGCACACCACAAATAGGAGGAGGAGCTCGGCCAAACACCTAACAGAAGTGTACGCGCCAATTATTATTATTTTTTTTTTTTTAATAATGACATCTTGAAAGTGGAATTGCTAGATTTGCGGGTAAGGACTGCAAACACGAAGTCGTTGTCAAAACGTTCTTGGACAAAAAAAAATTAGTTAAAAACAAAACCAAAAGTTTTATTTCACGCAGTTAATCCAAAATTTAAAATTTGAAATTGGGTTTAAAATTGAAATTTGTAGAAAAAGTACATCCCTAATGTGCGTACATACTACATACATAGATTTAACTCTACAAGATTTTTGAATTCATACAACGAAGGCTAAATATATTTATCATTAAAGTACTAATTTGCATCACTGCGACCACTTATGAAAAATCTTTCTGAATGAGTAAGGGCACTTGGATGCAAAATACATACATACATACATACATACACATTTACATACATATTCATTTAATGTTTGTTTTTGGATAGCTTTTATACATTTGTGTGTGAGTTTTTGATCTTGAACTTGTTTTAATGAAAATAATGCCCGTTCTATGCTATTCCTGCTTTTGTTGGAGGCTTCTATTTTTAAAAATCTGTTTTCTATAAATTATCAGTGATTTGTATTTTATTTTTTACTAGCAGATTTCAACAGATGTACTCGTATTCCACAAAAATTGAATTCTAATCTTTATTTATACTTAATTTTTCCTTAATATTTCATCAAATGTTTGTAGGGTGCAATTGAGACATTATTTTGTAGGGAGGAAGCCACGCAAAGAATGTTCAACATCGAAAAGCTGCAATCACAACAGACAGCTCTCGATTCTCACTCCTGCTCTCAGAGAGAATTGCGCTCAACAAACCAGCATGCAGGAGCAATGGAGCAACATTTCTCGTTCTCTCCGTACCGAGAACCACCAAAGAAAAAATCGGATTCCGGAAAGCACGAAAAAACAGTTGGTACGACGAGGAATGTCATGCTGCCGCCGAAAGAAAAGATGCTGCCTATAGTGCCACGCTGCGATTGGGCACAACGCGAGCCCTGTGGGATCGCTACCGAGAGCTGAGAAAGGAAGAGAGACGTATTATCCGACAGAAGAAACGAGAGGCCGAAATACGTGAGTGCGAGGAGCTTGAGATGCTGGCCAATGAGAACAATGCCCGATAATGATACCAGAAAGCTCGGCGGCTTACAGAAGGTTTTAAGACCGGGGCGTTTTCCGGTAAGAACAAACACGGCGATCTTTTGACTGACATCCAGAGCAACCTTAAATTATGGAGGGAACACTTCTCGAACCTGCAAAAATAGTGATAGCTGCGCATGTCACAGAAAATGTGAAGATCCCGTTACCCTAATCGTTGATGACGGAATTGTCGTTCCGCTACCCGACCATGACGAGGTGAGAATAGCAATATCACGGCTAAAGAACAACAAAGCCACGAGCGCCGAGCTCTTCTTCTTCTTAATTGGCGCGATAACCGCTTACGCGATTTTGGCCGAGATTAACAAAGCGCGCCAGTCGTTTCTTTCTCGTGCTAACCGGCGCCAATTGGACACACCAAGTGAAGCCAAGTCCTTCTCCACCTGATCTTTCCAACGCAAAGGAGGCCTTCCTCTTCCTCTACTACCACCAGCTGGTACCGCATCGAATACTTTCAAAGCCGGAGCGTTTGTATCCATTCGGACGACATGACCCAGCCAACGTAGCCGCTGGATCTTTATTCGCTGCGCTATGTCTATGTCGTCGTAAAGCTCATACAGCTCATCGTTCCATCGTCTGCGATATTCGCCGTTGCCAACGTGCAAAGGTCCAAAAATCTTACGCAGAATCTTTCTCTCGAACACTCCAAGCGTCGCTTCATCGGATGTTGTCATCGTCCAAGCTTCTGCGCCATACGTTAGGACGGGCATGATGAGAGTCTTGTAGAGTGTTAGTTTTGTTCGTCGAGAGAGGACTTTACTGCTCAATTGCCTACTTAGTCCAAAGTAGCACTTGTTGGCAAGAGAGATTCTACGTTGGATTTCAAGGCTGACATTGTTATCGGTGTTAATGCTGGTTCCTAAATACACGAAGTCTTTTACAACCTCAAAATTATAACTGTCTACAGTGACGTGGGTGCCGATACGCGAGTGCGCCGACTGTTTGTTTGAAGACAGGAGGTACTTCGTTTTGTCCTCGTTCACCACCAAACCCATTCGCTTTGCCTCTTTATCCAGTTTGGAGAAGGCAGAACTAACAGCGCGGTTGTTAAGGCCGATGATGTCAATATCATCGGCATACGCCAACAATTGTACACTCTTATAAAAAATTGTGCCTGAGGTGCATGGAACTCGATTTTAACTGCTCAATCGACAATTGACGTTTCTGGCCGGAAAAAGACTCTCTCACCTGTTTGAGGTGATTTATCGTTAATTTGACGTTATTTTATTTAGTGCTTTTAATTGCTTACAACTCTCAACTTCTCAACAAATAGGTAAAAAACTGTACCAAAAGGCGTAAAATATCGAATAGACTCAGTTGTTGTACAGACAGACACAGAGCGAGACCTAAAATCAGAAGTGCTTCAAAAATCTTAAATGTCGCCTTAATTCGCAAAAAAAAAACGTAATACAGTAGAAACTCGATTCTTGCGCCCCATGTTTTTTTTTCATTGCGTACTCAGTACTTGCGACATTTTTTGTTTTGTCTTTCTCATTTGCTCTTTTTACCTTCTATTTTCGAGAATAAAGCTCGGGGAAGTACTGTCGATGTCATTCTGGTAATGATATTTTTTTTAATTCAATCAGCTGAACGAATTTAGGGGAGTACCGTCTAATCCGTTTTTTGATTTGCGTTAACTTTTGCATGGTGTGGCTTCATAATGGCGAAGAGAAATTTTAAGCTGCTTCTGAACTGGAACCCACAAGGGAGCAGAGGTCGCGGTCGGCCAAAGATCACTTGGCGAAGGTCGATATTGCGCGAACTAGCAGATGCCGACATCACATGGGACTGTCCAGCACCGTGTACGATGGAAGATTCTTATCGAGGAGAAAAATTATCCAATAAGAGAAGTGACTCCATCAACATATTTTTGGACAAATTTAACAAAAGAAGTATGGATTTGACAAAAGTGCAGATATATTAAATATATAATGCCGATGAGTCTGGCTTGTTTTGGAAGCTCTTACCCGTTAAAACTATAATGCGTTCAAAAGAAACCTCGGCTCCGCGGCATAAGATCAATAAGGAGAGTAAGTAAGGGCAGTAAGCGTTTCCACGTTTGAACATCCCGGGCGTATGAGTAACGAAAATTTTCGCGCATGAGTTCGAGTACATCGAATAATTTGAACGATGCTTGTTTTGGGCATAAAAAAGGACTGGGAAAGAAAGCTGCAGAATTAGTTTTAGAAAGAAAATGGGTATTTTTTTTACTTATACTTGTAGTCCTAATTAAGCTGAAATTAAAATAATACCATTTAAGTTTGGCTGATAGTTAAATGGGAAAATCAGATGATTCGTTAAGGGATAAAATTTCTTTTGGGTTCATTATTTACACCAAATTTGTGTAATTTTGCTTCATTTATGGACGAAATATCACGGGCTTTTTGTTTTTGAAAATTAGTCTGGTGTCGTCCATTTTGAACGTAACTTTAAGTAAGTGTGTTAAGTTTCACAAAAATTTACATAGTATCTGATGATGATTACGCTGAAATATTAGGCGATTACCGACCAAAGCTTTGTAGTTTGCCAAATATTTGAAAAGTTTCATGAGTGTAGAATCAACTTAAATGCTCTCTTTATAGATTTTTTGAAAGCGTTAGATAGTATCGCAAAAATTAGCTTTTCTACTAAGTCTAACCCTCGCCGTGACCTATTCGGAAGTGCTTATATAAGGCAAAACATCTGATTTTTCAAGGTTGCGTTGTCTATGCTTGTGTTCAATCTGATCCTATACCACATAATTAAAGAGGTTGATCCATCAGTCACTATATTCAATGAAGCTTCGCAAATACGTGGCTTTACTGATGAGCTGGAATATCTTTGCAAGAAATATACATGTTCTCAGAGAAGTATTTCAAGCACTCCGATCAAAAGCAAAATCGTTCGGTTTAAAGATCAACGAAGACAAAGCGAAGTATCTCGCAAGGCTTAACACGTTTGGAAAAGCGCCAGATCTTAGAATTGGCGATCACGAATTTGAAAGCGTGGATGAAATTAAATACCTCGGACTGCTTCTCAGTAAAACAGATGATACAACGATTGCTATCCAAGACCGTGTATAGGCTGCAAATAGAACATATTTTGCCCACGTGGAAACTATTAAAAAGCAAGCTCCTAAGTAGGAAAACGAAAATCAAAATACATAAAACACTGATTCGACCAGTGGCAACGTACGGATGCGAAACGTGGACATAGAAAGCAAATACAGGGTGGCCGATGAAAGCCGCTACCAAAAAAAAATTGAATAACTTTTTTTCTTTTTAAGTTATCTGTTCCATTTTTGTTTTAATTTGAAGATTGATCTTTAAAATTTATTAAAATGGATAACTGGGACACGCAAACAAGAATTTGGATGGTCCGCCGCTATCACGCACTGGAGTCCGTAGTTTTGGTACAGAGAGAGTACAGGCGGATGTTTGGCGGCGATCCCCCGAGCAGATGGACCATAATGAGACTGGTGAATAATTTTGCTGAGCAAGGAACAGTCGCAAGAAGGCCTTATCATCGAAACCCACCAGTTCGGACGGAGGAAACGATCGCTGCTGTAGCTGCAGCTATACAAAGCAATCCAAGGGTTTCAACAAGAAGCTTATCTGCTCAACTTGGTGTCAGCCGACAGTCTTTGCAAACAATAATGCACAAAGATTTAGATTTATTTCCCTACAAAATTTAAATGGTTAACAAACTGAATGCAGCAGACTTGCCGATTCGCTTGGAATTTTGCCAGAAGATCCTGCAAATGGTGGAAGAAGACCAAAACATGTTAAACTGCCTTTTCATGTCTGATGAGGCCCATTTCGATTTAAACGGCAATGTGAACAAACAAAATTGTCGAATATGGAGTACTTCTAACCCACAGACACTCCACGAGACGGAATTGCATCCTCTTCGTGTGACAGTGTGGTGTGCGGTTTCTTCACGCTGTATTGCCGGGCCTTATTTTTTTGAAGAAAATGGTCACACCGTTACGGTTACTGGAGACCGTTATTTGAAAAGGCTGAAAGAATTTTTCTATCCAGAACTACGCCGAAAGAGAATTCCTTTCAACTCTGTGTGGTTTCAACAAGATGGGGCAACGTCTCACATAGCCTAGACTGTTATGACAGAGTTGCGACGAAAATTTCCCAATAAACTGATTTCAAGAAACTCCGAATTTCGTTGGCCCCCCAGGTCGCCTGACCTTACTGCACCTGACTTTTTCTTGTGGGGTTTATGTAAACAAGAAGTTTATAAAACAAAGCCAACAAATTTGGATGAACTAAAACAATCAATTCGGGCAACAATTGCGGCTATTCCTGTCGCAACTCTCAAAGCTTTTTACTAAGATGCCGCACTTGTGTCAACGAGCATGGGGGGGCATTTAAATTCAATTATTTTTAAAACTAGTTAAGCTACATTTAATAAAATTTAATGACCTTCAACTTGAAAAAAAAAAATAAATGGATTCCATACACTAAAAAAAAAGTTATTTGAGTTTCTTAATGTAGCAAAATTCATCAGCCACCCTTTCCAGATTGTTTAGAAAGAAGAATACTGAGGAGAATACTGGGTCTAGTACGAGAAGAACGTCGGGTATATCGCATCAGATATAATAGCGAGACAGAAGAATTCCTACATGGCGAAAACGTTGTGCGATTTGCCAAAACGCACCGCATCCGGTGACTAGGACATGTTTGCAGAATGAAAGATGAAAGAATACCTCGCAAATTTCTAGATGCGCGCATGCTTGGTGAAAAGCGAAAATGACGGCCGCGGAAACCGTGGTTAGACGATGTTGAGGACAATGTCAGAAGCATAGGAGTGACCAACTATCGTAGTCTGGCTACCGACTGAGATGCATGGAGAAGAATTGTGAAGGAAGCTAAGGCTCACAACGAGCTGTAATGCTATGAATGATAATGATGATGATGATAGTATCAGACGAACGGAAATTTAATCTTAATACTACAATATTTATTTTATTTTAATAAACTACTAAGACTTGCCATAAGTTCTGTTACAAGCTAAGTCCGTTAAAGGTATGAAATTTTAATACTTTTCTAATGAGGTTAGTTTTATTTAATCATGTAAATATAAATATAAAAAAAATATTTCGAATTTTCATGCAAAATAGTCATCATTCATTGCAGCACGCATGGTTTCCATGGATATTGACGTCGCTTCTCGAACAAAAGATTGTTTGAGACTCTCCGAATTACTGTGAGGTCTTCGACAGGTCATGTTATCCAATTCTGACCACAAACTGTACTACAATGGATTCAGATCAGGACTTCCAGACGGCCAATCTTCCGCGGCTATGAACTCAGAAATTTTGTTTTTTAACCACTGCTGTGTGGTTTTTGCCTTATGGGCTGGAGCGGAATTTTCCTGGAAGATTCAACGCTCTCCATTGAAGAGAGTATTGCTCAACTGCCTCACCACCCTTCTAATACATTCATCTGGTACACTTTTGCCTGGGTGTAGACCGCTTTTTCACAGAAATGAAGAGATGTAATGCCTTTAAAAGCATTTTGCCCTACCACTAAATTGCACTATCACTAATTTTTTAAGGGTTTCATTATCACTAAATCTTCAATTCACTAAATCCGCTTATTTCACTAATTAATTAATGCACTATGCCCAACCCTGTTTACAAGACACTCCCCACCAAACCATTACGAGGGCTGGAGGGTGGCAACGCTGAACCCTTAGAACAACATTTTTTGCGTATTTAGAAGTTTTAGCTTCAATTTTTTCGCTTTGCTTATTAGAAACTTCTTCAACAGTGTAAATTTTCTCATCTGTAAAAAGAATATTTTCATGCCCGATGACCGCGTGCCACCGAAAAAGCTGCTAGCATCTGTCGAGTCTAATTTGACTGCAAGAATTTAGCTAGGGCAACTAGGTACTAGGGAGACAAGTCAAGTACTAATTACCTTACAGACTAGATATTCTTCGAAAACGAGCTGAGGCTATTACCGTCAATGCCGTGAGATATAGTTCGATGATAACTGATTTATTTTGGTCCAAATTGAATGATATGGACGTGAACGGCTAGTGTTTTCAGCAGAACGGTGCTATGTGCAAAACAGCGAACGCCAAGAAATTCTACCTGAACGAATTGAGGGAAGGGTTACCGCTCGAGTGGGTGATGTGAATTGATTCCCATGCCACCGTACGAAGCCGCGAGGGACTTTCTCTTATGATTTGTCTTCTTTAAGGCGTTACATACATACATACGTCCAGAATTTTCAAAAAATCGATTTATTTTTTGTTTACAGATTGTTATTCTTCTTCGATTGTAAAAACTTCCTATAGATACAAAGTTATGGTAGAAAATGTAACTGCCCGACGAAAGTTTGTTTGAGGCAGCTGGCCGTCATTTTCGAAGCCTTTCAGCCTGTCGGTTCTTTTGTTATTCTAAAGTATGTATAGGGACATCTATAAAACATTATGAGGGTATGTGTAGGGTCGATACGCTAAGGAGAAAATTGGAACCGGCTAAAACACGCACGAATCAAGGCTAAGAAAACAACAAAGGAGGCCAGAACATCTCAGCGACTGGATAAAAATAAACTATGTACAACAATTGCTTACTGATCAGGAAGGCATACAATATGAAGCTGGAATGGGAGATTAGACGTACGTTAACAAAATAAATTAAAAAATTCATTTTAAGTTCTCGCTTTGAATGCGCACGACCTCGAGCATGCATTTGAAAGTTTAAACTCGTTTTTCTCGAAACTTCTTTTTCCGGCACCGTGTGCATGATAACTTATACAGTTTTTAATATTTTTTTATGCGTTTTTTTTTTATATATTTGAAAGTGTTCTCTGTATAGATTTGATTTTTGATATTTTTGTTAAAAAATTTTATTAACATAATTAAAGTGTGACATTTGCGACGTAAAACACATACTCTTTTTTAAAATACCGTAAATTGCAAAATTTTTCGAAATTCAAAAATCCGGCTCGGGAAACTATAACTACAATTTTATTTTAGAAGAAATTTTTTACTTTTTACCGATCTATTAACATTTCAAGGTGAAATGATGCAAACCGTGGAGCAACTTTTTTTCTTTGTTCTTTAGGTCACGTGATTTTTTATATACTAACTAGCATTTCCCAGTGGGCTTCGCACCACCATACATAAAATGTTTTTTTTATATCGCAAGAAATTTTTCATATTAAATAAGTTTTCTTTATAGAACTCGTAAAATGTTTAAACAGTTGAATTAGTTGATTTTTTTCATTCAACATTCTTTCTAAAGATGTCACAATAGCCTTTTCTGTACTTTTTAAAAATTTGATTGTGGTGGTCACCTATATACAGGTAAGGTGAAAGAGCCGATAAGAACTTGTAACTAAACTTTGATTCTTTAATTTCCATTTCAATTTTTTACGCTAAATAAGTTATGCTCAAATAAATAAAGTTAAAAATGTTTTTCCAGTTCCTTGAATGCTCCAGTTTTTATTATATTTTCGTCCAAAATTAATATTAACATAATACACTTACAACCACAACAGTACAACAGAAACGCTCATAAGCGGCTGTGTATTTGTTGTTGTTTTTCCCATACAGGCATTTCGTATGAGAGGAAACCATTACTCACATAAAATGTCATAACTCAGGAACGGCTGCACTGATTTCAATCAAACTTCACACAAGCCACCTCCTTAAAGATAGAAAAGAACTCTAAAATTTTTGTGTCAATCGGTTCGGCAGTTCTTGAGTTATAAGATTACCAAGGAAATGTAACTTCTTTTTATATATATAGATTTTTGTAAAGGAAAATTGAAATAAATTTTTTTATGAAGTTTAAGTGCTAATAAACAATGTATACAATTTTTCTATATTTATTTCTATTGTTATCTCTTCTAAAAACATTTTTTTAGCGCATTTTTGGCGCTGCTGGAGGTATGTAACCACTTAATAGCCAAAACTACACCGCAATGATGAGGTAAACGGAAAGGTACGCTGATTCCTATACTATCCGAATAGACACCGCCTCCCACTTGATCGTTGAGTGTAGAATTGTCGGTAATATATAACTGACGCAAGTTTCATAAAATACTAACTACCATTTTCCCAGTCCTCTCTAGACGGAAATTCGATCGCGTTAGGTCTGTCAAGGTGTAAATCCATCGAGTCGTAAAGTCGGTGGTAATCGGAATGCAAGGAAACAGTCTGAGAATACGCAAATGCTCCTTGCTATTCGTTTTAAGCATTGATGATTATCTCACTCTTATGGCCGCTTTAACGACTGATTGTTTAGAAAACAGGTGAAGCGCAACGAAAAGTACAATTTTCAGTGACTAACCGGATATCCTGGGAACGGTTCTAGCGACATATTAGTTGAATTCCTTTGATACGATAAGACTTTTACGAGCAAAGCAAAAGCAATGAGTTGAACTACATTTCTTTGTATTTGTGAATGCAAGCTTTAATTTATCAGCTTATTGATATTACTAGGTTTTTTATTTCCGGTTAGTTTTGCAAATATCCAACTATACGATCAAGATAGTTCCCCCTGACAAGTGATCTTGATAGAGAGCTGGATGTACCAAAGTAAACAAATTAATGTCTAGGTGTAAAATCGTTGCTTTGCTTTTGTTTTGCGGGACTCCCCTATGGAGTTTTGTGCAGCTTTCGGTTAACAGCATTCGATACGTACATGCAAATATACATATGTACAAACATATGTAAAGGGTGATCTGATTAGAGCTACTTTCTCCAATAGGGGTTTTTTGACAGATCGCGCGTGACTACTGTCAAACTAAATACATTTTTTTTTAGGTATTCATTGGCATTTCCTCGTGAAAACACTTACGTCTCAGCAACGTTTACAAGTCCTACAATTGTATTACGAAAAACGACGCTCTGTAAAAAGTGTTCAATGCGCGCTCAGCCAAAACTTATGGTGTATAGCGATGAGACCCATTTGTGGCTTAATCGCTATGTCGATAAGCAAAATTGGTATATTTGAGTTGAAGAGCAGCCTGAAGTCATTTACGAACATCCATTACATCCATTGTAAGCAACCGTTTGGTGCGGTCTAAGAGCTGGAGGAATCATCGGCTCATATTTCTTCAAAAACGCCGAATGCCGGGAATTGAAGCTCGTGATCTGTACTATAATTGGACCCAATGGTTTCACGGCGCTCCTTTCCATACAGCCCGTGAAACAATGGATTCTCAGCGTCGTTGTTTCGGTAAGAAATTTATCTCTCGCCTTGGATCAGTGTATTGGCCACCAAGATCGTGTGATATCACTCCTTTGGACTTTTATTTGTGGGGGTATGTAAAGTCTAAATGCTTTGTGGATAATTCAACTTCGATTAAGGCATTGGAAGCCCAAATTACTAAAGTTATTCACGAACTACCGCCCGAAAGCCCTCCAGCGAGTCATTCAAAATTGGGGTTTACGGATGGCCAAATTAGGGCGCAGTTGCGGCGAACATTTGAAAGGGATTATAAAGGGTTTTTAATAAGAGGTGTTATTGTGATATTCAAAGAAAAATGATATTTTTTAATATAAATGATCGGATGTTTATTTCTTTATAAAGAGGAAGGTATGCCGTTAATAGGGCGGCCGCCGTAGCCGAATGGGTTGGTGCGTGATCACCATTCGGAATTCACTGAGAGGTCGTTGGTTCGAATCTCGGTGAAAGCAAAATTAATAAAAACATTTTTCTAATAGCGGTCGCCCCTCGGCAGGCAATGGCAAACCTCCGAGTGTATTTCTGCCATGAAAAAGCTCCTCATAAAAATATCTGCCGTTCGGAGTCGGCTTAAAACTGTAGGTCTCCATTTGTGGAACAACACAAAGACGCACATCACAAATAGGAAGAGGAGCTCGGCCAAACACCTAACAGAAGTGTACGCGCCAATTATTTATTTTTTTTTTTTTATGCCGTTAATAGTGGAAAATAACATCAGGAAAATGACCACCACGACCACGCTTACAGGGCAATATCCGAATTGCAAAACGACTGCCGTATGTCCTCGATAGTCTCACGAATTCCATCTCTGAGGTCTTGAATCGACCCTGAGCTATTGGCCTCGACCTTCTCTCTCACGTGGCCACAAAGATAAAAGTCACAAGGTATTAAACCACAAGATCTCGGTGGCCAATTGTGATCACCTCCTCGAGAAATAACAGGGTCCGGAAACTTTTCCCGTAAAATATCAATGGTTTCGTTGCTTGTGTGGCACGTAGCGCCGTCTTGTTGAAAATAAACATTGTCCAGATCAATACCATCCAATTCCGGCCACAAAATATCTTTAATCATCTCTCGATAGCGCAATCCATTCACAAATAACAGATGTTATTGGAAAACCATTTATTTAAAAATAAATGTCCCGCATAGTTCTACACAAAAAAAATAAAGATTGCCCAATCAATATGAATTTTCGTTGTTTTATTTCAATTTAAAATTCGATACCTCTAAATTGATCACCCTTTATGTGTAAATAAATATAAGTACATGTTTGCATTGGTGCACGCGAATATGCATAAATTTCCTACATGCAAAATATATTGCTCGTAACTGTCAAATAACAATACCAATAGTAAACAATCGTGAGATATTAGCTGTGACGTACAGATCAGCCGAAGCCCGTATTACATATCTACATACGTACTAAATAGGTATATAAGCACAATGGACGTAGTTATCACCGTACAGAAGTTACTGGCGCGCGAATCGGAAAGAACACACAGGTTGACAGAATTGAATCATTACTAAAAAGCAAAAACAAAACTGGACACAACAAAAAAAGTGTCATACTGCGAAAAACGTACTGCGAATATAGAAAGGCGATTGAAACGGGCGGTGATCGCACTGATATCTCGGAAGTGCAGTGAACAATACCTGAAAAAAAGTCACAACATAGCCCCATAAATATTGTATAAGTACATGCACACCATATACAGATGTAAAAACAACGTGAATAAAATTTAGTATTACTAAAAAATCATACGTGAACGCCTACACATGTAACAGCGCACACACACATACTGAGTAACTACTGTATTTTGTTATAAATTGATTCTGAAGTGTTCCTACTATCTGTGATAAGAAGAGTTTATGAAAAAGTGAAGTGATTGGAAAATACGATAAATCAAAACAGTAGCCATTCATTATTTCTAAATGGATAGCAAATTGGAGAAAAATGAAAGCGATGTAAGTGTTTAGCTTATCGGACGGAAAGTTCTAATAAGCACAGAAATGGCTGTTTAATCCTTTTACGGTCAGTGGTGGTGGGTTGCTTATTGATAAGTTTTGACTCTTCGTTTATTTATTTGGTAATTTCAAATATTTTTTTACAAAAACATAGTTCATACTACAACAAGAACCATTTAAAGCAAAACTGCGAACTTTGTATAAAAATTGTGAAAATTCGTCAAATTTTTACTAAAATTTCAAACCCTTTAATCGGTACTTTTAGAAAAGTTTCGCGCATGCAATTTTATAGACTATTGCATTTTGGTATAATAAAGCGCAAGTTCCAGGTAGATCAAAAGTCACACTGATTTTTGAGAATTTTTTTCGGATGCAGTCTTGTGCATTTTCTGTATTTAACGCTTGCTCTACATTTGTTTATATGGAGGAAAACACCCAAAAACGTCAGCAGCAAAAATTGTCAAAAACCACTTGCCTTGTATGGTAGTTGTTGTAGTATGCACTAAATTTTTATAAAAAATAATTCAAATTAAAAAATAAATAAATAATAAAGATTTTAAACTTTTAACTTCATTTGTGGTATTTAAAGTTTCATGGGAAACAAAATTGGAGAAAAAATTAACAATAATATTTAAATAAATGTGGAAAAAAAATCTGTAAAACAAAATAAAAATTGTGTAAACAAAAATAATCAAATTTGAAGGTGCATTTTTAGAACGCAAAACCCGTTAGATTTTAGGCCATTTTGTTCTCCAAAACTTTGTTGGCACTGATACTTTTTGCTTTTGCTAGACAGTTGGCGAAGCGATGCTAATAAAAGAAAGTGTGTTTAAAATGAAAAATACCAGAGAACAGATCGGAATTTGTTGTAACCTTTTTGCTTCACGCGGAACCTTAGGAAATTATATACATAAATAAATAAAAAAATGTTGTTCGTATTGTAAATAAATTACATAAATTAAATTTTTAAAAGTAAAAAATACTATATAAAAAATATGACAGCTGCATACCTTTTCTACGAAGTAGCAATTTTTTGTAAAAGCGCGCCCAAACCTACAATTTTAAAGTCTACGTTGAAGAAAATTGTACACAAATTTTGTACACAAATTTTTTTCATATGTAAATTTTTATAAAAACGATTTTTTAAGAAAAAACAAAAATTAAAAACGAAACGAAAAAAAAGAAAAAAATAATTTTGCGTAGAATTTTTTTCATATTTTTATTTTTATAAAAAAAAATTTTTAAGAAAAAAATTCAAAACTAAAAACACTGATTTACCTGCAATTAATTATTAATTTTGAGTATACAGAAAATTTTGCAGAATTTTTCTTCGAAGCAACTATTTACTGAAGGACGTTCGACCGAACCTGCAGTTTTCAATTTAACGTTGAAGAAAATTTTACGCAAATATTTTTCATATGTATATTTTTATAAAAACCAATTTTTAGGAAAAAAACACAAAAAAAATTTGTTCGAAAACCATTTATAAAAAACTGAAGCAACCATGTTTTAAAGAGGTTCAACCGAACCTGCAGTTTTAAATTTTACGTTGAAGAAAATTTTACGCAAATTTTTTTCATATGTAGATTTTTACAAAAATGATTAAAAAAAATTCACAAATTTTGTTAATTTTTTCACAGCGGGTAAACACACCAGCAACCATTTTTTGAAGAAGCCGAAAATTTTAATTTTAGGCTGAAAAAAATTTTACCCCAATTTTTTTCAAATGTAGATTTGTATAAAAACATTTTTTTAAGAAAACATTTAAAAATTGAAAAAGAAAATTTTTTGAGTAGAGTTTTTTCATATTTGGATTTGTATATAAAAATATTTTTTTAAGAAAGAGATTCAAAATATGGAAAAAAAAATTTTGTTCAAAAATTATTTATAAAAAAGCTTTTATATCTGCAATTAATTATTAGTTTTGGGTGTACACAAAATTTTAAACAGCTTTTATTCGAAGCCATAATTTTTTAGGGACGCGCGACCGAACCTCCAATTTTAAATTCTATGTTGAAGAAAATTTTACACAAATTTTTTTCACATGTAGATTTTTATAAAAATGATTTAAGAAAAAATAAATTTTTTTACGGGTACACATAGATTTTCTTCGAAACAATTAATTTTTGAAGGACGTGCGACCGAAACCCTAATTTTTAATTTTACGTTGAAGAAAATTTTAGAATTATTTTCATATGTAGATTTGTATAAAAACGTTTTTTTAAGAAAACAAGGAAAAATTGAAAAAAAAAATTTTTTTTTGGGTAGAATATTTTCATATTTGGGTTTGTATATAGATATAAACATATTTTAGGAAAAAGTCACTTTTCACAAAAAAACAAATTTTGAGTAGAATTTTTTCATATATGGATTTGTATATAAAAATATTTTTTTTAAAAAAGAGATTCAAAATTTGGAAAAAAAAAATTTTTGTTCAAAAATTATTTATAAAAAGCTTTTATACCTGCAATTAATTATTAGTTTTGGGTGTACACAAAATTTTGTTTGAACCCACCATTTTTTGTAAGGCACGCGACCAAAACCGCATTTTTTAATTTCACGTTGAAGAAATTTTTGCGCACACTTTTTTCATAGGTGGCTTTGTAAAAAAAAACATTTTTTAGGAAAAAACTACAAAAAATTTTGTTCAAAAATTTTTTATAATAACACCGTTGCATTTTTTAAATTCTAGGTTATCCCATTTATAATATTTTAATTCAAAAAGAAAAAATTAAAATGAGATTGACATACCCTCTTAATAGCCATCTCGGCAAACTAATTCAAAACTTTATAATATGTCATGCTGCTCTTATTTTTACCACCACTGTACCATATATTGCAATTCTCAGGCGAAAGTAGAACTGAAAGTTCCAATTTCATTTATTGAGTAGATTTGTAGTTGGTTTGTTTGAAGAAAATACCCCTTAAGTGTACTAAATTATTAAACTACCTCAATCTTCACCTCAAGAACTAAGAAGGGCGCACTTAAGAGTTTTTCAAAATTATAATGATTTTTTTTATTAGCTTTAATTTACATTAATAGAATTGATTTGTATCCAAAACGAGTGCTAACTACCAGGATCCGATAGTGTTCCATACTTCGCTTATGGCAGTAATCGAAGGCAGCTCGAAAAATATTTGTAGACACTTAAATTTTAATTAAGTAGTTCAAGGGTATGCACTAGAGAAGTAATCTATGTATTGTCTTCTGCTTCAAGTGAATACCTATAAATTTCTAAATATTTAATTAATATCTTCAACTCAATGAATGCACACACATGCACATATCAATACCTTTTTACAATAAAAAACAATTCATTATATGAACGTAAATATTGGGTAGTCTAAAAAGCTCTGTAACAAAATGTCGATATACGGCTTTAAACTTGAATACCTCTTGTAATTTGCATTGCTTCTGGTAACAGTAATGAATGTTTGAAAAACTATAACTTGAGGATTCAAAAATAATATTGGAAAAAAATTTCTTTTGCAAAATTTTTGAGCATTTTCGTCACAATAAATTTTTTTGCTATAAAAAAGAAAGAATGAGATGAAGGCTTCTAATAGTCAATTGCGATTTCTAGGAGCAGCGGAATGATTTGTTAGTTTGTGTTCTTAAAATTTCGATATTGAAAATAACCTCGCCGTTGTAGGCGACCAGAAAAGGAATTGAGGAAACCACCACATACTAAAGTAGCCTAAATAACTGTACCGCTTTTTTGTAATTGCGGTCGCCCCCGGCAGACAATGGCAAACCTCTCGAGTTTATTTCTGCTATGGAAAATCTCCTCATAAAAAACCATTTGCCGTCCGGAATTGACTTAAAACTGTAGGTCCCTTCATTTGTGGAACAACATCAAGACACACACCACAAATAGGAGGAGGAGCTGGGCCAAACACCCCAAAACGGCCGACTTGCATTTCTAAAAGAATACGGCGATCGTGTGAATGGAATGGCTTTTCGTCATTTAATTTTGTGCTGGCAACCGAATGTTGGTTGGTTGGTTGGTTAGAGTGTGACTCATCCAGAATCCAACTAGCGCTTCCAAACTATTTTGTTGCCAAATCGTTCAAGGCTTCAATGCCCCGGACCCAGATTAAAGTAACTTAATGGTTTTCGCCCAAGGTTTTAAGGCTATTCCTGCTTTGTTCCATCAGTTTAGAGGTTGTTGTCGCCGAATCCAGTGCCTGGATTGCAGCTTGGCTATCCGAAATAATAGCGATATTGCTCTTAAAAGATGGATCTACGAGTAGTAACCTACAAGCTTCCCCAATTGCCAGTACTTCCGCCTGGAAGACACTGCAGGCATTAGGGAGACGCACAGATTTTTCGAGAATGTACACGGATAACAAATAGCAAAAACAGCTAATCTACACAAGGATGCGCCTCTCGAATTCACTGTGTCGTCAGGCTCCGTGAATAAACAAACAAAAGAAAGGCGAATTATTTGTTTGTGAAGAGTAGGCGAAAGTCAAAACCAAACCAAACCAAAAACAAACCAAACACAAGAAATTATACGCACACACACTTACTTTCTTGATACGGCATTATCCGCCAAAAACGCAAAAGATTGCATTTGGAGGCACTTTTATAATTCGTGCTTTCACAATTTAACACACGGCACTTCGTTTACATTAATTTTTTTAGTTCAAATGCCACAAATCTTCAAATATATCATTAACAAGCAATTCACTGAATTTTCACAAACATGCAAGTTATCTTCCGTTTGTTTGCTTTGTATTGTGAATTAGCCTGACGCCACACTTGCAAAAATTGCGAAAAATTAAATAACTGTTTTGGGAAGGCGCCACCTTAAGTATTCTATTTGCTTTGTGTTACCTTCTCCTTCTCAGAACAAAGAATAATTGGGGGCGATTCTTATGTATTTTTTCGCACCAAATACATAGTAATTTGATCCATAAAATTGTTCTTAAATGCCACAAAATTTGCCATTATGGTCATTATTTGACGTTGTTGAGTACCAAAAATTTTGTATTTATGTTTTTGTTTTTCTACTTTTTGAGAACTAAAAATCTTTATTTTCTATTTTGGGTATTCTTTTAGATTTTTGAGAATTAAAACATTTTTATTTTTTTTCTTATTTTCTATTGTATTTTGGGCATTCTGTGGGGTTTTTGAGAACCAAAAAATTTTTATTTTGTTTGTTATTTTCTATTTTGGACATTCTTTGGGGTTTTTGAGAACCAAAAATTTGTATCTTTTTCTTATTTTAAATTTTGGGCATTAGTGGATTTTTTGAGAACCAAAAACTTTAATTTTTTTGGTTTTTTGAGAATTAAACATTTTTATTTCTATCTTATTTTCTATTATATTTTGGGCTTTCTTTGAATTTTTTAATAACCAAACATTTTTTTTTTATTTTCAATTTTGGGCTTTCTTTGAATTTTTTGAGAGACCAAAATTTTTTATTTTCAATTTTCGTCATTCTTTGATTTTTTTTGAGAACCAGAAGCTTTATTTTTTTTTGCTATTTTGTGCTTTTTTTGAATTTTTTGAGAACCAAAAATTAAAATTTTTTTTCTTATTTCCAAAATCACATTTAATACGCATTTTTAGATTTAAAACTAATTTCCTAAAATTTATTTACGATACTTTTTAAAGAAGTTGTGAATATTTAATATTTAGCCATTCAAGCTTATTAAGGTCTGATTGCATACAAGAAAGGATAACGAATAACTAATAAATTTTTGAGCAAAATTGGGCTTTCTAAAAATTTCATAAAAATTAAAAAAATTAAGCAGTTTTGTAACATTTGACCCTAGAAATACTGGAAAACAATGCAGTCAAACATATTTTTTTTAAACAAAGTACGTTACAAAACAAGAGAAAACTCACACAAATTTATTTCAATGAAGAAAGTTAAAAAAACAATAACCCCAAAAACAAGAAAAAAGGTTTTAGCTTTTCTCAAACTGGTTACCGCACTCTTTAGACCACCCAATATTTACGTACAGAGATCTGCTTCACAAATAAATTAAGCCTTAGAAAGCTGCTTTGAATCCATGTTAATTAATAATCAGGAATAACCAGTATACGGTGGATATAATGCGACTGATTAATTGTTGTGATTTCGAAGAAATGGCAACTAGAAATAACTTTTGCGTTACCCAATTAGAAAACGCAGATTACTCACACACAAGTACATCTGTTGCGAGATCTGCACTACTCGCGTTCCGGTCATTATTTTCAAACCTGCTTGGAGTTTATTTCTTAAATTTTTTGCCCGTTTCATAAAATTAAAATTTTTTTTTTTTTAATTTATTTGTTGTGATCTGTTGAATAGCATTTAACAATATTTATATCATGATACTTAAACTAAGATACTCTATCGGACGTGTATGGCAAGCATTCCTCAATTATTGCTTTTTAGCTTATGAGATCTACAAGGTGATGTCCAAAATAAACAAGACTTGCGCCATCTTTCTAATGAATTGGTGCGTTGGAAATTACATCCCTAGCTGACTCCCAGAGAGAGCTTGGTGACATTCGGTTCAATGGAAGCGAAGTTAGTAGGTAAAAAGTGTGAGTATGTTTGTGTCATCGGCACCATAATGAGATTCGCACAAAGAGCTAATATCGAATTTTATTTTAAAATCGGTAAAACGTTTATTGATGAAAAAAGTTTATGGCGATGATTGTCTATCGCGTGCCAGAGTTCATGAGTGGTTTACACGTTTCAGAGTTGGTTATGAGGACATACTATATATCATAATGAATAATCACCGAAAACTCTATCGAAATTCTTCGTAAATTTATCAAAAATGAACCGAAATTATAATTGAAATTTATGGAATCGGAGTTGAATATCTCCGAAACATCGATGTATCGCATTTTAACTGATCATTTGGGGTTACGAAAGGTCTGTGCACGTTTCATTCCGCACAAGTTAACTGAGGACCAAAAATTGCTCAGAATTCAACATTCGCAAGACCTCATTAAAAAGGTAAGAAAATACGAGAACTTCCTTTACAACATTGTAGCTGGCAATGGAACGAGTTGTTTCCAACATGAACCTGAAACTAAATGTCAAAGTGCCAAATGGAAGACCCCAGACGAGCCACCTCTCAAAAAATCGCGTTTGGAGAAGCCAAAAGTCAAGTCGATGCTCATTTGTTTTTACGATTCCAAGGGAATTGTCCTCAAGGAGTTCACGCTAACGGGCTAAACCGTCAATGCAATTTTCCATATAGGCGTTTTGAAGCGTTTGTTGCATCGCATTCATCAAATTCTCTCTGAATATCGCAAAGGAGGAAGCTGGCGTGTATTGCATGATAATGCACCATCTCATCGATCCACTCTTGTGACTGATTTTTTGATTAGAAATCGCATTTTAACCATCAATCACTCACTGTATTTGCCTGCTATGGCTTCCTGTGACTTCTACCTATTCGGAAAATAGCATTTCGCCATGAAAGGAAAACGTTTTGCGTCCGAAAAGGCCATCCGAAAGGAATGTACCGACATCCTGAAGGTCATTCCGGTCAATTACCTGCAACACTCTTTCGAAAAGCTTTTAGATCGCGCAAGACAGTGTATTGAGGCTATCGAGGGGACTATTTTGATAAATAAACTCGAAGTTATCAGAACAAAGCTCCTGTCGTTTCTATAATATCATATTTTAGCTCAGTCTTGTTTGTTTTGGACTTCATCTTGTATTTTTTTAGCAATTCAAAGATTTTTTATGGTATGTACCACGCTTTTTAATCTTAAATATTCTAAAATACTTGTATTCTAGTTTTGAATTAATCTCCTAATCGTCTGTGCTGAATTCTGTTAGACATTAATGAATAGATAAATTAAAATAGTAATAAACGCACTGTGGAGATTAACGAACGAGAAACTCATTCTTAGGCAAATCAAACGCAGAAAATGGCGATGGATAGATCACACATTGAGAAAACCACCAGATAGCATCACGAGGATGGTACTTGATTGGAACCCGCAAGGGAGCAGAGGTCGACCAAAAAACACTTGGAGGAGGTTGAGGCTGCGCGAACTAGCAGATGCCGACATCTCATGAGACGGTGCGAAAACATCAGCACAGAACCATGTAAGATGGAAGAGTCTTGTCGAGGCCCTATGCTCCCGCGAGGAGTGAACAAGGAAAAAAATAAATAAATAAAAATTATGAGTAGTAGTAATGATTGTTCTTCGAAATAGAATTTGATCTTAAAAAAGTACTGAGGACCAAACGGTGCGCGAACTGTTCTAGGTGAAGCGTTAATTTTGTGCAGTAATGAAATCAGAAGTTACGTTCTTGCCATTCCAGTATTTGCTTTGCAGTTTTTGTTAATATATGATTTGAAGCCAACTTCAGGTATAGTAAATCAACAAACATCGGAATGCAAATTCTTATAATTATTTTGTTTAAAGCCGCAACAATAATTACTTTTGCATTGCTTATTAATTTTTATTTAAATTAAAATAAATTAAAAACAAGGATGCCTTCGAGTTTTTCAATTACGACGTTTAAAGTCAGCTAAAATTTCAATATATAATTACTTTAAACGGAAATCTAAATTACAATGGGGAAAATTACCTTTTCTTCATTTGTGTTTCCATAAACAATTTACGGCCAATTTATCATTAATTTCATATACAATTTGCCTTGTGCGACGTCTATAAGAAATCTGTAGTGCTTTTCGCACAGAAGCAACTTTTCGCAACTTAGTAGGTACGCCTGCGCTTGGCGGCGCTACCACATCGATGTACAACTCATTAAAGCTGATTAGCAGCCCAGCCCCATTAGAAAAATGAATACCAAAAAATTCATATACACGCACCCCTGCAGGAAAAATTCGAATTAGTTATTTAAAAATTTTTTTTTAACTCCATTTATTAAATACAATCCGAAATACGTAACCTAGAGTATTACATTTAATTAAAATTAAATTAAATTTTGAAAAGATGACTAGTAAAGAAATTTGAAACCACTGAAACCAATTGCTTTAATTGGGTTTCACTTTGCAACTCGTGTCGCCAGTGCTGACTTTTGCTTTGAAAAAATGGCAGTGTCAAAGCTGTGACGCAAGTATAATTGCCACGGGTTTTTATGCAAAAAGTTGCTGAGTTGAGTAGCATTGGAAAATGATATGTGATTTTTGAATTCAAACCTTGTGGTTCTTTGTAACATATTGGGTTGTTCGGAAAGTAATTTCGTGTTTTTGTGGATATATCGAGCTTCAAGGTTAAGCCCAGGCCTTTCAGGTGGCCATAAGCAGTTGAATTCGACCTCTCACCGATCTCACTAATGCCTTTATCGCGTCTTTATCAGCTTCAATCGGCCTTCCAGAACGTGGTGCATCTTCGACATCAAAATTGCCGGATCGAAATTTTCCAAACCAGTTCTAGCACTGGTGTATTGTCAACACTTCTTCTCCATACACATCGGTCAAATTCTTTCTGGCATTTTTATCTTTTCTATAGTAAAAAAGTAAAATATGACGAAAATGCTCCAGGCAAATCTCCAGGCACACAAAATACGAATATTCAGCACATGCGGGAAGTCCATATTGTTGTACGGAAGCGAAACACAGCTGGACTCTAACACCATCACACAGAGACTACAATCTTTCATCAACAAATGCCACCCCATCATTTGCAGAATATGCTGGCTAAACACCATCAGTAACGACGCACTCTGCAAATTAACGAACGAGGAGCCCCGTTGCCGACCAGTTTTCCCAATCCATTCCTCCCAAAACTTTTTTCCGTAAAGTCATTTTTCCCAAAGGCAAATGTTCCCAAATTTTTTCATCCAAACTGTTTTTCCCAAGACTTTTTTCCCAAATACATTTTTTTCCAAAGAGCAAAAAATTATTTATTAATGATATAAAAATTATAAAATGTGTAAAAATTCTTTAAAGGAGTTCTACGCAAAAATACGGTGGATTGCGTAGCCGGAGTCAGACTGATAAGGGTTATTTTTTTGAAGCGCGGCCGAAGGCCGCCAAGGCGAAAAGGAGTTCTACGCAAAAAAAAACAAGTTTGGGAAAAATAGGATTTTAATTGAATTGGGAAAATTGTTTTTGGGAAAATTGGTTTGGGAGTTATTTTATTGGGAACAAAAGTTTTGGGAAAAATGACTTTTGGGGAAAATGGATTGGGAAAAGTGTACGGTAACCAGGAGCCCATCCTTAGGCAAATCATACGCAGAAAGTGGCGATAGATAGGTCACACATTGAGAAAATCACCAGATAGCATCACGAGAATGACACTGGACTGGAACCCGCAAGGGAGCAGAGGTCGCGGTTGACCAAAAAACACTTGGAGAACGTCGATGCTGCGCGAACTAGCACATGCCGAAATCTCATGACGGGGCAAAAACAACAGCACAGAACCGTATACGATGGAAGAGTCTTGTCGAGACCCTATGCTCCCGTGAGTAGTGAACAAGGAAAGCAAAAAGAAATACACGCAGAAGATGGCGAGTACAGAATCAGGCCAAATTAGGAGTTGCTAAGTGTCTACAATGGCGGCCGCCGTAGCCGAATGGGCTGGTGCTTGACTACCATTCGGAATTCAGAGAGAAAGTAGGTTCGAATCTCGGTGAAAGTCTCTGCAATGTCGAAAATATTGTAAAATTTTTCATGTCGCAACGCATTAGATGGACAGGTCACATCATCCACATGGATGACGGTAGGCCACGAAAACTTCTGCTAGACTACAATCCTTTATGCCCACACGCCGTCGAAGACCAAAATCAACTTGGCTGCATAAAGTCACCGGAGACCTGAATAAAAGAGGCGTCAAAAACTGGAAATCTCTAGCGCTGAATCGTGTCGAATGGAGGAGGATTGCTAAGGCAGCTAGATGCACACCCCGGACTGTAACGCTAGTAGATGGTGATGATAAGCTCATATCCCTTGTTTGTCAAACACGATTACTCCTAGCTGGACTAAACCAGCCAACTTCGTCTGTGTGAGATTCTGAAGGGACGGAAGTTACCGGAAGACGCAAGTTTAACGTAAAAAGCTTATGGGGAAAAGTAAACATACCAAGCGGCAGACGTTTTATTATTATTACAATTTTATTATAATTAGTGTTGTATCTTTGCTTATATGCACGAGGATATCAATCTCAAATTATTACCACCATTTTAGCAAAACATGTCCACATACCACGAGACAGTTGAGTTAAAATTTGGCTCGTGCCACCCGTAAAATTTGCTATCGTGCAAGTAAACAGCAAAAATGCATTCCTCAGTTAAAAATTGAAACACAAAAACACAAAGTATGATATGTCTGATTTGCACCACTACGTGGAAGTAATATTATTGTGCAACAAAATTGTGTGGTTCAGTCAATAATCTGGGTAAACAAATAAATTCATTGCCGCCTCACGTTTTTACTATCGTTGATTTATGATTGGTGGAGGTGAATATACTTGAAGGGCAATTAGTGAGGTCGGGAGTTAATATAGACAACAGCGAACAATTATCTACAACAAGTATCCGCCAAATACTATACAATTGTTATTAATTCTACAAGAACAGTTTAAATATTGTAAATATTTATGACCGCTAATCAGTGGAGAATTGGTTGACCGCATTCAAGTGAATACCCCAGAGTGCTATGTATGTGTGTACGTGTGTGTGTGCATGTGCGAGTGTAAGCAGTTTTGTAAGTTTTTAAATACTTTGAATAAGTAAAGGGATTTTTAGTTGAATATCAGTTGCTGCAACAATACGCAATATTCATAGTTCAATTATGTGTTTAATGAGGTTTTATATTGTAATTTAAGAAAATGCTGATTAAATGCAGGAATGTTATAAATATTAACACTTGCGAAGCTGATTTTTAATTCTTTTGTCTTTACATTAAGTTTTTATGAACGCAAGGTTTTGGGAATAAACTCAGTAGAACTTGTGATCATTGTTCGAGTACTCGCGGAGTAGTCCACTGCGCGCATACGATTATTTTTCACTCTTTTCTACACATATCGCTGTACATACATATGTACTAGGTTGTTCAATAAGTTTTGTGGTTTGATAAGATAAACACAACTTTATGGTTTAAAATACATTTTCTTATTCCGCATAGTCACCCTGAACATCAATACACTTGTTCCAACGAGATTCCAATTTATGAATTCCGCCCCTGAAGAGAGATTTTGAAAGCGCTGCAAAATAGGGAAGCGTATTGCCTCATTAATTGTTGAAAACAGCTTTCCACGCATGAATTTTGTTAGGTCTGAAAACAGTTGGAAGTCGAATCGGGTGAATATTCACCGTAATCTCCAACAATTCGAATTTTAATTCATGGATTTTAGCCAATGTCAAAGTGCTCTTGTGACGAGGTGCATTTTGTTCTGGTGAAAAAGAATTTGTTTCCTTTGCAAACTGGATATTTTTGACGTGACAACGTCTTAGAATTCGATGTAGCCAGCTGCACGCACCAAAAAATGCGTCGTTATCTTGCTCATGCGTCGTTATCCTGCCTTTGCGGCGTTACTTTGCTTGAACTGCAAGCGAGAGCGTGGAACGAACGACAAACAGGCACAATCGGCCCCGCGTTCGGCAACGTTCGACATCTGGCTCTCGCCTACTTGAGTGAGCATATATATGTATGTATATGTATGTATATGCGCATTTGTATATAAATTCACATATTTGTATTTGCATACGCGTTCTTCCTGTGTGCATGGTAATGAACCATTTCCCTGTTGAGAATAGGAGATGATAGGAAAAGTAGGAAATGAAAGGGGGTGTTTCGAGTGTAAAGTGTCTTGTAAAAGTCAAATCGGTGATGTTGCCTCTTAGTGTTGTTGACTTATTAACATCTGATGCACAATCGAAATTGAACATATCTTTCATGAATTTGATAAATGTTTCGTCATTTTTTACGCTTGTGTAAATGTAACTTGATCAATTCCATTGCGATTCCATTTACCTCCTTCTCTATATCCATACAAAATATCTATCAAACAAATAAAATTAAAATTTTGTTTTGAAAAATGCAACCATTCCATTAGTATTTTCTTATGACGTTGTCACGTTCAACTATCGTCAGCAAACCGACTTTACAGACAACCTCTTCTTTCATGTATTTTTTCCTTCAGCTGATCTAAAAAGTTACAATAATATTTAGAACTAGCAAACCCGGCCCCCTTCGCTGGGCACACTAAAATAGAATAGATATGGTTTAGAACAGAAAATATACGGTTTTCATATTATTTATTTCTTTATTCTTTATTCAAGCGCTTTGGCATAAACAATATTTTTTGTTTTTCTATTTGTTTTTGAGTAAATATAAAATATAAATTGAAAATCAGGAAAAAAGAAGATTGTTTTTAAATTTCAAATCAACGCATATGAATAACTAAGAAACAATCGTCTTTTTTCCTGATCATCCATGAATTTTTCGTTTCAATTTATATGTTTTATTAAGCATTGGAGCTTTTTTAACCATTAACCATTTATATTTTTCAACAAAAAAAAACGAAAAAAATTGTTTTTTCCACGAACACATAATTTCATTCGGATTTCACATTAAATTCTCAAATTTCGTAAGAAATTATTCACTGTTCCAAAATCCACTCCAAAAAAATTCACAAACAATTTTTACATGTTGCACTTACGTTTTTTCCTTATGGCATCCAAATCAGAAAGAAATATTGACACATTGTAACTCACACTGTCAATTTGACAGTTCAGTTCCGCCCCAAGCGTTAGAAAAGTAAGCGACATTATGGCTGGCTCAAAAGAACGATGTACCCGTTGCCACTGCTCCGAATTACAACCAAACTTTACGAAACCCATTTTCAATACTTACTTAACAATGTGTGTAAGTTTGGTTTAATTCGGTGCAAAGACACGGCGGGTCCACGTTTTGGCATATATTTCGAGACCCTAGTCATCAATAGGTATGAAAATTACCCCGTATTAAAGCACTTATCAACAGCTTTCATTTGATATCCATATTGTACAAACACATTCTAGGGTCCACGTTTTGGTCTCTATCTCGAGACCCTAGTCACGGAGCGGATGGAAATACTCTGAACTAAAGCATTCACCAACAGCTTCCATTTGATACCCATATTGTACATACACATCCAAAGGTTACCCGGGTCCACGTTGTGACCTATATCTCGAGACCCTATCTACCAATAGGTATCCAAACTATACGGAAACCATCTTCATTACCTCCTTAACAATGTGTGTAAATTTGGTTTAATTCGGTGCAAACACACGGCGGGTCCACGTTTTGGCATATATTTCCAGACCCTAGTCATCAATAGGTATGAAAATTACCCCGTATTAAAGCACTTATCAACAGCTTTCATTTGATACCCATATTGTACATACACAACCAAAGGTTACCCGGGTCCACGTTTTGACCTATATCTCGAGACCCTAGTCACGGAGCGGCATGAAAAATACTCTGTACTAAAGCATTCACCAACAGCTTCAATTTGATATCCATATTGTACAAACACATTCTAGGGTCCACGTTTTGGTCTCTATCTCGAGACCCTAGTCACGGAGCGGATGGAAATACTCTGAACTAAAGCATTCACCAACAGCTTCCATTTGATACCCATATTGTACATACACATCCGAAGGTTACCCGGGTCCACGTTTTGACCTATATCTCGAGACCCTATCTACCAATAGGTATCCAAACTATACGGAAACCATCTTCAATACTTACTTAACAATGTGTGTAAATTTGGTTTAATTCGGTGCAAAGACACGGCGGGTCCACGTTTTGGCATATATTTCGAGACCCTAGTCATCAATAGGTATGAAAATTACCGCGTAATAAAGCACTTATCAACAGCTTTCATTTGATACCCATATTGTACATACACAACCAAAGGTTACCCGGGTCCACGTTTTGACCTATATCTCGAGACCCCAGTCACGGAGCGGCATGAAAAATACTCTGTACTAAAGCATTCACCAACAGCTTCAATTTGATATCCATATTGTACAAACACATTCTAGGGTCCACGTTTTGGTCTCTATCTCGAGACCCTAGTCACGGAGCGGCATGAAAGATACTCTGGACTAATGCATTCAAAAACAGCTTCCATTTGATACCCATATTGTACATACACATCCGAAGGTTACCCGGGTCCACGTTTTGACCTATATCTCGAGCCCTATTTCCAAAATAAAATATGATCCATGTTACTCGTGGATGATGTAGCTTTCGAATGGTGAAAGAATTTTTAAAATCGGTCCAGTAGTTTTTGAGCCTATTCGTAACAAACAAACAAACAAAGTTTTCCTCTTTATAATATTAGTATAGATTTATTTTTTTTACCAGTTTGCAAGTAATCCACAAACAAAACTCCTTTCGCATCCCTAAAAACTGACACTAATACCGATCTTGGCCGATATTTGGACACGAATTCGTTTCGGAGCCGATAAATCAGGTTCACCCCACTCTTTAGTCTCTTGTTTTGATTTAGGACTATGCTGATAGACCCAAGTCATATCCATAGTAATGATTCGATGCACAAAATTCACTTTATCCTTTGAAGAATGCTCTAAATGTTGCTGAGAAAGTCGCATTCGAATGTGTTTTTCTTCCATTGTTAGCGAATGCGGCACCCCGCTTTGTGCTGCCCACAACTTTCTGAAACCCAATACTTCGGTCAAAATATTGCTTACACTGCCCAATGAGATGCCTAAGGCCTCTACTAAATCTCTTTCAGTCACTCGAGAATTTTCCAATACGATTCCCTGTATTTTTTCTACGATTTCTGGCGTTGTTGCTGTTTTTGGACGTTCTTGGCGCTGATCGTCTTCGAGGTTTGTACGGCCACGTTTAAATTCAGTAACCCATCCTTGTGCTGTATTTATTGATGGCGAAAAGTCCTTATTACACTTAAATAAAATAAGAGTCCTAATTTCCTTGCACTCTCAACATTCGTTCACAAATTTTCTTTGCTTTTAAGCCTTCCAAAAATAAAAATTCAATCGCTGCACGATACTTGATTTCTGCGCTGTAGAAAATACTGTGACACGTCGATACAAAATTGGCTAAAATGTAGGCTAGTAGCAATGCTCTCTCTTATCGAACCGCAAAACTTATTGAAGAACCTAGTATATAAATATATTGTCGCCTATACACTTTTTTTGGGGGGTTTTGGCCGAAGGACTGCTCCTATTTGCGGCGTGTCCCTTGATGCTTTTCCACAAATGGATTGACCTACAGGTTGTTTTTTCTCGTGAGTGGAAAGTGTCTAGCATCGTCTCTTCTCTTAAGCCCCTGAGAAAATCAGAAGCGATCCTCGAACTTAGTGGGGTATCAACCTTCTTTCAGTATTGAAAAGGGTTCTAGTTTAGCGACTTCAGGGGCTAACTCGCCGTGTTAGGTCGGATAGGCAATATGGGTTCAGAAAAAATGTATGTAACATATGTTCAGGGTGTGGTTAGAGAGAACGTTAAAAAATATGTCCTTGACATGCTTATTGACTTCAAGGCGGCATTTGCTTGCCTATGCTGGAATCGAGTGTTGCAACGACTGGAAGAGCTTGGCTGTCCGGAAATTCCAATGTGGCGGAGTCATTTTCCGGTGGAAAACCCCATAATTGGTATAGATAGAAGTGTGTAGCTTGGGGTGGAGCGATGCTGTCCGCAGAAGTTCATTAGTTGTTCATTTATTTCAAACATGACGATAGACTGCTCTCTGCCAGTTAGAGGCTCTCTGTAATTATTATGCCTATGCGGACGACCTTCTCATTTTGGTGGATGAAAAATTGAGCGAGTAGCAGATAATATTGAGCAGTGTGGATATTAGTTGGACCGATGGACGATATGATGAGTGAGTTTTGTAGTCTCCAAGTGTCGGAATGTCGACATGGTTAGTCAGTATGCGCATGAAGTGTTTAAATGGCTGCGATATTTTGGGCGTTCAGTTAATTAGCTAGGGTTGTGTGTTTTTGTGGGGCATGGGGTATTTTTTTTACCCTGGCCACCAGTCCAGAGATGTATGAAATCTCAACTAGTAGTAGTCTTGGCTATGAAATCTGACCAGAGACTTAAATCTGTTGGCGCAGGGAAGAGGAGCCCGCGGAGTTCGCTCCGACCTACACGTGGAACGGTAACTCGAAGAGTAGGTATCGTGCTGGTTGTGGTTTAACACTCAAAAGCGGGTGAAGCCTTTTTGGCTCGATGTGGAGTTGCATTGCAACCGGGTGCCGGAGCCAAAGTACGGCATAGGCTTGGATAGGACTTGAATCCCACCAAAGTAGCTAGTATGTCCAATCCACACTACCAATTGGTACGCATTGATTAGATTGGGGTAAATCATACCGCACGCTGACCTTGAATAATTGAAATGTCCATATCATCTTGGCATTACAGTTCGGGTGAACTATTGCATCCTCTACAATACGCATCCATTCTTCTCATCTTTCGTATATCGTCTTCTACGTATGCAACCATCGTCTCCTTGGCCCGCTTTTCCTTCTTGCTCCTTCAGGATTTGCTTCAAATACTTTTTTGGTCGTTCTTCCGCTGTTCATTCTTAGAACGTGTCCATACCACCGTAATCTTTGGAACTTTATGAACCACGTTACATTTCCTCCCGCGATTAAAACACTGAGCTCGTGGTCCATAAGCGCAAAATCCTTTCGTTCTTCGAACACTCTTTCATATAGATACATATATGCGACAGTGAATTGAAAAAAGTATTTGTAAATAAAATTATATTTTATGAATGAAAGATTAATAAAAAAAAAGTTTACAAAATTATGTTAACCTGTGCAACTAAAACTATTTCCAAACTAAATAATATATATAATAAATTTTATTCCAGACGCAACGCAAAGGTTGGACTCCGCTGCTAGCGTTGGTATGTGTTGCAACCACTTTTGGTACTGCAATACCCGTAGGCTATTGCCTCGGTGTTATGAATACACCAGCTGAGGTAAATTCAAAACTCTTCAAACATCTTTTTTTTGTACTTTTCATTACAAAAACTTATTTATTTCTACAGTATATTAAATCCTGGTGCTTGGATGCCTTTGCGATACGTTATGACGAGCATCTAACTTCAGCGCAACTTGATCTGATTTGGTCGGTGATTGTTTCGATATTTCTTATAGGCGGAATTTTCGGCTCATTTATAGCTGGTGGATGTTGCAACCGATTTGGAAGGTAATACAAATACTATTGTTTTTCTTCTAGTTTTATTCTAAAAATTACCTGAATGCTGATATTAGACGGGCTCAATTAGAAACAATAAGTCAAAGGAAACCTGGCGCGAATCATCACATTGCATTACCTGAGGCTTCAGTGCCCAGGCTGAATGAAAGTACATACTGCTACTCTTACTCCAACTTGTCTGTCGAACTTATAACTATCTGTGAATATTGTAACATAAATCGATTTATTGATACTTAATACCTACAGACCATAGTGCGATAGGGAGAGTACAGAAGGCGGTGCGACATTCGCGACCCACAAAGCCGCTCTCAGAGCTTTAATTAGTTGACGTGCATTAAGTATGTGTTTTGCTTTTACCATACATATGTATATTAGGCCGGGTCAATTTGTGGGGAGGCAAAAAAATCGCCCATTGCTCTGTGAAAATCATATTCTAGGGATCAAAATAAGAAACTTTGCCGAAGGAACCATACTCGTACCTCTAAAACGAATTCTGATGTCCCCCAATTTGGGTCGAACTTTTTAGTTTCTTTTCTCATGTAAAGGCCAAAGATGGTGATATTTTGAAATGATTGTATGGGGAACCCCCCAGGGGAGTTCCAGGGGGTGTGCCACTGGCATGGGTGGATCGGCCGTCCAAAGTTAGTGGGGGTCGGTCCTACATTTGGACTCGATTGGGGCATTCTAAATGGGTCAAAGTGGGATTTTTCGTTCGACCCAAATTGGGGGACATCAGAATTCGTTTTAGAGGTATGGTTCCTTCGGCAAAGTTTCTTATTTTGATCCCTAGAATACGACTTTCACAGAGCAATGAGCGTTTTTTAAATCGACCCGCCCTAATGTATATATATACATATATGTCGTTATTTAAAATTTATTTACAATATAGACATGAATAAAATGTAAAATTTCCAAAATGAGCATAGCGCATCGACAAGTTCTCTCCATCTAACTCTAGTTTTGGCTAAGGTTTTAGCCTGGATGCAGGATACCTAGGTTTCTTGTAATTCTCATTTGGTATAGAGGATCCATGGACCCATGGATCCCATGGAATATAGCCAAGCTAAGTCAATTTCTACTTCGACTGGTACTGGTGCTTGTGCGTAACAAAAGCTCTTAATTTGTAATAAGTTTTGGCCAGAAAAGTTGCAGTATTTGTTGTTGGAATTGTTGCTTAGATTAGATTAGATTTGTGAAGGGGTTGGAGAAGTCCAAGCACTCAGTCAGGAGAGCATTGTACTACACCCGGAGAAAATTCAGTAGAAAGAATAGAGATAGGAAAGATAAAATGTAGGTGGTAAGACGGAAAAATTAGTTTGAGGTCACTCTTCCACAAATCTCTTGGATTCATTGATAAATCTTGAGAGATCCAGGAGCAGGAAGAGTATGAACTTTATCCATACTCAGTATATCGCAACCCAATATCCTAAGTCTGATTCTGGAAGAGAAAATGCTCTGAAGTGTCGTCATCCTCAAGATAGGATAGGCATATCGGGCTGTCGACGACGCTCATGGCAGCCATATGCTCACCACATACGTCGTGCCCTGTGATTACACCCACCAGTACTCTCAGCTTCTTCCGACTAAGTTTTAGGAGAAAGATCGCTAATTTTCTGTTTGGTTCTTTCACAAAGCACTTGGCTACTCTGCGCGAGTCAACCCAGACCAACGACCTCTTGAAGTCGTTAATCCATAGTTAAATCAATGCAGAATTGACACCTAGAAAGGGTCTACAGTGCCCAGTGGCATGCTTGCAGAGCCTTTATTAGCCAGTTTTCAGCTAACTCCTTCCCTGTAAAACCACAATGTCCAGGCACCTAAATAAAACTAACTTTGTTGTGTTTTGCAACACTGTTCAGTTTTGTCTTACATTCACCAGTTTTGTCTTACATTCACCAACTAATTTCGAGGAGCAAGGGCTGCAGGGCATTGTAGCAGTAAAACATTCCCCATACATACATTTCTCAAGTGCTGCTGGAGTCACAGTCCTTGACCGGGTATATACTAAATCCGGATCGTTCCGGAAACATAGAACCGATGGTCGGGGGAACATCCCAGTATTTGTCGTAAGCATCACGTGATAAAAAATTGGAGCTTGCGATTTGTTGCCTGCGTCAAGCTCGAACTTGTGCAACCGTATAACAGCACTGCCTTGGCACTGCAGTTGAAGACTCTTATTTTTGTGCTCTATGAGATGTTGCTGCATCTCTAAACTGGATTGCATATAATAAAAGTACTTCTCGCATTATCATTTATACGCCATTCTTTTTCTGGCGTACACTCCAGTCCTGTAGCAAGCACGCGAAATTATTGTACTACGCTTCCGTCTCTCTTGTTTGTCCAATTGTTACGTCAAAGCCAAAAATACGCTCACGGATGTCGTAATCATGTATGGAGGCTGAATTAGTTTTAAAGGTGACACACAGATGGCGCTATTTATCACTTTATCGCGTTGGCAATACTGAATATATATTCATGACAAAGCCTCATCCCTAGGCTTTGTTTATCAGTATCTGTCATTTCGCTGAAGTATAAACAACGCAGTGTTTTCGTGCTCCGAGTATGTCAACTTTCGTGCCGTCGAAACGCAATTTGCGGGAAGCTTTGCTTTTCTGCTTCAATTTGAAAAAAAAATACAGCCCAAGCCCGTGAATTGCTGCAGGAGGCCTACCCAGACCATACTCCGTCGATTTCAACATGTGAGTACTGGTTTCGACGATTCAAAAGTGGTGATTTTCACACCGAAGACAAGGAGCGTCTTGGCCAGCCCAAAAAGTTCGAGGACGCGGAATTGGGGGAATTGGTAAACGAGGACTCGTGCCAAACCCAAGAAGAGCTTGCTGAATCATTGGGCGTTGATAAATCAACCGTTTGCAAGCGTCTAAAAGCGATGGGAATGATCCAAAAGCAAGGACATTGGGTCCCGTACGAGTTGAAGCTGCGCGACGTCGAACGGCGATTTTTTACGTGCGAATTGCTGATCGAGCGACAAAATCGGAAGGGTTTTTTGCATCGGGTGGTGACTGGCGACGAAAAATGGATCCACTACGATAACCCAAAATGCAAAAAATCATGGGGTTTGCCCGGCCACGCATCAACGTCGACGGCCAAGCAGAATATTCACGGCAAGAAAATCATGCTCTGCATTTGGTGGGATCAGGTCGGCGTCGTATATTTTGAGCTGCTCCAACCGGGCGAAACAATCACGGGGGATCGTTGCCGACTGCAATTGATGCGTTTAAGCCGGGCATTGAAAGAAAAACGGCCGGAAACGGTAAAAAGGCACGACAAGGTTATTTTGCAACATGACAACGCTCGGCCGCATGTTGCTCAACCTGTCAAAAAAAACCTTGGAACGCTTGGCTGGGAAGTGTTACCCCACCCGCCGTATAGTCCAGACATAGCTCCCTCCGATTATCATTTGTTCCGGCATATGAGTCTCGATTTGGCGGACCAACGGTTCTCCTCGTACGAGGCTACCAAAATATGGGTTGAGTCATGGATAGCCAAGCAGCGGCCAGAATTTTGGAGAAACGGCATCCGGAAATTGCCGAAAGATGGGCGAAAGTTGTAGCTAGCGATGGCCAATACTTCAAATAAAATATTTTGTACCGTTTTTTCACAATAAAGCCCCAAATCTTCGAAAAAAACCTTTAAAACTAATTCAACCTCCAGCATTCTTTTCCGGATGTAAATATTTTGTTGGATTTTTATTTGGGTGCGTGCTTTATTAGTATTTAAAGTCGAGTCCCTTTCGGTCAAAAACGCTTTTCATTGATATTAAAGGCCAATGGAGCATTATAGCTTTTTGCTGCCAGAAAAAAATTATGTAATCAGAAGCTTCATAATAAAAATTGTAAATTATTAAGCTGACATTTCAACATCTAATTTCAGATTCCATTTAAGTGATCGTCCATATATTTCTAAGTTTTTTTTTCTTACACCTTTTTCTTTTCATATTCCAAGAAAGGGATCTCTGCTGGTCAGCGCCTTTCTGTTAACACTCTCCGGCATTCTTCTACACTTTTGCCGCATGACAAACTCTGTGGAGATGCTTCTAATCGGACGCTTTACCATCGGTGTTGCAGCAGCGATCACTTACACAGTTCATCCAATTTATTTACTCGAGATTTCGCCCACTCATTTGCGTGGCAGTGCGGCGGTGTTTACATCCATCGGAGTGACCGGCGGCATTTGTGTGGGACAAGTTTTCAGCTTGCAACAAGTTTTCGGTACCGAGGAACTTTGGCAGTTTGCACTCAGTTTCTACACCGTCTTTGTGATCGTTAGCTTCTTGCCGGTTTATTGGTTTCCAGAATCGCCACGTTGGCTCTATTTGATGCGCCAGAATGAGCAGGCAGCACGCAATGAACTGCAACGTTTGCGTGGCAAAAATTCAGATGCTTGTGTGAATGCCGAAATCGCTGACATGAAAGAGCTGGCCACATGTACGGCCAACGAGAAGATGGGTTTTTTGGCGGTGGTGCGGAATCCTGAATACCTGTTGCCGCTGGTCATTTGTTGTTCGTTTCCTTTGTGCCAACAATTGAGTGGCATTAATGCGATATTCTTCTACTCGGTGAGAATATTCATGAAGGGTGGCTTTTCATTGGAGACTGCGACGTGGATGAACTTTGGTGCTGGTCTTTTGAATTTGGCATTCGCTGCCGTAAGCCCGGTGATGGTGCAAAAGTTCGGGCGCCGACCGCTAATGATGTCTTCAGCTGGAGGTTGTGGTCTGTCACTTCTCGGCATGGCGTTTGCTTTAAATTACATTGTGAGTATTTTTTAAATAAAGTGATTGCTTTTGACACAAACATACATGCACGTGTATGTGTGTATATGTATGCGTATATTTGTACACTAAGCCTATAATTTGCTTTGCATTCTCATAGGATCGCGTTGACTGGTTGCCCATTCTATGCATTGCCTTCATCGCTTCGTTCATATTCTTCTTCAATCTGGGCTTGGCGCCTGTGCCATATTTTGTGGGCGCCGAGCTTTTTGAGGTTGAATCGCGTTCGGTGGCCATGTCAATGGGCAATTGCTTTTCATGGAGTGGCAATTTTATGATTGGCATGTTCTTTCCCATGTTGGAGGCTGTTTGGGGCTCTTATGCCTTTCTGCCTTGTGCTGTGATGTGCCTGTATTGTTTCCTGCTGACGTGGCGTTATCTGCCTGAGACTCGCGGAAAAGATGTTGCGGACGTAAAGCCAATGATGTCAAAAGGTTTTCGGTCAAAAGTTCATTAATCAGTGATATCTACTTTTGTAGTTTAGGCAAACCAATATTGTTGAAGGTAATAGTGTGTATGTATGTATATATGTATATGAAACAATATGTAGATATGTATTCCTTGTTGTTATTGTAAAACTTAATTGTAAGTTCTTCGTCACTATAAGTAATTGCGTGTGCTCCTTGAGCAGATATTTGTATATAAATATTTATTTATTAATTTCATCTGTCACACATCTTAAGGCCACATCATTCCCATGCATTCTAATGTAAGTTGTTATTGTCGTATTATGTCGCAAAATTCTGTATTAAAAATTAAAAACGTAGTCAAAAAATGTATTCAAGCTTTTTGTCTGAACAGAGGTGGTTGAAAGGCATATTAAAAAGGTAGTATTGCTGATTTGATTTTTTATTCCATGCATTAGGTCTATGAATTTTCAGACTCTGGTGATATTGTTTGACGAAAAAGAACTACATTATTTTCTCGGCAGATGGCTGCAGTGATCGATATCTCGAAAAAAATCGATCAAACAATTTAAAATTTATGCTTTTTGTCAAGGTGACATTTCACACTAAAAAAATTCCTTTGCTGCTTTTTGTTTGTTCCATTCAATTGTGAGTTACAGGTTACAGTTACAGTTAGAAAAGTGGTTGCGTACGCTGATGAGGTGGTATTAATGGCGTCAGGACTGTGTCCCAATACGATCAGGGCGCTAGGCGAGCTTAACTCTTGGGCTACAGGCTGTGGCTTAAGTTTAAATGCGCGTAAAACAGAACTTATGCTATTTACCACCAGATATAAGGTACCAATTTTTACCCTACCAAATATTAACGGACAACCCCTCTCACTTTCAACCAGTGCAAAGTACTTAGGAGTAATTCTGGACTCCAAACTTAGCTAGAAATTAAACATTGAAGATCGGTTAAAGAAATCAGAAATCGCTTCATATGCCTTTAAACGTATGCTAGGAAGATTATGGGGTATTCAACCCAAATATACATTAGGTTGTATAAGGCGGTTATACGACCAATTGTAACGTATGGCTGGGTGGTTTGTTGGAAAGCTCTAGTGAGAGAAAACAATATCAAATTACTTGACAGAATACAAAGATAAGCCTGTGCAATAACAGTCGGTGCAATCAGACCATGCCCTAGGGAGACTTTGAACGCACTGATACATGTTACTCCGATAGATCTACATATCAAAAAGATGGCAACCATGAGTGCATTTAGGTTAAAAGAAGCGGGTCGCTGGAAGGAAAAAACTCATGGCCAAGCCAGTCTACAGGTATTACTGCGACAAATTCAGTATACCTCGAAGTGGATTGACTACATCGTCCCGACGGTAACATTCAACAGAACTTTTGCCACTCTCTTTCCATCTAGGAAATAATGGAATAAGGGATTTTCATTAAACAACTTCGACACTACGATCTATAAAGATGACAGTAAAATGAATTGCGATGTTGAAGCTGGTGCATATTCTTATAGGCTTAAAATTGAAAAATCTGTGCGTCTCCCTAATGCCTGCAGTGTTTTTCAGGCGGAAGTACTAGCAATTGGGAAGCTTGTAGGTTACTAATCGAAGAACCCTCTTTTAAGGGCAATATCGCTATTCTTTCGGATAGCCAAGCTGCAATCCAGGCACTGGATGCGGCGACAACAACCTCTAAACTGGTAAAACAAAGCAGGAATAGCCTTACCACCTTGGGCGAAAACCATAAAGTTACTTTAATCTGGGTCACGGGACATCGGAGCATTGAAGGTAATGAAAAAGCAGATGAACTGGCAAGTTGAGGATTTGCCATGAATAACGATCTGGTAGAATCGGTATTCATACCATTAGGTGTACTCAAAAACAGAATTTCTCTAAAATACCTCCGAATCGCGGATTGTAGATGGAGAGACCAGACGAAATGCAAAAAAAAAAGCAGAACGTTATGGCCCACCTACAACCTCAAGCTTCGTTGACATTGATAAACATGAAACGACGGAACGCCTGGAGACTAACGGCAGTCATAACTGGCTTTTGGTCTGTAAGAGCACAAGCAGTCAAATGGGCATCCCTCGAGAGTCTCGAACAACTATCTGGCCTAGATGTCAACAACCTGATAAGGTTCCTGAACCGCACAGACTGGATATAGTCATGCTGTACCATTTAACCACTAGACAAGTTGGTAGTGAAGATGTGGCAACAAGATGGTGCGTAAGCGATAGTTAGATTCTGGAATTAAGTGGTGATTTAAACCAATCAACCAACCAACAGGATGTTAACAATGGAAGAAGTCAACAAAGAGCATTCGTTACATTTTATAGTTTTTCTATGGTAAAGGCGAAAATACAAGCCAGGTGCAATGCCGTTGAAATTGTGAATGGCGTTTAAGGTGCCGATACTGTAACACTTAATTACGTGCAACTTTGGTTGCGTCAATTACGTTCAGACGTTTTTAATGTTAGAGATGCACCTTGAACAGACAGAAATAATCGAAGTTGACCGGGAGATTAGTAGTCGTAGCATCGCCCAGGAGCTAAAAATCGCCCATAAAACAGTTTTAAGGGGGTGGTAGGGTTTAGCGCTAAAAAAAAAACACTTTTTTTGTGAATTTTTTACAGAAATATGGCTTAAGATACTTTAATAAAATCAGTTACATGTTATTGTACATCTTTTCCATAAGTTTTTAAAAAATATTAATAATAAAATATTGACAAATAAGCCCATGACAGAGTTTTTTTGGAGATATGTTTTTCGAGAGGTGCTCTGCGGTGCCAATCGGCATTCATCGTAGAATCATCTGAAACTAAAAAAGTCGAATTTTTCAGTTAAAGTATGACGTAATGCTCCCCCCTACATTAATAAATTTTTTTTTTTCATTTTTGTAGTTTTGGTGGCAAAAAAACGTAAAACGAGCATTTTTGGCGAAAAATTTCGCCATATTTGTAAGTGAAAAACAACCTTAAAAAACAAAAAATAAAAAAAAAACAGTGTAGGGGGGAGGTATTTTTGGTTTAGAAAACGAAATTTGAAAAGAATCGGTTGATAAGTTTCGGAGTTGTGATTGGCACCGACTTTTAAGAAGTCGTTTCGGGAAAAACGCGTTTGAAAAAATGACTCTGAAAAATTATCGATGCTCCGCATTCGAGGTAGAGTACCTACAAAGGCTATAACTTTGAGAGTTCTGCTCCGATCCACTTAAAATTTTGACACAACATTCTTGAAATGATTTACTATTGTATAAGTGAGTGAAGAAAAAAAATTTCGATTTTGTGACCCTACCCGCCCCCCCCTTAAGCCATTTGCGCAAAGCTGGATTCAAAAATAGGTTCAACGTTTGGATGCCACACCAATTAACACCAAAAATTATGATGGATTGAATTTCCAACTGCGAAGCCTTGGCCAACGGGAATGAAATCGACCCATTCCTTAAACGGAAAGCGTTCAGGGGCAAAGCGTAATGAAGCAGCTCAAATGGTGGCCAAACCAAGACTAACGGCCAGGAAGATTTGTTCCCACGACAGTCGGTTTTACGTAACCAAGAACTGTCACTTCAGCAGCATTCCCTTTTTCTTCATGGGGAATGTTTATGCTGCTACAACAACAACAACATGTATATTTGTTGGCCACTTGAAAGGAATTATTTATTATGAGTTGCTTCCATATGGCCAACCACTAAATTCAGATCTCTACTGCCAACTACAACTGGATCTAGCGATTGCCCAAGAACGGGCAGAATTGACTAACAGACGAGGTGGTGTGCCATCAGGACAATGCAAAGACACGCACGTCTGAAATGACTCGCCACAAACTCCGGGGCCAGCCACTCATCATTTCCTCTGTGATTGTCCTGCCTTTACTAGAGCAACGCTACGAATTTTAGGTTCCGATGTCGTGAGAATGAGTAAAATTTGTTCTCTTCATTTTCAGATTGCTAGAGAATCTGGAAAATTCTCACAGAACAACCTATCTCTTTCTCTTTCTATCCTATCTGCTTCTCTCTATCACTGCTCTCTTTTTCCCCTTGACTATCCACCCTTTTACTTTCCAGAGTTTTAAATACAATCGCCTTTTCAAATTCCATTTTCAAAATTACAACTATAGTTTTATCAAAATATATTAAATAATTAAATAGTCAAAGCATGTCAATTTGTTGTGTCCCCTTTAATTTGCTTTATTTTGACGCTGACCGTACATTTTATTATATTTTATATTTATGTAAGTACGTCTCGAAAGAGAGGGTCTCCTTTAGTTCCACTTGAAAAACAAATTTTAATTATCAACCATTTTTCGTATTACTAAACTATAAACTGGCATAAATTAGAAATACTAAGCAAGTTTAGATCTCCACCAATTTAGTATTTTCAAGGCAGAAGAAGAGCCTTCTATTTGCACATATGAGGAGATCCTTAAGGAGTTACATACGTCCAGCAGCACCAAAAATGCGCTAAAAGAAGGGACAACAGTAGAAATAAATATAAAAAAATGCATACATTGTTTATTAGTACTTGAACTTTATAAAAAAAATTTATTTTAACATTTCTTTACAAAAATAATTTTTTAAAAAATTCACGTTACCCAAAATACAATGAAAAAAAGTTGCTTCACGATCTGCATCATTTCTCCTTGAAATGTTGATGGATCTATAAAAAGTAAAAAAATCTTGTAAAATAAAGTTGTAGTTATAGTCTGTCGAGCCGGATTTTGGAATTTCAAAAAATTTTGCAATTTACGGCATTTTAAAAACAAAGTATGCGTTTTACGTCATAAATGTCACACTTTAATTACGTTTATAAAATTTTTTTAATAAAAGTATCAAAAATTAAATCTATAGAGAAAACACTTTCGAATATTAAAAAAAAACGCATCAAAAAATATTAAAAACAGTATGAGTTATCATGCATGAGAAAAACGAGCTTAAAGTTTGAGGTACAGGAGCGCGCGGACCACTCTATACATACTTAGTTAATGGGATGTAGAAGCTGCAATATTTGGAATTTCCGAATGAAAAATTCACAGTACCTATATTCTTAGGATACTATGCTTTCGAAATATCGAAAAAATCGAAGTCCGGTGTAAAGTGCAAATATATATCTAAAGGGGTTTTTTTTTAGAGGTTAGGTTTTCAAGATGAAATAAAATGTATATAATTTAATGTTATGGCCAAGAATTTAGCTTTATTATAAAGATAAGGGTTTGCCATTATGTTTTAAAATGATTTCGGGCAAGTGGCCGCCGCGGCTGGCTCGAATAAATTCCAACCGAGAGGCCCAATTTTCGACCACGTTTTGCAGCAATTCGGGCCGTATATCAGCAATAACGCGCCGAATATTCTCTTCCAAGACGTCAATCGTCTCGGGCTTATCTGCGTAGACAAGCGACTTCACATAGTCCCACAAGAAATAGTCCAGCGGTGTTATATCGCACGATCTTGGAGGCCACGCCACAGGTCCACGGCGCGAGATAATGCGCTCACCAAAAGTTTCCTTCAATAAATCGATTGTTGCCTTGGCTGTATGGCATGTAGCGCCGTCTTGTTGGAACCAAAGGTCGTCCACATCAACATCGTCGAATTCAGGCACGAAAAAGTCATTAATCATGGCTCTATAGCGCTCTCCATTGACTGTAACATTATGGCCGGCTTCATTTTTAAAGAAATATGGACCAATGATTCCCTCTGCCCATAGGGCACACCAAACAGTGACTTTTTGAGGATGTAACGGCGTCTCAGCAATGGCTTGTGGATTATGTTCACTCCAAATGCGACAATTTTGCTTATTGACATACCCATTCAACCAAAAGCGAGCTTCATCGCTGAACAAAATTTTCTTCGCTGCGTCGCGCGAACCGAACCATTATTTTCGTAATAAATTTGCACGATTTGCAAACGTTGTTCAGGTGTAAGTCTATTCATTATGAAATGGCAAACCAAACTGAGCTTAAATCAAGTGACAGCTGTCAAATAGACCATCTACGAAAAAAGTAGTGCCAACTTGAAAACCTAACCTCTAAAAAAAACACCCTTTACTTGTGCTCTTTTTACTATGCAGTACTGGATTTTGATATATGGCGCTGTGCTCCACAGACTTGATTAAATGATGTTATTGACACGCCTTTATAGCCCCTTTTTGATATCAAATCATAATTTTGCATGCGGGTGTATTTTATACAGGTTTATCAGTATTGATAAAATATTTAATCACGATGAATAAACTGTCGTTGACACAACTTTGCCTTAAATCGTTGGCATGTAGATTGGATAAAATACTCGTAATTTATGTTGTGCCGATTTGATTTGTTTATTTAGGCGAACCATTGATCAACATTAATCATAGTCATAGTCAAATTAAAGTCATGAAAAGTGCGCTTTATCTTAGTCATAGTCGACTTTTATTCATAAAGTCTATTTTAAACTCAAAATTGCCAAAAGCTCGTACTGTTACTGTACTACCAGTTAGCAAACTATAAAAACTTAAATAAAATTCTGAGATACGAGATTTCAGGGCGCATAAGTTGTATTGCTTTTTGTCCGAATACTTGAAAAAAAAACAAGAAAAAATAATGTTTTTGAAAATCTTGACGTTATTTAGAATCGGCATTCGTTTGCATTGAAGAAATCAAGTTATTTTCGTTTTCCATCACGACAACGCATCAGCTCACGAGTCAGCAGTTGTGGTCGCAAAATTAAGGAAAATACTAGAGTTTCAACTCGTTTCACATCCCCCCTATTCAGAAGTCAGGACTTCCTCGCATCCCTACTATTTGTTCCCCAATTTGAAGAAATGGCTGCCAGGAAAAGATTTTATTCCAACGATTAGATGATTGCAGAAACGAATGGCTATTTTTCAGGCTTAGAAAAATCCTATTATTCGGAAGGCATCAACAAATTACAACAGCTTTGAACGAAGTGTATAAATCTAAAAGGAGATTTTTTATTTTTTTAGAAAAATAAAAAGACATTCTTAGATTTTTATTATCAAGCGTTTTTCGGAATCCCGTTTATACAATCCCGACATTTCGGGATGATAATGTTCATTATTTTGCAAAAATTTAACTGGAAAATATTTCATCTACATATATTGCTTGTAAAGCTCTTCTACCATAATATGTGTACAGGGTCCGGCATTCGAAGTGCAACCAATTAAAAAGGTCTTCAATTCAGTTTGGAAAATTACTTTTATTCAATTCAAAGTAAAAAATTAAGAATCAGTTTACTTTTGCTCGCTATGACCACCTTTTACCTTGACTATGGCCTTGAGACGGTCCAGACACGAATCGCAAGCTGCCCGAATGTGCTCACTCACGGACAATGGCTTTTTTCAGCGCCTCGAGACTGACGACTCTTTTAGTTCCGACTTTGCTCTCCAAAATGGCCCAAAGAGAAGAATCCATCGGATCCGCGTCTGGTGAATTTGAGAGCCATTGTGTGGACGTTCGGAACGTTGTTTTTTAGCCATTCTTGGTTCACTCGAGCTTTGTGAGACGGTGCCGAGTCCTGTTGAAACGTCCATGGTCTGCCACCGAAATGTTTGTCTGCCCACGGACCAGAAGACTTTCCCGATAATATTTCGCATTTTCCTTAACACCAGGCTTGATGAAACCGATTGGAGAGCGCCCATCTGCGGTTACAGCGGCCCAAACCATTCCGCGCGATTGTAAACAATACTCTGGACTGTCACTTAGCCAACTAACAGCCAGCTGATGCACGAGCATGGAGGTGCACCAGCTGCGCGAGCGGTCTGTAGTTGGTTACACTTCGAGTGCCGAGTACCAATACTGGGTGGTAACAGTGGTTCAGTGCTTCTACTGGACAAGATTTCATAACTTTAGTGAGGCTTTAAACCCCAATTCCTGCTAATAACTCTTTTGCACGTATAATAATCTACATAAGCTTTTTCTACTCGCTTTTCTACATTGTGCCTCCAGTTTAGTTTCGGATCTAGCACTACTCCTAGATACGTCGCTCTGTCTGAAAGCGGAATTTCAACCTGATTTATTGACGGTAGTCTAAACTGTGGTTGTCTAGACAAGCAACTTGGCTAACTTAACCTAACCTTACCTACCTTTTAAAATAACTTTTTGGAAAAAAAATATTTTTATTATATTGTTCTAAATTTTTAGCGAATCAATTTTTATTGTCATTTTTGAAAAACACGCACCATCATATTTTTTCATTATAACAAAAGCTGTACTCAATAATCTCTGAAGTTTCACAATGGGACCCCTATAACTTTTTGAGTTCTATTTAAAAACGTAGAGCAAATAAAACAGATCGCGTTATTCTTGAAAAAAGTTGGAAACCTTAAAACCAAATTTCCAAGGTTGAGTTAATTGAAGAGAAAAATTTTTACCGAAAAATCGCATTTTTAGCTGAAATTTATTCTATTATCGGCGGTTAAAATTAACAAACAGAATTGCCGCATTTGGCAGTACATCCACATTAAGATATTCTCTAGAAGCAATCGACGTATTTACAGTCACTGGCCGTTTTGTGTGAATTTCAATTGAGCATCATCATTGAATAATTTCTTTTGAAATCTCGAAAATGAGCAAAAGTCGCCACAGCGGGGCCAGCTTCAACGCGTTCGTTATTTGAATGCATACGAGTTTAATGGCTCGAATCTTTTATATTCTGATTTGAAACAAAACGTTTTCCTTTCATAGCCAAATGCAACTTTCCGAATAGGTAGAAGTCACAGGGAGCCATATCAGGTGAATACGGTGAGTGATTGATGGTTAAAATGCGGCTGATGTTAAAATCAGTCACAAGAGTGGATCGATGAGATGGTGAATTATCATGCAATAAGCGCCAGCTTCCTCCTTCGCGGTATTCAGGGCGAACTCGACGAATGCGATGCAACAAACGCTTCAGAACGCAAAGATAGAAAACTGCATTGACGGTTTGGCCCATTGACATGAACTTCTTGTGAACAATTCTCTTGGAATCGTAAAAACAAATGAGCATCGACTTGACTTTTGACATCTCCAAAGGGGATTTTTTGGGTGGTGGCTCGTCTGGGCCTTCCATTTTGCACTTTGACGCTTAGTTTCAAGTTCATATTGGATACACCTCATTTCATCACCAGTTACAATGTTGTAAAGTAAGTTCTCGTCTTTTCTCCCCTCTTTAATGAAGTCTTTCGAATATTGAATTCTAAGCAATTTTTGGTCCTCAGCTAACTTGTGCGGAATGAAACGTAAGCCCAAATGATCAGTTAAAATGCGATAAATCGATATTCAACTACGATTCCATGCATTTCCACGACGATTTCGGTTCATTTTTATAAATTTACGAACAATTTCGATGGAGCTTTCGGTGGTTACTGATTCTGGGCTGCCCGATCCGTATGTTCATTGTCATTTATGTCCTCACAACCATCTCTGAAACGTGGAAACCACTCATGAACTCTGGCACGCGATAGACAATCATCGCCATAAACTTTTTTCATCAATTCAAATGTTTCAGTAACGGTTTTACCGATTTTAAAACAAAATTTGATATTACATAGCTCTTTGTTCGAAACTAATTTTTGTACCGATGACACAAATATACTGACACTTCAGACGCAATAACTTGGTTCCATCGAATATCATCAAACTTTCACTGGAAGTCAGCTAGGGATGTAATATTTTTATGACGCCAGTCTTGTTTATTTTGGACACCTTGGCCTATATCTAGGAAGGCCGCCATGGTGAATTGTTTCTGATACAAGTATTTTTCAATGAGTCCAATAACCTCGTGAAGAGCTGTTTCTGTGGATTTAGCCTTCATGTAAGCATACTGCCCTTTCGAAAGTAGGACCTCCATCAAAAGATCGCTTATTGGAATGTTTAAATATTTATTATAATTAGTTTGTTTGTACTTTCTATTTTTAATGTCTATTAACCTTAGCATATGTCTACTTAGCCCATAAGAATGTATAATATTAATTGGCTTAATAAGTAAATAAAAAATAAATATTTAGGTATATATTCATCCGTTTAATTGCGATAATTTTCCCATATGGCATCGCTATTTTTACAGCTCCATTGCCACACCAGTGCATTAACAATATTAACTAATTATTATTCGTTAGCACCATTATTGCCACGGACTCGTTATACAAAAAAAAATAAAGTTGGTTTCCATTTTAGATTTTTTTTGCTAACTCAAGTCACCATTACAGCTACCTTTTTTCAACAAGGGATCTCTAAATGGTTTTCAGTTCGTCATCAGGCACTTAGTCAGGTGTGAAACGTGAATGCATGTAACCAATGTTTACACTCTCAATTGGCACACTGACATAGTACATAGTATTTATATATGAGTACATAGCTTTTATGTACAGAAGTTCTATCGCCATTAGATAATGGCATTGGTGATAAGTTAAGCCTGCAGGGAAATTCACAAGTATCGGTGCGCTTATGCCTTGTCTACGTAATTGGAATTTTCTAGCTTATTCACATTAGAAACTTCTTCACTTTACCCTACGTTACGTCGTATGTCGTACGGAGTATTCCTCATTATATCTCGTTTTCGGTAGCTCGAGAAAATGGTAATACTTAATTCGACAGATGGGATCTAAGTACTCACCGTAGCTCATATTCTCAATTCATGTTATCCCCGGTGGGACATGGGGACTCGAGGTTTCAATTGTACGAGTAGAAACAATTCCATTTCCGCTTGAACATGAATTTTGCGCATCCAAACCTGATGCGCCTGCTTCCTAAGCAGATGGATTTTCCACAAAAATGTGGGTACTTTTTGAGGACTGGTTTCCAATCGGGTTTATACTCATGGTTTTTTTTCTAAAATTTTAATTAGCTCAAAAAAGGCTTTAATAAGTTACAAACACAAGAAGGAAGATCTGGTAAGCTCCACCTATAAGATAACCAGATAATCTATAACAAAACCTATTTTAAAACTTTGACAGATGTTCTGCGCTGCTTGCTCTTGTGATGATGACATCATTACCTTCGTCTTGCCTGTATTAAGTGATAATCGCATTCTTCTTGCCGATCTATAAATTTTTATAAAGGCTTCTTTAAAGTTATCAAGCGATGTCTCGCTATAATATCCAAATCATCTGCATTCGCTAGGATTTGTACCGATTGGAAGAATATATAAGTAGTTCCGTCTATGCTTACGCCAGATTCCCTTATACCGTTTTCAAGGGCGAGATTCAACAGTGGACACGAAAGACCATCACCTTGAAGGAGGTCACTTCTTGTTATGAATTTCGATGACAGTAAACAATAAACAAATGAAATACGGTTATATTCTTTACTTGGGGTTTTTCAAGGATTTGACCTAGGGTGAAAATTTGGTCTATAGTGGACTTTGCTGAAAACAAAGCCTGGTAATTTCCTACTATCTTATCAGCAAATAGACGCAGCCGTCGTCACAAATGTTATAGTACATTCTGTCAAAAAAGTACCGAGAAATGTTAGAGTACATTCTGTCAAAAAAGTAATGGAAATTGTTCAATAAAACGCTAAATAATTGTTTAATCATCAAAAATTATATTGTCGCCTTCAAAATAGACTCCATTCGAAGCAATACACCTATGCCAGCGATTAGTCCAGTCATCAAAGTCATTATCACCTTTTAAATGCGTTTGAAGGGATTTTCTTCAGCGAATTCTCCTTAATGGACTCTATCGACTCAAAGCGGCGTCCGCGGAATGGCAATTTAAGTTTTAGGAAAAGGAAAAAGTCACAAGGGGATAAATCCAGGGAATACGGTGGTTGTTCGATGATATTTGTTCTTCAAGTTTTTGGTCAAAAAAGTGTTCACAATATGTGCCTTGTGAGATGGTGGATTATCATTGTTCCAGATCCATGAGTTTTCTTTCCACGCATTAGGCCGTTTCCTACGCACATTCATTCTCAAACGTCGCATAACTTCCAAATAATATTCTTTATTTAGCATAGAACCATTTAGAACGAATTCCGAGTGCACAAAACAATGAAAATCAAAAAAACGAGTAGCATGACTTTCACTTTTCATCGACTTTGACGTGGTTTTTTGTGTTTCGGCTCATGTGGATAGCGTCATTCAGCCGCCTGGTTGTATGTTGCCTGGTTTGCATGTCAAACATATATACCCACGTCTCATCACCTGTTTTGATGCGCTGGATAAATGTTGGGTCCGAATTCACTTGCTCAAGCATGTCTTTTGCCAGCTGCTTTCGATGAATTTTTTGAAAGAAATTCAACTCTCTTGGAACGAGTCGATCATCCAAGCGTTTAATGCCTAATGGTGTATGGATGGTGTAAAATGTTGCGAATTGATTCGTGAGACACGCCAAGGTCACGAACTACCTCCCTCAAACTTAAATGATGGTTTTCCAGCACCTTTTCCTTGACGTTATCGACATTTTCATCCGTTGAAGACGTTGATTGGCTACCAGATCGGGGCAAGTCTTCCACGACTTCTCGGCCCTGTGCAAAAGCCTTATACCACTCATATACCCGTGTTTTTGATAAAGCACACTCGCCATAGTAACGATTGGCACACGAAATCCCGTTCAAAACTTAACGTTTAAAAACTTAAGACAAATTCTTTGTTCGATATTTTTATCCATAGTGAAAATCGCAGAGCATACCTGCGGTTGATTGATGATGCCAAAAACAACGTGAGAAAAAATCCTTTTTTGTTTTTCCAATAAACAGATAAAATATCTAGAAAATTTGTTTTTTTTGTAAAACTGCTACCCCCATATTGACATATCTCCTGATTAATAATCGACCGAATTTGTTGTTTTCAGACGTAGCTGAGCAGCCACACAATTAGTTACGCCAGTGGCATGTGTTACATAAGGAAAGCAATTTTTTTATTATTGTCATTGAAAATTTTTTTTGTTTGTTTTTGTAAATAAAGAATTGATCTAATGAATAAAAACGATATTCCATTTATACCGATTGTTTTTCTTCACTTTTCAACGTCTTCAATTTTCACGTCTCTAGACCAGAAAAGTGCCTTAAATGAAAAATCCCCGATATTTTTTTGACAGGAGTGTTTTATCGCTGTATAGCTTTCACACTTGGATTTGTCTCCCTTCTTGTGAAGTGGGTGAATACGGTGAATATTTCGCTCAGGGATGTTTGGCCCATATGTTTAAAAATATCTAGAGGCCATTCATAGACCCCTGGAGACTCGTAATTTGTAAAGCGTGTTATAGCTCTTTCAAATTCATCAAAATTTAATTCTTCTATGCCTGGATCAGCACTACAACTGCCTGTGGAATATTTACTTTTTAGTATTTCTATTATTTATACTTTTCGTAAGTATCATATAAACTGTATCTAAGTACTCGTGCATATGTAAGTCCATACATAAGTAGGTATACACGTGAGACTGAGAAAATGCTATTTGCCATAAAATTAGCCATAATAAGATGTTTAGCGGCAAAACTTTAATAGCGCACGTAGTACTTCTATTCATTCTACAATCAGCGACAAATTACTAAGCTTTTCCTGGTTCAAACAAAGCCTGTAACTCATTATACAGAGCATCGTTCACAGCTCAGCTCATTAATTGTGAAGCATTTTTTAATTAGTTATTGGAATGTCTGGCTGTTACAAAACACCTGTGTACAGCCGCTGTGCAACAAATCATGACCGGTGCATGCTTTATTTAAATAAATCCAATTTGTATAATGGAGCTTTGCTTTTGGAGGAAATTTAAAGCATAATACAAAATTAGAAAAGAGTTTATGTAGCTTAGAATAAAAATCATTTGGTGCAAATGGCTAATTTTAAAACCTGTAAGCTTACATGCAAATTGATACAAAATAATCACTCTATCGGAAGATTTATAATTTTTATAAGCTAGACAGCTATACAAAAAGCCAAGCGCTACCTTGCGCCACCTTGTTGTTGTTGTTCTTGAAGAGTTTGAGTATTTCTACTGAAATAATCCTAATTAACCACCAGCACCGTTTTACTACCACTGTTCTCGTATGATGATGTCTTGTTTTCTTTTTTTTTTTTTTTCTAAGTCGGATCCATGTTGTGAGATCCGTATGTTCTGTAAGACTATGGTAGTTTGGATGAAATGGAGTTGTAGTCTAAGACCTTGATAGCTGCTTGACTGTCTGAAAAGATAGCTACTCTTGCACTCCTTGTAGAGTTTTAGTGATTTACATGCTTCTCTGATCGCTAGTAGAATGCCTGGAGCACTGGCACTGGAAGTCGAATTGACTGAGAAAGGTTGAGCAGCTCCGAATGGAAGCCAGAAGCCAATCACCTTCCCTTTGCCCCTTTTGGCTCTCGGTGGAAACCGTACCGTAAAATATTTCTTGAAGTTAAAGTCAGAAACTGTGGAGTCTGATTTGTTTTTGAACAGCGAGGGCCCCTGTAGGAGGATCTTGCTCTGACCGGTGCTAAGCGCTCCTATAGTTAAGATACACTCTGTTCTTTGTCTCTTTTTCAGCTTGGGTTGGTTGTATTTCATTTCTATTGTGGGCCATCAGACTAGTTCCGCATATGTTAGTATTGGCCTTACAATGGCTGTGTAAGACCAATTGGATAGTTTTGGTTGGAGACCCCATTTTTTACTCAACATTCGCTTACACGTGTAAAGTGCTATATTCGCTTTCTTTACCCTGTACTCTATGTTGGACCTCCAGCTGAGTTTGGAATCTAAGATAACACCTAAGTATTTTTCCTGTTGGGTTAGCATAAGACTAACGGCGTTTAATTTTGGGGGATTAAAGTTTGGTTTCTTGGTTCTCTTAGTGAATAGTATTACTTTAGTTTTGCTCGGGTTTACACTTAAAGCACAGTCTGTGGCCCAATTGCTGAGTAATCTCAGCGCCACCTTGTACTTAAAAAGAATATCACTCTCATCTTGCGATTTTCTTTTCACGGCATCCAGCGTGCACAGGTTTGTTTTTTTTTCTTCTTATTTTACGAGGAGGAAGCATTGACAGCCTAACCCCTTCAATGTGAGATTTTAATCTGAACTAAACCTCCTACCGTCAAAGTACCGATATCCCGGAGCTACCGTTAAGTATTTCGTCGGGAGGCGTTTTGGGCACTATACTCAACGCTGTTACTGTCCTGGTGCAGTACGACGAAAGTAGCATCTGCTTGTTACCACTCATTGCCCTCTGTTCTGACTTAGTCCGCCTATTTAAAATTTATTCGGGATAGAACCGCATTTACTCGTGTTGCTTTCTCACAAGACTTTTTCAATGTGCGCTGATGTGCGTGCATGTATTACGCCCAGGTATTTCATATACAGTCGGGTGTTGATGTTATACCCCTCAATGTTTAGCGAGATGTTTTCAAGTTTTTTCGTGCCTGTGATCAAAACTGCTTCAATTTGTTCATCCGCGAGCTGAGGGTTTGACGTTATAAACCGGTTTTTTAGTTTCTTATCAACGCAATATCACCCGCGTAGCCGATTAATTGGGCTTATTTTGGTATTAGTATGCGGAGGAATCCGTCGAAAAGTTCATTCAATAATAGAGAACCCAGCATGGAAACTTGTGATACTCCACCAGTTACTCTACATTTCTTAATTCCTTCAGCCTCAACTACTTCACTTCTTCACGTGTGCTTGTGTGTGCGGGTGCATGTGCGCTTTCACCAATTCTTATTCGCACGAGTATATGAATGTCACCAATGACAAAAAATTTCGCAAAAAAAGTGTGATGTCGTATTTGCAATTGTAATCCAAATTTAATATAAATGAACAAGACAGTACTTATGTATATAATATATAAACTGGAATAATTAAGAAGTATACAAAATAAGATAATAAAGAATTAATAACTGAACAGAATTTTAAAATTAGCACAACCCGTTTATTCCAGGAACAACTCGTTACGAAGATTCAATAAATTAGGGCAATACAAAATGTTTTATTTTCAAATATTATAAAGGGTGGTTAAATTTCAAGGGCCGATTTTGAATGTTGATCACCTAAACGTCAAGTTTTTTTCTGCATTTCATTTGACATTTTTTAATTCTAGACTAACTTTATTTGAACTATGGAAAGATACACAAACGAGCAACGCGTTAAAGTTATTCAGGCTAATTATGAAAACGGGCGTTGAAATCAAAATGCATATCGCAGAGAATCATCTTCAGTGATGAGGCACATTTTCACCTCACCTCAGGTGATTCGTCAATAAGCAGAACTGCCGCCTTAGGGCGAATTATAATCCAAGAGTGATTGCCGAAAAACCAATGCACCCACAAAGAGTTAATGTTTGGTGCGGTTTATGGGCCGGCGGCATCATTGGGCCGTATTTTTTCCAAAATGAGGCCGGTCAGGCAGTTACTGTGAAGAGTGCTCGCTTTCGCGAGATGATAACGAACTTTTTATGACCCGAATTGGAAGATATGGATGTGGAGGATATGTGGTTTCAACAGGACGGTGCCACTTGTCACACAGCTAACGAAACAATGACTCTTTTGCGCGAAAAATTTGATGGCCGAATAATCTCACGTCGCGGCGATGTCAATTGGCCGCCAAGATCATGTGATTTGACACCGTCGGACTTTTTTCTTTGGGGTTATTTGAAAGAAAAGGTGTACGCCGATAAGCCAGCAACAATTCAAGAGCTAAAAGATGAGATAATTTGGCACATTAACGGCATAGAACCTCAATTATGCCCCAGCGTCATCGAAAATTCGAGACAGCGGATGGAGGTGTGCCGCCGAGGCCGCGGCGGCCATTCGGCCGATATTTTATACCATACGTAATTGAGCCCTACCAATACCTCATAATAAAAATAAATGACAATAATTTCCTAAAAAAATTGTATTTTATTCAAAATCAACACCGGCCCTTGAAACTTAAGCACCCTTTACAATAAGCCCATCAGCCACTTCATAATTTGTTAATAACTACGCCGGTTGACAGCCAAAAACATATGGTCTGATTCTATCCAATTCCTATGTGAAATCCCTCGTTGAGCTTGAAAAACTACATAATTTTTTCCCATTGTGTGGCTTTCCAAATATCCCCGAGTAACGGTTTAAAACGAAAAAGATAATTACATAATTATTATATTATATTATTTTATTATATTAAAAATAAACGTTGCCAAATTTTTTACAAAATTTAGAAAAAAATGTATTTGTAAATTTTGACAGAAAAAGCACCTTTCATAAAAATACTTTTTCTTCTGGTTCAAACAACAAAAGTCACATTCAGTTGAATTTAATTTTGTGAATTAAATATAATTAATTTTTGTAGACTTTGTGGTAAAAGCTGTAAAAAAGCAATAAAGCAATAATTAAATTTGATGTAAAATGTCTAATTTTCACCCTGTGTCAGCCATCTTGAGCTACTTAATAAATCCGTGATCTGCGTTCGGAAAAGCTAATATTAAATTGCGAGCAAATTCTAAAGAAAAAGTACTCAAAGCATAGAAATGAAAACTTTTGCTAAAAAGAGGTTGTCTGTAAAGTCGGTTTACTGACGATAGTTTAACGTGATAACGTCATAAGAAAATACTGATTGAATGGTTGCATTTTTCAAAAGAAAATTTTAATTTTATTTGTTTGATAGATATTTTGTATGGATATAGAGAATGAGGTAACATTAACATAACATAATATACTTTAACATAACATAACATAACATAACATAACATAACATAACACAACATAACATACCATAACATAACATAACATAACATAACATAACATAACATAACATTAACATAACATAATATACTTTAACATAACATAACACAACATAACATAACATAACATAACATAACATAACATAACATAACATAACATAACATAACATAACATAACATAACATAACATAACATAACATAACATAACATAACATAACATAACATAACATAACATAACATAACATAACATAACATAACATAACATAACATAACATAACATAACATAACATAACATAACATAACATAACATAACATAACATAACATAACATAACATAACATAACATAACATAACATAACATAACATAACATAACATAACATAACATAACATAACATAACATAACATAACATAACATAACATAACATAACATAACATAACATAACATAACATAACATAACATAACATAACATAACATAACATAACATAACATAACATAACATAACATAACATAACATAACATAACATAACATAACATAACATAACATAACATAACATAACATAGCATAACATAACATAACATAACATAACATAACATAACATTACATAACATAACATAACATAACACAACATAACATAACATAAAATAACATGCTGTTCAAGCAAGGTAACGACGCATGAGCAAGATAACGACGCATTTTTTGGTGTGTCGCCGCGCTTTCGCTTGCAGTTCATTCAAGGTAACGGCAATGAGCAAGGTAACGGCAATGAGCAAGGTAACGACAAATGAGCTAGGTAACGACAAATGAGCAAGGTAACACTAATGAGCAAGGTATCGACACATTTTTTCGTGCGTGCAACCGGCTAAATCGAATTATAAGACGTTATCACGTCAAAAAGTTATCAGGCAATCACTGTTTTGTTCACCCTACTTTTTATCTGTCAATTCGTACTAGCCCTGTCCAGAAAGTAAAGCAGAACTATCGTAGGTATACTGACAGGCCAGAATTTGTTAGCGGCACACGCATACAAGATGGGAATTGCAAACAACGATAGCTGCAGACTTTGCAATGAACTAGAAGAGAGGAAAACACTTGAATACCTTCTAGCCCTGCATTAGCTAGGACCCGAATGAAATGTTTAGAATCTCTACAATATAACAGGTTAGAATGTCTCTCGGGGTTAGGGCTTCGGAGCTTACTTAGATTCGCAAAAGACGCAAGCTTATTACAAGAAGCCTTCTACAAGGAAACGTAAGGGGCAAGCTCCATCTGGTACCACTAACGATCAATATGTCTGTGTTTGTGAGAACTATTAATTTTTCGTTTGTATCTCTTAATACATTCTGTCACAAAAATATCGGGAATTGTTCATTTAAAAAACGCGCATTACACATATGTCTAAATTCTTTTTGCTAGAATGTTGGTACAACTGTCCTCTATAGAGTCGCAGAGTTTGAGTGTGATCTGTCAATTAGCTTGTTTTTGGCATTTATTTATATCAGTAAACCTCTGCGACATTCACATTTTCATAAGGCAAACATTAGGCAAGCTGAACGAGCTCGGATGGGAGCTAATGCCGCATCCACCATACTCTCCGGATATTGCACCTTGTGATTATCACCTTTTCCGTGGACTTCAATCCCATATGAGTAACAAGAACTACTCCTCAAAAGAAGCTATAAAAAGAGATATCGAAGCGTATTTTGGCTCCAAAGACAAAACAATTTTTTGAGCAAGGAATTAAAAATTTGCCTAAACGTTGGGAAGACATTGTAGATAATGAAGGAAAATATATTATTGATTAATAAATACTTTAAACATCTTTTTTATTAATTTTAAAAACACCTTTAAAAACGCACGAACTTATGGACTGACCTGATGCCTACCGATATTTAAGCATTTATGGGAACACTTTGCTTAAAGGTTTAGGAAAATTCACTTAAGAATCTAGTTAAGAGCTCCGTTATTAAAAATGTATTCGATTTTAGAGACGTCTTCCATCTTCTCCTTTTTCTTGATTTGCGCGATAACCGCTCACGCGATTTCGGTTGAGTTTAACTGGCGCATTAGGAAACCAAATCCTTCTCCACCTAATCTTTCCAATGGCCTTTCTCTTCCTTTCCAGGGGCCTTCCTCTTCCTTGGCTACCACCATCTGGTTACATTTTAATTTTCTGTGTATCTGAATAGAAACTGGGCGTGCTCGTTTACGAATTGGATCAATTATTTCAATATTGTTTAGGCCCAAAACCGGGGCGATAGCAACTAATGATAATAATAATTTTAGTATTTCTTAATAACGGGTGATTTTTTAGGTATTATCTTTTTAAACATTTTATGGTCAGTTTAATCGACCCACTGAAGCGGCTATTCGAGCTATTGTGACTAATTTAGAACCAAATTTACATTATTGGACATCAAACCACCAACACGCTTACGTAGAGTGCGAAATGAAGAAAATATCGCAGCTGTATCGGCCAGTGCTAATGATGACCTTCAATTATCGATTCGTCACCGTTCGCAGCAATTGGGCCTCTGTTACTCCACAACATGGAAAATTTTGCGAAAGGACTTAGGTGTGAGGCCTTTCAAAATACAACTGGTGCAAGAATTGAAGCCGAACGACCTACCGCAATGCAGAATTTTTGATGAATGGGTTCTTGGAAAGTTGGCCAAAGATCCACTTTTTTATCGGAAAATTGTGTTCAGCGACGAAGCTCATTTTTGGATCAATGGGTACATAAATAAGCAGAATTTTCGATTTTGGATTGAAGATCAGCCAGAAGAATTGCAAGAGCTACCAAGGTATCCAGAAAAGGTCACAGTTTGGTGCGGTTTATGGGCTGGAGGTATCATTGGACCGTACTTCTTCAAAGATGCTGCGAATCGTAACGTAACTGTGAATGGTGAGCGCTACCGTGAAACGATATCCAACTTTTTTTTTGCCCAAAATGCAAGAGCTTGACTTGCATGACATGTGGTTTCAGCAAGACGGTGCCACATGTCACACAGCCCGCGTAACAATGGCGTTGTTGAGAGGCGAGTTCGGTGAACATTTTATTTCACGTTCGGGACCTGTCAATTGGGCACCCAGATCATGCGATATAACGCCTTTAGATTATTTCTTGTGGGGCTATGTTAAAGCTCATGTCTATTCAGACAAGTCTGCTTACATTAACGCATAGGAAGACAACATTAAAGCATTTATATGTGAGATACCGGCCGAAACATTGGAAAGAGTATGCCAAAATTGGACTAAGCGGATGGACCATTTACCATTTGAAGCGCAGTCGCGGTCAACATTTGCATAAAATAATCTTCAAACATTAATTTATATGGACTGTACATTCGGCCGCGGTAGCCGAATGGGTTGGTGCGTGACTACCATTCGGAATTCACAGAGAGAACATAGGTTCGAATCTCGGTGAAAGAACAAAAATTAAGAGAAAAGTGTTTTCCAATAGCGGTCGCCCCTCGGCAGGCAATGGCAAACCTCCGAGTGTATTTCTGCCATGAAAAAGCTCTTCATAAAAATATCTGCCCTTCGGAGTCGGCTTGAAACTGTAGAACAACTGTGGAACAACATCAAGACGCACACCACAAATAGGAGGAGGAGCTCGGCCAAACACCCAAAAGGGGTGTACGTGCCAATTATATATATATACTATCGATTTAAATAAAAATTTCATACATTTTTCTGAATTTTACGTGTGTTTTTTTTTGAAAAACTTTCCTATAGCTCTTAAAAAATCACCCTTTATTTCCCAAGCTATTAACTATACAAAATTCCATTGCTTTACACTGTGCGACGTAACGAAAATGTAATTGAGGAAAAATGTCAAGCCGACTTTTCATTTTCGGAGTGTCATTTCCATTCAAAAATACAATAAAGTTTTTGCTAATATTTTTACTTAAATATTTTTGTATACAGAGTAAATTCAATTTTTGTAAAATGCCAACAGATGTAAGTGAAAATTTCCAAGAATTTGCAACTGCTCTCTTGCTTCAAGTATTGAAATATTGAATTAATTTGATATTCTCCTAAACATAATGAAATGCAATTTCTAAAAACAGCCGAAGAGTGTTGGTTGGACGCCAAGGTTGCTGCTAATTTGTATCGGCACCACCGTAGGCGCTGTTGTGCCCATCGGTTATGCTTTGGGGGTTATGAATACGCCTGCAGAGGTGAGTATCTAAGAAAATATTTAGTAAAACTACTCAAGTAGCCTTCTGTACGCCTACCGTCTGAAGGTCATCAAAGAGTGGGCTATCGCTAGTGTAGCCGAAACATATGGCGCCGAACTTAATCCAACGAACGCTGACGTGCTCTGGGCTAGCATCGTTTCTATTTTCCAAGTTGGAGGCATTCTGGGCTCCTTCATTTCTGGCACTTTCAGCAATAAATTTGGAAGGTGAATAAAAAATAAAGAACAAATTTGGAAAAGTTTGGCAAAAATATGTTTTCATATGCCAGATACTTATTAAAATTTAGCTTTACAATTCTCGTTTCAGACGGGGTTGTCTTTTAATCAGTGGCTGTTTATTAATTTGCGCTGGACTCTTGCTAGGTTTCTGTCGCATGATTGGCCTTGTCGAGATGTTACTCTTGGGCCGCTTTCTGATCGGCATCTCGACTGCCCTAATTTACACTGCGCAACCAATGTATTTGTTGGAATGCGCGCCAATACATTTACGGGGCAGTGCCGGTGTCTTCACGCTGCTCGGCATTACCGGTGGCATTGTGGTAGGCCAAATATTCAGTTTTGAACAAGTGTTCGGCAATGTAAAAGATTGGGACGCTGCTTTGGACTCGTACTTGTTTTGTGTTCTTATCGGTTTTCTGCCCATATTTTGGTTCCCAGAGTCACCGAGTTGGATAATGAACGTGCGTCAAGATGAGGAATTTGCACGGGCATCATTGAAAAGTTTACGTGGCAAAAATGCTGATGATATCATAAATGCCGAAATAGCCGAAATAAAAGCATCTGCTGCTGCTAGCAGTGAAATATTGAGTTTCTCGGCGGTGATGAAAAGTTCAGAATTGTGTCTGCCTATGCTGATTGTTATCTCATTTATGGCTTGTCAGGGATTGAGCGGCATCAATGGCATTTTCTTCTACTCCGTGAGGATTTTTACAAAATGCGGTTTCTCCACTGAAAGCGCCGCTTGGATGAATTTTGGTGCGGGTGTCTTGAATTTTATATTTGCGCTCGTCAGTTTCGTCGTTATGCAGAAATTCAATCGACGACCCTGCATGCTGCTATCAAGCGGTGCTTGCGCCATCTCACTCTTCGGATTGGGATTCGCTTTGAAATACATAGTAAGTATTTTGTGTGTTTGCTTTTTGCTGTAGTGTTTTTTGAATATATTTCAGGACTCTGTCAGCTGGTTTCCAATACTTTGCGTGCTTTTAATGGCTTCATTTATAATATTTTTCAATTTCGGCTTGGGTCCAATACCATTCTTTATAGGAACAGGTAATATTTATAGTGCTCACACTCACCAACGTAACCGTACGCCCGTATCAGCTGATATGATGAAACTAATGAGAGCCCCATGTAAATGAATTCTCTCCACCGTTCCCTAGTATCGTAGATCGTTGTTTCATCGTGTCAGCTGATATGGGCGTACGGACGTACGTTTACTTTGGTGAGCATGAGCACCATTACTCGCATGTTTGCAGCTTTACGGGCAGCCATTCTTACTTATGTGTACATTTTGCTTTTACAGAACTCTTTGAATTGCCACCTCGATCAGTGGGTATGTCTGCCGGCAACTTTTCATGTTGGACTGGCAATTTTTTGATTGGCATGTTTTTCCCGGTCGTGGAGAGTGCAATAGGTCCGTTTTGCTTTTTGCCTTGCGGCGGAGTATGCATTTACTGTTTTTTGTTGACATGGCGCTATCTACCGGAGACACAACGCATTCGACCATCCGAGGTAAAGACGTTGATGGCTGATGGACTCAAATCGAAAGTTACCTAAATTGGTAATGCGAGTATGGCGCAGGTGCGGCATAATTATGTAGCGCGTAGTCGATTGGAAATAATCGATGTTGTACAACGAAATTGTTTTTGACAAATTATTTTGAGAAAACTTTTTAATTGCGATAAATAGTTTGCAGACTTTCGTAATATTTATTGCAATTTTTTTGTAGGAATATACTTTATAAGCGTTGTAATGTTTAGGGAACGTGGCAGCGAGGCAGATATTAACGCTTATTCCGATAACCAAGCCGCGATCAAGGCTCTGACGACGCCATGGTGCAGATCCAAATTAGTCAACTCCTGTAAGGAGGAGTTCAAATATCTTGGGTATGCAGGTAACACATCTCTGATTTGGGTGCCAGGGGATAGTAACGTAGAGGGAAATGAATATGCTGACAAGCTTGCCAGGAAGGGGTCGGCTAAATTGGTATCAGGGACCTCCTACCCGGTCACCGGCATCCTCTTGACTATTGTTAAAGGGGAATTGCACAACTTACTATATTTCACAGGAAAACGCAGATCAGATGAAACTCCATTTATTCATGTGCTATTTCGAAAAACCTTTGGCACCAGTGCAATAGATGGAGAACTCTGAAAGTCCTGGGAACTCCACGCCATTCAATTTCCAAACTCGTAGCTGTGCTTACCGGACATTGGACGATCGGCACATATTTACCATTTAGCTCTCAATGCAGAAGCTGTGGGGACCTTGCAGCAAAGGAGATTGTTGAGCACTTTCTCTGTAAATATCTGGGTTTGACAGCTAAACGAGCAAGGTCCCTGGTGATCTTTTCTTCGAGAGTCTGGGGCAGTGCGCCAACCTAAATCCCATCAACCGTCTCCATTACATCAACAGCTATCACAACGGACCTGTGAGGTCTAAGTAAGTTGGTCGTACGGATGGACTACCACCATAACATCCACTGCTCTGGCTCGCTGTAGATATCTGCCTGTTGGAGGCCTCATAATGGCATCAAAATGGCGCTTTAGTGCTACTTGGAGAGGGCCAGGGGGGTTCTTGATCCATTTTACTTACCTGCCTACCTTCGATGGCATTTGCACAAATTATATTGTACAATCTTCCGATGAGGTGATTAATTTTGCATTTGAAATGTTTATTTAAATTTGGTCAGTACTGTTTCATCGACATTAAGCCTTGTTTACCGACCGATTTGCTTATTATAGTCTAAGAGCTTGCTACATGAAAATGCCCGCATCAGGTACATGGCTAATTTAGTTTTAAAATAATAGTATTAGTGTAGACGAATATAAAAATGAATGTCTGCCATTGCCAAACTGGGGCGCAAAGGGGGGATACGCAGTGAAAGGGGTGAATTTTGGGTGGGAAAAAATTCATAAGGTACAGGGATTCTATGTACGGGAAAAGTTTAGTTATATATTTGAGAAAGTGTTAAAAAATTGGCAGACATTTTGCGAGGGGCTAACTCGCCGGTAGACTGCGCTGAAGATTGCAAAAATTAATTTAAAAAAAAATCATAAGGTACATGAATTCCAATTATTGTATTTTAAAGTTTAAACATTCCAAAAGCCATTTACAAAATGGCAGACAAAAAAGTGAGGGCTAAGGCCACGGCAGACGACGTTAAAAAGTGCGCTACACATCAACATTTTCAGTCACATTCGCAATCGGAATCTGATTCGGACGTGATATCTCCTTCGCTATCGCTATATTCATCTTCATTTGATTCGCTTTCTGCATTAACGTCTTCATCGCCTGTAACAAAGCACAAAGCTAAATGATTTTTAGACATTTAATAGAATGGAATAGTTATATGTTCTGTGGATAAATATATTACCTTCGTTTGTTCCAGGATCAATAATATCTTGTATTGTACTAGGCAGCTGTGGTCCATCGAACCATTTAAATGTATACTTTCCCTCTACTAACATCCATCTGCAAGTTTCTGGTCGTAAATATGATGGAATTTTCTTATGAGCATTTTTCCATATTGTAGCAATATATTTGGTCCTCAATAAACGCTGCGTTAATTCAGCCTGGCTAGGAGGCAAAGTGGATGAGTCAAAATTCTGCAATTTTTTTTTTCTGGAAAGGTTCCTCCAAATCGTTGACCTTATAGGTTTTTAAAAATAAGGCGAATCGTGCATCATTTACGGAGCTCAACAACGGAAAGTTGTACAAATTACAGATAAACTTTTCAAGAATCGGGAAAACAGCGGTTTCGTCACAGTCTTCATGTCCAATTTGACCGAATGCTTTTTGTAAGTCTTCATTTTTCTTTAAAATCTGTAAAGGACGTTGCTTTCCCTTTCGAAATAATGCGGGATTAAAATCGCAGCCAGTTAAAGCATGAAATCCTGGCAGAGATTGACACATTATCTCACCTAACTTTTCATGCAACGTCGATACGTCAATTATTCGTTGCTTATTCCAAACCCCTGTTTGAATATAAACTTTGCTATTGTGTTGTACGTGAATCATATTAGCCAACATAATAATTAAAATATCCGTATCTGAGCATTTTATTATAATGTTCGCTGTTGACTCGATATTGCACGCATGATATACTATTTTTGAATCAGCCTCTTCATGTAAATCGAGAGTAAACTTATCATTTTTTGAAAATAATATGCTTTCATTCACAGCTTTATATTGATAACAGTTATCAAAATTGAGTAGCAATTTTTTATTTTGAAAGAATGGAATTAATAAATTAATTATAAACTACCATAATATTAACGTTGAAAAAAAAAACCAAATTGTTTATAAAATTCCCTAAAAATAAAAGTTATAAAATAATGAATTTCATTGATATATTTCATAAATATCGATAATAATTCTTCTGCACTTAAATATCAAGAATGTGACTAAAAATGTTGATGTGTAGCGCATTTTTTAACGTCGTCTGCCGCGGCCTTAGCCCTCACTTTTTTGTCTGCCATTTTGTAAATGGCTTTTGGAATGTTTAAACTTTAAAATACAATAATTGGAATTCATGTACCTTATGATTTTTTTTAAATTAATTTTTGCAATCTTCAGCGCAGTCTGCCGGCGAGTTAGCCCCTCGCAAAATGTCTGCCAATTTTTTTACACTTTCTCAAATATGTAACTAAACTTTTCCCGTACATAGAATCCCTGTACCTTATGAATTTTTTCCCACCCAAAATTCACCCCTTTCACTGCGTATCCCCCCTTTGCGCCCCAGTTTGGCAATGGCAGACATTCATTTTTATATTCGTCTACACTAATACTATTATTTTAAAACCTGATTCGGGCACTATCTATGTAGCCAGCTCTCCGTCTATTAGATAGAATAGGGAAAATTCTTGAGAAAATTATCTGCGACAGGCAATCATCTTTCACAGAAGATATTAATATTTTATCCACATAGCAGTTTGGCTTCAGGAAATCCCGCTCAACGGTGGATGCTACCAAATGCGTGCGTGTAATAGAGACCCCCATAAAAGTAGAGGCCTCAGTTATATCATCAGAATAACTGGGAGCTATTTTTCGGACCGTCTTCTGAGGTTCAGAACCAACAAAGGCATTAAGGAGTACAATGTAACAGCAGGGGTTCCCCAAGGTTCAATTCTAGGCTCACTACTATGGAACCTTATGTACGGCGGTATCCTTAGACGGGGGATATGTGTCCTAGAACCAAAGTATTTGGATTTGCGGATGATATCGCGGTCGTTATAATGGCAAAATACATCCTAGATATTAAGCGAATCAATATGTGGGCTCAAGGTTTGGCTAACGCCCATGAACCTGGAATTAGCACACACAAAACTGATGTGGTTCTAATAAATAGCAGGAAGTGATCAGAATTTTGAAGGTAAATGTTGGAACTGTAACTGCCAATTCAAATACCTAGAGGTTATGATTGATAGTCGTTTTAACTTTAAAACGCACATAGAATACGCTGCGAAGAAAGTGTTGGGTCTACAGTCTTGTCTGGCAGGAATAATGCCAAGCAACGGAGGCCCTAGCCATGACAAAAGAATATTATATAGTAGAGTTGTCAGCTCGGCTCTTTTTTTTTACGCGGCACCGATCTGGGCTGATGCATTGAATATAAATAGCTATGCAAAAAAAAAATAATAGTCGTCTATCGGCTAAGCGCTTTGCGAACTATATGCGGCTTCCGGACAATTTCCGATGACGCATCCTTCATCATTGCAGGACTACTTACGATAGACATTCTGGCAAAAGAAATGAAGTCAGTATATTAAAATGCTATCCGAACAAAACAGTAGAGCAAAACGTAAAGAAATTTCAGCAGAGGAACGGTTTCGTTCGATCGCCCACTGGCAAGACCGGTGAAACAAGTCACCCAAGGGTAGATGGACGCTTGAGCTATCACCTATCCTCACGACGTGGCAAACTACCACCTAACCCAATTCCTCTCAGAGCATGAGATATTTAAAAAATACTTCCGTAGATTTGGTCACACGAGCTCACCAAATTGCCAAATCTGCACGGAGAGAGAATAAGAAGGCTTGCTCCAATACCCACGCTATGCTCCCGAGCCCTTCAAAATTTTAAGCGGAGAAAATATCGTGGATTTTATGTTGAAATCAGCTAATAACTGGAGAGCATCTGAAACAAATCTTAGAGCCTTTGAGCTAACCAGCCCCGTGTGTTACTATCTTTATGGCAGTTCCGCGGGAAGAGCGCTAGATAGCGAAGAATTGTTTAGTACGTAGGTGTAGCTGTGAGGCTACAAGTCGTGTATAGCCAGTATAACTGTACTCATGAAAGTTTCCTTTTCACGGGCGTCATTCCGGAAAAAAAACAGTTTAGTCTTGTCCGTGATAAAGCAATTATAATACACTTCAATCGTCATTGGTTTCATGAATTTGAACGATTTCTTTAAAATATCACATAAACCTCTTATAGTATTCGTCAGTAGATTTTTAAAATCCTATCATAAACCATGTTTGGCCAAAATGATGAACTTTTTGAATTTAAGTTTCCAAATAATTCAGTACTTTATACAATAATTGTTTTGCGATCTAGTCTAATGAACGAATGAGTAATAGTATTGTTATTTCTTATTTGAGTGAAGTTGAAAAAAAAAATATGCCAGACATTCTTCTACAATGGATTGTGGTGTTGGAGCTGGTATATACATATTCTCACAGGCTTCAAATTGAAAAATCTGTGCGTCTCCCTAATACCAGCAGTGTCTTCCAAGCGGAAGTATTAGCAATTGAGGAAGCCTGTAGGTTACTCATCGCAGATTTCTCTTTTAAGGGCAATATCGCTATTCTTTCGGATAGCCAAGCTGTAATCCAGGCACTGGATTCGGCTACAACAACTTCTAAAGTGGCGGAACAAAGTATGAAGAGCCTTACCACCTTTAGGCAAAACCATCAAGTTACCTTAATCTGGGTCCCGGGACATCGGAACATTGAAGGTAACGAAAAAACAGGTGAACTGGCAAGAGGGGGATCTGCCATGAGCAACGCTCTTGCAGAATCAGTATTCACACCATTAGGTGTACTCAAGAACAGAATTTCCCTAAAATACCTCCGAATCGCGGATTGTAGATGGAGAGACCAGACGAAGTGCAAGATTAGCAGAACATTATGACCCACCTACAACCTCAAGCAATCCGCAACATTGGATGAAACATTGGGACGCCTGTAGACCAATGGCTGTCATCACTAGCTTTTGGAGGAGAACAAGCAGCCAAAATGGGCATCCCTCTCAACAAAGAAAAGAATCTTTGGGGCCGTATGTCAGCAACAACGCGCCAAATATTCTCTTCCAAGACGTCAATCGTCTCGAGCTTATCTGCGTAGACAAGCGACTTCACATAGCCCCACAAGAAACAGTCCAGCGGTGTTATATCGCACGATCTTGGAGGCCACGCCACAGGTCCACGGCGCGAGATAATGCGCTCACCAAAAGTTTCCTTCAATAAATCGGTTGTTGCGTTGGCTGTATGGCATGTAGCGCCGACTTGTTGGAACCAAAGGTCGTCCACATCAACATCGTCCAATTCAGGCACGAAAAAGTCATTAATCATGGACCAATGATTCCCTCTGCCCATAGAGCACACCAAACAGTGACTTTTTGAGGATGTAACGGCGTCTCAGCAATGGCTTGTGGATTATGTTCACTCCAAATGCGACAATTTTGCTTATTGACATACCCGTTCAACCAAAAGTGAGCTTCATCGCTGAACAAAATTTTCTTCGATGCGTCGCGCGAACCGAACCATTATTTTCGTAATAAATTTGCACGATTTGCAAACGTTGTTCAGGTGTAAGTCTATTTATTATGAAATGGCAAACCAAACATAAATCAAGTGACAGCTGTCAAAAAGACCATCTACGAAAAAAGTAGTGCCAACTTGAAAACCTAACCTCTAAAAAAACACCCTTTATAAGTATCATAAAAATACTCTTCTTCTTCCTATTGTTTGACAGGTCATACGCTGGTGTGAACTTGACAGGCAGTCAAATGTGTGATGGTGTGTGTGGGGTTGCTATGCCAACTTAGAATTTTTATGGTAACATTAATAATAATTGGAAAAATTGCGAAATAAGGACTTTGACTTGGAAAATTTACAATACAAAATGTTTTGAATGTACATATTTCTTAGCTATGAGGGGTTAGAGGTAGTCAGAATTTTCAAAAAATTGGACTTTCTTATTGCATTTTCTTAAAATATAATACCTTAAAAATATTGTGTGAAAATTTGAAGTGAATCCGAGTTATTCAACAATTAACAGAGGGCGTTCGGGTGCTCCGGAGCGTTTGAAAGAACTTTAAATGCGTTTTTCTCAAAACTATGTTTTTTGAACTGGTGATCACTGTAACTTAAAAACCGCTTGGTAGATTTCAATAAAATTTATACTGCTTTTGAAAAACATAAAAAACTCGTGCCTGATCGAAGGATTTTTTTCTAAAAATTCCGATTTGTTTTAAACAATTAATTGTAGGTTTTTTTCTAGAAAATCTGGAAAATATTTACTGAAGCCGCCATATTGTTAATTTTGAAAAAAACTTCGACCAGGCACAAGATTATCTATTAATAAAACTAATTTCTCTTATCCGATAGATTTTGATGAATTTCCAAGGACTTGTGATGATCACCGCAAGGGACTTCTGGAGAAACAGCGATAACTTTTACAATTATAATATTAATTTTTTTTTTTTTTGAAATTTTACTAAAGTCTAGTCGAAACATTATGTATTAATGCTATGTTTTTATTTTTGTAAAATAAAGCAACTGTCTAGCAAAAAAAAATTATTGAAAATCATTATTTTTTCGCGCCTCTGACTACCTCTAACCCCATAATAATGCTTTTTACTGAGAAATATCTGAATTTGTACGTAATTTTTTAGACCTTTTTATACTATTTTATATGAAACTAGCGGACCCTCTGCCTGCTTCGCTAGGCATATCAAAATTAGAAATGAATAATGAACACTCGATTTAGATTCACTCTATGTGTATTTATTCTTTTTTTACAATATAAAATTAATGTTAATTTTAAACTTAAACTAACGCAAAGCCTTTTCGTAAACTACATTTTTTGTTTTGCCCTGAGTTGTGGTATAAATAAACAGAACTGATGGCTTTCCTACACGTGAACATGATACATATAATTGTCCGTGGGAGAAGCATGGATATTCTAAGTCAATTCAGCGTAATTCCAGCGATTGTCCTTGTGCTTTGTTTATTGTCATTGCAAATGCAAGACGTATTGAAAATTGCAATCTTTTGAAGTCAAAAGCTAAATCTGGTGGAATCGGCGGAATACGCGGAATCAATACGTCTTCACCTTTGAATTTTCCTTTTAAAATTGGTGCTTCAATAAGATTATTAATGACCTTTTTGACTGCTAATCTGCTAAGTAAAATAATTGGTGCACCAACTTTCAATTGTAAGCGATGAGCCGGCAGTCCAGGTAAATCCAAGGAATTTAAAAATTCTGTTGAATAATTTACAGCGTCATCTTGATTTATAACTGTATCAATTGATTTAAATGTTACAATCTCACCAGGCATATCATTTAAAATATTCGCATTCAATTGACCAACATCCTTATTTTTCGCAGCCAGTATTGCTCTCTCAGCTAACCAATTGTGATTTTGATAATTTTTCGCAATATTTGGAAAAACACTTGAAACTAATTCTTGTTTTGTGTGTGCAAAATTACAAAAATTATCTGGCAAAGTGATTAAGCCAATAGCAGCATCAATAGGAATTTGTCCATTTCCTATCTTCAGAAGTTGTCTTGAAAATTCGTCAGCCGATGCATAATTTTGCAAATAAACTCGCAGATTTGTTTTCAAGGTCAAAGTTTTTACGTGCCTCCATAAATGGGATGTCTTTAAACATGCTTTTAATTCACCTGCTGGTGTTGAACGGGAAATTACTGGCAAAGTTTGACGAAAATCACCAGACAATAATATTAAAGCATCACCAAAATATTTCTTGATTAATACGTAAATCTTTCAAAGTTCTATCCAATGCTTCCACTGATTTTTTATGTGCCATTGCACATTCATCCCACACATTTAATTTGCATTGTTGCAAAACTCTTCCCATTCCAGTAAGTAATTTTCTTTTTTCTATTGTTGAAATTAAATTTCTAATTCTTTTGGCCGCATAAGTTGATTTCCAATAAGTTAAAACAAAATAATTGAAAAGTAATGAATTTAATCAAAAAAACATGAAAAACTTACAATGTGCATTACAATCGCTAACAACAAGAACGAAACCACCGTTTTTTTATTTTCACTGATTATTAAAATTTTACGCACAATATATTTTATTTTTATAAATTTTTTCCCAAAAAAAAAACAACAATGAAAAACACACTCATATTTGCAATTTTAGTTGTTAAATGAAAATGTGTTTCAGGTATCTTTCAATGTTGCAACTACTCTTTGACTTTGAAACTGCTAACACTCACAAAATAATCCAACTCTTTTAAACACACATACAAATATAATTATTTATTTTGGGTTTTCCACTCGTCAAAGCAGCACATAAGGTTGCATTATTTAATTATTACCTAATAAAAACTTGTTCTCTTTTAACAATGATAATATTACTATGTGAAATCAAGTAAATATGGATTTTTGTATTATATCCTGAGCATTTGTCTTCAGCGCTATACCAATGTTCGAACACTTGGAGCATGAAATTTACAGAAGTATTGTTACAGAAATGCCTGAGAGCGCTATTTTAGTTATAAATACCTGCTTTTAGGCATTTATCTCGTAAACGTACGTTTGCCCATATAAAATTGTCTACGTAAATGCATGAAAAAAGTGTTAGCATAACTTTTTCGAGTATAAATGTATACATGCAGGAGGATTTATTTTTTACATTTTTCTCGTCGGCTTTCGCGTTTTCTTTTCTTGGTTTTAGACTTTCACCACAGAAAAATTACGCAAACCCATGAACAAAGTTAAACTAAAACCTGATCTTAATACTCGAGCTACCATCAAATTAACACATTTTATTTTTTAAAAGCACATTTATGGCGACTGTCGATCCATATGATGGATTTCAAAAAATGTATGGATTCAACCGCTAAATAATTTCGTATATTTTAAATCCATCTAAACTTTTACATTTGCGCATTTATATTTGTATTTAACATTTAGTTTAAGTAAACGTTTCAATATTTGTCCAAAAACTTTGAGCTTCGAAAAATACAGGCTTATGGTTATTAATGGAATCAAATATATTTAACGAATTTTTATTTTATCTAAATCATAAAACGTTCAAATGAAGCTCAAAATATTTTTCCAGTTAAAAAAAAAAAGCAATGTGCTTTGATGCCGTGTCACGCATGCATAAAAAGGAAAGAAAAGAGAGGACAACTATTGCGTTACGAATAATACAGTCGCATACGTCACCCGACATCGAAACAATGTTATTCATGACTGTGTATATTCTATTCATTTGCGTGTATTCTCATTCCGTATACGTAATGTCCGTATAAGGGAAACACGCAAATATTGTATTTTTCACACTTACACAACACACGCATACCTTTACCGATTTCTTTAAAACTTCACATAAACCATCTATGGACCAATACCAATGATCTGTGAAAGTTTGATTGAAATCGGTGAATGCGTTTAGGCGTGAATCGGCGACTAACGAACACAAAAAAACGTCTCCATTTTTATATATAAGATTTAATCATTTTTTATGCAACCATTTGACACTAAAGGGCGCTTTGGAATCAGGTAATCTCAGCTGTGGGCATTTTTTGACAACCAACTGAGAGTGATTTTACTTATGGATCTGTACAATGGCCATTTGTCTTTATTTCATATATTTCAGTATTGCTCCATTAATTTTTGGCATTTATGGAAGCCAAGCAAGCAAATCCAGTCTGCATTGGGCCAGCATCTTAACCACTTGCAGGCCAATTGAAAATACCGACACTTTCATGAGTACCGCAACGCTATTCAAAGATGCTTAATAGTCTGCGCAGAATCGTCTTGCGCTCTCCGGAGTAGAGTAAACTATATTGTATGTACATACATATGTATGTGTGCATGTATGCCTATGTCCCTAGTGGAAATCAATGATCGCTAGAAAAATCGTCATAAGCACGACGTCAACATCGAGGAATCACCATCACGCTAACGTGCACGATTTCGAAGATGGTCTAGAGATGGTCAGCGCGGCTATGTAGTGTCAGTAGCAAACTCTCGAGCGAACGTTGAAAAACAAAGCGCGTCGGAATAGCAAAGAAAAAAAATAGTGACGCCGCGGCAGTGGTGTGGTGCCTGTGGTGTGCACGCGTGTGAGAATTTTTATTTTCTTTTGTAACCGGTTGACAGTTTACGTTTTCTGTGTTAACTATTTAATTAACAAAATCATTTTAATTTGAAATGGGCACAATGGAATATAGTAAGCTTAGTGATTTTTGGAAAAGTGTTAAAATGAATTGTATTAGCTGCAATGATTAAAAAAATAGAAGAAATAAAAAGCAAGAGTTTATTTAAGCCTTTGCAGTTGAAGTAATATTAAGGCAAAAAATGTATTTTCAAATTTGAGAAAAAAAATAATAATAATCTGCTGGAATCGCTATCAATCGCAAAGCAGTCAAATGGAAGCCATGTAAATACACGCAAACAAATCATATGTGAAATCCTATTTAGATACGAATTCAAGTAATGTTTTATGACGATATACATACATACATACACCCCTGTGCATGTACGTACAAATGTAAATTTATGAATACGTGATGAATTAGGCGAAGAATGTGTGTATTTTCAATTGTGACGTCACATAGACTCTTAAGGTACACAAGTGCAACTAAAAATACACGCAAAATAAATATCCATACAGATTTTGTATACTCGTGTCTTAAGTGCATTTGATCGTACAAACAATCGATTCAATGTTTTTCTTTCAGCTCATTTTATTATTTTCGTGTTTTTTTCGTCTACAATAAATAATTAATGGCTCTGTGCAAGTTCAAAATTTGAAAAAATGTTTTGCTAGTTGATCTGTCTTAATTGGCATCTTCTGAATTCAATCGCATTCGCTGTTTTGTCAGAGTGGCTCCAGTTTTCGAGATAGTGGCATTTGACCGCCGAGAGTTCATTTAAAAACAACCTGGCATCATAAATTCTAAAAGGAAAACCCATTTAAGTTTGAATGTGTATTTAATTTATGGTGCCAGAAACAATTTGCAATACATTTTAATGCGTTTTTAATTTTGCTTTTAGCAAATATGTTTAAATTTAAAATTGCCTGAAAAAAACTCCCTCAGTCTTTAAGGTGGGTAGATAGATGAAATGGTTGAAGTGCCAGTCTGGCACCCTCCAAGTAGCACTAAAGCACCATTTTGATACCATTATGAGACCACCAACAGGGAGATATCTACAGCCGGGCAGAGCTATTGATATAATGGAGAATATTGATTGAATTTAGGTTGGCGCACGGCCCCAGGCTGTCGAAGAAAGGAGCACCCAGTGATTTTAGTCGTCTAGCTGCCAAACCTGGACATTTACAGAGAAAGTGCTCAACAGTCTCCTTTTCTGAAAGGTCCCAGCAGCTTTTGCAATGGGGGTTACATGGTAACCCTAGCTTTTCCGCTAGAAGTATTTCTGAATGGTATTTGATACCCATATTTTAATACCTTTTTTTTCTATTTTCTTGGCACAATATTTTGACCGGTGTATGGTCTTGGGAGAGTTTCGGTGTGGTTTTCGCCCCGGTCGCTCCACAACTGATCAGGTGTTCAATCTAATGCAATACCTGGAAAGGTATAACGCGTACAAACACGATTTGCATAGACTCTTCATCGATTTCAAACAAGCTTTTGATAGAGTCTTTAGAATCAAAATCCCTTAAGCATTCACAGGACTTATCTTAACTCAACTTAAAATAAACTTAAGGGTGGCCTTAAGAACACCAAAGGAAAAGTTCTTGGGCAACAGTTAACCTCGGACAACTTTGCCGCCGAAATGGCAACGTCGAATAAGGCGACACCTTATCAAGAACTATGTTCAATTTCCTTTTGCACTACGCAATCAAAGACGATGTAAATGCCGGCTCAGCAGCTCCGGCTTAACCATCGTTCGCTCGAAATCGAAGGTATACGGATGAACTTTTCTCTAACATGGAAACATAAGCGAACAACGCCGACAAAACCAAACACATGAAAATGTCACGCGATGTTGAATGGCAGAAGCTTGAAAGTTTGATTATTGAACAGTACATTTTTGAAGGAGTAGAGAGTTTCAAGTACTTGGAAAGAAAGTAACAAATTGCATTGGTATTGAGGACTGCATCCTAGGCCGACTTGTTGCAACAAACAGAACTTTCTACGCCAAAGTAAATTTACTAAAATTCAGACAACTCTCGCGCAGCTGTAAATGCACTATGTAAAAAACAATAAAAGGACCAGCTTTGACGTGTGGCTGTCAGCCATGGGTAATGTCAATCAAGTATGAACAAAGTCTTCGAACTTTCGAAAGCAGAGTCTTACGAAAAGTGTATGATCAAATACTGGTTCAGGATGGTTGTTACAGAATGAGATACAACGAGGAGTTGCTGCGAGGCCCTGCCTTTAAGTGTCAAATCACAACGACTCCAATTGTTAGGCCATGTTATGGGCGTGAGTAAGGAACGTCACCAAAAATCCTTCTTAAATTACAATACACTGGCCACCAGATGTAAAGAAAGGCCTTGGAAACGCTGGTTTGGCAACACTATCGAAGATATCAATAAACTGAAAATGCATAACTGGTGGTCTGCTGCCTTGAATCGTGTAACTTGGAGAAGGCTAGTTGATGAAGCTAAAGCTCATGCCGAGCTGTAACGCTGCCTGATGATGATGCTATTTTTACCGGTAGTGGTGACAGAATGAAGTATAATCATCATAATCATCATCATTCCTTCGTCTCCGTTGCGGAGCATAGGGCCAAAGTGAATTTTTTCCATTTTGTGCGATTCCCGGATATATTTTTCACTTGCTGCCAGGTCATTGCTTTGTCCACGGCTTTGTATTCCTCTTCGATGCACCGACGCCAAGAGCCCCTAGGTCTGCCTCTTCTGCACTGTCCTTGGGAGTTCCAGTCCAGCGCTCGTCTGCTGATTTCATTGCCACCTTTCTGTAGGGTATGGCCAAGCCATCTCCATTTACGTTCGCTTATTTCAGTTGCGATTGGTTTTTGATGACGTCGTCGATGCAATTCGGTGTTAGATATCTATCAGATACGTAGAATGCGTCTCAAGCAGCGGTTCACGAACACTTGAAGCTACTGTACAATTTCCGCAGACAGACACGGCGTAGAGCAGAATTGGTTTAACATTGGAGTTGAAAATCCGTATTTTTGTTGTACTGTGCATTTGCTTGGACTGTCACACCGGACAAAGATTTGCAAATGTACCTCTTGCTTTTTGCAATCTTGTAGATACATCGTTTTTGCATCCGCTTTTCGCAGTGAATTGGCTTCCAAGGTATTGAAAAACGTTCACATTTTCAATATTTTCCTCTCCGATATTGTAGAATGCATCGTTCGTGTGTACTGCCAAATGTTTGATTTTATTTGCAAAAAAACAATACTTATATACAAAACTGTGATTGTGCCAATCTGGGCATACGGCATAGAAATCTGGGGTACTGCAAGCAAAAGTAACATTAACATTATTCAACGACTACAATCAAAAATACTCAGAACTATAATTAATGCACCTTGGTACATCCCAAACGAAGACATTCATCGCGATCTCAACATCGAAACAATAGCAGAAATCATCCGCAAACGCAGCACAAATCATATTGTCCGTTTAATGAACCATTCCAATAATGACATGCGACAACTCCCAACAGCAGAAAGGGCAAACTCTAGGCGGCTCAAACGACCAACCCCAAACTAAGCTGATAACTAGAATAATTTAAAGCTATGCACATACCTACACTTGTAAACTCACACAACAACTTAACCCAAATGTAATATTGATAATGATTAATGCTATAAAATCCAAGCTGCAGAAAGAATTACTTAGTGTCATACGACAGGTGTAATTAATAAAGGAGGCAAAAAAAAAAAAAAAAATTTGCATTGGTTTTTGGTCAAGCGGCACAAGAGTGTGTTACGAGATCACTCAACTTGCTTTGCATATCCGATTTGCCTTGAAAGAATAGGAACGTTTTCAACGCTGCCGAAATCATTGCGATTACAAAGCCCAATAAAGATGACACGTTTGCATCGTCGTACCAACCAATAAGTCTGCTGCCGACAATATCAAAAATATTTGAGAAGGTATTCTTTGATCACATAGAGCCCATTATAACAAAAATAAATTTAATTCCCCAACATCAGTTCGGATTTGGGCGAAAATATTCCAACAACTGCACAGAGTTACTCACAAAATTAATAAAGACAATAAATAAGTATGCGTGGCTGTATATCTCGACGTAGCTAAAGCACAAACTCCAATCTTGTTTGCTATACGACTACTTTCTAATACTAAAAAGTTGCATCCAAGATAGAAAATGTTATATTAAATATAATATAACGACGCATGTTCATACATTAAACCTATGAACCAAGGAATTCCACAAGGCAGTGTATTAGGTCCCACTCTGTATCCTATCTACCTGTACACCGCAGATTTACCGAAACCATCTTCAGGAAATAACATGATAGCGACGTTTGCAGATGACACTGTACTAATGGCATCTCATAGAGACCCGAAAATAGCACTAACAAATTTACAAAACGACCTAAACAAAACACTGAATTGGTTCAAAAAATGGAATATAGAAATTAATGGCGACAAAACAATTCAAGTCAATTACATGAACGGAAAGGTAACCATAGACTCATTAAAGATTGGAAACCCTGACGCGAATACTGATACAAAAGCTAAATACTTAGGAATTACAATTCGCTCTCAACTAAACTGAAAGAACCCTATCATAAAAAAAAGAAATGAAATTAAAAATCGTTTTCGACAACTGTACTGGCTACTAGGAGCTAAGTCAAAGCTCTCAAAACCTTAATTTACAAAACGACAATTGCTCCAATTTGGAAGTATGGTATAGAAGTTTGGGGCACAGCTTCTGAATCCAATTTGACAATACTGCAACGTGCCCAGTCGAAGATACTTAGAACAATAACAAATGCATTATGGTAGATACCAAACGCCGACGGTGAATGTTGCGACTTAAACATCGACACAGTTGACGAAGCCATACAAAATGCGAGCAGAAGGCAGACTTCAGACTCACAAAAATCCGACGATGAGGAAGCTTCCCGCTGAAGAAAAATCCAATAAGAAGAGACTTAAACGAAAAACACCAACTGATCTTTTGTAATATAAAATAAGACCTATATTTATGTACTTATTTGGCCTTACTTATAGCCTTACAGTATCACTTATATATCCAAATATCTTTAAAACAAATTACTTATTGTTAATATAGACAGGTGTAATATTTTTTGGAAGCAATAAAAAAAATTTCAAACATTTTAACCAGAATTTAAAAAAACGAAAATTTGAGTACACCGTTTTATTACACATTAAAATTTAATATAAAAAAGTGTAAGTTTGATGTGGTTCGAAATATTTGTTTTTTTTAATTTTTTTCTCTGGCAGCGCTACGCACTTTCTTCATCTAACGAATGCACAACACTTTTTTCTTAATGGACAAAATGAGCAAGAGAATTTTAATTTAATTGCAATTACTTTTTGAGGCCATTAACAAGTGGATTGAAAAACTGATTAATTAATGCAAACACAATGTCGTCAATGAATGAGGATCACAAACTGTCTTCGATGTTAGCATTTTTTTCAAGCACATGCAAGAAAATTTATAAAAAACAAGAACAAAATGCTTTTAAATTTAGCACGTGGTGACACAAATTTAATAATACAATTTTATTTTTGAGTAATTTTTTTGTTAAGCAAAAAAATAGATTTTGAGTGATGGAAATCTTTATTTCAACCTTTACGCGCTCATTGCTTGTCTGCTTGTTTGTATACTGAAGCTGTCTAATTCATCAGTGTCAACTATGACTGGCATACGACACCATTTGTTCTATTAATGAATTGATTAATTTTGCGGCATTTTATACGCATTTTACTAATTTACCTTATTTATAGGTATTATAGGTATACGATATGAGCCGTTTTCTTTTTTGTTAATCACACTTGAAAAATGACTACATTATAAATTTAAATCAATTTAATATTTAAAAAACATAAAATCAGTGCTTTAACATATTCCAATATTTTTCAAACCATTCAAATGCAAACCCTTAAATATCTCCATATAATATAAAATGGACTTACACCACTTTCAAAGAAAATGGCTCATATTTACCGTATAGATAAAATAAAATAGGTTTTCCTTCTGAATTTTTTTTTTTACTTTTCTCCATCAATCAAGAAGAAACTCTGTGATACAAAAAAGAAGGTACTTTCAATTTGAATTTTTTGACGGATACAGGAGTTTTTGAAGTTTCATAATTTATTTATATATATTTTTAGCAACGTTGCTATATTTCGTACTTGGAAATTTAAAAAGTTTTATAGCAGCTGACTTGCATTGGTATCTTGTATTTTTACAGCGTGTGAACGCGCAACAAACTTATTTTTATTAACTTATAAACTTGCAGCGGCCGCCGTAGCCGAATGGGTTGGTGCGTGATTACCATTCGGAATTCACAGAGAGAACGTTGGTTCGAATCTCGGTGAAACACCAAAATTAAGAAAAACGTTTGTCTAATAGCGGTCGCCCCTCGGCTGGCAATGGCAAACCTCCGATAGTATTTCTGCCATGAAAAAGGTCCTCATAAAAAATATCTGCCGTTCGAAGTCGGCTTGAAACTGTAGGCCCCTCCATTTGTGGAACAACATCAAGACGCACACTACAAATAGGAGGAGGAGCTCGGCCAAACACCCAAAAAAGGTGTACGCGCCATATACGTGTACGTGTATATATATATATATATATATGTATATATACTAGCATTTGAATTGAAGGTGGTTGCTTAAGGGGTCCCGGTGGTCTAGAGCTCGAAAGTTTAAGGTATTTGCAGGATTTTTTTTACAATATACTATAATTTACAATGAAAAACGATATTTAAAATTTTTACCAATTTTTCGGTAGGGTCAACTTCTGCAGCATTTTTAAAATTAAAAACAAAAACATGTTAATAAAAAAAAAATTTCATAAAAACATGTAAAAAAAAATCATAAAAACATTAAAAAAAAAAGATTTTAATGAACAAATAAATTTTTATGAATTTTTTAATGAAAAAAAAAATTTTTGTACAATTTTTGAAAAATTATTAAATTTATTAAAATAGGAAACAACATTAATGAAAAAAATTTTTAATGAAAACAAAATTTTTTTGAAATTTTTAATGAAACAAAAAACTAATGAATAGGAAAAAAATTTTTTTTATGAATTTTTTTGAAAAATTGAAAAAAAAATTTTGAAAAATTTAATAAAAATTTCTTAAATTTTTTTTTTCAAAAATTTCATAAATTTTTTTTTTTTCAAAAATTTCATAAAATTTTTTTTTTCAAAAATTTCATAAAATTTTTTTTTTCAAAATTTCATACATTTTTTTTTTTTAAATTTCATACAATTTTTTTTTTCAACAAATTTATAAAATTTTTTTTTTTTCAAAAATTTCATAAAAAATGTTTTTTTTCATAATTTTTTTTTTTTTAATTGTAATAATTTTAAGAATGCCGCTGAAGTTGGCCCTACTGAAAAATTGGACCTGGAACGTCTTGCCCATTTTGGCTCTTCTACATATTTATCTGAAACACAAAAATAAAAAAATATATTTATTGTATGACTGTAGCTATGTATGTCCCGTACTAGAATAAACAAAATTTCACAAAATGAACTTGACACTCTAAACATCGTGTTTTTTTCAGTTTTTTAATAAAAAAAAATAGGAAATAATTGAAATAATAGTATGATACTAATACGGGCGATAGCCATTGATGTTGTGAACAACATATTAAAATTTCAGACGATTCGGTTGAATAATTTTTTCTTTATTTTAACAACACCAGGCCAGAAAAAGTAGTTTTGAGATAATTGAGTTTAAAATTTGAGGTACAGGAGCGCGTGGGCCGCTCTCTACCTAGTTAATGAGCTGTAGAAGCTATAATATTGGGAATTTTCATATGAAAATTTCACAGCATATTATTAAGCTACTATACTTTCGAAATATCGAAAACACAAAAAATCGATTTTTTGAAATTTCTTGACCACCGGGTCCCCTTATCTTATAAACTTGAATTTGAATTGAAGGCGGTCCCCCATTCAAGTGCTAAGAGCGCCTGTCCTTGCTTAAGGGGGAAGCCTGCTTTATAGGCTTCAAAAAAACGATTTTTTCGTGGATTTTTTTGGGAAGGAAAGAAATATTCGATTGAAACGAAACTTTCAGGCTTTATTGTTATATATTTCAGCAGTCTTCTCAAATTTTTTCATTAAAATATATGTCATATTATGCCTGGTACAAGCATTTTGCCGAGGCGCCTCGAGTGTGTATGTATCGTGCGGCGGGAAAGATGCAGGTCGCAAATTTCATCTGATACCAAAAACCAAAAAATTTTTTATTTTAGTATAGTATAGCTTCTAGTTAAACCAAGAAAATTAAACAAAAAGTGAGAAATTCAACAATTTTTCGCTAATTAAAACAAAAATTCATTTTTTTTGGAAAAACAAATTCACTTTAAATTGTTTAAAAAGTGGGTTAATCATAACTTTCTTATGGTTTTTAGGTTCAACTAGAAGAGAATTTTAATTCCGAATACAATCAAAGTTATCTCGTTTCGATAGGATGTTTAACTTTTTCCCTAACCCTAAAAAACCGAGAAATCGCGCGTCAAAGTTTTTGTATATAAAACGACGCTTGCTCATAATTTTTCTGTAACTGCGAAAATATTTTGAATTTGCCTCTGAAATTCTTGGATAGTTTAGGAAGACATTTATGCAAAAACAAAAAAATCGATTTTTTGAAGCCTCTAAAGCAGGCTCCCCCCTTAATTTCGGTGATCGGGCGGATTTAAGGGAGTTGTGAAACTCGAAACTCATGATGCCTTTTTTCATAGGAGCTACGAAAATTGTACTTTATACAGTGTTGGGGCTAATTATATTGAATAAAAAACGAATTTCATTTCAAAATTCACATTTTTTATTTTTATATTGAATACTTTTCAGCCAATGTTATTTATAATATCATTGTAATTATATCATATATGAAAAATTATAATAAATAATAAATAAATTATGAAAAAATAAAAAATCGTTTTGAAATCTAATCAGTAATCATTTTCGGCCATAAAATCAAATTTTTTTCTGATAAAGTTTCTTACAGTATTTTATACAAAATTTTTTCTGCGATCTAGCCTAATGAACAGACTCCTATACTCGTATGCATGCACATATGTATGTGTGTACAAAATAATGTTTATTTTTAATACGCAACCAAAGATAATACGCAACGGCATCTATTGCCACTGCAGCTAGACTGACTAGGAGCATTCGGCAATGCACATGGGTTGTTGGCTATTATTGTCGTCATCGACCTCAGTATGCAGCATTGAAGACATCTTATTTCTCTCCCGGCGCTGACGTGCTACAGTTGCCGTTACAAGCATAAGTATGTATGTATGTATGCATAATAGGACACGGAAGAAGGCCAAAAAGTATAATACTAAAAGTATTACTCTATTACTCTATTCGTACAGAAATCCAAATGTACGGCATGTGCATATTCGTGATTTACAACGAGACTGGCCATTTAATGTGAACTAAAATTTATACTACAACATTTATGATCAACGTATAATTTGACAAAATTTACGGCACAATTAAGCATTTTTGGACAATTTTTTTTTCAAGTAAACATTTTTAAGAAAAAAGCGAAAAATAATGAAGCTAGCCCAAAAAAAGGACTTTTGAAAGAGCGCATTTTCAGGTGCAAGAATGCTCCGATTTGCAATAAATATTTTATGAAAGTGACGCTATTGCTTGTATGTTGGTGATAGTAGGTGTGCGTCATCGATGCAAACGCAAACGGCTTGCCAGACGGCTTTCAGTCGACACGTTTCTCGAACGAATCGTATAAATGTGTAATTCAATAATGAAACATAGTTTTTCTTTTATCAATAATGAAAAAGTTCTAATGAAATTATTGGAGATTGAATGAAAATTTGATGATTTTTTCAGAATTTCGTATAAAGTTTGGAACTCTAATTCATATGACTTTTGTTAAAGAATAAACTGCATACATATTTGCTTAAACTAGCTAGAAATAAATTTAAAAAATTAAATGTCAAAATTTTGTTAAAGAATAAACTGCATACATATTTTTTTTAAACTAGCTGAAAATAAATTTAAAAAATTAAATGTCAAAATTTATAGTCTCAAGGCGTGCGCGGGTGTTTTTGTCGCCAGGTGTACAGCTGTCCGGCCATGCATGCATCTAATAACTTGAGTGAAAAGAGACAGCCCTTGAAGTGTATGTTTTTGCAATAAATTTTTTTTGTTTGATGCCCACATAGTAGTATATCAGTCTTACTAGGTTGTGTGTTTAGCGGGTCGATAAGAAAAACACAATTTTATGGTTTGAAATACACTTTATTTATCCGTAAAGACTCCCTGGATATCAGTACACTTGTGCCAATGAGATTCTAATTTATGAATTCCATACCTGAAGTGAGATTGTGGAAGCGCTGAAAAATACACTTCCGTATGACCTCATTAATTGTTGAAAAAACGCTCTCAACGCATGCATTTTTTTAAGGGGTTACATGGGGTTCGTCGGGTAAAGAAAGGCCTATTTTCAATATTTTTTTTTCTATGTAAAAAATTATTTATTTAATGCAAACTTTTTTCTGTCTTATAGATACATATTTAAAGTATAATTTCTGAAATTTTCAAAAAAAAAAATTAAAACTCCTCCATTGTGACGTAATTTCCGGTGACCACTCGAAAAAAAGGTGCGTCCGCGTTGTCAGCATAACTCCTGACAGGCTCATCAAAAATGAAAAAACAAAAATAAGTTCTTTAGTTAAGACCATACCTAAACTCGTGCTTGAACGAAGGAAAGAAAAAAAAAGTAAAAATTGGAAGACATTTTTGCAAAAAAATTAAAATTTCGGTCAAATTTGCTTGACATTTTATTTAAACAATATTACTACTGGAAACCATTTAAATAGTTGTAATTGAAAAAAAAAAAATCCTTCGTTTAAGCACGAGTAAATTGTATTTCGAACACCTGTGTAAAATTTCATCAAGATCGGTTGAGTAGTTTTTGAGAACATTTGACAACCGACTTTGAAAACACAGTTCCGAGAAAAACGCGTTTAAAGTTTTGAATAACAATAAAAGTGGCTTGGAGCGCACACATTCCAAAGGCTGTATCTCCGAATTTATTATTCGGATCGACTTGAAAATTTAGGATAAAATTTCTGAGATGTTGTAGAAATTAATAAGCCAAAAAAAATTAAATCGATTTTTTGAACCAACGAAACCCATGTAACCCCTTAAATCTGGAAACAGGTGGGAGCTGCTAGGGGCCAAATCTAGTGAATATGAACAATTCGATTTTTAATTCATGCATTTTACCCATCGTCAAAATGTTCTTGTGACGAGGTGCATTGTTCTGATGACAAATAATTTTTTTCCTTTGCAAACTGGATATTTTTTCATGTATTTTTTTCCTTTCAGCTGATGTAAAAAGTTACAATAATATTCAGTATTTATTGTTTTACCAGTTTGCAAGAAATTCACAAACAAAATTCCTTTGCATCCCTAAAAAACTAACACCTTCTTGGCCGATTTCTAGACACGAATTCGTTTTGGAACCGTAGAACCAGGTTCGCACCCCTCTTTAGCCTCTTGTTTTGATTTAGACTTATGCTGATAGACCCAAGTCACATCCATAGTAATGACTCGACGCACAAAATTCATTTTATCCTTTGGAAAATGCTGTAAATGTTGCTGAGAAAGTCGCAGTCGAATGTGTTTTTCTTCCATTGTTAGCGAATGCGGCACCCCGCTTTGTGCTGCTCACAGCTTTCTGAAGCCCAATACTTCGGTCAAAATATTGCTTACAGTGCCCAATAAAATGCCTAGGGCTTCTGCTAAATCTCTTTCAGTCACTAAACCATTTTCCAATACGATTTCCTGTATTTTTTTTACAATTTCTGATGTTGTTGCTGCTTTGGACGTTCTTGAAGTGAATCGTCTTCAAGGCTTGTACCACCACGCTTAAATTCAGTAACCCATCTTTCTACTGTACTAATTGATGGCGAAAAGTCCTTATACACTTTTCACATTCGTTCATAAATTTCCTTTACTTTTAATCTTCCCAAAAAGAAAAACTTAATCACTGCACAATACTTAATTTTTTCTATTGCACAAAATACTGCATATAATAACAAAAAAAATTAGACTAGTAGCAACGTCCTATTTTACCAAATCGCAAAACTTATTGAACAACCTAGTATATTAATAATCCAAGGATAAATGTCTCAAAGAAACTGAAAATCTTTGAGGCAGCCTCTACTTCTATCATGTTTTATGGAGCGCAAGTTTGACTGGTTGAAAGGTTTAAGCAAGTTGAGAAGCTTTTACGTTTTTTTTATTAAGAAAGTAACGTTTTTGCGGTCCAAAATCCCAAACTACACGAAACACCTGGAAACCGGATTATTGCCGCAATTTGTATACACCTTCCGCCAACAAATGTGTTTCATCGCGCGCTGCTTAAGTCTACCAACCCCAAGTCTTCCTCGTATCCTTACTGATGAATTGATTAAATTAATTAGGTACTTACCGGGTGGTGGTTACTGGGAGCGAGCTAGCATACACTATTGACATGTCGTCATTTTCAGAATTTTCTTCGATTCATATATAAGTAATGGTGTTCATGCCAACACCACTAAATAAACTGATTCAAAAAGAATTCAATTTGTTCACTCAAAGAGCTTCTGTTACAAAATCACACGAACTCTATCCGCACCTTATACTTTTAAATGTGCCTTATTTTAATAATGCTAATTTTCGAGCAGGAGGTGGCCTGCTCAACTCTTCTAAAAATATTTCCTCTGCGACCTGCCAATTTTTTTTTTTGGCGGTGAGGTTGGGTTAAAAATGCCTTCGCACCATATAGTAACCTCTTCTCTTGAATTTTTCCCTCCACCCCGGGACTGCTTCCGTATTGGTTCTATTTAGAGGGCCAAAACGACGTCATAAGAAGGACTTACTTAGTCATCCTGCATCCAGAGTCGCCTGTTTCTATTTCCCGCTTCTTTTTTCGGATAATATCCTCCACGAAGTTTGCGACGGCATTCCATTGTTCTTCATCATACTTAGTATCTCCATATATGCAGTTTGGTAGGCTCACTTCTCCCATTCGCCACAAATACTTGCGAAAGAACACATGTCCGGACAAAAACTGTGTGAAGTAAAAGTTAACCTCACCGTACTTTCTTCCTACCCACTTTTTGTAGATCGGGTATTAGTATCGCTGTCCATCTACCGTACCGTTCAGAGTTCCATCTTGCCTGCCAAAGTGTGAGCGTTTGAATTCTAATATCGGAGAATCTTGGTACTGGGATTCTTGAGATTTTTGCCTCCCATCTCCATTTGCGCTCTTGTGCTAGAATATCTATAGGGATGGTTCCGCTGATAAATAAAATCGCTGCTTCAGATACTGTTCTGTATGCAGAAGTCATTCTGAGGACGCAGATGCGTTGCACAGATTGCAGAGTTTCCCGCCGGCATTGCACGCTCGCTTAGCGAATCTGCCCATATTTCGCATCCGTATAGAAGAATCGGGTTCGTCGTGTCTATTAAAAGTTTTCGCTTGTTCTGCGTTGGACCTCCAAGGTTTGCCAAGAGCTTACTTAAGATGCCGCTTACTTTGGCAGCTCTTGCGGCTGCATGATTTATGTGTGCCCACTAAGTTTGCCTTATGTCTAATTGCACTCCTAGGTATTTGACCACTCTTTTTGTCGAGTACTTGTATATCTACTTCTAATGGGATACATCTGTTGGTTAGAAGGATTAGCTCTGTTTTCGCTGTGGCCACCTTTAATCCATGATCCGCTAGCCATGTCTGAACTCGGATCATCTCCTGATTTACCTTGCTTTTGGCTTCGTCAGTGTTTCAAGCGATTATTACAGCTGCAATGCCATCTGCGTATCCCACTAAATGCACATCCTGCCCAGTTTGCAACCTTGGCGATGCCGAAAGCATATATTACTTTATTGGCGCTTTTCCGATTTACAAAAACATCCGTGCCTATTATTTTGATGAAAAAGTTATAGATTAAGCGAAAGTAATAACGCTCCTAGGGGGACGCAACTAAATATTATGCGTTATTCGAACTATGCTCATAGTGTTAAATACAGGGATCTTTTTGTAAATGAATTTTCTTAAATTGTCTTCCACATTTTTGCTATTTGTATGCCCCACAATGTTATAAATTATTGTCACAATTGCTTTTATTAATTTTTGTTCTACCTATTCTGAAATATAATATTATATCAGATCCACTGTATTACAAATATTATAAAAAGAATACTAAGAAATACTACTACTACTATTCCTACTACTACCATAAATATGTATGTATATGCAAGTATAATTAAAAAAACATTTGCATAAAGTGATAACACCACTTTTTTCCAAAATAATGCACCTTTACTATGGATTTCTACTCGTGGCATCAGTGCAAATGGGAAACTACCATTCTCTTGCTTACATCCGTTGAGTTTAAAAATTGAATTTAAAAATAAATATTTTTTTAAAGAAAGGTCATTGAACGAAAATCAGTGCCGTCTTTATTGTGATTTGTTTTTTTTTTGTGCATGCCTTGTCACAAATTTCCTGACCGCGACTGTCATCTAATAAATAGCTTGATGACTATCATATGTACTCGTCGATACACTATATGTTAGTGTATGTGTGTGTGTGTGTGTGTGTATGTGTACATACCCTGTAAGAAAATTTCACAGTTTACAACTGGAGCACTGCTGACTTGAAAGCCAATTTAAGATTGCGCACTAGTTACATAGTGCCTGGAATTGTACCACTTGCAAGATAACCAATTAAAAGAGTATGCAAAAAAATATTCTTCTATTACTATAAATACTTACTTACTTAGCTGGCAACTACAACCGATGGACGGTCTTGGTCCACCAAAATGTTGCGCCAATCGCCTCTACATTGCGCGCATTGACGTCAGTTAGAAACACCAAGGAACGTCAGGTCGTCGTCGACTTGGTCCTTCCAACATAGATGAGAATGTCCTTTTTTGCGAGTTCCACCAGTGCATTTCGAAGAAAGCACCTTCTTTGCTGGAGCGTTATTGTCCAATCGCTCAACGTGATCTAGCCAGTGTATCCGCTGAATTTTAATGCGCTTCACTATGTCGATGTCGAGGTACAGCTCGTACAGATCGCGATTTCATTATATTCGGTATGCATCATTCACGCAAAACGGACTATTTTTCACCATAAAATAAGACCTGGACTGGTTACGTTCCCACGACAGTCGGTACTACGTAACCGGAACGACCCGGACTTATATCCGGCCAAGAACTGTCACTTCAGCAGCATTCTCGTATATGCATGGGGGATATTTATGCTACTATAACAACAACAACCGGGAGAAGGAGTGATTGATAGATGGTTTTTTTTTCGTACGTCGAGAGCGGGCTCTGCTTTTCAATTGCCTACCCAGCCCAAAGTAGCTCCTGTTGGCAAGAGTTATTCTTCACTGGATCGCTACAAATAAGAATGCTGCAAATGTTAAGGTTGCGTTAAATGAGGATTGGCTAATGGTTAATGGTAGTAAAGGGTTAAGGTATGGTCCTTTAGCACTGCGACCATATTGATCTATTGCACCCTATGCTGTCTATTGACTGTTAAGTATGCTTATGAATTGTACCAGCTCCTTCTGAGGGAGTGATTGAAGGTCTTCATCTGTAAGCATGAACTTGTTTAAAAACTTTTTCCTTCTATGCGTCAACCGCGGACATTCGATAATGAGATGTTCTATAGACTACTCATCTTCGCAGCAAAATCTGCAGGTGCTGGTGTTAGTTATGCCTAATTTATGTAAGTGTTTGTGCAGGTGAAGTGACCCGTGAGGGCGCCTGTGAGAGTCCGGATGCTCTTTTTGTTTAACGTGAGAGCCATGTTAGCTCTTTTAGCGTTGAAACTTAGGAACTTTTTGGAGTGTCTAAGACCCTCTACGTTATTCCAATGCTGATTTAATTGAGTTTTGGCCCAGTATTTTACTTTTTGTTTTGGGCTGTTTTTGTTGAATCCGAACATGGGACTAGGTCCGATGAAGTTTACATCTGCCCCTTTTTTGGCTTGAAAGTCTGCCTTTCGTTGCCGTTGTCCTGGTACCCAAATTAATGAGACATTGTTTTTGGATGCCAGGTTATTGAGTGCCTTGTGGCATTCTAAGAGAGTTTTTGAGTTGTAGGTATAGCTATCTAAAGCTTTTAGAACTGATTGGCTGTCCGAGAGTATTTTGATCTTTACTCTCTTGTGGTTTCTACGTTGCATGATGTTTGCTGCTTCCATTATTGCGTATAGTTCCGCTTGGACGATGGTGGTGTCCCTGGTGAGAGTGAATGATGTGTGGATTCTGGGCCCCACTACTCGTACTCCTACACCATAAGGTGTTTTTGATCCATCGGTGTACCATTTTTGTGAATCATCATTCATTCATTTTGGGTTTGTTTTCCACTAATTGAGGATTAGATGAATATAAATGGTGATGAAGTCAATCTCCTTTGGTTTTTTTTTTTCTTGTTTCTTATTCATTATGAACCAGTGCATTAACTGGTAAAAGACTGGGAGTTGACATTTCATAGCACATCGTCTTGGTTGAAATACCAGATGAAAAATTATAAGGCAGACTGTTTCAGCTGCAAAGCAAACTGTTCTTTTGTAAGGTACTTTAGAACTAATAGGCTTGATTGCAAGATGCTAACTACTGCACTAAATTTTTCAGATGAAATTAATTTGTTCATGGCCAGTGTAAGTGAAAGAAATCCATTATTTTCTCGGTAGATAGCCGCAGGGATCGATATCTCGTAAAGTATCGACCAAAAATTTTAAAGTTTATGTTCGTTGCCAAAGTGACATTTCACACTAAAAACAAATTTTGCAGTTTTTTGTTTGTTCCATTCAATTGAGAGTTACAGGGTGTTAACAATGGAAGTCAGCAAAGAGAAATTTCGGTACATTTTAGTTTTTCTTTGATAAATGAAATGCAAATAAGGCCGTGTTCCACGTGTACTTTAGCATACTTATTACTCATAAGTCTCCCTAAGGATGAACTGAGAATGCTCACCGACATTCTCACAGACCATTGCGATTGCGCAGTCATCTACAGCGGACTTTTGTCGTTCCACTGACTATTGTCGTTTCTGCTACCAATCCCCGGAGACTCCAATGCACCTTCTCCTGGAATACACCACTATAGCTAGGAGAAGGTTGAGTAATCTCGGCCAAATTCAGCCGAAAGAAAGGCATATTCGCTCAATACAACCCAGCTCTATCCTGAGTTTAATAAGACAACTGGGTTTGAATGAGGTGCAGCGATGTGTAGAGGACACAATAACCAAGAGGTCGACGTGCAAATCTCAAATGAAATATCTCGTATTTATCTAAACAGTTTCAAAAAACGCTCAAGCAGTTATTCAATTCGTTTAACAACTACAGAACAAAGTGCTTTTTAGATATCAGGAACTCCTTATCACAAAATTTTTGGAAATTCTTTATAAACACAAATTTTGAGATACTTTAAACTTAGATTTTGGGGTATTAAAAATCAATGAACTATAAAACATACTCGAAAATTCTGGTTAAAAGGTTCGAAGTTTTGATGAAAATTCCTCGAACGTTTTTCTTTTTTAATTTCCACAAATTTTGAAACTTAGATTTGCATGATTTTTGTAGGAAAAAAATGATTAGAATTAAATAAATAAAAAAATAAATAAACTTGCATAGTAAATAAAAAATAAATTTGTCAATCAATTCTAATATTAAAGATATTAAATGCTCTGTAGAAGGCCTTGGATTTGCTCCATGTCTTTGCTCCGAGAAACTTTGAACTTTAACAGAATATTTCACCATCTTAGCCGCCTTGTACTGCTAAAGATCCCTCTACTGTGATATCAGTTTACATTTAGCGCAATTATTATTATTTTTAAATTTCTTTATTTTTCCACTTGGGAACACAGAGCTTCACCAAACCATTGGCATCTTATTCTATTAACTACTGTTCCCTTTGCGGTATCCCACCTTTGTTTAACTGCTTCTACATCACAAACGTTAGAATGCCCCAGGTATTTCGTGGACGACCGGGTCGTCTGTGTCCTTAAAGGTTCCATTCCAACGCTGTTCTGCTTATGTCTTCTCTGTGCTTTCTGAGAGTGTGCCAGATCTATTGCTATTTACGTCTTCTTATCACTTTTTGCATTGGTTTTTGATCGGTGATCTGCCACAAGTCCGCATTTCGGATAGGCCAACAAACTTTAAATATTATATAATCCGAAGGCATTTGTTTGTTAAACTTTGTAATTTCTGCAATTTTTACGTAATGCAACACCAGACACGTTTCACTGCCAAATAAGAGTGTGGATTTTACACAAGCGTTAAATACTCTTATTTCAGTTTTTTTGTGCTAATCGTCCAAAAGGGTCCAGAGGGAGAGCATGATGGGGCATATGGTTAGGGTCGCGCGGGGTGCCTTCACATGCCGCACATAAGTTAATTATATCGGGGTCAATTCTGGATAGGTAGGCGTTTTACATACTACAGTATCCAAAACGTAATTGTGCCAAGGTTACGCGAGACTCTCAAGGAAGTTGGAGCTCTTCGTCTGCAATGGGACGTGGTTGGACTCCGATGACGGCATTCGGGGGTCCGGAGCTTAAGAAGGTTGTAAAAGTCTCCGATGAATGTCGTTAATTGTCTGTCTGTACACTGACCGATCCAGTAATTGTCGCTCTGGTTTATCCTGGAACTCGTCCGCGTAATTGAGGAGGTACCCCCTGACGTGCCTGAAAGGCGGCTCACGCTCAAGCATGTGCCTGCATGGGTGGGACCTACGGTAACACCCTAACAGGAACTGCTTGCTGAGCAGTTTATTATGCTCCTTTAAAAGGATCATATGGACCTCGCCGTGTAGATGTTGAAGTGGGGATATCAAAAGACATCCTGTCTAGGACTGCGACGATGGCAGTGTTTTGACAAGTCTGTAGCTTCGTCCATTGAGAATCACTGGTTTAGCGCCACATTGCCATGCCAACAGGTTCTACGTTACCGGAATGACTCTGGTTTTTCCCGACTAAGGGCTGCCGCCCCAGTAAACTAGCCCTGTCTAGTGTACCGTACCCCAGTTTCTGCGTCTTCTTCAGCTCAGCCGTTAATCGACACTACGCTACGAAGACTGCAGAGACTTTCGACGTAGAACATTGCCTCGGTTACAGTATTGTTGGGATTTGTATTCTTGAGTCGTATTGCTAACGTTTTCTTGCAGTTTATTTCCAGGCCAACGTTTCGTGCAGCAATGAATACAATTTTTATTCAAGTTTTTCCTGGCGGGTACGGCATACACAAATATGCACATACATACGTGCGTCAACTTTGCATGTTCACACATAATAATACACTGAGTTGACAATAAACATTCTGTAAATATCTGACAGGTTTCACGTTATATTATTAATTATACTTATTATTTCCAATGCACGCTAATGTTTATACTTTCTTGCCAAAAACTTTCATATGCTTATGACACCATTTGGAAGGAGGCTAACAACTAAGTCTGCATGCATATCTTTCGTGGATATATGTAAAAATGTATATAGGCACTTAAAACGTCTGCGGATGTAAATGGCTTAGCATTAATTTTCAATTTGAAAATCCTAGCATTCAAATTCTTAAATTATATGCATCTCATGTAACTTTATATATTTGTGTACTTATATGAATGTGTGCACTTGTAGATAAAATATATTGGAAGTTCCATTTCGACCAACTACTTTGGTTTTGTGCCAGTCGCACAGCTTCGTTGTCTGGCAGCTATCAAGCGTGAACATTGAGGTTTAGTCACAGAAAATTACATGAAACTGTGAAAATCCCGCATCAATACGACGCGAATTTAGTGGAGCCGGGCACCTCTTGCCACCACGGTGATGTAAATTGGCGCGCCACGCTTATGTTATTTGACGCCATTGGGTTTTTTTTTTGTGATTTTTTTTTTCGAAATTTTAATAACTCAAAAAAAATGTCAATGAGTCAGTTCAATTATTATTTTCTTCTGGAGTTATTGAAATTTAGAAAAAAACCGAACTGAAAGACAACGTTCGACATGCTATTAAGGGGGTGGTAGGGTTTAGCGCTAAAAAAAAACACTTTTTTTTTTGAATTTTTTACAGAAATATGGCTTAAGATACTTTAATAAAATCAGTTGCATGTTATTGTACATCTTTTCAATAAGTTTTTAAAAAATATTAATAATAAAATATTGACAAATAAGCCGATGACAGAGTTTTTTTGGAGATATGTTTTTCGAGAGGTGCTCTGCGGTGCCAATCGGCATTCGTCGTAGAATCATCTGAAACTAAAAAAGTCGAATTTTTCAGTTAAAGTATGACGTAATGCTCCCCCCTACATTAATAAATTTTTTTTTTTCATTTTTGTAATATAGTTTTGGTGGCAAAAAAACGTAAAACGAGCATTTTTGGCGAAAAATTTCGCCATATTTGTAAGTGAAAAACAACCTTAAAAAAAAATATAAAAAAAACAGTGGGGGGGCGGGGAGGTATTTTTGATTTAGAAAACGTGTGCCAAATTTGAAAAGAATCGGTTGAATAGTTTCGGAGTTGTGATTGGCACCGACTTTTAAGAAGTCGTTTCGGGAAAAACGCGTTTGAAAAAATGACTGAAAAATTATCGATGCTCCGCATTCGAGGTAGAGTGCCTACAAAGGCTATAACTTTGAGAGTTCTGCTCCGATCCACTTAAAATTTTGACACAACATTCTTGAAATGATTTACTATAAGATGAGTGAAGAAAAAAATTTCGATTTTGTGACCCTACCCCCCCCCCCCCTTAATGAAATTGAGCCAGCACTAAGCCCCATCCATTAAAGGTGGTTGCACTACAAGGATGATAGATATCTGGTTTGCTCGTTAGGTATGGTGAAAAAAAATTTTTTGAGGGGAACTTTGGATTCTACGTCATTCGTTTTGTGTTTCACAAAATTTAGCTTTGACGAATGTCATTTAGTCAAAAACGAATGACGTCGGCATATCTGTCAAATTCGCTCAGAGCCGATCTTCTAGGTAGTACACCATGGTTGCACTAGACCAACAACAATGTTTTGTAAGTTTGATTGTCAAAGCAAAGTATTGTCAAAGTAGAAAACAAAGATTGAATTCGCCTTTTTTCATTCTGGGCTGACAGCCACATGGACATGGCGAAAGAGAAAAAAAATCAGCTGATTACCTATAACACCTTTAATAGATTCACTTTGATTCAATAATAAAAGGTTTGCTCCTCAGTAAGCAGCTTTCTCGTTTCCTCTTGACAAATCGGCTCCTTTAGCTCGACACTGGGTTGCTGGCTCTAGAAATTTTGAGTAAAAGTGGAGGAAAAATAAAATTTCTAAAAAAAATATTTCATTTTCAAACTGGTCTACTTACGAGCAATAATTCGCTCAAGAGTTTGCATCGGTATTTTCACGACTAAAATGACATGGAATACATGGAAAAGGGTAATTGAATTTAAAAAGCTTTATTTCTTATGATTTAATGGACTATAGATCTGCTGGGTTACAAATTTCAAGGCATCATAATGTTTCTAAAAATTCTGATTGAAAAGCTGAAAGTTTTGAAGCTTGTGCTTCCTCCGCTGCACTACCATGGCAGACGGCGGAGCAGATGAAGAAATCAATCGCAGGCGAAACAAGGTAAGGGCGAACGTATTCGGGCGAATGCGTACATTCTGGGCGAATTCGTAGATCTCCAGGCGCACTAAACTGCGAATATTTAGCTTAGGTGTGAAGTCTGTATTGTTGGTCAATGGTCTCTAACACCATCACACAGAGGCCACAATCTTTAGTCAACAAATGCATTCGCATCATCTGCAGAATATTCTGGCCAAACACCATCAGTAACGACGCGCTGTGGATATCAACTAATGAGGAGCCCATCCTATGGAAAATAAAACGCAGAAAGTGGCGATAGGTTACACGCTTAGAAAACCACCAGATAGCATCACGAGAATGACATTGAACTGGAACACGCAAAAGAAGCAGAGATCGCGGCCTACCAAAGATTACTTGGAGAAGGTCGATGTTCACTAGGGACAGCCCAAAAATAACCGCCCAGAACCGTGCTCGATGGGTCTTGTCATGAGTCTTGTGGAGACCCCATGCTCTCGAACGGAGTGAAGAAAGAAAAAAACATTATATTTTTCAAGAAATTACTCAATCCTACTAGGGGACACCACCTCTTCGCAAGTAACTTATGGAAGAGTCCAAGGCTTTTTTTTAATAAATTGTAATAATTACACGGATTTTCAACATTTTATTTAGACAAAGATTTTCATAGCAGATTTCCTTTGATTTGGCTCTTCTAAACTCAATGGCATTCTCCGTTATGTCAGTTTGGCTCCAATTTTTGCGCTAACGGCATTTTAAATCATTTTCTGGGCCACTGGAAGCTTATTTATAATCTCAGAAGCTGAATTTTGAAAATAAATTTCCATGATTTTTAAGCGCTTTGCGGTTTTTAGTTTTTGCATTACATTTTGACAGAGCATCCTGAGCAGAAGTGTCAAAAACGCGTGTTTACTTAACCGGCTAATTGCACTAAAATCGTTTTGGAAAGCAATATGCCTCTAAAAAAAACGACCCATTAGAAATATATAGATACAAACAGAAAACATGCATCCATACAGTACATATCAGGCACACAATCATTCGCATATGGAACATGGAAGGCAATACGTTAACTCTTAGAGTTAAGTACTTTAGTGTTTTTTGCATTTAATGCTCAATATTCTTAAAAAAGTTTATTTTTAGCTGTAATGCTAATAAACTGAGGTATTGTTTTGTAACCTTCTATCCGTATATGTAAAGGTATAAAAATATGTTTATAAATTAGTATGTATATATATGTAAATGGAATCTCCACAAAATATTTACAATAGAAGCCGATACGTGCAGACATTAGGGTGTATCACTCTCCATAAGAAAAAAAAACTATTACATATTGATTTTCCATCAGAATTATGAAATTCATTATATTTTAAGACTCTACCAAAATTTATTGGGAAAATCTTAAGATTTACATAAGCCGGATCGGTTTCAAGATACCTCCAAAAATCTGCCGACATTTTAAGCAAAGACTCTTTAGTTATCTGAGATGATTTTTTGGAAATCATATTTGTAAAATTAATTTTACTTATAAAGAACTTGGGTTTTATAGATATTTTCAATTTGATTCGACTCAAGTAAATTTTAATATATCTCCAAAACATTCATATATGTGGCTATAACTGCCCGAAACCATTATTTTTCGTTTTGCTCTTTTGAGATAGGACTTGGATAACTACAACTTAACTCAAGAAATGACGAGTGGACGAGCCAGCGAGGGGTGGATGAGCCATCATATTATTGATCCAAAACCATTTTCCGGTATTATCTTATCGTCTACTAGATTTACAACTACTGAATGGGTACTACTGTGGGCAAAAAGTAAGGTGAATTTATTTGTCAAACTTCGCGGGATTATTTTTTTCATAAGTTGGCAGCACTGTTAATAACATCTGGGCCAACTTTCATGTGAATGTCATTATCAGTAATATATTTACGCCTGTGTTTACCAAACGACCAAGAGTGCATTTTTCGATTTTTACAATGTCTGATTTGATTGAGCAGAGAAGTGCCATCAAATTTTGTTTGCGGAATGAAATTTCGGCTGCGGAAACGTTTAGCATGCAGAAGGCATTTGGTGATTCGACCATGTCGCAGAAAAATGTTTATAAGTGGTACAAAGACTTCAAAGGGGGTCGAGAACGTGTTGATGACTTGGAGCGCTCCGGACGACCATCGACGTCAACAGATGACCAACACGTCAATAAAGTGAAGGAGTTAGTGCTCAAAAATCGTCGATTGACTGTTAAAGACCTTACTGATATGATCGGAATATCAGAAGGATCTGTGAAAACCATTTTGAAAGACCATTTGGGCCTACGAAAAGTCAAATCTTGTTTGGTACCGAAAACTCTCAATTTCTTGGAAAAAAGTCGTCGCGTTGATGTGTGTGAAACAATGCTTTCAGACTATCAGGACAAGCTTAAATGCATCATTACGGGAGATGAGACTTGGATTTATGCTTACGACCCTGAAACAACCGACCAATTAAGCGAGTATCGTGCTAAAGGCGAGGCCAGACCGAAAATAGCACGTCAAAGTCGTTCAAAAATAAAGGTCATGATGACAGTTTTTTCGATTTTCGTGGTGTGGTGCACTATGAATTCCTTCCACCTGGCCAAACTGTTAATAAGGAATATTATTTGAGCGTTATGCGTCGTTTACGTGAAGCAATTCGTCTAAAAAGACCAGAATTATGGGCCAACAACTCTTGGTTTTTGCATCACGATATTGCACCGTCTCACACTGCACTCGTTCTTCGTGACCATTTCGCCAAAAATTCCACGCATATCGTTCCGCAACCACCGTATTCGCCTGATTTGACTCCTTGTGACTTCTGGCTATTCCCAAAACTCAAGAGATCACTCCGGGGAACGCGTTTCGAGTCGATTGAGGAGATAAAAGCTGAATCAAAGAAGGTGCTGATGGCTATACCGGAAATGAACTATTTGGCATGTTTCGGGGATTGGAAAAATCGTTGGCATAAGTGTATTTCATCGAGAGGGGATTATTTTGAAGGAGATGACATTGATTTACAAGAATAAATAAAGATTTTTCATTTTACAGCCAAATTCACCTTACTTTTTGCCCACAGTAGTATGCTCAGAGCTCAGATGGTACCGTGGAATGGTAGTGGTCTTAGAGAAGTGAAGATTAGTTTTGATTTATAATAGTTTAGACTTTAGAAAAAACGCCGACATTCCCTAGAGTATAAGAGTATATAAAATGTTGGGTGGATATGTGCGAACTTGAATCAGCGAAGGTTTCTAGTTACCTAGGCTTAGAAGCACGCTGTAGAGAATACAGAAAGAATACCGATCCCGGTGCCATCTTGGTTCAGTTAGGTTGTACTTGGTTGATCCTGCAGATCGCACATAGACCAAAAATTGAACCATAGTGATACCAAGTGTTTATATGAAGAGTTTAAGGGGTCCTGGTGGTTTTCGAGCTTTAAAACTCCGGGACCCTTTAAGAACTTTATATTTTATCAGTAATACCCAGTTTAGATAATTTAAGTAGGTTGCTAATTTTTTGATCTGCCACACTTTCTGAAGTTAATTCGTGATTGATTCGTGTTTTGCTAAGTGCAGAGCAGTGTCAGAGTAGGTGTTCCAAAGATCCTATCGCGTTGACTTCGTTACATATTGTACATGTAGCGTTCTGCCCTAGCGCCAGTTTGGCCACGTACGGGGTAGTGAGACAGTGACCCGTCAGTATCCTCACTACAAGCTTACACTCTTTCCTGGGGAGAGATAAAATATACATAGTTTGTAGACCGGACATTGTGCCTGCATAGGATGAACTGGTTCTTTCCCATCTTGAGTTCACTTCTTGAATCATTAATAAAAAGTAAATAAATAATTGGCGCGTACACTTCTGTTAGGTGTTTGGCCGAGCTCCTCCTCCTATTTGTGGTGTGCGTCTTGATGTTGTTCTACAAATGGAGGGACCTACAGTTTCAAGCCGACTCCGAACGGCAGATATTTTTATGAGGAGCTTTTTCATGGCAGAAATACAATCGGAGGTTTGCCATTGCCATGTATCCACTTTCTCCTTTCCTTCAATTCCCTTGTGTCCTGGAACCCAGTAGATGGTGGCTTGTTTATCAGTTCTCATCCATCCTATCCCAGCATTACAGCTGTTATTGCCTTGAAGGTTGCTTGGCTGTCAATGTAAAATTTTATTTGAGAGTTCGGAGTAGTGTTTTCTATGGCTAAGTCCACTGATTTCCTTACTGCGTAGATCTCACACATACGTTCTAAGATTGTCCGATATGTAGAATTTATTAAACAAGTTTGAGCGATAACTGACGAGGACCCTTCAAAATCAATGATCGCTCTTGCGAAGGAGCTTAATGTTTCTGAGGGCCTTATCCGTGAAGTTCTCCATGAAGATCTCCGGTATAAATTCTACATTATACTCCGAAGACAATTTATGTTGAAGCAAAAACGTCCTCTGCGGTGATGTCCTTGAGGGTTCCAGTCTAACGCCGTTCTGCTTATTTCGTTAGCTGGTTTGCATCCTCCATTTAGGTTCCCGTATTTCAATAGCAATGGGTTTTTTCCACTTCCTGCGTGGAATTGTTCGTTCGAAATCCAATTGTCAGGCCACCATATCTGCAGGATTATTCTGAGACCACGTTAAACAAATTATTGTAAGCTTTGTGTGGTAGATGCAGACACAAGGCAAGTTTCACAACCGTAGAGAAGAACTGATTTTGTATTGGAATTAAAAATCTTTACCATTTTGTGCGTTGTGTTAGTTGCTTCGAGTACCATATCTTCTTTAGGCTGGCGAATGCCGCTTTGGCTTTTGAAATTCTTGCATTTATATCAGCCATCGTTCCGCCATCTGGTGTAATCTGGCTTCCCAGATAGGTAAGTGTGCTACCTATGCTTTCGATTTGTTCACCATATACTTTAAAATAGTTTGCCTGCGAGGTGTTGATTTGCATAGATTTATGGAGTTTTACCCACATTTATACGTAAACCGACGCGCTCTGCGTGGAAACTGAGGCCATCAAGTTTCTTCTGCAGTTTATTGAATGATTTTATAGATATAATAATAAGTTAATGTTGTGTAAAAAATTCGTGAAGTTTCATTAAATTTTGTTCAAACTAAAAGCAAATTAGTTTTACTCCTAGTCCTTAGTCCTGAAATACCGTACGCAATCATCATCAAGTACCGATTTCTGTTCAGGTTGCACTTTAGCTTCGTTCACAATCTTCTTCCAATCTGCACGGTTCATAGCAAAAGATTTCCAGCTTCTAACTCTATCACTTCAAGTCGGCTATGACTTGGTCAAGCTAGGTTGGGCGTTCTCGAGTCCGGGTCGTTAGAGTTTGCTGTTAAAAAGGATTTTTGAGGGTGGCTGTCCTCCATGCGCACAGTGTGTCCTAACGATCGAAGCCTTTGGTATTTAATGTGTTTAACGACATCTTCTACCCGGCATAAGTTCAGCAACTCTCGTTGTAGCGTATTCGCTACGTTCCCCCGCTGCAGCGTCTGGAACCAAACACCCTTCGGAACACTTTTCGCTCGAACGCTCTTAAGCATCTTTCGTCTTTGATTGTCATTGTCCAGCACTCGCAGCCTGTCATACGGCAGTATTATTGATTGGTAAAGGCGGAGTTTACTATTTGTTGTACAACTACTTTTTCAGTAGTGTTAGTCAGAGTTGCCAATACCAACTAACTGAGTTTCCCGCTGACACCCAAGTCGGCAAGCGCTTCTGAATGGGACGAACAGAATGTGCACGACTAAGTTGCATTCAGAGCACTTTTCAAGATTTTGCTTTAGCATAAAGATTTGGTCTGTTTGTTGATCGACGAACGAAAGTGCGCGAAGTAACAGAGGCCATAAGTGTGTCGACCGGAATGGCAATTAATATTTTCCATGATAGTTTGGCGGCCGCCGTAACCGAATTGGTTGGTGCGTGATTACCATTCGGAATTCACAGAGAGAACGTTGGTTCGAATCTCGGTGAAACCAAAGTTAAGAAAAACATTTTTCTAATAGCGGTCGCCCCTTGGCAGGCAATGGACGACCTTTGAGTGTATTTCTGCCATGAAAAATCTTCTCATAAAAATATCTGCCGTTCGGAGTCGGCTTGAAACTGTAGGTCCCTCCATCTGTGGCACAACATCAAAACGCACACCACAAATAGGAGGAGGAGCTCGGCCAAACACCCAAAAAGCGTGTACGCGCCAATTATATATATATATATATATATATGATAGTTTGGCGATGAAGAAATTGTCGGCCCGATGGGTGCCGCGATTGCTCACGGTGGACAGCAAGCGAATGCGGCTACTAACTTCGAGCAATTGTTTGAAGCAATTTAAGCGAGATCCGAAGGAATTTTTGCATCGAGTTATTGAAACCTGGATTCATCAATGCACACCACCAACAATCAAAACAATGGATTTCTCCCGGTTAATCTGCTCCAAAGAAAGCGAAGGGCTTCATCCTCATGGATTTTTTAGAAAAAGGCAGAACTATAACTGGACAATACTACAGTGAATTGTTGGATCGCTTTCACAAAAAATTGAATGAGACAGAGAAGGAGAAGAATTGAAGGCGAAAAAGAAGATGCTGTTTCACCACGAAAACGCGGCAGCACATTTATCCGGAGTTGTCGCCGCCAAACTGCGTGAATTGCTGCCCCTCCCCCCGTATTTACCTGATCTGGCTCCCTGCGACTTCTTCTTGTTCCCTAGCATAAAGAAATGGCTCGCGGGAAAAAAATTTAGTTCATACGGGGAAGTCATCGCCGAGACAGAGGCGTATTTTAGAGATTTCGACAAATCTTATTGTTTTTTGGAGGGGTTAAAAAGATGGTCGGGGCGTTGGACGAAGTGTATCTTTCTAAAAGCGGACTATGTTGAAAACAAAACAAAAATTTTTGGAAAAAATGGTGTCTTCATTTCTAACACGTTTGCTTATTGAACCCCTTTCGCGTAAGGTGGCCCAAAAAAGATTTTTTTCTTAAAGGTTTTTTCCTTTTTCCCCCTAATTTTGTTCTATACCTAACAAAAGAAAACATCTATTTTTTATTTTTCTTTTTTTTAATACGCAGCCGGTTTTACGCTTTGAAAATTCCCACTGAAAAAATTAGAAAAAATGCATTTTTGCGTAAATTTAACCCCTTACTTTATTTTAAATCAAAACAGAAAAAAAAATTCGGGCCACCCTAACAGGCACATACAAAGCTACGTATGTAATAGTGAGCCACAAAATATCTGCGATATGTATTTATGGTCAGGTGTGTTGAGTTATAGTTTTTTAAGGCAAAGGCATTTACTCGTTCGTTTGCATCGATAACAACTTTATATTTGGTAAATATTACTGCCAGGTCTTGCCAAAGTTTTTATGCTCCAATTTCTTAATTCTTTATAAACACATATTTTTACGCAATGTATTAGACTTTCGTCATCTACATTGCAAGACTTCATAAACAGATCTGCTAAATATTATCTTAGAGGTAAATTTTTAACAAACGCAAAACTATGAAAAATATTAGCTTACACTTGTAGATATACACCCACACACATATACTTACTCGTTCATGTGTATGCGCTTAAGTAGAATGACTGAAAATTTGCACATGTATGCTATATTTAGAGCGCTTTCCAAAGGTACTATATTGGATTTGGCAGTACTGCTCTGTGTTTTGTTCCACAGCTTTTGATCTTTTCGCTAACGAACGCAAACGGCTCGTCAGATCAATCAGGCAGGTCGTGAGCTTGGCCCAGTGAAACTGTTTTTCCACATGACTGTTACTCGCAGTCGCAGCCGTTTTGCTTTAAGCACCTAATAATATTCAATTTAATTATGCGGAAAACACCACCACCACCACCTGCATACCTGTATATTGCCTGAGGTGGCAGAAAATTTGATTTGTTTGCTTGGATAAAGTATGTAATTGTATGCATTGGCAGTTCTGCACGTACACATTTTTGTTATGAACAATTTTAGAGGAGCAATTTTGAATAGCGTGGCCAGTCATAATAGAAGTGCACGCAAGCAATACGAAAACCCTTTTGGCAAAAAAACAAATACCGACTTCAAGATGCAACCGAAAATGTTGGCGAACTGAAAGGGTAAAAATAGCATTGCAAAAAATACGCTTAATACGAAATCAAAACACACAGAAGGGAAACTTCTTAAAAAATGTGTTTGTGTTGGAAAATTTTTAGCGGAGCTTTCCCTGTATCGAGGCTTCCTATAACCTGGCCGCTAGTTTTTTAGGACTCATATTAGATAGGAAACTGACGTGGAAACTTAATATTGAGGAAAGAATGAAGAAGGCCAACGTGGTATTGTGTACTTGCAAAAAATCAGTTGTTATTAAACGGGGGTTAACACCTCGTGGCCGCCTCGTTAGGCGGCCGCCGTAGCCGAATGGATTGGTGCGTGACTACCTTTCGGGATTCACAGAGAACGTAAAGAACAAAATGAAGAAAAAGTTTTTTCTAATAGCGGTCGCCCCTCGACAGGCAATGGACAACCTTCGAGTGTATTTCTGCCATGAAAAAGCTCCTCATAAAAAATATCTGCCGTTCGAAGTCGGCTTGAAACTGTAGGTCCCTCCATTTGTGGAACAACATCAAGACGCACACCACAAATAGGAGGAGGATCCCGGCAAACACCCGAAAACGGTGTATGCGCCAATTATATATATATATATAACACCTCGTATTACACATTTCCTCTATACTTCTGTAATTAGCCCAATCTTAAGGGGTCCCGGTGATCTAGAGCTCGAAAATTTAGGATATTTACAGGATTTTTTTTTACAATAAAAACATGAAAAACGATATTTAAATATTTTAGGCTTTTTGGGGTATTCTGGTCTAGACGCCTTAATTTTAGGTATTTTTAAAACTAAGATAAAAAAAATGAAAACAGCTTTACTATCCATTATGGTTATTATTAATATTGGAAAAGTATAAAAAAAATTAATAAAAAAAAAAATAAAAAAATCATAATTCCACGAGTAGGGGCTACATTAAAAACGGTGCTCCATGATTGACATGCTTCCAACCCTTGTCATCACTACAAACAAACAAATTAAAAAAATTCTTCATTAGTTAGGATGTCGTTATCGGATTACGCCAAATCAAAGAAAAAACAAATTCACAAAATGACGTCAACTTGAAAAAAAAAATGTTTACCATCTTTTTTTCCTTTTCAATTTTTTTTTAAAATACTTTAAACTTAAATTTTTCAAAATCCGAGGCAGGCGCGATAGACAGATGTATAATAAAAAATTTCTATCAAACTTCAAAGCGATCGGCCAAGTAGAACTTGAGATATCATGACGACCATCTCAAAAAAGTAGTTTTAAGAAAATAGCGTTTGAAGTTTGAGCAACAATTCCAATAGATAACTTAGATCATAATATTTACTACTCACTCACTCTGGATATATACATATATATATATTTCCAAGTATATATTATAGAAGTATAAAGTATATATGTATAGAATAAATAAAGGTTGTGTGGGATACAAAAGATTTTCTGGAAAGAATGAGTCCTCAAGTCATCCGGTAACATCTGGCGTTCATTGTGCGATTCGAACCACTCGGCCCGCTTAGACGCCACGTCACAAAATCCGCTGTATCTCCGAAAATAATTCGAATTTTGAAAAATCCGTTGAAGGGCATATTTTTGAAGGTCTAAACTTTAAATAAAAACTAAATTAAACTAAACTAAAATATGCAAAAAAATCGATTTTTTCAACTTTCTAGACCTTCTAGACTCCCTTAATTTCTTTTACATACAAAAATGATTTTTTTTTTTTTAATTTTAATAATTTAAAAAATGGCGTTGAAGTTAGCCCGAAAAATTGCAGCTGGACGGTGTTGTCCATTTCTGCTCTTCTATTTATCTGAAACACAAAAAACCAAAAAACTTATTAAGCAGTTTGACTGTAGCTATGTCCCGTGCTAGAATAAAAAAAAAATTCACAAAATGAATTTTTAATAAAAAAAATACGAAATAATAATATGATTATAGTGCGGGCGATAGCCATTTATGTTGTAAACAATATATTAAGACGATTTCAGACGATTCGGTTAAATAGTTTTTTTTTTTGTTTTTACACAACACCAGGCCGAAAAAAGTCGTTTCGAGATAAATGAGTTTAAAGTTTGAGGTACAGGAGCGCGCTGGCCACTCTCTACGCTTGTGCACCCCCTCATCATATTCTATTCTATTTTATGGGTTTTAAAAAAGCTTTCAAAGTATTTTTATTACCAGTTAATACTGAACTGAAGGATTTGACAAAACGCAGCATCAAATCTCATGGCGTTTGGATCTTTGGCGACTGATCCATGGTGAAAAGATTTTTAGGGGTGTACTACCTAGCAGACCGTTATTCGGCTCTGAGCGAGTTTGACAGATATGCCGACGTCATTCGTTTCACAAAATTTAGCTTTAGCTTAGGGAAGCTAAACGAGTGGCGTAGAATCCAAAGTTCGCCTCAAACATTTTTTTTCACCACACCTAACAAGCAAACCTGGTATTTATTATCTTTGCGTCTGATCCAATGGTAGCTTTGGTTGATCTTAGGACAGCCCTCCTCGGCTGGAATTGGATATGAATGTGAAGAGGTGTGAGTTCAGAAAATGCCGTGGGACATCTACACATGGCTCCTGTTATACATACACACACACGCAAGCCTCTGTAACCTTGTTAGTATGTTTACTACGGTTTGCTTCGTTGTGCAATTCTCCCATTGCAGTAATTTCCCTGTAATTGATTTACATGTTAGGTATACTGTAAGAGCTTTTCCAGCCATCTCTCCTATGTATGCCTTCCTAGTGGTTTTTGGTAAAATGTTATACCCAAGGAAAAAGAAAAAAGAAATTTATTATTTTCTCGGTAGATGGCTGCAGTGATCGATATCTCGTAAAGTATCAAACAGTTTAAAATTTATGCTCGTTATCAAGGTGACATTTCGCACTAAAAAAATTCCTCTGCTGTTTTTTGTTGGTTCCATTCAGTTGTGAGTTACAGGGTGTTAACAATGGAAGTCAATAGAGAGAAAATTCGGTTCATTTTACAGTTTTTCTTTGATTGAAGCGAAAATGCAAGGCAGGCCGCTGAAATAGTAAATGGTGTTTATGGTGCTGATACTGCAACGGCTACTTACGTGCAATCTTGGTTTCACCGATCCCGTTCAGCCAAACTAATATTTGCCGATATATCACATGAGCTTGTTGGTACCTCTCTACCTTTCTTGTACTCAGCATTCTGTCCTTATATTGAGCTAGAGAGAGATTATTTACATGTGAGTAGTTACATATGTAATTATTGTAAATTAATGCCTACATAATCCAACCAATTCCTCTAACTTCTATAAAAACATTTGCATAAATGCTTTATTCTTCAAAGAAACCATTTGCTCTTTTCTCCATTCTCTGCCTCTAATTCTCATATTTACAATTATGGACTGTAATTTCTATAACAACAAGAAATAATCGAAATCAAACAACAGAATGAAATCAATCTGAGAAAAACTGTTTCGTTGTTATGTTTGTGCCTATTCCACAATTTACACCACCAAGTAAATCTATTAGAGTGCGAACGTATATAAATGAGCTACTGACAGAGGCACCTGCATATGCGGGTAAAGCACTTGAATATGGCCTGCAGGGAAATCAGCAGGCTTGAAGCTGTTGCCTCTTTAATGAGTTCCAAACAATGGCTAGTAGTAGTTCTTTATTTCCACTCTTTGCCAATTTGTGGTATTCTTCTTGATGTAGTTTTAGCAAACGGGAGTTCTACAAATTCCAGATTTTTTTGTATGAGAAGTTTTGCACACTGATTTTTATGGCCCGTGCCACTGCTTCTTGCATCTTTCCAATCTTATTTGCTTTAACCGCGGAAATTCGAATTAAAAACTGGGCAATTTTTTTTTTATTAATATTTTATTTTTGTTATTATGTTATTGAATCTTGCCTATTACTCAGAATGAGCTCTATTTTGGGTTTAGGTCATCATTAATAGCCTTTGTTGTTGTTGTTGTAGTAGCATAAACATTCCCCAAACATGGACGGGGAATGCTGCTGGAGTGACAGTCATTGGCCGGATATAAATCCGGGTCGTTCCGGTAACGTAGAACCGACTGTCATGGGAACGAATAGCCTTTGTTATTTCAATTGGACGAAGTGCAGGGTGGGTTATTTGATTCGCTAAGAAGACAATTTGTACAGGGTGCACCATCGTTTATGTAGGTATGAAAACATTGAATAACTTTGAAAAAAAAAGTGGTTAAGTCAGGTGATCTAGGGGGCCAGTCGATGTCGCCTCTTTTTAACACTAGACGTCCCGGGAGTTTTCGTTGCAGAAATTCAATTGTGGCATTCGCAGTGTGTTGCAAACAGTAACCGTCGAAACCTTTCTTACGCATTTGCGGGCAGACATAAGAAGCCAACATCCATCGATATCGGTTTCCAACGACCGTTTCGTTTTCTCGGTAAAAATATGGCCCAATGATGGTTTTGGCGCAAATGCCGGCCCAAACAGATGCTTTCCGGTCATGCAATGGCGTTTCATAGATCTTGTGTCGATTCTCAGTTCCCCAAATGCGGCAATTTTGCTTATTCACGCTGCCAGAGAGGTTAAAATATGCCTCGTCAGTCATTAAAATTTGCCTTCAAAAATTGGGTTCAATGTCAACCATCCGAGCGACTGTTTGGTCGTATTCCAAGCGACGTGAATGGTCTGTCGGCAATATGCTTTGTGTCAATTGCACTTTATACGGAAACAAATTTAAATCAACCTTCAAAATGCGCCGCATTGTGGTTTCACTGACGCCAAAATGCTGAACGCTACGACAATACGACACTATTGGCTCTTGGGTAACGCTCTCCCTCACTGCTTCAACAAGTTCATTGAAACGTATTGGTCGTTGATGAACGGCATGTTGCCGATCTCCTACTTTCCCATGCTCAAAAAAATTCGACACCAAACGACGATGTCTGTTTGCCGCGATACTTTTTGCGATATGCGCGTTGAGTTAGAACAATAAGCGACTATGTTCGATGTAAAGCGTCACTATTTCAGCGCGTTGTTTCGGTGTAAAGCGATCCATGGTTGAAATTGGACTGAATTGACGTATCGAAAACATGTATTTTGAAGTCGATCGGTTGGTAAATGACAAAGTTATTCAGCGTTACATACCGATATAAAAGATGACGCACCCTGTAAATGCTGAGCGCCGTGGAATTATGATAAACAGTTTTTGGAATTTTTCTAATTTTGGTGTAAAGTTTGAAATTTGGTTTTATACGATTTTTGTTAGACAATTATTATTTTTGTATAATAATTATGATTCGAAAAAAAATAAACAGACAAGGCTGGTCAAAATGTTGAGGTGATATCGTTTTGTCACATAAATAAAATAAATAAATAATTGGCGCTTACCCCCTTATTTAGGAGTTTGGCCGTACTCCTCCTCCTATTTGTGGCATGCATCTTGTTGTTGTTCCACAAATGGAGAATGGAGGGACCTGCAGTTTTATAATGTATATGTAATTGGTCATTTTGCGACTGGTATAATTCCAGTCACTGCTTCCATCAAAAGCCACTTCATGAACTAAAATTCGTTTGGCTTTTCACTGCAGGGATGTTAAGTGTACAATATTCCATACATACATACATATGCACTTTAGTATAGTCGTGAACTAGAACTTGGTATTAATACTTCATGATTTCTTTGCAGGGCTTTTATAAGCATTTTGGCAGGTGATTTGTTCTACCGAATTTAGGTAGCCACCAATGATGTTCCAATCAAATTTGAATTTAAACAAACATGCGTATATTTTCAACAGAAGTATGTATGTATGTATGTACATTTTCGGTGTGCACGGTCATACTTATAAGTGTATGTATAAATCTACGAACGCATTAATGAAAATAGCGAACAAGCGCGCAAGTTGCGGGTGGAAATAGTAATTTCGTGCCTTTGCATAATTTGCGGTATTTTGGCAACAAATTATTTTGAATAGCTCTATAAATTCTTTGTTAATCTAACTATTCAATTAGTGTATTTATATTCCTATTGAAATTTTGTAGTGAGGTAAATAAAGACAGAAAACAAAAGTAGGTATGCATTGTATGTTCAATATCATTTATGAAATTTATTAAAGCTTTCGATATATTCGAATAAATTTAGTTTACAACACATAAATTTATAAGGTAATTTATTTGCCAGACTCTCTCCATTGCAAAAACAAATCTACCTTTTATCAAGAGGGGCCTTTGTACACAGTTTCATTGAGATATCTCAGGCAAAAAGTTTCAGAATGGCGAGAAGGATTGCAAAGGGTGATCAGATTGGAGGTATTTTTTCCAGGTTTTTTTTTTACAGATCACGCGAGACTACTATCAAAGTAAGTATATAATTTTTTTCGGTATTCAATTAAATTTCATAATTGAAAAACTTAGGCCACAACAACGTTTACAAATCGTAAAATTCTAAAGGGTTTTCCAATAACAGGTGTTGTGAATGAATAGATTGCGCTATCGAGAGATGAGTAACGATTTTTTATGGCCGGCCACACAAGCAATGAAACCATTGAACTTTTACGGGAAAAATATCCGGACCCTGTTATCTCTTGAAGAGGTGATCACAATTGGCCACCGAGATCTTATGATTTAATACCTTGTGACTTTTTTCTTTGGGCCACGTGAAAGAGAAGGTCTACGCCAACAGCCCAGGGTCAATTCAAGACCTCAAAGATGGAATTCGCGAGGCTATCGAGGACTAAGCGCAGCCACTTTTCAATTCGGTTATGGAAAATTTCATGAAAAGGATATTGTCCTGTAAGCGTGGTCGTGGTGGTCATTTGCCTGATGTTATTTTCCACTATTAATCACATACCTTCCTCTTTATAATGAAATAAACATCCGATCATTTATATTAAAAAATAGCATTTTTCTTTGAATATCAAAATAATACCTCTTATTGGAAAACCCTTTCTTATTTATTTACGAGATACTCACCGAAGTCTCCAGCGAGTCATTCGAAATTGGTGTTTACGAAACCCCATTTGAAACAACATTTGAAAGGGATTATCTTTAAGAAATAAATTTCATGAATAGTTCTACACAAAAATAATAAAGATTGCCCAATCAATTTGAATTTTCGTAATTTTTTTCAATTTAAAATCCGATACATCTAAATAGATCACCCTTTACGAGTATTCTAAGAACTGCTTCATGCGGAGCCAGTATCCCCGCCATTTAAAGCTGTTTCTTCTTTGCGCAGTATTGGCTAATCCGAGTGTTACCGAGGCAGCATACCAGTGTTACCTACTCAAATTCAGCCCCAAATTTTTACTTTAAATCATGAACAGAGTAGAGGAGTCTGCTATGCAAGGTATAAAAAATAGTTCAAATCGTTATGTCCAAAATGTATGCTCCCAGCTAATTTAAACTAACAGTAGGTGTTCTGAGAAGTTTAGCAAATATCAGCAGGTGGTGCCATATTTCACCAAATCAGCTTGCCAAAAAACTTAGTGCGGGTATTTATTAAGTGATTAATTTTATCTTTAATTTAATCTGCATCTACATAATCAATGTATGAGTTTTGGGTTTTTAAATAAATCAAAAAGAAAATGAAAGTAAAAATAAAATGCTATTAGGCGCCTTCCATTCGCCACTTCTCTGTACGCTATCTCTGGCCTCTGCTCAATTGGCAAAAAAAAATCACATGTGAAAGCAAACAAAAACAAAAGTTATCGAACAAAATTCGCCGCTAGCGCCATACCTCATACAACTGGTATAGCTCACCATTTTCAATGCTGCAAACTCCATTTCGAGGAAGCAAATTTTGTTGCTTCAACGAATTTTGTTGCGAATTCCCTTTGGTGTTATCCGTCGTGTTCACACACCTTGTAATTGTTAGTTTTTAGTCTAAAGTCAACAACAACATTGAAAAGTATGAGAACCAAAGGGTGTTGAAGCACGAGGTTCACAAGTAAAGGGAGGTAAAGTAACAAATGTTTACTTGTATAAACACAGTCCTACTGATACTCCTTAAGTGCTAGCTAATGCCTGGCGAATCTAAGAGTTCTATTATTTACTAATCAGAACACCAGCATATAGCCCAAATATCTATACTATAAAGGTGAATGTCTGTACGTTGTCCGCGCATCACTACGAAACGACAACACCAAATGACGTTAAAAATTTTTATACATTCATATTTTCACCCAATGAAGGTTATAGGCATGTTTTTATGATGGAACTACCTTCATACAGCCCCCAGGCCGCGCCACCACTCTCATTCGCCACTAATAATCGAATATTTGCTTAAATTTAATCTAAAAAATCTTAGTTTTTCCTATTTCCCATTATTTATAGCACACTCTAGACTTCATAATCCGCATAAGCATAAAGTTAAAAAACGGTTTGAGACAGACAATTAATAAACATAATTTTGCTTGATATTTTTCTGATTGGTTGTTTTCATTTTATTCAACGAGGCATGGCAACGGATGCCGGGTATTGTAATATTATGGTTATTAATAAAAAATTATTTTCTATGAAATTATTGTTTGTAATTCTTTTATATATGAAACTACTCCTACGCGAGCTGGGCCGCGGGTTAAAGCTAGTAATATAATATATGAGAAGCTGTGTTTATATGTTGGAAGAATGACTCACCTCCTATTGCTTCTCTGGCGGTGAGAAATGTTGGCACAAAACCTTCTGACCCTTTATTATTCAAACTGTACTCGGTTTTCGCAAAACGAAGCTGGGTGGAATTAGCTGGAAAGAGTGGCCCCATACTACACGAAGACCAAGTGCAGGTCTGTTGTAGTGTTAAAGATACACAATCTCCGTTTTCCTTCGATGCTACAAGGCAAACCACTTTATCGACGCAATGTCGATTTGCCAATGCCAAGTCTTCGAAAGAATGCTATAATTTATCGTTGAATTGCATTCTTTAGACTTTGACAGCATCGAAAATTTATAATTACATAAAACTACTTCCGACAATGATCTGTAAGGGCACTTGTAAAAAAGAAACTGGAAAATCTCTATTCATCTTTTAAGACTAACAAAGCCGCAGCTTTTGAATTTGGTAGTTATCCTTACCGGAAATTGTCCGTTGAGTATCCATTAGGCCGCGTCGATTTGTGGGGAGGCAAAAAAATCGCCCATTGCTCTGTGAAAATCATATTCTAGGGATCAAAATAAGAAACTTTGCCGAAGGAACCATACCTCTAAAACGAATTCTGATGTCCCCCAATTTGGGTCGAACTTTTTAGTTTCTTTTCTATAAATCACATAAATTAATTTTTTCATTTACATATGTATGTTCTGACTAAATAAATTTCTTAAGAGAAAAAATTGATATTATTATAAATAAATAAAAATAAAAAAAAAACATAGCCATTTAGCTGATTTTTTCATGTAAAGGCCAAAAATGGTGATATTTTGAAATTGGGATGTAGACATCTCTCACTTCTTTGCCACACCTGCGGATATTGCGGGTTTAAATATCACACACCTGATGAATTTCATCAGTAGTTTGAAGCAGTCACAAGATAAAGTCCAAAATAAACAAGACTCAGCTAAAATAGAAATGACAAGAGCTTTATTCTTATAACTTCGAGTTTATTTATTCAAAACAGCACGCTTGACCTCGATACACTGTTTTGCGCCATCTAAAAGCTTTATGAAAGAGTGTTTCAGGTCGTTGACCGGAATGTCCTTCAGGATGTCGGTATAAGCGTCTTGGATGGCCTCTATGGACGCAAAACGTTTTCTTTTCATGGCAAAATGCAATTTTCCGAATAGGTAGAATTTACAGGGAGCCATATCAGGCGAATACGGTGAGTGATTGATGGTGAAAATGCGATTTCTAGTCAAAAAATCAGTCATAAGAGTGGATCGATGAGATGGTGAATTATCATGCAATAAGCGCCAGCTTCCTCTTTCGCAGTATTCAGGGCGAATGTTTCAAACTGGCACGATAAAAAATTGCATTGCCTGTTTGGCCCATTGCCATGAACTCCTTGTGGTCAATTCCCTTGGAATCGTAAAAACAAATGAGCGTCGACTTGATTTTTGGTGGTTCGTCTGGGCCTTCCATTCGGCACTTTGACGCTTAGTTTCAGGTTCATTTTGGGAACACCACATTTCGAATGTTGAATTCTGAACAATTTTTAGTCCTCAGTTAACTTGTTGGAAACGAAACGTGTACAGACCTTTCGTAAGCCCAAATGATCAGTTAAAATGCGATAAATCGATGTTTTGGAGATATTCAACTCTGATTCCATGAACGTCAATGATGATTTCGGTTCATTTTTGATAAACAATTTGACGAACAATTTCGATGGAGCTTTCGGTGATTACTGATTTTGGGCGGCCCGACCCGTATGTTCATTGTCATTTATGCCCTCACAACCATCTCTGAAACGTGTAAACCACTCATGAACTCTGGCACGAGATAGAATAGATAGAATTCAAATGTTTCGGTAAATGTTTTAACGATTTTAAAACAAATTTTGATATTAGCTCGTTGTGCGAAACTCGTTTTTGTACCGATGACACAAACATACTGACACTTTAGACGCAATAATTTCGTTTCCACTGAACCGAATGTCACCAAGCTTTCACTGGAAGTCAGCTGGGAATGTAACTTCCAACGTACTAACTCATTAAAAAGATGGCACCATCAAAAACATTTTTATGACGCCAGTCTTGTTTACTTTGGACTTCACCTTGTATTTCAATATAACTCGAAAGTTAATGAAATCCCATTATGAAACTGCCTGAGGTAAGTGAGCATAGAAAAAACTATTATTAAATACATAGGAGTCAAGTTAGAGATTAATACCGGTGAATTTTATTCCATTTTTTAATTAATTTGTTTTTTTTTTTTTGACAAAAACATCTAGCTCTTTTCTGAACAATTTTTTTTAAGTATATTTCTTGCTATAAAATGAAAAATAAAAAAATTTAAAAAGAACCGAAGATAATTTATTTAAAAAAAATCTGTCTCATAAATTTTCAACACTGAATAAATCTCAAAATTATTACTTTTTCCACATCTTTTCAGTTTACTTCTTATTATACGCACAGTGAGAAAGCCATTGAAAACATGCTTATTTAACAATTTGACAAAAGCGATTTATAAGTGCCAGCAGTTTGCTACCATTAACCCATAGGAAGCAAATGGAGTAAAAGTACCTTAGAATATCATCTGATATTTCAATAAAAATTTTGTAAAATACAATTTAAAAAATTCGTTTAAAATAAAATTAAGGAGCTATTTTATATAGTTTCCTATTTATACTCATCCTCGTTTTGTTTTTACTTCAGAACTTTGTTTAAATTTTTCATTCGGAAATGAATCCTTCTTTGGAAAAATAAACTTTTTACATCTAAATACATTCTGTCAAAAAAGTACTGGGAATTGTTCAATAATACGCGAAACAATTGTTTAATCGTCAAAATGTAATTTGTCGCCTTCAAAATAAACTTCATTCGAAGCAATACACCTATGCCAACGATTAGTCCAGTCATCAAAGTCATCATCACCTTTTAAATACGTTTGAAGGGATCTTCTTTAGCTCCTTCAGCGATTTCTCCTAATGGCCTCCACCGACTCAAAGCGGCATCCACGGAGTGGCAATTTAAGTTTTGGGAAAAGGAAAAAGTCACCAGGGGGTAAATCCGGTGAATACGGTGGTTGTTCGATATTTGTCGAGTATTTGGGCAACAAAGTGTTCACAATATGAACCTTATGAGTGTTATTATGGTGCAAGATCCATGAGTTTTCTTTCCCCAAATTGGGGGAATTCCTCACACGTGGCATAACTTCCAAATAATATTCTCTATTTATCGTAGAATCGTTCGAAACGAATTCCGAGTGCACAACACCATGATAATCAAAGAAAACGAGTAGCATGACTTTCACTTTTCATCGACTTTGACGTGGTTTTTTGGGTTTCGGCTCATATGGATAGCGCCATTCAGCCGCGTGTTGACTGGTTGACTGGTTTGCATGTCAAACTCATACACCCACGTCACTCTCATCACCTGTTATGATGCGTTGGATAAACGTCGGGTCCAAATTCACTTGCTCAAGCATGTCTTCAGCCACCTTCTTCCGATGAATTTTTTGAAAGAAATTCAACTCTCTTGGAAGGAGTCAAGCCGCCACGCGTCTCACGCCCAATCAATGGTGTAAAATGTTGCAAATTGATTCGTGAGACACGCTAAGGTCACGAGCTATCTCCTTCAAACTTAAATGTTGGTTTTCCAGCACCATTTTCCTCACTTTGTCGATGTTTTCATCCGTTGAAGACGTTGATGGGCGACCAAATCGGGGCAAATCTTCCACGACTTCTCGGCGCTCTGCAAAAGCCCTATACCACTCGTAGACCCATAGTTTTGATAAAGCACACTCGCTATAGGCTTTTTGCAACACTTTTAACAATTTGGCATACGAAATCTCGTTCAAAACTTAACGATCAAAAATGTAAGACCAATTCTTTGATCGATATTTTTATCCATAGTTAAAATCGCAGAGCACACCCGCGGTTGGCTGATATAATTAAATGCCAAAAATAAACAAGCTAATTGACAGATCCCGCTCAGACTCTGTGACACTGTAAATGATAGCTGTACCAACATTCCCACAAAAAAAAATTTAGACAGAGCTTTAGAGCTTTCCTTTCCTCAAAGAGTTATATGATCAAAATTTTTGAAGAAGTTTATGGAGAAGAGCTTTGCTATGGTTAGCAACGCCTGGGAGGGGCTTTCGCTAAAGCTCATCCTTACTTCAGAGATTCCAAGACGACCACAAGCCCAAATTTGGTTGCCGAAAATGAAGCTGAACATTTCGGAAATTGTCCAGTGTCTTAATTGCAAAACCCCGAGGATGCGATGAAAGACTCGATGGAGGACTCTGTCATCAAAGTAGAGGAACTTCAGCGATACTGCTCTGTCATTCTGCTATTGATCAGTAACAGTAACGAGTCCCTGTAGGTACTCGAAAAACAGCAGTTTAAACTCCGTTTCGGCCTCAGGCTAGTCAAAGTGAAGCATTTCCCCGCCTATGTTACCTCAGACGACGACTTTGAGGATATGGGGAACGACACGAAAAAGCAGCTCGATCCGCGGGTTCCTAATAAGTGGAGTAGTCTTGAAGCCACCGATAACCTACTTGCTATCCTCCGTGAGGAAGACATCGGTATCTGCTTGATTCAAAAGCCTAGGCTCTGGCAAGGTAAAAGGACAGGACTGAAGGACAGATGTTCAAAATTGATGTTCGTCAGATGTGACGGTCGTCAGGGTGGAACTATCCAGTGGCAGTTGCTTCTGTTTTAGTATTTGCCTATATGGCAATGATAGTCCAGCGCCTTCTGAGGAAATGCAGCAACTGTTGAATACTCTCTTGCCCAAGATCGGCTGCGACGCGAATGCCAGAGACACCATTTGGGGCAGCCGTGAATTCAGAAAGCGAGTTTGTGGTCTACATTATGGTATCAAAACGGCACTCTGGTGCTACTTGTAGTGTACCCGTGATACTCTTGCCATCTAACCTACCTACCTATAATAAAATTTTGACTGAATGCATCTGCTTAAAAAAAATATACTCAACAATCTCGTGATTTTAATCGGCTAGTCCCGGGATTTTTGGAATTCAAAACAAGCCGGGAGCTCGGGACTCACATCGCCAATATATACCTACATGAGTATTGGCGCTTACACTCTTTTTCTGGGCGTTTGGCCGAGCTCCTCCTCCGATTTGTAGCGCATCTTGATATTTTTCCGCAAATGGGGGGACCTACTGTTTTATACCGCCTCCGAACAGCAGGTGGTTTTTCGCATGCGGCGTTTCGTGTCCACAGCTGATTACGAGCCCGTGCACCATCGAAAGTTGGTCACACGGCAAGCCCATGTGACCACGACGGCCGCCGTCCTATAAATTCGATAAATTTACATGGACAAATAGGCCATAAAAAAACATATTTATTGATCATCAAATGAGGGTCACTGCAATGTTTATGAAAAATAATGTCACTCAATATTTTCTTTAGTGAGGTTACGACGAGATAATAAAAATTCCGTAATGACGAAAAAGCAGGAATACGTGCATATGGGTATGTAGGTAAATGTTTCAAATGCGTACACACCTACAAAAACATTTATGTGTATTTTATAAATATATCAGACTTTTAATTTTTACCACAAATGCGCGCCCACACCAACATCATTTTTCAATACTGGCACGCAACTGTCGTCCCGCGCCGATCATCAATTCATGGCAAGAGTTGGTTCGAGCGGCACGCCACAGCTGGATTGTGTTTTTTTCTACATTTGCTATTTTTTCTTACTTTTATTTTGGGTGATTGGCTGAGCACGAGCGCCATCGTAACTCATTGCTTGTCCATTCGTCCATTCAGAAAAAAGTAAAAAAAAATAAAAACAGAAAAAAACTGTTCTTTTCAGTTTTTATTGTTCCACAACATAAAATTTGAAGAATTTGACATACATACATACATATGTAGATATGTGTATACATATATATGTATTTACTCGTAAAGATCATAAGTCGTCTTGCCTATGTCATTGGCATAAAAATAGGATTTAAATTAAATTAAAAATTTTCAGAGCTTTAAAAAAAATAATAAAGAAACGCAGCTGTCATTCTATAAAAATATGTAGATATATTTTTTTGTTTTCCTTTCATCATACATAATTGGCAATTTCGCAAAAAGTGGCGTTTTCTTGTGTGTGCGAAAATCCGCTTAATGCCAAAGTTATCCAAATAATGCGGATACTTTCGACCGCCCACCACAGTCAGTAGCGGTTTTCGGTCATTAAACACGTCCCCAAATACGCCTGCCATCTCTGCCTCCTCTTAACTCAGTTGATTTACAAGTACGCCAGATGTAATCAAATAGCGCTAAATAGAGAAATATATATACCGGGTGTTTGTTTTCGGATCAAACCAGCTGTGCAAGTAAATAAAAGTTTTTGAAATTTCTAAATTTTTATTCAGCTTACACAAACAAATTACCGTATTCAGACTTACGAACGAGGGACGTTTACAAATAGTGAAAATTGCCTTATAGACTACATATATATACATATATATTTATATAATTGGCGCGTACACCCTTTTTGGGTGTTTGGCCGAGCTACCCTTCCTATTTGTGGTGTGCGCCTTGATGTTGTTCCATCAATGGAGGGACCTACAGTTTCAAGCCGACTCCGAATATTAGATATTTTTATGAGGAGCTTTTAAATAGCAGAAATACACTCGGAGGTTTGCCATTACTTACCGAGAGGCGACCTCTATTAAAACAAAACTTTTTCTTCATTGATGCTTCACCGAGATTCGAACCTACCTTCTCTCTGAATTCCGAATGGTAGTCATGCACCAAACCATTCGGCTACGGCGGCCGCCATATAGACTACTTTGCCTATTTCTACCTTAGTGGGTAAGTGAATATGGAAAGTTATCACACTTGGAACGACACACAGTGGGTATTTTTTGACAAATTTTGTTTAGAAATAGCTACAGGACCCAATTGTTGATCAATTTTAATATTTTTTTCTTAAACTGACGGATTTTGGGAGAGATTGTCTAAGTCCGAATTTCAATTTATTTTTTATTGTTTGTGAAAAATTCAGAAAAACTTTGAAAGTAAAAAAGTGTATGTATTCAAATTCGATTTGGCACTTTTTATTTTCTTGTTCTTTTCACCCGTAATATACAACCCGGCAAATATGCAAATTTTCAGTCCCCAAACACGTATCGGAAAGCCAGCTAAAAAGTATATTTTTTGTTCAGTTTTTAAAACAAATCTTGCAAATATCGTTAAGACAAACGGACAATGAATTCTGATTCAGCTGAATTCTGATTCAGCAACATCACAAAACCTATTAATCAGTTTTGTGCAGTGAATATTATGTTTTTGACCTTGAAAATTTGTCGAAAAATCCCCATTGTACGAAAAATGTTCTATATATCTTCTGCTCAAATATGAACGAGACGTTATCAATAAAACGGTCCGCGGATGACATATGGCAAAAATAAATTTTTTGTTTTTTGGTAGGACTATTATAAGCTTACATGGTAAATTTCAGCGTGATATGTCACATAGTTTGTTTTCTGTGCTACTGTAAAGAAGTCAAGCTCGAGTGTGTTCTTCGAATTTAACGATGCAAATTCAAGTTGAACAAAGAATTTGTTTGAAATTTTGTTATTCCAACAAAATTTCGGCTTCAGACGCCTTAAAAATGTTGCAGACAACCTATGGGGACTTTGCTCTATCGCGTGCACGTGTTTTCCAGTGGTACAAATCGTTCAAAGAGGGCCGTACATCAACCCAAAAAACCACGCCAAAGTCGCTCAAAAATTAAGGTTATGCTGACTGTTTTTTTCGATTACGAAGGTGTGGTGCACTCGGAGTTCCTTCCACAAGGCCGATCGGTTAACGCTGAATATTATTTAGACGTTTTAAAGCGTTTGCGCGAGAACATTCGTCTTAAAAGGAAGGAATTGTGGGACAACAAGTCATGGTTCTTGCATCACGATAATGCACCAGCTCACACATCACGTCTTGTTCGCGATTATTTGAACAAAAATAATGTTAATATCGTTCCGCAAGCACCGTATTCGCCTGATATGGCTCCATGTGACTTTTTCCTGTTTCCCAAGCTCAAGTTGCCGCTCCGTGGAAAACATTTTGAGACAATTGAAGTCATAAAAGAGAATTCGAAGAACACACTCGAGCTTGATTTGTTTACAGTAGCACAGAAAACAAACTATGTGACATATCACGCTGAAATTTACCATGTAAGCTTATAACAGTCCTACCAAAAAACAAAAAATTTATTTTTGCAATAAGTCATCCGCGGACCGTTTTATTGATAACGTCTCGTTCATATTTGAGCAGAAGGTATTGTGTTGATTGCATGCCAGCGTCATAATTTTTCACAACAGAAAACGGAGCCAACGTTGCCGTCAATGGTGAGCGCCTCGGACAAATGGGTCGCGACTTTTGGATTCAAACGGGATGATTGCCGTGCGATTGTGGCAATTTCAATGAGCGCGAGTAAACTTCTCAACAGGCAGCATAAGCATACTAAAAATAGGCGGGATTTAGAACGGAGATCCGCCTCCACGATCCAGTTATGAAAATCTGGTCGACTTCTCTGTATGTAATATTTTAGGTCAGGTTAGGTTATGGTGGTAGTCGGTCTGCACGACCAACTCACTTAGACCCTAAAGGTCCGTTGTGATACCACTGTACTGCACGGGAACCCCATTTACTTTCCTTCGTGCAACCATTTTGTGGCTCTTATGAAACGTAGAATTAATCCCAACCCCACGCCAGACAGCTCTGTAAGAAAATTGAAAAAGTATTTACCTAGACAACCTGCTCTGATTTTAGCTAGGGCTGGACAATTGCAAAGGAAGTGCTCAACTGTTTTTTCTTCATCTCTAAAACTTCTGCAATATTCATGGGAGAAAACTCCTAGTCTCGAGGAATGCCTGTCAAATAGCCAATGACCGGTTATACAAGCCACGGCCTTTGAGATATCATCTCTAAAGAGACTAAGCAATTCCTTTGTCCTTTTCTTGTTTACTTGCGGCCATAGTAGCCTAGCTTTTACACATGTATCTTCATTTGATGTTATTTTTGATTATTAGTTTACTCGTGGCCAAAGGTATTCCAATGGTACTCTGGTACTATTATTGAGCAGTTGAAGAGCAGTACCTTTCCTGGCTAGCTCATCAGCTTTACAATTTCCTTCAATATCTCTGTGCCGAGGAACCCAAATAAGGCTGACCTGGAGTATGACGCTAATGTCATTTAGAGTTGCCCGGCATTCCTGTGCAACCTTCGGTCTTAGTATAATTGCCTCCATTGATTTGAAGGCCGCCTGGCTAGCCGAAAATATATTTGTACTCATTTTTGTTACGACATGCGTATTTAGATATGTAGCCACTTCCTTTATAGCTAAAACTTCTGCCTGATAGACGCTGCAGTAGTCTGGTAGTCGAAAGGATAGTTCCATTCCTAATTCCTTCGAAAATACTCCATAGCCAACCTTATCGTCTAGCTTGGAAGCATCTGTATAAAAATTTAATTCCGCCCTTCTCCATGGCCTTGGCGTCTGCCACTCCATTCTTGACGGTATACTCATCTTGAAAGAGCCCGTCGAAGGTGAGTCTAAGAATAGAGTCTATTTCTTGTTTTTTACTATTCAGAGAATGCAAAATAGAAGCGTGTCCAAACCACCGGTCTTTCCATAAGGCCATACTTTTGTGTCTGAGCGCCACGTATTTCCCTACCAAATTTAGTGCAGGTAAATTGCCGAAGCTATTCAAATTCATTGAAAACAACCGTTTGGTGTGGCCTATGCTAGAAATTGAAGTCTGTGATCTCCACACGTCTTTGTTCCAATAAGACGACGGACGGCGTTACTTGCCATACAGACCGTGAAACAATGGATTTACTGCGTCGTCGTTTCGGTGAGCAATTTATCTCACGTCTCGGACCAGTGGATTGGACACCAAGATCATGTGATATCACCCCTTTGGACTTGTATTTGTAGGGGTATGTAAAGTCTAAATGCTTTGTAGCTAAGTCAGCTTCGATTAAGGCATTGGAAGCCAACACTACTAAAGTTATTCAAGAGATACCGACCGAAGTCCTCCAACCTCTTGTCGCGAGTCGTTCGAAATTGGTGTTTACGGTTGGCCGAATTTTGGTTCAGTTGCGGCCAACATTTGAAAGGGATTATCTTTAAAAAAATAAATATCATAAATGGTTCTACACAAAAATAATAAAGATTACCTAATCGTTTTCAACTTTTGTTGTTTTATTACAATTTAAATTCCACTACCTCTAAATTGATCACTCTTTACATTTTATGCATTTTGTCGATTGCGGTTACGATCACGGCTATAAACCGACTTTCTTCAATTAAATACAAAAATGTTTCTTAAATATAATAAATTGTTTTTTTCTTAAGGTTTTTAGTTCAAATATAAGAGGGCAATCAAAACGGCGCTTCAGTGCTATTTGAGGAGTGCCAGACTGGCACTTCAAGCATTTCACTATAAGAGGGCAGAATACTGACAAAAACAAGCATGAGACTAGTCGCTTAGTTTGCCTTTCATTCCTGTCCATCAGCTTGGAAAGCTCGTACCAATTCAAGTGGAGAAAATGTGGTTCAACTCTAGCCAGGCACACGAACACCTACTTGACGCCTATGATCGAAAATATCTCAATTAAGCTCTTTTACTTTGAACACGCTGATACCAAAAGTATAGATTTAAACAAAAAACATTGAATGGTTTTATTTACTTATTAAAAAAATGTTTTTTTTTCTGCCGCAACTAAAATTTACAAATAACATATATTTAAGGGCAACTAGCTGCTCAGGCTGTCGACCCATTTTTGCATTGATATGTAAGTAAATATAGCGTTTTTCAATAGGTGCGCTTCAACTTTTTTCCGATAGGGAGGGCGAACGACGCAATATTTTTTATTTTTCGCTTGTCATTTGTAAACTTCATTAGTATACATTTCATCATGGAACACTACACACTTGAGCAACGATTCTAAATCGTGCAAATTTTTTATGAAAATAATCGTTCTGTTGCTGCTACTTTAAGAGCACTTTCTCCAAAAAATCATCTTCAGTGATGAAGCTCACTTTTGGTTTAATAGCTTTGTCAACAAGCAAAATATGCGTTACTGGGCAGAAAGCAATCCACACGTGATTCATGAGGCACCGTTGCATACCGAAAAAATCACTGTTTGGTGCGGTTTACATGCCGGCGGCGTAATTGGCCCATATTTTTTCGTTGACGAGAACGATCGCCACGTTACTGTGAATGGAAATCGATACCGTGACATGATAAACGATTATTTTTGGCCGCAATTGAATGGTATAGACTTAGACGATATGTGGTTTCAACAGGACGAGGCCACAAGCCACACAGCACACGCTACAATTGATTTGTTGAAGAGTAAGTTCGATGAGCGCATTATTTCCAGAAATGGACCGGTCGAATGGCCGCCGCGCTCGTGTGATTTGACGCCTCTAGACTATTTTCTTTGGGGTTATGTGAAGTCATTGGTCTACAGTAACAAGGCGGCGACGATTTGTGAGCTCAGAGCCAATATTGAACGCGAAATTGCTGGAATTTCGGCCGATTTATGCAAAAGAGTGGTCGAAAATTGGGTTCAACGATTGGACTTCGTAAAACGTGCACGCGGTGGTCATGCAAAAGAAATCGAATTTCATACTTAAATGTATATGTTCAAACTCGATAATAAAAAAAAATTTAGTTAAAAAAGTCAAACCATTTGTGTTTTATTAAAAAAAAAAGTTGAAACGCTCTTACTGAAAAACGCTTTACTTGGCAGATATTTATTCATTTAAATTATAGTTTTAAATTACGCTTTTTTTAATTTTTATGCAGCCAGCGTTAAATTTTAGTATATTGATTATTTATAATTATTACTCTTACATATAAACAAAAAATAAAAAAATGTTTACGTTTTATGCTAATTTTCCACATAATTGGTGGAAGGGGCAAAAAAACATTGAAAACAAACAACATCCCGCTTTTTGTTACTCATACGACCTGTTGGTCGAAAAACTCTATTCTTTTCTGTATACAAAAATGGTACGCGCACATGTACACTTGCAAGTAATTCTTTGTGTGCAACGCAAACATTAAATTCAATTAGGAGAACTGTTAACAAAACTGTATTTTGTGCACTTCTGAACATAAAATGTCCATTAATTTTAATATACAGGTATAAGGATTTGTAAATATTACTCATACGACCTGTCTACTCACGGGAAAATAATACAGTAGGTTCTGTTTTTATGCGGCTTTTTTTTATGCGGTTTTGAAATAGTGCGGTTTTTTTTAAATTACAAAATGCATGTCGACCTATCGGGAATTGTACATATAAACAAGATTCTAAACCAGCTAAGCAAAAACTCATCACAGATTCATGCGGTCTATGGAACGTATCTATAGTTATAATATGGGACTAGTGCTCTTTTTTATGCGATTTGATTACATTATTTCAGATTTATGCGGTTTTAGCATTTGAAACGTATCTATAGTTTTACTATAGAACTAGTAGCTTTTTTTATGCTGTTTTTTTTTTATGCTGTTTCTTGCGGAACGTATCTACCGCATAAAAACAGAACCTACTGTATACGAAAATAATCCTGCGCCAATTTACACAAATCCGACTTTTATTCGCGCTTTTACAAAGCGGATGCGAAGTATACAAGAAACAAAATATTTTATATTTAAAGAATAACAAACAAAACTTGACTAGGCTGAGCTTGTCCCCCAATTTAGTTTATACTTTTCCATACTTCCTATTTATAAGACATCATTCAAGCCAAATGGCCTTTATTAAAAGTTTTTTCGTCATATAGTACTTATATAAATTGATACTTCAAACAAAACAAAAACGAATATACACAAATATTTTCGTATAATTTTGGACAATTTTATTTTTTATTTTTGAACACCCCAGATATATTGTGCCTTACAAACAATTAATGCAAATTAAGAAAATAAAAAGCCTTTTTCCAAATATTCTACAACATAATAAATTTTCATGAAGTTTAAGAAACATTCCCTGGAAAAAATATTAGTAACAAAAAATTGTACCACAAAAAATCAGTGTTTAAAAAAATACTTACATGGAGAAAATTAATTTGGTATTTCGTAGCATCTGCTGCTTGTTTTATGACTTCTTTACATCTTCGATGCATTAAATTTACTAAATTTCCACATTTATCCGGAGAAATACTCGTAGAGTGCCAAGACTTTTGAATTTGGTTCCACATTTCTTCCCAATTTGTGGCTTTCGGTTGTGGCCGATTCTTCTCAGTTTGAGTTCTGCGCAAAGCTGCTAAACCGGCTTAAGGTTAGAAGACTGCGACAGCCATTCTAAAGCAATCACTTTTTTTCTTCTTTAAACCACTCATTTGCTAATTTTAATGAGTGATTGGGATCGTCGTCCTGCATAAAATCCCATCTTTTCGCATTTCTTCTTTTGCATAGGGAAGCATAAGCGTATCCAATATTCTTACATATTTCGCCGCACAAATATTATCTTTTATCCCAAATATGGGATCTACTACTTCCAAAGAACACCGCCACATCATTCTTGATTTGCCACCGTGCTTTACTTTAATTTTTTTCTTTTATTTATTTTGGTTTTTTGGTAAATCTGAGATCAAATGCTGAACTTTTGTGCAGTCGAAATATTGTTTTCCGTCTGATCCAAACATTTTTATTTTTATTCTGTCCACAGCACATTTTTCAAGTTTCGACGAAAGAGTGGTTTTCTTGCAAATTTGCCTTGCCTTTTTATTTCAGCGGCCGCCGTAGCCGAATAGGTTGGTGCGTGCTCACCATTCGGATTTCACTGTGAGGTCGTTGGTTTGAATCTCGGTGAAAGCAAAATTAATAAACACATTTTTCTAATAGCGGTCGCCCCTCGGCAAGCAATGGCAAACCTCCGAGTGTATTTCTGCCATGAAAAAGCTCCTCGTAAAAATATCTGCCGTTCGGAGTCGGCTTGAAACTGTAGGTCCCTCCATTTGTGGAACAACATCAAGACGCACACCACAAATAGGAGGAGGAGCTCGGCCAAACACCTAACTTAAGTGTACGCGCCAATTATTTATTTTTTTATTTTTTTTTTTTATTTCGTTTTATAAACTCTTACTCTTTTAGGTGTTCTTTCTTTTTTCCGTTTTCTTCGTTTTCTGCTAAGCGAAGTCGAACTGTGTTGAATGATGAGAGGAAATATTAAATTTTGCTACAACGTACGAGTTTTTTGTTTTCTCTTCTCAGAATTTTACATCTTCTTCCTCGAGTTTCAGCTTATGGTTCGTTATGAATAGCATAAAAAACTGTTTGCTTTGAAAGTGCAATTAATTTCGTTATTTGATCCATCGTTTTTCTTTGTTTTCTTAAATGTTTCATTAATATAATATGACTTTTTACTTCGTGCAATGCTTAGCACTGGCCATTTTGCTTTTTTTTCATTCAATTTACTTAGTATTTTATTTTTTATTACTTTTACATTTTACTTAAAACTAACTCAATTAATTTTATCTTTAAGGGCAACTGTGCGAAATTTATATCGTTTAAAACTTCTTTCTTCGCAAAATATTGGGTTGCAACAAAGTAAATGCCCAGATTAAATTTTCTCGACTTTCCCAGTTCGTGTAACTTTTCTCCAAAAAAACAGTACGCGTATTTCAAACGACCGCCAAAGCCTAGCCAACTGCGCCTGCTATTAACTGATTGTACTAAGAATTTTCAAAAATAGAAATAATAGAAAAAGTGCATTTGAATTTTTTCGACTGAATCACTGCAATGCAATTTATTTTTCTTAAGATTATTTACAATACATACTAACGGTTTTTTGTTCGGTATTACATTTCATTCTCTATTTGGCTTCATTTTTAATTTGGACACTTTACTCAAAATGCGTTTTGTGCTTGAAAACTAAGTAATTGCGGATTTCACTAATAGATGGCTTCAGTTTTGATTTATATATGGTATAAAAAAATTTTTGTATAATTATTTAGGATAATAAATACACTCAGTTTTTCGCAAAAAATTATTGAAAACCCACTTCTGAGTTCTGTCACCACGGACAGATTCAGGACAAACAGCTTTATTCAATTAAATTTAACGACTGCCTGTGCATTTACATAAAATGAGTTCTATTCCATACAAAAGAATGAACTGTGCGAAATAAGATGAACAATTAATGAAAAACAAATTTGTTATTTATAACATAAATTGAATATACAGAGATGTCAAATTATATATATAAAATTAGCGATGACAAATATAATATTCGTTACCCTAATAATGCATACCATATATCATTCAGTTGTCTCGTGTTCGAAACACACTGCCATCAAATGAGAGCAAAACTTTTTTCTTAATAGCGGTCGTGCCTCAGCAGACAATGTCACATCTCCGCAAAAACCATCTGCTCTTTGGAGGTGGCATAAAAGTGTAGATCCCTTCATACGTAACACAACATCAAGGCGCACACCACAAATTGGAGTAGGAGCTCGGCGACATATTTAATAAAAAAATTTATATATATTTAGCAGCAGCGATCACAACCGATTTTTTCATTATATTGACGTGATAACGTCTTATAATTCGATTTAACAGGCTGCACGCACGAAAAAATGTGTCGTTACCTTGCTCATTACTGTTCATATGTAGTTACCTTGCTCATATTAGTGTTACCTTGCTCATATGTAGTTACCTTGCTCATATGTAGTTACCTTGCTCATATTAGTGTTACCTTGCTCATATGTAGTTACCTTGCTCATATGTAGTTACCTTGCTCATATGTAGTTACCTTGCTCATATTAGTGTTACCTTGCTCATATGTAGTTACCTTGCTCATATTAGTGTTACCTTGCTCATATAAGTGTTACCTTGCTCATATGTAGTTACCTTGCTCATTGCATTGAATGAACTGCAAGAGAAAGAGCGGAAGGAACGACAAAGCAAACAAAGCAAACGAACGGCAACGTTCGACATCTTGCTCTCCCCTACTTAAGTGAGCGTATATATGTATGTATGTATATGCGCATATGTACATATATAAATTCACGTATTTGTATTGGCATATGCCTTCTTATTGATTATTATTATTTTGATTTACTTGAAGAATTTCAAATAAAACCAAGTTTGTTAATAATACCTGTTGTTTTAATGTTATTATTATTATTTTTTTATTATATCTGAAGGAAAAAATGTATGGTAATATTTACCATATCTATACTAATATTATAAAGAGGAAAACTTTGTTTGTTTGGTTGTAATGAATAGGCTCAAAAACTACTGGACCGATTTTAAAAATTCTTTCACCATTCGAAAGCTCCATCACGAGTAACATGGATTATATTTTATTTTGGAAATAGGGCTCGAGATATAGGTCAAAACGTGGACCCGGGTAACCTTCGGATGTGTATGTACAATATGGGTATCAAATGAAAGCTGTTGATAAGTGCTTTAATACGGGGTAATTTTCATACCTATTGATGACTAGGGTCTGGAAATATATGCCAAAACGTGGACCCGCCGTGTCTTTGCACCGAATTAAACCAAACTTACACACATTGTTAAGTAGGTATTGAAGATGATTTCCGTATAGTTTGAATACCTATTGGTAGATAGGGTCTCGAGATATAGGTCAAAACGTTGACCCGGGTAACCTTCGGATGTGTATGTACAATATGGGTATCAAATGGAAGCTGTTGGTGAATGCTTTAGTTCAGAGTATTTCCATCCGCTCCGTGACTAGGGTCTCGAGATAGAGACCAAAACGTGGACCCTAGAATGTGTTTGTACAATATGGGTATCAAATGAAAGCTGTTGATAAGTGCTTTAATACGGAGTAATTTTCATACCTATTGATGACTAGGGTCTCGAAATATATGCCAAAACGTGGACCCGCCGTGTCTTTGAACCGAATTAAACCAAACTTACACACATTGTTAAGTAGGTATTGGAGATGATTTCCGTATAGTTTGAATACCTATTGGTAGATAGGGTCTCGAGATATAGGTCAAAACGTTGACCCGGGTAACCTTCGGATGTGTATGTACAATATGGGTATCAAATGGAAGCTGTTGGTGAATGCTTTAGTTCAGAGTATTTCCATCCGCTCCGTGACTGGGGTCTCGAGATAGAGACCAAAACGTGGACCCTAGAATGTGTTTGTACAATATGGATATCAAATGAAAGCTGTTGATAAGTGCTTTAATACGGGGTAATTTTCATACCTATTGATGACTAGGGTCTCGAAATATATGCCAAAACGTGGACCCGCCGTGTCTTTGCACCGAATTAAACCAAACTTACACACATTGTTAAGTAGGTATTGAAGATGATTTCCGTATAGTTTGAATACCTATTGGTAGATAGGGTCTCGAGATATAGGTCAAAACGTGGACCCGGGTAACCTTCGGACGTGTATGTACAATATGGGTATCAAATGAAAGCTGTTGGTGAATGCTTTATGATATGTTATGTTGTGTAATGTTATGTTATGTTATGTTATGTTATGTTATGTTATGTTATGTTATGTTGTGTAATGTTATGTTATGTTATGTTATGTTATGTTATGTTATGATATGTTATGTTATGTTATGTTATGTTATGTTATGTTATGTTATGTTATGTTATGTTATGTTATGTTATGTTATGTTATGTTATGTTATGTTATGTTATGTTATGTTATGTTATGTTATGTTATGTTATGTTATGTTATGTTATGTTATGTTATGTTATGTTATGTTATGTTATGTTATGTTATGTTATGTTATGTTATGTTATGTTATGTTATGTTATGTTATGTTATGTTATGTTATGTTATGTTATGTTATGTTATGTTATGTTATGTTATGTTATGTTATGTTATGTTATGTTATGTTATGTTATGTTATGTTATGTTATGTTATGTTATGTTATGTTATGTTATGTTATGTTATGTTATGTTATGTTATGTTATGTTATGTTATGTTATGTTATGTTATGTTATGTTATGTTATGTTAGGCTATGTTATGTTATGTTATGTTATGTTAAAGTATATTATGTTATGTTAATGTTAACTCATTCTCTATATCCATACAAAATATCTATCAAACAAATAAAATTAAAATTTTCTTTTGAAAAATGCAACCATTCAATTAGTATTTTCTTATGACGTTATCACGTTAGGTAAACTATCGTCAGTAAACCGACTTTACAGACAACCTCTTTTTTACTTATTTTTCTCATAATTTTTATTGCCGTTAAATTTTAAAGTTTGCATATTTTTCAAAGTGTTTTATCTTTAGTTAATGATATAAAAATATTTTTTGCTGAAAAATATTTTACAATCAGGTCGACCAGTTTATTTACATAAATAACTGTGTAATTAAAAAGTCTCGGTTTGCTGGGTCAATAGCTGAGGGTAATAAAAAGAACTGCAAAATTAAATGACATGCGGAAAACGGCAGTGTCGTTCGTCAATTAGCTCTTCATTGACATGCCTTAGTAAGAATTTTAAATTTTTAATGTGTCTTTTGAATATTGTTTATATACATACATGGAAATGTAGTTTGTGTTATTTTAAGAGCAGCGAAACGTGCTTATGCAAACTTTCGTTAGAATCAGAATCAGAAAATGCAAATCGCTCTTTGGCTGGAGAAACGTTATAACCCAAAAAATATTTTTTTAGATAAGTATGCGGCCGCTGTAATCGAATGGGTTGGTGCGTGACTACCATTCGGGAGTGCGTAGGTTCGAATCGCAGTGCATGAAGCACCAAAGAAATTAAAAAAAAGAAGGGGTCGCCCCTCGGCAGGCAATGGACAACCGCCGAGTGTATTTTTTTACCATGAAAAACCTTCTCATAAAAACCACTGGCCGTTCGGCTTAAAATTATAGGAAAAAAATGAATGGCTTTTGCATCATAATAATGCACCTGCTCACCCATTTTTGGTTGTGAGATATTATTCGGCCAAAAACAACATCGCTACCATGCCGTATTCACCAGATTTGGCCTCCTGCGACTTTTTTCTGATAACGGAAACCTGGTAACGGACGTACAGAGCATGCTAATGACATGGAGGAGTCTCTTCTCAAAACTACTATATAGTGAACACCCCCACCAATCGAGAAGATGATCCGGGTTGTGCAGTTTCTGATGACGGTGTAGACGTTCCACCGCCCGACTATGACGAGGCCTTTAGAGCTATTGCCCGGCTTAAGAACAACAAAGCTGTGGATGCGGATGGCCTGCCGGCAGAGCTCTTCAAGGCCGGAGGTGATGAGCTAACGAAAAGCATGCAAATACTCATAGGCAAACTATGGTCGGATGAAAACATGCCCAGCGACGGGCAGCTCAGCGTTCTCTGTCCAATCCACAAGGAAAGGGATCCCACGAACGGCGCCAACTACTGTCGGATTAGCCTCCTCAGTATCGCATGAAAGGTCCCATCAAGCGTACTTTGTGGAAGGCTGAAACCTCTCATCAACAAATTGATTGGGACTTATCAGTGTGGTTTTAGGCCTGGTAAATCTACCATCGACCAGATTATCACATAACGCGAAGTCCTGGAGAACCCCCCAAGAGAAGCAGATGGACACGCACCTTTTTTTCGTCGATTACAAAGCTACATTCGACAGCACGATAAGGGATGCCTGTATGTCGCCATGGCTGAATTTGGCATTCCCGCAAAGCTCATCCGGCTTTGCAGGATGACCCTAACAAACACCTGCAGCGCAGTGAGAATTTACAAAGATCTTTCGGAGCCATTTCAAACGAAGCGGCGTTTTTCAAACAAGGCGATCCCTTATCATGCGATTTTTTCAATTTGATGATGGAGAAAACTATTCGCGCCGCCAACATCGACATCTCAGGCACTATTTTCCAAAAGTGTCATGCTGCTCGCTCACCCTGATGATATCGACATTGTCGGCATTAGTTGCAGTCAATGCAACTTTTTATAGTCTTGAAAAAGAATCGCGTCAAGTGTGTCTTGCGGTAAACGAGGGCAAGACCAAGTACCTTGTGTCAACACCCAAAAAGTCCACGCTTATTGGACAGCAGGTTGTGATTGACAATTACGAGCTCGGCGTAGTTAAGGACAAGCGGAGCCCTCTCTCCATACACGAAAAAAAGCTCTACCAATAACTCATCCTGCCGGTCTTACTATATCCTGGACATTGACGAACACCGATGGACGGTTATTAGGAGCTTTCTATGGGCCAATTAGCGTGAATAATGCATATCGAATTCGATGGAACCACGAGCTGTACGACGACATCGACGTAGTAAAGCACATTAAAATTTAACGGCTGTACTGGCTAGGTCCCGTTGAGCGAATGGACAATAACGCTCTGTTCAAAATGCACTGCTGGAACTCGCAAAAAAAGAGCGTCCTCATCTACATTGGAAGGACCAAGTCGACAACGACCTGATGGCCCTTGATATTTCTAACTGGTGTCAGCGCGCGCAATGCAGAGGCGAGTTGCGCAACATTTCGGTAGCGACCAAGGCCGGCCATCGGTTGTAGTTGCCAGCTAAATAAGTAAGTAAGAATTTTTCCTGTTCCCAAGATTGAAGAGACCCATGAAAGGACGGCATTTTGCGACGATTGGGGAGATAAAAATCGAATCGCTGAGAGAGCTCAAGTACATACCTAAAAGTGTATATCAGAACTGCTTCGAGGATTGGAAAAAACGCTGGCACAAGTATATTATATCTGAGAAGGACTACTTTGAAGAAGATAAAATAGAAATTGATGTATAAATAAACATTTTTTGAGAAAAATTAAAAATCACCTTATTTTTTTAACACATCTCGTATACCTGCTCCAACAGCACAATCCATTTTTAAACCATCTGTGTAGACTGTATTTCCGATATCGTAGACTGTATTGCTGAAAGTTGCTTACTCTATTCCTCCCGAGATCAAAAGAAAGGGCAAAACTCCATCACCGTTCCATCACCGATGGGATGATGTAATCAGTCCTCCCAGAGGTGTACTGAGTTTGTCGCAATAATAGACTGGCGTTACTATAAGTTTTTCTCCTCCAGCCATCCGCTTCATTTAACCTAAGTGCACTCAGGGCTGAGCCAAACCTCACTGAACAGAAACGTGAACACAGTTTGCCATTCTCAGTTTGAAGTTGCTCGAAAATCCCACTGTGTTTTATAGTTTGTTTGCTTATAATTTTCTCCATTCAAAAAGAAAAAATTGTGCATGTTTGGTATTACTTATAGAGCGTTTGTGAGCATGAAAATTGTGGAATTATCGTGAAAACTGAGCCCTCTTAATTTGAAGCTAAATGTTCTAAACTGAAACACTTCTGATACTTGTGCGAGTAGTAGTAAAAATGTCACATACCTGTCACAGGCATTATCGAGGCCGAGGCATGACTCAATGAGAATGAATGTCGCTTCTCAGTTGAGCAAAACCGCAAAAAAACTACGACAAGGTCGACTCAAAATCAAGATTTCCTTTGAATATCGTAGAGTGCTGCCTGGCCAAAAAGTGAATAAGGAATATAATATGGGCATATTGAAATGTTTGAGGAAAAAAGTTCATCGTAAAAGTGCGAAATTTTATAGAAGCAACTCGTGGTTTCTTTACTACGACAATACGCCATGTCATCTTTTATGCCAGCATACTATATAACTAAAAACTAACCCGCCATTAGATGCTCTGGTTGGTCTACCACCACTTGATGCTTTAATCCAAGGAGAGGCCATGAAGGGAATCTGCAGGCTGAAACACAATGAGAACTGGTATGGCCCCTGTCCGGCATTGGAAAACAGAGAAGGCATGGACTTCGATCCAACGATGCTCGCCATGCCCCTTGACTCCATGCCATCCAGAGTGGTTCTTGACAAGAGATACAGTGTGGTGCTGCCAGAGGCTCAATTGTGGTCAAACTCTGAAAATGAGCCCGGCAAACACTGTTTTCACAGATGGCTCCAGGACCGAGCACGGCTCCGGCTCTAGGGTCTACGTGGAATCCAGCAGGGCAAAACTGCACTTTGCTCTTGGAATGGAAGCATCTGTGTTTCAAGCGGAGGTGTATGCTGTTCAAGAAGCGATGAACTTTGGAAAACAGATGGAGAGGCAGATCTATATGTATCTGCAGCGACAGCCGAGCTGCGCTCATGGCTTTAGACAGCCCCCAAACCACATCAGGGGTGGTCGAGTCCTATAATTTCAGGCTGAACTATGTCGGTAGACATAATAGCCTGATGGTAACATGTTTTCCGGGACACGTGGGTATCGTGGGTAACGAGATCTCTGACTCCTTAGCTAGGCCAATCTGCTTGGGCCCAGAGCCCGTTCTGCCACTCTCTTCTGCAGCCATCAAATCCACGGTTAACAAATGGGTTACTGCAACCCACAAGCGATCTTAGTAAGCAGAGAGAAGTCGTAAATCTTCCTGTCATTAAATAGAAGGGACTGCAGGCAGCTAATTGGACTGATGACGGGCCACATGAAAAAGGTGGGCATCTCAGACAGTGTACTCTGCCCAGCTTATGAAGAGGTCGATGAGGCGGCGGACTTCCTGTGCGTCTGCCCCGCATGCGCTCGAATCAGCTTTGGGGTCTTTGGCACTGATGTGTTAAGAAGGGACCACCTTGGCTCCTTGGCATCACAAGATCTACTCAGATTTCTTCGGAGGTCGGGTAGACTTAAAGAAAATTAAAAGGGAACACGAGTGCAATGGACTTAATTGTGTCTGAGTGTGGTACTTGTTGTCCCGACAAAAAAATAGTAAAAATAATAATTGGGGTGTTGTACCACAAATTGAGGGATCTATAGTTTTAAACCGACTCCGAACGGCAAATGGTTTTTTTCATGAGAAGCTTTTTCAAGGCATAAAATACACTCGGAAGCTTGCCATTTCCTGCCGAGTGATAACAGCTATTAGAAAAATCTTGTTCTTCATTTTTTGGTGTTTCATGCAAGGAGGCTCGAACCTACGTACTCCCGAATGGTAGTCACACACCAACCCACTCAGCTACGGCAGCCGCTCACCATTTAACCAAAAATAACATTATTATCGTTCCGCAAGCTCCGTACCTACCTGACATGGCGTCGTCTGACTATGTACCTACTTCCTTCTCCCGAGACTCAAGTTACCATTTCACGGAAAGTAGTTTGAAACGGTTGGGAAATGAAAGAACAATTTGCCAAAGAAGCTCAAGTTGATTCCAGTTTGTAGAGCCACGTAAGAAGATACATATACACACACACACACACTTTTATGTGTGTTATTATTATTATTATTTATTTGTTATCTATAATTAAAATTACAAAATAACTTTTTAGCACAAGCTACCAAGGCTATCGGCTTAGTCATATGGTTATAATACTTATTACTAAAGGTTTAAATTAAGTGAAACATTTCAATATCTTTAAGGAAGTTAACAATTTGTCTTATATTAGATTCTGAGGGGGTTATAATACTTATTACTAAAGGTTTAAATTAAGTGAAACATTTCAATATCTTTAAGAAAGTTAACAATTAGTCTTATATTACATTCTGAGGGGTATCGTAGGATTAACGGGAGTGTGTTCTGTGTTTGAAATGCTTGAGAGCGTTGAGCGTGAAGATTTGGGCAATCTGATAAAATATGCTGAATTGTTAGGTTGTTATTGTTGCAGAAGTGGCACTTGGGTTGAGATTTCGATTGCAAAATATATTCATGCGTTATAAGTGTGTGCCCCAATCTGAGGCGTGTGAAGCATCTGTTGGCCCATGTTGAAGTGTTGGTTGGAAGTTTGATTTGTGCACCGAGAGGGTTTATATCTTTGTATGGATGTGTGTAAGTTGACCATTCCTCATTAAGATGTTTACGTAGAGCGTTAGAGTAATAGGTTTTTAGTGACTTCACATCAAATGGCATGAAGACGTGAAGACAGTCTTTTAACGAGGATTTTGCAGCTAGGTCTGCTTGTTCGTTGCCCAAGATGCCTGAGTGAGATGGGATCCACATCAGTTTTATTTTTGGTGATGCGTTCATAAGTAGTTGTTGCACCGATTGTAATGGACTGTCTCTTATGTGAAATTTTTGGGAAGCTAGGAATACCGATTTACTGTCTGTACATATCACGTAGCATTTGTTGGTTTCTTTGGCCATTTGTAGTGCCGAGATTAATCCCTGTAGTTCTGCGTCAAATATGTTTGCATATTGTGGTAGTAATCCGTGGGACTGTGTTAGACCATTCTCGTCTGTAACAGCAAATGATACACCGTCTTTTTGTTTTGACCCGTCGGTAAACAGAAAGCTCCATCCTTCCTGCTTTAGTGGAGTAACGATGCTAGTGTATAGCTTTTGGAAATTAGATTGACATGTCTTGTCTTTGTGGTGAAGTGTTAACTCATTTATAAATATCTTGCTGTCAAGTTCCCACGGTGGGATTTTTGCTGGCGTAAGTTTTGGTGGGGAAAAATTTAATTTGAGAAATTCTGCAAGTTCCTTTATCTCACACAAGACGGATTTTCTTTTTATGGCCGTTTTACGTTTGTTAAGTAGCTGGATTTCACGACTTAGTACGTTTGGTGAGTAGGAGTAGAGTTTGTAAATTATACGGCTTCTGAGATATTTTATTCTGGATTCGATTGTCTGAAAGCCCCCTTCGGTTAGCAAGTTCTTTATTGGTGTAGTTCTAAATGCTCTTAGGCTTCTTCTCACAGCAGAATGGTAAGGGCCTTTGATCATTTTGAGGTGATTTTTAGAGGTGGAGCCATAGATTTGTAATCCATAGTCAATTTTGCTCAGAATTGTTAGTTTGGTGATATCGATTAAGGTGTTAGTATGTACATAGCTTTTTTTTGAGGATAGATATTTTATAATGTTCAGCCTGGTAGCTAGTGCGTTCCTTATATTAGAACAATGATACTTAAAGTTATATTTGGAATCAAATGTTACACCTAATATTTTCATATTATTATTGTTAGGTATAGTATAGTTATTATTTTTGAGATTTATTTCGCTACAATTTCGTTTTTTGCAAATATGCAAATGTTTGCATTTATTTAAGGAGATTAGGGCGCCCGATGGTAGTGACCAGTTGTGTATGGCATTTAAGGCGTTATTGAAAGACTCTTCAATGTCTGAGGTTTTTGTTTGGGTGGAAATGAGGTAAAGGTCGTCGGCATATAAGCAGTGCTTGATGTTACGGTGTTTACTCATAAGTCTGCTTATGTCGTCGAATGCCACCAAGAAAAGTGTGACCGATAATGGCGAGCCTTGGGGAATTCCATTGTGGAGGGGGAATGTTTTGGAAAAGGTGTCATTTGTTTTACAACGAAATTTTCTCTTTGTCAGAAATGATTTCACATATTCAAAAATTTTTGGGCCGATTTGCCATTCCTGTAGTTTTTGCAAGACCACGTGACAACCGATGTTGTCAAATGCCTTGGCAAAATCTACGGAAAGGATAGAAATGTGATTCTTTTTTGAGAGATTTTTACATATGTGGTGATCTAGAAAGAGAAGTGCATCTAAGGTGCTTTTCCCAGACTGAAATCCTACTTGGAATGGAGATAGAAGCTTTTTGGTATTTAAATACCACATCAACCTTGTAGCGATTATTTTTTCCATGATTTTGCTCATGCACGGAATTAGTGAAATGGGCCTATAGTTTCTTAAGTCGTTTGGTTCTTTATTTGGTTTGAGTATTGGGATTACTGTGGCAGTCTTAAAACTTTGTGGAATCACTCCGGAGTCGAAAATGGAATTGTAGAGCTGGAGTAGTCTTAGCATTGTGGCTTTCGGTATTTTTTTTAGCATTTCGTAATTAATTTTGTCAAATCCCGGAGTGGTACCTTTCACCGATTTTAGAGCATACTCCAGTTCACTGAAATTGATATCGGTCTCGAGATGTTTTGCTAGATTGTCGGTATTATCGTTTGCGCGCATGGTGGTAACGTTTCTGGCAGAAGCAATGAATTGCGGTGGGAAGTTGGAATTTTCAGAAGATTTTGAAAAATGTTGGGCGAATTCGAAAGATATGTCGCTTCTATTTGTTATGTTTGAACTATTTATATTTATAGATGAAATGCTAGTGGGGTTATATGTACCTGTGAGAGTTTTTATTCTTTTCCAAATAGTTGCTGTTGCGGAGTTTGGGCTAATTTCTTTCGTAAAATTTTCAAAGCTTCTACGTTTGGCCGATTTCTTTTCCCTATTGAATAGGGCGTTCTTTTTTTTAAAATTAATCAAAGAATCGAGAGTTCTTATTTGTTGATATTCCCTCCAGGCTTTAACTTTTACTTTATGAAGATCGCTTAAAGCGGGACTCCACCATGGGACTTGCCTTGATCTATATGGGTGGAAGGTTGTTGGTATAGCTACATTTGCTGCATTTCTAATTGCTTTTGAGATAATCGCTACTTCTTTATTAGGGTTCCTTTGCATAAATTCCGGTAGATGGTTGGAGCTAAGAGCGACTTGGTATTTATCCCAGTTAGCCTTAGCTGTATTGAATCTAGCTGGCTTAGGGTTTTTGTAAGAATTGTTTGAAGGGAATGAAATCGAGCAGATTATTGGGTAATGGTCGCTGTTGTGTAAATCTTTTAGCGTGTACCAAGTTGTAAGTGGGAGTAATTGGGGTGACGACAAAGTTATGTCTACGTGTGTGAAAGTATTGTGTGTAGAGAAGTGTGTTGGGCTATTGTTGTTAAGTACACATAGGTTTGAACTCAGTATAAAGTCTTCTATTACTATACCTCTGGGGTTGGCTTTAGGTGAGCCCCATAGGGGGCTCCAGCTATTGTAATCTCCGGCTAGAACTACAGGTGTGTTAATTGATGAGGTGATTGCCTCCAAGTCGGAGACCGAAAACTTTTGGAGTGGTGGAATGTATATAGATACAATGGTTACCGGATATTGAAGATTAACTTCTACGGCGACTGCTGAGATGTTAGAGGTGATATTTAAGATTTTATGTGGGATACTATTGTGCACTAGTATGCCACAGCCTTGCTTAGCGTTAGTTATATGAGGGAAATTATGAAAATGCGCTGAGTATTGTTTTGGTGGATGTGGAAGGTAATTGTGTTTAAGGTGAGTTTCCTGGATACATATAACGTGGGGTCTGCGATCTTTTATTAAGAGTTCTAAATCTTGGTAGTTGTTGTGATATCCTTTAATATTCCATTGTAGAATATTAAGTATCATAATTTATAATATTAATTATAATTCACTATAAAAGCTGTTAAATGAAAACAGCTCATAGTGTAGGCTCGTCGTGATCTATTTCTATATCATCAACTTGAACCTGAGAGACTGATGTAGAGTGGAGTTGATAATGTACATAATTCATGTAGTCATCGGGCAGTTGGTAATTAGAGAGAGTTTCTGAGGAATTGATAGTATTTGTAATCGTGTGAGCAATTGGATTTTCGATTGAGTTGTTAAAAGAGTTTGCACTGAGGTGAGGCGTATGCTCTGTGAGTGCCCGGGCACTCATATCTGAGTTGTTTATTGTAAACGAGCTCAAGTTATGTGATGGTATGCTGTGAGATGTTGGAGTAAGTGAGCTAGTTGTGTTCGGCTGTGTTACGAGAGATGATGATTCTTGTACTGTAGTGCTTTTGTTATTTTTAAGAAAGTTGGGGGAGAGAGATGCGAAGTGGGTTGTGGTATTATCTTCTGAGTTGAGTGAGTGCTTGGGTAAAGGGAGTGCGGGTGGCTTATTCGTGTTTATGTTATTTGCTGTGTTTTGAGAAGCGTCAGAAGTTGTTGTTTTTGAGATAGGATGAGATGGTGAATTTTCGGCGGTTGTACTGGGTAGTAGGACAGGGGAAGGTTCGGAGGTTATTGCGGATGCATACGTTTGTTTTCCATTGAGAGAAAACGGGTTTTGTAGCTTGAATAGCCGCTTGGCTTCGTTGAAGTTACACTTATTTTGTGTTTTTATTTTTAATATTTGTTTTTGCTCAAGGTATTTAGGACAGTCTCTAGCTGAAGCGGGGTGTGGACCAAAGCAGTTGGCGCACATTTTGCGTTGGCATAGTTCAGGGGTATGAGGGGGGAGATTGCAGAACTCACAGGTGGTGTTGTTGTTGCATTTTTTAGTGGTATGACCGAGAAGCTGACAATTACGACAACGCATTGGTGTTGGGAAATGTTCTTCTACTTTTAGGGAATACCATGCAACGTCGATATCTTGGGGGACTTTATAAAGGTCAAATGTAAGAACCATTCGTCCTGTTGGCATTGGATTTCCATTCACTTTTTTGGTAAACTTGTAGACATCTACGACTCCTTGCGATTTAAGGCCTTCAATAATTTCTTTTTCATCGGTTTCGGCTAGGTTTTTGTCATAAATGGTACCTTTGCACGTGTTAAGAGATTCGTGGAAGGACACAGATATTGGGCATAAGCCACCAAAATTTTTACATTTTAAGAATTTTTCAGCCACCTTTTTAGATTTAGTAAGTACTAATAAGCTGCCGTCCTTGAGAATACTTACGGAGCTGTACTCTGTACTTATTCCGTCAAGGGCTTTCTTTTTAGCGAACACACTATACTTAGAAATTTTGTTGTTTTCGTCAGAGGATTTTATAATGATGAATTTTGGATCATTTTGGTTAACAGTTTTGGTGACTGGCGATGGTAGGGATGGGTAAAGCTCTTTATTTGCACTGGTTGTTTTTTTTCGTTTCGATTTGGGGGGAATTGACATACTATCAGATAGTATGTCAAATCGGTTCCCCGAGGGGAACGGAATATTATTTTCCATTAGAAATCAACACTTCAGGCTTTTATTTGTATTTTTGCACTTCACAACAAGAAAATTATAGAAAAGTCAATTGCACTAAGCACGTGGAGAGTAAGAACACTCTGAGAGAGAAGTAACGCAGCGATAATTAACACAACTATTCGGTACGAAGTGTAGTCGACGACTGTATGTGTGTTATTATTTACCAGTTCGTGACGCACTCGAAGTAAGGGCTGTGTATATACAAATAGTTTTTTAAGTCGTTGATTTAAATCCAACGATTCATTCACCTGATAGTTGAGGTTATGTGACGACATTTATTGAATTTTAAAATGCAATTAAAATTGTTCACTTTTCGAAACGAGGCAACAAACAAATGTATGTGAATCACTATTTGTTAGCTAATTTGGCATAGTTGTTATTTTGTACTAAAAGCTGGTTGAGGCACAACACAAAATACGTGAACATCTCTGTATACAAATATATTTATGTACTGTATTTATGTTTATATGTATGAAGAATAAACATTTTTACGCATTCACATCCGAGCATGTCCGCACACTTGTCTCGAATCACGTGTCCCACAATAGGGGTATGGCTTTTTTCCTAAAATCATATTTATCTACATATTAGAAAAAAATAGGAAATGAATACATTCCATGTAACTTCGACGCAAAATTCTTTCCAGAAGCCGGTGCGAGTCTATCTTATGAGTAATAGGTATGAGCAGGTAGCTAAGGCGGCAAAGTTTCGAATGTTATTTGAGTGAAATATTTGCCGGTCGGTACTCTCAGTGGCTTGAAAATATCAAAACATCAAAATTTTTTTATAACTCTACTGTCTGATTGAAAGAAGCCTTCTACACCTACAAATCTATGTTCGGTAAAAAATGGGGGCTCAAGCCACAGGTCGTGCTGTGGATGTACAACGCAGTGGTTTTGCCAATTTTAACGTACAGATGCCTGGTTTGGTGGGAAGCTCTTCGGAAGGGCTATAATATCACTAAACTGGGGAGGGTGCAAAGGACTGGCTTCACCGGAGCATGTAAAACTTGCCCTACTGCTGCCCTGAATGTCGTTTTGCACTTACTTCCCAACCACTTTTAAGTTATTTCCATTGCAGCTCAAAGTGGAATCAGGTTAAAGGAGGTTGGCTTCTGGAGCCAATCTCCCAAGGGACATGGTAGCATTTTCGGGCAGTTAACACCATATTTCTCCAAACTTCGAACAGATCTCTCTATCCGCAAACTATAGTTTGAGGGTCGTGCTAGGGTTATCTTTCCAAAAAGGCAGGATTGTACCGAGGGGAAAATCTGCGCCGAAACTTGCACCTCTGTCTTCACTGACGGTTCCAAGATGGAATAGGGAGTCGGTGAGGGGGTTTTCTCTAATCCAACCAATTTATCTATCTCCTTTAAGCTGCCGAATACTGCAAGTGTTTTTCAAGCAGAAGTCTTTGCGATCCTGCAGGCATGCAAAATGCTTAGTGAACGCGGAAGCGAGGGGATATTAACATTTTCTCCGATAGTCAAGGCGCGACTTTACTCAGCAGTTTCATACAACTTGCCTTTTGAATTGATGGCCACCACACAAGTATTCCATATAATAAAATAGGCCGAACTACCGAAATGTAAAGCCAGTGTGTGATACGAGGTGTTAATCCCCATTTGATTCCGACCGCTTTTTGATATATACATCAACTTCAATTTCCTCTTAAGAAATAAGGTAAACACAATGAAAATAATGTAATATCTCTGTTTACGTTTCCCCCTTGAAATTTTAAATTAGAATTTTGAAAAAATCTATTTTTTTTTTTTGCATATTTTCAAAGTTAAGACATTTAAGAATATGTAATTAAGAGAATTTTTTTTCTTATTATTTCATGAGTTATAGCCATTTTGACATCGGTTCCGATCCATCTTGTCTGAAAACTTTGAACGCGTTTTCCTCAAAACTACTTTTTTCGAGCTGGCGGTAAGTCGAATTCCAATGAACCGATTTACTTAAAATTTGGGGAGGATTGTCTTTAGACATTCCTTTATCGGATGGCCCATTTAGAATTAAAAAAAAATCGGAATTGTTGAAAAAATATGTAAAAAAAAATTTTTTTTTTTCAAACAGCCGCCATTTTGTGAAATTTTTTTTAACTTGTCCAAGGCTCATTCGATATATGATAATTAAGAATCTGTTTGGTTTTTATTTTTCAGATCACCAGGAGGGTTGGAATCATGCACGCCAGGACACCCTCTTGTTTTTTGGACCCCCTTATTTTGACTGCGAATAATTTTGTCAATTTTAATTTTTTTTTTTTTGCGTTAGTTTTTAATGTAATAATTAATAATCTATAAACAAATGATAAAAAATTGGATGGTAAAATTAATTTTTATTTCCTTTGTGCAGCGCTTCAAAAACCGGGCGAAATTCATGACTCTACACCAGAATGCCCCCTTAAATAATTTATTGCAATATTCGCCATACCACAGCCAATATTCGCCATACCATGATAATAATTAAATTTACTTCCTTCTCCTTTCAGTTGCCGTCCAATTATTATTTTAGCTTCGAAATTTGCAACCAACTAATGTTAGATTCGATATTCCCAAAAGCATGTCAACTGCTACGAAACAGAAACGCTACTTTTTGCTATTCGGAGCCACGCACAGCTCCTCATCACTTATCCTTCGCTCGCTAAAACTCTTCTTTACGAAGCATCGTCGAAGAAGATAAAAACGCGCGCTCGCTCAACTCCGCTCCTACATAGAGAGGAAAGCGGTGAGAGTGTTGCTAGAGAGTTGGCACAGACCGCGCTCTCCAAGGAAAATGTCCTCACGGCGTAGCTCATTTCGCAAACGACAAAAACCACCAATCGAACGATTTAAGGATCGATGCCGACAGTTTACAGCTTTTATGTTCAGCAATGTTGGCATCATATTACTGGTTATTTTCTATACAATTGGAGGTAAGTGAAAAACAATCTTACGAAAATTTATAAATATTTTTTTTAATGAGATCACTTCAAACACTCGTAGGTGCCTTTATTTTTCAAGCAATTGAATTATTCGAATACGAAAGACTTAGCTCGCATAAAATTGTTAAACCCAATGCAACTGGGAAATGCGTTAAAAAGATTTGGGAAATTACAGCGCAGAACATAAGTTTCTACGATAACACCTATTATAGAGAAAGGTATGTATGTGTATATGTTTTGAGGTTGAGAGTTATTTTTTTCAGCAGCTTTTTCTATATTGCAGAGTAAATGAAATTTTGCTGCAATTCCAACGGGAAATAGCACATGAAAATCTGATCGATCCAGATATTGACAAGCAATGGAGCTTTTCGGGCGCATTCCTTTACTCATTAACGGTTATAACAACAATAGGTAAATTAAAATAACAAAAATTTATTGTAAATAAAATAAGTAAAATAAGATCGCAAGGTGCTTTCCATGTCAACAAAACGTTAGGTATGTATTTAAAGAAGAGTATCTCAAAAATGTCGAATTTGCCGAAATGCCGAAAACTGTGTGCATGGTTAAAACACAACAATGCGCGATATAAAAGTACTCCAGGTATTTATCAATGGCAGTATTCACAAAATTGTGCGCGTTTTCTGGCCTAATACCATCACTAACACCTAACTGAGCATTCACGCCGCAGGTGCCCGTTTATCTTGAAAGGCGACGGCGAAAATGGAAATGGATCGATCACACAGCGTTCGGAGATGTCACAAAAGCAGACCTAGGCTGTAACCCGCAAGGCAGTCGGAGAAGTGGTAGGCCATCTAGCACGTGGAGGCGACTAGTGGAAGCAGAAGCACTACAATTTTAACTTGTTTATTGAGGCCCTTTGTTAAACCTAGGAACTATGTATTCCCATATAAATGAATATATATAGCGTGAGCTTAAAAATACTCGGCCAAAATCGCGTAAGATCGCGCCAATTAAGAAGAAGAAGCTTAAAAATAGTATTTTAAATATATTTATTATATCGTTGTTTTATGCTATTTATATATGTTATTTATATTTCACTTAATTTTTTTTTTTCTTGACAATAAATTAAATAAATAAAAAATTATTGTACAGTCACAATTTAGTGTCGTTCCTAGTCGGAACATAGGACGGAGTCTAACGAATTCCAACTATCGCAATTTTGTGCAATTCCTCGAATATAAGGCCAGCTACCCATTTGTTGACATTCAGTATGTACCGTTCTTATCCATGTACTTCTGGGTCGCCCTCTCCTTCGTGAACCTTCATAGTTCCACTCGAGTGCCATTTTAGTCATTATTTTGTTTAATTTAACTTAATTTTATTTCATATTTTTTAATATTTTTATTTTTTATGTTACCTTATTTACTTTTATAATATCTTTACCTTTTTCATTATTTTTTTACCTTATTTTTGTTTATTGTATTCTTATTTTAAACTTATTATATATTATTTTAACATAATTTATTTTATTTTTTTATCTTTTTTAAAGTTTTTCATCTATTCTTATTTAAGGGGTTAGGGGTAGTCAGAGGCCCGAAAAAATTATGATTTTCAATATTTTCTTTTTTTTTTGCTAGTCAATTCCTTTATTTTACAAAAAAAAACCATGGTTATGTTTCGACTTGACTTTTGCAAAACTTCAAAAAAAAAATTAATAATTGTAAAAGTTATCGCTGTTTGTGTGGAGCTCGTTTCTCCAGAAGTCCTTGGAGATTCATCTAAAATTAATCTGACAAGATAAATAAGTTTTATTGATAGATAATCTTGTGTCGGATCGAAGCTGTTTTTTTTTCAAAAGTAACAATATGGCGGCTTCAGTAAATATTTTCCAAAATAAATAAATTGTTTAAATATATCTAATTTTTGGAAAAAAAAATCCTTCAATCAGGCAAGAGTTTTTTATGTTTTTCAAAAGCAATATATGTAGATTTTATTGAAATCTACCAAGCGGTTTTTAAGTAGCAATGATCACCAGTTCAAAAAACATAGTTTTGAGAAAAACGCATTTAAAGTTTTGCTATCGATTTATGTGGAGTTACACGAATTATTTAATTGCTTACACTGTGCCATCTATTCGTGGGCCATATAACAGTTCTTCAGCTGTCATAGCAGCTTCCAAAATATCGATTTGCTGTTGTCTACGTAGCATTCTACCTTCTCGAGTGTTATCGTTAGCGCGCTTATCTGCCACTTTCATACGTGGCTGCTTGCTCTCGAATGCTCCGGAGCGCACGAGCGCCCTTTGTTAATTGTTGAATAACTCAAAAAGTATTTTTCGGATTCACTGCAAATTTTCACAAAATATTTTTAAGATATTATACTTTAAGAAAATACAAAAACAAAATCCAATTTTTTGAAAATTCTGACTACCCCTAACCTCTTAACTTAATTATATTTTATATTTTTTAATATTTTTATTTTTTATTTTAGCTTATTTCATTTTATAATATTTTATTTAACTTTTTTATTATTTTTTTACCTTATTTTGGTTGGTTGGTTGGTATAAGGGTGACCCCGCATCGGAGTGCCACATAGACCGCAAGTTGGGGCCGTTGTGTTGGCCTAGAGCTCATTATATTATATGATTTCCCCACCTATACGAGATTTTTATTATAGATTTTGGTCAAAGATATTAATTCGTTTCGAGAATTTTATGAGAGACTCGATTTTCAGGTCCGAGAGTACTGAAAGATTGTTATTTTAGTTTATTTTATTTATTTTATTTTTTGAGCCGTAAGCCCTGGCAGCTAGTGCTCCTTTTTTATTGTAAAATAATAATTTATTGTTATTTTCCATATATTAAATAAATAAATAAATAATAGTTTATTTTATTCAATTTTTTACCTTACATATTATTTTAGCTTAATTTATTTTTTTTTTTATCTTTTTGTTAATGTTTGTCATCTATTCTTATTTAATTCATTTCATTTTATTTTATCTCTTTTTGTTTTATTTTATATTTTTATCTTACTTTATTTAATTTTTTTTACCTTATTTTAGTTTACTTTTTTCCTTATTTTAGTTTATTTTATCCCATTTTTTTACCTTACTATTGTTTTTTTTAACTTAATTTGTTTTATATTTTTATGTTATTGAATGTTTTTCATCTATTCTAATTTAATTCATTTTATCTCAATGCATTTTATCGCATTTTGTTTTTTCTTTCACATTTGATTTTTTTTTATCTTACTTTATTTAATTAATAATTTTACCTTATTTTAGTTTAATTTATTCCTTACCTTATTTTATTTTATTTTAACTTGAATTATTTTATTTTTTTAACCTTAATTAATATTTTTATCTATTCTTATTTAATTCCTTTTATCTCATTTCATTTTATTTTATCTCATTTTGTTTTATTTTACTTCTGCTCAAATATGAACGAGACGGTATCAATAAAACGGTCCGCGGATGACATATGGAAAAAATAAATTTTTTGTTTTTTGGTAGGACTGTTATAAGCTTACATGGCAAATTTGAGCGTGATATGTCACATAGTTTGTTTTCTGTGCCGCTGTAAACAAGTCAAGCTCGAGTGTGTTCTTCGAATTCTCTTTTATGACTTCAATTGTCTCAAAATGTTTTCCACGGAGCGGCAACTTGAGCTTGGGAAACAGGAAAAAGTCACATGGAGCCATATCAGGCGAATACGGTGCTTGCGGAACGATATTAACATTATTTTTGTTCAAATAATCGCGAACAAGACGTGATGTGTGAGTTGGTGCATTATCGTGATGCAAGAACCATGACTTGTTGTCCCACAATTCCTTCCTTTTAAGACGAATGTTCCCGCTCAAACGCTTTAAAACGTCTAAATAATATTCAGCGTTAACCGATCGGCCTTGCGGAAGGAACTCCGAGTGCACCACACCTTCGTAATCGAAAAAAACAGTCAGCATAACCTTAATTTTTGAGCGACTTTGACGTGGTTTTTGGGTTGTTGTACGGCCCTCTTTGAACGATTTGTACCACTGGAAAACACGTGCACGCGATGGAGCAGAGTCCCCATAGGTTGTCTGCAACATTTTTAAGGCGTCTGAAGCCGAAATTTTGTTGGAATAACAAAATCTCAAACAAAATCTTTGTTCAACTTGAATTTCCATCGTTAAATTCGAAGAACACACTCGAGCTTGACTTGTTTACAGTAGCACAGAAAACAAACTGTGTGACATATCACGCTGAAATTTGCCATGTAAGCTTATAACAGTCCTACCAAAAAACAAAAAATTTATTTTTGCCATATGTCATCCGCGGACCGTTTTATTGATACCGTCTCGTTCATATTTGAGCAGAAGCTATATAATTGTAGTTTATTTTGTTCCATTTTTTACCTTATTATATATTATTTTAATTTGATTTATTTTATTTTTTCTATCTTATTTAATATTTTTATCTATTCTTATTTAACTAATTTTATATTATTTTCTTTTGTCTCATTTTATTATTATTTATATAATTTAATTTTTTTATTTTATATAATTTAATTTTTTTATCTTATTTTATTTTATTTTTTTTACCTTATTTTAGTTTATTTTATCCAATTTTCACTTTATTATATTTTATTTTAACTTACGGTTTTTTTTTTTTGTTATTTTTTATCACAAAAACCTAACCCAACCTACTGTTTTTTTCTTTTTTCTATCTTATTTAATATTTTTATCTATTCTTATTTAACTAATTTTATATTATTTTATTTTATCTCATTTTATTATTATTTATATAATTTAATTTTTTTATTTTATATAATTTAATTTTTTTATCTTATTTTATTTTATTTTTTTTACCTTATTTTAGTTTATTTTATCCAATTTTCACTTTATTATATTTTATTTTAACTTACGGTTTTTTTTTTTTTGTTATTTTTTATCACAAAAACCTAACCCAACCTACTGTTTTTTTCTTTTTTCTATCTTATTTAATATTTTTATCTATTCTTATTTAACTAATTTTATATTATTTTATTTTATCTCATTTTATTATTATTTATATAATTTAATTTTTTTATTTTATATAATTTAATTTTTTTATCTTATTTTATTTTTTTTTTTTTTACCTTATTTTAGTTTATTTTATCCAATTTTCACTTTATTATATTTTATTTTAACTTACTGTTTTTTTTTTTTTTTGTTATTTTTTATCACAAAAACCTAACCCATCCTACTGTTTTTTTCTTTTTTCTATCTTATTTAATATTTTTATCTATTCTTATTTAACTAATTTTATATTATTTTATTTTATCTCATTTTATTATTATTTATATAATTTAATTTTTTTATTTTATATAATTTAATTTTTTTATCTTATTTTATTTTATTTTTTTTACCTTATTTTAGTTTATTTTATCCAATTTTCACTTTATTATATTTTATTTTAACTTACTGTTTTTTTTTTTTTTTGCTAACCCAACCTACTGTTTTTTTCTTTTTTCTATCTTATTTAATATTTTTATCTATTCTTATTTAACTAATTTTATATTATTTTATTTTATCTCATTTTATTATTATTTATATAATTTAATTTTTTTATCTTATTTTATTTTATTTTTTTTACCTTATTTTAGTTTATTTTATCCAATTTTCACTTTATTATATTTTATTTTAACTTACTGTTTTTTTTTTTTTTTTGTTATTTTTTATCACAAAAACCTAACCCAACCTACTGTTTTTTTCTTTTAACTATCTTATTTAATATTTTCATCTATTCTTATTTAATTCGTTTCATCTCATTTTATTTCACTTTCATTTCCTTTACTTAAATATTATGGACTAATTTCTTATTTCTTTCAGGCTACGGCAACATATCGCCCAAATCGGATTGGGGCAAATTAGTTACCATTTTATATGCAATCATCGGCATGCCACTTTTCCTACTCTATCTCTCCAATATAGGGGACGTACTGGCCAAGTCCTTCAAATGGATTTACTCCAAAGTCTGCCTGTGCCGCATTTGTCCGGGCGTTGCGCGACGACGCATTATACGAGAGCGCCGGAAAATACGGCAGTTGGCTATGTCAAAAGCGGTAAATCTAAAATATTACACTGGCATTTCTTCATGAACACTAAAAAATCCATTCATTGGTAGCTACAAGACATGGAAAGTCGCTACGCGAGCAACAGCAGCAGTGCTGATAGCAGAAGCAGCAACAGCTCTTCAGGCAGCTATTACAGCGAAGAAACCGAGAGCTCAACACAGAGCATGAGTGCGCTGGAGATCTTTGAAGAAGAAAACGATTCCGATATTGAGAGAGAAATACGCATGAACACGGACGAGATTACAGTACCATTAATGGTTTGTGTAGTCATTATGATAAGGTTAGCCACAGCATAAAAAAGTTAATTGGAAATGCGACTAAGGTGCTTTGGTTTCATTTTACGTAGTTACATATTAGCTGGTGCTATTCTGTTTAGCCGTTGGGAGTCTTGGGGCTACCTGGACGGCAGCTACTTCTGTTTCATCTCATTGAGTAGTATCGGTTTCGGCGATTTGGTGCCGGGCGAACGTGTGGTACGCTGCTGCTTATTATCGATTAATTCAAAAAAGACAGTTCAAAATTTTAACTTTCAGATTACTGCCGATAAAGACAAAGTTGAGGTTAGTTTTATACTTTGTGCTGTTTACCTGCTGCTCGGTATGGCGCTCATCGCTATGTGTTTCAATTTAATGCAGGTATACAATTAACAAATAATTAAGAATATTGAAATTCTGATACGCATACCTACAATTTCAGGAACAAGTCATACATAATGTGCGCGCCATCAAGCGAGCCTTTAAGTCCTGCTTTCGTTGCAAGAGATGACACTACCTTAAGAAACCTTTAGTTGCATAGCAAATCGCGAACTCTTACCGCTAAGCTAAAAATAAGTTATTCATATGAATATTTAAGTAATGTTTCCTAGCAGATTAAAATAGCTGTAATAACTTCGAATTGGGTAGACGTTATAGTTTTCGATCAATACAGCGAGCCGAATGTGTTCTCTTTAACTGGCAATCGACGAAAAAATTGTTAATACGAATTACGTTAAATACTTTTTATAAGCACACGAAATAATATAATTGTATATAAAATAACCCTGATAAATGATTAAGAATTTGTACTTAAGGGAAATCTACTACTGTAAAGCCTTTATTTAAATAAATTAAATAATACACGTCTATATATAGTGACTAGGATAACTAAAATGCCGTAAGAGGCTTAATCGTAGATTAGTTAAAGAATTGAGCCGCTTTGTAACTACCTATCGTAATATTATTCATAAAACTCATAAAATATATTCCAAGATGAAAAATTTTGCACAAAGTCCGCAATCAAAAGACGACATAAACTTATAAAAAACTGTAATTTTATAATTACTTTATTACATACAGCTCACATAATTACAATAAATATAATAGCAGATGTAAGACAGTGCCATTGTTTGCAATGAAAATATTTAATGACTAAATTTCCCTAAAACTTGTTTACCATGTTTACAGTTATGTAGTCAAAATAGTTTCACCAAACAAAAGCATATATCTCGATAGAATTTGAGTGCAATATTAAAATAAAATGAGAATTCCTGACAAAAAAATTTTCTAATTAGACTTAAAACCGCTTGTCTAAAATTTATTCCTACTAATAGACATATTTCCACTACAGGCACGCATGACATGGCTGAATAAATCATCACACACGTGGCAAATGCTTGAGGTGTTCAAAAGTTTTTATAGATTTCGAACGCGCTTTCTCCATCATAGAGGCTGTAGTAATATTGCAAGCGCGTAAATCTTTACTCTTATTCACTTTAGAATTGTCCTGACGTTGCCGATCCCTCACTTGCTTCGGATGCTCTAACGGCGGTACTTTGCATAAAATTTTATACTTAGGACATGTTGACGAGGCCTTGTTCACGCAAGCTTTTTTAAATTGTTTTATTAACTTCGTTGACATGTTGTGCGATCTACTAGGTAATATGAGCTGATCGAAAGCTGTTTTCACATTCATGTCGTATTGCTTGCGACTTTTTGGTAAGGCTGCTCCCGACCGCCCTCGAGCTGGGCTTTTCGAACGTAGATGTAGCCTGGGTTGCTGCTGTTGTTTGAATGTATGTGGCGATATAGCAGTTTTGGCATCAAGTATAAGCTTCCGCCTCCTTACTTCTATCTGGTATGAACCTTTAGTTCCTTGTGTCGTAGAAGCTACTCGTTTTGAGTAGCACGCCTTCTTTACACTGGAACTGGAAGGTCGACGCGGCACGTTAACGCCATGGCGAGAGTAAGTGCGTACTGGTGTCAAGCATTTACGCCACTTTGTAACCGTACCTAGGTATGGAATAGGTGTTTTATTTTTCGTTACATTCGGAGATTCAAATTTTGGCGATGCTCTGCTTGGCGTTAAATTGGGCACATCTGGAATATTGAATCCAGAATCACCAATAGCTGCATTTATTCGCTTATCAATTGCCGAATCTTTGCATTGTATGCTCACAGTTTTTGGGAGTGGGGATTTTCTGTCTAATTGTATGGACGAAGATCTGTTTGTACGAAGCATTTCAAATGTTTGGTATGCTTGTGCCAATGACCGTTGACGCGGCTTGAAGTTTTCTTTATCCGCGCATTTCAACTGTTGCCTTAGCATAAAAGATGTAGTCGGAGATGGCGCAGGTGCTGGCGTACTGAATGCTAGTGGAGGAGATCGTGCACTACTATTTCCATCGCCGGCCTGCAGACGCCAAGTTCTTGAAGGTGAAATGCTGTTCCCATGATGTTCTGCTGCTCTTGATAGTTGCTCTGGACTTGGAGTGGGTCGACGTTTCTTGGGAAGCAAAATCTTTGACGCATTCAGCATGTTGCAACATCTTCTATTCGGTATAATGTTTTGGAAACTTATGCGTCCCCTTTGTATTTCTGGAACAAAGATTTCTGATTCGAAACCATTTGCCTCAATGAGAACAACATTATTGCCCGACAACAGCTTTATTCGATACTCCACTTTGGAAAGATCTTTCTTGAAAGACATAACGAACTTAAAATTTTGAATGGCGGAGCAATTTGGATGAAGCAAGTTTTTTGGATTTTTGTAAAAATTAAATATTCTACACTTATTATAATCGGTAAGAAATGCAAATATAGAAACAAATCAAAAATTTTAACGTAAATAAATTTGACAGCTGCATTCAATCGCGAGGTGGCCGTACGGAAGCAAAACCACTGAGGCTGCCACACGACTGCAAAATGAATGCTAATAATGCCATTTTTCTGTATTTATTTTTACCATATCAGAGTATAAAAGAAAAAAGAAACTCAAAGCCACTTTCTGAAATTCATTAGCAATTAGCAGTGATTCGAAACGAATTTCGAAATTTTCGATCATTCGTGGATGGGACGATCCAGAACATGAACAGTTACATATTTATAAATTTTACCTGACATGTCACGTTACCAAGAAAAAAAGATAAAAAACATTCAGATTTAGAAAGCAAATCGAATTATAAAATTTACGCGTTCCCACGGCAGTATATTCAACATAACCGGAACGACCCGGATTTATATACGGCCAAGTACTGTCACTTCAGCAGCATTCCTCGTATATGCACGGGGAATGTTTATGCTGCTACAACAACATAAAATTTACGCACTCTATTTAAATAAAAAATAATAATAATATAATATTTGGCGCCAACACTTCCAAGACCACACCGAAATACTGAATGCCGAATTATGAAAGATACGCACTGTAGAAGACATAACAGAAATGAAACTTTGAAGGCAGGAAAAGAGAGAGAGACCCGAGGGAATTCAAATAGACAAAATTTTCAAAAAACGGAGAAGGGTCGACCGGTGTAGGTAAACGTGGCAACAACGCGCACTACTCCGAGCGTTTATCGCCCGCACAAACGCAGCGATTCCAGGACCGCAGGAAAAGCACAAATTACCGCAAGGCAATACCAATAAATCCGCAGCCGGAATGGATAGCACTTTATAGTACGCAGAAGCATAGCCAGGAAACGAATATAAGCGCCAAAAGTAGTCACAAAAAAAAAACGCCAAAAAAATTTGGACAAAAAAACGCCCTAAACAGTAGGCACCAAAGTTATATTTCCTACAAGTTTGCACCAACAAACAAGCGCCAAAAAGTAGGCAGTGTTATTTCTCACTAGAAATTAGCAGCCACAAGGAAAAACTCAGGAAAAATAGCATAAAGTGTATCTAAGATATATTTAAGGTAGAGCTCTCTCTCTCCTTTTCCTCTACATTACATCTTTTTTCTCTCTCGCGGAACGAAAATGCCCAAAACGTTGCATGGGCTTGAAATTTTAATCTCCATTCTCGCTCGTCCACCGGCGCCTAAGAAGCTTCACTTCAAAAAATTATAAAATAACTGGCGCGTACACTTCTTTTAGGTGTTTGCCCGAGCTCCTTCTCCTATTTGTCTTAGGTTATTCCACAAATGGAGGGACCTACAGTTTTAAGCCAACTCCGAACGGCAAATGAGGAGCTCTTTTCATGGCAGAAATACAGTCGGAGATTTGCCATTGTTTACCAAGGGGCGACCGCTATTAGAAAACACTTTTTCTATTATTTCTACGTACTGCCGAATGATAGTCACGCACCAACTAATTCGGCTGTGGAAAAGAACAAAACTGTCAGCGGAATTATAAGAATTAAAGAAATAAAAGAAAAAACTCGTCCTCGGGTGGAACCGTCGCCCACCCTGGAACCGCTTTCGCATTACTTCAGAGTGGCGTTCCATTTTGTTCATTGCAAAGCTCTATGCCTATATGCCTGCGTGCAGATCCCGCTTCATTATCCGGAGAATTCTTTCCGCGAAACCACTGATGATGTCCTACGTTTGCTCCCTACTCAGCATCTTACCGATTACATTTTTAGTGTTATGTGGCCGACAGCGTTCGACGTTCTTGTTCCAAACGCATGTATTGGTAGAATGTGTGTTCAGCGTCATCTGCGCATTTCCCTATTTTGAGCAGATATTTCTGGAAATAACCGTGCCCCGAAAGCGAAGTTGCTTACTAACCTAGCCGTCCATCTGCCGCGTGTTTCGTTAATCCAGCGGTCTTGCGTTTCATCCCTTATTTCGCGCGCTGCAGATTTGCAAACTCTTTCTTCCATTTCCTCTTTCTTTAGTGCTCACAACTCTTTCCTCGTATCTACATATGGTATATTTATGTGCGATAAAATTATTCTCCACTCTTTTTAAAAAGTTTTGATTTTTATAACATTTTTTCGATTTTTCGAAAAGTATTTTTACTATTTTTTAGACCTTTTCGTAATTTAGAATATGTTTATTTTTTATATATGCATTTTTCGAAGATATTTTTCAAATTTCATAAATAACAAAAATACCGAACATGTGGCACCACTCTAAAAATTTCCCCAAGTCTTTGTCGTGAGGTGGCACCTTCCTATAAATCTCGAAAATCTTGATCTGGCATTGCCTCTATCGATAGCACGTGCCAATAGGAAATATATCAAAACAATCACAATCCACAACTAGAAGTATTTTGAAAATTTAACTTATTCTGAATAAGTAGAAAGTTCCCAAAAAAAATGGATAATAATGAAATGGACTTAGAGTACGTCGAAGCTGAGGATGACGAGGATGCCGGCGAGGAGGGTATGGAAAGCGATAACGAAGATGAAACGACGAGAACGGAGAAACCCAAAGAAGTGTACTTACCCGGAAAGCCATTGAAAGAGGGCGAGGAGCTCGTGTGCGACGAGTCCGCCTATATCATGTTACATCAGGCCTCCACCGGTGCGCCATGCCTCAGTTTTGATATCTTGCCCGACGAACTAGGCGCAGGCCGTGAAAAATTCCCGCTGACTGCTTATATGGTTGCCGGTACGCAAGCAGCAAGTGCGCACGTTAACAATCTCATTGTGATGAAAATGGATAATTTACATAAAACCCAGGAAAGCGAAGAGGATGATGAAGATGACGAAGAATTGGAAGATGACCAAGACGATAATGGTGACGCCGACGAACGGAAGAAACCAAGAATGACATGTGCGCTGATCAAGCATCAAGGCTGCGTGAATCGTATTCGAGCACGGCGTTTGGGCGACAAAGTATATGCGGCATCATGGAGCGAACTAGGGCGTGTGAATATTTGGGATTTGTCAAGACAACTGCAAGCGCTGGAAGATGCCCAGCTACTAAAACAATACGAACGTGAAGTGATGAACGAAACGGTGCGCCCGGCTTACACATTCAGCGGCCATCAACAGGAAGGCTTCGCTATAGATTGGAGTGCGTGTGCCGACGGTGTGCTCGCCACGGGAGATTGCAAGTAAATAACGAAGAATTTTTACCTATCGCATAAAACAAAGAAGAAATACTAACATTAAACATTTGCTATTTTACAGACGTGACATACACATTTGGTCGCCTTTAGAAGGTGGCAGTTGGAAAGTGGATCAACGTCCACTTGTAGGTCATACTGCTTCCGTGGAAGATTTGCAATGGAGTCCGAATGAGGCGAGCGTTTTGGCTTCCTGCTCTGTTGATAAGACGATACGAATTTGGGACTGTCGTGCACCACCACAAAAGGCCTGTATGCTGACATGTGATGACGCCCACCAAAGTGATATCAATGTTATATCGTGGAATGATACCAAACCGTTTATTGTTAGTGGTGGTGATGATGGCTTTCTACATATTTGGGATTTAAGACAATTTCAGACAAAGAAACCCATTGCCACCTTCAAACATCATACCGGACCTATTTCCACACTCGAATGGAATCCGAATGATGCTACAGTGTTTGCGTCAGCTGGTGACGATGATCAAATTGCACTATGGGATTTAGCTGTCGAAAAAGATACAGACCAGGAGTCCACGCCTAATACAACTGGGCTAGAAGATAGTGAAGATGAATTAAATAAACTGCCGCCACAACTACTCTTCATACATCAAGGACAGAAGGAAATAAAAGAGCTGCATTGGCATGCGCAATTGCCAGGTGTAATTTTGTCTACAGCACACAGTGGCTTCAATGTATTTAGAACAATAAGCGTCTGAAAATAAACCAATGATATTTTACTAGTTTTCAACTTTTTATTTATGTGTAGATTTTGCCCGAGTTGCATTCTATGTATTTTCAGCTTCTTCGCCGTCCTGCAGCATTGCCATATTTATGAGATGACGCATTGTTGGTCGCCCATGGGGACAATTCTAAAATAATTACAAAAGAAAAACATTAAAGCAATTTTATGTAGGTCGCAAATATTTGCTTAAAGTATTCTTAAAATAAAAGTTTAATATATACATACGTGAATATCCAGTTTAATGTAAGCAAGTAAAATATATTATCTTAAATCAACTTTGAAATACTTAGATGCAGCATTACAACCAGAGATGTTAAATAATGATTAAATAATGCTAATGATTGCTAATTAACCTTCTTTTGTGAAATTCTCTAATTCATTAAACAATTGGAATTAGTTCAACTAATTCCCATTAGATAATTGAAATTTTTATGCCAATGGTAAAACTAATTGCAATTAGTTGCCATTAGCAAAAAAAATGGGTTTACCTTTACAATTAGAAATCTAATTGACTTCTGCTAATGCAATTAGATATTTAATTAGCTCGAATTAGAATTAATTATTTTGATATTTTGAAAAAGAAAAAAACTGAAATATTCAGAATATGAATTTCACACATATATATATTACTTATGTACATAATATAATATGTACTACGTATATTACATACATGAACATCTATTTAACGTATGTACTAACTGTTTATTAACTAGAATGACCGGGTATATTCGCTTTCAGCAATACGAGCTTTTCAAAAGAAAAGCCAGTCAAGCGACTCCGCCTTGGACTATTCATAATGCCCGCAAAGGAAAATAGTCACTCCACAGGGCCTGAAGACGTAAGCGGCGTGTTGCAAAAGAGTGATATGTCCTTTAAGGGGTTATATACCTTGTGTTTTTCAAAAAAATCAAAATAAATTTTATTTTTTATCGTAAAGTACAATCCCTTGAGAACATTTTCCAAAAATTTCATAGAGATCTGAGCAATAGATCGAAAGTTACAGCGTTTTAAATTGTGCGTCGTCACGTCCTGAGCGTACGGCCTCATGCGGCGCTTGAAACTTTAAACGCGATTATCTCAAAAACGTGTTTTTCCAAAAATGCTTTTGCGGTGGACGCGATTGCAAAAAAAGTATTCAACCGATTTTTATAATTTTTTTTTAAATTGTTCGTAATTGATGTCGCCTCTTAGTGAACGATCAACTTTTTATGTATAAATTTTTATTTTGCAGATATGAATTTTTTAATGCCAATTTTAGGACTGTAGAAGTGGAGTTTTTTAAAAACATGTTCCTATTTTCACAAAAATCAAAATATTTAATATATTGATCGTTCACTAAGAAGATATAACCCTATACTAATGAAATCTTTTCGATTTTTTGATTTCAGTTGACTTGGTGGACTTGAATCGCGTCCACCGCAAGCCTCTTCCAAAAAAAGGGTCTTGGGGGAAAACGCCATAACTCCGCCATTTTTAAATATTTTTACACAAACAAAGCCTTTTTTTTTCTTTAAACATTGTAATATCCAATAATAAAAAATTTTATACAATAAAATTATTGCTACATATCCTAAAAAAAAACCCAACTTTCGCTAATTTCACCGGACCACAAGGTATATAACCCCTTAATCAGCAGCTCCGTTCGCTCAGAGTTTATTCGAAAAAATTAAGAAAAACATTTTTCTAATAGCGGTCGCCCCTCGGCAGGCAATGGCAAACCTCCGAGTGTATTTCTGCCATGAAAAAGCTCCTCATAAAAATATCTGCCGTTCGGAGTGGGCTTGAAACTGGAGGTCCCTCCATTTGTGGAACAACATCAACACGCCCACCTCAAATAGGAGGAGGAGCTCGACCAAACACCCGAAAAGGGTGTACGCGCCAATTATATATATATATAATTATTGCTTAGGCTGGTATCACTTCAGGCAATGATCTGACTGAGCATCCCTTTTGTTCTGTTAATACGTAGGTATACACCTTTTTAAATTTGATTCCAAGTAATTATAATACATAAGTTGCTGAATATAATGAAGTTAAGGGGTAACACCACTCTACACGCGAAAAATAAACACGATTTTTAAAGAATTTTTTTGTATAGAAAGAAAGGGAAAACAATCACTCTGATTTGGGAAGTTATTACTTATATATTAAAATACAAAACTACAAAGTTTGATCGAAAAATTTTACAAAATGGCGGCATTGGAGACATTTTTGTAATGTGGTTTCTCTTGAAGGAGCTCCGCGGCACGCAGCACAGAGGGTGCAAATTTTAATCTGGAACAAGGAAATTTGTTTTTTCTTAATCTAGATAAGAATAGCTAGAGAAACACGGAGGGGATTTACAAAATATTTATTTTTGTGGAATTAGCAAGTATTTGAAGAAAAAAACTCTATTTTGGACTAAAAAAACGGCACTTAAATAATTATAACAATCGTTTAAATTAATCTATCGAAAATTCCCTACGCTCTTCTCTTAAGAAAGTTATTATACAGACGTAGTGAAAAACCTGATTAAAAATATTTAAAATTGTTTGAGTTATGCTGCGTGCCAATTTCAGAAAACGTGTTTTGAGAAAAACGCGTTTAAAGTTTGGAAATTTGGAGAAGTCGTTAGGTAGCACTCACTAACGCTTGGTTAAAAGCTTAAAATATATATGAAATAGACTTCGGTAACTTATAAAACTTTTTGTTCTGTATTTTAAAAGGTTCAAAGAATTTTTTAAGCTTATAAAAAAAAAATCAATTTTTTGAAATTTCTACAGTGGTGTTACCCCTTAATGGAAATAAATTATCTCACAAGTTTTGCAAAGGAATGCCGAGTCTGTCACAGGTCAACAGGCTTCTCAGTCTAGGAAATGAAACAGTGTTTATTTAACGCTTCGGAGATGTAGGGCATGTGCAGAAAAGTGAATCTAAGAACAAAATAAAATGGAAATTTTAATAAATGCTGCTGAAATGACAATCCTGATCGATTAAAATCTGCTTGGGAACAAAATTGAGTATTTCTGCATTACAGTCAAGATTTTGTAGCAGTCCAGACGAGGTTGAACGGTGAAGCCTGAAACATGGAATTTGTTGTGGCCTGCTTAGCAGAGGTAAAAAGCACCATTCCTCCAAATAATATCTCAAACACTAAGGAGTAAGGCATTCGAAAGTTAATTTTCTCTATAACTGTCTTGACGCCTAGGTTACACAAATCATTTTTCTCTTTTTTGACAGCTAACACATATTTTCAGTGGTCTTCCGAGGATTGTCTTTTGTAAACCCAAGATGAAGCTTTTTAACTAATAGAATTTAGCAAATTATATGGGCAATCGCATGATCCAGTGAACCAAAAATAAACTGAAACACTCGTTTGTTCTGACTTCAGGGGTTAGGGGTAGTCAGAATTTTCAAAAAATTAGACTAATTTTCTTTGAATTTTCTTAAAATATAATACAGGTTCTGTTTTATGCGGCTTTTTTTTATGCGGTTTTGAAATAGTGCGGTTTTTTTTAATTAAAAAATGCATGTCGACCTATCGGGAATTGTACATATAAACAAGATTCTAAACCAGCTAAGCAAAAACTCATCACAGATTACATCAGAAATGCTAACCCTACAAGTATGGAACCGCCTGCATCACCATCCTGATCAGACGTGTACATTTCCTCAAGTGACGGAAGTGATTTTACGCCAAATCCTAAACGAATGCGCAACATGTGGGTATTGTCGGATTCTATTTCTGACGTAAATTTATTTTTCGATTTGATGTTTCTTAAATAAAGATATAATTTTCAAAAATACAATATTTTGTTTATGCGATTTTATTTAATTATTTCAGATGTATGCGGTCTATGGAACGTATCTATAGTAATAATATGGAACTAGTGCCCTTTTTTATGCGATTTTATTACATTATTTCAGATTTATGCGGTTCTAAGCACTTTTGAAACGTATCTATAGTTTTACTATAGAACTGGTAGCTTTTTTTATGCTGTTTTTTTTATGCTGTTTCTTGCGGAACGTATCTACCGCATAAAAACAGAATCTACTGTATCTTAAAAATATTGTGTGAAAATTTGAAGTGAATCCGACAAATACTTTTTGAGTTATTCAACAATTAACACAGGGCGCTCGGGCGCTCCGGAGAGTTCGAGAGCAAGTAGCTAGCAGCAGCTGCAAACAACCGACTTCTTGGTAGAAGGTAGAATGCTACGTAGGCAACAGCAAATCGATATTTTTCAAGCTGCTATGACAGCTGAAGAACTATTATATGGCCCAGGAATAGATGGCACAGTGTAAGTAATTAAATAATTCGTATAACTCTATATAAATCGATAGAAAACTTTAAATGCGTTTTTCTCAAAACTATGTTTTTGAACTGGTGATCGCTGTAACTTAAAAACCGCTTGGTAGATTTCAATAAAATGTATACTGCTTTTGAAAAATATTAAAAACTCGTGCCTGATCGAAGGATTTTTTTTTAAACAATTATTTGACGTTTTTTTTTCTCAAAAATTTGAAAAATATTTACAATATGTTAATGTTGAAAAAAATATTAAGCTTCGATCAGGCACAAGATTATCTATTAATAAAACTATTTTCTCTTGTCCGATTGATTTTAGGTGAATCTCCAAGGACTTGTGATGATCATCGCAAGGGACTTCTGGAGAAAGGGGCTCCACACGAGCAGCGATAACTTTTGCAATTTTAAATTTTTTTTGGAAATTTTGCTAAAGTCAAGTCGAAACATGATGTATTAATGCCATGCTTTTATTTTTGTAAAATAAAGCAGTTGATTAGTAAAAAAACAATTTTGAAAATCAGCATTTTTTCGGGCCTCTGACTACCCCTAACCTCTTTAATCCTTTATAACTTCAGAACGGTTCAACGGATTTTCAAAAGGCAATAGCCAATATAAAGTATGTAATTCAGTATTTCATTATAATACTAATTAATTTCATTATAAAAAACGAAAATAATATAGTATTTAAATTCTTTGGAAGTTGCCCAGTACACAAAACAATAACTTAATTTTGCAACTCAAACATAAAGTGGTACAGTAATGAAAATATGGTGCATCGTTTGGTGGTCATCATGGTGGAATTTTAAGCTCTCTTCAATGGCTGATTTTAGGTAATTTCTACCACTTATCTGCGGCTTACTCAATTATTATTCAATGTGGGCCCTTAAGTGCCCAATGGGATTGAGATCTGGGCGCTGAGGAGGATTGGGCAATAGTTTTTTACATTGTAAAGCAAACATTCCCCTACAATCAGCGCAGCATACTTGGGGTCGTTGTCGTGCATGATGGTGAACGTGGATTGCAGGATCACCCTGCTTATGGATTGGGCAGAGCAGACTTAAATTCCAATCCGCAGGCATAACAAAAACTTACTTCATGAATGAAATATTAACAAAAATCACACGATTTCTCATATTTTTAAGAGACAAAATTATTCGCACAAAGTATGAACTTGAAATTTTAACTGATTTCTTTTTTCTTACAAAAGAACCTCTGCTTCGATTAGGTCCCGTTGTGAAGATGGTCATTCGAAACTCAACTTATTTGGTAATTTCAAATATTGCTTTCGCGTTATTAATGAAACATGGGCCGGAAACAAACAAAAACAACTGAAGCTAAAGGAAAAATAATTTTGCATTTGCTTAATGAGGGAAAATTAGCGTGGCATAATTTGTGAATGGCGCAAAAGAGACCATTCATCAGCAATTTTATAGTAATTAATCAAAGATTTTTTCTCACCGATAAACATTTTTTTTATAAACAATTTAAGGCCGAAATTTTGGTCAAAATATTTAGCATTAATTTAACGAAATCTGTTTGGTTTATTAAGTTCAGAGGATCCAATTCAGAGATATAGTGGTCGCCGCAAAACGTCTTTGAGAGGAGCTCTCAGAGATCAGCTGTAGCTCCTTTCCAAATAAATATTTTCACTAATACAAAATCTTAAAATACAGTGAAAAGATAACAGAATATGTGTAAAAATTTTTGATCAATAAATTTAAAAGTTTTCTCAGAAAAAATTCTGGAAAATTCGCTTTTTTCGGCCTTCTAACTGTATATAACCCCTTAACTTTTATTTTCAACAAGATATTGAGCCCAAGCATACTGTGCACGATGTGCTTATGTGAAACATACACCAAGTATCTCACGTTCTTCCAACACCACCACAGACTTGAATCCCAGACCAAAATTCCAGACTTGAATCCCATGGCACATTTGTGAGACGAACTTCGAGAAACGGATTTTGTTCTGAGACGGGGTGCCTCCGCAGAGTTCGTAACACATTAGGAAGTGCACGTACTTCTCAATGATATGCAATGAGCTGAATATTAATTTTTCTGATAACTTTTTATATGGAATCAAAATGAAATGGTGATCCAGCATCACTCTCGTTATTTAATAGTCACACCTCGTACGTTAACTTTATTTTTTTTTAAGTTGCCTTTTTCACATTTACTATCTATACAAATACAAGGTGAAGTCCAAAATAAACAAAACTGAGCTAAAATAGAAACGACAAGAGTTTTGTTCTGATAACTTCGAGTTTATTTATTCAAAATAGTCCCCTCTGGCCTCGATACACTGATTGCGCGATCTAAAAGCTTTTCGAAAGAGTGTTTCAGGGAATTGATCGGAATCCGGAATATTCTTCAAGATGTCGGTACAAGCCTTTTGGATGGCCTCTACGACGCAAAACGTTTTCCTTTCATGGCCAAATGCAATTTTCTAAATAGGCAGAAGTCACAGGGAGCCATATCAGGCGAATGCGATGAGTAATTGATGGTTGATAGGCGATTTCTAGTCCAAAAAATCAGTTACAAGAGTGGATCGATGAGATGGTGCATTATCATGCAATAAGCGTCAGCTTCCTCCTTCGCGGTATTCAGGGCGAGTTCGATGAATGCGATGCAACAAACGCTTCAAAACGCCAAGATAGAAAATTGCCCATAGGCACGAATTCCTTGTGGACAATTCCCTTGGAATCGTAAAAAAACTGAACATCCATTTGATTTTTCACTTCTCCAAACACGATTTTTTTGGGTGGTGGCTCGACTGGGGCCTTCCATTCGGCTTTTTGACGCTTAGTTTTAGGTTCATGTTAGAAACACCAAGTTTCATCACTAGTTACAATGTTTTAAAGGAAGTTCTCGTTTTTTCTCGCCTCTTTAATGAGGCCTTACGAATGTTGAATTCTGAGCAATTTTTGGTCCCCAGTTAACTTATGCGGAATGAAACGTGCACAGACCTTTCGTAAACCCAAATGATCAGTTAAAATGCAATAAATCGATGCTTTAGAGATATTCAACTCCGATTCCATGAACTTCAATGATGATTTCGGTTCATTTTTGATTAATTTTCGAACAATTTCGATGGAGTTTTCGGTGATTACTGTTTTCATTGTCATTTATGTCCTCCCAACCATCTCCGAAATGTGTAAACCACTCATTAACTTTGGCACGAGATAAACAATCATCGCCATAAACTTTTTTCATTAATTCAAATGTTTCGGTAAACGTTTTACCGATTTTAAAACAAAATTTGATATTAGCTCTTTGTTCGAAACCCATTTTTGTACCGATGACACAAACATGCTGACACTTTAGATGCAATAACTTCGCTTCCACTGAATCGAATGTCACCAAGCTTTCACTGGAAGTCAGCTAGGAATGCAACTTCCAACGCACTAACTCATTAAAAAGATGGCGCCATCAAAAACATTTGTATGACGCCAGTCTTGTTTATTTTGGACTTCACCTTGTTTATCTATTTGAAGTTCGGAATACGTTATTTGCTAATATTTAATGCGAAAGGGAAATCTGCCAGCATTGCTGCATCCATAACAGGTTTTTTTTTTGCTCTGTTGATGGTAATTTTCTAGTGAGCATATCATGCCCCCATCCCCCCATGAATCATGATACCCTCCAAGATATGTCTCAATTTGGAGTTGTTCTTGAATGTGAGTGGATTTGCAATAATTCTTTTTATTCAGTTGTTTTTGCATTTTCGTGTTCTTTGTTTGGTTTCAAATTTGGGACAAGTAACAGAACTGCCCAAAACGATTTGCGCACGCGAATTGGGTAAAATAATTTCGTGTAAATGAGAGCCAAATTGTACGAGTCGCAAGAAGGGAGATTTTCACATAAAATATTTGTATTTATTATGCATTGTGTAAAATAATACAGTATATATTAAAAATTTAATATTTTTGTAAGAGAAACTGTGCAAGTTGAGTTCAAGAGTGAATCTTTTAGAAGAACAAAAAAAAAAAAAACAAAAACACAAAAAATATTTACAAACGCCGCAAACTTTAAATGAAATATTAGTTTAGGGGAAAAAAATCCATTATTTTTGCGTAACTCTTGTATTCTATTATATCATTGTTGGGTATAGCAGGGGATGCGTCCGCTGCGAAGAGAATACCTGTAATGGCTGCATCAACGAACGCGTTTATATTTAAACACAAAATTGTTAAGTCACTATCGGAAAGCCATTGTTATTCATATTTTTATCTCACCTACGAACGTGAATTAATGGAATTCTACTTCTATTTCTAAATATACTCGTGCACGTGCAAAGTTTTATTAATCCTTAAATACAAACCTCGGTAGTAGGGTAAAATTTACCCAGTCACTAGCAAGTAGTACTTTGATGAAATGTAGATCAAAAATGTAAGACTTTATCTTTATTGTTGTATCCTTTACATTTAAGAAACAAAAATACATCATGGCATAAAAAAAAATTTAACCCTCCGTTTAGCACCCGGGTCTGGCCAGACTTTTTCAACTTTGGACGCCAATTTAACATATTTTTATATAGCTAACGACTTGAAGTTCCTAAACTTTTATTTTCAATCGATTTATGGATATAACCTTTTAAAAAGTATCCTCGAACAGGACGAAAAAAGGCCAGAACCGGTAGCCCAACTAAAGATTTTAAAAAGGGATGTTGTTGTTGTTGTATCAGTAACTTTGCTCTGTCAGTGTGGAGTAAATCACCGGTCATCTTCGTCTAGCTCATCTAACGGTAGGTCCAGGAAACTTGCTGCTTCGGTAGGTTGGGCCCAGAGGGAGAGCGGTGTTAGATGAGTGGGTTTGATGGGGCATGTGAAAAGGGATTAGTGTCATGCGGGGTGCCTTTACATGCTGGACATATATTGGGTTTGTCGGAGTGGATTTTGGATAAGCAGGACCGTAACCTGCTACAATATCCATAACGTAATCGGTTCTCGTGAGGCAGCTAATCTCTTCGTCTGCAATAGCTGGTGGTTGGCCACCAATAACGGCACTCAGAGGTCGGGAGTTTAGGAAGGTGGTAAGAGTCTCCCGATGAATGTCGTTTAATGTCTGTCCGGTCCAATAGTTGTAATTGTGTTTCGTCCTGGATCTCGTTACTGTAGTTGAAGAGCTGCCTCCTGACGTGCTTGGGGAATGGCTTAGGTTCTAGCAAATGATAGATACCTTCGGTAGCACCCTAAAAAAAAGTGCAAGTGCTTGCTGAGCATTGTTTTGTGCTCCTTAACTGGGAACCCTGTCTAATGCAGCGTATCTTTTTTGCTTACCCTCAATGCTATCGCTTTCAGAAACAAATTTTAGGTGTTTTTTCTTTTTTTGTTGTAATTTCTAAGTTCGCTACGCTTTTATGTATATAATTGGCGCATACACTCTTTTTGGGTGTTTGGCCGAGTTACTCCTCCTATTTGTGTCGTGCGTCTTGATGTTGTTCCGCAAATGGAGGGACCTACAATTTTAAACCGACAGCAGATATTTTTTAAGAGGATATTTTTAGAAATACACTCGGTGGTTTGCCGTTGCCTGCCGAGGGGCGACCGCTATTAGATAAAACTTTTTCTTTATTTTGGCGTTTCACCGAAATTCGAACCTGCGTTCTCTCATCATTCCAAATGGTAGTAATGCACCAACCCATTCGGCTACGGCGGCATTATAAGGTGTTGGAAAAATTTTCCAAGTTTAGTAATCAGTTAGGGTTAAGCAGATGCATAAGTATATGTAAATAAAGCTCTTTTGTTTATTCAACAAATACTTGCATTGCCTAACGCCCGCTAGTCTGCAACCGTTAGGCTAGATCTGCAATTTATTTCCACGCTTTTGCTTATCAATTTAGTACAAATTAAATGTGACACTTTTATTTCAATGCCGCCGAACTTTCACAGCTAATTGCCTTATCTTAGGCTACTTCAAACACTTGTCTTAATTCGATAAAAAAGCATAAGCTAATCTAGTGCCTATTGCGTGCATGAAACAGTAAATGGCAGATGAAGCTCCTACTATGGCTGATGAAATTTGGTAGCATCTAAATTATATAATCCAATGGTATAATAAAAAATATTATAAAGTAAGCGTTTAAAGTCGCTGTTCGTTATGTGAGCGAAGTCAAACGAAATGGAGGCGTCACTGTGTGAAGAACCGGGGGCCTTCAAAGCCACATCTCAAGGTAATCTGCAGGCCATCAAGCAGTTTGAGGAGCAAGAATTGGTCGACAAACAATTGAACAATGTACGTCGCTTAATTGCATAAGAAAGCCGTTGTTCCTCTATATTCTTCATTATCCTTGCAATTTTAGAAAGAAGGATGGACAAAGCAACTCGCCTTCGTCGGCTATGGAGCGACGATAGGTGCGGCAGTGCCGGCTGGTTACTGTGTAGGTGTGATGAACAGTCCTGCTGAGGTATGTAGAGCCACAATATTATTTATCCGCAAGGAGGATGTATAAATTTTACTTTTTTTCACCCACACATACAAATTGTATGCACATACAAACATAGTTTATGCGAAATTGGTGTAATCAGACGCTGATCGAAAGATATGATTGGCACTTGACTGAGACGGGCATGAACATTCTGTGGTCGACGATTGTTTCAATTTTCTTAGTAGGCGGCGCTATAGGATCTCTGACGGGAGCCAAAGTGGCCAATCGATTTGGAAGGTAATAATAAAAGTATATTATAAAAGAAGATTATACATTGCTGCATCAAACTTTTGAAATTTCAAAAATAGTAACACCTACTTTAGGTTTTTTTTTAACAAATTATCAGATCTGGTAACATTGTGTTGCGTTTGAAAAGTGAAATTTTGTAGCTTAAACAATTGTTTAGTGAAAAGTTATATGAATTTGAATATGAGTGAAAATTTTTAACGGAAATTGTGATATTTACGAACACAATACGGTGACTGGCAGAACTCCAACGAAATGGTTAGCTCAATTGCCGAAAAGTTGAATGAATTCATGGAAAATAATTGAGGTAGTCCGGCATAAATGTAGTTACAGAGCAATTGTTAGTAAACTAAACATTAAATACCAAGTTAATTACATAAAAATGTTGTTGTTGTTGTTGTTGTAATATAGCAGCAGAAACATTCCCCGTACATATATGGGAAATGCTGCTGGAGTGGCAGTCCTTGGCCGGATATAAATCCGGGGCGTTCCGGTAACGTAGAACCGACTGACGTGGAAACGAGATTAACGGCGACCGCTATTAGAAAAAACTTTTTCTTAATTTTTTGATCTTTCAGCGAGATTCGAACCGAAGTTCTTTCTCTGAATTCCGAATGGTAGTCACGCACCAACCCATTCGGCCAGGGCGGCCGAAATTACATTACATAAAAATAATTTGCGTTGGTTCGGAAGTACATGCCTCTATATCATTGGCCGATTCCTATTTAATATATGACTTCAAATTAACTTTAAAAAATTATCTAAAATACATTTATTTACAGTCTCCATCTTAATCACCATTTATTTTTTAAATTTAGAACTTTGACTCAATTCGCAAATTTCAATTCGTGTTTATTTTTACTTTGCGATCAGCTGTTTTTCTCACTTTCAAATTCTTACAAGAACAAATGTATGCAGTAAAAATTGCAAATTCCCCTCAATATGAAATGTCATTTTGCTTTCTCACTTTCCCCTACTTTGCACCCTCCGAGTATATTCCGGAAGCGGCATAAAACTGTAGGAGCGAAACCATGTAAAGAATGGACACGAAAAAATCTAATCGTTTATGCTTACTCATCACTTGCGTAAAACTAACTGTAAATAAAAATATACATATTCATAGTGCTTGTTGTTATTATTAACTAGCCTATTCACTTTTCGTAACTTCTACATATTTTTCAAAATGTATTCGGTTAAGTGTAAACTTGCAAAAAGCAAGAAAATGGTAATTTGTCGCACAATGCCAAAGCAAAAACTTTAAATAGTCCATAAAGTAGGATATCTTATGTATTAAAAAAGTTTGATGAAACCTTGTCGGTTGAATGAAGGCCTGAAAGTGGAAGAAAAAAAAAAGACTTGCGTCGCAGTCCCAAGCCAAAAAAGTGGCGAATAAAACCTTGCCTTTCAGTTCGAGATGCTACGACATAGTTCCAATTTGCTGAAAGGTTGCGTTCAAAAAATTCGCAAAAATGAAGGCTATCAATAGATTGTAGCACCCAAGTGAAATGACAAACCAATTAAGAGTGCTAAAGCATGTGCGTGAAAAGTAGACAGTCAAGACATCCACTAATATGGCTGTGTGGTTATGAACCGTGAAAAATCCGTCAAAACCGACTTTAAGCAGATTCAGGGCGCTTAGTTGTATACTGCCACGAAGAGAGGGTGAGTTCCAGATGCCTTTTAAGCTAAGAATGTTGGAGAAGTTTCGCTAAAAAATATTTGGTTTGGCAAGCCATTTCTCAGCCAGTGTGGTATCAAAAGCCAAACGACACTATAAATCAAGAAATTTATATGAAGAAGTGTTTGCAAAAACGTCATTCATAAAACAACATACAGACTCATTTCTGTTCTGGTCCGATTTAGCATCGTGCCATTATAGCCGTCTTGCCATGAACAGGTATGAAAACCACGGAGTAAATATTGTTCAAAACGACCACAACTCACCAAACTGTCCACAATGGCGACCCATTAAAAAATATCGGGCAATAACGTTCCCACGACAGTCGGTTCTACGTAACCAGAACGACCTGGATTTATATCCAACCAAGGACTGTCATTCCAGCAGCCATTCTCGTATATGTATGGGGAATGTTTATGCTGCTACAACAACAACAATGGGGCAATTGCTAAAACTGAAAAAAAAAAATTAGAAATGAACAGCATTTTAAAATGAATTGACAACAGATACCGTAACAAAAACTGAGATGTCCATCGCCTAATGAGAGAAGTCAAATCTAAATTGCGTCACGTTGTTTATAACAAATGAGAATTGATAAAGGGTTTTCCAATAACAGGTGTTATTTTGAATAGCCCGCTATTTCGGCAGATGTCACTTTTGAAGCTGTCATTTTTTGATATTTGACAAGTAGAAACTACGCCATGAATAAAAATGGAAGGATACACGCTTATACAGCGCATCGAAATGATTAAATTTCACTATAAAAATGGTGAAAATTTGGCAGAGACGGTTCGTAAAACTCGAACATTTTTGGGTCATCGTGAAACACCTTGTCGGACCGCAATACAGAAATTGGTGCAAAAGTTCGTGCTATTGGGACAAGTTAGTGATGTGAAGAATAAAACCCGTGCACGTCGCTCAAGAACAACCGAAAATATTGCTGTTGTAGCCGAAAGTGTTGTAGAAAACCCAGGTTTGTCCATTTCTCGTCGTTCTTTGGAATTAGGCATTCCAAAAAACGTCATTTCACCGTATTTTGCTTAAAGATTTGGGTCTTAAGGCTTATAAAGTCCAGTTAACACAAGAACTCAAGCCGGCCGATCATCAACAACGACGCGTCTTTGCTGATTGGGTCGTTGAAATGCATGAAAATGATCCGAAACTCCATCGAAAAATCGTCTTGTATGATGAGGCCCAATTCCACCTCGTTGGCTTCGTCAACAAACAAAATTATCGGATCCGGGGCGCAGAAAATCCAAGAGTTATTGTTGAAAAGCCTCTCTCTCTATCCTCAACGTGTGACTGTTTGGTGCGGTTTATGGGCCGGCGGAGTCATTGGACCTTACTTTTTCGGGAATGAAGCTGGAGTAACAGTTACGGTGAATGGATTGCGCTATCGAGAGATAATTAATGATTTTTTATGGCCGGAATTGTATGGTATTGATCTGGACAACGTTTATTTTCAACAAGACGGCCCAAGTGCCACACAAGCAACGAAACCATTGGTCTTTTACGGGAGTAACATCTGTTATTGGAAAACCCTTTATAAATTTTTTGTTTAAGTGTTTAGTGGAGTGTTAATAAAGCAGGAAATAAAATAAAAATTATTTTGATAGTTTATAAAAATTTGATGTTATAATGATTTTTCCCGACCAAGATTTTTCGAACCCATTCTTAAGACCTGTGTTATTTGACCTATACTTTAACGCATAGCTTAACGTATATTTCAACATATATTCTATATACCTATGAGTTTATATTGTAAATTTTGACATTTTTTTTTTTTTATTTATTTAAATTTAATTTTAACTAATTTTCAATAAAAATATAATTCATTCTTCAACAAAAGTCATATGAATCGAAGTCCCAAACTATGTACGAAGTTCAGAAAAATTCATCAAAATGTTGAACCTTTCAACCAGAATTTTTAGAAAACTCTTGCATATGCAGTTTTATAACCCACTTATGTAATTTCAGTATAGTACAATGAAGTGAAGATTTGAAGTGCCTCGAAAATCGCATTGATTTAAACAAAAATTGTAATCAGCAGAAAATTGTCGTGTTTCATTATTGCAGAGCTTGCCTCGATAATTATGATGTATCCACCACACTTTTGACCTGTAGCCCCATACTATCATTTATCACAAACTCTGCGGTGTCCCCCCAGGGAATAAAGATTTATTCAACAAAATGTACTTGAATAAATTTTTCATAAAGAAAATTGAGAAGTTCGATAATTACAGAAAAACGGCGCTGTTGGTTCGAAAAATAGCAAAAGCTCTTATATACAAATTGCAACATTTTTTTTTTAATAAATTTACAAAAAGTGTTTTAATTTTGCTCAAACTTGTTAACGAACCTTTTAGACAACCCAATATTAGCATATATTCGAAGCTTACGTTAAAATATTTTTTTTTATTCGCAGTGTACGAGTTTCCGGGAAAATAAAAAAAAAATAACATTTTGCCGTTATATTGAATTAAGGAAGTGATAAAGCGAAGGCAATGTATAAAAATGTTTAGAAAACAAAGAAAGTAGAATTAAATAATACTTTATTAATCTCCTTCTATTTTTAGGCGAACCTCTTTTCTATCATGCGGTGTCCTCTTTGTCATCGCAGCTGTGCTCTTTTTCACTTGTCGGATGCTGCGCTCCGTGGAAGTGCTCATCATTGCACGTTTCCTAGTTGGTTTAGCAGGAGGTCTGGCCACTGCTTGCCTACCTATGTACCTCGCCGAGGTAGCGCCATTATCCATGGGAGGCGTATTGGGCGTCTTCTGTCCAATGGGTCTAACCGCTGGTGTTGTGATAGCTCAAATTTTCAGTTTACGCAGCGTTTTCGGTAACTCGGAACAATGGCATTTGGCAATCAGCTTCTACCTTGTATTCGTATTGATCTGCTATGCACCGATGTACTATTATCCGGAGAGTCCGAAATGGTTGTATGTCATTAAAGGTGATGAGGAGGGCGCGCGGAGGCAACTAAAAATATTACGTGGAAATATTAGTGACACTGCTATTGCTAGGGAAATGGCCATAATGGAAGCCGAATCGAATGTGAAAGATCAAGTCAGCGGATATGGTGCCGTCCTAAGTGATCCAAAGCTACGGCTGCCATTGATTATCGTTTGTGCCTTTCAGGGCGGCCAGCAATTGTCGGGCATTAACGCAGTGAGTATTCCTCTTTTCAGCTATCCTGCCTTAAGCTAGTGTGATTGTGCGTCAAATTATGTGTACAGTCGATCTTGTGTTCAATTCCTACTACTGACTTAAAAAGTTATTCGGCGACCGGTGAATCCAATTTTCTCTGTACCACAACTCGGCTAATCTGGACTGGCATTTAGCCTATGGCCAGCCTAGGTCCCATTCAAGCACTAGTCTGATTAGGTGCAATGGACTAGGTGCAATCTTAGGATCTGTTAAGGTCTTCAGACTTAAAGAGAGAGTCCCCAAAGAGCGGAACCCTAATTTAATCGACAGTCAAGCTTCACACAAAGCTTTGCCATATTGTGAGGTTAAATCCTCTGGAGTATATAGTAGAGAGACTAAAACATATATGGACATAAACGGCAACGAGATAGCTCATGAATTAGCTGGATGGGATGCGGTCTCAAAAATGATAGAACCGCGGAATCTTTCATGGCGACACAACAAGACGGGAGTTTTAACCTTAAACGGTTTAAATAACTTATAAAGTTCCTTGAGAACATATTAAAAATACTTACAGATACACTCACGCATCACTACAGGGTTCGAAGCTACCTGCAAAGGCTCAGGATATGAACTATCAACTCTTTTCGATTTTGCAACTCGCCTTTAGAGACACAATAACACCTACCACTCGAATTCGATGCCATCTTGGAAGAAGAAAAAGACCAGCCAACTCGGTCTGTTATGGCCGGAAGGAAAGCACATATGCTCAGCCTAGCCCGGTAGAATTCTTAAGAGCACTTGGTCTGGATGAAGTATTGCGAGGAGCAAAGAGTACAATAGACCTTAAGACCGAAGTGTCTACTTTCTTTCATACCAAAACCCGCAAAGTACTTTTCTCCCAACTCTTGAAAAAGTTTAAAGCAGCTATTTACGTTGAATCCTTTTTATGGACAAGAAGAAATATTCCCGGAGTGGTGCTTTGAGTTCATTGAATAGTCAAAAGTCACACAGATCTAATTTAGGCGAAATATATGGGTCAAGTCCTTGCCCTTGCAAGGAGCCCACTTGGACAAATATTCAAAATTCGTCCGTTGTGATGGAAGGGAAAGGAACCAGGCAGATGGGGAAAAAAAAAGAAGGGGACTTGGAATTAGAGGATAACGAACGTAAATTAACCGCTTAAAGCTACTCATAAATTTCACCAGATGTGTGATATTTAAACCCGCAATATCCGCAGGTGTAGCGAAAAAGTGAGAGCATAGATGTCTAAATGTGTGCCCGAAGAGAGCAGAGCAGCTACTGTAAAAAGAAGGTACTGAGATGATTCCACCTCGTCCTCTAGACAGCTTCTGCAGAAAGGACTTGAGGCAATGCCTAGTCCCATCGCAGGGACACCTAACGGGTAATGCCCGATAAGGAGACCTACCAAATTCGAAAGCCGCAGCTTTGTCAGCCTAAGAAGTTTCCTCGAGCGCCCCCTATCTACCCGTGTCCAGAAGGATCGGGCGGCTTTGTACCTTTGCGCACTAGCCTAACGCTCGCTGAGTTAACGCAAAGCCCATCTTTCCAGACCACAGGTTCTCAAAAAACCTCAATCCTCTCATTTTGCGATTAAACCGTCGCCAGGGTTCCCTGCCTAACTATCTCATCAGCCCAGCAGTTTACCTCTATGCCGCTGTGGCCGGGATCCCAAATGAGCCTGATATCGAAGTATTCGGATCGAGGAGATCGAGAGAACTGTCCTTTACAGTAATTACCGAAGTGAGCAACCAATCCGCTGCTTCCTTAATTACGGCTACCTCCGCTTGGAAAACACTACAGTGGTCCGGAAGCCTAAATTTGAGTTTGATGGGGAGCTCCTCGCAGTATACTTCCGCACCAACTCTTCCGTCCAGCTTCGAGCCATCCGTAAACAAGTTTTCCAACTAAAATTGGTTTCGCCGAAATGTTGGCTTTTTTGCCACTATCTTCACGCATTACACAACACCCAGAATGACCAACGTAAGGAACATATTTTACCGAATTGATACATCAACAAAGTTTAAACTCCAAATCACCCTTTCAATTTGATCATAGCCGTCTATTCTCTTTTCAGATTTTCTTCTATTCGGTGTCAATTTTCCTCAGAGCTGGTTTATCTGCATCGGCTGCTGAGTGGACCAATTTAGGTGCCGGTTCTCTCAATTTAGCTGTATCTTTAGTGGGTCCATATCTAATGGCCAGATTTAATCGTCGTTCACTTATGCTCTTCTCAACATTTTTTAGTGCTCTTGCTCTGGCATCATTTGCACTACTTCTTTACTTCATCGTAAGTATTGGCATACTTTTTATGTGGAACACATCGTGTAAAAATATTATTTTGTAACCTTGGTTTTTAATGGTTTGCGCATATTTTATGATTTCAGGACTATGTCTCTTGGTTTGCTATTGGTTGCGTTGTTTGCATTTTCCTCTACATATTCTTTTTCCAGTTCGGATTGGCTCCCATTCCATTTTTCATCGGATCCGGTAAATATTTATGCAAGAGAAATTAACACTGAAAACACTTACTAACTTTTTTGTTTCGTTTATAGAACTGTTTGAAGTAGCACCTCGATCCGTGGCCATGTCTCTGGGTAGCGTTTCTTCATGGGTATGCAATTTCATAGTCGGCATGCTCTTTCCCACACTACAGGATGCCTGGGGCTCCCTGGTATTCATACCTTTCGCTATCGTTTGTGCGATGCTTTTCATCCTCACCAAACGATATCTCCCAGAAACAAAAGGTCGTAGCCCGTCTCAAGTGGCGCCATTGGTGGCGAATGGTTTTAAATCGAATATATACGAAATCAAATAATTTAAGTTTACTACTTATTTAGATAAAAATAAACAAGTAATTGAGAAAAAATGTCTGTTTTTTAACTCACCCAGGGTTGTTCAATCTCGCCCATATGTGTGACTAATTTCTTCATTGTGGCGCGTTTTAAAGCCGTACCAATCATCACCGACTTACGGCAGGCACGCGACGCAAACATATCACGAATGCGCGATGGTCGACAGACAGTGCCGGCGGGAGCGTCCTGCAGCATGAAAAGCAGTTCGTCGATGTCTTCTTTGCCGAACTGCCAACGTGCACTGGACGGCTTACAGAGCAACTTCACTTTCTTAGTCGGAGGAGCTAAATTGAAGAAACACAAAATAATATTTTGCGGTTAATCATTTTCTACAGTGGCCAAATTCGATATAAAATTTGAAATGAAAACGAGAGGGATTTGAAGATTTCAGTCACGGGGCTTAACCCATAAAATTCCATATAAAATTTGAAATGGAAACTTAATATATTTCTCGGAAATTTCACATAATTTGAAGATTTCACTGTCACCGGGCTTAATCACAAGCCGACATAATAATTTAAAAAATTCGACTGTTCCATGAGTCATCACCATTCCAAAAAGCGCTAGTTGAGTTTTTCGGTTATTAAGATAAATTAAGGGTTTATATACAGTTAGAAGGCTGAAAAAAGCGAATTTTCCAGATTTTTTCTGAGAAAACTTTTAAATTTATTGATCTAAAATTTTGTACACGTATCATGTTATCTTTTAACTGTATTTTAAGACTTACCAGTAGTAAAAATATTTATTTGGAAAGGAGCTACAGCTGATCTTCGGGAGCTCCTTTCAAAAACGACGTTTTGCGGAGACCACTATATCTCTGAACTGGATACTCTGAATTTAAAAAACCAAACAGATCTCCTTAAATTAATTTTAAATCTAGTAATTAATCGAAGAAATAAGCAAAATACATTTTTTTGACAAAATGGCGTTTTCTCAACAAAAAAAATCGATTTTGACCCAAAATTTCGGACTTAAATGGTTTATAAAAAAGAAATATTTATCAGTGAGAAAAAGTCTTCGACTAATTACTAAAAAATATATTTAAAAAGCTCGTGTTGAAATTTGAGACTAATCAGCTTAGCCGTTTTCGAGTAATGTTGGTCACCGACTTTAAAAACACCATTTTGAGAAAAACTCATTTAAAGTTTAAAAAAAACTTTCAAGCACTCTGAAACGTCTTTTCAAGTTTGCGTGTAACTTGGAAAATATTCATCGGAACAATATTTAATTCTCTGTGTGTATTCTTAAATATATTATATGTATATTAAGAAATATAAATAAAAATAAAAAAATCGATTTTTTGAAAATTCTAACTGAATATAACCCCTTAAAAGCAGTGATTTTATAAATTTTAAAGTCTAGTCTTTGAATATAAAGATTTGAATATGAAGATGCTAAAGGAATATTAAAAGCAAGCATAATTTCGAAAAAAAAAACTTTAACACTTTTGTTTAATGCATCACAGCTTACCATTTTCATTGATTTCAAATTTGAACCCATTTTTTTGAAACAACGCCAGGTGGTCCAGCAGTAACATCTCATTCGCTGCTGTTAACTCAAGTGACTGCGGCACAGCTAGCGGCTGTGACTGCAATACGGTTGTACGTTGCAACATCTCAAAGTTGTACTTCTCATCGGTGGCGTGTTGATCGATTATGAAAAGATCTGAGTCCAATTTCACTATAATGAACCCCAAATTGAATTGTCCAATAATTTCCATTTTGGCAAAAGAATCCTTGCTTATTTCGCGCTGCAACTCCTCCTCCGCCTTTTGATTTTGACTGGGATTAATTTCGCTTTTGAAACGCAAGCGCTCTAACTTGGCTTTCTTAAACTCTTTTTCTTCCGCGTTTAGTTTTTCCTCTGCTTTGAGGTTCTGCGCAATTTCCTCGAGTGTAATACGCATAACTCCACTGGAGTAGTAATTGACAGTAGATTCTGCATCGACTATACTTTCATCTAATATTACAGTTGTCATCAAGGAATCGTCGTCGTCGTCGTCTGGTTTGTCGCTGCATAAGCCTTCACCATTATTATCCGTGGGGTTCGGAGCTAACTCTTTAGAAACGCAGGTTGAGCTTTTATCTATAAAGTGTAGATTTGATTCGTTTGGTTTTATTCGAATCACTTTACAATCTATGCGTTCCACAACCTTGTCGGTAAGCGTATCGAATTCTGCAATAATTTTAGTGTTAGTGAGTGTTTCAGAAATTGTAAAATTAAAATTATTCGACGTGTTTTCACAGGATTTTCTAATATTATTCACCTTTAGATTCTTCGCTAAGTCGTTCTAAATCAAGTGTGACATTAACCAGCGACTGCTGCTCGTTTGCGGTGGTATCCGCTTTGGTTGATTTATTGCTTTCATCCTCTTCACTATCAGAATGCGCTCTAAGCACTTTGGGCATAGCACTCGGACTTAGATCGTCTCTACTTAAATAGTCGTGTATTTTCTTTAATTTTAGTGTACGCACTTCGACTTCATCTGGACATTTCCGTTTAGTAGTGACATGCGGTGCTGTACCTGCTGTGTCACCGGTTTTCTTCCACTGTGACAATACGTCCATAAATCGCTGCGAACTGCTAATTGGCAAACATTCCGAAGAGTCTTCGGAAGGTTCATTATTGGTTGAATGTTCATTTGTTACATTTCCATTTTCTTTTTTAAACATGCTAACTATACTCGAATTCTCAAGTTTATAGGTGGATGGTATGTCCCCATAGGTGTTCACTAGAGCTTTCTTAATGGCTAATATTAAAATTTTTTCATTATTTAACAAGAGTTGACGCTTATCAGGCGTCAAATTAACATCCACGTCGGAACGTGCCGTGTTGATATTTAAAAAAACAAAGGGATATTGATGGCTATTATAGCGATGGTAAGTATCATTAACAAATTTAGAAATCTGAAAGGCAAATAAGAAAATTATTATAAATTAGTGTGTATAACTAAGAAAAATTATAATAAATTTAAAACAAATAAACAAAATTAGTTACATTTTTTAGATCACATGGCCGAGAATTTATATAAAAATACTGACGATCCTTTGACGATCGACCAGCTCCATGGCTGCAACTGGACACAAAGCCTTCCAATTGAAAGTGCGCCGCCTTTAATTGGGCTATATCTTCTGAAGTAATTTCCATGCTATCCCCGGCTCCCACTTCTAACTGCAACTCGGCGCGTAAACTTTCTTCAGTCAACTCTTGCCCCTCGTTGCACGGCGTCTTCAAGGGTAAAAGCTCTGTTGTTTGTCGATTGCCAAAAACAGCCGCGATATTTGCTAGTATATCTTGAGAACCGTGCGTTTGCATCACTACCACTTTCGCACCTTTGACCGTTTGATTACTACATATGATGCGTACACCTCGCGCTACCAGACAATACGCCTGAAGAATTTGACACATTTTATTAAACTCCTTGCGTATGTTGCGCACAAAATCCCGACGGCGTACAGGCAGAGTGGCAAACAAATTCGTGAGTGTGACGGTGGTGCCTACACTTCGAGCACAGGGTGAACGCTTTTTAATTCGACCCTCATGATCCAATTCCATACGCGTGCCTATAAAATAAAAACATTCAATCTATTTCAATGTTGACATTGCATTATTACACCGCACCGACATCATGAGATGCATGTCTCGTTGCCACCACTAGGTCGGAGAGGGCACAAAGCGAGCTAAGAGCTTCGCCACGAAACCCAAACGTTTCGACGTTCTGTAAATCGACAAATTCCCGTATTTTTGATGTGTGGTATTTAGCAGCTGAACAAAACAGTGAACAAACAGTGAATGTACAAATATTTATATTGGAGAAATACTCAAGAATTTATACTCATTGCTTCTAGATCACGTTCATGCACTCCACAGCCGTTATCACTCACTTCCACCGATTCCAAACCGTGATCGCGAAGTTTCACTTCAACGAGCGTTGCCCCTGCATCAACCGAATTCTCCACAAGCTCTTTAACGGCTACTGCTAAAGTCAACACAACCTAATATTGATTAATAATATAATTATTACTAATATAATTAATATTATTCGATTTCAATAGATATGTGCACATCTTTCCGGGTGAAATTACCTGACCGGAGCAAATTCTATGAACTGTGTCCTTTGCGATAGCTTTGATCTCACCCGACTCTGCCGTCGTTGGCTCTGGCATTTGTTCCTGATCTGACATTTTAACAATAATTAAAATTTGCTAGTAACGTAAACATGCACAATAAAAATTAAAATCTACATAAACATAGCTGAAGTGAACAATTTTTTGATTTTGTTAAGCGGAAGCGCCAAAACAAATTGATGTCAGGTAGAAAGAAAGCAGGAACCTTGCCAGATGACAGTTATAGCATTTTTGTATACCCAAAAAAGAACACTCAACAAAAAATGTTTTAAAGTTTAGCTGATAATTTTTAAATACTACCACAACTCAATTTTTGGCAATGACATACTCAAAAAATGTGCAATATATAAGAAATTGAAGACATGAAGTAAGACATCATTTTGAAGAAGCTGTTATTTTATGCTTTATATTTTAACTGATTGCCTTTTAAAAAATTAATTACACCTTGAATTTAAACATCCTTTTTCTCAAGTTTCTTAATAATTTTCCTAGAAAAACATTTAGCTGTACTGGAAACTGCTCTGGAAAATGTTCTTTTTAAAAAATTAAAATTTATTTTTCCAATAAAAATTAAAATTTATTTTTTTTATAAAAATTAAAATATAAATGTAGTTGAAGCAGGCATTTTTTTGATTTCGTTAAGCGGAAGCGCGAAAACAAGTTTGACGTCGGGAAAGCAGGAACCTTGCCAGATGACGGTTATAGCATTTTTCTTGTACCCAAACATAACACACAACAACAAATATTTTAAAGTTTAGATTATAATTTTTAAAAATTACCTCAACGCGTTGACATACTCAAAAAACTGGCACGATATAAGAAATTTACAGCGCGAAGTAAGATTTCATTTTGGAGTGAAATTGTTTAGTTATGCTGGAAATATTTTAACTGACCCTTTTAGAATTTTTAAGTTCTAAATTTTTAAAAAGAAATTTTACATACTTTTTTCCATGTTCTTTAGTAATTTTCCTAGAAAAACACTTAGGTGTACTGGAAACTTTGATGTTTCTTTGAATGCTTCGCGTTCTATTTTCGATAACTCAATTTATTGTAATGGTGCTCACACTCCCCAATGTAAACGTACGCCCGTATCAGCTGACACGATTAAACTAATGAGAGCCCCCCGTATGTAAATGAATTCTCACCACCGTTCCATAGTATCGTAGATGGTTCTTTCATCGTGTCAGCTGATACGGGCGTACGTTTACGTTGGTGTGTGTGAGCACCATAACAGTATAAAAATCCCCCATTAAATTTTGAGAGATACGGCCGGGAATTAAATCCTGATCGTTCCAGCAAAATGGAATCGCCTAATGTGAAAAAGATTCTAAACGCCAATCGTCGGGTTTACGGGTCGACGTATTGCGAATTTTTCAAAGGCCCATATACACTTAAGGCAAAAAAAAAAACGATCGCGGTAATTTTTTTTCCTGTTACGGTGCTTTACCTGTCATTTCAAATGCGTAACGGATACCATTTCATTTTCACAATAGTGTTGCCTTAATCTGACTTTATTTGGTGCCGATGAGTATAATAAATGTCCCGTAGTTGGTGTGAAAACAAGGGAGTCTAAGAAAACAATGGTTTTATCCGAGAGGCAAAAAATTTACATATATAATTGTCTGTAAGCGGCAAAACCTATGAAATGTCCAAATTTCGCTTATAGGGCAACGCAATGAAACGTCCGCAAGAAGATTCTGGGTGAAATATTCGGAAACGGAGAGTTTGTCACACCGTTTTAAAAGTGGGCGTCCACGAGAGACAACTGGCCAAGATAGCTCTGCGCAATCGATTCAGAACTGCAGCAGACATTCCTACAAAGTTAAAGCATAGAAATAACATGGAAATCAGCCCCTCGACTGTGCAGCGTCGAGAGAAGCAAATTTAATGAGACACAGACCCGCTAAAAAGAGCCTTCTGGAATGGAATGTTACTGCTACAAAAACCGCAACCCTTCTGACAGCAAAAACGCGGTCCGCCCGCTTAAACTGGTTTCAGAAAAGGCGAAAATGGACACATAACGACTGGGTACGAGTCATATTTTCAGATGAGTGTAAAATAAATCTATTTACTTCAGATGCAAGAAGCGTAGTGCGTCGCAGACAAATGAAAGATGTAGCCATAACTGCGTTCAGAGTATTGTGAAAAATTCAGCTTAAGGCAATAATAACCTACGGTGTTGGACGATTTTTGTTTCTTGGAGGAAATATAAACTCTTTTGCGCGTATTGAAATCATTAAACAAGGCATTTTTCCAAAAATTGAGCAGTTGCCAAAGCACGAAGGAAATATTATATTTCAGGACGATAATTCACCTTTCCATCAATCGAAGTGGGTAAGCATATCATAGAAATTAGAAATTTAAACCAATTTCTTCTAACGAAATGACGTTACTATAACAGTAGTCTCTTCATAGGTAAATTAATCTCTTTTGGGAATGGAATGAATGGCATGGCCAGGAAATAGTCCGGACCTTAATCTCATTGAAAATGTGTGGTCTATTTTAAGAAGAAAGATACGCCAGCAGATGCCCACTAATATCAAACTGTTAAAGAAAGTAATCGAAGCTAATTGGTATAATACATTTCATCAATCATGATTAAAAAACTGTGCAAAGGCATGACATGGCGTCTCGAGTGGAATGTGTCATAAAAGTGCAAGGATGTCATGTCCGCTATTAAAACACCTTAATACGTTTTTTTTTCTTAAGGGGTTAGGGGTAGTCAGGTAGGACCGAAAAAATTATGACTTAATAATTTTTTTTTTTGCTAGTCAATTGCTTTTTTTTACGAAAATAAAAACATATTTCGACTTGACTTTAGGAAAATTTGAAAAAAAAAAATAATAATAATTGTAAAGAGTATCGCCGTTTGTATGGAGTCCGTTTCTCCAGAAGTCCTTTGCGGTGATCATCACAAGCCCTTGGAGATTCATCGAAAATCAATCGGACAAGAGAAATTAGTTTTATTAATAGATTATCTTGTGCCTGATCGAAGCTTATTTTTTTCAACATTAACAATATGGCGGCCTCAGGAAATATTTTTTCAGATTTTCAAGAAAAAAACAGATAATTGTTTAAAAAAAATCGAAATTTAAAAAAAAATCCTTCGATCATGCACGAGTTTTTTATGTTTTTAGTATAAAGTAGTATACATTTTATTGAAATCAGCCAAGCGGTTTTTAAGTTACAGTGATCACCAGTTCAAAAATCATAGTTTTGAGAAAAACGCATTCTGCTCCGGAGCGCCCTTTGTTAATTGTTGAATAACTCGAAAAGTATTTATCGGATTCACTTCAAATTTTCTAACAATATTTTTAAGATATTATGCTTTAAGAAAATGTAAAAAAATAAAAAAAGAGAATGCAAAAATAGGGTCCAATTTTTTCACTACTAAAACAAGCATAAACAAATCTCTTTTTTAATATAAATACCGACTTTAGCCACTGGACTTAGATGAGCCTGTGCATGTGATCACCATAAAATGCATAGATTTTTTTTGTTATTGAATGAACGGACTTAAAACCGATTACTACTTGTCGCAAGAAGACATTTCTAACTACCTAAAAGCAGTCAAATATAAATGGACCTAATTTATGTACTAAAAATATTACTTCAATTGGTGAGTCTCAAATTGACTTTATTTTTGACCGTAAGTGTAGTTCTTATACCACTAGCCGAAATTTAGCTACTAGCTATGAGAAATACGCTACCGAAACGTTCCCACGACAGTCAATTCTATTCGGAACGACCCACATTTATATCTAGCGAAGGACTGTAACGGCAGCACCATTCCAGAAAAAAGTATGGTGAATGACAGCAAAACTAACAATGCTATCGAAACTCTGTGTCTGCCGTTCCCATGACAGTCGGTTCTACGTTACCGAAACGACCCGGATTTATATCCGACCGAGGATCGTCACTTCCACGTATTGGGAATGTTTATGATACTACAACAACAACGCTATTGAAACAATTCTTATTGTAATATCCCCAGCCCAATGATAATCAGATCTAAATACAGTAGAAGCCCGATAAGTACAATTGGAAAATTTCAGCAATGATTGCACTTAGCGAAAAATTGCATTTTTGCGAATTTCTCCTGTGGATCGAGGAATACCTAGGTAAAAATATTTTAACTCTATTCAATGCAATTAATGAGCTCAAAAGGTCGATATTCAAGAAAAATGAACACATATTTATTGAAATTAATACAAAGAGATCAATGCGGAAGGACATATGAGTGTGTTTTCCAAAACTCAATTATTTTTTTTGGAAAAACTTTGTTATTTTGCGTTTTCTCGTAACACTTTTCAAGTGCTTTTGATCGGATATCATGCAAACAAGCGATCTGATTGAATGACAGTACATCGTTCTGTTCACCTCATTTCAAAATTGTATTGACACAGCCAAAAATCGATTCATGCTGGACTTTTTTGGTTGTTTCTTCTTGAGTAGTATCTTCGGGTTCATTGACTTCACTATCACCTTCATCTATTCCTAATTCCAAAACCCAATTGCGGATTTCATCTGTGTCTGCTTCACCCACATAGTTTTCGACCATCTCATTTAACCGTTGTAATCCTCCAACAAGAAGGGGGTCGTCAATTTCGATATCTAATGGCATATCGTCTGGATTAGATTCAATAATCGCGTCAACTGTTGGGCTTGTACCCAATACGCTTTTCCATCATTTAGCGATCGTTTCAGGGAGCAATTTCCCCCATGCTTGGCTCAACATGATCACGGCGGTTTTCAAATCAATTTTCTTCAATAGTTCATGTAATAAAGAATCTTTTGCACTAATTATGGTTTCCATTAGCAATGTTTTGTATTCAATTTTTGTCAAGTTAATAACACCTTGATCCATTGGCTGTAAAATCGCTGTGCAATTGGCCGGAAAATACATCACTTCGATCTCACTACAAACTAATTCTTCTTCGGGCGGATGAGATGGGGCTTGATCCAGCAAGAGTAATGCTTTGGGCGGAACATCATTTTCTTTGGCGAATTTTTTCACTTATTCGACAAAATTATCAAAGAACCACTTTTTGAAAATATCCCGCGTCATCCAAGCAGTCTTGTTGCTAGCATAATTCACCGGTAGACGAAAATTTTTAAAACAACGCGGATTCATAGATTTGCCGATCGTTAATGGTTTTATTTTGTGGCTGCCATCACCATTTGCACACAAAAGAACACTGATTCGATCTTTTGAAACTTTGTTGCCTAGAGCACTCTTTTCATCTTTCGAAACGTAGGTTTTATTTAGCAAAAGTTTCCAAAAGAGCCCCGTTTCATCAGCATTATATATTTGTGATGTTACATATCCTTTTTCAGCGATTTTCGCCGTCAATTTTTCCTTAAATGGCTCAATGGCTTCTGGATCACAAGATAATGATTCACCAGTCACAGTCAAATAGCGAAGTCCGAAGCGTTTCTTGAATCGCGAAAACCATCCATCACTTGCATTGAATTGTTCTCCATCCCTTTTTATTTCATCAAATATTTTTAATGCTTTGCTTTTCAATATCAAGCTAGAAACAGGAGCATTTCGTCGCCGGTGATTCATGAAAAACTGGTACAAACGCTTCTCGAGCTCTGGAAGATTGCCAAACCGCAAAGTTTTCCGATTATTTCCAAGTGAAAATGAATTGCATGCATTTTCTTTTAATGAACGGGATTGTTTTTTTTATTCGGCAAATCGTTGCGCAATCAACTTTGTATTCGAATGCAAGATATCGTTGTTTAACGCCTTTTTCAATTTTTTGGAGAATCTCATCTCTTTCTTTCAATGTAAGAAAATGTAGATTCTTTTTCACTTTTCCCATGATTTTATTTGATGAAAGCAAAAAAAAAATGATTCAAACTCCGAACGATTGTTTTACTCTCAAGAACCAGCTTGAAACTAACGCGTGTTGAATGTCACAAACGATTCGATGCCATATTTTATGATATCAGCGCTACAATTTTAGTTATTTGTAAGAACCAAAAATCACAAAGCGTGAGAACAGTGTTTTTGGTCGCAATAATTCCGAGAACCATAACTGTGCATAGCTAAAAGCTGTGTCTTCGCGCGTGATGAACGCAAATACATTGCCGTATTAAGTAAAAAATTTCTTCGAACAAGAATTCTTTTGCTCCTGAAAATTGCAATTTTTTATTGCTCTTTTCGAGTTTTCTATGGACTCAAAATCGAATTGTACTTTCCGCGAAATTGCAGTTATCGGTATTGCACTTATCGGGCTTCTACTGTACAAATATTAAAACCAAAGCCATTTGTCAATAATTTTTATTTGCTTTCCATTAAATATTATATATCATATTTATAAACGGTGAATGCGAATATTTTAAACAAGAGTTACTGGTCATTTAAATTAAATGAATATTAAGTGAAGTGATGCGTGATTGAATGAATGTTATAGTTCTCTGAGGAAATTGCAATTACATTGTCCAAAATGGACATACAAACTAATTAACTAATACAGTGTCACCTTAAGTGTAATGCTTCTTAAATATTATATTTTATATATCAATACGAGGAAATCATTAATAAAAATACTAAATAACAAAAATCTCACTTGACTAATGGCATATTTTCAATGAATGCAAATTTAAAAATTTTCACTTTTAACAGTACATTTGTACAACATACAGAAAACAAAGAGCTTAAGCTAAGTAATTCGGACAAACAAAATATTTTTCTTTATTACTCAAATTTTATATAAAGTATATTTTTATTAATATTTGTAATATTTTTTTTTTGTTTTTTGTTTTTAGTACAGAAAATTGTGTAAATTCCGGACAAAATAGTCAAGAGTGTGGTAGTAGTACTTATAACTCTAGGAATTAAGAACGGAGCAGATAGAATGGAAAGCCGGTTTGTTGCCCCGAGTCATGTCGCCTAACTGCTCCTTAAGTTATTTTCCGATAATAGCCGAAAATAAATATATCGTAATGTCTAACTTATATAATTTCAGATAAAATGCACAAATCAAAAGCACGCCACGTCTTAAATACAAAAAGCAAAATGTTGCATCGATAACTCTAAGGCCAGTCCACTAGACACATATTATAAAAAACGGCATAATCATAAGCATTACCTACTGAACATTATTTCTTAAGATTAATTGTGTGACAAAGATATATAGGCGAGTCTCGCCAAAAAAAACCTTCAATTCAATCTAAACTTTAATAAACATTGACGAAGTTTTGTCCGTAAACGAAATTGGCGGGTATTATTTGTGGCATTCAAATGTAGGCCACTTTTTTTACTTAAAATAAACTAGCAAAAACCTTTTAAAAATATTCATAACAAAATAATATTTGCTTAACGACTTTTGTCCAACTAGATTCATAAACTCAAAAATTATAAACCTACGCGTTTCAAAAAATTAGATAGTTTCACTGTAAATTACAAGGCGCATTTATTAAAGGTGGTGGCACTAGACCAACAATGTTTTGTACGTTTGATTGTCACGGCAAAGTATTGGCGAAGTTGAAATCAACAAATTAATTCGTCTTGTTTCATTCTGTGTTGACAGCCACACGGACACAGCGAAAGAAAAAAAACAAATCAGCTGATTTACCAACACCACCTTTAATAGATTCGCCTTGGTAACTTATTTGCTCTTTCCATTTGCTACTTTTTCCAACTGAGCAATCACTTTTTTCAATTCCATTTCACGTACTATTTTAAGGTACATTGACTTGCGCACCTCATGGAAGGATACCCAAGCTGGTACCTCTTTAGCCATAAGTTTCAAGTGCGATTCAATTTCCTGTGCCGTCAGACATGCCCGGTAACTATTCTGTATCTTTTTGATCACAATATCCAACATAAGCACGCCCTTGCGTTCGGTAATGAAAACGTTTCGCAAATGACGTGCTAACTCGGGCAGACGTGAATACATAGTGGCTTCTTGGTCCTGTGATGGCCGCCTTGTCATAGCGTCTAGCGCCTTTGCTGCTTGCTTAGCGCGTATTTTTTCCAACAAAGATTTTGGCACACCTTTCAATAAATTAGACATAGCGTCACTAGTGCCAGTTGTGTTTGCGGAAGCGGCAGTTGCAGTTGTCACTGGAGTTTCTGGCAATGCTGATGCGACAGTTGTCACTGTGGATGAAGTGACACTTTTAACTGGTGTTGAGACCACATCTTTACTGCCGATTTCCACTTTTTCCATAGGCACTGACGCAATTTTGGTTTCATTATTTGCCTTCTCTTCTGCTACGCGTGTTGCTTTCAACTTGGCTTCGTAGCGTTCTAATGCACGCTCCATTGGCGTGGCACAATTAAAAAGATTACGCGCTGTAGACAATATATCGCGTGCCGAAGAGTATTTTTCCACATTCGGTGGCTGCGGTAGGTGAGCGCATTCAATCTCTGAACAATTCTCCAAATCGAAATCTGGATGCCAACGCGTCACTTTCGACTTTGGAATGTTAATTGGTGGATCGAGTGTAAGCAAAAACTTTCCATGCTCATCTAGAACGCGTTGCAGTAAAGTGTTTGTAAAGCGTTGTAAACGCTCGGTCATCACTTGAGGATTCATGGTACACGTTTGAGCAGCGTTCAATATATTATCGGCAACATCTTCCTCAATATTATAAGGTTTTACTTTATCCACTGCGGTGCCTTCGACATTGGGACAAATGACCAATTGGAAATAGTCTGCCTTCGAAGTGGAGCCATAGTTGCGCATTTTCATTTGTGAAAATATGAATGCATCAGGATACACACTTTTAATTTGTGCCAAATGTGTTTCAGTGAAATTCTTCCGTATCATCCGTTGAACAGCGGGTTTCAATTTTTTGAATGTTATGCACTCCTTGCGATTATGGAACATGGCGCAAACGGAGTCCACACCCTTGAAAATCTCAATAAGATGACGATATTTAAAAGGCAATAGCAGTTGACCAGCTTTACTTGATTCGGCAAGGCTCATAAAACGTTGATACGCAGGTGGCACCACCAGTTTGGAAGGAGAGCCCCTTTTGGCCGGGCTGAAGAGAAGACGCTTCGAAACATCTGTGTGACGTGGTGACATAAGTTCATTTTTGTCTGGTGTGGGTGGCGGTATTTTAGTGGGTGTCTTAAATGTCTTTGCGGGGCTGCAAGAGAACGAAAAGGATTACATATATTAGAATTGGTTGTTGTTCTTGTTGATTGATATTGCAATCATTAAAATTGGTTTTTACATATTCTTGTATTTAAATCTAGTAGGCAAAGATGTGACATTTCAATGCTAATTTACGCCTCAATGAATAGGGAAATTAGCAAAAATAACATTAAGGTCTATGTACATATAGGCATAAACAGTCACCAGAAATGCTTAGCCATAACCATGATTCAATAATAAAAGGTTTGCTCAGTAAGCAGCTTTCTCATTTCCTCTTGACAAATCGGCTCCCTTAGCAAGACAATGGGTTGCTATAACTCTAGAATTTTTTATCAAAAGTGAAAGAAAAATAAAATTTGTAGTAAAAAAATTTTGCTTTGAAAAGGGTTTTTAAGCACAAGAACTTGCTCGGTATTTCCATAACTAAAACGATATGGAAAACATCCTGACATACAGCTGAAATCAGGATATGATAGCGCATATTTTTGGGGCAATGAACGTGAAAGATGGACGTTTTGACAATTGAAGCCCGATGTCTTTCAAATATAGGTTGGGAAAGTACTTACTAGTTTACTTTAAAAATACATGAGTTACCAACAAGAGCTCATTTAGCAATATATAATTAATCACAGATTCCGGATGGCAGACGATTTTTATGAGGAGCTTTTTTATGGTAGAAATTCACTCGGAGGTTTGCCATTGCCCGCCGAAGAGCGACCGGTATTACAAACAACATTTCCTATCGTTTGGTGTTTCATTCCCGGGGCTTTGAATCCTTGCACTTCCAAATGGTAGTGACGCAGCAAGCTATTCGACTACGGCAGCTGCCGTCGATATAATAATAATTAGTTTAAATAGGTGCAGGTAGTTTGTTAAGTATTTATGAATGTAAGAATATTCTTGACTGGGAGGTCAAAACTCCAAACTTACGTGGGCAAGGCTTGGTAAAGTAAAGCGCCGTGAGTATGTTCAGAGTTTGTTTTTAGTCAACCAAATTCATGCTGAATTCGCTTCTTCTATGAAAGAATTCAAGGTCATACTTAGGTAACATAATAGTTCGATATTTCGTGATCAGTTTTGAATTTAAAAATTAATTCACAACCATTTTTTTTAATATCATACTTAGCAATTTCCTTTTATACTATATAATTTAACTAAAAAAGGACTATTTTGCTACCATTTTAAGCAAAAAGTTATTAATATTTCCATTTTCTTCATCCTTTTTAAATGCGACATTTTGTAAGGGAGTGTCAGAATTCTAATGTCATAAGTGAGCAAACCTTTAATAATTGAATCATGGCCATAACCAGCAATTTTTTTTACAGGTTAAGCTAAAAATGTTATAAAAGTTAAAAGTATTTCCAAAGCCGAATTACATCTTAAAAAATTTTAAAATCTCTATCAAAAAGTGAAATTTGGATTTTTTGTTAGTAAATTTCAGGTGGCAATATATTACATATCCCTACCAGGCTTTTCGACTTATAAAAATAAGTTACAATTTTTGTGGATTTCATTTTACTTAAAATTTGCACATTTTTTCAGCTGTTGCAAGCGGGACTAGCCTCATACATATAAATATATAAGCACATATGTATATAAGTCTATACGAGGACTACCGATAATACTACGACCTAAGATACGTTGCAACGACTCAAATGCAATCGCAAATTGCCGACGTTAAATGCGTGCCTCATTATTCGGCTGTCTGCAACGTTAAGCGCTAGACTTTAAAAATTCTGATACTAAGTAAATACTTTATAATTCTCTAGGGAGGTCAAAGTTAAAGCACACCTCAGTAATTTGGAATCCAATTCGGGAATTTTTAAAATTTTGCGCTAAAAGCTGAGTCACAGGTAATCATACATACACATACGTACGACCACACACATGCACGAAAATGAAGAAGGTAACTTTGCAGACTATTGTACGTCTATGGAAATGAATATAAATACTGCAATTCGGTAAAAAATTACGAAAACGAGGAAAACACAAGATAACAAAACTTGTGTTAAGTTGCTGTTGTAACAGCTTACCAAACTTTTTTTTAAATCAATGCTATTCTTTAGTCGCTTTGAACTTGCGTTTTACTATACCCAAATTCAATGGGCATGACCGAAAAATTATTTTTGAAAATGAATAACTTCTGCTTAAACTCAGATCTTGACCATATCATAAGAATCGGTCGAGCTAAGTGAGCAGATAGCGATGGATCGACAGTTATGAAATCTCAATCTGTGGTTATTAAGTTGGCTTCAAAATTAACTTAATTTAGCCTTCTCGTACCGCATTATTTATAGCATCTCTAAAATATAATACAGCCTAAGAAATCTATGGCATGACTGACTTTTAGCAAACTGCACTCTGGACTTTATATAATATTTACTTCGCTTTATACTGAAAAATGGTTTGTTTCCAGCTGTTCTCGCATGAAAATCAACATTACGGAGAATTCTCCTTCTAGTTTCCGTGTTACAAGACTTTCGCTTCTTTTCCTCAGCTGAACTTATTTTGTCAAAGGTGGAGCACTTATGCTTGGAGCTTTCTTGATTTCCCTCAATATCCATCTTTTGTCAGCTTCTGTAAAAATTTGTTCTTGGGCCTCACGACCTTTGTCAACTACTCTATTTTTAAAGCGTTGCACTATGTACGAACTGTAGAGGTGTTAAACCCACATTTTCAGTAATTTTGAAAGATATCGGGATTTTAGGAAAGGGTGGTTGTTGTTGTTGTTGTTGTTGTAGCAGCATAAACATTCCCCGTACTTACATACGGTGAATGCTGCTGGAGTGACAGTCCTTGGCCGGATATATGGTACATAAATCCGGGTCGTTTCGGTAACGTAGAACCGACTGTCGTGGAAAGGGTAATGTCTTTCTGTTGCTCAGGATATAGCAGGTGCCTGCCAGGATGATCCTACGGTAAAAACCCATCAGAAATTGCTTGCTGAACATCTTACTGTGCTCCTTAAACGGGAGTATAGAAGCTCGTAGCTATCCTGATAGAAGTATTGTGGCAGGGCAGGGCTGAAGCTTTATCCACTGCGAACCACTAGTGTCGGGCGACCAGACGGATGCATCGTAATTTAGAACCGTCCAACCAATTGCTTTAAATGTCGCCAGCAACATTTCTTTGTATTTGTCCCAAATGCTACCCGCTAGCGATTTGAGGACCTTAGTGGTTGAGAGCCTGTGGTTTTAGGCCTTAGTGGCAATTGCTGTTGTATGCGCCGAAAAGGAGAGCAAACTGTACGTTCCCCCTGACAGTCGGTTCTACGTTACCGAAACGACCCAGATTTACTATATATCCGGCAAAGGACTGTCACTCCAGCAGCATTACCGGTACATGTATGAGGAATGTTTTCACTGCTACAACAACAACAAGAACAAACTGTAGAAGGTGACACCCAAAATGTTAGGATTGTTAACGGTCGGTGGTATTGATATGTCATCGACTTTCACCTTTAACTGGATATTAACAGGAAAGCTGGAGATTCCTCGCAGTGAAAAACTGAGAATCGCTGGCGAAATAAACGTTCACTTTGGAACAGAAGTCATCAATGTCATTGCATAACGCCATTATCAAACAATCGTCCGCACAAGAGAGTCGTAAAGCTTCCTCTGGTGGTTGGCTAAGCTTCGATATATGTACATATAAGAGTTGAAAAGCAAGGGGTGAAAGGACACCACTCTGCGTTACATTGGCCACTCTGCAAGACTCCTCTTCTGTTTTGAGCTGTGGTGTCGAAAATTGACAGAAGATTACCAACCACAGAAGTAGTTCGCGTGGAATGGCTGACTGAGTCGAAAGCCTTCGACAGATCCAACGCTACTAGAACGGTAATTTGGCAGGGGCGGTTTGGTTAAGCCTCCGAATTGTTGAAACGTCATTGGCTACTAAAAACGTACATATTTTTAAGTTTCTGATTTTTTTTTTTTTTTTTTTTTTTTTTTTTTTTTTTTTTTTTTTTTTTTTTTTGATATTTAACAGGTGTTTGGCGGGATTTTACATCCACAAAAAGTCAGGGTGCACAACGTTGGGTATTAAAAATACCTACTTTCGGTATATAAAGACTAAGTGCTCAGGTGCATCTGAATATTTAAAATTTTTTTAAATGAATGCAGACTTTTGGTGTTTTTCATTTTTAAGTTTCGAAAAAAATTTATTATTTATTTGTTATATGGTGTGATCTAAAATAAGTTATGCCTTTTTGAATAAATTTTCTTTTTTTAATAAATTTTCTTTTTTTAATAAATTTTCTTTTTTTAATAAATTTTCTTTTTTAATAAATTTTCTTTTTTAATAAATTTTCTATTTTTAATAAATTTTCTTTTTTTTAATAAATTTTCTTTTTTTAATAAATTTTCTTTTTTTAATAAATTTTCTTTTTTTAATAAATTTTCTTTTTTTATTAAATTTCCTTTTTTAATAAATTTTCTTTTATATAAATTTTCTTTTTTTAATAAATTTAATGTCGTTAATTTAGTTAAAAATAATAAAAATGTATTATTGTAATTACTTATTATTGCAAAATCTTAAAAACCTTTTTCATGCTACTTTTTCAAATACCCAAAAAAGGAGGAGCCTGGACTTATGACAGTAAGTGTATTTGTGTTCTACTCCCATCCAATGAAGATAGAAATCCCCGCTTCCTAGCTAGAGTTCTGGAGCTACTTCCGTATGTGACACGTTTCATTGTCCTACATTTTGTGGAGTGGAACACCCAGACGCACGCCACAAATAAGAGGAGGAGCTCGGTCAAACACCCAAAAAGGGTGTATGCGTTAATTATATACATATATGTGTATATGGCATTAAGAAACATTCGTTTTTTTACAGCAGGAGTTACACATCAAATCAAAAAGGCATATCCATGTACATGCCTTGGCATGAGTATGCATTTCTCAACTACCTGCCGTACTAAGAAAGAATTTCTCGCAACAAGAAATCAAAAACGGCCGTTACAAAACCACCCCTGAAAAACGATAAGTTACGAGCCAAACGAAAACAAATAAACCAGCCTTTGAATGTACAATAAGATAAGGATAGGGATATGAAAAAGGAGGAAGGATTAGATAGACGAAGTGAAAATTATAAGAGTGAAGAGAAATGCGCTAAATGTTCGTAAGTATTTAACATTCAAAAATACAATACATCTTTATAGGTATGTTGGCTGCTGTTTTGCCCGTGGAAATGTAAACAAGACCAGTTTTTGAGTAGTTTTCAATTGCAGTAGTAAGCAAAACCCAGCGCGATAACTACTAGGAAGGGAACGAAAAAAATTACAAACTAAATATTTGACAATGACGTAGTATGATTGTATCGACGTGCGCTGCTAAGCTGACTGAATGACCATCGGACTGATGGCAATTGCAATGCAAGCAGTTTGCGATAAGTCTGTATTTTTTACCGCTCAGTGACAGTTGTAGACAGCGATGCAATAATTTATAAAAAATATGACCTCAATAGCTGGTGTGATGGACGCTTTTTCGTTTTACCGGGTTACTGTTTGTAGGCCATATTGAAGCGTAAATAGCTTGGGAAAATGGGCAATATTGATATTATATAATATAATGGGGGGAAGGAAATAGGTGGGATTGGTCAGTTTTGAACAACACTTACCTAGTCAATACTTCCAATTCAATTTTATCGAATTCTTTAAGCTGCACAATAGGAACCGTTTGCTTCAGCGGAGATACGGTTTGTCCCTCGCGCAAACGACGATTGCGATCTTCATGGGTCTTGCGTGTCTTTTCAAGCTCTTGTATGCGCGATAGGGAAGCCTTTAATTGCTGCAGTTTAGCGCTGCGTGACAATTTGGTCTTTACTTCATCGAAATTGAGTTCCTTGCGCACTAGACCCTTCAATTCATCATGCTTCAATGGTGTTTCCCCAGAGCCCTTGATTATTTGCTTAGTTGGAGTTTTAAGGCCGCGTAACACATTCGTTACATTGTCCTTCGAAGAGAAGGCATTGATAAGTTTTGTTTCTATGGTGGCACTGGGCGTTTGTTCATTTTTCTTCTGCATCTCATTAATCGCCGTTGGTTTCTTACGTGGCGACATCGGACCCTTTTTAATGAACTGCACAAGTTTTTGTTGTTGCAGCGGAGTTTGTTCCAGTTTACTCTGTTTCTTAAACACTTCAGTGGATGATTGTGTGCCGGATAGTGTACGCTTGATAGTGCGACCGGATCGCGTCCGTATGCCCAAGGCAGCAGCCTTAATGGCGGCAATATCGTCGCCATCACTTTCATTTATCGTAGCACTGGGACCAGGCGGAAGGGAAGTTATTGCATTGTCGTCGGTTAAACGCTATGAAAAATAAGGGAAATCGGTTAGATTCAAAGTTTTCTTTTAAAAATCGCACTATTGATAAAATAACTTAAATCGACTTAGCACTTTCTACCTATCAAGCTTTGCACAATCACAGCCAAAGCCTCATAATCTATTTCATATGAATTCATATATTGAATAATTTTGTAAGAAAATTCAGCACTTAATTAAAGGCATACTTTCCTTAATAGCCATGCAAATTATACCTTTATTCATTTCCAGACATTTTTAATGTAATATTTAAGAGCACATTTGCCTTAAAAGAGCGCGTTGCAAATTACATCACGCACACATTCATATGCGTACGTGTGTAAAGAGTCTAGAACTAAAAAACTACCAAATGCCTTCACATACAAAATGTCCGTTTGTCAAATGCTGCAGGACGCCACAGGATATCGCCTGGCACTTTAATTTAACACACACATGCACATTTATTCACCACCACTAACTTACCCGACTTTTTATGGTAGCTGCTTCATCTGTCGCGACTCGCTTACGCGTATTAAAATATGAAGCTATCGAAGGTTGCGACATTTTATAATATAATTAATTAGGTGTTAAATGCTTTGTATTAATATTTGTTATCCTTGTAATTATTTTTTCTAATTTCACAAAGCGCACGTATTTTTTATCAATGGTCTGCAACGCACAGTCAACTCATACGTCTATTCTTTATCCCGCTCAAATTTCGACTGACACGCATTTTCCCTCCAAAACGCTCAAAGAAATTCTTCAATACCACACAACATCTCTTTGTATTCTGTGTGCATGTGATGTATTTATGTATGTGTGAGCACGCGATCTCATTGAAGTCGTAAGTAAAATGTAGATTTATATTCTCCAAATTAAATGATCACACCTGTCTGCAATCGATTATTTATTAATTAAACTGACAGTCAAATTATTGTTAAATTTGGTTTACATTCTTTTAAGTTTTACGATAGATTTAATTTTGCTCAACTTGTTATATGAGTAGTGGTAATTAGCGCGCAATTTTCCCCTCTTTCGCGCGCTTTTGTTTTGGGAAATTTTTTACCAGTTTCTTTTAGTGTTGCACTGCTCTTAGAATCATAGTATCTCGTTCCCCCGCCTACTACGTTCAAAGAAACATACTCGACAAACAGCTGTTTCCGGACAACGGTGCCTCTATAGTTGTCTCCGTTGGTTACAAAACTACTTACACAAATTTTCGTGAATAGAAAATATATAAAGTTTGTAATGCGCACTTGTAAAGAATTGCAAGCTTTAAAACGATTTGTTTATTTGTATCAGTTATAATAATACTCCAAATGTGATATTAATACGTAGATATTCTCGCGCAAGCACTAACTGGGAACTTAGTAGAAAGGAAAACTTCAAGTTGCTTTGTTCAATTTTCACCAAAATAAAAAGTACAACTAGTACTGGTGTTGCCAGCTACTATAACGCTGGGTCGCAAATAATTTGTTCTAAATTTAACCAGAGTAACCAAAGCCTTGGAATTATTGGTTAAAGTTTTTCAAAATCAGTAGCCTATTTCTGTTCACGATTTTCAATTTTATGTGCAGATATTACAACTGTCAACAACATTTTAATGGGCGAATTCATAGAAGTTGGCTCTAGAGCAACAAAAATTTACATGTATTTTGTTTTTACAATTTGGTATTTTGCATGTCAATATTCCAATCAGAATATAAACAATGAAGCATTCTGCGATAACATTTAAAATATTTAATCGTTAAAAACAAAAAATATTAGTTGCTGTACCATTATTACCTTGTAAAGATTTGCCGTGGATCAATTATATTTTTGAAATAGGAAAATCAGTATGATCAACAATTTCCCGAGATATTGCAATGAAAAAAGGATAATGAAAGGATTTCGTAGTTTCTGATACTAATATATATATATTTTTTTCGTTCAATGATCTTAAACTCGTGCATAAGCTAAACTAATCAAATCAAAAAAACTAATATTTTCATTTTCGCCGTCATTGTCTTCAACATTTAAATAATTTCTAAGGAAATATTTATTTATAGTATATTATAATCAGCCGATCCACTGATTCCTTCAAATTCGCTGAGAGCCGGTTAGCAGTCTAATAGCCGCAAGGCGAATCTAGAAAAGGTGGTGCTGGTAAATCAGCTGATTTGTGTTTTTCGCCGTGTCCATGTGGCTGTCAGCTCAGAATGAGAGAAGGTGAATTCATTATTTGTTTTCTAGTTTCCCAATACCTTGCTCTAACAATCAAACGTACAAAACATTGTTGGTCTAGTGCCACCACCTTTAATGAATGCGCCTTGGATGGCAGTCTCACGAGAATGAGTTTTGTGAAGTTGTAAAAAGTTATGCGAAGTATACATAATTAGGTCACAACCACCATGCTTGCTTATATTTTAAAAATAAACGATAAGTTAAACGTATTTCACTCAATCGGTTTTTACAGCGTCGATACCAAGCCTTAAATATAAAATTGTAAACTTTGTTGATAGTTTCATAAATTGTATTTCAACGTAGATATACCCATAGATAGTACTCCCCAGAATAATTCAGCATTTCGGATTTTGAGATACTCTTGATTGATACATAAAAAAAAATATATTTTCATCAATTTGACAAGCTCAGCATAATTATATCGGAATGATGCCAATGTCACTTAACTTGTATCGCATGTTTTTGCGAATTTATTTTCAAAGCACATAATTAAAATAAATGTATATGTTACATATTTTTAGCTAAGGTTATTAAGTCAATATACAATCGAATTGGAAATAGTATAAAAAAAGAGTTAACGAAGGTATTCGGCGTCAAATCGGATATTGCCGATTGTTCATTCAGGGCTACAGCTTGTTGGGCTACACGCTCCAACTGTTGTATCAACGAGTTGTACAATGAGTTGAACGGCTGTTCAGTATACACGTACCAACATGTATGCAACGCGTTGACCAACTTTATTACTCTCATTTTTATGATGTTGAACATTTTGAAAAAGGCACGAATCAAGTGAAATTTGATGAAGCTTTATTTTATTTATTATTTGTTACTTTATTTAAAAAATTGTTATATTTATTTTCTATGTAAATAACCAAAAATAAATATATATACAAAGTTGGTTGCACAATCTGCGTACACATGTTCCAACTCATTGTACAACCGCTAATTGCGCCCACCAAAAATTAAAATACTTCAATTTTCATGCATCCGTTTGATATTGAAATCGATTGTGCAAAACATACCAAACATCATACAATTGTTTATTCAACATGCCCATGTTTATACAACGGTTGGGGCGTGTATACCTTGCATAACGCTATGAGCAGCGTAAAATACACCATAGAGTGTGGTGAAAATGTTACTTTAATAACTAATTCGAACCGAAATTCTGATATACGTATGTATATTTGAGGATGTACCAAATATTAAATTATTCTGTTTTGCCAGTTTTACGATCTTACATGGAGGCACCTAATATCCCAGTACAAATTGGGCGCTGAATTTTAAATGCTAAAAATTGGCAGTACTGTTATTTTGCCGTACCAAATTTTTGTTGCTGCTGACTAATGCATCTGTTTTAGATTGAAATATTTTTAATGCAGCACATTGCCAGTTTAGCGCAGTTAAGCTTTTTTGTTAAATTGAGCCAAAATACTTTAATACATTTTTTACCATTCCGTACTTAAAATATGCTTTAGCAACACAGTGAAGATTGCAACTCTGCGGTTTAGCGATTCCAACCACATGTTTTATTGAACTTGTGCGAAGAACAGAGAACGTTCTCTTGTCAGAAATGAAAAAATCTTAGATGGAAGAAAATTCTTAATACACCTTCCTTCACCGCATTTTTTAAGGAATGTAAGTGCATTTTGTTCTTAAAACATTGAAGTACGTGGTGTTACCAAAATAATTGCGTTTCTGCCGTTGTAATCTTTGCTATAACAATTGGAAAAGCCAATATACAAAACATTGCAAAAAATGTGTAAATATAGTTGGCAATGCGGGTTTTACACACTTTTGTTACTTTGACGACATTCGCAAACGGCTGGCTAACGAATCTGACAATGAAATAGACTATTAGACTGCAGTTTAAAAGTTCTCGGGTTTTCACTAGTGATAGAATGAGAAAGTATATACATTCCAATTGGAGTTCTATATAAAATTTAGTTCGGCTGCGTTTTTGTTTAATTTCTTTTTCTACCACGAACAAACTTGAGCGGAGAAAATCTTTTCGAATATATGTAGTAAAAGTTTTGAAAGTTTTATTTTCAAGCTAAGAAATTTGTGAAAAAATTGTCACAGTGAAAATTTTTGAATGAATTTTCGAGTAGGCGTTTGACGTATTTCCAAGAAACGCGGCGCAACCTAGCAAAATTATAACGAACAGAAATCTTATCAATTTTTCTCTTTCAACAATTTCTACAGTGCGACCTAGGAGGTGGTGTAGTCGTAATTAAGAAAGTATTAGTAGTAACCCATAGGCGAAAATTAAAAATTTCGACTGAAGAAAGCGTTTTTATTTCGGAGACGAGCTATCCAAGTATCACAACTCGGACCCATTCGTTGCGGATGTAACAGCTGGGACGGCATTGGTCATTTGCAATTTCAGCGTCAGAAACTAAAACAAGGGCAATAAAAACAACAGCTGTCTCAATCGCAGAAGTAGCAAGGGCGACAGCAAATAGCATCTAAATGAACACAAAAGCTGACGTCAACAGGCGAGTTTTGGCCATTCAAGCCAAGAAAAAGAGGCATAAGCCTAATAAGAAGCGTGGTAAACCGAATGGTGTTGCTGCCGGTACTGGCGGCGGTGGTGGTGGTGGCGGTCAGACACCGGGAAATTCTAATAATAGCAATCAAGGTGGTGCTCCACCGACATCTCCTATTTCGCCGGAATGTGAAGTTAATCCGAAAATGTCCAAATCATTTAGTGGCGCTCCGTCGACTAGTGGCACAGGTTCATTGACTGCCAATACGCCCGCTACAGGCTCTGCCAATAATTTGGACGATATTGCATACATGAAGGGTGCGGCGAATAATGCCGGTAGTATTGGTGTTGGCATCATCGGCGGGGGCAAAAAGTACTCTGCTAACTATCAACAGCAGCTGTCGCAGCAGCAACAAAACCAGCAACAGCAAAAGTGTATGAATAATATGCATTTGCAGCAGCAACAATTTCAAAATTTACAACAACATCAATATGATGATACCCAGCATCAGCTGCACCAACAATATCAATACCCGCCACGCAGTTCATCGAATGATTCGGAAGACTCGGAATTGAACAGTGAAAATGAGGAGCAGGAGCTCAAGGAAGACTACTGTAAAGGTGGCTATCACCCTGTAAATATTGGTGATCTTTTTCAAGGTAAGTGTTTCTTAAGAATTAACGATTCGCATGGTATTTATTTGTAAGGACATTAAAGCAAATTCGTATAATTCGTATGGAGAACCTGCGAATATTAGTAAAGTTTTCATTAAAAGCGTTTTGCTTTTTGAAAACGGAACATTCCTTTATATATCATACTTTTGTGTTTTCATATTCCCTACTTTGGTACTAGTCTGATACTGGCACTGCGCTAAGTTGTCAAGCGTTCAACCAAACAATGTGTCGGATAGTAAAACTTGCGTTAGCTGTTATGTTATGTTAAACATTTAGTGTTCGCGGTTGTTGTCACCGACTACATCGCCGTTATCACTGTTTTTGTGCAAAGCGATGGCAACCAGACAATTGCAAAGCCAATCAATAATGCGTATGGTTCTCCTTACTGCCCTTCCTGCGGCATACCCTACTCTGATAAGTGAAAACTCCACTTGTGTGGTGATGTCGCTCCCGCACACTTTTATTTTCATAGTATTTCACTTTTTATGTATTTTTATGTAGGTACATTTGTATTTGTAATTTATTTTATTATTTTCACTTTCGTACTATCGTAACTACGCTGTTTTTTCTATGTAAACCAAAAGAATTTATGAGCTCAGTGTTGCTTGCAACGAGTTGCATCATTTAAATCGCTTCCATTGTGTTTACTCTGATTTAATTTGTTGGCTTAGTAATAGACACATAAAAGGCGTTGGCAAATTGATTTAAGTGGTCTTGTAAAATTGTTTTCACGCTGCGAAAAGCAGACATTCATGACCAATAGTCTGTTCTCGCAATAACTGGGAATGCAAGTTGATATCTCGCGGTTATGTTTTGGGTAATGATTTGAAATAAGCCATATTCTTTAAAAATATTTAACTAATTGAATAATGAACAAACCAATAAAGAATCCATATGCATATATTTAGGCTGTCCCGTGGAAGAATTAGGAATTTAGCTGAATTTAAAAAAAAAGTTACTAATGGTAAAAGTTTATTTCAATAACTCTTACAACGAAAAATAGGGGGGATTGAATTTTTTTTTAAATTATTTCTTCTGAATTTTGCCCGTTGAATGAATGAATGAAATGTCGACAGTTACGACGGATACACTGTTGTTGTAGCAGTAACTTTGCCCTGTCAGTGTAGTGTAATCACCGGTCGTCTTCGTCTAGCTCATCTAGCGGAAGGTCCTGGAAACTTGCTGTTTCGACAGGTGGCTCCAGAGGGAGAGGGGCGTTAGATGAGTGGGTTTGATGGGGCATGTGAAAAGGTGGTTAGTGTCATGCGGGGTGCCTTCACCTGCCGGACCTATGTTTAGTATGTCGGGGTCGATTCTGGATAGGTAGGAGTTTAACCTGCTACAGTATCCAGAACTTACTCTTCTTAGAATTTAGTGGCGTACTCGTCCACTCTTAGAATCTGACCTCAGTATTCCGTGCCACTCACTAAAGGAGTGATGTCGGGATGCCATTAATTACGCGACCGATATTTTCTTTTAATGCTCAGATGATCGCTGGCCTTGTTTCATATACTTTACTTTTGAGGTATCACCACTGAAATTTTTACGCAATTTGCTATCGTAAGTCTTAAGCGCTTCCACGATTTAAATTTTGTTTAAGCCCCTTCTTCAATATTTCATGCACAATAGTTTTTGAAAGTGTCAGAGCTGCCATACTCTTGCGTACGGACTGCCGTGGGTTATCGGGCAAACATTTCTGTTTTAATGTATGACTGAACCCCGGCCGTGGGCTGTTTGTCACCGCACTTGTTGCCCGGAACCTTTGCTTCCATGAAGCATCACGTACACGTTGAATATTGTAAGGTGAATAAAATCTACGATGAGCAGTTGCACACACACACAATCATTGGGTTGGTGGTTCACGCGTCCAATGCGACATCGTGATTGAATACAAAACAAATAAATAAATAATTGGCACGTACAGTTATTTTAGCTCCTTCTATTTGTGGCGCCCGTCTTGATGTGGCTCCACAAATGGAGTGACCTGCAGTTTTAAGCCCACCCCGAACGGCAAATGGTTTTTTTATGAGGAGCAGAAATGCCTTCGGAGGTTTGCCATTGCATGTCGAGGGGCGAAACGCTTTCAGGATTTGGTCTTTCATGCCCATCATAAAAAACTTAGGAAAGTTGTTGGAGCCACAGTAGTAAGCCGTATAAAAATCTGGGTGATTTCTGGCCTGGTAAATAAAAATTCTTATATTTTGTGCACAATTGACCGCAAAGAATTTAATGAATTTAAGAAATATTGATGCTTATCAACAGTTCGCACTTGTTACGTTAAAGCGTAACAACTCAAAATTTCCAAGTTTTAGTTTTTTGCAAGAAAACAATGTACAGTGGTCATCTCTACCCACTGTAAAAATCGTTCAGTGGTTTGTCTAGTCTTTCATTAAAAAAACAGTTATGACTCTCTCTTTGTTTTCAGAATAACTTCTTTTGTCTCAACTAAAGAGTTACATTTTTAGTTGTCTCCAAGTGTTTGAACAAATTTGTGTCACATAAAGTGTAACATTTTGAATTGTGCCTGTTTACAACCAAACAGTTTGTTTAAAATATACCACTAAGTGTATAAAAAAAATTTCCGGAAAAGAGCAACAACTCAAAAATTTGTTATTTTAGCGCAACTACTAAGAAAATAAGAATGAAACAACCAATATATTGTTTTTAATGATATTTTCGTGCAAATACATATTTTTTCCTTGTAATATATTATTAATATTTACGAAAACAGTTTTTCGTCTCTACTGAAAATGTTCAGATTTTGAGTTGTTACGCTTTAACGTAACAAGTGCGAGTTGTTTAATAAAGTTTTTGAAATAAAGAAGTCACAAAAATCTAAAATAAGGGGTCTTTCAAAAGACGCGTCTTGGTGTTGTTTTAAAATAAAGCATGCAAAATCTTAGATTCTTTCAAGTTTCACTATTTTTTTTATTCAAAATACAGCTCTTGACAATTATATGTGAAAAATGGTATCATTTAAATGCCCGCCATGAGCAAATCTGCCAAAGTTAAAATTCGCCTTCCGCATATAGTTAAAATCCGTAAAACACTTGATCCATGAATACCTAATTGTTGAGATCGTCGGGATATCGATGTTGAACGCTGTTCAGATAAATTTTTAAAGATCGACCATTCATAATAAGTTTTCAGTTGTTCCATCGTGTAAAATTATACATCAGTCTACTTGAGAAATGTCAAGGATGACATAGAAAAAGGTACCGTCTAGGAATTATTCACTACTGACATCTAGGCGTCAATTTGGAAAGGTCCTTTATATAGAATATGCTGTGTGTGTTTCTGTTTGGAATTTGTGCGCACGTGAAAAGCACTGATATATCTTTCGTTTTTCCTGTATTTACTGGCCACTAACGAGTCTCTGCAAAGAACTAGCCAACTTTGAAGTGAAAACGCAGGGAGCAATTGACTTTTTTTTATTTTTATTTTTTTAACTTTTATTTTTTTTTTTATTTTTATTTATTTATTTATTTTTTTTTTTCTAATTTTTTTTTATTTAAATTTTTTTATTTTTATTTATTTTTTTTTTAACTTTTTTTTTAACTTTTTTTATTTTTATTTTTATTTTTATTTTTTTTTTAATTTTTATTTTTTTTTTAATTTTTTTTCTTTTATTTTTGTTGTCTTCCTTGATCGAGTTACTAGGCACTAGATGTAGTAGTATAGGTAGTATTCGTAAAAAAAAAATGATTCATATATGTATGTGTACTTTACGTATACACATACCACATACATACGTGCATGTATGCAATTATGCACTTGTTAGTGGTGCGTGTGCCACTTCACATTCGCAAATTGCCATAACCACCTGTCAAATATTGCGGCGAGGATGGCGGCAAGGCTGCATGTGAATACATTTCAAACAATTACCTGTAATTGTAATCTTAATAATTCATGTCCATACACGTATTTTTGTATACGTTTAAGTATTTCTCGGCTTACCTTTAGAATTTGCCCAAAAAAAATTGTTTTTTTTTTTATTTCATCAACAACAATGTCGGCAGGCCATTCAAGTATTAATGAAGAGTAAATCGATTGTAGGAGAAATTGATAACCAGCCTTACAAGGATTTGCCTGTGCATGAATAACAGGAGGCGTGCGTGCATGTACCACCAACAAAAACCAGCAAGATTTACCAAGTTAGCTCAAAATTGGTGTTGGAATATCTTGATAAGCTAAATATCTTAGGCCATAATCATATGGGTTCGAGGACTTAAAAGAATTAGTGGAAACGAAATGGCCCATAAATTAGTCAGGAAAGGGGCGGCCTTCCCACATATAGGCCCAGAGCCAATTTGTGGCCGACGAAAGTGTAACTTCTCTCTTATTCAGGAAGTAGAAGAAAGACAAAGAAGATCATACTGGCACAATATACCGGCTGCAGTGCTAAATCCGCTCATAATAATAATAATAAGAAGAACAGGGTATCTCTTATGAAATGTATAGTTCAACGAATTTCCAGTTCTTAAAGGTTGTTGTGTATGCAGGCATCTGAGTATTTTTATCAGAAGGAAATTCATGTCGACAGCCAAGGACCAAAAATCAAGACGAATCAAGTACAGAAATGGTTGTTGTTGTTATAGCAGCAAAAACATTCCTCATACACGTACGGGGAGTGCTGCTGGAGTTTCAGTTCTTCGCCAGATATATAATAAGTCCGGGTCGTTCTGTAGAACCGACTGTCGGTTTGGTCGAGGATTTGATTTTCTGTTTCTCCGACAGTCGGTTCTATGTAACGGGAACGACTCGGAGCTATTTATTCCACCCAAAACTCACTTCAGCAGCAACACCCAAGAATTTATGGGATGTTCCCACGACAGTCCGTTATACGTTATCAGAACGACCCGGATTTATATCCGGCTAAGGATTGTTACTCCAGCAGCATTCCCCGTACATGTATGGGGAATGTTTATGATGCAACAACAATAACACCAACTACCTATTCACATGCCCTATCAAACCTATTCGCCTAACACCTCTCTTCCTCTGGACTCAACCTGTTGAAACTGCACGTTTTCTGGGTTAAATAAGTTAGACGAAGACGACTGGAAGTCATCAAATTTGCAGCTAGATCAGCAATAGTCATCGTAAGCCTAGTTCATCAATTAAGATATTGCTGACTTAGACTAAAACAAAACTTTGAATTAATTCGCTATTCGAGTCTAATCTGCCAGGATAACGCGGGTCTCGTGAGGATACTGAAGCTGGTTAGACTCCACCACCGGCATTCGGCAAGCGAGATCTCATTATGGTCAGTTGATGGGGATGCTTTCTGACGCGGTTGGGAGGTAGCTCAACCTTCAGCAAGTGCCTGCTGGGGTGGTTTCTATGGCGATTCAATCATTTTGGCCATTTGGATGCAATGACCCCACTGGCCCATATATTTTTCAGAATGTGGAGGGCTTTAAATACCTGGGAGTAAACCTTAGCAGCGCTGCAGACCCCCCGCCAGTCGGTTCTACTTTACCAGAACGACCCAGATTTACTATATATCCGGCTAAGGGCTTGCACTCTAGCAGCTCTACCCGCAAATGTACATATGGGGAATTTTTTTGCTGCTACAACAACAACAACCCACTAATCAAGGTGCTAATAGAAGTCATTTTGCTCACCTGAAACTCTTTAAAAATAAATTGCTATCAAGGTTGTGTAAGCTGCAAATCTACAGGACGTCAATAAGACCAGTAGAAACATATGGGTGCGAAGCCTGGGCACTGACATCTAACATAAAGAACTACCTTCTCCGCTTTGAGCGTAAAATCGTAAGAAGGATATTTGGACTAGTAAGGGAAGTTAAGGGATCTTATGGAATTACATACAATGATGAGTTCGAACAGCTGATCTCAGGTCAAAACGTTGCACGTTTCGCTAAAGCTCAGCGGATGAGATGGATGGACGATAGCAGAATTACGATATGGAAAATATCTTCAACTCTCTTATTATGGGCAGTAAAAAGCGTGGAAGACCGCCAAGAAGATGGACAGACGATGCTGACGCAAATATATGCCTTATAAATGTTAAGAGAAGCGACTTAATAAATCGAGTCGTATGGAGCGCAATTGTGAAGGCAGCACTGGCTCAGCCTGAGCTGTAATTGCCACGACGATGATGTTGTTGTTATTGTAGCAGTAAATTTGCCCTGCCATTGTAGTGTAAATCACCAGTCGTCTTCGTCTTACTTATCTAACGGTAGACCCATTAAACTTGTTGTTTCTACAGGTTGGGTCCAGAGGGAGAGGGGTGTTAGATGAGTGGGTTTTGAGGGGCACGTGAAAAGGTGGTTAGTTTCGTGCGGGGTGTCTTCACATGTCGGACATATGTTGAGTATGTCAGGGTCGATTCTGAATATGTAGGAGTTCAACCTGCTACAGTATCCAGAACGTACGATCATGATGAAACCCACTGCTAATATTTTACCGCCCTGGAAATAACTGTTTCTAAAAAGTCCTATTTGTTTGGTAGAACTACCAGTCACCTATACAAAACTCTTGTGCCTGTCCATATGTATGTATGTATATGCATACACCAGCTTACATTAAGCAATCGATTTCTACAATTATTTATTTAAAACGCAAAGCAAACTTTTTTGTTGGGTCAAAATGTATCTAAAAATAGCATTTTAAATGCAAATCGCTAAGAAATTTCACAGAAGTTATTAAATTTTGATCGCAGTCACTTCTTTCGTACGCCATCAGCTAAGTTAGCTGCCATTAAAACCCCTGCCCGATTTCCTGCGATTGCGGTGGAATTCGCCATTTGTCAAGTTAATTAAATTTAGTAGAACAGTTACTGTTCAGAAGAAGAGTGCGCAGTTTATTGGATGTTGTGTCCAGAGTAGTCACAATGGTCGGTGGTCGGTGGTAGGTTAACAAAAACACCGTTGCGGTTGCTCGAAAGAATACATCGCACTTGAATGCCGGCCGTCTTTGCCTTGACTGCGGGTGGGCTGCACTGCACTGCAAAGCGTCCATTGTGCTTTAGTCCGCAAGTGGCATTGAAATGTGCAAGTCTAAATCAACATTATTGTCGCAATAATTCAATGTCTGTTGGGCTACACACATACATACCCGCGTATAGTGTGTAAAACGCCGATTGTGTTGGGTGTAAATAAACTAAAAAAAAAAAAAACAAACAAACAAACAAAAAAAATTGTTGGAAAGTGCAATAATACGAGTAGATGTTAAATAGCGTGAAAAGTAGACGAGTAATCCAAACTAGAATCGAAATGTAGCAAGGTTTTATTTGTGGTATTGGTGACTGACTGCCTGGAATTGTGTGTAACAAAAAGCCCGTGCAACGGAATGAATTTACTGCCGGACTGCGTTGGTTTTTATGATCTCGTCTATTTATTAGGTGCGTGCATCCGAAAGTTTTGAATAGTTTTTGTACGTAATTTTTTTTCTCACTACGTTTTCGATTTGCTCTACTAAGCTTGGGGTCGGTCGTTTTCTCAATGTGTGGTGGTGACCTCACCGAAAAATAGTTTGAAATTTAATTTTCATTCCTTTTTAAAAACTCATTGCAAATGCACGAAAGTTATACGAGTGACACGCCAATTTTATGGGAAATAAGAGCACGAACGCAAAAAGAGACGTCCACTTTAATAAAGTGACCATAGCTAAAATAATTAAAAAGCGTCGTGACATAAGTGCATACCAAAAGAAGGCGAAGTTACCCCAAATGCTCTGTTATTAAAAACAAAAAAAAAAAAAATATTTGCGAATTCACATAATGATAACAAGACAAAATTTTAATAATTATTTCAAGTTTTTCTTGGTTATCAAGAGTTCGAGAGTTATCAGAAGTCATTCTGTTTCGACAACTTGGGTTCAGAGGGAGAGGGGTGTTAGATGAGGGGTGGATAGTGTCGTGCGGGGTGCCTTCACATGCAGGACGTATGTATGTTTGGTATGTCAGGGTCAATTCTGGATAAGTAGGAGGTCAACCTGCTACAATATCCAGATCGTAATTTTGCCAGTGTTACGCCGGTCTCACGGGGAAGCTGGAGCTCTTCATCGGCTGTAGGTGGTAGTTGGACTCTGATTACGACATACGGTGGTCGGAAGTTTAGGAAGGTGGTGACGGTCTCCCGATGAATGACGTTTAATGTCTGTCTAAACACTGTCTGGTCCAGTAAATTTCTGTTAGTTTTGTCCTGGATCTTGTCGGCGTACTTTGAGAGGGCCTCCTGACATGCCTGGGAGGCGGCTCTGGCTCAAGCAGGTGTCTGCAGGGGTGAAACCTGCGGTAGAACTCTAACAGGAACTGCTTGCTGAGCAGTTTATTGTGCTCCATTACAGGGAGCATCTGTGTCTCGTTGTGAAGGTGTTGAAGAGGGGACAACAGGAGGCAACCCGTCGCTGTCCAAATAGCAGTGTTTCGGCAAGTCTGGAACTTTATCCACTGCGTGTCACTAGTTCCAGGCGACTAGACAGGCGCAGCATAGTTTCGAAACGGCTGGCCAATTGCCTTAACACTACACGACTTTCTGTTAGGTTCTCGCCCACTCTGGAGTGGAGGGAAAATGAAAGAGCGGATGAGTGTGCAAGGAAAGGCTCTGAGCTTGATCTTCAGCGAGTCGTAGAGGGCATAAGTATTCCTCTAAATTTATATTCGGCTAAGGACTGTCACGCTAGCAGCATTCCATGTATGTACATATGTGGAATGTTTATGTTGCTACAGCAACAACAACAACACCAACAACTGTACACTGCGATTGACTTGAGCGTAATCACGGAGGCCAATGGAAGTTGGTCTCTGACTACTACCTGCAGGGTCTCCAAAGCGCTCTGACCAACACTGAATCTTAAAAGCACAAAACGACGTCTGCTTGGATTCAACAGATTAACTATCAGCGTCCTCACAGGTGTTATAACGGGCCAACACACCATTGGCGCCCTAGCCAGTAGAATGGGTGTACCTCACAATGACTACTGCAGGAGCTGTGGAGATGAAGAAGATATTCAGTAGGTACAACACCTCCTCTGTGAATGTCCTGCATTTCTAAGAAGCCGTGCCAAATATCTTGGCGATTATTTCTTTGAAGGCCTTGCAAAATGTTTCAGTGGGGGGACTAGTTGCCTTCTTAAAATAATCTAAGTGGTTTAAACAACTTAGTTAGGGGAAGGATATCAAATGCAAATATCACAGTGGGCTTAAGGGCCACCGAGTGTCTTGTTTTAGACAAGCAAGTTGGCTAACCTAATCTAACCTAACCTGTTGTAGGTATACGGAGAGAATTGGGCTTGGACGACCTTTAGATCGAAGTGCAAACCTCCCTTCTGTTCTCATTAAGCGCTTAATTAACTTTAGATTTATTATTTTTGTACCTGCTCCACAGCACTTAACGCCATAAGCTCGTGGATAAACTGGGGGCTATCCAAAATCGCCCCTGCGAGAAAGTAGTCCTGGTAGCGATGGATCTATCCAAGGTTCTCCAGTTAGCCATTCCACTTTACTAGTTGACATCGAACAATCCACTCTTTCGCCGCGACTGAAGAGATGGTCCGCAAATTGCCTCTGTGGTCGACCGTCGTCAGCAGCATTTCGAGATCAAAGCTCTAAACTGAGGAGGATATACCAATAAGTGCCGCAGGGTGGTCTCCTTTCCTACGTGCAATGGAAGGAACCTCCAAATTTCCCCTACTACATCCACGGCCCTATTTACCACCTGGTAGGTCAAAACGCAACTGAAAGTCAAAGTCGATAACAAACAAATACCGACAGTCAATAACTTCAAGTAACTGGCGTTACCTTCGATAATTTGCTAGTAAAGTACAAGGAAACTGGTAGCAACTGGGGTAAAGACAAAGAAACGTGGCGACATTTAAGGCATCTTCTCACGGAGGAACCAGTGACACGCCGTGGATAAAGCTTCAGACCTGCTAAAAATTCTGCTATTGTCACCTGATTTCCTCCCTTCAACATCTACGCAGTGGAACTACTATGCTCTTCCTATGGTCCATTTCAATCTTGCTGACGAAATCCGGACTTAACACGACGACCACTGGAACCCTCCCTTTTTTATAGATAGTCCATAAATAGCATTCATCGGGAATCCCCTTCTTGAACTTTCTCCAAGTGTATACTGCTTTGTCATAACATTGATTTTTCTTTCTTTCGAGAGGGGAATCTTTCGTAGGTGTAAATATTAAAATTATTCCAAAGCGTCCCTCTATCCTCCGTCTTCCTAGGCAATAAGTGGCCCAAACATAATTTCCAAATTCTTATTTTCTAAATTATGTTTCTGAATAATTGCAATACTTTCTTTTTGCAGGACGTTACCACGTTGTACGCAAATTGGGTTGGGGTCACTTCTCCACCGTTTGGCTGTGCTGGGATCTGCAGGAGAAGCGTTACGTGGCCATAAAGATCGTAAAATCCGCTCATCACTTCGCCGAGACGGCTAAAGACGAAATTAAGATACTCAAATCGGTGCGTGATTCCGACCCAAGTAATCCGCGTCGCCAGAAAACAGTGCAACTACTGGACGACTTCAGAATCACTGGGGTAAATGGAACACACATTTGCATGGTGTTCGAGGTGCTGGGCGACAACCTGCTGAAACTAATACGCAAGTCCAATTATCGCGGCATACCCATTGAGAATGTAAAATCGATTACGCGCCAGGTGCTAGAGGGCTTGGACTACTTACACACTTGCTGCAGGATCATACATACCGACATCAAGCCGGAAAATGTGCTACTTTGTGTCGATGAACAATATGTGCGTTCGCTAGCGAACGAAGCTACTGAGCTGTATGTGATGAATTCTAAAATGTTTCCGTCGTTTGTGAGCCGTGCTCCCAAAGAATATCGCGAGCCGCAAATTACCGGTAAAATGAGTAAAAACAAAAAGAAAAAGCTAAAAAAGAAAGCAAAGAAACGTTTGGAGTTGTTCAAGAAACAATGGGATTATTTGGAACAGAGTAGTGGTGGGCAAGGTGGTGAAGCGCCAGCTGAAGGGACCGACGGCACAGAATTGTCCAACGATGGCATTGGCGATGGACGCGCCGAGCAGCGAGTGCGTTTGAAGGGCGGTAAAATGGTGAATGGCGAGACAACAGATCCGGAAGATGGGCAGGAAGACGTTGATGATGGCGATGATGAAGATGCTGATGCCGAACAGGATATTATAGCTGAGGAGCATGCAGCCGATGCTGATGCCGACGATGATGACGATGAAGAGGAGCAGTTGCAGGAGCGCACCAGCTACAGCTCGAACACGAATTCGCCCCGAAAGCAACAGAAACAGAAGGCCGGCAAAGATGCAGTGGAACAAGTTATTACAAACAATGTTGGTGGGGATAAAAAGAAGAAGAAGAAGAAAAATAAGAGTAAGCAAAGCAGCAATAGTTTATTGTGTTTATTTTATTAATGAATTTATATATTTGCAGAAAACTCGGCACAACAGCAACAAAACCAAAAGGAGAAAGAAAAGCAGCACCAACAAAATGATAATAAATCTACATCCAGTAGCGACAGCCACACCATCAAAGACGAATTGAACGATTCGGGCAGTTCTTCACCCACTCTCAAAGGACAATCAGCAAACAAGAAAGTATCAATGACAAAGACTTCCGAAACAAAGGCAAGCAAAACGCAAAATAACAATATTAAGAATAACAACAACTCAAACACGTCGAATACGAGCACCACAACAAATGCAAAACAAAACGCCAATAACAATGAGAAAGTTGTTAATTGTACTGTTACAACAGCAACACCACAACAAACCAAATCGGAACCGACAATATACGCAACTTCATTAGCTTCGCCACCGGCCGTAAAGCCAACACCTCGTAAAGATCCCGCCTTGGAACCGTGCAAATTCGATGTGAAAATCGCCGATCTCGGCAATGCTTGTTGGGTGGACAAACACTTCACCGAGGACATACAAACGCGTCAATATCGTTCGCTGGAGGTGATACTCGGCGCTGGCTACGATACATCAGCGGATATTTGGAGTACTGCATGCATGGCTTTTGAGCTGGCCACCGGCGATTATCTATTCGAACCGCATTCGGGCGAGAACTATTCACGTGACGAGGATCACATTGCACATATTATCGAACTCTTAGGACCGATACCGCATAGCATAATTCTACGCGGCGCGTACGCATCGCAAGCGTTCAATCGCAAAGGAGAACTACGCAACATCACCGGATTGAAGCCGTGGGGTTTAGTCGATGTGCTGTCTGAAAAGTACGAATGGCCGCGCGACGATGCGGAAGCGTTCGCCGATTTTCTCGTACCAATGTTGGAGTTCGATCGGGCGAAGCGTGCAACGGCTGCTGATTGCCTGAAGCATCCGTGGCTGAGATAAAATACAATGATTTGCTGTTGCGCGTTTGCGCCAGCACCAATTATAACACCACCAGAGACGTCATTGCCGTTGCTATCACCGTTGCCGTCGCCGCTGCCCTTGCAATTGACGACAACATCCACACTGATGTCACTGTCTCTATCTTCGTCGCCGTCGCCCTCATACGCATTACCCACTACGACCGCAACCAACACCATTGGCAGCAGTAGCATAGTGGTGGCAGCGGCGTTGGCGGAATTGGATGGAGTGCAGTGTACATCAGTGCGTAAACCATTGGCGGCAACAAAAACCACTTCGCTACCGTTGCCGTTGCTGTCGCAAAAGCGTACGACGCGTTCGGTGTCGGGTGGCGCAGTGACGCCATCATCTACGGCGGCTGCGTCGTCGACGGCCGGACAAACGCTATGCTGGCGCAATACGCTGCGTCGCATGTTTCAGCGCAAGTGACGTTGGCTGTTGCGTGCGCGGCGGCGACGACAACGTGAACGCGCACTTTGGAATTGTCGTTGGCGCGGGCGCGGCAAGCGGCGTCGTGTGGTGGTGTTGGCATTGGCGCATGCGCGCTATTATTGAGAGTGGTTAGAATTGGATTGCATATTTATTAAACAAACAAATATTAATAATAATTTATAATGATACATATAAAATATTATGAAGGAGGCGTAAATTAGAAAATGATGCACACATTTTGGAGAATATTGGTAGCGCGACAGCCAGAGTAGTCACAGCATCACCAACAAAGCAAAACAAAAAACAAAAAAAAAAAACAAAAAACAAATACTAGAACAACAGTAACAATAACAGAGTAACAACAACCGCAGTGTAGCAATACAGCGAAATACATGCAAGACGATTAAAAAGAACTATTCTATATAGAATTTTATATATCATTTAATCTTTTTCTAACTGTGCAATTCATTTCCGCATACGATAATTTTATTTATGAAACTGAAACCGAAACAGAAGTAAACAAATTTTTACCTTATTTAATTTAAGATAATTTGCTAATTTTTTTTTGCAAATTTTAAATATGTTGTTGAAAACGAATTTCGCTAGAGGCACAGACGACATCAGGGACTCAAAAAAGCTAAAACGCTTAAAAATAATTGAAATTGAAATTAAAATTTCTTGGACCTTGTTTTTGTTCTGAACCCAAATCAAACAAATGAGATTAAATAAATGAAAAATCGACTTTGATTCACAGAAAGACTTCAAATATGGGAAAATTGCATTGGCTGAAAAAAAGTTGTTTAGATTGAAATATTTTATATAAATCATTTGCTATGAAAACCCTTTTAAAGATTAGAGATAACCTTTCGTATATTTTAGTTTCATTATGCAGTTTTTTTTTGACATTGTCGAATATTTCTTTCAATAAAAATTAATTCTAAACTAATTTGTTCCTAAGTTTTGGTGGATATTTTTTTGATACGCACTTTTTAATGCAGCTTTCATGTGAATAATGCATTCCTTTTTGGTTCTAAAATTTTTTATCTACGGACAACATTTTTTGCGGTATTAAAAAATGGTAAAAAAAAAAAAATTTCGAAGAGTTTCATAAAAACTAATTTAACTGCGAAATGAAAAACCGTAATGAATTAATTTCATTTTGTTTGCAAAATTTTACAGTCCGCACATCAGTATTTTATACTTCGAACTGAGTTTTAATAAATCGTTGTTTTCTGCTCTCATCATCAAAATGTTATTACTATGCGAATATCTTTATATGAGCTGCATTCTCAAAACAACCTCCATGCGTTAATAAAATAACTTTATAATGAGGATAATAAGATAATTAGCACGCAGAAATCGAACCAACAAAAATGTAGCAAAGCATTATTCAGAAACAAACAAACTAAGAAAAAAAAAACAAATATATTAGAAATAAAATGTAAAAAAAATTACATAATATTAGCAAAAACGCTTTTTTCTTGTTGAAAAGAGTAGCAATAAATGCGTTTGTGGCGGCTTTGCTGTGCTGCAATATGTTCAACTGCAAAGCCTATGTTTAAAAGAAAGATAATAAATATAAAAAGTAAGAGTAAGTAAAATTTGTAAAATCAAAATAATAAAAACTAAAAGAAACACTAATGTAGAAAAATTCTGTTAGTAAAAACAAACAAGATGAAGCGAATCTGTATCTTTGGAATTTATAGGTGACCGTTGCAAACCTTCGATTGTAAGAACTGCTCGGCTAAACTACGCACGAGTTTATAGAAGTCGAATATATCGATAAAATCGAAAAATGCAATAACTTTAAATGAGCCATTGAATGACGTATAATCAGGTGATGGGAGCAATCGAGCAGAAAAGCAATCCTTTGATAGAATAGTTTTTTAGTCTCCTTTGAGAGGATAATTTGCTCTCCTTTGAGAGGATAGTTTGCTCTACTTTGAGAGGATAGTTTGTTCTCCTTTGAGAGGATAGTTTGGTCTCCTTTGAGAGGATAATTTGCTCTACTTTGAGAGGATAGTTTGGTCTCCTTTGAGAGGATAGTTTGGCCTTCTTTGACAACTTGCTCTCCTGTGATCGTTTGCTCTCCTTTGGTAATTTGTTCTCCTTTGATAATTTGCTCTCCTTTGATAGGATAATTTTCCGTCCTTTAATACTTTGCTCTCCTCTGATAGTTTCCTCTCCTTTTCTGCCCACACAACCGTAATTGCAACTAAGGTCCAAAATCGCAACAAGGTCCTCAAATCGCTTGCCGGCAGTACTTAAGGCAAGGACAAAGAAATATTGCTGGCGACATTTAAAGCGATTGGTCGGTCGGTTCTGTATTATGCTGCGCCTATCTGGTCGCCTGGCACAAGTGATTCGCAGTGGATAAAGTTACAGACATGTCAAAATATGTACTACCGAAGGTGTGACCCCTGCATCAGACACTTGCTAGAAACTGAGCCACCTCCCACTCACGTCAGGAGGCATTTCTGTAACTGTAGTGAGGAGATCCAGGACAAAACACATTTACAACTATTGGAGCGGAAAGTATACAGACTCAAACTCTAAACGACATACAACGGGAGGCACTTGCCACCTTCCTAAGCGCCCGATCTCTGAATCCCGTTATCGGAGTCCACTACCTATTGCAGACGAAGAGCTTCGGCTGCCCCGCGAGACCCGCATAACTTTGACCCAATTGCGTTCTGGATACTGTAGCAGGTCCTACTCATCCAGAATCGACTTACCTAGTATGTGTCCAGAATGTGAAGGGACATCGCACGACACTAACATCCCTCTAACTCTGAGCCCAACCTGTCGAAACAGCTCGTTTTCTGGGTCTACCGTTGGAAGAGTTAGACGAAGACGACCGGTGACTACATCGCACTGATAGGGTTTAGTAAGTTGCTACAACAAGCTCTGCTATAGCAATTAATCATTATTTCGAATTTTTGAACCGTTCATGTTCAGGTAGCTCGAAGTTCTGTATTTCCGCATACCAGTAAAAAAATTGACAGTATAGTCGAATCGGGTGACCAATTAGGTGAAATATGATTTGTTCCCGATGATGAATCGCCAAGCTATAGCTTAGATTTAGGTCGAGGTTTGCACTTCGACCTCACGGTCTTTTGTGCCCTCTTGTCTCGGCAATGTACCTTATCCAGACCCAGTTATCTTATTAAGCTCAAGATAGAGCTGGGTTGGTTTGACCGTATGTCCATTTCTTCTGTATTCAAGGAGAAAGTGCATTGGAGTCTCCTGAGATTGGCCACAAAAACGACAAGAATCAGTGGACTATATTCCGATCATGTGCAGATGGCTACGCGGTCTGAAGTGGCCTGGGCAAGTGTCCGTGAGCATTCTCCGTCTATCCTTGGGGAGGGTTATGAGTTTTTAAACCTCTTTTGGTTGTACTGTCGCAAAGAGGGTTTCGCCTTGCATAGCCCATAGTTTGGTACCAGGTAACCTCCCTAAGTCTTAGCTCTTCACTCCTAAGCTTCTCCTTGATGGTGTGTTGTCGCATAGCAAGGAAGCGCTCGGGTCATATTAATGGCGAAACGGCAGCCTCTTTCGCCTGCAGGAGATAAGGCATGTAAAGGCATGACTGCCGGGAACATGCTCTTGTGGAATGTTCCGGTAATATATATGGCAAAGGATTACCACTCGAGCCGCATTTTTCAAAAGATAGTTTTGGCGTTTTATACTGTTACAATAACAATAAGAGCAGTGATTTCAAAGTAACAATTTTTGCATTTGATTTCTTTGACAGAGCTACCTTGCTCATGTATGCCAGGTTATTCCTCTGATTTCATATTAGCTGGATGTTTGAGCTTTGAACCAGCTGAATTCTCTTCAGATTGGCTGTGTGTACGAATTGTTTGTTAGCTGATTTGTCTGCTAATCTCCCTCTTTAACTAAGAATGGTAGATCACCAGAATACGCAAATTGAAGTGGAAAATGAGCGTGACTTTGCCGCGACGTAATAGGTGATGGGTCTTGTGAGAGAACTGAGAAGACAATGTCGAAATAGTCGGCTTTTATAAACAAATATTATAAATTAGGGTAGGCTAATGAAAGTATGAAAAGAAACATAAAGGAAAAGAAAAAGGTTGTTGGTAAAAAAAAATGTAACAATGTTGTACAGTTATGCCTGCCCAATACCTGATTTGCTCAAACTCGATGAGAACCGAGTAGTAAGTAATATGCGCAATCTTCTGTTTTCTCCCACACACGCTTTGTCACAAATGTCTTTGTTGCAATCAAGTTTATGATTTTTTTGCTTATTAAATTTTCGATGCGTTTCATTAAATCAAAGATATGGGCACGAAAATTACGTAAAATCGTTTATAAAACCTACGGCATTTATCGATAGTTTTATCAACTACTCGATATAAATTAAATTTCAATATCGAATTCAAAAATTATCGATAACTCGATATAAATTGAGTTTTGATATTCAATTAAAAATTAATCGATTACTCGATATAGATTGAATTTCAATATTGAATTAAAAAATTATCGATTACACGATATAAAGTTCAATATTGAATTTAAAAGTGATCGATTATACGATATAAATTGAATTTCGATATTAAACATATATGGATTATTTTCAATATTGAATTCAGAAATTATCGACTACTCGATAACTGAATTTCATTTATGAATTCAAAAATTATCGATTATCAGTATAAATTGATTTGCAATACTGAATTAAAAAATTATCGACTACTTTCAATATTGAGCTGAAAAATGATCAATTCCTGGATATAAATTGAATTCCAATACTGAATTAAAAAATTATCGATCACTCGATATAAATTATCGATTAACTCAATATAAATTGAATTTCAATACTTCATAAAAAAATTATCGATTACTTTCTATATTAAATTTCAAAAATTATCGATTATCGATTGATTCCAATACTGAATTAAAAAATTATCGATTACTCGATATAAGTTCAATTTCAATATTGAATTAAAAAATTATCGATGACTCGATATAAATTTAATTTCAATATTGAATTCAAAAATTATCGATTACTCGATATCAATTATCGATTAAATCAATATAAATTGAATTTCAATATTTTATAAAAAATTAACGATTACTTTCAATATTGAATTTAAAAAATTATCGATTACTTGATGTAAATTGAATTTCAATATTGAATTAAAAATATGTCGATTATTTTCAATATTGAATTCAACAATTATCGATTACTCGATATAAATTGAATTCCAATATGGAATTAAAAAATATCGATTACTTCAGTATTGAATTCAAAAATATCAATTACTTGCTATAAATTGAATTTCAATATTGGCCTAAAAAATGATCGATAACTCGATATACATTGAATTCCAATACTGAATTAAAAAATTATCGATTACTGTAAATATTGAATTTAAAAATTATCGATATAAAATGAATTGCAATATTGAATTCAAAACTTATCGATTACTCAATTTATTTAAATTGAATTTCAATATCGAGTTAGAAAATTATCGATTAATTGATATAGATTGAATTTCAATATTGAACTAAAGAATTATCGATTACTCGATATAAATTGAATTTTAATATTGCATTAAAAAATTATCGATTACTTTAAATATTGAATTTAAAAGTTACCGATAACTCGATATTAATTGAATTTCCATATTGAATTAAAAAGTTATCGATTACTCGATATAAACTGAATTTCAATATCGAATTCAAAAATGAGGTCACCATTTTTTAAGCATCGCTAACTCCATAGCGATGATGCCGATCAATGAAATACACTGAAAAAAAAAAAATTTGCAAAGCAGTAAATATGCACAGCAGTCGGTCTGTGTGGACTGTGATAAAACTACTGAAGTCGATATATCTCTCTCTGCTCTATCAAGCAGTAAATTACTGGGTTTTATTCATTGTACAGATCCATAAAGGAAACGACTCTCGGCTGGTTGTCAAAAAATGCCCACAGCTGAGATCACACGATTCCCGAAAAGCTTTTTTTTGTGAAATGGTTGCATAAAAAATGAATAAATTTCATAGAAAATCGTATCAAAAACATGGTTGCATAAAAAATGATTAAATTTCATAGAAAATCGCATCAAAAAGTCTAAAAAATGACGTAGAAATGCAGATATTTCTAAAAAAAAATATCGCTAAGAAATTTATTAAAAATATTTGTTATTACAAATGTTCCAAGACAAAGTTACTATTTTCTATTTTTTTGTTTATCGCTGCTCTATTGTTTTTAATGTTACCCTAAAAATGCTAATTTGGCTAGCAACCCCGCCAATACACTCAAGCAAAAATACCAAGCACTCACACCATCACACACTTGACTGCCGGTAAAACTCACACTAGGGTGTGACGTGTCAAAAAATAGCAAGAAGAAGAGTGTTTTTACTTGTATTTTTGTACAATGGTTTTATTGTGATTTTTTTTTTTTTGAAATATTAATCATTCATATTTTTCTTAAGAATCCAGTTTAATGATAGTAGAATTGAAACATAAAATTTTTCATGTCTTGGATTTTAACGATAAACTATTAAACGTTTACAGATTTATACTCTCGTTTAATAAAAATCAACATTACTTGCATACCCCCTACTACATGCAAACACTGACTGTCGATATGACACAAGCTAACCTAAAAGCTTTATATGGAATACTTTATTTTTAGCTTACTTTAATATTAAATAAATTTATTTACACTATACTTTATTGCTAATATAATTTTGCGCTAATCTTAATTGACTTTTGCAAAAAAACAAAAAAAAAAAAAAAAATTAAATTTCTCTTAAAAGCGTCCAAGGTGAACTTCACAAAAGTTTCAGCTGTTTTCGAACTGCTGGCTGTCTGCCTGCTTAAAAATAAATTGTAGAAGAGAAGTTCTTTTGCGCTTCCGGTTTCAAACCACTTCGAAAACCAGTTAGAAAATTACAAAAACCAACAAGAAACATTTTAATTAAGTAGCGTTGGAAGATCATTAATGAATTTGTAGCATTTTGTCACAGCCACAGTGGCGTACGAATAGAAAATTTTACGCAAAGAAAACAATCAAAGCTCGGAAGGGGCATTAAAATTTCCATCATGTGGAACCATAGTAGTGGCGACGAAGAGACGAAAAATGAATTATGAATTTAGAGAAAACTCTAAAGCAATAGTTAAGGAAAAGTTAAATAATTTTAAATGCATTGCGCTAAATATTCACACAAAAACAAAGTTGAATAGGATTTGTGCAGGACAAAAAATAAAAATAAAAATATTAAAAAATGGGCAAGTGCTGAATGCAATGAAAGAAAAACATACATACGTATAACTGCTATGTCGTAGTGTTATTTAGTGTTAGTGTTGAACTATTAACGAAAACAATGTGAAGAAGCAGAAGAGAAAAATGCGAGAAGCAGTCGAAAGGCTGCCGCAAATGAAGAAAATCATTAAATAGTTGTTAATTTATGGCTGGCAAATCTTCATGATAACTTTTAAGCGAAACATATACATACATGCATACATACATACATATGTATGGTATAACATATACACATATAAAGATACGTATACATAAATAAATAAATGAATTATGATACTAGAGCTAACACAATTTGTAACAATAAATCGCAACCGTAAAAAGTAACGCATTGGTAAGCTAAATAAATCGATAAAAAAATATTTGCATTAACTAACGGATAAAATTTTAGTTCAGTTACAACCGATAGCGGTAGTTTACATACAATCGGTGGTATCACTAAAGAATACAACACAAGAATATGTCAAAGCTGTCATAGAAAAAAAATAATTCCTTTAAATAAAGAAACTAGATACTCTAGCAGGTGTGCGAAAAAAGAAGTCGAAAGGTAAAAAAAAAAATCACAACGTGTGAAGCTGAAAAGTATTAGAAAATTAAAAAAAAACATGTAATTGATTGTTGAAAAAAATGATGTCGCTGTTAAGAGTTATGACCTTTTCAAATTTATCGCGAAAAATGCTATTTTTTTTTAAGTGAAACTTCTTAGGCATCGATGCACGAGAATGGAGAGTAAAATTTCAAGGCCATGCAACGTTTTGGGCATTTTCGTTCCGCGAGAGAGAAAAAAGATATAACGTAGAGGGAAAGGAGAGAGAGAGCTATACCTTATATATACAGGGTGGGCCATATAGCGTTTGCTTTTTGAACCACCTATTTTTTTGAGAATGGTAACACAAATTACATGTCAAATGTGTTCATAATTTACTTAAAGGTTTGACATTTACGAAATGGGACGCTATACGCTTGAACAAAATTGGGAAATATTGAAAACCTATTTCCAAAGTGGTGAGTCTTCTTCTTCTTTTCTGATTTTCACATCGGTGGCCACGTCAATAAGCAAAAATGTTGGATTTGGGGCTCAGAAAATCCACACGTTACTGTAGAGTAGTAAATGCATCCCCAACGAGTCACTGTTTGGTGCGGTTTTTGGTCTGGCGGCATCATCGGGCCATTTTTTTCGAAAATGAGCGAGGAGCCGCGGTTACAATAAATGGCGAGCGTTACCGTGACATGCTTAACGAGTTTTTTTCAAAAATTGAAGAGGATGACATGGACGACATTTGGTTTCAACAGGACGGTGCAACTTGTCACACTGCCAAAGTTACGCTCGAACTTTTGGCTACCGTTTTTGAATTCCGATATCAATTGGCCGCCTCGGAGCTGTGATTTAAACTCGTTAGAGTATTTTTTGTGGGGAGCCGTTAAGGACAAATGCTATGCGAACCATCCAGAGACGATTGATGCTTTAAAACAGGAAATCGAAGTTGCCATCATGAAATTGGAGCCCAAACAATCGAAAATGTGCTTAAAAATTGGGTTGATCGAATGGCCTACTGTAAAGCCAGTCGTGGCAGTCATTTGAACGATATTATTTTTCATTCATAAATGACAATGTTCAATCTTCAAAATAAAAACAAAAGTTTGAAAAAATATTGATATTTTTTTTTATAGCCGATTCAAAAAGCAAATTTTACATGGCCCACCCTATATCTTAGGTACACTTTAGGCCGTTTTTCCTCGTGGTTGCTTATTTCCGGTGAGAAATAACACTGCCTACTTTTTGGCGCTTGTTTGTTGGTGCAAATTTGTAGGAAATATATTTTTGGTTCCTACTTTTTAGCGTTTTATTTCCTTGGTGCCTACTGTTTGGTGCGTTTTTTGATCCCAATTTTTTGGCGTTTTTTGGTGCCAACTTTTTGGCACTTATTTCCGTTTCCTGGCTAGTGCTTGTGCGTACTATAAAGTGCTATCCATTCCGGCGTCGGATTTATTGGTATTGCCTAGCGGTAATTTGTGCCGTTGCTGGGTCCTGGAATCGCTGCGTTTGTGCGGGTGATAAACGGTTGGAGTAGCGCGCGTTGTTGCCACGGTTTGTGTCCGGCGTTTAACTATGTACACCGGTCGACTCTTCTCCGTGGTTTGTAAATTTTGTCTATTTGTATTCTCTGCAAATGTTGTGAATTTATTTAGATATATATTCTTTCCCTCTCTCTCTCTCTCATTCTCCCTCGGGTCTCTCCCTCTTTCTTTGTCTGCCTTGAAAGTTTCACTTCTGTTATGTGTACTACGCTACACGCACTTTTTTTTCAAAGTATTTCAAAGCGGTTTTAAACCCATTTTATGGTGAAATTTTACATTATTAACCCCTTGGGTACATTTGACGTCTGAGACAACATTTTTTTAAGCATCGCTAGCTCCATAGTGTTGATGCCGATCAATAGAAAACATTGGAAAAAAAATTTTGCGAAACAGTCAATAAGCACAGTAAAAGTTTTCCAATAAGAGATTTTATTTTGATGTTTAAAGAAAAATGCTATTTTTGAATATAAATGATCGGATTTTTATTTCATTATAAAGCGGAAAATTTTCATGAAATTTTCCATAACCGAATTGCAAAGTGGCTGCCCTATGTCCTCGATAGCCACATGAATTCCATCTTTGAGGTCTTGAATCGAGCCTTGGCTGTTGGCGTATACGTTCTCTTTCACGTGGTTCCAAAGAAAAAAGTTACAAGGTGTTAAATCTCAAGATCTCTGTGGCCAATTGTGATCACCTCTTCGAGAGATAACACGGTCCGGAAACGTTTCCCCATAAAAGATCAATGGTTTCGTTGCTTGTGTGGCACGTAGCGCCGTCTTGTTGAAAATAAACGTTGCCCAGATCAATGCCGGCCATAAAGAATCGTTAATCATCTCTCCTGTTTAAGACCTAGCACCTGTTATTGGAAAACCCTTTATTTGTCGGTCTGTGTGGACTTTGATAAAGCTAATTAAGTCGATATATCACTCTCTGCTCTATCAAGCAGTAAATTACTGGGTTTTATTGCTTAGCTCGTTGTCAAAAAACTGTTTTTATACATTTATTTTTGTTTTGCATTTCGAACTACCTGAAGTCATTTTAATACTAAATATGCCACTAATATTTCAGAAATAAATGCATTCTTACGTAAAATGTATTGCTTTTACATAGCACTCCGAGAACCCGAAAATTAAATCTGTTCCCATGCAAATATTTTCTCAAATAAATCCGTACCCAAGGGGTTAATGCTAAGAAAATTTACTTTAGTGTGGCAGGGAAGAGAAACACCTTTCATTTTTTTATTTTTTTTTTTTATATTTAAAGCTATATATTTTTCACTCAGTAACAATTGACCTACAGTATCGGGCGTTTGCTGGGAAAGTGCCATAATGTCGAAATATAATTGGGGAATAAGTTCAGAGCGTGTTTACCGAAGACTTTTATTTAAGCAAAAACCAAGATTTATATCAATAAGTTAATCAATTATATATTCGCCGTTGCTGTTTACAACCTCTTCCCACCTCTCGACTCAAATGTTGATGCCTTTTCACCTAAAATCGCCTGCTCTGGTGTCAAAGAACTTGTTGAGTAAATTTTTAGACGTGTGGACCTCTTTGTTATCATATGGTTTGACAGTGATCGGAAGAGATGCTAATCGGTCGGTGCAAGGTCCGGAGAATACGGCGAATGCTTACCGATCCCCCATTCGAGCTCTTGGAGTTCGGCTTTGACGTCTGGCGTCAACATAGGACCTGGCATTGTCGTGAAGGAGTATTGTTTGACTAGGTCGATCAGGTATTTTCAGTCTCATAGCCTCATTCACGCGGTGTATCTGGGCAATGTAGAGCTTCTTTTCGACCGTTGTATTCTTTTCGAGCATTTCCCAGTGTACCATGTCCTTCCAGTCCGACCAAACACATATCATGATCTTCTTTGGATGAAGATCCGGCTTGGCTCTCGGCTTTGGCGTATCTCCTGGAGCCACCCACTCATTTCTTTGCTTCATATTGATGTATAGGCACCATTTCTCATATTTTGTGACGATTCTCTACAAAAAGCGCTGTTTACGGCCGCGTGTTGCTCGATGGCGGGTGAGATGCTGCGAAGCAATTTGAAGGGGACTTTCTTTGTTTTTTCGTTGAGCTCGTGAGGCACCCAGGCTCCCAATTTTTGGTAAATCCCATTGAATGAAGGTGATTGAGAATCGTTTTATGATCGCAGTTAATTTTTTCCGCTAAGTCTGTACAAGTCTGGATAATTGGGCGAACGTCTTCGGAGCGCACAAGAATATTAGAACGGTAAGACGTAAAGGGTGATCAATTTTGAGGTATCGAATTTTAAATTGGATTAAAACAATGGAAATTCAAATTGGTTGGACAATCTTTATTATTTTTGTGTAGAACCATTCGTGACATTTATTTTTTAAAGATAATTCCTTTGAAATGTTAGCCGGAACTGCGTCGTAATTCGACCGTCCGTAACACCAATTTTGAATGACTCGCTGGAAGACTTCGGTCAGTATCTCGTGAATAACTTTAGTTATGTTGGCCGATGATTCCTCCAGCCCATAAGTTGCACCAAACGGTTAGTTTCAATGGATGTAATGGCTGTTCTGTTATTTTTACGTGGAAGGTTACAAACCCAGCGTACAACCAGCTATCGGGATGCTTCATCTTCTCACACTACCTCGCTCTCGTACGGGTGTTCGGAAGCTACCCAGAGGGTACTTGGGCTAAGCAGGAAAGTGTAAGCTGCTTGGACCGTGTGCAGAAGAATCGTCCTGGCCACTCCCAAGTGAATGGCAATCAGTGGCTTTCCCCACTTGGATGGACTTCTACATATGGAACCATCCTCATATGTAAATCCTGTGGAAGATTTTTGGATCTTTCCGCGTTGGCGACGGCGAATATGGAACGAAGAGCTGTATGAGCTTTTCGACGACAGAGACAAGTCGCAACGAATAAAGGTCCAGTGAGTACGTTGGCTGTATTATGTTGTCCGAATGGATACACACGCTTCGGCTCTGAAAGTATTCGATGCGGCACCAGCTGGTGGTAGCAGAGGTAGAGGAAGGCTCCCTCTGCGTTGGAAAAATGCAGTGGAAAAGGCCGTAGCTTCACTTGGTGTGTCCAACTGACGCCGGTTAGCAGGAACGACCGGCGTGCTTTGTTAAACTTGGCCAAAATTGGTGAAGCGTTTACAGCGTTAATCAAGAAGAAGAAGAGCAGAAATGTGTGGTTTAGAAAGTGTTATAGTAAAATATGTACAAAAGCTTTGGTTAAGCCTTTTTTCATTTCCACCAAAACCATTATTTCAGAAGAGTTCTTTTTTCGTGCTTTCATGCTTTTCTTATTTTTTTATCCATTGATAACGAAGTTTTGCATAGAAATTAAAAAAAAATAGAATTAAGCAAAAACGGTGACGCATACAAAGAAAAAAAAAACTATTGAAAGGTTTGTCGAATAATATACAAATGTACTTTAACACCAAACCACAAGTATAATACAAATATAGTTGAAAACTAAAACCTAAGTTTATACAAGACATCAATGTACGATTTAAGGTCATAAAAAATATATAAAAAGAAATGGAAGCAAAGTAAATCGAAATTCGAAAACAAAAATAATGGCAAGTAATATGGCGAATGATGCTTTAAAAAATATATTAAAGATATTAAAGAATATTAAAAAAAAAATATATAGTTGCGGGAACGTAAAGTATGGAAGAGAAAATAAATCCGTAAAGTTTAATGAAGTTATGGAAAAAAAATTCACAGAAAAAAAAACAAAAAGAAATTATGTACTACTAGAAAATGGAGCGAATTTTGAAGAGTAAAATGTAAAAAATTAATAATAATTATAATAAAAAATTGAACAATATTATTTTTTACGTTCTCTTCCTCCAAATGGATTCCATAATTTGGAAGCATTGAAAATTTTGAAAAATTTCGCATAAGTTATACGCGTCGTTCTGAACCAATCCCATTTTAGCTGTGTGATTGGGAGTGAGACAATGTCCCGTCAGTACTCCAACCAATATACAGGGTCAGGCACCCGAAGGGTAACCAATTTGCTCGACATGACCACCTTTTGTCTTGACTATGGCCTTGAGACAGTCCAGAAATGAATCGCAAGTTGTTCGAATGTGACTTGCAGGCATTTTGACCCACTCGCGGACAATGGCTTTTTTCAGCGTCTCGAGACTGGTGAATCTTTTAGTTCGTACTCTGCTCTCCAAAATGGCCCAAAGAGAATAATCCATCGAATTAGCGTCTGGTGAATTTGAGAGCCATTGTGTGGACGTTATGAAGTTCGGAACATTGTTTTTTAGCCATACTTGGTTCACTCGAGTTTTGTGAGACGGTGCCGAGTCCTGTTGCAACGTCCGTGGCCTCCCACGGCTTCAAAACCACCTCTAGAATACTTTCCCGACAATATTTCGCATTTACCTTGACGCCAGACTCGATGAAAACGATTGGAGAGCGCTCATCAGCGGTTGCAGCGGCACAAACCATTACCTCCTGGTGGCCAATCGATGACTCAAATTCTCGTATGAACGGTCGGTCAAATAAACCCTATCGTTTTGGGAGTTTACGAATCGCTCCATTTAAAAAATTTTCTCGTCAGAAAAAACAATGTTCAGAAATTGACCGCAACTCCTTTGACCTCTCAACTCTCTTGTTCCTGCTTTGATGTGAGATCATGCGCCTTTTGGATCTTGTAAGACTTGACTTTGAAATAATTTTTCAGTATGCGGCGGATGCTACGGTCAGATATGTTCAGTTCTTTCACCATTTGATTGGCACATCGTCGGGGATTTCGCTCAAGTCGCTTCTTCACTTTTTGAACCATTTCACATGACGTTGCAGTCTTTCGATGACCACCTCCATGACGTTTCGCGATTTCATTGTAAATACTATGCTCCCAGAGTTAGTTCCTCGTCTAGTTCCGTCTTCAAAACTGAGAGTGAGGGATATACGTTCGACGTACTCATCCTAGGCAAGCAGGTGCCCCTACCTTAGCAAGCTCGTAAACTCTATCATTTCCCTCGATTCCCTTGTGCCCTGACTCGCAGAGCTCGTCTATTTTGGATCTACAGTGTTGCACGTTTTCCGAGCTGCTCATTACAGCCATTATTGCTTTAATAGCAGCTTGACTATCGATGAAGATGCCTGTGCGAGGGTCGAGGGGAGTAAATTCCAACGCTAACTTTGCTGCTTTGGTTACAACACAGATCTCAGCTTGAAATATGCTACAGTGATTAGGAAGCCTGAAAGACTTTTGGAGATCAAAATGCAGGCAGTAGATAGCCGCTTATACTCCTATGCTGATTTTTGTACTACTAATTTGATTGGATGACAGAAGACAGCCGCTTTTACTCCTTCCGTCTTTTTGGATCCATCTGTAAACAAACTGTATGTGTGGCAATCGGCTTCTAAACCCTTCTGCCAGCCATTCTGTTCTATTACAAAACCAGGCCACTTGCCAAAGTTTACTTCGTGAATAACGTAGTCTGATCTTCCGTTTATGTTTTGTATGCTACTGTGACCAAAAAGACTTTGTGAGAATCGTCCAGTCATCCCAAGGTTTAGTGCAAATTTTTTGGCTGAGTTTTTTACTACTAATGTGATTGGATGCCAGTCGAGAAGTCTTTCTATTGGCGCTGTTTTAGTTGGGCTCTTAAGCCCAATATATCGCATTGGCCAAAAGTAATTTCAAGTGTGGCTACCAAAGTGAGCGCAAATGTGTCACTAGTGTGTTTGACCTTTGATTACAGCAATAAATTGTATTATTGAGAAAGCCAGGGCACACTTGGTGCGCAAAGTCTTGCAGCTGCCCTGCCGTAAGAAATTGGAAAATCCGTTAGTGCTCGAACAGCTAGAAGAAGGCTTCTGCAAGCAGCTTGAAAAGTATGCAAATAATTAATAAACTATAATAATAAAGTATAACCTGACTAAATTTTACTCCCACACTTTGCTACTCGTATTAACATTGGTCTGCTCCTAATCTTCCATTTTAATTAGTTTTATAAAAAAATCACTTCAAAGATCATGAAAAAGGGATGAGCAAACGTTTTAGACATCAATCGCTTCATAAAGGAATTCGTTTATTATAAAAATATAATATTACACCGTGCGACAAAAATCAACTTTTTTTGTTATACATGAAAAAGTGCTTATGCAGGTGAAACTATAGATTTTATATGCTTAAGCTGCATACTCAGTTTTTCATTTCCTCATCAATTTAACTTTTTAAAGGCCTTCAAAATTTCGAAGGGGAAACTTAAGCAGAGGTATTCATTGCGTATACCTCATTTCATACCCTTAGGAGGAAATTTCAAAATCAGTGTGTAAAAATATTAGGTTGAAGACGGAAGACTTTTATTTAAACAAAAACTAATAATTATATCAATAAGTTAATCAATTATATATTCGCCTTGCTGTTAACAACCTCTTTCCATCTCTCGACCAATTTGTTAATACCGTTCCGCCAAAAAATCGCCTGGTTTGGTGTCAAAAGAAGTTATTGGGCCAGTTTTTAAGGACCTTTTTATTATCGAAAGTAACGCTCTTCATGTGGCTTGAGGGAGCAGAAAAGATGGTAATCGGTCAGTGAAAGGTTCGGAAAATACGGCGGATACTAAAGGTCCTCCCATTTTAGTTTTTGGAGTGCGGCTTTGACGACTTATGCAACATCGGGCTTGGCGTTGTCGTGAAGAAGTATGGTTTGACCATGTCGATCAGTCTCATAGCCTCATTCACGCGGTGTAGATGGGCAATGTAGAGCTCCTTGTTGACCGTGACATTCTTTTCGAGCATTTCCCAGTGCACCATGCCCTCCCAATCCCACCAAACACATAGCATAATCTTCTTTGGATGAAGATCCGGCATGACTCCCGGCTTTGGTTTATCTCCTGGAGCGAGTGGGTGGCTCCTTTCTTTGCTTCATATTGATGTATAGGCACCATTTCTCATCTCCCGTGACGATTCGGTACACAAAGCGCTATTTATGACCGCATGTTGCTCGATGGCGAGCGAGATGTTGAGAAAAAATTTGAAGGCGACTTTCTTTGTTTTTTTCGTTGAGCTCGTGAGGCACCCAAGCTCTCAATTTATCGGTAAATCCCATTGAATGAAGATGATTGAGAATCGTCTTATGATTGTAGTTCATTTTTTCCGTCAATTCACGTTCTCCTTCAAAAGGGATTTGAGACGTTCTTCGTGAAAGAAAAGGTTTCCCAAATCAGTCCCTCTAAATATTTCTGGATTGATTTAGTAACGTGTGACCTGCCGTTGTCATGCAGTTTGTCACTTCTACCGTCAAATTCCGGCCGCTTTTCTTTGAGAGCTCGATTCAAACGCTTTAGCTGCAGTCGGTAACGATCGCCGGTGATGGTTTCAGATGGTTTAAGGAGTTCATAATAGATGAAACCCTTCTGATCCCATCAGATGCACAACACAACCTTTGAAGCATGCATTTTTTTTTCGCTGTCGATGGACCTGGTTCACCTGGTAGGCTCCAACATTTGCGACGTTAGGGTTATCATAAGAGATCCATTTTCCTTCGCCAGTGACGTTGCCTGATGCAGAAAACTTTTTCTTTTCTGCCTTTCAAGAAGCATCTCACACGTCACCAAACATCTCTCGATATCCCTCTCCTTCAATTGATGTGTCCTCCATTTACCTGGTTTCTAGACCATTCCCATCGCGTGAAAACGTTTAACGACGGTTGATCTGTCAACATCCAACTCTTTAGACATATCATCTGGGGTGCGACATGCGTCTTCATCCAATAATTGTTGTAGTTGAGTGTCTTCGAATTTTTCGGTGGCCCTTCGTGATCTATCACTCACGTCGAAATTGCCACCTTAGAAGCGTGAAAACCACTCTTTACAAGTTGTATTTGATGAAGCGTGATTACCGTAAATATTGATCAACATACGACACGTTTCAGCTGAACTTTTCTTTAAATGGTAATAATGAAGCATAACTTTCCGCAAATGCTGTTTTATCGGAACTAACGTAGACATTTTTGAAGCCATATAAGAACAGATCTTTACCCTTCAACCGAATGTCAACTACTGCGATCGAGACCTCACATATACACCTTCAAATCACCAGTATATCACTGTGGAACAAATTCAGGTTAGCAAAAGTTAGGTCCATTCTGAGAGTGGCGGGTGAAAATAGAGGCGAAATTAGAAGACCCGTATCGCGGCGTTTGTTTATGTTAGTTCGAATTTTTTTTTAATCGGCCTTCGAAGTTTGCAGTCAAATGCCGATTTTCAGTATATTGTTTATATGGTTTTTTGGCTATAACTCGTCGACTAATTGATATTTTTTCAATCTGTAAAAGCCAAATTATTGCTAGAGACCTGTGCAATAATTACAATTTTTGAAAAAATTGATTTCGAAAATTTTTATGGTACTTATGAGGCAAAATGTTGGAAAAATTATTTTTTTTTCATGTTTTTTGAAAATATTTTCAACAAAACTAAGTCTTTTTTACATTTTGTGTGGTCTATAATATGCTTCTCAGTTTCTTAAATAAATGTAATTTGAAAAAAAATTGTCTTAGTCGACAATTTGCGCTTTAGGCATACAGTCATAATACAAAACTTGCGTTTTTTGAGCTTAATATTAATTTATTTCTCATTTTTTATTTACCAATTTTGTTCAGTGTTGGTTTTGAAGAAACATAGAAAAAGAAAATATAAAAATATGGAAAAAAATATAATTTTGAAATGTTAATAATGAAAAGTTTTAAGTAGAAAAATAAAATAAATTAAATTAATAATTTGGCCAGCTGCCGTTTAGCAGGCGGCTGTGGATCAACATCACTGCTCTCTCTAATGTCTTGGTCATCGTCATCATCATCAGAGAGATCGATTATTTCGTCCAACAGATATTCTGGATTTTCATCTGTGTCTTCCCCTTCTTCCTCTGTTTCCTCGTCTTCCTCTTCTTCAAAGGTGTTTTTATACCACCAACAAATTTCAGCGAGTATCGCATCTGGAGATTTCTTTCCTCTGTACCTGAAACGAAAATAGTTTTCAATCGTTAACATGTTTAAATTGTGCACTCTGACCAAGATATTAGAAAAATCTAGGAATTCAAAATATGCACACTCTATAGTTACCTTATTTCAAATGGAAGCGCAGTTTGGTGATGACGTTCGCCTTGCTCATCAGATTCAGTTGGCAACTGTTGAGCGAGTTTTTCAAGATGCTGATGCAAGAGATGAATTTTGTATGACATATTAACCCAAATTTCAGCGAAAGCTGCCAACATGTTTGCAACAGATTGCCTGTAGTTTTCTTCACGTTCTTTACCCAAAAGTCCTTTGATGACTGCTTTCAATGCGAGCCATCCATTTAATTCTCGGTCTGTCAGAACTTGCTCAAAATCTTGACGACTCATTAGTTTCCGTATGTCGGGACCATTAACAACCCCTTCCTGAATTTTGGCCTTACTTAGTCTTGGGAAAATATCTTTCAAGCGGTTGAATACTGCTGGTCTTTTTGCGATACATTTCAAAAAATTTTTAGCAATGCCAAGTTTAATGTGGAGCAACGGCAACAAAATTTTCATTTCAGGAAGGCCATTTTCGCCCAATTCGACTACTCCAGTTATGTTGTTTGTACTGGTTTCTTCCTTTAATACCTTCTCCGTATCGTGAATCCCAATCGCACAAAAAACACGGATATTTTGGACGGCCAGATGCTGTTAAGCCTGTAATCAAGGAAACTACTTTGAGGTCGCAGCAAATGCGCCATTGGTGTTCGTTATATTCGACTACTTCCAGAATGTCTTTCAATTTATCGAAAGTTTCACTAGTGTCAGTGCTATACGCAATCGGAACAGAAGGCATTCTATTTGTCTTGTGCAAAAGCACAACTTTTAAGCTGATTAGTGAACTATCGATAAAGAGACGCCAATCATCTTTTTTATAGGTTAACCCTATCGCCTCCATTAACTTTTCAATATCGTTGCAATAAGCGAAATTTTTTGCATCATTGACATTGAAGAACTTTTGTAACTCTTTTTGGCGTTTTCGATATGCTGTTACTTTTGTACCTTTCGTCAGCAAATTATTTCCTTTCAAAAATGACGCCAGTCGTTCTGATTTTTTCTGAGTCAAACACAAATTTGCAACAATTCCATCCAATTGGTTTTGTGTTATTAGGATTGGGTCCTTTGATGTTTTATTTGATGTACCTTCACCAGGGTTGAATTCTGAGGAGAAATCCATGGGTGTGGCAGGGGTGGTTGTAGTACTGATACCTGTTTGAAGATCAGTACTTCGGTATGTTGGTACTGGAACGAATTCTGAGTGCGGTAATGGTAATTGGACACTTGACACTGCTACATAAGTTTTATTCTTTGTTTTCCTTCTATTCAAAGTTTTATTGTAGTTGGTACATCCATAGCAATTTTCTTCTTGATGTGGGCTATTATCTGACCAAATCATTGGTACACCAAAAGGCATAGCCTTCTTCTTTTCACTTTTCCATTGCATAAGAATTGAATAGCAATTAAAGCAAACTTTTTTAGGGGCATAGTTTACGTCATTGATAAACTCTTGCGAGAAATATTGTCTATAGATTTCCAAAAAAGAATCAGTCACATTGCCGCATTTTTCATCGCTTACTATGAAACGTCCACAAATATTACAAAAATGGTTCATTTTACATGTTGGTTCCGACATTTTTAATACAATATATATTATAGAATGTTTTTTTTTGTTAATTTTATGAAACTGATACACTTAACTTAAATCACTCAATAAATGAAATAGGTTCCAAAAGAATGAATAGCAAATTTTATCACGACCGAGCGAAAATTAAAAGACATCAGCTTCGGCTGAGTTTCGAGTCTTAACTGAATCTTTATTTTTAAAATTAGTTCGCATGCAACACAAATGTTTACAAATATTATTTTAATAGCTATTGATTGTTCCTGGAAATTCCCTTTCTTAATTGTATTCTGGGAATTTCCTTTTCCTTAATTATTTTTAGAACATGCTTTCTTCTCGGAAAATCCCTTTTTTAATCCATACTTAGCATTTCCTTTTCTTTAATTGTTTTTGGAATGTTCCTAATTCTTGAAACATCCCTTTTTAACTACTTCTACCGAAATCGATATTTATTTAATGGTTTCGGGAATTTTTAATTACTATGTGTTTACTAGGAATTTTGGGTTTTTTTACATTAGTTTTATGTAATGAATGTGTGTATATCGCACAAATTTTCGACTGATACTATATTTTTTTCCATGATATTTATGTCATGGATTGAAAACTATATTTTAGATAAGAAAAAAAGCGAAAAAAATGAGTTGCTTGCCAGATATTAAGAAATAATAAGGAAAACGTTAATTTTTCGAACATTTTGTGACTTTCGTCAAAGTAGCTGCCAAAGTATTTAATCCCGTAATTTTCTTTTCAAATTACATTTATTTAAGAAACTGAGAAGCATATTATAGACCACACAAAATGTAAAAAAGACTTAGTTTTGTTGAAAATATTTTCAAAAAACATGAAAAAAAAATAATTTTTCCAACATTTTGCCTCATAAGTACCATAAAAATTTTCGAAATCAATTTTTTCAAAAATTGTAATTATTGCACAGGTCTCTAGCAATAATTTGGCTTTTACAGATTGAAAAAATATCAATTAGTCGACGAGTTATAGCCAAAAAACCATATAAACAATATACTGAAAATCGGCATTTGACTGCAAACTTCGAAGGCCGATTAAAAAAAAATTCGAACTAACATAAACAAACGCCGCGATACGGGTCTTCTAATTTCGCCTCTATTTTCACCCGCCACTCTCAGAATGGACCTAACTTTTGCTAACCTGAATTTGTTCCACAGTGTATTACTAGAGCGAACACAAAAATAGTATCAGCAGCGACACCTCTTTTACGGGGACGGAAATTTATTTCCATACCCAATATAAAAACGCTATAAACTTATCCCTCAAGCCAGTATTTAAAAGCATTTTTTGAAAATTTACTGCTTTGAAACTTTAAACTGCTTTAAAAAAATTTGATGCGAAACGAAAAAACTGAGTATGCAGCTTTAGCATAAAAAATCTACAGTTTCACATGCATAGGAAATTTTCCCTTGAAACTATTAACTCTGCTCGATATTATCAATGCGTTAAAGAACACTGTGTAACAAAATTTATCATACTTACTGTTAAAAAAAAATTGATGAAAAACACTAAAAAAGATTTAACGAAAAACCGGTTTATTTTATTAATATGAAATATAAACGATGATATTTATAAGTATCTATATTATATATGTATGTATTAGCCAAGTGGCCTTATGAATTCAGTTTGTATACACCAATACATATGCACAGCCACTTTAATACAATAATAAAATAAAAATTATAAAAAGACAGCAAATAAAAACTGCGTATTTGAATTTTGTTTTTGAACTTTGAAAAGTTTTATTACTCGTATAAACGAAAAAAAAACTCATAGCAGATAATGGGAATAAATGCTTTAAGTGGTATTAGAGAATTTTACTTTAAAAAATGTGTGTATATTAATTGCAAATTTCCTTTATTTAGAAATTCATGTATACTGCGACTAAGATGTAAATTTATTTGTACGTAAATCTATCAGAGCTGATTTCCAAAAAAAAAAATAAATAACAAAAAACACAAAGAGCACACAATCGATACTCAGCACAGGTCCAAGATTAGAAGAAAATATAAAAAAAAAATAGTAAATAAGAAAAACCGAGTAAATGTATAAAAAAAAACAACGGTAAATAACAACCTTCCACGCATTTAACCTTAAAATAAAATCACGTTGTCGCCTGTTGTCGAAGTAACGATCCCGTATCAAACAGCAAAAAAAAAACAAATTATAATAATTCAGTAAATGTCTAATACTAAGATAACTTTTAAAACAAAACAGCAAGATTTAAATTAATATCAGCGAAGTTTTAGCAAATAAAATGTGCATGTTGCCTATAAAATGTGAGAAGAAGAAAAAAGTGCAAAAATAAATCTAACCTGTAGCACCAACATCCATATAAAAAATTGTTATTAATCGGGCAACAAAGATAATTTATTTTTAAGTGACGTAAAAAGAAAAAAAAAGAAAAACTAAAAATTAAAATAAAGAAAAAAAATCTGAAACAAAATAAATCGACAATTTAGTTTTAAATATAACGAAATAAATATTACATAAATATATACACCTGGAACCCATTTATACAAATAAGAACAAATGGATTCGATTAAATATCACTTATTAACAAAAAACAAGTTAAAGGCAAATGTAAATGCACCTTAAAGAAATGTTATGAAGCTTTTCGTTAGGTAACCGAGCGAACAAATGGGAAGGAAAATATGTAAAAGTTTGAAAAAATGTAAGAGTTTGAAAAAAACAACAGAAAACAGAAACAGTGTCAACGTTGAGGACATTAAGATTATAAAAATAATAAAATAATAAAACTAGTGAAACAAAATATTTGCATTTATTCATTTCTTTTTCTACTTTGTTTTTTATAAATAGCGATGACAATTTGAAAAAAAAAAACAGCTAAGTTTAGTGGTTAGTGGTAGTCAGAATTTTCCAAAAAATGGACTTTGTTTTTACATTTTATTCAAGTGTAATACCTTAAAAATATTGTGTGAAAATTTCAAGTGAGTCCGACAAATGCTTTTCGAGTTATTCAACAATTCACAAAGGGCGCTCGGGCGCTCCGGAACAGAGAGCAAAACTTTAAATGCGTTTTTCTCAAAACTCTGTTTTTTGAACTGGTGATCACTGTAATTTAAAGGGTGCTGGACTAAAAAATCGAACATTTTTTATGGCATATTCTAAAAGTACATCATCTTAAAAATATAAGTTCAAAAAATCATAAAGATCGGAGCAGTAGAACGAAAGTTACAGACCGTGGAAGCGCGCGACCTTTCTTGGAACGAGAAGTGCACGCAAAACTTTAGACGCGATTATCTCGAAGTCGCGTTTTTTGAAAATTACCGTCGCAGTGATAATTATTTATCAAAAACTATTTGATCGATTTGCATAAACTGTTTTTTTAATTTTTCGAAGTTACAACCTCGTGAATATGAACGGTTCACTTTTTATATTGTAAATATTTGCAAAGTTCGCTGTAATTAACTTTTTTTTTAATTTTTCAACCCCTCAAAAATCTTTTTTTTTGTTGCAAAGCGGTTTTCATATAGAGAAAATTTTTTTTTGGGTAAATAAACCGTTCAGATTTACTAAAAAACATTTTTCTACAATAATTATTTAATTGTTCTGATTTCAGTTGAGGTGCTCATGCGCTACCGTGATCACCGCAAGCCTCTTCTAAAAATGGCGTGGGGGGAGGGGCGATATAAACAATAAATAATAACATTTTTGAAAATAAAAACACCAAAATGTATTCTTCGAGAGTTAGCCTTCAGTATGATATAATATATGCCTCTTTTGAATAAAAGTTCTAAAACATATTTAAAAAATGTCCATTTTTTCGGGCTGACAAGGTATATAACCCCTTAAAAACAGCTTTGTAGATTTCAATAAAATTTATACTGTTTTTGAAAAACATAAAAAACTCGTGCCTGATCGAAGGATTTTTTTGTTTTCAAAAATTTCGATTTTTTTAACAATTAATTCTCGGATTTTTCTCGAAAATCTGAAATATACACAAGATTTTCTATTAATAAAACTAATTTCTCTTGTCCCATTGATTTTATATGAATCTCCAAGGACTTGTGATGATCATCGCAAGGAACTTCTGGAGAAAGGGGCCCCACACAAGCAGCGATAATTTTTACAATTTTTTTTTGGAAATTTTGCTAAAGTAAAGTCGAAACATGATGTACTAATGCTATGCTTGTATTTTTGTAAAATAAAGCAACTGACTAGCAAAAAAAATTATTGAAAATCATCATATTTTCGGACCTCTGACTACCCCTAACCTCTTAAGTCAATTCATACCCCACTGGGGTTTCCTGACGCATGACATCTTTCAGAAAATTTTAAATCTTTCACAGTTGAAAAATGGTCAATGTTTTCCATATACGGGATATCTTAGCCTATCTAATAGACTTGACCGACGGCGGCTTTAATCGGGATTACCGGCGCAGTTAATTCAGATTAAAATTGAGCTGTGACAGACAGTTGTAACGCGGATTAGTGAACAGCTGATTAGTTTATTGGATAGTTTTGTCAGTAAAAGATGGGTCGGAGGCAACAAAAACGGGCATGAGCTGCACTGATACTAAAAAATAAGTATTTATTAAAAAAAGTCTTAAATAGCAATTTCTCAAACTGCTCCGAAATATCAAAACCATTATTATTGTACTTTCGAACGTATTACGCCTACCTTAACTTGTTCAAGTCCCGACTTTTGTCTAAAGCAACAAATTTGACTATGTACAAGACCCTTATCCGTATGGACTCTTAAGGTTGATGACTGCGCGCAGATTGCCAGTATGGAAAGAATAATTGTAAAAAAGATCTTTGGCTCAATATGAATGGAGGAGGGTACTTCGATTGAACTCGGAACTGAACGATCTAACTCAGAACGAGACAGCAGTACGTTTTATTACAGCGCAGCGCATAAGATGGCTAGGTCATGTGATCCGTATGCCTGTTGACTGTACCGTGTACAAAGCCTTGACAGGAAAGCTAATGAGCGTGAAGGCCAAAGGCAGTCCGAGTAACCGTTGGATAGACGCAGTGGAACACGATCTTAAGAAGTTGGGAATACGTAACTACGAAGCAACAGCTCAACATAGACCACTTTGGAGGAGCATTTTGAAGGAAGCTTTGACGCACCCCGCGTTGTAACGCTATGAAAGGAAAAGAATTTCGAACGTGTTAGTGCAAACCAGCATTGCATTCAGTCTTTCTTATTTTCTCTTTAAGAGTTTCATTATTTTTCATTCCCAATACGTAGATATTTTAACTGTCATTTTTCAAATTCGCTTAGAGCCGAATAACGGTCTGTTAAAGAGCACACTTGCAAAATATTTTTTCACCACGAGTGTGGCACAGCCGAGTAGCACTAAAGCGCCGTTTTGATACCATTATGAGACCTCCAACGGCCAGATACCTACAGCTAGCCAGAGCTGTTGATGTAATGCAGAAGATTGATGGGATTTCGGTTGGAGCACTGTCCCAAGCTGTCAAAGAAAGAAGCACCCAATGACCTTAATCGCCTGGCTGCCAAACTCGGATATTTAAAGAGAAAGTGCTCAATCTTCTCTGAAAGCTCCCCACAACTTCTACAATAGGATAAATCCTGATTTTCTGCGTTAGTGCCGAGCTTGCGAATTGAATGGAGTGGAGTTCCCAGGACTAGGATTTTCAAAATAGCACACGAAGTAATGTAGCTCCTCCTTTTCTGCGCTTTTCTGAGTACAATTCTCCCATAACTACAGCCGGGAGGTTACCGATGATCGGCTGGTAGACCTTTGAGATCAATTCAGTTGACCCTTTCCTGGTGAGCTTATTAGCAATTTTATGGTGCTTCAACTAATGGTGGTGCTTCAACGCCAAAAGTTGAGGTAAGTTGATCAATGCGTCGTGGCCTATAGGCACTCCCATAAAAAGCGACTCTTGAAAAGAGATTTCCGACTCCAAAACATTTGGTTCAAACAAGACGGCGGCCGGCGCTACTTGCCACACAGCTCGTCAAACAATGGATTTACCTGCGTCGTCGTTTCGGTGTGCAATTTATCTTTCGTCTCGGACCAATGGATTGGCCACCAAGATCGAGTGATATCACACCTTTGGACTTTTATTTGTGGATTAACCAGCTTCGATGTGGATAAATCAGCTCGAGGCATTGGAAGTGAACATTACTTAAGTTATTCACGACATACCGTCCGAAGTCCTCCAATGAGTCATTCAAATTGGTGTTTACAGATGGTCGAATTACGGCGCAATTGCGGCCAACATTTGAAATGGATTATCTTTAAAAAATAAATGTACAGGGTCCGGCAGGCTCCGAAGTGGCTGTTTTTTAGCCATTCTTGGTTCACTCGAGCTTTGTGAGACTGTGCCGTGCCCTGTTGAAACGTGCATTGCCTACCACCGAAATGTTTGTCTGCCCACGACTTCAAAGCAACCTACAGAACACTTTTCCGATAATATTTCGCATTTACTTTAACGCCAGGCTCGATGAAAAGGTTTGGAGAGCGCCCATCTGCGGTTGCAGCGGCCCAAACCATTACCTGTGACGGCTGCTGCCTCGTGTTGGTCAATGGATGACTCAATTCTCGTGTGAATGGTCGGTCAAATAAACCCTATCGGCTTGGGAGTTTACGAATTGCTCAATTTGAAAAATTTTCTCGTCAATAAACACAATATTCTGAAATTGACCACTTCCGGCCAAGCGAACCAACCCTTCGCTCCCTCAAGTCCGACTTGTTGCTGCTTTGATGTGAGATTATGCGCCTTTTGCATCTTGTTAGGCTTGACGTTGAGATCATTTTTCAGTTTGCGGCGGATGCTGCGGTGAGGTATTTTCATTTATTTTGCCATTTCATTGGTACTTCGTCGGGGACTTCGCTCAAGTCGCTTCTGCACTTTTAGAACCTTTTCACGTGACGTTGCAGTCTTTTGATGACCATCTCCATGACGTTTCGCGAAGCTACTAGTATCATTGTAACGAGGAATGGTGCGATGAACAAAAACTTTATTTACTTTAAGGTGCTCCAGCTCACGAATAATCGCTGGTTGTGATTTTCCAGCCAAATATAATGTAATCACACTTTTACGTTTGAAATCCATTACTGATTTTCTTTTTTCGCGCTTACTCTCGGCAAAATACTTTCGCGTGCTTGTAAACAATACTCTCGACTGTCATTTAACCAACTAACAGACAGCTGATGCACGGGCATGGATGTGCAGTAGCTGCGCGAGCGGTCCAAAGTTGGTTACACTTCGAGTGCTGGTCCCTGTAATGAATGGTTCTGTACAAAAGAAATAAAGATTGTCCAATCAATTTGAATTTTCGTTGCTTTATTCAATTTAAAATCAAATACCTCTAAATTGATCACCCTTTATTAACATTCTGACGACACAGAGGTAAATAATACTTTTGGAATCGGAATAACGAACAGATCGTCCCTATTCGAGTATCACTAATCCATTTGGTTAAATTTTTTGGTTACGCTCTTATCCTTCCTCTTAATTTCTAAGAATTTCCATTTCACATTTGTTATCAGCTTACGATTTTATTTTGTCACGGAATTGCATTTTAAGTGCATTTTTGTACGCTTCACTACTTTTTTTGCCTTGCAACTCTTTATCCTTTCCTGTCGCAATGGCCACTGTGGCTCGAGTGGCTCAACGCATTGACCATTGCAGCTATAAATTTTGAATCCAGCAGCTGCATGTATCGGAATATCGGAATTCAGTTATGTATGTAGTACACACAAATGTAGGTACATCTGGCCATATTTTATTAAATGTGTGTGGGTATGTAAAAGTTACACTTGGCGCATATTTGAACTTTCACTCTACACTTCCCTATTCACCAGAAAGTTGCAATGGAGTGTTGTTATCCACTTACATTTCTATGGCATTGTAGCTGGCGTAAAATAAAGTATATATAAAAATAAATATTTGTATGCACACTCTTGTATGTACGCATGTACAATATATGTAAATAATACACGCAAATCTATTTTATAAAAATATCCAACGAATTTTACATATTCAGCTGCTGTTCTTACCTGGTTGTTAAGTGAAATCTAAATCCTTTATGACAACCGCTCAAGAGCTTTACGTTCACCATCATTCACTACTCAGATTCTAGGTTACTGCACTTTTATTTGATAGCAGAAGTCGTACTAGTGCGAGAGTATCTGCAATTGTACCGGTTGCAAAATGACCAATTGGAGGAGTATGAAAAACATATGCCACTCTATTACCATAAATAAGAATACTCCAACGTTATGAAGATGAACATGAATGCTGATGGAGTCAATCATCTAATTTTTTTATCCATTATGAACTAATTCGCTAACTGGTATCATCCGGATGAATGGTCATACGAGTTCGTTAACGGGTAAGTAAACGGCAATTGTCATCTCGTAGGAAATCGCCATTTTAAAAATACGAGTACTGCTCGCCAACATTAAAAAAAGATAGGAGACGAGCTGCTTCAGCTGCATTGCAAACTGGTCTTAAGTAAGGTGAATTAGAACTAGTCGGTTTGACTGAAAGGATATTTCATTTCTTCTTCGCTTTCACCAATACATGCATGTGCTATATTAGCATTAGCGCATTTGTGTGTGTTTGTTTATGGTTTCCAGTATTCGAATTACATTTTTAATGTCAGCACTGTGTGAAAATTGGAGCAGAATCAGCACTCCAATCATTCTACTTCCCATTCAAGAGAGCTTAAATGTTTTTTTTGGACTCAACTTGGATATGTAGGCAAATATTTTTGAATATATGTATGCAGACAGCCGCCGTAACCGAATGAGTTGATGCGTGACTACTATTCGGAAGTGCTCCGGTTGGAACTTTCCTGCGTGATATACGAAATGATTTTCATTTTTTCTAATAGCGGTCGCTCCTCGGCAGGCAATGGCAAACTCCCGAGTGCATTTCTGCCTGGAAAAAGCTTCTCATCTGCCGTTCGGAATCGGTTTAAAACTGTAGATGCCTCCATTTGTGGAACAACATCAAGACGCACACCACAAAAAGGCGGAAGAGCTCAGCCAAACTTCCCAAAAGGGTGTAAGCGTCAATTTTGTTTCTTGGTTCAACCTCCTTGGGAGCATAGAGCCTCGACAAAACTCTTCCATCGTACAGGGTTTTGGGCTGTCGGAATCTGATAGCTCGCGCAGCATCGACCTACTCCAAGTATTCTTTGACCGACCGCGACTTCTGCTCCCTCGCGAGTTTCAGTGCAGTGGCATCCTCGTGATGCTATCTTGTGGTTTTCTAGGCGTGGGACCTATCCATCGCCAATTTCATCATTCGTTAATCTCCATAGCGTGTCGTTGCTGATGGGGTTCGGCCAGAATATTCTTCAAATAATGCGGTGGCATGTGTTAATGAAGGATTGTAGCCTCTGTGTGATACTGTTGCAGACCAGTCATTCACTTCCGTACAACAATACAGACTTCACACATAAGCCGAATTTTCGTAGTTTAGAGCTCCTGAAAATTTGTCAACTCACCCATACTGTATGCAACCGCCCGAATGCCGCCCTTGCTTTGTTTAGCCTGCAGTTGACATCTTCATCTGCCCCGCCTCCGCTTGCAATTTTCAGATATCAGTATTTCTTTTCCAAGTGATCTAAGAATTTTTGATATTGTCAGTTGCTCTAAAAATTGGTTTATTTGTAGGCTTAAGTATAATAAGAAGTAAACTGATTAACTCTCTCTGGTTAAGAGTTATATCTCTGCCCGTGAAAGCCATTTTGGCAGAATTATTTCAAGCTGGAAAGATTGGAACACCACACTCCGTCGGGTAGGCACAGTTCACTCAAAGATTGTTGGCAGAGTAAGAAGTGATCTACTCGGAAATATAAAATGATCAATTCGCCTTAGTGACAGTCAGCCTGCATATGCTATCGGGCTTTGGGCTCATTTGCATCGAATTATAGCTACATAAACTTGCATTGGGCTGACACTGATCTTTGCTCGTGCCTTCGCCTATTTGTTACACCAAGCGATTATAGGGTTCCCTCGACTCGCTCCTTCCATCGGAGGTCCTTCTCATATGTAATTGTCCTCTAACTTGTCATCTGAACACCTTCTTAGCTGGAGCTTCTGCATTCATGCGCTCGACGTGGTAAGATGAGCGTCGTGTAGAGTGTTAGTTTTATCGGGTGAGAGAGGTCTCTGCTGCATATTTGCGTACTGGGACTAAAGTAACACCTATTAGCCAGCGTGATTCGTTGATTTATCTCCAGGCTCACATAGTTTGTTATTGTGAAGGCCGTGCCAAAATATATAAATTTCTTGACAATTTCAAAAGTATAGTTTCCCTCTGCTGGATCCAAAACGCCGTGAATCTTACCTAGTGCACAGCATAAGCTTCATCTTGCTCGTTCGTTAACCGCTAGACCTCCTCTAGTTGACTCTCTTTCTCTCTCTCTCTCTCAATGTTATCAGTATATGCAAGGAGCCTGAACACTTTTGGTAAAAATAGTGCAATTTCGAGCAGCCTTTCCATGCGGAAGTTGAAGAGGTCGGACGATAGTGGATCGCCTTGCCAGAAACCCCGCTCGGTATTGAAAAGTTCGGAGAGGTTTTGATACAAATTATTCTAAAATAAAAGAGAATGAACATATTAAATATTGCCTACATTTCAATGATGTATCAGAACGTCATATGCGAATTTGGCCAAATAAATGCATGACGTTCCGATACGGCCAAAGTGTTAAGAATGCTTGTACACTTTCAATATGAACCGTGTCAATATCAAGGTTGCGATGTCTTTCGAGATATGTTGACGTAATATTTTGTTCACTTTTTACTACTATTCTTTTTTTTTTTTAATTTGCACTTACTTTTTAAAAGCATATAGGCATTCGACAGGAAATCTTCTATATACATATATAAAAATGAAATGATGTTCGTTTGTCCGCATTTTTTTGGGCCGATACGAGGCCAATTTTATTCGTTCTTTTTTCATATTATAGGGATCCACTAGGGGAAGGTTTTTAGCAAAAAAAAATTTCTTTTAAATATTTTCTTCATATAAAAAAAAGAAAAAATCAAAATATTGTCCAAAACAAAACTTGATCGATTGTTAGATTAAAGTAAGTTTCGAATCGACATTTATTTTATGTGTACAACTTTTTTTGAATTTTTTGTATTTGTATTGTGATACAGAAATGTATTGTATACAGAAATTTCAAATGATTCGAATGAAATTTTTTTTTTTTTTTTATTTCTTCCATAAAATATTACACCTGTCGTTAGACAATAAGTAATTTGATTTACAAAAAGATGGAATGAGAGTGATATTGAAGGGCCAATGCGTTAGGTATGTACCAAGGTGCATTAGTTAAGGTCCTAAGTATTTATGAAAATAATGTTTCAATTCAATTGAGCAATGCTTTTTTTGACCAATTCTATATGGAAATGAATGCGTTTGCAAACGATGTTTTCGGCTATGAACAAATGTTGGAATCGAATGAAAAAGGAAAGAAACGCGAAATGATAAAAAAAATTCTTGGAAAATTTAAAATGAATGGTGCTTCATTGGAAAAATTCAAAGGTAATAAGAACATACACAAGATAAAGTTAGAATTCGAATTTTTAGATTTATTTTGTTTATTTCTCATTTTTTCAGAAGTACACCACACAACAACTCATTCCAACTCTGATTTTGAAATCCTGTTGGAATTGGTGATCGATAATTTTGTCACTATAATGGTCAATGGAAATTTGCGTGTATCAGACCCTGCATATTATTTACCATATCAACTTTTTATGGAACATATGGACCAAATGAACACAAAAAAATAATTTAGTTTTGTTTTGATTTTTTGCAACATTTTGGTTTTCAGTTAATACAATAAAAACAATACTGTTTTTTCGTGAACACAAAATTCTAAATTTATTACGTTGTTTGTTTAGAATTTTTTTAGAAAAAAAGTAAATTTTTTGGTTTTGAGGAAATTTGTTTATTGTTGCTATTTGTGAAAGCATAGATATTTGTAAGTATTTGACTATAATCCTAAAAGTTAATGGAATACCACTATGACACATAGAAAACATTTTTTCAAAGGGGTGTTTTTCGAAAATTATAAAAACAATTGTTTTCAAAAATTTTGAAGAAATAAAGTAAAATAAAAAAATTTCGAAAGCATGAAATTTTTTCAAAACCAAATTTTCCTCAAAAAGATAAAAGAAATTTCTTCGAAGAGGTGTTTTTCTAAAATTACAAAAAAAAAAATTTAAAAAATTTTAAACAAATAAAATAAAATAAAACTTTTTCAAGGGTATGAAATTTTTTCAAAACAAAATTTTCTGAAAACCAAACAAAACTTAAAAAAAAAATGGTGTTTTCAAAGCATTTCATATTCCACTATTAATAGAGAATACATTTTTTCGAGGGGGTGTTTTTCAAAGCGGAAAAAAATCTTTTTTAACAAATCAATTTAAACTTTTACAAAAGTATGAAATTTTTTCAAGAAAAAAATTTTCTCAAAAACGTTAAATTAAAAAAAATAGTTTTTTCAACATATTTAATTTTCAGCAATTAACTGAGAAGAAATTTGTTAGAGCGAAGTGTTTTTCAAAACTTCAAAAAACACTTTTTAACCAAAAAAAATAAACCTTTTTTCAAAAACGACAGGAATGATAACATTGCCTAACAATTTCTGCACTTTTGCACAGTCTAAAGAGGCATTGATACAGAGTGTATTTCCAAACATAGTTCAACATTACAAAAACCATGATTGACTCAGCGAAAGAGCAATTTTAGCTGGGAAAAATAAGGACGTCAATGATATAAATTCAGCTATTTTAGATCAAATACCTGGTGACATAGTTGCGTATAAGTCAATGGACACTATTACTGATCAAGATAAGGTCATAAATTATCCAACTGAATTCTTAAACTCACTCGATTTGCCAGGCTTACCACCTCATAATTTACGATTAAAAATTGGAGCACCGATTATTATGCTGCGCAATAGTAATGTGCCCCGACTTTGCAACGGTACCAGACTCGCTGTGAAGAAGCTAATGGGCAACGTTATCGAAGCAACAATTTTGAAAGGGAAGTACAAAGGAGAAGACATTTTGATACCCTGAATTCCACTGATTCCGGCGGATTTACCATTCGATTTCAAACGTTTGCAGTTCCCTATTAGCCTTGCCTTCGCATGAGAATTAATAAGGCGCAAGGACAGTCTCTACAAATGTGCGGTATTAATTTAGAATACCCAATTTTTTCTCATGGACAATTGTATGTAGCTTGCTCACGAGTTGGCAAACCATCGTCATTATTCACGCGAAAGATGAAAAAACCAAAAACGTTGTCTACCAAAAAGTGTTACAATAAAGTTCGAATGAAATTGTCTCAAAGAATTTGCTTTGTTTCGTATTAATTTTATTCTCTTTCAGCAAATCATTGAATTTATCGTCTAGCGAAGCGGGCGAGGGTACGCTAGTTTCATATAAATCCCTTTCTATAAGATTTATAAAAAATCCGGAATTTCACCATAACTTCAAGCTTTTTAAACTATTTATTAATTACTAATTTTTGAAATATATTTTTCTAAAAAATTTATGAAAATTCAAAAAACATAAGAGAAGTAGTCAAAACTGGGCCAACTATCCCATTTCTAATCAGCTGACCATGGGTGCATTTTGTTCGATATATATAGTAAAATCCATTCCTCTCATCACTCTGAACATATGAGCAAGTTCTAATACCTTAGTGCAGTAGCGTGCACGATAATAAACATAAGAGCGAGTCTATGACAAGCATTGAACAGATCCATAGGTAAAAACAGTCTCAGCTGGTTGCCAAAAAATGCCCACAGCTGAGATAATTTGATTAAATTTCATATAAAATCGCATCAAAAAGTTTAAAAAATGTCGTACAAATTTAGTTATTTCTCAACAAAAAAGTATTATAATATTATAGCTAAATTATTCAAGTCAATGCTAGTAAGTTTCCCAATTCAAAGATATTATTTTGTATTTTTTTCGATATTCTATTGTTTTTAATGTTACCATAAAAATTCTAATTTGGGATAGTAAATACGCTTAAGCAAAAATACCAACCACTTACATTATTACACTCCTAGGAGAGTTTTTACTTGTATTTCTTTACAATCATGATAAGTGACCCAAGTCTTTTGAATTTTGTCGTTAATTTTTCTAAAATAAATTTATTTATTTGTAGGCTTGAGTATACTAAAACGTAATTGACAATTTTTTTAAGCATTAAAGAATTTGGAGATTGATTCATTGTTGAACATTATTTTTGTTGTTTAAAGTGTTCTTTCTAAGATTAAAACAAAAAAATAATATAATTAGAAAAAAACAGAATAGGGCATTTTTCAAAAACGAATCAAATGTATTGCACAAACATTTTTAGCACAGAAATATAATCTTTCTTCAAAAACAAAAATTTATAAAACATTAAACAAACTAAACAAAACTTTTTTTTTTATTAAACAATTTTTTTTTAATTTTTTAAATTTTTTTTTAAATTTTTTAAAACATAAATAAGTAAAAAAAACTAAAACAAAATTTTAAAAATTTAGAAAATAAACTTACAATTTTTTTTACATAAAAGTAATTTGTTTTTTAATTTTTTTAATATAAAAAAATTCAAAAAAAACTAAAAAAAAGTAAAAAACTTAAAAAAAAAATAAGTTAAAAAGTTTTTTATATAACACTTAAATTTTTTTTTATATATTTTATACATAAAAATTTCACAAAAAAATTTTTCTTAGAAAAAACTTTAAATTCCTGTTAAAAAACAAAATTTATTATAACTTCTTAAAATATAAAAAAGGTAAAAAAAAAATTAAAAAAAAAATTACAGAGTTCTTTAAGATTTAAAAAAAAATAACATAAAATAATTAGAAAAAATCTGAGTGAAGCATTGTTTAAAACCTCAAAACCGACAGAACCACATATATTTTTAAAACATAAAAAAAACTAAACAAATTTTTTTTCCATTTTTAAAATTGTTTTTTTTTTATTAAATATTTTTTTTTTTAATTTAAATTTTTTTTTTTATTTTATTAATTTTTTATTTAAGTATTTTATTTAAGTATTTAAATTTTTTAAAACATAAAAATGGAAAAAACCAAAACAAAATTAAAAAAATTTAGAAAAAGAACTTACATTTTTTTTTATATATAGTAAAACATAAAATTTTTTTTATATTTTTTATATATATGTATTAAAAGTGTTTTTAGAAATATTTTTTTTATGTACAAAAATGTATTTCTTGAGAAAAGCTTTAACTTCCTGTTAAAAAAAAGTTTTTGTTGAATTTTTTTTTAAATATAAAAAAAGTAAAAAAAAATTAAAAAATTTCAAAATTAAAAAAAATTAAAAAAAATTTAAAAATCTTAAAAGTATTTTTATATTTTAAAATAAATTTTTTCATATAAAAAAATTTTACAACAAATTTTTTCTTGGAAGAAGCATTAATTTCCGGTTAAAAAAATTTATTTTAATTTTTTTAAAAAAAAGCTAGAAAAAAATTTAAAAAGAACTTAAAAATGTTTTTTATAGGAAACTTAAATTTTTTTTTATAGTTTTTATATACACAAATTTTTATATTTTCATATTTACATACACAAAGCAGTTTTTAATTTTTTAAATTATTTTTAATAAAAAAAAAATTATATGTATAATAACGATATTTTACAAAATTTTTTTAAACAAACAAAAATTTTTTAAATTACAAGTTTTATAATGGGATACGCATAACTTTTATAGTTTTATTCAAATACGTAAAGCGTCTTGCTCAAAATTATTATTTTGAGTTGATTCACCTTATTATTGTTTCATCAAATGGGAGTCCACTGTATATTTACACTTGCTCGCTCTCAACGTCTGCGCATTACTTGCTGCACTTACCTTGACGGCTCGTAATCGCTGTGAGAATTTTCTAGCAGTTTACAGTGCGTGAAAAAGTATGTACCTACAATAATTGCAATAAGAAATTCGGAGTTTATGAAGGATCCAATATCGAAGCGTATCGCGTGTTGTTTATCCAGTTTGTATGCCATAGCATATCTGATTGCATACGATTGTACGCTCACCTCAAGCTTTACAATTAAAAAGTGGTCACAAGTTGCGTGCCAATTGTCGCTGTTCTCGACGGATATTCCCCAGCCAAATCATATTTGACGTCTACTCTAAGGCCAATCGTTGGCTCGTTCGCAATTAAATTCATGACAATTTTTAATGAAAGCTGAATGTTTCCAAGGAATGGCCATCATATTAGGCTGCACTTAAGTTGCTATGAATGCACTTGAAGCAAAATGGAGTGACATGACATAGTAGGGGTGACAAGAATATGTGGGTTAATGGGTACTTAAAAAACTTAAGCAATTACTCACGTTGACTTGCAAGTTTTCGAAAATTATTGGCGACTTTGATAGGTTAAGGTCGATGGGTATGCAGATTCTTTGTAATACTCAGATTTATGGTGTTCGTATTCATTTTGTAATACAGGCGGAGTTGTATGCCGTTTCCGAAACGCAGCAGGTTTTTATGAAAAGTTTTTTTATTGCAGAAAATGCAACGGAAAAATAACTTTTCTAATATTCTTTGATAAGGAAAACCTTTTTTAATATCTAACATCTCTCAGGGTTTGCTGAGTTGGTTTGAGGCTCATCTATCCAAGTGCAGCCACAGATAGTCAAGGGCTTAGTTCTATCCTCTTTTTGCACGCGGGCACCACCTGATCGGATCGTAGCGAAGTTGTTTAGGTGCTACCGAACGGGAAGTCCGACATTCATCGACTATTTTTGGCTGTGCTCAGTGAGTTTAAAATCTTGACTGTTGCCTTGCCAGCAAAATGAATTATTGCGTTTTGTTGTGGGACTCTTCATGTATCCTTTGGCTTATCGAAAATGGCTCCTTTAACGATTTTGATGCAATTTTGCGTTTAGTTAAAATTTTTCTTTCTAAGTTTATTCAGGTAAGTGTTAGCTACCAAAATATATTTTAAATTGTTTAAATATAAAATAAAAACCGGAAAAGGTGTTGAAAAAAGCTGTAACAAAGCTGCGTTCCCTTTTTATTATAAAATTATAATTCTTCTTCTTTCTCGCCATGGTCCCTTAGTTGGGGTTGGCCCTCTTCTTACGCAATTTTCAGGTTGGATTACGTTAGGTCAAATGGCTGCCCACGCGAGGGGTCCACTTGGAGAAATAATCAAAATTCGTCCATCCTGATGTCATACAGACGAAAAACAGAGCGAAAAGAACCAAACAGGCGGGAAAGAAGGAAGAAGGGGCTTTGGATTGAAGTGGCCAATTACATTTATATTAACTGCTCAAGCTACTAATGAAATCCATCAGGAGTGTGAAATTTAAACCTGCTATATCGGTAGATGTACCAAAAAAGTGAGATCCCAGATATCTGAATCTAAGCCCGACGAAAGCAAGGCAGCTGAAGAGAAGGTGCTGAAATGATTTCACTTTATCCTCCAGGCAGCTTCTGCAGAAAGGATTTGAGGCGATCCGTAGTCTCACCGCATGAATACCTAAGGGGCAATGCCCGGTTTTGTTAGCCACAGTTGTTCTTTCGAGCGCCTCCGATCTACCCGTTGCCAGAAGGATCTCGAGACTTTGCACGTTTGCGCATTAACCAAGCGCTTGCTGAGTTGACGTGAGGTCCATCTTTCCAGGAACACACCACATGTTCTTAGGGGAACTCTAATCCTCACATTTCGCGGGGAAATTGTAATTGTCTCGAAGGTACCCTGTTTAACCAGCTCATTAGCCCAGCAGTTTCCTTTCACTATGCCACTGTGACCGGAGACACAAATGAGCCTAACATCGAGGTATTCGGATGCAGTTGAGAGAGAAGTCAGGCATTCCCCAACTAATTTTAAACGCACAAGCAATGAGTCCAGGACTCTAATTGCGACCCGGCTTTCGGAGTAGATATTTACCTCCCCTGCAGTGATTGCAGAGGTAAGCAACCAATTCACTGCATCCTACACTTGGAAAACACCACAGTGCTCCCGAAGTCTAAATTTGAGCTTGATGGGGAGCAGCTTGCAGTATACTCTAGCACCAACTCTTCTGTCTAACTTCAAGCTATCCGTAAACATGTTTGCCATGCCCTGTCTCCAATGTTACATACCGCCCACTTCTCACTTAACGGTATATGAATGGAAAAAGTGCCGATCGGACTCATAGAGGGTGTACATTGATCAAGCCCCATGGAGATGAACTCTGAGTTTTGAAGAATACTAGTGTCTGCAGCTTAAGTCTAGCCTGTGGCCCGAACACTTCACTGTGATTGCGGCGCGTGCAGGGGAAGTTTTCCCTGCGATATCCACAGGTACCACATTCAGTGTAGCGTTAAGCGCCAGAGTACCTGAAATCCTTAGGGGATACATGTGCAATTTTACTTGACTTGAGTATAAAAATAATTCTCACATTCCCTCCAAGATCTGGGTATGTATGCTATCTATGCAGCTCGCATAGGTCCTGGGTTGTCCCTTCATTGACTTCGTTCCACAGCATGTACTCGTAATTTTTAATGGTGCTTAGCCAGGACTTAAAAGTTCTGCCACGTCCCATTGATGTAAGTGACTGAGTTACCAATGGTTTATTACCATATAATTAGAATTAAGCAAAAAATAAATAATTCATTTATATTTCATTTTGTCACGGGTGTATAGCGCATGACTTATAACTCCTGCCTATACGGCAACTTAAAGAAAAAAGGTCGAAGAAGAACACTTTCGCAGCAGAAAACTATTTCGCATTTTAATTGGTATGAAGCAACATAAAAATAAGCATTTATTAGAAGTTATCTAATATTATAGTTACATATTTGTGCTCTCCAACAATAACATATTCGTTAGAAACTTTTTTTGCGCTCTGTCTGGCTTTTTAGTATACTCGTGCACTCAAAGCACTGAAGTTGAATGCATTTGAAAGTGATGATGGCAGCTTTTCAAAAGTTTAAAGTTAGAAGTTATCTGCGTGCCGAGCTCCTACCAACGACGTGCAGTGATAATGACACGCTTTACGGGCGAAAGAAGTAATGACGCAGTAAATGGAAAATTCAAGGCAAGAGAAGTACTTATAGTAAATAAGAAGTGGATGCGCAGAATACATAAATAAAAAGTATAAAAAGTATACACACAAACAACAAAAAGGAGCTACGAAAGACACGTGAATGTAAATCTCTACAAACATATGTATGTATGTGTACAAGTAGATGAGCGAGCCCAAGTTAAGTATTTGCCAATTATTGTCAAGTACTGGCCAATTATTTTCGACATCGTCATCCATTCCGCCAAAAAGTGTCCTCTTTAGTAAGTTAGAGTGATTAATTTATATTCGCTTTTTTGTTTTTTAAAGCGAAATATTTTTGACTCTCACATTTTTATAATTTTTTTGTTTTGGATCAAATATAATATTTGACGTATATTAAAATTTTTGCAGAAAAATTTTAAATTTTTTCTTAAATATTTTTTTAGAAAACAGTTTTTTTTTTAGAAAACAGTGTATGCTTGTGTTAAAAATTTTTTTGTTGACCAGTGCATTACATGAAATGTCACTTGATTAATAGGAGGCGAATCTATTAAAGGTGGTGTCGGTAAATCAGTTGATTTGTTTTTGTTTTCTTTCGCCGTGCCCATGTGGCTGTCAGCCCAGAATGAAACAGGGCGAATTCATTCTTTGTTTTCTACTTTCCAAATACTTTGCTTTGCCAATCAAACGTACAAAACATTGTTGTTGGTCTACTGCCACCACCTTTAATGAGTGCGCCTTGTAAAAGTCCTACGATGAAAATACGAGTATTTTGAATTTCATTTAACCCCATTCAATAGTTCTTGAATTGCAGTGCTCACGGGCATCTGTTTTATTTCTTAATAAATTAATCATTTATCAAGAAAAATTGGTTTTATTATTTTGAAAAATTACTTCACAGAAATCAAAAATGCATGAATCTTACAAATATTTAGCCAGCTCTGCTCGGCACTGTATACAGGGTCCGGCACTCGAAGAGTAACCAATTGAAAAGTCCATAAATTTAGTTTGGAAAATTACTTTTACTCAATTTAAAGTAACAAATCTGTGAAAATAATACAAAATTAAGAATCAATTTACTTTTGCTCAATATGACAACCTTTTGCCTTGACTATGGCCTTGAGATGGTACAGAAACGAGTCGCAAGCTGCCCGAATGTGATTTTCAGGTATTTTATAATAGCTCACTCGCGCACAATGGCTTTTTTCTGTGCCACGAGACCGGTGAATCTTTCAATCGATGGCTCAAATTCTCGTGTGAACGGTCGGTCAAATAAACTCTATCGTTTTGGGAGTTCACGAATTGCTGATTTTGAAAAACTTTCGCGTCAGAAAACACAATGTTCGGAAATTGACCGCTTTGGGCTAAGCGAAGCAACTCCTGCGCTCTCTCAAGTCTTTTGGATCTTGTAAGGCTTGACTTTGAGATCATTTTTCAGTTTGCGGCGGATGCTGCAGTCAGGTATTTTCAGTTCTTTCGCCATTTGATTGGTACTTCGTCGGGGACTTTGCTCAAGTCGCTTCTTCATTTTTTGAACCATTTCACGTGACGTTGCAGTCTTTTGAGTACCACCTCCATGACGTTTCGCGATGCTATCAGTATCATTGTAACGAGGAATGGTGCGATAAACAAAAAATTTATTTATTTTGAGGTGCTCGAGCTCACGAACAATCGCTGGTTGTGATTATCCAGTCAAATATAATGAAATCACTCTGTTACGTTCGAAATCCATTACTGATTTTCTTTTTTCGCGTTCACTCTCGACAAAATGCTTCCGCGCGCTTGTAAACAATACTCTGGACTGTCATTTAGCCAACTAAATGACAGCTGATGCACGGGCATGAAGTTGGCTACACTTCGAGGGCCGGACTCCGTATAATGAAGTTCGCAGTGGATCACAAATCACATATATTTTTCTTTTCCGGCGGTCTTGTGCACATACGGAATCCACGACATTTTCTTACGGAAGAAAAGATCCAACACCGTCAACAAATTAACAAAAAAAAAAAAAATTTAACTCCACTTCCTTCCATGTCCCTCCTCAGAGACCAAAGATGGTTCAAAATCTCAAACTGACGGCTATGAATTTACCCAAACTCAAACAAAAAAATACCTCTTTGGAACAACAAAATTGGAAAAACAGTGCACGAAAGTCGGAAGATCTGCGCATCAGATCACTCGGCAGCCAGTCTCAAGCTTTACCTGAAGGAATTCAACAAGCACTTGCCATTGATGATATTTTGCTTCAAAACTCATATTTCATCATCATTAAGCCAACCTGGGTATATTGACTATAGGTGTCGGGTACGACTAAAAAGAGTCATAAAGCAAAAGTCCAACGACAGCAATCAAGTGAAACCGAGAAATGATGACATCCAGGACTTTTAATATAGCAAGTGTAGGCGAAGAAATCCAGAAGATAACGACAAAAGCACTTTGAAAAAGTACACAAATAAAATAATGCAGAAATCAACGAACTTCTAGAAAGTGAAAGCCTTTCAAAGAGACTAGAAAGACTAAAAGACGTCCAAAGAGAATTCGACCAACCGACCTAATTAATGCTTTAAAAGAATAAATATGTAAAAATCCACACATAAAGCCTTCAAGTTAGAGTTTTAGGTTAGATTTTCGGAATAACATATGCCCACTAAGCATTGAGACTACCTTCAGACGCATATTTAAGTATATAAAGAAACACACAGATGTAGCTCCATGCAGTTGTCATGCCCAAGTGTGCTTATACTTAACTGTCAAACTCATATTACGCGAAAGTTTCCATTCAAAATGCCGTACAAGCTGGATTGACGTAAATCTGTCGCCAGACGATTCAGTACAAGTGCAATTCTGAAGGTGTTTGAAGATAAACCAATCTCCCGTGCGACTATTTTTCGTGTTTTGAAAGATTGCCGGAATGGAAAAGAACCGGAAAATAAGATTATACCGCAAACGTAAGCGAGCACCAAAATATACAGCGAAACAACGCGAAAAAATACCAATTTGCTGCCGTGCACTTCGTCGTGAACACTTTGCGAATGAAAAATTCATAGTTTTGGATGATGAATCATTCTTCACATTTTCTCGTCATGAATTGAGTGGCAGAGACGGTTTCTACACTGACAACATTGAAACAACACCAAGCGAGGTTAAATATGCCAGCAAATCCAAATTTGAGCTGAAGTTGCTGGTGTGGGTGCCCATTTCTTCGAAGGGTGTTTCAGAACCATTGATTCGCCAAAACAAAGCCCAAGCGATCAATGCTGACTTTTATATCGGTTAATGTTTGCCAAAACTGAAGAAATTCATCGATAAATATCACAATACCGACGTAATCATGTTTTGGCCAGACCTTGCAAGCTGCCATTATCCAAAGAAAAAAACATTGGATTGGTTAACTGAGCAAAAAATACCATTTGTGCTAAAAAAGGAGAATCCTCCAAACGTGCCACACGCCCAATAGAAAATTTCTGGGCAGTTCTCAAGCGGATGGTGTACGAAAAGGGCTGGGAGACACGAAACGAGCAACAGTTGATCAATCGAATTAAGCGAAAGTTGAAAGAAATCGATATAAGCACCGAACTTAAATCGGGACATTTGGTCTACTCTACGAAAAATCGAAAGACAATGGTCCATTGAGTGTAATCTAAATGTATTTTTGATATGTAAACAATCGGCTGAAGTACCAAATAAAAATAATTTTTAATTCAATTGCTCGCTTTCAAATGGCGTTTTTCAGAAGTTAGTCTCAATGTTTAGTGGAAATATGTTAGTATTTTTCTTACAGGGAAGTCGCAGATAAGGCAACGAACAATGGAAACGCGTTTCTGGAGCGGAAGCACCTAAAGTGCTCAGAAGTCCTTAAGGAAAATTAAGCAGAGAGCATAGATTTTGTTAAAAAATTAAATTATTTATGTAATTTGACATGCACATGTGTTGGAAAACACACTTGTATATGTATATGTATTCGCATAAAAACATACCACGAAATGGTATAACACAAGATAAAATCGGGCGCTACAAAATGCGTTGACATGTTTGGGGTGTCTGAAGAGGACGACAAATGGCAATTGCAGAAACAGTGGCTAATAGAGAAAACATGTAAATTTAATGGAAAACATATGCGTTGCATTCAGGTTTGCAGGTAAATTACGAACAAAATTTTTCACAGTATGTTTGCACGCATACATTAGCATTTTTGTACACATAAAAATTCTTCGAATTACATAAACAACTTAAAATTCTCAAACGAAAAAGTTGCATAAATTTTTTATTCTACGGAAGGGAAGTTTGCTGTAATGCCAGGTGGCGCAAAATTAAGCATTCAATTTTGTTTTTGAATGAATTTTTTACTAAAAAAAAACAAAAAAAAATTTTTGTGGGAGTAAATCTTATACCTGCTGACACAAGACATGCTGCGTCGGTCATAGTTATGAGATCATAGAGGGGCGCTTGCTGCGACACAGACCACTTTCCCGTGATGGCTAAAATCCGACCATGAATTTCAAGAGTAAATGATGACAAAGTCTACACGGAACTAAAGTGGAATGCAGATGAATTTATAAATAACGAAGGTATGAAAGTGAAGTATAAAGATGCGATAGAAAACATTTTATTTAACGAAAATAATATAGGTAGGTAGGTTGGTTAGATGGCAAGAGTACCACAATGTATACTTCAAGTACCTCTTACGTGCCGTTTTAATACTCTAGCCTAGCCATCAGAGCCGAAAATTTGGAGAGAAAGTGCTCAACAGTCTCTTTCTCTGCAAGATCCCCAAAGCTTCTGCAATAGGGGTTGTACGGTAGTCCAATAGCACAAATAATGACTCATTTGAATTAAATATCGAATATCAATGGAAGAATACTATTGGAGGGTTCTTGAGTACTTTGAGTTCATTCCCCTGTCAATGGATCAATGTATGCCCTCGCTTAGTCCAACTGGAACTTTCTCCACTCATATTCCAACAAGGGAAGAGTGGGCTGGGGCTACACTTGGGGCTACTTGGGGGCAGGGTCTGGTGAACTTCTTCACGGATGGATCGAAGTTGGAAGGAGAGGTTAGCGGCGGAGTTTTTTGCGAGGATCTCCTCATCAGACTCAAATTCAGGTTACCGGACCACTGCAGTGTGTTTCAGGCAGAGATAGCCGCAATCACGGAAGCAATAAGGACCCTCGGGCCAGTGACGGTGCATTTGAAACCTCACTTTCGACTGCTTCCGAATTCTTTGACGTAAGCCTCATCTGGATTCCTGGTCCCAGCGACATTGCGGGAAACTGTGAGGCGGATGAGCTGGCCAGACGAGGGACATGTGAGGTGATTTTCCTGCGAAGGAAGAGGATTGCGATCCCCTTGACTACCTGCGCTCTGCTCCTGGAAGATGGGCTTCGTGCCAACTCAGAGAGCGCTGGGCAAGTAAGATCGCGAAATCCTTCTGGCCACGTGTGGATTGAAAGCGTTCGAGGAATCTTCTGAGAATGGCAAAATCTCAGCTCTTAAATTTCGTAGGTTTTCTCACAAGACACTATGAGCGAGGAATGTATGCTGTGAGATTTGGGACTATTTCGACTCCTTTTTGCGTCGGATGTATGGAGGATGAGGTGGAATCATCTCCGCACTTTCTCCTTAGATGCCCAGCTCTAGCGGGGTTAAGATCTAGGCATCTTGGCTCTTATTTCTTTGCTACGCCTGCTGATAATGGCGTTGACATTAAAAATTTGATGAATTTCACCAGCAGCACAAAGCGGTTGACACAAATGCAGCACAGTCATCGTTCATAACCCACACACTCTAAACCCATCCTCCTAACCATCCCACCACCACCTTAGTCAGTAACTGGACAATGTACAGCTCTTTGTTGGCCGTGGCATTCTTTTCGAGCATTTTCCAGTGTATCATGCCCTTCCAGTCCCACCAAACACATATCATAATCTTCTTTGGATGAAGATCCGAGGCTTGACTCTCGACTTTAGTGTATCTTTAGGAGCCACCCATTCCTTTCTTTGCTTCATATTGTTGTATAGCCACCATATCTCATCTCCCGTGACGCAAAAAGTGCTGTTTATGACCGCGTGTTGCTCGATGGCGGGCGTGATGCTGAGAAGCAATTTGAAGGGGGCTTGCTTTGGTTTTTCGTTAAGCTCGTGAAGCGCCCAGATTCCAAAGCTCCCAGGCGCCCAATTTTTCAGTAAATACCACTAAATGAAGGTGACTCAGAATAGATTAATGATTGCAGTTCATTTTTTCTGCCAATTCACGACTGGTTTGGCCCTTCAAAAGTGATTTGAGACCTTCTTCGCAACCGGACCTGTCATTGACGTCAAAGTCGCCATTTTTGAACATTGGAAAGCATTTCCGTGCTGTAAACTCGCTTATGACACCTGCTTCATTAACGTCGCAAATGTCCAGGGCTGTTTCGGCAGCGTTTTGACTTCGATAAAAAGCAAAGAAGATCAGGTGTCCGAAATGTTGATTTTTGCCTCTTTGGTATTCCATTTCTAAGCCTCAAAAACATTCGCTACAACATTGTAATCGAAGAGATTCTTTAAAAGCAAACGGAAATCGTTGCTGAAGCTATGGTTCACCGCGGACTATGAAGCTAAGAAGAACAAAAAAGGGAATTAATCCTTATTTTGACCTTTACGCGCTTCATTGCTTGTCTCCTTGTATACTTCAGTTGTCTAGTTCACAAGCGTCAAATATGATTGACGTACGACGCCATTGGCAAAAATTATAAATCTTCCGTTAGGGTGATTATTTTTGCGTCACCTTGTAGTTATGCATAAATTACATATTTCACATATTTTTAGCTTGTATGCATGTGCATGTGTGTCCGCTCTTACATTATGTGACGTCATTACTATTGCTTTATCGTTGGCTATTAGCCAAATTTTCGGCATGCAACAGGTTGCCTTTTCACATTTGCAAGTCTAGGTAGACATTTCGTTGCAACTTTTCTACCCTTGTTGGTGCACTTGCTATAACCTACATACACACACATATGCACATATACAAGTATATATAAATAATATGTATGTATGTACAAGCATATAAAATCATGTACGTATCCTGCCAGGAATTGCGTAGTGGACCACTAAACAAGCACAACAAAGATTTCATTCATTTGAATACTAAATTAGGGTAGAGGTATTGTTTATTTAAAGCATATTTTTTTATTCCTTATTATTCCTATTTTTTATTTTTCTCTATGAATTCATATTTCCATTACAAAAACTATAAACCATATTCACGGGCGAGGAAAAAAGGGTATAGGTGTAGGTACAGATGTACAAATGGATGATGATTTTTCTTACCTACGATTCTTTCCCGTGTAGTTTTCGTGCAGTTTTTAGTGCAGTTAAGAGCTCTGTTAAGTTTCAGAAATATTAAGAATCTCGATCGGCATCAATGAAATTAACTCAAATAAAGTTTGTGTAATGTAAATGTATACATACATTTTTCTGTAAACAGTGGCATCTGCAAGTTTCATGTTTTTGGTTTGCTTTTTACCATTAATCACTACCAAATAATAACAGAATTTACTTATTTATCATAGAAAATATTTATTTTTGTTAAAAATAAGCAGGCAAGAGTTTTTCTGTATGAAAATTCTACCACACAGAAAGTTTATGTGCTCTGATACAACAATTGTAGGGGAAATGTAGGCATTTAAATGTTATCCTTAACAGCAGTTGGGCGTAAACTGCAGTTAAGGCTCAATTGAAATCTACTATGGCTCAATTGAAATATACTATGTATATTCAAATTCAAAAGTGACACATACATATGTTAAATATGAATACGAAAAAACTGTATCCTCCTCTACTTGCACCAAAAAATGTGAATGTTAAAATAAATGAGATAGTGATGTTAGTTACAATGTTAATGTTAAAGCATTACTCATAAAATTTTAATATTCAAATTAACCAGAAATAACTAATGGTCACCTACGTAAACGAATATGCTCTCTGCAGTCCAACTAGCGAACATCATACACATATGTAAGACTCTAAAGCATCCCATGCAGTTACAATGCAAGTGTGAGTTGGCTGCTGTGAGAGCCAGTACAGTTAACAGCAAAGATCATACGCATCGCTCGCAGTTGCTATGCAAGTGGGAGTCGACTGCTGTGAGAGCGAACAGAGCAGTTAGCAGTAAAGAGCAATTAAGTGTGAAGTTCACCTTCATCCGATTAAAATTGGTTAATGGGAGTTCCTTTTAAATGAACCGGCTTGGAGATGACTACGATTGCTAGCTTTGCTGAGCTTACAAGATTGAATTCTATTGTAAATTCTTTTGTTAAGAAATAAATATTTTATAATTTGCATGTTGGGGAATTATGTTAAACGGTTTAACAGCAAATTAGTATTCTCCTTTAAAGTATTGTTGGGTAACGAAACACCAATGGAACTGTACTGTTAGGTGGGTGATACTCTCAAATAGTAAAAACAGCACAATGTAATATTTCTTAGGTAATAAGGTTTTAGTTTTTTAGTCTGAAAACGCACTAGTTCTGATACAGAAATTTGTGCCATTAGTGTACGGCTTCCCCTACAGGGTATGTAAATACAATAAGTAAGTCAATATTCGAAGGCGCATGTATGTGTAAAGGCGCATTATGTATGTATGTATAAGAATATATTTTTTTTCTCACACAAGCACAAGCACAAGTTTGTACGAGTATTCAAAAGCATTAATTTGGGTCATGACTTTTTGATGACACGAATGCAACTCTAAGGGAAAGTTTCGTAGTTCAAAAACGTGGAAAGTGTAAAATCTATTTTTGGCGCTAAATGAGGTTACAGTATTTGTAAAAAAGGCAAATGACAAAATAATCGAAAATATTTATTTTGTATGACAAGTTTTAAAATTTTGTTTATGCATGGATCGACTGATTAAAATTTGTATTCAACTTAAATGAAAAATCATATTTTTTTCTGATATTGATATTTCTCTGTGCAAAAGAAAAACAACATTAATATAAATTATTAAAACTAAAAAATTTCCTTTTGTATGGTATTGATTATGGTTGATTAATGGCATTTCCAATTTAATGACTTTGATTAAAACAACCTAAAAAACATGTTTTGTGTCAAACTTTAAGATAGAGAAATATTGTCAGAATTCTCTACTTAGTTTGTTCTTTGCATTGTCAGTATTCTGATATGCGTTGCAGCCTTTTCAATTGATAATTATTGAAAAATTTAGTAAAAGTTAAAATTTCTTTAAATCAGTTCGATTTTTAACGTTTTATTAGCTCGCGTTCGGCCTTTTCTGTTCGGTACACATTTCGGTATAACTTCCCGATGAGCTACAGACTTGAAATCCTCAGCATAGCTGATGCATATCTCGTTGATAATGCCATATCGATTAAGATCAAGTTTAGAGGATATCGTTGGTGTTGCTGTATTTGAAAATAACTACGTTTATGGTGTAATTTGGCTCGAATTCAGAATAAAAATTAGAAGAAATGCACCTAAAAATGTAAATAAAATCGTTTAATCCTCCATTGGACACCGTTTTTAAAACTACGGCTAGGCACGCGGGTCTGGTCTGCCTTTGTCCTGTTCAAGGACCCTTTTTAAAAAGTTAAAGCCATAAATTAGTAGAAAATTTAATTTTAAGAAGCTACCTGGAAGCTCAAGTCATTAGCTCTAATAGAAATATGTTCAATTCACGTCCAAAGTCAAAAAGGCAGACCAGACTCAGGTGCCCAACGCAGGATTAATATGCATAAGTGGAAAGAGGAATACAAAAAAAAAAAAAAATTTTTAACGATTTTTTAAAAATTTCTTAAGTTTTAAAATTTCTAAGTTAAGTTCTGCATATTAGTTCTTAAGAAAAGTTCTACAAAAAAAATTCTAGCTTTGAGTCTCCAAGTTTGCGATCTTTTGGCAAATAAATTTTCATTTGAATCAAAAAATATCATTTTGTCTTCGATAATGGATATCTCATCCACCAATTGTCGCGAAGAAAATTGTGCGAGTGGACCATCACTTTTATGATTTTTACTGGATTGGATTGAAATCCCATTTCAGTTATTAAGGGGCACTGCCTAATCGGTAGGCACGCCCAGAGAATGAGTGTGCAAATATGATACATGACTTCAGCAGAAGTTGTCAAGACGAGAAAGAGACGATCCCGCACCTTCTGTGTCACAGTCCTGCCCTATCCAGACGTAAACTCGACATTTCGGGCGGACATTTCCTTAATGAGTTAGAAGATCTCGGTCCTGTCGAAATTAAGGAACTTAAGAAATTTTTGAAAAGTAGACATTGGTTTCAGCAGGGATAAGGGCTGGTTCCCCACCCGGCATCACAATGGGCCATGAGCCTGAGTGTGTTCTACAGTGGACAACCGCTTCAACCTAACTTAACCTACTGGATTGGATTGGACCCACCGTCAACTAATGGGCTAGACAACATACCTAGGCAGAACTTTTTACTACAAAAACAACAAAAACAAGAAAAGGAGAAAAAAATATGTTTTCATATAAATCTAATAAAAATGAACGAATGATCATCAAAAATCCCAATTTCCTAATTGATGCCAAAAAGTGCTTCGTTTGCTTTTTACCTCCAACTGTTTGATATGCAATTAAATCACCTGTAGCACTCGACATTGTGAAATAATTTTTTTGTAAATGGAATGCTATTAAAGCAGATTAAAACGAAGCCAAAAATTGTTAATGTAAACTGAGTGCTATTTGCTCCGCGATTTACTTCCTAGTCCGCACAAAAAACGTTAAGCTGGGATGTTTTTTATGAATTCAGATTTAATGAATCTGTCCAGTAGTGTGAAAAAAATATAACATCTGGATGTAAATAATTTTAGTTTTTTGTTTGGTAAGACCCGTTGTGTGCTACAACGCTCGGAAATGGAATTAAAAAAAGAAAGAAACTTCTTTAGTATTACGAGTACTGGCTTTTATATTTAACGCCCAATAATAAAAATACCGTACAATATTAGTGAAGATGGCTTTATTGCTTTTCAAAAAAATCTTCTTGGAAGTCAATACACTTCTGCATTCGCTTGAACTAATTTTCAAAAAAATGTTGTCACTCAATAAAGGACACCTCCAAAACGAGCTATCTGAAGGGTTTTCTAATAACAGGTGTTAGGTGTTAAACAGGAGAGATGACTAACGATTTTTTATGGCCGGAGTTGGATGGTTTTGATCTGGACAACGTTTATTTTCAACAAGACGGCGCTACGTGCCACACAAGCAACGAAACAATTAATCTTTTACGGGAAAAGTTTCCGGACCGAGCTATCTCTCGAAGAGGTAATCACAATTGGCCACCGAGATCTTGTGATTTAACGCCTTGTGACTTTTTTCTTTGTGGCCACGTGAAAGAGAAGGTGTACGCCAACAGCTCAGGGTCGATTCAAGACCTCAAAGATGGAATTCGTGAGACTATCGAGGACATAGGGCAGCCATTTTGCAATTCGGTTAAGAAAAATTTCATGAAAAGGATATTGTCCTCTTATTGGAAAACCCTTTAGGGGGCGTCCATAAATAACGTGAGATGTTTAAGGGGGGAGGGGGTCGAGTCAAATCTCATCTAATCTTACGTTGGAGAGAGGGGGCGGTCTCGGCAAATATCACGCAATTTTTTTTCTGATTGAAACAAAAAAAAAATTATACTATTTTGGTCCATTATCCAGATTGTACATGCTTAAGATTTAATCTTAAGCGTAATCGTAGTATGATTAAGATCATTCACTAATTCGTTCGAAAGAAAATAATTTCATTCATACTTCGACGTTATACATTACTGCTGTCAAACCACCATATTTTTTTTATACCAAATAGCTCAATTTAATCTGAATTTACGGTACAGTGTAGCCCGTCGTTTGTTTTCGCGCCACTATCAGCCGAACGCGCGACTCGATGAACAAGAGCGTACGAGCAGAGTGGCAGCGACAACGGACAGGTTCCAACCTTCTTTGTTTAGAGAGAGCCAATATTTACTCCAGGTACATTGCAGTTGATTCATATCAAATTTTTATGCGTGCCTATTTTTTTTTTAGTTTTTTAACGAGCGCGAATGTCAACAAATTTTTATTAAGAGTTACAAAGGGAAATTTTTTTTAATTTTTTTTTAGGTTGTGAAATGCGATGATCAGAACTGCTGCAGCCCACGCCGGAGTGATCTGCATGTGATTCTACACGACCGTTTTCTGCCACCTCCATACCCCATCACTTAGGTTGATTGACGTTTGATAATTCCGGACTTCAAAGAACATGACGGAAAGTCATTTGCTCCATTTCTAATACGTCGGTAGGCGCTTCAACCGCTAAATGCCTTTATCAGCACGCCTTATGATCCCTATTGCCCAAGTATACGTGATGATTTAGAGAAAATATGCTGCAGTACATGCGGTATTTACTTCGCATCTATCACAAGAGCTGCAGAGCACAGGCGAGCAGCTCACATTGCACCAGCTAAGCAAGCGCGTATGTACCGCAAAGTGCGACCCTCACGGATTGTCGCAAGACGAGCTAATGAGTTACTGTGCCCAAGCGTCAACGGCTTAGAGTGGCTAGATCAGAACGAAGTTGAAGGAGCAGGAATTAGAGTAGATATTCTTTTTTTAATCGCAGTAGTTACGATTTAAGTCTTCTACTCGTATTGTAAAATTTTTATTACACTTATAACTCTCAGCAATATTTATTACTAGTCTTAACTAGTCGTAAATAAAAGCACGAAGCAATTTTTTTCTTTTTACAATAACAATCTAACGCGTTTACATAAGAAACCCACATTTTGAAAAATCTCACGTGAGATTGGGGGATGGGGGAGGGGGTTGAATAAAATCTCACAACATCTCATCAGGGGGGGAGAAAATTGAAAAAAACACCTCACGTAATTTATGGACGCCCCCTTATAAAGGAACTTAAATATAAATTAACTGAGTTAAAAGAAGAAGCCATTGTGGCCTATCTTAAAAATGGCGACACAAATGCAGATGATGAAGAGAGTATAACGTTTGAAAGGCCACCAGGTACTTAAAACAACCTCCAATACGACAGGTTCCCGCAAAAGATGTCAACAACAGATGGTGCAGGTCAATTGAAAACAAAGCAGTTGCTTTTGCCAACCATCAGAAAGAAACTTTTAAGCCATTCAACCTTAGCCAGTACCATCGGAGTACCGAATCTTATCTTGACTGTAATTACCCTATGGACGGATCAATGCGCTGAGTAAAACTAGGTGAGGTCGCCCCAGTCGTTGAAGTGAAGCCAAGTCCTTCCCCAATTGATATTTCCAACGCAAAGGATATCTTCCTTTTCCTCTGCTACCACCACCTGGTACCGAATACTTTCAGAACCGGAGTGTTTGTATGCATTCGGACGACATGACCCAGCCAACGTGGCCGCTGGATCTTTATTCGCTGCGATAAGTATTTGTCGTCATAAAGCTCATACAGCTCATCGTTCCATCGCCTACGACACTCATCGTCGCCAATGTGCAAAGGCCCAAAAATATTCCGCAGACTCTTTTTCTCAAACACTCCTAGGGGCGCCTAATCCGATATTGTCATTGTCCAAGCATCTGCGCCATACGTTAGAACGGGCATGATGAGAGCCTTAGATTGTTAGATTTGTTCGTCGATAGAGGACTTTACTATTCAGTTGCCTACTTAGTCTAAAGTAGCTCTTGTGGGCATCTATGCGTATGACACTCCCATTCTTTCTTCTTCCCACTCAACTAATGAAGCTTCTGAAATTGATCAAACACAGTTAAATAAATTAGAAACTTGGATTCGAAAATCGAACATCTTGGTAAATGCCGCAAAATCTGCTCATGTCGCGTTCACACTGAGCAAAGAAGACTTCCGCAGAGTCAGCCTTAACCAAACTATTAGGTGCGCAACTAAGTTCTAGTTGTTTTTTTGATGAAAATACAACTTTATTCTGAAAAAATGGTGACAAGTGAATCATTGAAAGTATTGTCTATCGCTGACTACTACTTTTTCCCCATCTTTCTGGTAGATCTCGTGTACTATCGTAGTAAAACTGTTCATCTTTTGAGGCTATCCAAGAATCAAGCCATTTTTTGATGCCTTCATATGAATGGAACTGCTGGTCAGCTAGATCATGTGCCATCGATCGGAACAGTTGATAACCGGACGGCGCAATATCTGGTGAATATGTCGGGTGGGGTAGGATTTTTCATTTCAGTGTTTCCAGGTAGGTTTTAACGGGTTTGGCAATGTGAGGCCGAGCGTTGTCAAGCTGTAGAATCACTTTTTCATGCCTCTTCGCGTATTATGGTCGCTTCTCGCGCAGTGCTTGGCTCAATCGCATCAATTGAAGTCGATACCGATTCCCAGTGATGGTTTCGCTTGGTTTTAACAGTTCATAATAAATAACACCAACTTGGTCTCACCAAGTACATAGCATAACCTTCGCAGCGTGAATACTTGGCCGAGGCGACGACGTAGAAGCATGACCGGGTAGTTCCCATGATTTTCTTTTCTTTGGATTTCGAAGACGAAACACACTTTGGTAACTAATCATCGAAAGTGTCGTAAAAATGCTGGAGCCCTTCGAATTAGACTGGCGTACAGCTTATTCCATTGCCCAGCAACAGAAAATTACATAGAAAAAGTTATTGATTTAAATTGGACATCCCCAACTCTGCTAATTTCAATGCCAAAATAAAGTAAAAACACGCTCAGAACTTTTTAATTGGTCTTTAAGTGACTTTAAGTGACTTGAGATGAATCGGCATGATAATAAATTCGATAAATTGGCAGCTGATTACTTTCGCATGACAAAGCACTGTCTCTGTCTCATCGGTCAAGGGTTGTGAGTGAATTTGGGGGAAGAAGGCAAATTATTTTGATATACCATTCACCGTATTACAGCAATTTGACACCCTGTGACTATTAACTAATTCCGAAATTGAATTTAGGGCTGAGAGAAAAGTGTTTTACTCGTAAATCAACTGAAGCCATTAAAGCTGCTGTTGAAATAATATTTCTAAAATAATGTGAGCTTACTAGTCTATATACAACTATGTATAGCGGTAAATAAAAATTGTGTGGTACACATCTACACATGTAGATCCACTGGTTAGAAACCTGAAATTAGCTTTTAACCGAATTGCCTTATTGTCCCCCCAAAAAGAAGATTAAAATTCCTACTATTAAACTGACTGAATGACTGATAGCTTATTTACTAGCAAAATTTTCATGCATGAATAGAAGTAAATAAATAAATAAATGTACAGTTGGGTTCAAAATAATAGGAGTGGGACGAATTACCAACTTTTGACTAGTTTTTTGTGTTGATTTTTATATATTTTTTATAAAAGTAAAGTGCAATCAAAGCTCCAAAAATTTACTAAATTAAATAAAAATACGTCAAAATGCCCAACTTTTTATCCAAATCTTTTAGTAAAATGCTGGATATGTAGTTTTATGTAGAATTCTGTCAAAAAATTTATCGAAAGAAGGTGGCTGAAGGCATGCTTGAGCAAGTGAATTCGGACGCAACGTTTATCCAGCGCATCATAACAGGTGCTGAGACGTGGGTATATGAGTTTGACATGCAAACCAGTAAACCAGTCAACAGGCGGCTGAATGGCGATATCCACATGAGCTGAAACCCAAAAACCCACGTCAAAGTCGGTCAAAAGTGAAAGTCATTCTACTCGTTTTCTTTGATTATCGTGGCGTTGTGCACTCGGAGTTCGTTCCAAATGGTTCTACGTTAAATAAAGAATATTATTTTGAAGTTATGCCACGTTTGAGAGAGAATGTGCGTAGGAAACGGCCCAATTTGTGGAGAGAAAACTCATGGTTCTTGCACCATGATAATGCACCGTCTCACAAGGCTCATATTGTGAACCCGACAAATATCTTCGAACAATCACCGTATTCACCGGACTTAGCCCCTTGAGACTTTTTCCTTTTCCCAAAACTTAAATTGCCACTCCGCGGATACCGCTTTGAGTCGATAGAGTCCATTAAGGACTTCTTCGAATGGAGTCTATTTTGAAAGCGACAAAATAAAATTTGATAAATAAACAATCATTTTGCGTTGTCTTTAAGAATTTTCGGTACTTTTTTGACAGAATGTAATCAGAATTAGTAAAAAGTGGAAGAGCTGGTTGCATTTTAACAATTTTTTTGCTAAGGTGTTAAGCATTTTCACGGCTCAACTATTTATAAAGCCATGAACAATAAAGCTGCGGGAGCCGACAGACTGCTCGCTCCGTTAGTTAAATATAGCGGTGCACAGCTTGTAAGGCAGATAGACAGATAGGTAGAATTCGTTGAAGTATCACTCTGGCACTCCCCAAGTAGCACTAAAGAGTCGTTTTGATACCATTAAGAGATCTTCAAGCGGAAGATATCTTCAGCCATCCAGAGCTGTTGCTGTAATGCAAAAGGTTGGTGGGATTTAAGTTGGCGCACTGCCACAGGCTGTCGAAGAAAGGAGCACTCAGAAACTTTAATCGTTTGGCAGCCAAACCCACATGTTTGCGAAGAAAGGTCCACAGAGCTTCCGCAATTGGGGTCAAATGGTAAACCTAGCTCTTTCGCGTGTGAGCCCATTGGCTAATGACTGGTACGAGTTTGGAAATTGAATGGCGTGGAGACTTCAGGACTTCCTGAGTCCAGAGTTTTCGAAATAGTACATGAAGAAACGGAGCTTAATATTTTCTGCGCTTTTCTAAGAAATAAGTTGTGCAGTTCCCCTTTAACAACAGTCAGGGGGATACCGATGCCAGGGTAGAAGGTCTCTGAGACCAATTCAGTCCACTCCCTGGTAAAATCATCAGCAATTTCTTTCCCTCTATGCTCCTATGTTCTGGAACTCAGACAAGAGAAATGTTACCTGCGCACCCAAGAGATTTGACCTCCTCTTTACAGAAGTTAGGGAGCTGGGAAGGACACGCATCAGTTCGTACACAAAATATAATCGATCGAATGCATGCCTGTCGATTGGAATTCAAGAGTGTTCTGCTCAATCCATAAGAAGGCTTATCTTGTAATCTACTATCCAACTACAATGGAATAAGTCTTCTAAATATTTCGTATAAGGTTCTATCAAGCACATTGTGCGAAAGACTGATTTGATTTTTCGGCCCGGAATATTCGCAATTCAACAGACATTTACAAGCCGCAAAGACTTCGAAAATATTAATGAAAGAGGAATCCACACACACCATCTATTCGTCGATTTTAAAGCCGCATTCGATAGCACGAAAAGGAGTTTCTTCTAAGCCTTCTAAGTCTGAATTTGGTATCTCCACAAATGCGGTTGCACAAAATGACATTGAGCAATATCAGCAACTGCATCAAAGTTGGTAAGGACCCTCTGAGCTATTTGATACCAGCCAAGGCTTCAGATAGGCCAACTCTGTAACCGGATGCTGGGAGAGATTGTGGGAGCTACAAAACTTAATCGTTCAGGCACCATTTATTATAAGAGCCGTCAATTGCTGGCTTAGCGGGACGAAGAAACAAATCGATCCATTAGACCCAAGTAAACGAGGCCAAATCGAAGTACCTCCTATCTGCAAATAAACCGCGTATCGGCACTCACGTCACTGTGGACAGTTACGATTTCGAGGTTGTAAGAGACTTCCTGTATTTAAGAACTAGCATTAACACCGATAACAGTGTCAGCCTTGAAATCCAACGTAGAATCTCTCTTGCCAACAAGTGCTACTTTGGACTATTAGGCAATTGAGTAGTAAAGCTCTCTCTCGACGAACAAAACTAACACAATATAAGGCTCTAATCATACTCTTCCTAACATATGACGCAGAAGCTTGGACGATGTCAATATCTGATGAGCCATCCCTTGGAGTGTTTGAGAGAAAGATTCTTGAAGGATTCGAGGATGAGTGTAGCAGACGATGAGACAACTAACTGTATGAGTTTTACGGCGACAGCGAATGAGGACCCAACAGCTTCACCGACTAGGTCGTGCCGTGCAAAAGGATACAAATCTGGCTCTCAAAGTATTCGATGCGGTACCAGCTGGTGCTAGCAGAGGGAGAAAAAGCGTTTCTTTGTGTTGGAAAGATCAGGTGGAGAAGAACTCGGCTTCATTTGGTGTGCCCAACTGGTGGAGGTTAGTAGGGGAAAGGAACGCCTGGCATGCTTTATTAAACTCGGTCACAATCGCTTACTTACTTTACCGCACCTTTTTAAAATCCTATAAAAAAATAGTGAAAAGTTGGTAATTCTGGGCGTTCCTATTATTTTGAACCCAGGTGTATAGGTATGTGTTATGTATACTTATATGTATATGTATATTGGTATGCCAGTCTTTGATTGCTGCTTAAACAAAAGCAACAACCAAAAAAATGGCGTTTCACATGAAACTCACCAACAATGACAGCGGCGGCTGGCCACAATGAGCATGCAATTATTTTTATTACCAACCAAAATAATTGGTCAGGTGTCGTTTTTTTGGGTGCATCGTCATTTGCGGAGCCATAGAGGCGACAGACGAAGGCGAAATGAGCAATTAAATACAAAAAGTGAAAAAAGTCGAAGCAGATTATTTTTCGTGACTTGTTTGAATGTATTGTCTTTTAGAACACAAAGAAATACATTAGCGTTGTTTTTTTGTTGTTGTTGTTTTTTCCATTGTATTGTACTTTCCTCGAGGCATACAAAAAGGCTGATAAACGCCCAGGTGGGTGACTGAACTTGCCATAGTGAATTTTCAAAAAACGAGTAATTTAAATGTCTGCGTTTTGGCCCGAAACGAAACCTTCCCATTGAAAATTACAATAAATTGAGTTCTAATTGTTGAGTTAATGTTGAGTAGGAGTGAATGATTGGGCATTGGTTTAATCACGAAAGGGTTATATGCATGAACACTGAATTTACTCAACAAAGGTTTCAAAATTATGGGCTAATTAATTACTTACGAAATGCAGACGTGGAACAATACTTCAAATTTATTGTATTGCGTGAAAATCACCTTGAGGCTGTTAAAGAGTTATGGAAATTTTTCCCAGTTTCTATTACGTTCTAACTTGCCATAGCCCAGTTCTGAGCACGAATAAATACTACCAGGTAGGGAATCCTAGCACCCAAATAGCACCACATATATTTTGAGATCAGAAATAAAGATCCCTTGCCATACCACATTTTGGGTTCAATTCCTCCTGTGCCAATGGCGAACACTATTCGCACTTTTCACATAAATTTACGTTACGTGCCTTCTCCTTCTTGATTGACCACTTAACTGATTTTTGCCAAGTTTAACAAAGCGCGTCAGTCGTTTCCTTCTCCAGCTAAACGGAGCCAGTTGGATACACCAACTTCTGCTCCGTCTGATCTTTCCAACACAAAGAAAGCCTTCCTCTGCCTTTGTTACTAAGAGTCGGTACCGGGAGGGAGACCGAGCGTTTGTCTCCAATCGCACGGCATGACCTAGCCAGCGGAGTCCCTGGATCTTTATTAGCTGATGATGAGAGACTTATAAAGTGTTAATCTTGTTCGTCGAGAGAAAACTGTACTAATAAATTGCCCACTTAGCCCAAAGTGGCACTTGTTGGCAAGAAAGATTCTCCGTGTATTTCAAGGTTGCCTTTGATACCGTTGTTAAAGTTGGTTCCTAAATAAAAGAAGTCTGTTACTACTTCAAAATCATACCTGTCCACCGTGACGTGAGTGCCGATACGCGACTACATCGACAGTTTGTTTGCAGATAGGAGGTACTTCGATTTGTCCCCGTTTACCTGGGTGTAATCGATCGATTTGTTTCTTCATTCAGCTAAGCCAGCAATTGTCGGCTCTTATAATGAATGGTACCTGAGCGATTAAGTTCTGTGGCTCGCACGATCTTTTCCAGCATTTGGTTAAACATGTTAGGCTGTCTGAAACCTTGGCTGGTGGCTGGTATCAAATGGCTCGAGGAGTCCTTTCCAACTTTGATGCAGTTGCTGGTATTGCCCAACGTCATTTTGTACAGCATTATTAGTTTTACGAGGATACCACATTCAGACATCGCGGCTTATAAGAAACTCCTTTTCACGATGTCAAATGTGGATTCAAAACGGACCAAAAGATGGTATGCGTCGATTTTTCTTTCACGGGTCTTTTTCAAGCCTTGACATATTACGAATATCTAGTGAATTGTGGGTTTTCCAGGTCGAAAGCAATGCAGCGACCCATTCATCACCAACGCAGGCGTAAGACAAGGCTGTCCCCTGTCGCTACTTCTCTTCGCCATCGTCCTAGCCGACGTTATGAGCCAATTGACCCTGCGCAAAACAGGCCTCGTATGGAGTTTCACCACACGTCACGAGCACTTGGACTTCGCCAATGACACTGCATCCGCTCTCATAAACTCACTGACATGCAAGCGAAGGTGGACAGACTAGTCACGCTGGCACGACTTCACATGGCACGCATTGGCGGACTGGAAGTCCAAGCTATGAGAGTGAACCCCAACAAAGCAAAACATATAATGGTTGACGGGTGCCCGGTGGATTTTGTCAAAAACTTCTGCTACCTCGGCTGAACTATCACAACAGACGGCGGGGCAGATGAAGATGTCAACTGCAGGTCGGTGTTCGGGCGAATACATACGGTATGGGCGAGTTCGCAAAACTCCACACACTCTAAACTACGAATATTCAGCTCAGCTGTGAAGTCAGTATTGGTGCACGAAAGTACAAGTACAGATGGTCTGCAACACCATCATATCGGGTATCATGCCACCAGATATAATGACCTCTGAACTGGGTAGAGTCACAACAAAGCCAAAAGACGAAACAGGCAACTAACGGCGGAAGAGCGTTAGGAAGAAAGACAGGGGAGCATAATTGAGTGGCATAATTGCCGAGACCTAGCGACAAAAGGGAGGCGGACGCATAAACTCATCAGAAGCGTGCAGGCATGGGTTGAGAGAGGACATGGGGACACAGATTACTACCTGACACAGTTCCTCACAGGACATGAATGTTACAGAAAGTATCTTCAAAGACTCGACCACGAGGACGCAGCAGACTGCTCGTAAACAAAGAAGACAAACAAGTAATGAAGGGTACTCAGAGACAGAAACATATATGAAGAGCCATACCGGTCAGCTTGGCCCTCCGATGCAATGCTTAAACTGCGGTACCGCAGGGCAAACTAAAGCTACAGAAGCCGGAGTTAGTTTAGTAGTAATACTGACTGTGAGTGGCCCCGAATGAGGCGCACCTTTAGCGATCAGTATGAATCGTGTATGCCATCTATGTTGACGGTATCTATGGAAGATTCCCCCTTCGGATAAAAAACAAAAACCATCATACAGAGGCTACAATTTTTTGTCAGCAAATGCATGGAAGAGTCTTGTCGAGGCTCTATGCTCCCGAGCAGAGGGAAGAAGGATACGAAAAAAAAAAATGTTGGAATTCAAGCGCCTTTTAATGCTTTACAAAATCATAGTCTCTGAAGAGCATCTGCATCTCAAAAACCGTCTTCAGATTACTGAATCTTCACGATAACGACAGGTTTTGCACTTGAAATTCACTTTTGTAATAACCGAAAGTCAGCTACTAAACTATATTGCACTTTAATTACTAGATTTACTTAAATACTATTCGCAGAAAAAGATAAGTTCTACTATTTAATCATTTGTGTCTACTCTATTGTGCTCAATTCTTGTATTTCTCCTTCTTTTTCTTCAAATTTTGCCCTTCATGAATAAATGTTTTTTCACATTAGGATCAAACACTGAAATATAACCTGTGGTTGTTGTGTTGAACTAAATAAATCAATGAATAAATAGAGAAAAATAAATAAATAGATTTTCTCAGTGCTCGCATACAAATATCTAGTCAGGAAAATAATGGTAAAATTAATTTTTATTTATCTTTCATTTGGAATTTTTCCGCACAGAAACCTTCGTGCGGCGGTTGGTTAAATAAATACAGTGAATACGCAAGCTGACTGAGAAGCTCTGATTAATATGTTTCCATTATAACAAAAAAGGCCACGAAGTAGAGAGTGAACCCATAACTTTTCGACTAGCAGGAAGTGAGGCATAATAAATTAGTATTGGAATAAATGAATGAAAGCTGAAATGATTTTTATCTAAATTAAATTTGTTCTGCTAAAATTTTACTCTTCAACTCACGCTCGCACTTTCACATCGTTAAATTTCGTCAAAACATTAAATACCCCAGAGTGCGCACAACCTCTGCCATTCGCATAGTTTAACCCGTAAATGTTTTGCGTCATTTCCGCTTTGATCTTGAATTTCCCAAATCGAATAAAAAACCGTTAATTAAGTTAAATTTCATAGACAAATAACATAAAAGTAGAGACAAAAGCGAGTGAATCAGTTTCATTGCTGAAGTTATTTCTCTTTGCTTGGCAGAAGTGCTCGCATTTTTGCTACTGAAATGCGAATAGGGGAGAGCCAGTGATTTTCTGCTATGCCATGAAAATTTCAAATTGAGTTTGTGCGTAAACCAGTGGAATTCTCATAGGGTGGCCAACAGTAGCTGTGTAATGCTTAAATAATCTAAAGTGAAATTATTCGTTGAAATCATTATCATATTCTCTTCACAGGAAATTTAAAACCTGCTACCCACTCTCACTTTGTCTGCGCATAAACAAAATATCAAAAAACAAGAAGCAATAACTTCTGCTCGTGCTGGATGAAACAAAAATACACCAAATACGCATAGAGAATCGTATGAGCAGCAACCAATTTTCATGGCAATAAACTCGTGACCTTGGCTCAGAACTGTGTTATGGCACAACGAATGCCTTGACTCTGGAGAAGCACACACGCGCGTATTTCTATATGAAGAAGAATAAGCCGGTAGGAAAAGTGTAAACTAGGGAAATGAATATATGAGTACGAAGAATAGAGGAATTTCAGCAAATAGAGGAATTTCAGCAAAAGCGAATTTTAAAATAGAAAATTTATTTTATTTCGCATTTATTTTAATTTATTTTATTTTATTTTAATTTATTTTATTTTATTTTATTTTATTTTATTTTATTTTATTTTATTTTATTTTATTTTAATTTATTTTATTTTAATTTATTTTATTTTATTTTTTTTTTTAATTTTATTTATTTTTTATTTTATTTTTTTTATTTTATTTTATTTTATTTTATTTTATTTTATTTTATTTTATTTTATTTTATTTTTTTTATTTTATTTTATTTTATTTTATTTTATTTTATTTTATTTTATTTTATTTTATTTTATTTTATTTTATTTTATTTTATTTTATTTTATTTTATTTTATTTTATTTTATTTTATTTTATTTTATTTTATTTTATTTTATTTTATTTTATTTTATTTTATTTTATTTTATTTTATTTTATTTTATTTTATTTTATTTTATTTTATTTTATTTTATTTTATTTTATTTGAGCTTAATCCATCTCGGCTATTGCCGGAGATTACACATCCCGGATAAAATTTTCAAGGGATTGTGCTCTGGTGGAGCGTAGTCCAAGTTCTACGCCCATGCGATTACTATTGCTTAAATATTTAAAAATCTACGAACTATTGCACATGTGTCCAGTATGGTCGACTTCTGCATGTCTTCTAAGAGGTGTTGGCAGTCATACTTCTTCAAGTTTTTTATTAAATGCTTAGGCACTAATCCAGTGGACGATATAATTATTGGAATTATATTCACTTCCCTCGCTTTGTACATCTGTTTCAGTTCTATAGCCAAAGCTGCATACTTCGATACTTTGGTGGAGTATGTGCTTTGGATGTTGCGATTAAGGGGCACCGCTATATCGATTACTTCGATCGTTTTATTTATCTTGTCGAACAAGATAATGTCAGGTTTGTTGGCAGCTGCTGTTTGATCTGTGGATATAAATCTGTCCCAGTACAGTTTAAAATTTGCATTTTCGATTATTGCCTTTGGTTCATATTTAAAATACAAGACTTCTGCTTGTAAGAGACCGTGTTTTATCGCAAGTTGTTGGTGGAGGATCTTTGCTATATTGTTATGTCTCATGACATATTCACGGGGGGCAAGTACGCTACATCCAGCAATTATATGGTCGATTGTTTCGCCGTAAATGCCGCACCTTCGGCATCTATCTTCTATTGCCTCGCCATGTATCGACCTTCGGAAATTCCTTGTTGGAATAACTCGGTCTTGGATAGCGATTGCGAAACCTTCTGTTTCAGAAAATAGTTTTCCTTTTTTTTAACCATAAATTGGATGATTGTGCGTCGATCCATTCCATTTCGAGATCATGGGGATGGGCACCGTGTATTGTTTTTGCCTTCCATGCTGCGATCATTTCTGCTGGGGCTTTAACCCCCTCAGGTACTTTTATTTTATTTTATTTTATTTTATTTTATTTTATTTTATTTTATTTTATTTTATTTTATTTTATTTTATTTTATTTTATTTTATTTTATTTTATTTTATTTTATTTTATTTTATTTTATTTTATTTTATTTTATTTCATTTTATTTTATTTTATTTTATTTTATTTTATTTTATTTTATTTTATTTTATTTTATTTTATTTTATTTTATTTTATTTTATTTTATTTTATTTTATTTTACTTTATTATATTATTTATTATATTTAATGTGGTAATTAGCTGGAGAACTAATTTGCGCCCAGTTTCCTCTAGCGTGAATGTTGCACAGATTCTCAGCTTACGCAATGTAGCATAAATATTCCCCACAACCCTATTTATATGGTCAGCACAGGTAAGTTTTATGCCTTATCCAAATTTTTTACCTTATCCATAAAGGTAAGGGAACTAGTACCTATCCACAGTTTAGGGATATTGCCCGTATACACCACACTATTACATATAGGTAAGATGTGTGGCTTTGACGCGTTCAAACATAAAGAGTTTTCATTAGCCCAAACAGAAATAGCAGACAAATCACTGTTTATTTTGAAACATAGATCTTCAACGAGACCAATACGACTGGACAAGTTCGATTGTATATCAGCAGCATAAGTTTGGACATTCCCATACTGACAAACGATAAAAACATCATTAATAAAAATACTGAACAAAAGTGGACCAAGGATAGACCCTTGCGGAACACCAGTGTGTACGTATCTAGACTGAGATGTTAATTTACTGGTCTTGACCTTCTGCGTTCTGCCACCAAGGTAGCTGGCCATGAGCTTCACCGCACTGTCTTTGAAGGCGAAATAGTCCAGTATTTTAACCATTGCTGTAGAGCAACTGTGATTTAGTTTGATGCCAGATTGTAGTGAAGAGAGTAAACGATTGTTCTGTACAAATAATGAAATTTGCGTGGCCATCAAGTTTTCGCAAACTTTGGAAAATGTGGGCAGTATGCTGATGGCTCTATAGACACCAGCATAAATATCATTTGTCTTTTTAGCGACTGGGAAAACTATAGCCTTTTTCCATACTGCTGGGAAACAAGAGTTAGTCAAGCAATAGTTTATTATATGGGTAAGAGGTCCTATTATATATTGGATGACTATACGGACGAATCGCCTACAGCATTAGACTTTATTTTGGATAAAGCTTTCAGGACATCTACCTCACTAACTGTCATAAATTGAAACTGTTCTTTTAGATTAGCACTAGATGAGAACTCTTTCAAAATAGGAGCACAATTTGTTTTCTTACCAACACTAATAAAGTAGTCATTAAGTTCATCAAGGTCGATCTCACATTCGGCCATTAATTTTAAATTTTTTTAGGAAACAACGGAAATTCACTTTGATTGGGCAATCTTTATTATTTTTGTGTAGAATAATTCATTACATTTATTTTTTATAAATAATCTCTAACAAATGTTGGCCCCAACTGCGCCATCGTTCAACCATCCGTAAGCACCAATTTTGAGTGACTCGCTGGAGGACTTCGGTCGGTAGCTAGTGAGCAACTTTAGTAATGTTAACGTCCAATGTCTCAATCGAAGCTGGTTTATCCACGAAATAGTTAGACTGTGGCCGCCGTAGCCGATTGGGTTGGTGCGTGGCTACCAATCGGAATTCAGAGAAAACGGAGGCTCGAAGCTTGGTGAAAGACCAAAATGAATAAAAAGTTTTTTCTAGTAGCGTTTGCCCCTCGGCAGGCAATGCCAAACCTCCGAGTGTATTTCTGCCATGAAAAAGTTCCTCATAAAAATATCTGCCGTTCGGAGTCGGCTTGAAACTGTAAGTCCCTCCATTTATGGAACAACATCAAGACGCACACCACAAATAGGAGGAGGAGCTCGGCCAAACACCCAAAAAGAGTATTCGCGTAGAACACGAGGTGTGTTCAAAAAGTATCCCGAATTTTGTGTTTTTTCAAAAATTATTTATTATTATGCACTTGTGCCAACGCTTTTTCCAATCTTCGAAGCACCTCAAAAAATGATTTTTTTGTCTTGTTCAGCTCCTCCTTCGATGCCGTCTTTATCTCGTCAATCGTACCGTAGCCTCGTTCTTTCATGGGCTTCTTCAGTTTCGGGAACAAGAAAAAGTCACAGGGGGCCAGTCATTAGTGTGTTGTTTTTGGCCAAAAAGTCGCCCACAAGCAACGATGTGTGAGCAGGGGCGTTTGCGTGATGCAATAGCCAATTTTTGTTTTTCCACAAATCCGGGCGTTTCTGGCGGATTGCGGATTGCTTCGCACGAATTGCGCATAACTTGCAGGTAATATTCCTTATTGACCGTTTTACCCTGTGGCAAGAACTCATGATGCACAACGCCCCTGCAATCGAAGAAAACGGTAAGCAAAACTTCTACCTTCGACCGAACTTGGCGCCCTTTTTTCGGTCTTGGTTCGTGCGACAGCTTCCATTGAGATGATTAAGCTTTAGTTTCCGCGTCATAACCATAAACCCACGATTTGTCACCAGTTATGACCCTCTGGAGCAAATTTGGGTCGTCGCGGAGAGAGTCCAACATCTCATTAGCAATGTGCATGCGATGCTGCTTTTGCTCGAAATTGAGCAGTTTTGGTACGAATTTTGCGGCGACCCGTCTCATGCCCAAATCATTGAAAAAAATCGGTGATTCGACGATTGGCCAATACCATTTTTTTAACTTCATCAATTTTTTCGTCTGTTGTTGAAGTGATCGGGTGTCCGGCACGCTTTTGGTCGTTCACGTTTTCGCAGCTTTCTGAGAACATTTTGTACCACCAATAAAAGTTGCTTTGGCCCAAAGTAGCTTCTGCGTATGACACAGTCCACATTCGGAATGCATCCGGGCACTTAATTTCGTTTTTCACACAAAATTTGATACAGGTTCTTTGATCTAACCTAACCTAACCTTGATACAGGTTCTTTGATCTATATTTTTGAATAGGTGAAAATCGAAGACGAGCCGAAACACGTGCAAGCAAAGCAGCTGTGAACAATTAACTGAATATTCAAAATGACCGAACTCGTCGGCATGAGTGAGAGACATGAGTACCAACATATCGCCACAAAAAAATCAAAATTTGAATATACGTAACCGGCGAAAATTCAAAATTCGCGATATTTTTTGAATACACCTCGTATTAGTGAGACTGTACATACCCCCACAAATAAAAGTCCAAAGGTGTGATATCGCATGATCTTGCTGGCCAATCCACTGGCTATTGTTTCACAGGCTATATGGCAAGTAGCGCCGTCTTGTTGGAACCAAATGTTGTGGAGATCACGGTCTTCAATTTCCGGCATCTAAAAGTCGTTCATCATGTCGCGATATCGTTCGCCATTCACTGTTTCATTGGCGCCAGACTCGTTTTTAAAGAAATATGGGCCGAGGATTCCTTCAGCCCATTGGGTGCACCAAACGGTTAGTTTTAAGGGATGTAATGACTGTTTGTTGGTTCTTGAATGGCTTTGGGTTGCTCTTCAGCCCAAATACGGTAATTGTGCTTATTGACGTAGTCAAAAGCCAAAAATGGGCCTCATCGTTGAACACCATAAGTTGGCCTGAGCGCGCGATGAACGCTGTTCACAGAGCGTCGATTTTCATAATAAAATTGTACGATTTGTCAATGTTGTTGGTGTGTATTACTTTTCATGAAGAAATGCCAATACATACGGAAAAAAGTATGTATTTAGTTTGACAGTAGTCATGCGTGATACGTCCAAAATAACCCTATTGGAAAAACTACCTCCAATCTGATCACTCTTTATAAGGCGTCGCTCACATGGAGATCCATGTGTCCAGTATCCTATTCACTTTGTTCATAATTTTTTAATTTTTCCCAACATTTCATTCTCGGATCACTGTTTCTATTTCCGCTCACACGACTCCAACATTTCTTTCTACTTAAATTAAATCTGCTAATATTGAGAATCGAAAGTGAATAAGTCCCAATTTACTTTTCCACTGAGTTCTGACGCTCACCAGACCACTGAGAACTAAGTGGTGGATTTTCCTACAGGGCAGTTTGTATCACATCGCTATAAATATTCGTACATGAAGACATGCACATGCACGTTCTTGTTTGTGGTCGATATTATTTTACAATTGAACTTTGATAGCACAAACCAGAAATGAGCCACAGCTCATATTGCTAAGAGTATTGAGAAGTTTCTTTCGAACAACTTTTAAATAGAACTCCTGTGATTTCCACGCGCGCTGCATTTCGTTGTAAAACAAGCGCTAAAGTTATTATTGCCCTCATTGTCCTGCGGTTTCTTTTATTACTGGTTGTATTGTTGAGTATTAAGAAGGGACACTTGCTTTATATAGTAATTTGTAGATATATCCGTCGATATATCCGTATAATTTGTTTTTTGTTTTTTCTTTTGTTGCTGTTACCTTTATTGCGAGCACCGTTCGATGGTATTGATTTCGGTAATAAGTGTATATATTTGCCTTGTTATGTCAGGCCGCTTTGGCTATGAAGTGAGAATGAATGTGTTGCGTATACGCCACGTTGTTCTGGAACGTAGCTAAGCTAGCCTTGTTTATGGATTTCTGGCTTGTACTATATACGCGTATTTGTGAATATAGAAATACGCATTTACTCAATTATGCATACTAAAGTAGGGAATTTGGTCAGCTGTTAGTTTTGTTTATACAGTAAATTTGAGGAAAATTTAATAGCAACAAAATGCTCGTTATTACGAATGTTGGAAAATAAATAGCCAAAGAAAATGAAACGGTTTTAGTCATAGGATTGTGCGTAGCATAAGTAAGATAGGTGTATGTGCCTAATATTTTTCAGTGGCTGTCATATTTACAAACATATAGACATTCATCCCTCAATTTAAACGGTATTTACGTATCTTGGAAAAATCATGTAAAACAAAATCAAAAAAGAAAAAAAAAAGAAAATTCATGCGTAAAACGAGACACAGAGTTCATACAAAGTATATGTTCAATAAACCTGAAAACCGTGTAAATCGATCTAAAGAAGACAAAGAAAAGTCGAAGATATGTTCATTATAATCATGCAAAATAAGATACGGATTGATTCAATTTCAATTCGATTTATTTTTCAAAATATAAAAAAAAGGAAAAAAATTAAAAATATTCTGTAGAAATAAAAAAAATAAAAGAATTCAAACATAAACGACCTTCAAAACAACTACCACTTAATAGTCAGAAATCAAGATGAGCCTTTATTCTTTTTCTGAGCTTTGTAAAGCTAGAATTTTCCTTTTCTTCGGTAGGACTGGTGTAACATCATTATCCGAGACACCAACAGAAAATTCATTAACATTTTCCATAAGTGCAACTTCACTAATTGCGATGTTGGCCACATTTTCCACTTGATTACTAACGGTTGATTTAATTTTGGATGTATTTTTATAAATATCGTCATATTGACTAAGCGAATTTCTTATTGTTTTTTGAAAATTTAATGCTCTCTCAGTATCAGGATCCCTGTTCAAAAAATTAGTTTGCAGTTCTCTACCTAGTCGAAGCCCTTCAGCAAAATACTTTCCCAGAACATTTTCCAGTTACATTATTGTCACCATCAGAACTGCTATCTACATTATCTTCGGAATCCTTTTGTAGTACTAATTCCACGAGATCCGCATCTGAAATTTCCTTATCCTTAATATCTGGAATATACAAACCACTAGATCCCTCACCACCAATATAATGAGTCATTTCTATGATATTGGCATAAACATTTTCGGTTCAAATAACGTTTCTTTCGATTATTACTTCAGACCATATGACTTTCCAGGTAGAAACGGTACGGGAAGTCATGCTTCATTATTATATTGTAAAGGAAAGTTCAGCTGAAAAGTGTCGTATGTTGATCAATATTTACGGTAATCACACTTAATCAAATACCACTTGTAAAGGGTGGTTTCGACGCTTCCAAAGAGGCAATTTCGATGTGAGTGATAAAGATCGCGAAGGGGCACCAAAAAAATTCGAAGATGCTCAGCTACAATAATTGTTGAACCCGCGGTGATATGTCTAAAGACTTGGATGTTGACAGGTCAACCTAGGTAACTGGGTGCCACATCAATTGAAAGAGAGGGATATCGAAAGACGTTTGGTGATGTGTGAGATGCTTCTTGAACGGCAGAAAAGAAAAGGTTTTCTGAATCACATCATGGATTTATTATGATAACGCTAAGCGTCGAAAATGTTGGAGTCTGCCAGGGGAACCACATCCATCGACCTTGAAAAAAATATTCATGCTTCAAAGATTATGTTGTGCATCTGGTGGGATCAGAAGTTTGTCATCGATTATGAACTTATTAAACCATCTGAGTCGAGCTCTCAAAGAAAAGCGGCCGGAATGGGACGGTAGACAGGAAAAACTGATTTTGCTGCATCACAACGCCAGGCCGCATGTTGCTGAATCGGTCCAGAAATATTTAGAGGGACTGAATTGGGATATCCTGCCCCACCCGCCATATTCCCCAGACATTACACCATCGGATTACCATCTGTTCCGATCAATGTAGCCAGCACTTATTGGAGAGCGGCTCACTTCTTACGAGAGCATCGCAAACTGTTTCAATGGATCAAGTAAAAAAAACTCGAATTTTTCGTCAGAGGAATCCGTATGCTGCCTGAAAGATGGAGTTAAGTTGTTCCAATGGCACTTATTTCCATATCCAATAGTAAGAACGTAGAATTTATCCCTTGATATTGAGGTTGAATTAGTGAAGTTGTATTGGGAGGCAAGAATTAAATTTGTACATTTGGATGTTGCAAGTCTATTGGATGGCTTGGTGAATTGTCTAGGAGCAGTAAAACTTTGAACTCAAAAAAGTAGATTCTCTCTATTCTTAGGTGCTTAAAATCCTCCGGCTGATCTCTTAGATGAGGACAAATTAGTTCTTTTAGGCATTTTTTTTAGAATAACCCGGTCTGATAGGCATTGAATACTTGGTCAGGTATGTAAGAATTTTCTAAGATAATTTTTGCCAGTTTTTTTAGGCAGATTTTTTTGCCCTAACGACGATTTCCCTTTTAAGTTGAATGTTGTGCAGATTTTGGCTTTTTTTATAATAATTTTCAAACCGTACCTTGCTGGCGCTAAATTTTGTAGTAGATGGAGTTTTTTGACGTGATAATGCTTATAATTTGATTTAGCCCGCTGCATGCACGAAAAAATGTGTCGTTATCTTGCTCAATCGTCGTTATTTTGCTCATGCGTCGTTACCTTGCTTGAACTGCAAGCGAAAGCGCGGAACGAACGACAAAGAGCACAATCGGCTCCCGAATTCGGCAACGTTCGACATCTGGCTCTCTCCTACTTGAGTGAGCATATATATGTATGTATATGCGCATATGTAGGTATATAAATTCACATATTTGTATTTGCATATGCCTTCTTCCTGTGTGCATGGTAATGAACCATTTCTCTGTTGAGAACAGGACGATGATAGAAAAAGTAGGAAATGGAAGGGAGTGTTTCGAGTATAAAGTGTCTTGAAAAAGGCAAATCGATGATGTTGCCTCTTAGTGTTGTTGACTTATTAACGGGTGATGCACAATCGAAATTGAACATATCTTTCATGAATTTGATAAATGTTTCGTCATTTTTCACCTTTTGTGTAAATGTAACTTGACCTATTCCATTGCGATTCCATTTACCTCCTCCCTATATCCACACAAAATATCTATCAAACAAATAAAATTAAAATTTTGTTTTGAAAAATGCAACCATTCCATTAGTATTTTCTTATGACGTTGTCACGTTAAACTATCGTGAGTAAACCGACTTTACAGACAACCTCTTTTTTGCTTTTCTTTAAACAGCTAAAAATGTTAAGCACTTTGTGTCTTATCCAACTAGAATGTACTAGTACTTTTTTACTATTGCCCTCTATTCAAATTACTAGAACTTTCTCTATTGATTTTTGAAATCATCTTGATGATATACGGACAATTTTGCGCTTACTTCTGGCTTCACTTTTCCGAATAGAAGCGCCCATTCGTTTTATTGTTCTAATTTCTTTAGCTACAGATGTTAAGCTTTGTTCCGATTTTAGTTTGTCTAAAATTCCATTTTTTTTCCAAACTGATTACTTTCCTTTCCTTGTGCCTTCTTTTTGCTGACATTATACGGCTCTAATAAAGTTGAAGCATTATTACGAAAAAAATTTTTAAAACTAAAACCTGCTTCTTTGAACCTGAAGAACGCGACATCGCTCACGACTTCTTTGGATGCCTGACGGGCTTACAATCCACAATATTTCATCGTTTATTAAAGTGGTTACACTACATTGGCAACAGGACAAGCGGACTTGAGCCTAAACAAGTGGAATCACAATGGGTTTTCTAAGTGTACGCCTTTATAGGCTCATGGAGAGTGGCCACCACTCCTATCTAACATAACACAATGGTAGATGAGATATGTGAAAAAGCGAAGAAGATAGTGTCAAAATTGTCAGCTTTTGTAAATAAAAATTAAAAGTTAAGTTCTTCTTCTTCTTTTTGATTGGCACGATAACCGCTTACGCTATTTTGACCGAGTTTAATAAAACGCGCCAGTCATTTCTTTCTCGCGCTAACCGGCGCCAGTTGGGCACACCAAGTGGAGCCAAGTCCTTCTCCATCTGATCTTTCCAATGCAAAGGAGGTCTTCCTCTTCCTCTGCTACTACCAGCTGGTACCGCATCGAATACTTTCAGAGCCGGAGCGTTTGTATCCATTCGGACGACATGGCCCAGTCAACGAAGCTGCTGGATTTTTATTCGCTGCGCTATGTCTATGTCGTCGTAAAGCTCATACAGCTCATTGTTCCATTGCCTGTGATACTCGCCATCGAACAGATAAGTTAGGTTAACAAGTAAACAAAGAAGATAAATATAGAAAGCCAAAAATATTTGCAAGCAAAAAAATGTAAACAAAATATTAAAATTACGTCTGCCCATGAGCTCCTTCTGCCAAATTCACTGAGCACCGCTAAATGTGTCACCTTCTGTACTCTCTAACACAAATTATATGCAATTCCAGGTGCCAGTCGTACGGATGAAAGGCCGAATACATCAAATGCTAAATATTTCAATATGTTCGCCGTGGCGATCATCAAAAAAGTCGAATCTCTTTCGGGGCATTTTTCCATTTTTATATGAAGCGGCTGCCTAGCCGAACGATGTAGTAGTTAATGACGGCAAAAAAAAAAAACTTAAATAAAAAAAAAAACTATACAAGCAACGTGAGACTGAATAAACTGAGCATTCCTTTACTCAGTTTTCTACTACTACCCTTCGCATTTATTACACCCGGCTTGTTTGTCCCAATTGAGGGCAATTTATGTGCATTTGTGTGCCTCTGCGCCTGTGTGTACTATGCAAATGTGCTGTTATTAGGTGCTTATGCGTTGTTTTTTAAGAAATTTTCAGCTCATATTACCTAAACGTTGTCTGTGTTTAAGCTTTCACAGTCCCATTTGTTTGTGAGTTATTGTTGTTTTTCTCCATTCTATCACCCTTCGGGTGGGCGGGTTTTGGTAAATCATGTGCAAATTGCCATCGCATTGTTGTTATTCACGCGATTGCTGTTGTAGGTGAAATGTGAGCTCTAATAAATTTGCATAAAACCTATGTAATACCGAGCGGTTCGTCTGCTGACGCATAATAATTTTACTCATCGTTATTGCCTACATCAAGGCGCGCTACACCGCTTTTCCTCTGCACCAGCTGATTTTTATCCACTGTCTTTGTTACTGTTGTTTAAATGTTATGGTTATTGCCTTATTGTGGATTCTTAAGTTGCTTGGAAATATAATAAAAAGAAGACGTGGAGAAAATGAATTCTAATAGCGCTCAATGAGGTAAATGCTTTTGAATTAAGTTTTATTTAATTATTTTAAAAATAAATAAATTGGCGTACATTGTTCGTGTACCAGAAACAACTGGCGGAAATGTTCTGGAAGTTGATCGGGTTTTAACCAGCGCAAGTTTTGGGCTCTTACTGAGGCCTAGGGGAAGGTACTAAAAAGTATCTGCTCTGGCGGCAAGACAGGAGGGGCGTGTTTTAATAGGGACTCTCGAGGAGAAGTGGCTTCACTAACTTAGTTTCAAGTGAGATGAACTTACTAAGTAGTTGACAGTAAGAAAGTCTCGTGAGACATCAACGCCGACAGGTAAGCCACTCCTGCATCTATGACTCGTAACTTATGCTGTGTAATTGATGGTATCAATTTAGAGAAATGTGGTCAAATCACCACGAAGTAAGTACAGAAACATTAAAGTAATTAGTCAGCATGAAGTGGCTGCATTGCACCAGCGTTGGTTAGTGTCTGAATTGGCTGAGCAATATTTTCATTCTTATGAAGTCTACCATAACAATTGGGGCGATTCGTGGACCATCCACATCGCTTTTTAGTAATGTTGAGACCTGGTGAATATGGTGGTCATACTAAAGTCTCAACGTTTTGCGACACAATTCAAGTTTTGACCACACTTGAAGTGTGTACAGGTGCATTATCTTGTTGAAGGACTCAATAAATCGATTCAAATGTTTCACGTATTTCGGCGAAAGATGATTAGAAATAGAGCTTGATAGTTGTTTCCCCGTCATTTTGTAGTCTACAATTTTCAATTCGAGCACGCCATAGTACGATTTGCTCCCCATACACCATAACACCATCTTCACAGCTGTAATGCTGACTCAAGAACCTTTCCTGCTTGCTTAAAGCTGTCGCCTCATTTGAAATGGTGTTTTTTGGGTGTTTCTTTAAAAGCTTGTAAAAGGGAAGAGAAAAGAGATTTTTAATTTTTGTGTTCGGTATTTTATTTTCTGATCTAACATTGTTTTTGGGCATACGAGGTTCGTTCAAAAAGTTGTCAGCCTTCAAAAAATTGTGTTCCTAAAAAACACGAATACCGGGACTCACAGGTGGCTGAAATCAAAAAGAGAGCTACGATTAAAAAAAAAAATTGATAAAATGGCGGACGGTTAAATATGAAAAATGATTTTCGACCCTTGTTTTTGACAAAATTACTAAAATACTAAAATTTTTTTTGCCAATGATCGTATTATTGACAAATTTATTTTTTGATCCGTTGTTAAAAAATCAATTTTTTTTTGGCCATACGAGGCACGTTCAAAAAGTTGTCAGTCTTCAAAAAATGGTCTTCCAAAAAAGGGTATGTCGCTGTCGACACGGACACCGGGACTCAAAGGTCTCTGAAATCAAAAAGACAAAAAGGTTCAGTATGAATGTCGTTATCGTAGAGCTACGATCTAAAAAAACAAAATATTTGACAAAATGGCGCACGTTCAAAGATGAAACACCATTTTTTGACCATTTTTTTAACTTTAAAAATCCGAAAAAAATACTAAAATTTCTTTTTGCAAATAATCGTAGTTTGCATGATAACGACATAAATTCTACGTCATTTAAATTTTATTTCATCGAAATCGGTACAGTAGAACCGCCTATATCTGTGTCCATTGTCCATGGGAAGACCACTTTTTGAAGGTTGAACATATTTGCATTAACCTCGTGTGGCAAAAAAAATTTTTATTTTTTAAGAATAGATCAGAAAATAAAATACTCAAAACAAAAATAAAAAATCTTTTTTCGTTTCCCTTTTACACGCTTTTAAAGAAACACCCAGAAAACACCATTTCAAATAAGCCCTCGCCTTATTATTATTTAAGCCACGGAAATGGTAATTGTATCCATATGGCCCATCCATATTGAACTTCTTTTCATCACTAAATACTACTTTTTTTCAATTACCGGCATCGTTATCGTTAACAGAACTTCAAGCCATGTGGTCGCCTGCAAAATCGAGGCGGTTTTTTTTGCGAAATTTATGCAAATATGTTTTTTTTTGCAATTTCTTATGCTTCAAGCTGCAATAAGTGGTACCGTTCCGTAGCCATAGCTGTAACCATAGCAATCAGCTGCTCTGATTATAGGCGCCCGCCACCACAACGCCATAACGCCATAACCGTAGCCATATGCATCTATTGAATTTTAGTTTTTCCCCGTAGCAGTAAACAGCTGTGAAATACTTTACATTTGTATTTGTTTTGAAATTTGCAATAAAAATTTGAATGTTAGAATGACAAAAATGAGTTGACATAGTGGAAAATTATTTGGGTTTTTATGACAATATTCAAACAAACAAATTCTACTTCAAATCAGCTGTTTATGGTTACGGCTATTGCATTATGGCTACAGCACGACTAATTCCAGCTTTAGATGTACCGCTTTTAGAATAGCCCTTCAAACGGTGGATTTGTGGGCTGTAAAATTTGCATTTTTTCATTTTTTGCTGTTTGAAAGGTGGAATTCGATGCAATTCTAAAGATTCGATGCGGGTTTCCTTCGGTGTTAAAAGCATTCCAGTTCTATCTTTGTAGTTCTTGCCATAGGAGGCAACTGGTTTGACGTACATATTCACAACGTTTGGACTTTGACCAAACTTTCTGGCAATTTGGCGATTCGAAAGCCCCACTAAAGTCAAGGTATCGATTTGTTAAACCTTTGTGCTTTCCCATTTTATTAGAATTAAAAAGTTTTTAACCAAATACAATGGATGTTTAAAAAAAAGACCCCATTTCGCAGCTTTAATGAGCAAATAATGAGGACAAACTGACTGCCTTTATTCAAAGTCGTTTCGAACTTTTTTTGATGAAACTTGAAAAGCAATAATTTAAAAGATCGTTAGAGTGTTAAAATATTGTACAATACTATATAATTCCTCGGTGGTCTTCTCAGACAAAATCCCCATAAAAAGAGCGTAAATTGTACAAAAGTGTTTAAAGAAAAATCAGTGAATTGGAGTTAAAATTTTGAATAGGACTCCTAAAAATTTTAGCGGGGTTTAGAACCGAATGAATTTGCGGTGGTACAGAGTTCACCACGTACGGCCATTATTTTACATTTAAAAAATTTTAACAACATACATTTCACACCAATCATGCAACATTTTACGCTTAGTGCATCTCAGGACAGGCACATTTCGCCTCACCAAGTTTACGTGTTGCATATTTAATGCGATTGAGTGGTTGCTTGCACGACCTTAACGTGTCACGACAAATCTGTGTGTTAGTCACGCAAAGCGCCGTTGAAATGGCGATAAGGATAGCCTTAGATTAAAATTTGAAAACCGGTCAAATAAATATTTCTATGGGAAGTCTTTGACTTTACGTACACCACGCAATCATAAATTGTAACTCAAATTTTTTTAATATTAAGCGCCTCGGTTTGAGAATAACTAGCTTTCAAGATTGAAATTGAGATTAAGAAATGCAAGCGAAGGGAGAAATATTTAATTTCATTGCGTATTTTTCCCACACAGTTTTTTTCCTTCTGCTGATTACTCCTTTGAAGAACATAGAGCCTCTGCAAGGCTTCTCCAACGCGCGCGCTTAGATGCTTAGCTTTGTCCCAGGTTGTATTTATGGAGGATAAGTCGTGCAGGATGCATATTTTGCAGGTGTTTCTTGGACCGCCGCGGCTTTTGCTTCCCTGAGGACTTTAATCTAGAGCCATTCTTGTGATGCTCTGGGGCGGTTTTCTAAGAGCGTGTCCTATCCAACTCCATTTTCTGCATGTTGGCTGGCGTAAGATAGAATCCTCGTTCGTCTGTCTCCAGAGTTCTACGTTACTTATTATGTTGGGCCAGAATATTCTGCATATTATTCTGAAGCATTTGTCGGTGAATGATTGAAGTTTCTGTTTGATGGTTTACGAAATAAGCCAATTCGCCTCTCGGCAAGTAATGGCAAACCTCTGAGTGTACTTCTGCCAGGAAAAAGCTCCTCACAAAAAAAAAATATCTGCCGTTCGGAGTCGGCTTAAAACTGTAGGTCGGTCCTTCCATTTGTGAAACAACACCAAGATGTACGCCACAAATAAGAGGAGGAGCTCCACCAAACACCCGAAAAGGGGTGTAATACTTGACTCCAAGCTCCATTGGAAGCTACACATCGAAAAGCGAGTTAAGAAGGCCAGTATATCTTTCTACTCCTGTAAATCTATGTTCGGCAAAAAATAGGGTCTGGTTTGATGGGAACCTCTTCAAATAGCTATATATATATTAATATATATATATATATAATTGGCGCGTACACCCTTTTCGGGTGTTTGGCCGAGCTCCTCCTCCTATTTGTGGTGTGTTGTTCCACAAATGGAGGGACCTACTGTTTCAGGCCGACTCCGAACGGCAGATAGTTTTATGAGGAGCTTTTTCATGGCAGAAGTACACTCGGAGGTTTGCCATTGCCTACCGAGGGGCGACTGCTGTTACAAAAATGTTTTTCTTAATTTCACAAATGTTTTTCTTAATTTTCACTTTTAGTTTTCACCGAGATTCGAACCGACGTTCTCTCTGTGAACTCCGAATGGTAGTCGCGCACCAACCCATTCGGCTACGGCGGCCGAAAGAGCTATAACACCACTAAATTAGAGAGAGAGTGCAGAGAACTGCTTGTATTGGCATCACTGGGGCGTGCAGAACTCGCCTCAGTGCTGCCCTGAATGTTGTTTTGCACTTACTTCCCTTTCTTCTTTATACTTCGTTGAGATCTCTCCATCCGCAAACTGAATTTTGTGGGTTATGCTAGGACTATCTTTCCAAGCAGGCTAAGTTGAAAGGAGAGGAGAGTCTGCACGGGTATAAGTACCTCCGTTTTCACCAACGGATCCAAGATGGAATCTGGTGTTGGATAGAGCATTTCAGTCTCCCTTAAACTGCCGAAAACTAGTAGTGTTTTTCAAGCAGAGGCTTTCGCGATGCTGAAGACATGCAAAATTGTTAGGGTTCGCTGTCGGGAAGGAGGCATAAAAATGTTTTCCTACAGTCAAGCTATGATCAAGGTCCCGTCGTCACCATATCGCAGCTCGCTTCTGGTGAACTTCTGTAAGGAAGAGAACGTATCGAACGTGCAGGAAATATTTCGCTTATCTGGGTTCCAGGGCTTGAACATGGAAGGAAATGAAATTGCCGATAAGCTTGTCAGGAATACGTCGATAGAACCGGTTTCAATTTTCCTCATCTCAGGCGTGGGTATTCGCTTGATCGTTGTTAAAGGAAACTGCATAATTTCTTTCTTAAACAAGCACAAGACAGCTGGAGTTCTACCTTATCGTGCGCTATCTCGAAAGCACATTGGCCTAAATACGAAAAAATCAGGATGTTTAAGGTGCTGGGGATCATTCGTCATTCAATTTGCCAACTAATTGCGATGTTCACTAGTCACTGGGTAATGGGTACTCATGCGGAGAAGCTTGGAATTCCGTACAACCCTTCTTGCAGAAGCTGTGGGGATCTTGCAGAGAAATAGACTGTTGAACATTTTCTCTGCAAATGTCCGGGTCTGGCGGCTAGGCGCTTGAGGTTCCTTAGTGTGCCCTTTGGTAATGGCCTGAGACAGTTCTCCAGCCTAGATCGCGTTTCTCTCTTTCACTACATCGACAGCAGTAGATGGCTGTAGATGAATCTTCTTCCCTTAAGTTGTGAAACTTTTCGCAGGTATCAAAACGGCATTTGCGTCTACTTGTATTGTACTAAACCGTTGTATTCTTGCCATCTAACCTACCTACCTAAACCTGGAGATAAACAAAATATAATCACACCCTTTCTGACGAAGTTAAGTTAAGCTAATTAATTATATAAGACGAATATCACATTTCTTGGTTGATGTTTGCTAAAAAACTTGTCACGACTTCACATCTCGATTTTTAAATTGCTCGGAGCATCGTTAATTACCCATCTAATTAATTTTGTTTTTTCTGCTTTGAGCAACTTAAAATTTTCTAGTGTTCTTGAGCAAGTTCATGTAGTGGCAATCGTTGCTAGCAGCAGACAATCAGACAGTTCATTGGTTTCAATGTCGTCGATTTTTAATTGAAATTGCCAGGTAACTGCTCGATATGGTTGCACGCTTGGTTGGCAGATTGTTGAATAGCTGTGTGCCAGCACTTACCAACGTCAGCAAACGAACATACCGCTATGCGCGGATCCACATTTACATACACATATACACGTATGCATATATATCCATATGCCCACATACTTGCGTACAAATATATTACACAACGTACCTGCAATGGCAACTAGTGGGTACTTCCGTTATGATTGAGATAAAACGATTTACGCAGCAGAATAGCCGCTTTATTTGAGTTCACTGATAAATAAACAGTGCAATTGGCAATGACGTTGGTTGGTAGAGTAAGCAAGGATACTCGTGCCTACGTACAGTAGCGAGCATAACTAAGTGCATGAGGACATTTTTTAAATATTTGTAATGATTTTTTGGTTAAAATTTTTCTGGCTTGGTTCTACAAAATATTGCTCATGTATTAATCAAAACCATATAAATTAAAATTTATACAAGAATCGGAAAAAAAATTTAACTTAATTTCGAAATTTTAATTTAATTTTTTTTGGCATTTTTTCGAAAATTTTGTTCTTGCTTTAACAAAAACCGCATAAATCAAAACTTAAACATTTATAAAAGAATTGGAAAAATTAAACAAAATTTCATCTTAATTTTGAAAATTTAATTAAATTGTTTTTGGCATTTTTTCCAATATATTGTTCTTGCTTTAACAAAAACCACTTAAATCAAAACTTAAAAATTAATAAAAGAATGGGAAAAATTAAAAAAATTTCATCAAAATGTTGAAATTTTAATTTAAATTTTTTCAGCATTTTTTCGAAAATATTCTTAAAAATTAAAAAAAAAAATCATCATAATTTTGAAATTTTAATTAATTTTTTTTCGAAAATATTCTTCATGGCCTAACGAAAGCCATACAAATCAAAATTAAAAAATTCATAAAAGAATTGAAAAAAATAAAAAAAAAAATCATCTTAATTTCGAAATTTTAATTTAACTTGTGTTGGTTTGATTCATTGAAATAGACTAAAAGCATAAGCAAGTGCGTATATGAAATGAATTCTTAGAGGAATAGAAAGAGATGAGGATAATAAAATAGTGATGGGAAGTGTTGCCACATTTATATATTTCCAACAACTTGTTTTTGGCATTTTTTCGAATATATTAATCTTGCTTTAACAAAAACCATATAAATCAAAACTTGAAAATTTATAAAAGAATTAGAAAAATTAAAAAACAAAAATTCGTCTTAATTTTGAAATTTTAATTTAATTTTTTTGGCATTGTTTTGAAAATATTGTTCACGCTTCAACCAAAACCAAACAAATCAAAACTTAAAAATTAATAAAAGAATGGGAAAAATTAAAAAAATTTCATCAAAATGTTGAAATTTTAATTTAAATTTTTTCACCATTTTTTCGAAAATATTCTTAAACATTAAAACAAAAATCATCATAATTTTGAAATTTTAATTAAATTTTTTTCGAAAATATTCTTCATGGCCTAACGAAAACCATACAAATCAAAATTAAAAATTCATAAAAGAATTGGAAAAAAAAAATTCATCTTAATTTCGAAATTTTAATTTAACTTGTGTTGGTTTGATTTATTGAAATAGACTAAAAGCATAAGCAAGTGCGTATATGAAATGAATTCTTAGAGGAATAGAAAGAGATGAAGATAATAAAATAGTGATGGGAAGTGTTGCCACATTTATATATTTCCAGCAACTTGTTTTTGGCATTTTTTCGAAAATATTAATCTTGCTGTAACAAAAACCACATAAATCAATGCTTAAAAATTTATAAAAGAATTAGAAAAATTAAAAAAAAAAAACAAAAATTCGTCTTAATTTTGAAATTTTAATTTAATTTTTTTGGCATTGCTTTGAAAATATTGTTCACGCTTTAACCAAAACCATATAAATCAAACTTTATAAAGGAATTGTAAAAAAATGAAAAAAAATTGCAGTTTAATTTTCAAATTTTAATTTACTTTTTTTGGCAGTTTTTCGAAAATGTTCCTCATGGCTTAACCAAACCCATATAAATCAGAATTTAAGGATTTATAAAAGAATTGGAAAAAATAAAAATATTTAATCTCAAATCTTTTTATTGAACTTTTTAATCTGAATGCGTAGAAAAATTTTGGGTATGAAAAAATATATCTCAAAAAGTGTTTGTAAAACTAATGCAAAAGTTCTAAGCGGCCAAAACTTAATAAAGCACCACTTTCAAACAAAAACATAAAAAATTAAACAAATTTGCAACTTAATTTTGAACATTTCATTCGGCACCTTTAGAAAATTTTCAAGTACTCAGTACCTCATAAATTTTTTCACCAAATTTTATAAACTAAGTGCTAAGCTAAAGAATCGCATTATTTAAAAATAATTTTATTTAATTGTTTTTTTAAATAATTTTTTTATTTTGTTGTTTTTTGTTTTTGGCTAGCAGTCTTGCGTATTTTCTTCCACCAGAAATCCATTTATATATGGAAGGAAATGTAAAAAGCCGTCCCAACAAAAAAAAAAAAAAAATATTAAAAATAGAAGTGATTTTTTAATCATGCAAAACTCCCACTTATTTTACAACATTTTTGTAGCCGTATTACTGCGTTATTGACGAGATTCTGCACAATTCCACAGATGAAAAGGTGAGAAGAGGCATCTACTGGAACTTCACCGAACATCTAGAAAACCTCGCTTATGTGGAGGGCATTTGCTTATTATCCGGAAAGCAAGCAAAACTCGACACTCTGTGCGCTGAGTTAGGTAAATTTGGCCTTAAAATCAACATCAATGAAAATGAACGCCAAAAAGGACAAAAATTGTATGCTTCATGACAAAGAAATTGAACAAGTCGAAGATTTTACTTACCTGGGTAGTGTAATATTTGTTGTTTTGTTGTTTTGTTATCATCAATGTCATTAGCAACGACGAGTTATATAAAAGGTTCAACTTACAGCCAATGGCCAACCATATAAAAGTACGAAGGTGGAGGTGGATAGGTCGAACACTGCGAACAGAAAACACGGAAGTCTGCTGACAAGCTTTTGACTGGAACTCGCAAGGAAGCCGCAAGTGGGGCCGACCCCAGACTAGATGAAGAAGATCGCTACAAAAAGAAGCCAATGAATGCGAGAAGTCGTGCAACGCACTAAAATTGCTAGCCAAAAACAGGATGCACTCAGTTATGCTAGCCAGTGTAGACCCAACGCTGCTTATCTAAACACATAGATTCAAATTATTTCGTTATTTGACAAGTTTCAAAGACTCGCATCTATTCGTATAACCGACATTAAACTTCCTTCCGGTGGACCAGCAGTCAATATATATCGCGCGCAATACGGCAATAAGATTGAACACTTCGAGCAAGTGGTCAAACAGGGAATAGGGTCATGATAAAATCCTGGCTGGCATTTTGGAGCTTCTCGGAGAGGTACATAGTTCACCTCCCATAGTTCACTACCACCTACACTTGCCATTACATTGTTCACGACCTCCTACCCTCGGGGATAGAGTGCGAACGGGACGATGTAAGACAGGGAGAGTCCATCCATGTATACATAGATAGCTCAAAGCTCAAGGGCAGGGTGGGTGATGGATCTCCTTCAGTTTTTGGTTCCCCGACTACTGTAATGTCTTTCAGGCTGAACTGATGGCAATAATAACAGCCATACCACTGGTGCAATGTGATGTGATATCTGGAAATGACATCTACATTTTCACTGACGGGCAGGCGGTGATAAAATCTCTCACAAAATAGTCGCCAACCTCCAAGGTAGCCATGAAATGCTACACATCTCCTAACGAGATGGCCGAATCATTTCGCCTAAGGGTAACATGGGTTCCTGGCCATCGCGACATTGAGGGTAGCTGCAGCGCCGATGAACTAGCGAGACTCGGTGCCAAATTGACCGAAGAGTACATAGGCATGCCCTGCAACATAGGCGTACCCTCACAAACATATTAGCTATCCCTAGCTATTTATTCTTGAAGAAATCGGGGGAAAAGCGAACGAAAGATGGCGTAACGAAGTCACCTGCAAAATTGCCCATCAACTGTGGCCGACTCTCAATGCTAAACGCACAGAATCTCTGCTAAAACGAGATAAGCACAGCCTAAGCAAACTGATTTCTGTTATAATTGGGCATTGCCTAACCGGCAGGCACGTCCTGAGGATGGATGTAAAAAAACCGATCCCGCTTCTTCTGTGTCATTGTCCTGCTCTATCCAGATGTAGATTTACCAATTTAGATAGAAAATTCTGTAATGGATTGGAAGATTCTGTAGAAATCAGGGATCTTCTAAAATGTTTGAAAAGTTCACTCTGATTTTAGGAGAGACAGGTTCCCCATGCGGCATCACATGCGTCCTGAATGTGTCACACAGTGGGCAACTGCATTATGCAAACAATATTGGCGGGGAACACGGAAAGTTTTCAGTATTTAGATTAAATAATTAGAAATATTGGGTTGGGGAATAAGTTCGTAGCATTTTTATATTTTATTTTATTTTAGAACGATTTGCTTGCTGTTTGGGTTGAAGGGTAAGTATTCATTCGATAGAACTCTTTCTGCTCTACAAAACTATGTTAAATGTATTTTCTAGTTATTTAATTTTTGACGTGATAACGTCTTATAATTCAATTTAGCCGGGTGCACGCACGAAAAAATGTGTCGTTATCTTGCTCATTCGTCATTACCTTGCTTGAACTGCAGCGCGGAACGAACGACAAAGAGCACAATCGGCCCCCGCGTTCGGCAACGTTCGACATCTGGCTCTCTCCTACTTGAGTGAGCATATATATGTATGTATATGTATGTATATGCGCATTTGTATATAAATTCACATATTTGTATTTGCATATGCCTTCTTCCTGTGTGCATGGTAATGAACCATTTCTCTGTTGAGAATAGGACGATGATAGAAAAAGTAGGAAATGAAAGTGTTTCGAGTGGAAAATGTTTTGAAAAAGGCAAATTGATGATGTTGCCTCTTAGTGTTGTTGACTTATTAACGTCTGATGCACAATCAAAATTGAACATATCTTTCATAACTTGACCTATTCCATTGCGATTCCATTTACTTCCTCCTCTATATCCATACAAAATATCTATCAAACAAATAAAATTAAAATTTTGTTTTGAAAATTGCAACCATTACATCAGTATTCTCTTATGACGTTGTCACGTTAAACTATCGCCAGTAAACCGACTTTACAGACAACCTCTTTTTTATTAGTTTTGAGGCTTAGAAATAGAATACCCAGGAGGTAAAAGTTAACATTTTCGTCACCTGCTCTTCTTTGCTTTTCATCGAGGTCAAAAAGTTGTAGAAGCAACGTGTACGGAGAAGGTGGCCCTCAGCGGAGGGCCCTCTGAATTTGTTGAAGAACGTTTCAAATCTCATTTGAAGGAGAACGGTCGCCAAACCAATCGTGAATTGGCGGAAAAAATTAACTACAATCATAAGACCACCTTCATGCAATGGAATTTACCGAAAAATTGGGTGTCTTACGAGCTCAATGAAAAAGAACAAAGAAAGTCGACTTCGAATTGCTTCTCAGCATCTCGCCTGCCATCGAGCAACACGCGGCCGTAAGCAGCGCTTTTTGTACCCAGAGATGAGAAATGGTGCCTATGCATCAATATGAAGCAAAGAATACGCCAAAGATACGCCAAAGGTGAGAGTCAAACCGGATCTTCATCCACAGAAGATCATGATATGTGTTTGGTGGAACTGGGAGGGCATGGTGCACTGGGAAATACTCGTAAAGAATGCCTCGGTCAACAAGGAGCCCTACATTGCCTATCTACACCGCGTGAATGAGGCTATCCGACTAAAAAGGCCTGAACGACGTGGTCAAACCATGCTTCTTCACGACAACGCCAAGCCTCATATTGCACAAGTCGTCAAAGCCGTACTCCAAGAGTTTGAATGGGACCTTGCACCGATCGATTACCATCTTTTCCGCTCCCTGTCAAACCATATAAAGGCCTTCGATAACAATGAGGTCCTTAAAAACTGGCCCAACAACTTCTTTGATACCAGGCCAGGTGATTTTTGGCGGAGCAGAATCAACAAATTGGTCGAGTGGTGGGAAGAGGTTATAAACAGCAACGTCGAATATATAATTGACTATCTTATTGATTTTTTTTTTGTGTAAATAAAAGTCTTCAGTAAAACGCTACGAAGTTATCCCCAACCTGATAGTTTTATTAAAAATTGTAGTTTATAGCTTATTTAAAAATTGTGTGAAGAATAGAAAAAAGTGTCCATTGAATCTGCTAAAAAAAATTTCGAAAATTCTTAGATCAACAAAAGAGGCGCTGTAATTTAAAACCAATAAAACTAATAAAAAAATATTTATTAGTATTTAATTTTAGCTGGACTAAACTCTTAAGAGAAATATTTTAATATTAATATTTTTATTAATATCAAGTCAGTCCATAACTTCGTGCGTATTTTACTCATAATTTCACTTTTGTACGATTTTTGCATACAAAAAATTATTCGCGGAATATAACGGAACTGTTTATATTTTCTTTGATATATTGTGCATTCAACAAGTGATTTTAATCGCGGATAAAAGCACGCGTTGTTAAAAAATAAAATGGAATCTTCGAACGCATATAAGAGGCATATTTTGTATTTTTTTTATAAAAGTGGTAAAAAAGCAAGAACTGCTACTGCAGAAATAAACACTGTTCACGGAGAGGATGCCGTGAGTGTAAGGACTGCGCAAAAGTGGTTTTCAAAATTCCGAAGTGATAACTGCGACGTGGAAGATGCCCCGCGCACTGGTCGTCCTGAAGTCTTCAACTCCGACGCCTTCCTCGAACTCGTGGAAGCTGAGCCAAATTTGACAGTCGATATGATAGCTCAGAGGTTAAATTCATCGCATGGCACAGTTCACAGGCACCTGGTTCAGTTGGGAAAGGTTTCAAAGCTGGGAAAATGGATTCCGCATAGACTTTATGTCGCCAACCTTCAGCAGAGAGTGAATGTGTGTTCTCAGCTGCTGCAACGGCTTGAAAATGAAAGTTTTTTGAACCGTATCGTTACTGGTGATGAAAAATGGGTCCTTTGCAATAATCCTGTTCGCAAACGCCAATGGTTAGATAAAGATGAAACACCAAAACCGACCCCTAGAGATGGCCTTCACCCCAAGAAGATTCTCCTGTCTATTTGGTGGGATATGGCCGGTATTGTTTATTATGAACTTCTGGAACCAAACCAGACGATAACTGCTGATTATTATTCCCATCGGCTATCAAACCTGAATGAGGCACACACAAAAAAATCGACCGTCTTTAGTGAATCGACGCAAAGTTTTGTTTCACCACGACAACGCAAGACCTCATACCGCAAGTCAAACATTAGGCAAGCTGAACGAGCTCGGATGGGAGTTAATGCCGCATCCACCATACTCTCCGGATATTGTACCCTGTGATTATCACCTTTTACGTGGACTTCAATCCCATATGAGTAACAAGAACTACTCCTCAAAAGAAGCTATAAAAAAGGATATCGAAGCGTATTTTGGCTCCAAAGACAAAACAATTTTTTGAGCAGGGAATTAAAAATTTTCCTAAACGTTGGGAAGACATTGTAAATAATGAAGGAAAATATATTATTGATTAATAAATACTTTCAACATCTTTTTTATTAATTTTAAACCCACCTTTAAAAAATGCACGAACTTATGGACTGACCTGATATTATGCCATAGACTCTATTTGGAAGCGCCTTGTACAATTTCTCCTAAAATCTAAGTGACATTTTTTGTTTTCACTTCTGCTCCATAGTGTCGTCGTGTATTCATACATACTCGTACACATACACACACATACACATACACACATACCAGTACATATGCCCCGCGGCACAAATCAGCAAGTGGCATCTGCTACTGGCAACCCCGTTTTGGCAACGTGCGTTCTATTACCGTTGTAACGCAGTGAATTTACAAATGTGCGTGCATATGTATGTGTGTCCATCCACTTTCTTGTGTTGTGAGTTCAAGTGTGTAAATCCCGTTGTTTGGCACTTGGCAATGATGTGGGTGCAAGTGAACGCTGAGGAAACCTTCTCGTTGATATGTCATTGTTATTGCTCTATTTGTTAATGCTTTGGTGCACAAGTGACTACTGCCATACATGCGTACTCTTATATACATGTAGATGTACATAAACGAGTATTTATGTGGGGCTAAAATTTGTTTGCTTCAGTTGCTCAGGCAAATTGATGTGAAGAGATAACCCAATACTTACATTTACTTAAGCCATTCAAATGCAAATGTAAACAATTGTTGTTGTCTCCCAATATTCGTCAACTAGGCATTGTTGTTGCGCTTATTATCGCATTGTTTTCAGGTAGCTATTTTTGTGCTCACCCATCGAGTTGTGCACTTTCAGCTTCCATGACAACGTTCGTCAAATTTAATTTTTGTTTATTTTTTCATGTCTTCTTTAAGTACCCTGTCGAATATGCTTTTCTCGATCGATCCATTGATATGCTCCCATTTCAATAGACTCACAAGAACAATTACGCCTAGTCATATTAAAGTGCAAAAAAATTAAAGAAATATTTTTTTTTCTAATAGCAGTTGCTCTTTGGCAGGCCGAGTGCCTTTCAGTTGCTGCAAAGGCTTTTTATCTAAAAAGTAGCTTTTTTCCTTTCATAAGATAAGTGTGGTTGCAGATTCTGATTGCTGTCAGAATCATAATTCAAATCGGAAAAATTGGTGGTTGGTTGTGTCACGCAATCTGACTTCCTCGGTTTCGTTTTCGCATGAGAATCAAATTTTGGTGCAAAATTCGGATCGAGTAAAAGGATTTACAAAATTGGATAAATCGCTAATCGAATCAGAATCAAAAATTGTGAGAATCGAATTCGGTTGCCACGTCAGCAGGTATTCGGCTGCCGAATTCTGGCCGCTCATTTCACACGCATTCACACATTCGTTTGCACAGTCGTTGTTCAGATGCCAACGAAGCAACATGAGCGACAACCTCAGTTTCTTGGTAAACATGGCTTCGCTTTCATGACAGCAGCCAATCAGCTGATTCTTTCAAATTCGCTGAGAGCCGGTTAATGGTCTGACTCTCACCTTGTGAATTCTTTTCACTATGTTGTAATCCTCCTATACGTGTCGATCGCTGATTGGTTGATAAAAAGCGGAGAAAAGTGGGCGAAGTTTGGAAAAACGGGAGCCGTGTGCGCATAGAAAGAAGCAGAATTTGAATAGAGGGCAGAGCGAGACGAACACATTTTCTAATCCTCCGAATAAAAAATAAATTTAATGAATGCATTTAATTCAAGATTGGAAAAAAAGGAACATATATACAGAAATGACAGAGAAAGGAATGCTGTTATTTATTTAATATAATGTAGCTCTATTTTTAGTCCTTGATTTTGACTTTCACATCCACTGTTAGCCTCAAAAGAAAGTGCACACCACTTATTGACAAGTTTTGACTATTCATTAAGCTTTTTTTTATAAAAATATTGTTAATACAATAACAAAAACCATATAACGCAAAACTTGAAAGTTTGCACAACATTTTTCCAAATTTCATTAAAGCCTTCCAACTTTATAAGAATTTGTAGATTTTTTCTGGGCATGCAGCTATATAACCCATTTAATTTTAAATGTAGTTTTAAGCGGCTCCAGTAAATAGTAAAAATTTGTAGTGATTTTTCGCAATTTTTTTTCTGGCAGCCTTGTGCATTTTCTCCATATAACGACTGCACGACTGTTATTTTGTTATGGAGGAAAAGAATCTACAATAAACAAGTTTTATTTTTAATTTTCAAAATGGTTTTCAAGTTGAAACCTTTGCAAAATGCAAAGTCATGCAAGCCGCTCGGCAGCGGCCAAATGACTCAGCAGACATTATAGTTTATGAACTGGTATTTGATGGAAGAAGTCATACTAGTTCGATAGGGACCAGAAATGTACCAGTTGAAAAATGACCGATTGGAGTTGCATGTGAAGTTTGTAGGTTGTTTTTATTGTGGTTGGATTTTTAAACAGCAGCATTTAATAAAATTTGTTTGAAGTTCCTTTCATTTAGTTTCAGAATATAAAAGATTTTTAAAAATATACTTTTTTAAAATAAATTTACAAATGACCGTTTTGTGAAGAAAATGATAATACCCCTTAGTAGAACGGTGCAGGTATAAACATTTCAATTAAAGCGATTTCGGCTTTATTTCACTTCTAAATTCTCTTCAGGTAAGTGTTTCAGCGGTATGGCAAATGAGCTTCAACATGTTACGTATACGCAATGGATGCCAAAGACGTGAATATACGAGGCGTGTTTTTAAAGTAAGTACCGTTTTTAAATTGCACCGCCGCAGCGTTGCGGTCGCCGTTTAGCGCATGCGCGTCATGTAGCTACCTCTGTTGGGAAGCCACAGACGCCTTTACGGAACCATTCGATCGAGTCTACATCTGTTTGCGTGATTTTAAAATGCCTCCACCCATTGAGAATCCCGCCGACTGTGAAGTGCGTGCTGTAATACGGTTTCCCTGTGCTCAAGGCTTCAAATCAGTTGACATTCATCTACAAATCAGTGAAGTGTATCGTGAAAACATTATGAGTGATGGAATGGTGCGAAAATGGGTTAGGACCTTTAAAGATGGCCGCACAAACATTCATGATAAAGAACGAAGTGGGAGACATTCAGTCATTACCGATGAACTGATTCAAAAAGTGGACTGTAAAGTGAAAGAAAACAGACGATTCACGATTTCGTCCTTAGCTGAAAAGTTTCCTGCTGTCTCAAGAAGTATTCTTTACGAAATTGTGTCCGAACGTTTAAATTATCGGAAATTTTGTTCACGCTGGGTGCCAAAAATGTTGACTGATGAGCACAAAACCAAAAAATTCAGCAGTGCATTGAGTTTTCTCGAACGATACAGTAACGAGCGGGATGATTTTCCAAGTCATAGGCGATGAAACATGGGTAGCCTACGTTATACCGGAATGGAAGCAGCAATCAATGGAATGGCGGCATTCATCATCTTCTAGGAAAGTGAAATTCAAAGAAACAATTTTTGCTCAGAAAATCATGTGCACTTTGTTTTGGGACAGAAAGGGTATATTGCTGGTCTATTTTTTTACGCGTGGCGACACGGTCAATGCAGCAAAGTGCGACTTCACAAAAACTGCGCCACGCAATTCAAAACAAAAGGCGTGGCATGCTAAGCGTTGGTGTCGTTTTGCTCCACGATAATACTAGTCCATACGCAGCAAATCGAACATAGGACCTTATCCCTTCTTTTGGCTGGGAACAATTCGACCACCCATACAGCCCCGATCTAGCGCCGAGCGACTGCCATTTGTTTATGCACTTGAAGAAGCATCTGGCGGGGCAGCGCCATTCCGATGATGACAAAGTGAAAACGACTGTGAAGCAGTTGTTGTCTAATCAAGCGGCAATCCTCTTTGACGATGGCATACAAAAACTGGGCCCAACACGCGATAAATGCCTCAATAGTAATGAGAATTATGTAGAAGGAAGAGTAAAGTGTGGCCTTCCAAGTGAATAAATAATTTTTTGAAAAAATTTTTTATTCCAAGTATCCAAAATGGTACTTATTTTAAAAAGACGCCTCGCATTATATTAAAGACAAAATCTTTTTTGTAGGTGCTATTTCAATTTATAATAGAAGAGGGTTTTGAAATTTTCATCTGTCAATTTGCATTAACTTCTCCTACTCATCCAAAATTGCTGATTTTCGCCACAAATTGAACCAGACTTTTTTTCAGTGGGATGACTAGTTGACTAGTTACTTCTTCAAATGTTATGATGCTGATGCATTGGCTAAATAGCAAAATAATCATACCAGCTGCTGGTAAATTTGCCTGCAGGTTGAACAACGCTACTACACTGCCTTTTAATTAATTTCAATAGTTTTAGCCTTTATAAAAAAAAAATTCATTCTCCTACACAAAGGAAAACTTAGCGAAGTCGATTCACATTTGAAGCGGATGGTAACTAGCAATAAAAAAGTGAATCAGGTACGAGAATAAGAGCACAAAAGGTTCGAGTTGAAAGTACAGTGAGTTGCCCCTTAGTATCGCCAAGTCAGTTTATCCTCATTGATTTGCATTTATCCCCGTATAAAATTCAATTGACGCAAAGATTGTTGCCTGCGGACTAGCCTCGTCGATTGGAATGGGCCCAAAGAGTCATCGAAATGGCTGAAGATGACGAGCAATTTTGAATGAAAATCATCATGTCCGATAAGGCTCATTTCTTATTGAATGGGACGGTAAACAAGCAAAATTACCGTACTTACGCCACTGAAAATCCTCACGAAATTCAAGAGGTACCTCTTTACGACGAAAAAGTCACTGTTTGGTGCGGCGTTAGTGCGAAAACGATTATTGGGCCGTTTTTCTTCGAATATGAAGATGGTCAAGCAGTTACCGTCAATCAGGAGCATTATCGCGATATGATAACCACTTTTGTAATGCCAATTATTGGTTGAAAGCGTATGAGGCAGTTCTGGTTTCAACAAGCACACACACAGCTGGCACCACAATCGATTTTTTGAAGAAATTGTTTCCTCGTCGTTTGATGTCGAAAAATGGCGATTTTAACTGGCCACTGCGTTCGCCCGATTTAACGCCACCTGACTCCTTCTTGTGGGGATATTTAAAATCAAAGGTTTATATTAATAAGCCAAAGACCATAGAAGAGCTCAAGAACAACATCGGTGAGGAAATAGCCGAAATATTAGCCAAAACTAAGGAAAATGCTGCAAAATGGGCACAATACGCCGTACAGGCTCAAGGCGGCCATTTGAGAGATATCATATTCAAAAAGTTGTCAACAAATTTACTTGAACCAAATAAAATAATTATTATCGTCAATGCCAAAAAAATTGTGTTTTTCTTTGATTTAAAAAAAAAAAACACGTGAGTCCGTCGAATATGGGCAACCCAGTAGTAATGCACTACGAACAGGTCAGTCTACCAATTTGGATCTCTACTAGCAATAGTTTACCAGAACGAAGCTTGCGGTCGACCAGAAGTGGCCATAAGTAAAGAATAAGGTGGCTATTGTAATCCATCAAGGCAACCCAAGGGCGAGTACATTTTCAAGGACGGGTCAGAAGCTGGGTGAGCTTGAACAAGAGGTTCTATCATATCTGCAGTGCAGATCTGGCAAATAGCGATTGTTACTTTCGTAAGTATTTTTAAAATATTCTTGTTCAAATGTTCTTATACAAATTGGCCTCAAAGATGCTAATGAGAATGAGTTGAGAAAGCTTGTTTGCCCTATTGTTAAGACACGAGGACTTCTTCAATAGCTAAGTAGTGAAACTGTTCTCAAAATGAGTGAAAGTTATTGGGAAAAGCGATGTATAATTGATGAAAATCGAATAATCCCAGCCATGTTGATTTTATCATCGCAATAAAGTGAAAACAAATTTTGCTCTTTTTACTTGACTTAACATTAGGTGAAATGGTTGAAGTACCACTTTGGCGCTTCCCACGTAGCACACAAGCGCCTCTTTGATACCATTTAGGGACCTCCAACAGGCAGATATCTACAGTCAGCCAGAACTGCTGATGTAAAGGAGAAGATTGATGGGATTTAAGTTGGCGCACTGCCACAGGCTGTCGAAGAAAAGAGCGAAGTGACCTTAATCGTCCAGCTGCCAAATCCGGGCATTTACAGAGAAATTGTTCAGTAGACTCCTTCTCTGAAAGGTTCCCACAGCTTCTGCAATTGGGGTTAAATGGTAAAATTAGCGGTTCCGCGTGTGTGCCGATCGTCCAGTGACCGGTAAGCGCAGCTACGTACTTAGAAACTGAATGACGTCGAGTTTCTGGGACTATCTGAGCCCTCCGTATATTGTACTGGGGCCACAGGGTTTTTGAGCTAGCACACAAAGAAATGGAGCTCCTCATCCTCTGCACATTCCTGAGAAATAAGCTTTACAACTCCTCTTTAACAACAGTCAGGAGGATGTCGCTCTGGTCTCTAGGTCTCTGAAACTTATTCAGTCCACTCCCTTCTGGCAAGCTCATCAGTAAGCATTTTGGTTGCCTGAAAGATCGCAAAGACTTCTGCTTGAAAAACACTAGCAAGGGAAATAAAAAGTTCATTTAGAGAAAACTCCTGCTCTGACTGCAGATGCCATCTCGGAGCCGTCAGTGAAGACAGATTTACCAGTTGCGGTATAGATTTTTCTCTCGTTCCAATCCTGTCCACTTTGAAAGATTGCCCTAGCGTGACCTTGAAACAAAGTTGTGCGATTCCCTTTTAACAACAGTCAGGAGAGTGCCGATGACCGAGTCGGAGGTTCTCGAGACCAATTCAGTCGACTCCTTCTTGGCAAGCTGATCAGCAAGTTTATTTCTCTCTATTTTCCTATGTCCGGAAAACAGGTCAGCGAAATGTTACCTGCACACCCAAGATATTTAATCTCCTCCTTACAGGAGTTGATTAATTTGGTTCTGTACCATGACGTCGTCAGAGCCTTGAACGCGACTTGACTATCGGAAAGAATATAAATTACTCCCTCGCTTCCACGTTCCTTAAGCATTTTGCATGCCTGCAGGATCGCTAAGACTTCTGCCTGAAAACATTAGCAATGGTAAGGGAAATAAAAGGAAATAAAAATATGATTTAGAAAAAAACAGCTGTTCTGACTGCAGTTCCATCTTGGAGCCGTCAGTGAAGACAGATTTCTCTGCTTCGATATAGATTTTTCTCTCATTCCAATCCAGCCTACTTTGAAAGGTTGCTCTAGCACGACCTTCAAGCTCCAGTTTGCGGATAGAGAGATCTGTTCAAAGTTCGAAGAAATACGGTGTTAACTGCGTAAAAATGCTGTCATCTCCATTGAGAGCAGGCCAACCTTTTTTAACCCCTTGTCGTGCCATTTAGCTCGACGAAACTCGGGCCCAAGCGTTACGCGTCAACGCGTGGTAAACAGATCAGACTGGTGCACGAGATGATATAACAGCAATTATGAGACTCGGGACTAACTCTGGTGGCGTACAGATAGAAAGTAGCATCCAGGCTCGTGATGTTTATGATTGATCCGATTATCTATTCCCGACCTCGGCTCGCCATATTCACGTTAAGGCCAAAATTTTCATCACGAGTCAGACACGAGTCGACTTGAAGCACGGCAAGGGGTTAACCTGATTGCACTTTGAGCAGCGATGGAAATAACGTAAATGTCGATGGGAGGTAAGTATAAAACGACATGCAGGGCAGTACTGGGGCAAGTTCTATATGCTCCGGTGATGCCAAGACAAGAATTACTTTGCAGTACTCCCCTGTTTAGTGACATTGTGGCCTTTCCTAAGAGCTTCCCATTAAACCAGGCATCTGTACGTTAAAATTGGCAGAACCACTACGACGTGTGGTTTGATCAAAAAGTACCGGGAACGTTTAATTTACACGAACCGCGCACGTGGGTACCGGTCCATATTTTTTTCTTATGTTGGTAGGACTGCAAGACACACATCTGTCACTTTTTAGCGCTATCGGATGATTAGTGTCTGCCTGGCCGGCCGGAAATGTGGGCAAACAATTCTTAGATTTTGCATGATAATAACGCGGCATCGCTCCGAACCCAAATTGTGCTGGATTACTTGATCAAACTCCAAGTAAATACCATCGTGTAAGCTCTGTTTTCACTTGATATGGCCCCGTGTGACCTCTTTTTGCTTCCCAATTTGAAGTTACCACTTCGTGGAAGGAGATTTCAGTAGATAGAGGAGATCAAAGAGAATGCGACGAAGGAGCTGATGGCCATCCCTTCGTCGGCCTACCAGGGGTGTATGAAAGACTGGGTTAAACGTTGGCACATGTGTGTTGCTTCAGACGGGTCATATTTTGAAGGAATTAAAATAAATTTGCCTGAAATTTAACTCTGTTTTGTTTTATTTAAACATTTCCTATATTTTCTGATAATAGGGTAGATTTGCTGGTGTAGAAAGCTATACTGGCCCCCTTTACTCGATTTTCAATATATAGCTTCCAATGGAGTTTGGAGTCAAGTATCACTCGAAGATAAAGGGTGGTTAAATTTTAAGGGACGATGTTGAGTGTAAACCACACCTAAACGTCTAGTTTTTTTCTGCATTTCATTTGACATTTTTCAATTCCAGACTAACTCAATTTAAACCATGGAAAGATACACAATCGAGCAACGCGTTAAAGTTATTCAGGCTTATTATGAAAACGGGAGTTCAAATAAATCAGTGATGAGGCACATTTTCACCTCAGTGGATTCGTCAATACGCAGAATTGCCGCATTTGGGGAAATGATAATCCAAGAGTGATTGCCGAAAAACCAATGCACCCACAAAGAGTGACTGTTCGGTGCAGTTTATGGGCCGGCGGCATCATTGGGCCGGTCAGGCAGTTACTGTGAAGAGTGCTCGCTTTCGCGAGATGATAACGAACTTTTTATGGTTCGAATTGGAAGATATGGATGTGAACGATATGTGGTTTCAACAGGACGGTGCCACTTGTCACACCGCTAACGAAACAATGCCTCTTTTGCGCGTAAAATTTGATGGCCGCATAATCTCACGTCGCGGCGATGTCAATTGGCCGCCAAGATCATGGGATTTGACACCGTTGGGACGTTGGGACTTCTTTCTTTGGGGTTATTTGAAGGAAAAGGTGAACGTCGATAAGCCAGCAACAATTCAAGAGCTTCAAGGATGAGATAATTTGGCACATTAACGGCATAGAACCTCAAATATGCCTCAGCGTCATCGAAAATTTGGACTATCGGATGGAGATGTGCCGCCGAGGCCGCGGCGGCTATTTGGCCAATATTTTATTCCATATGTAATTGAGTTGTACCAATATTATCATAATAAAGAGAAATGACAATAATTTCTTAAAAAAATTGTATTTTATTCAAAATCAATACCGGCCCTTAAAATTTAACCACTCTAAACTTAAATTTAAAATATCAGACCTAACATTACGAAAATAAAAATAATGGTAATACATTTGTCCCCGCCCGTATCGCAGATGATTATTGCACGTCAAACTTTTTTCATGATCCAAAAAAGTTCAAAATTTTTTACTTAACCGCAAATAATAAGCTAAACAACCGCCACTTATCTCCTCAGCATGTTAACAGATGTAAGCAATAAAATCTGCAACTCAAACAGAAGATTTAAATGCACAAAAGTATAGCCATTTTTCGCGCCATTCTACGCAATTCACTATAATACAATTTGCACAACAACAAACACAGATTTACGCATTTGCTTTGCACTGTTTCCGTCACCGTAGTCCGATGTTTTATAGCCGTAGCAGCAGCAGCCGCAGTAACAGAGAAAACAAAAGCAGGCGGATAAACAGCAGGAGCATCACGCGAAGCGACAGACGTGCGCAGATTGTAGGTGGAAGGTGCTTGCGTGAATTGATGACAACTGTGGGAGACGTATTTATTCAATTTTTATGCTTTTGTTATTTCTATCAGGGCGCATAAGGGGCGCAGCAGCAGAATTGGCCGGAATGCAGCACGCGCCGCACGTCCTCTCTGCTAGTTTCTATAACAAGGAAATGCTACGTGCTTGTTAGTGGACACTATTCTCGATTCAATTATGCTTTAATTTCATTTATTTTTTTTTTTTGTAAAAAGTATCACTTCATATGAGGGGGTTTCCAGTTAAAAATTATAAATAAAAACTTAGTTATTGCAATTAAAATTCCATTCACTGTACTATTTTCAATATTAATTCCCGGAAAAGCTAACAAACATATATACGTACACATACAAATACATATACACATCCATCGTCCATCGGTGCGTGCTATTTGCAACAACAAAACACAGCATACCGTAATAATTTCCCAAGTTATTTCTCTGCAAAAGCTCAAGTTTCATAATCCCGTAAGTTTGTCATGGCGATGGGCGAATGCTTTTGATGTGATTTAACGCATACTTACGTATTTTAGCAGTAATTGCCGTTAATAATGTACTTCATTACTCATTCATATTTGGGCGTAGTGAGTCGCGTCTTCATAGAAATGTAATTGAATTACACTCGAAACAATGTGTCTGGAAATGCTGAATGAAAAAAAAATGTAAAAAGGTAATAATTAATATAGTTTATTTCACATCTGCTTCGTATATTCAAAGCATTTCTTTGTGTTCATTTGCTCTATACATTTTTGGATACATACAAAAAAAAAGAAGTGAAAATAAACAAAAAATTGTGTTTTGAATGGGAAGCCTGAACGAAAGCGCGAACTTTTGTTGTGAATTGACGTACATCAAAGCAAGAAAATGTGTGATTGTGGTTTAGTGCCTCTCCGAGGCACTACACTGCGCTACAGGGTCCGGCACTCGAGGTGTAGCTAATTAAAAAGACTAGAAATTTAGTTTGGAAAATTACTTTTATTCAATTCAAAGTAACAAATGTGTGAAAATATGAAAAAATAAACATCAATTTACTTTTGCTCTATATGACAACCTTTTGCCTTGACTATAGCCTTGAGACGGTCCAGGAACGAATCGCAAGCTCCCCGCATGTGACTTGCAGGTACTTTGGCCCACTCGCGGACTATGGCTTCTTTTAGCACCTTTTAGTTTCGGACTTTTAGTTCGGACTTTGCTCTAGAAAATGGCCCAAAGAGAATAATCCATCTGATTCCCGTCTAGTGAATTTCAGTTCAATTGAGTGGACGTTATGAAGTTCGAAACATTCTTTCAGAGCCATACTTGGTTCACTCCAGCTTTGCGAGACGGTGCCGAGTCCTGTTGCAACGTCTATGGCCAGCCACCGAAATCTTTGTCTGCCCACGGCTTCAAAGCAGCCTCCAAAATACTTTCCCGATAATATTTCGCATTTACCTTGGCGCCACGCTCGATGAAAACAATTGGAGGGCGCCCATCTGCGGTTAGAGCGGCCTAAACCATTACCAGTGGCGGGTGCGGTCTCCTGGTAATCAATCGATGACTCAAATTCTCGTATGAACCGTCGGTCATATAAACATTATCTTTTTGGGAGTTTTTGGATTGCTCAATTTGAAAAATTTTCTCGCCAGAGAACACAAAATTCGAAAATTCACCGCTCTCGGCCAAGCGAAGCAACTCTTTCGCTCTCTCAAGTCTGACTGGTTGCAGTTTTGGTGTGAGATCATGCGCCGTTTGGATCTTGTAAGGCTTGACTTTAAGATTATTTTTCAGTATGAGGCGGATGCTACAGTCAGACATTTAGAGTTCTTTCGCCATTCGATTGGCTCTTCGTCGGGGATTTCGCTTAAGTCGCTTCTTCGCTTTTTGAACCATTTCACGTGACTTTGCAGTCTTTTGATGACCACCTCCATTACGTTTCGCGATGCTACCAGTAGCATTGTAACGAGGAATGGTGCGATGCACAAACGCTTTTTTTACTTTAAGGTGCTCGAGCTCACGAACAATCGCTGGTTGTGATTTTCCAGCCAAATATAATGCAATCGCACGATTACGCTTGAAATTCATTACTGATTTTCTTTTTTCGCGTTTACTTTCGCCAAAATGCTTTCGCGCGCTTGTAAACTATACTCTGTTATTTGGCAAATCAACAGAGAGCTGATGCCCGTGCATTGCCTGCGCGAGCGTTCTGAAGTTGGTAACAGTTCGAGTGCCGGACCCTGTTAAACAACGAGTATAACCTCCAAGTCAAAGATGTAGTTGATAGAACATCTAAAGATTGGCGAAAGATAGAGTGGCCAAGAAAATATTAAAAAGTGCACTACGATTATGCCTATCTTCCATATAAAGGTTAGGTTCGGCTAGGTTCCACTATGGGACACACATGGGACACAATCAGGCTCTAAGCGCATTGTGACGTCACGTGGAGAACTTGGCCATGCTTCTGCTGAAGCCAGTATGAACTTTTCAAAAATTTTTGAAGATTTCTAATTTCTACAGTACTTAGGTTTTCCAACACCTTCAAAAATTGTATACTTAAAATGCTGGTTCTACGTCCCGGATAGACCAGGACAGCGGAAAAGAAGATGCGATCGTCTCTTCCTCTTCCTCATTCAGACAGCTTCTGCAGATGTCATGGAGTCCTCTTGTGAATGGAGTTCGGTATTCGTCATTTCCTGCGATATTTTCCCAATTCTCATTCGGACCATATTGCAAATGATCCGAATCCTCTGATCTATGGAGTTATTGCTGTAAAGTTTGTCCCATCACAGCTCTATATAGATTTAGACTTTAGATTACTCCAAATGCTGCCTTATCTGGTGTAGTTCTTGTCTTGCCCAAGACTCTGCAGTTCTTGCCGGTTAATAGGGCCTGTGTGTTGTATTTCAGGACTGAAATTGTTTTAGATTTCTAAGCTGGTTCGATGCTACAACCATCTACAGTGATGTGAAGCTAAAAGCCGAATCCATTTACAGGGATCTTCATGAAAAGAGATACTTTGCATTGCCCTCGTTCAACGTAGGATCTTATCACTTGCTTATACAATTAACGGCCAGATTCCTAAACAAAATGTGTTGGAGTGGTTTCATTGTAATTTAATAAGTCTTTTGCTGTTTTTTTTTTGCTGGGACAGACTAGCAAATACAACAATCAGACACAATTAAGTCCATTGCACTGCACTCGGGTTCCCTTTTTAATTTTATTTAAAACTACCAGACCTCCGAAGAAATCTGAGTAGATCTTGTGGTGCCAAGGAGCCAAGGTGGTCGTTTCTTAACACTTCAGTGCCAAAGGCCTCAAGCCTGATTCGAGCAAAGGTCAGGCAGACGCACAGAAAGTGGTCAGCCGTCTCATCTTCCTCTCTATATGTTGGGGAGAGTACACTGTCTGAGATGCCTATCTTTTCCAAGTGCTTCGCCCATAGAAAGTGGCCCGTCATCAGTTCATCCCTACTGTCAACCGTCTCTTTTCTTAGCGACAGGAGAAACTGCGACAGTCGGTCGGATATGACAGGTAACATCGGGTTTGTCCATCTGCAGCCTCTCTCAGCCTGCCAAGCTCGCTTGTGGGTTGTAGTAACCCGTTTGCTAACCGTGGCTTTGATGGCTGCAGAAGGGAGTGGCAAAACGGGCTCCGTACCAAGGAAGTTGGTCTAATATTTGCTGTATTCTTTTCTAACCGACCTGCAAAAAGAACACCCGACATTGATTCTGTTTACATTTACATTTACGTTTGGATTTATTCAATGCGAATCCATACAAGGTGATAGCCGTAGAACAAACGCCAAAATTTGGAAGTTTTTTGTTTTCGTACGAATTTTTTTTTGTTTTGTTTGTGTAAAAATTTCAATCAAAATGCAAGCAAATAAGCGAAACAGCAACAAAAACGCAAATCACTTTGTCATTGAAACCACCAAAATGCAAGAATAAAAAACAAGTCAACTTTTTATTGTGTGTATCCAGCTGTTTGACGCTGGAATTTTCCAAGTTCTTTTGAGCGGGTCGTTCACAATAGTCTCTTTCTCTTACTTTACAACACTATAAATCAGGTTGAATATATATATATAAGTACAGTTATGATCTTTAAACTCAAGGCGGTTACGTCAACTCCAGTAGAATTTTTTTAGTTGTTGCTTTCCACGTAATTCGCTAAATTTTCTAGTGTTCCTTTACAGGTTGGCTGCAAAGCAAATACAGCTGGTGTTGTAAGAAACTTAAGGGGTTAGGGGTAGTCAGAGGCCCGAAAAAATGATGATTTTCACGAATTTTTTTTTGCTACTTAATTAATTTATTTAACAAAAATAAAAACATAGCATAAAATCATCATGTTTTAACTTGACTTCACCAAAATTTCAAAAAAAAAAAATTAATTATTGCAAAAGTTATCGCTGTTTGTGTGAAGCCCGTTTCTCCAGAAGTCCCTTGCGGTGAACATCACAAGTCCTTGCAGATTCATCTAAAACCAATCGGATGAGAAAAATTATTTTTATTGATAGATAATCTCGAGCCGGATCGAAGCTTTTTTTTTCAAAATGAACAAAATGGCGGCCTCAGAAATTTTTTATGTTTTTCAAAAGCTGGATAAATTTTATTGAAATCTACGTAGCGGTTTTTAAGTTACAGTGTTCACCAGTTTGAAAAACATAGTTTTGAGAAAAACGCATTTAAAGTTTTGCTATCGGCTCCGGAGCGGCCGAGCGCCCTTTGTTAATTGTTGAATAACTTGAAAAGTATTTGTCGGATTCACTTCAAATTTTTACACAATATTTTTAAAACATTATACTTTAAGAAAATGCAAAAAAAAAAAATCGATTTTTTGAAAATTCTGACTACCCCTAACCCCTTAATGAGGTCCGTTGCCATACTCCGTTTTAGTCCGAGAAAACCTTTACTGAAATTTTCTGCGAAATATTTTTGTGTAACATCTCAACCTTCCATCGACCTTAGAAACCTAATCTCTTTGAGATTTTTAAAAATAAGATTCAAAATGACCCACAGGGGTGAGAAATATTGGATTAAAATGTTCCACAAAAATATAGAAATGAAATTTTGTTTTAATCATCAAAAGATTGCAACGTCACGTGAAATGGTTTAAAAAGTTAAGACGAGATTTTAGCGAAATCCCTGGCGAAGTGCCAATCAAATGGCGAAAGAACTGAAAATATTTGACCGTAGTATCCGCCCTTACTGAAAAATGATCTCAAAGTCAAGGCTTGTAAGATCCAAAAGGCGAATGATCTCACACCAAAGCAGCTACTAGTCAGACTTGAGTGAGAGAAGGTGTTGCTTCGTTTGCCCGAAAGCGGTGAATTTCCGAACTTTTTGTTTTCTGACGAGAAAATTTTTCAAATGGACCAATTCGTAAACTCTCAATCAATTTGACCGACCGTTCATACGAGAATTTAAGCCATCAATTGGCCACCAGGAGGCTGCACCCGCCACAGGTAATGGGTTTGGGTCGCAAATGGGCGCTCTCCAATCGTTTTCATCGAGCCTGGCGTCAAGGTAAATGCGAAATATTATCGGGAAAGTATTCTGGAGGTTGCTTTGAAGCCGTGGGCAGTCAAACATTTCGGTGGCAGACCCTCGACGTTTCAACAGGACTCGGCACCTCTCACAAAGCTCGAGTGAACCAAAAATTGCCAAAAAACAACGTTCCGAACTTCATAACGTCCACACAAAGGCTCTGAAATTCACCAGACGCGAATCCGAGGTTCGAATTAGAAGACTCAGCAGTTTAGAAGCGCTGGAAAAAGTCATTGCCGCGAGTCAAGGCAAAAGGTGGTCATATCGAGCAAAAGTAAATTCATTCTTAATTCTGTATTATTTTCACAGATTTTTTACTTTGAATTGAAGAAGAGTAATTTTCCCAACTAAATGTATGGCCTTTTTATTTTGTTACACTTCGAGTGCCGGACTCTGTATACTCTCACTCTATAATATAATTTTTTTTTTAATTTTTAGGCGGTTTAAAATTTTAATGCAAATTTTCTTAGTTTTATTTATTTTTTTTTGGTTTTCTCTTGCTACAATTTGCCGTCGTTAGACTCACTTTTTGGGGTTAACGATTCAAGCTCTAAAGGCGAATTTTGAGCAAAGAATTCATGAAGGAGAGCCAGTAACCGTCACCGAAGCCTTGAAAAACTGGGTTAAAAGGATGCCACATGAATGAAATCATATGCCATAAATAATGGGAAAGTATTCTTTTTCGAATAAATTAATTATAAACAGAATAGGGACCTTTATATGTAACGATCGAAAACAGGTAAGGATTCGGAGAATCCGAACCTGTAACAGAGCTCAGCATTCCCATTCCACCCTAACAGATTTATACATACCTTTATATGTATGTGTATGCCTTACACTTATTTTGCCATCCAGTAAATTATTATTACCACTCTCACTTAGCTGACTGCAAACAGGATTAGGCCAATAACTAATCATTTATTTCCGCCACACATTTTTAGTCTCCATAATTTGGTCGGGCACTAATGGAGTGGCACCTCAGTTGGCCATTATAATATTAAGTAGAACTAGCACATAGAAAATATTGGCTTTGGCTGCTTATTACTAATTTGATCATTAAGCCAAAGCCAACACATCTTTTGTGGGCATTTATCGTTGCTTGAACAACAACCATTTCTGGTTTTATTGCTGTACTGCAATATTGCGGGCTACTTATGCCGCATTTTAACGCCGGAATTACGTTGACAGTGGATGCCATTAGCAGAGGAGTAGACATAATTGTTGGTAACAGCTAATAGGTGATTAATGAATGCCGATTGAACGATTATTCGCAATGCTGCTAAGTTTTCCTCCATGATTGGCTCAGAGCAATTAGTTGGGCTCTTGTGATGGTTTCACCAGCCATGAATTATTGAATTATGTACTCGTAGAAGTTGGTGCATGTCAGCTGCTTTTCATCGACAGTTCCAATACAATGCAAAAAATATTTAATGTTTTTTGCTTTTTTTGTTTGTGTGTGAGAAACATCATTCGACTAGTCTCAGCTACAGTTCTTTTAATCCAGAATTTTCTTGTTTTCAGTCACAGTTTGTTGAATTTTTCTGAATTTTTTATAAATTTTCAAAGTTTAATTTACGTGGTAAAAAATATTAAAGAAAAAATAATAAAAAAAAATATAGAAATTCAGATTAAAAAGCTCAAAATTCATATGAAAATTTGTTTAATTTTTCTGATTTTTTTATAAATTTTGAAAATTTTGATTTACATGGGAAAAAATATTTAAGGAAAAGAATACAAAAAATGGAAGTTCAAATTAAAAAGCTCAAAATTCATATGAAAATTTGTTGAAATTTTCTGAATGTTTTATAAATTTTCAAAGTTTACTTTACGTGGTGAAAAATATTAAGGAAAAAATAATAAAAAAAAAATAGAAACTCAGATTAAGAAGGTCAAAATTTTATAAATTTTGAAAATTTTGATTTACTTGGGAAAAAAATTTAAGGAAAAATAATAAAAAAAATAGAAATTCAAATTAAAAAGCTCAAAATTTGATCCATATTTGTTGAGCTTTTCTGAATTTTTTTTAAATTTCCAAAGTTTAATTTACGTGGTGAAAAATATTTAAAGAAAAAGAATAAGGAAAATAGAAGTTCAAATTAAAAAGCTCAAAATTTGGATGCAAATTTGAAATCAGAAAAACTAATAAAAAAAACAAAAAAACAAATACAAAAATAGAAATTCAGTTTAGAAATCTCAAAATTTACATTAAAATTTGTTGATTTTTTTTATAAATTTTTAAAGCTCGATTTGGTGCAAAATATAAAAAAAAAAAGAAAGTGTGTGGTAGTTCACGGAACCCGCACGATTGAAGTGAAACTTCTTTTATCGACAAATCAATAATTTAACTATTATTTCAATATAATGCATGCAGAAGTCATGGAAAGCATGGAATGGAATTTTATTAAACAGAATTATTTATTTATTTTAATATAAAAAGAAATGAATTTATTGTACTCAATTACATTTGGTTCTCGGCATTGTCATTATCATTATTGGATTCGTTTTCCAAAAATGAAACAAGGGCTTTATGGTAACTGAAATACGTAAAAAATGATCTACATTCTAATCTATCAAGGTATCGATGAAATACTGCATCAATGGTAGTTCCGCATCTTGTTGTTGGTACTACAAATTATCACTTATCGTACAACCGGAGGATTCCCTGTCACGGTGTTCAACAGTAGCTCTTAATTTTTTACGCTCCAAATACTCACGTTGCCGTTCATCACCTGTTTTCGGTTTCCGTTTTTGTTGATTTGATGCCATATTTAACAGAAATCAATCAACAAAACAAAATATGTTTGTAAGATTTGCTCAAAACTACACACACACTCTATGACGCGTCTCGCGTTACTAATAATATTGTGTTTGGGATAACTGTCAACTGTTTCCACCGAAATGCGTTCGCAAAGTGTATGGTCTTTGGTATGGTAAACAGATTTATGATACATTATTTTGCGGCGACAGCACAGCGCGATAGCCCAGCGGCTAGCAATGTGGGCTTCCGATCCGAAATCCTTGGTTCGAATCACAAGAAAATTTTTTTTTTTTTTTTTTAAACATTTATTTCATTTTGTTTTATGATATGTTTATGAGCAGATTTTTTTCATGGCAGAAATACACTCGGAGGTTTGCCATTGCCTGCCGAGGGGCGACCGCTATTAGAAAAATGTTTTCATTAATTTTGCTTTCACCGAGATTCGAACCAACGACCTCTCTGTGAATTCCGAATGGTGATCACGCACCAACCCACTCGGCTACGGCGGCCGTCAATCAAATGTCATATTTACAAATTACATTCGATAAGAATGCAATAATAAACGACCGCATTACATTCACGACGACACGCCACGCCAGTCTTTTAACAGATGGCGCTGGCATAGCGTGAGTTTTACGTAGTTTAGCGTAGTTTTACTCCTCACAGCGTTTCATCTACGCCACGCTTTTAACAGATGGCGCTGGCGTAGCGTCACATATCGATGAAACGCTATGGTTTTACTCCTTACAGCGTTTCATCCTTCGAGACAAAAGAAGTTTCACTTCAAAAAATAATAAAACAAACAGTAATTCTGATTAAAAAGGTCAAAACTTGGATATGACTTACAGGTCATTGAGTTCGTACCTCACCTACCAAACTTAAAATTTTTCGGTAAATCCCTTAAATAAAAGTTGATTTGAAAATCGTTTTATGATCGCACTTAATTTTTTTCGCCATTTCACGACTGATTTGGCGATCGTTACGCGGGCCTCTCGGGGAAGTTGAAACTCTTCGTCTGCGATTGGTGGTGGTTGGACTCCGATAACGGCATTCGGGGGTCGGGAGCTTAAGAAGGTGGTGATAGTCTCCCGATAAATGCCGTTTATGGCCTGTCTGTACACTGTCCGATCCAGTAGCTGTCTGTTTGCTTTGTCTGAGATCTCGTCCGCGTAGTTGAGGAAACGCGTAGGCGATCACGCTCCTTCGCCAGAACAGCTGCTTCAGCTGGGAAATTAGGACGTATGTCCCGGATCCTTCCAGCACGTGTCATCGACGCCATCGACGGCAAAGTCGCAATTTATGAACTTTGCAAACCATTTCCGTGCTGTAGACTCGACTATGACTACTTCTCCGACGACTATGACAATTGCTCACGTCGCAAATGTCCCGGGCTGCTACGGCAATTTTTCGACCTGGATGGAAGGCAAAGAAGAGCAGGTGTCGAAAATGTTGATTTTTGTCTCCTCGGTGTTCCATTTCTAAGCCTCATAACTAATAAAAAATTAAATAACTCTAAAATACAATTAACATAGTTTTGTAGAGCACAAAGAGTTCTATCGAATGAATATTTGCCCTTTGCCAAAAAGCAAACAAATCATTGAAAAATAAAAGAAAATATAAAAACGCTATGAACTTATTTCCCAACCCAATAATTATTTGAATTTAATATGAAATAAAAAATATGAAACAACAACAACATGCGAATGTTGTTTTTGTTCCATTGTTAGCGAATGCTTACTTATTGACTTAAAAGGACTGACAATGCTTTTAGGCTATCATAATCGACCTCCATCTCTGGCCTAAGTGGGCTGTTAGATTTAGCGACTGTCACTTCTGCGTAGCGCTGAAGTCTCCTTTCAACCCTCTCACCACGCACTCAAATATGGCTACACATTTTTGCTTGCTTCTTAATATTTGCCAAAACATTTCGCCAACGGTGCGGAGAACGAGAAGTTCTTTTGTGCTCAACAAATCAATTACAGTGGATTACTTCAATCAAAGCTAAGCAAAGTCCCACAATCCCGGCACAGATTTTGCCCTCAATGCTTTAATAACCTTCGCAATGGGGTAGCAAATCCTGATTAGGCACCGAGTGGCTTGAAAAATTGTATTGCCTACTTTGTAATGCCATCATGAGAATGTTGCACAAAAGAAGTATAAATTTTGCTGTCACGCTTGCACAGTGTCTCTATTCGGATAACTGAAGTTAGGATATTTTAGAAATAATTGCACTTTTTTAAAGTAAACTTTATTTTGAAATTATTTAGCCACATCAGTATTGAGTAAGTAAAAAATGTACATAGAGTGCCGTCGCTGGTATATTCTGTTCAGTAATGAAATTCGCTTCATTGCCCACCCTCGCGTAGTTCGAATATAGTATTCCTACTCCCTTATTCCCATAAGGGAAGAGTCACGGTGTGCAGCGTTTGGAGTCAGGGTCTGTTGGATCTATTCACGAATGGTTCGAAGCTGCACGGAAGAGTTGCTTGAGGAACATTCTCCGAGGGGTTCTGCATCAAAGTTAAAATCCAGTTTCCGAACCACTGCACTGTGAGTGGTTGTCGCAACCAAAAAACCAATTTAAATTGAAATTTGATTTTAAATTTTTTAAAATTAAAAAATAAAATTTCAATTTAAATTGGTTGAGTCAAGGAGCACCAAGAGATTTGGTGGCTCCTAAAACACTTAGGCTAAAAAGCCCATTGTATTTAGAGCTCTAGAAAGAGGGAAGATAGTCAAGGAGGAAAGGAGAAAAGTATCAGAGAAAGAGATAGGAAAGAATAGGACAGAGATAAAGGTAGTTAGTCCTGTGAGAATTTTCCAGATTCTTTGGCAATCTGTAAATATCTTCCAATTTTAGAGAGCGAATATCACTCATTCTCACGACATCGGAACCCAAAATTCGTAGCCTTGCTCTAGCAAAGGCAAGACACTCACAAGGAAAGTGCTCAGAGTGGCATCCGCCTCCTCCAAGCAAGATAGGTACATTGGGTCCTCAATGATTTCAATGGTGGTCATATGCTGATGAGTTTCATAGGTAATATGCAGTGGTTAACTCAATCGTAAGTAGTCATCGTTCGGTCCTTCCCATAACATAGACCTCTTTCCTAATTATTTCTTGCCTGATTTTCTTTTATCTTCACTCACAAGGAACTCAATTTAGATTTATTATCCAATTGGGCCCTTGCATGTGCAACCATATAACCTAAATGAAAATAACTAGACATCATTAGAAGTCTTATCCCTACACTCCCACCTTATAGTCCATGCATTGCTTTTTCATCTTTTGCGTTAATTGAAATCGCTGACCAATAGCTAATTGAGCAGCAGAGGTCAAATTTGGTCGGGGCTCATTTGAAACTTCGAGGAGCGTGTTTGCTAACAGAAGTTTGAGGAAATGTCGTGATGAGGTGGTAGAATAGTTTCAAGAATAAGTGTACAACCTCTTGTCTGCAATGAAGTTTCAAACCTTTAAAAAAAAACAATCGCTGTTTCTCGAGTTTTAATAAGTTGTGATCCATATAACTAAGTAGTGTGAGAATGACAGGGAAGGAGACACCAGCTTTTCCCATTGCCTTTTCCTGATGCTGTGCATGTTTCACTACGCACAAGTCCTAGTGTTGTCACATGAGAGAGTGTTCCCTAAATAGCCGGAATCTGCCTTTGGGAGCCTTAAGAGTTAGTTGACGATTTTTGCGTGGTACGAACGAAACATTTTGCTGGTCCTCTCACAAGATGATTCAACCTAAGTGCTAAATATATCGAGCAAAGTTCTAATAAAGCTGAGAAAGCGGTAAATTTGGTGGGTGATGGGCTTACAACCATCTATAACAACTAACGCATGGATGTACCTGTTTTTAGATAATCAATCAGCCAACTTAGCTTTAAAGTACCCTACAACCAATTCAAAAATGGTCAAACAATGCAGAGAAGAACTTGGTGCTTTAGCGCGCAGGACAGACATCACTCTCATCTGGGTACCTGGCCATTGGGACATAGAAGGAAATGAGAAAACTGACGAACTGGCAAGGCAGAGCCCATCCCATAACAAATTCGAAGCGATAGAAATAGGCTGTCCCCAAGGTGTGCGCAAAAGCGACATCTTCTCGCTATCCCAGAAGCAGGCCATTGGCAGATGAACTAAAGAAACTGAAGAATAACTAAACAATGTGGCCCAATTTTGTGGCCAGACATATTCAGAATTACAGCAACAATAATCGACCACTGGTCTTTGAGAGACCAAGCCAGGAAGATGGGGTGGCCGTACAGCGATAGATGTAGAAGCTGCAATCAAGAAGAATCTAAAGAACCCGTGTTTCACTATTTGGTTGTGTGCGCAAATCTGGGTGCTCTACGACATCGAATGCTGGGGGAATTCTCGAGGGTTAACTTGAAAGAAATTGCAGAAACGAAAATAGACAACATAGACAGATGCATAGTCAAATCAAGAAGGTTCGACTAATAAAAAGCAATGGTTCTACGAGGACAGTGACTCTCAAAATGGCATCTTTTGTGCTAATTGGGTCTGGGCTGTGTCACTCAGACAACACCTCCACCACCAGGAGGGGTTAGTGGTTAGTTCAAGTGAGTTGATTTACTTTGCAAATAAATCTCCGAACAGAATACACTTTCCCAGTCATTTTAGATTCGCCTGTGAAGAAGTTGTAAGTGTGGTGATTGAGCGGAAGTTTCATACTCCATTCGTCTACCTTGATTATTAGGTGGCGCTCACACCGCAGTAACAAGCCGCGGCCACGTTAGTCCTGCAATTTGAGTTGAGTATGCGGGGGACATAAAGGGGTTTCCAATAAGAGGTGATATTAAAAGAAAAATGCAATTTTTTAATATAAATGATCGGATGTTTATTTCATTATAAAGAGGAAGGTATGCTGTTAATAGTGGAAAATAACACCAGGCAAATGACCACCACGACCACGTTTACAGGACAATATCCTTTTCATGAAATTTTCCATAACCGAATTGCAAAGTGGCAGCCCTATGTCCTCGATAGCCTCACGAATTCCATCTTTGTGGTCTTGAATCGACTCTGGGCTGTTGGCGTAGACCTTCTCTTTCACGTGGCCCCAAAAAAAAAATTACAAGATGTTAAATCTCAAAATCTCGGTGGCCAATTGTGATCACCTTTACCTCTTCGAGAGATAACACGGTCCGGAAACTTTTCCTGTAAAAGACCATTGGTTCAGTTGCTTGTGTGGCAAGTAGCGCCGTCTTGTTGAAAATAAACGTTGTCCAGATCAATACCATTCAATTCCGGCCATAGAAATCATTAATCATCTCTCGATAGCGCAATCCATTCACTAATAACACCTGTTATTGGAAAACCCTATATAATTTCATGCCGCCTCCGAACGGTGGCTTATTTTTTATGTGGAGCTTTTCTATTACAGAAATACACTCCGCGGTTTGGTATAGCCTGCCGAGGGGCGACTACTAATAGAAGCAAACGAAGTGGGTCTCGAGCCTGTGCGCTCGAATGGTAGTCATATAGAAATACATTCACCTAAAGCTAACGTTTAGTTTTCGTATATTACTTTGGACAAATAGTCGTTGTGTCAATTGAAATCCTGTGAAATTTTTTCAATTACTAAATAAGAAAATTTTCTATTCTGTGCTATACTTTTTGCTGTGCTGACGTTGTGCCACAAAATACTGTGTAAAGAAAAACGATACCATAAGAAAATATCACTACATATCGCTCGTATTTCTACATAGTCAGCTTGCATTGGACGTGACGGATTTTATGTCACGTTTCAATTGCAACTTTTGAATGGTTCATTGAATTGCTTGCTTTGGTTTGACACCCAAGCAGCGTCATCATCAGAGAGCAGCAGCAAACAGCAAACAGAAACCATAGTTGCGGCCAGGCAATGATGCTGAACGAGAGTGCGGCAATTTGTAACTGAAACAAAGTGAAAATGGAAACTCCACTAAACCCTGTTGATATGACACGCACTTCAATTACAACACTCAGCCAATATAAACAAACAACATATCCCTCCACTCCACTGACACAATGCACCAGATCTGCTGCACTGCATACAGGCACATACAAACATACGTTTTTATTGCTTTGTGTGCGTGGTTGTTGAGTTGTTTTTGACTAAAAGTTTCCCTTGAATTGTACTTTAACAGAATTGTTGGTTTGCTTAAGGACTTTCCAAAGGAATCAAATTTGAATGTTTGCAACGTTGTTGAAAACTTGTTTCTGGCATTAGTTTTAGGATTTGTTGTTGGTGGCATTGCTGCTGTCCAACTCAGCAAAGATTTACTTAATAAAAATTAATATTTGAGACTTTGGGAGACGGGCGGGAAATATCGGTTCACGGTGAGAGTAAATATAACTCAGGTTGGTTGGTTGGTTGGTTAAAGACCATCGAGGTCCAATACTCATAAAGAGTCTTAAGAATTGTAAATGCTTCCATCTGGATAATTGATCCAAGCTTAGCTTGCGCTCTGTTCCTGATCTAGCAAGAAGATCCACAAATCTATTAACGGGATATCAGCACACTTTCTACAACGACGAATCCAAAACTAGTGCTGGTAGCGGATCTGGATGCTACTTAGACGAAGACACTAAGTACTTCTATGCCACAGGACAGGTGGCTACGGCATTCTTTACGGATGTCTATGCCATCTGAACGTGGCACACTGGCTAATTGAGAAAAATTGGCGGGGTAGCGGTATTGGAATTTGTAGTGACAGTCAAGCTGCACTGAAAGCCTTTGCTAACACGCGCTGCTGTTCGAAGTTAGTCGGTGAATGTAAGACAAAACTGAACAGTGTTGCAAAACACAACAAAGTTAGTCCTATTTGGGTGCCTGGACATTGTGGTATTACAGGGAAGTGTTAGCTGATAAACTGGCTAATAAAGGCTCTGCAAGTATGCGACTAGGCCCTGCACCCTTTCTAGGTATAAATTATGCATTGATTCAGCTATGGATTGAAGACTTCATGAGGTCTACCCATAGAGGATGTTGCTCTAGGTCGAACTCGTACAAAGTAGCCAAGTGCTTTGTGAAAGAACCAAACAGGAAATTAGCGACCTTTCTCCTAAAACTCAGCAGAAAGGATCTCAGAGTACTGATGGGTGTAATCATAGGGCACAAGGCCTGTGGTTAGTATATGGCTGCCATGGGGGTCGTCGGCAGCCCGATAGGCTTATCCTGTCTTGAGGGCGACGACACTGCAGAGCATTTTCTCTATAGCTGTCTGGTGTTTTCCAGAATCAGACTTCGGATATTGGGTTGCGTTATACTGAGACGGGAGAAAGTTCATACTCTTCTTCTTCCGGATCTCTTAAGATTCATCAAGGAATCCAAGAGATTTGTGGAAGAGTTATTTCAAACTATTTTTTCCGTCTTACCACGCACATTTTATCTTTCCTATCTCTTTATTCTTTCTACTGAAATCTATCCGGGTGTAGTACAATGGTCTCCTGAGCGAGTGCTTGGACTTGCCCAACTCCCCATAAATCTAATCTAGTCTAATCTAAGTAGATCCACAGGATCCCAGTTCCCAGTGCTATCTCTCTGTTCACATAACCGTCCTCATAATCTTACGCTCAGAAATATATCTTCTGAGGTTAACATGCAAGAACGCCACTGTTGACAGTTATGATTTCAAGATTGTAAGAGACTTCGTTTCTTTAGGAACCAGCATTAATACCAATAGCAATGTCAGCCTGGAAATCCAACGTTGAGTCTCTCTTGCCGACAAGTGCTACTTTGTAAGTAGGCAACTGAGTAGTAAAGTCCTCTCTCGACGAACAAAACGAACACTTTAGAAGGCTCTCTTCATGACTGTCCTAACGTACCTCACAACAGAAGCTTGGATGGTGACCATATCTGAGGAGGTGTTCCTTGGGGTATTTGAGAGAATGATTCTGCGGAAGATTTTTTAACCTTTGCACGTTGGCAACGACGAATATCGCAGGCGATGGAACGATGAGCTGTATAAGCCTTACCAAGACATAGACATAGCGCAGCGAATAAAAATCCAGCGACTTTGTTGGCTGCGTCATGTCGTCCGAATGGATACAAACGCTCCGGCACTGAAAGTATTCGATGCCGTACCAGCTGGTGGTAGTAGAGGAAGAGGAAGGTCTCCTCTGCGTTGGAAAGATCAGGAGGAGAAGGACTTGGCTTCCCTTGGTGCGACCAACTTGTACCGGGTATCCATCAGCCATCGAATCCTGTTTTAAATGGCTCCCTGCGATTTTGTTCGGTTTGAACGATTCCCAATACGGGAAACGTGTTTTAAAAGCCGAAGTGAAGTAATGGAAAAATTGAAGACGGCTCTGATGGCTATACCGAAAATAGTGCTCCAGAAATACTGCGAGACCTGAATGCTGGCATAAGTGCGATGCAGTAGATGAGGAGTATATGAAGTTCGGGCCAACATTATTTTTCACTTTGTTAGTACTAAGACTTACAGAATTTACAATACAAAAATTAATTTTGACTTTTTATTATCAAATTCTTTACAAGAAAAGGCACTAAAGTATGCAAAGGAAAAACTTTTTTATTATAAGCGTAAAATATGAAGTTTATTTGTATGTTTGCATGAATGTAGGAGACTAAGAAATATGAAAGCGGGAGTAGCATAAAAAATTGTTATACATGCAAAATCGTGCTCGCATCAATGAGTATTGTTGGTGGATGCAAAATCTATCAACTACCAGAAAATGTATGGAAAATATGGGACAAATATGTGCATTAGGATGGCCTTACGATTTTAGCACCGGAATTGTATTTATAAATAATTAATTAATAAAATTATAAAATTTTATATATTTAAGGACCTAGACTAGAATATATCCAAAAAATATTAAGATTGACGTGAGTTGAACCGATTTGAAAAATGGATTTTTTTTATAAATAAAATTAGTTTTTAAAAATCCTCTATCTAAAAAATCATCTGAGATTAAAGAGTTTACATTTAAAAGGTCTGCATAAAAATGTAAAAAAAATTTATATAATATTTTTTTTTCCGAAATATATTGGGAGTGGCCTATTTAACTACATTTCATAATTCGAAAGGAAAAACAGTACCAGTTGCTTTATTGTACACAGAGTGAGGCACCCTAATGTACATACATATGTGACAAAGAAGGAGGTTATAAAAAGAAAATTGTACACGAATAAAAAGTGCGAGAGTGCGAGATTTGAAACGCAAATTCTTTAAAGAAACTGGCCAATTTGCTGGTACATTGCGGCTGACGACATCAAAGAGAAAGAGGAAGCTAATTCTGTGAAACTCAAGCAGTGCCCCCTTATGGGCTGTGTAGTTATGTGCATAGCAAACAAGTGGTGTTGCAAATATGGGTTTTGCTTTGTAGGTAAGTTGCTTGTGAAAAGTTGATAAAATGTTGCAAAAGCTGGATGGTGGAAAAAGAAAAGACAAAGAATAATAAAAATATAATAATTTTGCATGTGGAACTCAAAAACGGATTATATAAAGTATATAGACAAAGTCAAGGAAATGGTGCTGGAATACCATCATTTAAGATTGAGGGAGGTAGCTCGTGACCTTAGCGTGTCTCACGAATCAATTCGCAACATTTCACACCATCAATTGGACATAAGACGCGTGGCTGCTCGACTCGTTCCAAGAGAGTTGAGTTTTTTTCAAAAAATTCATCGGAAGAAGGTGGCTTGAGCAAGCGAATTCGGACTCAACCATAACCCAATTCCAGCGAATCATAACAGGTGATGAGACGTAGGTATATTAGTTTGACATGCAAACCAGTCCACAGGTGGCTGAATGGCGCTATCAGTATGAGCTGAAACACAAAAAACCACCTCAAAGTCGGTCTAAAGTGAAAGTTGTGTTACTCGTTTTCTTTGATTATCATGGTGTTGTGCACTTGGAATTCGTTCCAAATGGATCTACGGTAAATAAAGAATATCAATTGGAAGTCATGCGACGTTTGAGAGAGAGAGCGAGTAATGTGCGTATGAAACGGCCCAATTTGTAGAAAGATAACTCATGGATCTTGCACCCATCGTCTCACAAGACTCGTATTGTAAACACTTTTTTGACCAAAAACTCGACAAATATCATCGAACAACCACCATATTCACCGGATTTAGCCCCCTGTGAATTTTTCCTTTTGCCAAAACTTAAATTGCCACTCCGCGGACGCCGCTGTGAGTCGAAAGAGGCCATTCTGGAGAATTCGCTGAAGGAGCTGAAGATTCTTCAATTTCAAACGCGTTTAAAAGGTGATGATGATTTTGATGACTGGACTAATCGTTGGCATAGGTGTATTGCTTCGAATGGAGCCTATTTTGAAGGCGACAAAATAAATGTTGATGATTAAACAATTATTTTGTGTTTTATTGAACAATTCCCGGTAATTTTCTGACAGAATGTATGTACATGACACCGCTTGCACCCTTGTTTGGATGTTTGGCTGAACACCTCCTCCTAATTGTGGCGCGCGTCTTGATGTTGTTCCACAAATGGAGGGACTTACATATTTAAACATATTTAAACCAACTCCGAACGGCAGATATTTTTATTAGGAGCTTTTTCGTGGAAGAAATACACTCGGATGTTTGCCATTGCCTGCTGAGGAGCGACCGCTATTAGAAAAAACTTTTTCTATCATTTTGGAGTTTCACGGAGATTCGAATCTACGTTCTCCCAGTTGCCAATGAAAGACTCGCACCAACCCATTCAGCTACGGCGGCCGCCAGCTACGGCGGTCGGTTATTATCATTTTGCTGCATAGCTAAAACCAATGATTTCATATTAAGTCTGAGAAAAGAGTTCCTTATTCACCTTTTTTTACATTTACTATAATCGCTTCACAGCCTCCCTTACATATTTTAAATTTCTGCGCAGCGTTGCAGACTCCGATTCAGCTCTCTTCTTCCATGATTTCTCGAACCGCTCGTTGAATACTTTTAATTATGCTGCTGGTTCGAGAAAGAATTAAATTTTTCTCATTTTCCACTCCTGTTCATTATTTCTCCAACTCTTTATACCATACAAACACCACGAGTATTTTACGATATTTGCAGTCAATCTGAGAAAAAATATGCAGTGCCTAAAAATATCTCTTCCATTTAGCAGCCGATAAACAACGATCACTAGATCACTCCTTTTAACTCGCGTAACTTGCCCGTAGAATTTTCGAGTTTTTTTCTGACGGTCAGCAACACAAGTACGTGTCATTTCCTCTCTCTTTCAACTCTCATCAGCGCTGTCTCATTCTTTTCGCTGTGGCCTGCCATTTTAGTGGCAGTATTAAATTCCTTCAAAAAGAAATATTATCCCCACACCCAAGGTACTTGATCTCCTCCTTACAGGAGTTGATTAGTTTGCATCTGCGCCATGGCATAGCGGCTTGATTATTGACTAAAAATGTTACTATCTCTCTCGGTCGCACGTTCCCAAAGCATTTGCAGGCGGCAATTTTAAGGAAATAGGTAAATTGGTTGGTACGGAGAAAACCCCTGCTCCGATTTCCGATTCCATCTTGAAGACGTCAGTGAAGACAGAGGTAACAGCTTCGGTATAGATCTTCCTCTCGCTGCAATAATGCCTACTTGGAAAGATTGCCCTGGCACGACCATCAAACTCCAGTTTGCGGATAGAGAGATCTGTCCTATGTTCAGAGAAATACGGTGTTAAGGGGGGGAGCCTGGTTTATAAGGTCAAAAAAATCATTTTTTTTTTTTTGTTTTAAGCGATTCCTAATATATTTCAGAATATTCACACAAAGTTACAGAGCCTAATTCTCAATATTTCCGTAGATACAAAGCCAAAGGTAGGCAACCGTTAGGTAGCTACGCTGTGACCGGACAGCTATAGTACAAACTTTATCTTCTTTTCTCGACTTTTCATTTTTATGATTTCTTTGAATTGGCGTAAATGAATTATAAAAAAACTAATGAACCTTTTGAAATGAATCATAGCTTGTTCCCTTCAGTATTAAATTCTCTTCTATTTGAACTAACAAGATAGATAAAAAAAATGTTTTCAAGATTTGTATACCAAGTTGAAGCGAATTTTTTTTATAGAAAGGCAAAAAGGAGAAATTTTGGAATATCTCTCAGTTTTCTTAGTTCATCTAGAATAATGATTTTTAATTGTAATATAATTATAAATCCATTTGAATTTTTTACTTTAGATAATAATTACGAGCTGTATCTTGTACGCCAGTTGGAAACTCCAGCGTTGCAGCATTCTACTAATTTCCATGTTAAACATTTTTTTCAACTTATTTTAACCAGTACAAAAATTTTTTATACTTTTTAAATGTTCATTAAAAGATAGAAAAAACTTTGCAGTGCTAAATTAATTTTTTTCTTAAAAAAAAACAAAATCGCAAAGAGATGCAATTTTTAGACCTCATAAACCAGGCTCCCCCCTTAACTGCTCAAAAATGCTACCATGTCCCTTGAGGGATTGCCTCCAGAGGCTAGTCTCCTTTAAACTGATTGCTGTTCCATCCTGTACTTTTACAAATAAACCATTTCTGTTCCAATTGATATATCTCGTCCAATATTCTTTTGAGGAGATGAGAGTGGCAAAGATTCCATTTGAAGTTGAGGCAGGTGTACTTGGATTCGTCATATCAGGCATTGTTTAAGCACCAGTCTGCAGGAAAATTGATCCCCGTTGCCACTGAGGTTACACGAGCGACTAATTTAAATACTAAGCAACTAAAAGCTGCCCATTCACTCACGCAATCTTTCTAAGCTAATCTTGGATGTATTCGAATTGTCTAATAACTTTGTAGTGCCCGTTATTTTGGGTCAAATGTCAAGCATGAATTCCAATCGGAAGACGAGCGTTAGTAGCTATGACAGCTCCTTACATTATCTCCCTAACTCAACTTTGTCTGTTCTAAAGAGTTTTGATAGAAAGGAATCGGTATAATAAATATTATAGTCTGCTTAGGGAAACTATGAGCAATTACCTCAATTATTTATACTAAGTCGATTGCAATCACGATCCAAAGTAAATATGAGAGTATTCATCCTCGTACTCAACATCCTTTACTCGTATTTGGTAATTTCTTATTTATATTCATGCGAGATTAGTTTCCTATTAAAAAAAAAAATCATGTGCAGCATCGTACACGTGGTAGAAGTGCAACTTCTGTGTGTGAATGAGTGTGAATAAGAGAGAGAGAGAGAGAGAGAGAGAAATAGCGAGAGAGGAAGAGAAGGAGACAGGGATAATTTCAAAACAAATACAACAGTATAAAATTTGTGTAACCAAAATTCGATTTTATTAACTATATATGCATTATGCTATCATCTGTTGGTGGTTCAATTGGTAATACTGATATAATTGGTTTGTGATAGCTGAAATATGAAATATATGTACGTGATTCAATATTTTCTAGATAAGGTGTGAAAATTGCATCTAGCGTAGTTCCGGATTTTGTTGTTGATTCTTTAGGCTATTGCTTATCTGCAAACCGAATGTTTCTCGAAGAAATTGAATCAACGGCAAAGAATCATTGGATCCGAAATTTACGTTGAAATCTCCCCCGAGAATCAATGGAATTTTGTCTTTGCCTCTTCCAAGTGCATTTGCACCTGCGTGGCTGTAAACCAGTAGTGAGCGGTGAATGAAATATATTATGTCATCAAGATTTTGGTTCGGTGAGATATAGATGGCGGCTATGACAATAGTTTTTCCATTCAGCGTTTGACATTCTGCAATGCAAACATCGCCAACTGGTGTGACTGTTGATGAATAGGACTGAGACTGCCTTGCAGTCATTTCCATGTTTGGTGTGACGATATTTACGCTGTCATCTTGATTGTGGTAGATTGCCACACCGCCAGCTCTAACATTTAGTCGCTTATATTTGATGACGCAATTGAAATTTGGTATACTAATATCCTCGTTATCGTTTAACCAAGTTTCGGACAAAAGTACTATACTCGATTTGCGGATGACAGAGTCTCCCCTCCAGAGTCTAGCCCTCTTCTTTGAGTCATGAAATCGATTATTTCTTTATCCACAGTTTCCAGTCTATTTAACGATAGTCTCCGGAATTCATCTTGTAAATGAGACATACTGACTGATGCTCGTCGGCCATGGTAGAATCTAAAACATTTCCGTTCGTTATAATCCACAAGCCTTCAATGCAAGTGACTCGTGAGAAAGGAACGTAAACTAATGATTGCGAATGTTTTTTATCATATTCGTAAACAACTTCAGAATAGGTACGAGACTTGTGAATGGTCGTCGCACAAGCACAAACTAATGGTAAATGTGATCGTTTAGCGTTAATCGTTTTGTTGTTGTTAAGCGGGATTGTTGTTGTGCGTCGTCCGATTGGTACCGCTGTTTTACTGATATTATGCGCTGCAACATGACCTGCAACTTTTTCTCTGTCGCGTAACATTATGATGTATAGCTCTCCTTCTCTTTCTCTCTATGTTATACATTTGTATACTCTGTCTTACAACGAAGCCTATGTCTTAGGTATAGAAAATATATAGCTCTCTTTCTCCTTCTCTCTACGTTGTATCTTTTTTTCTCTCTCGCGTAACGAAATCTCTAAACGTTACATTTTTTCCAATTCACTCTTCATTCTCGCTCAAATATCAGACCGCCGCTAAAGAAGTTTCACTTCAAAAATTAAGAAAAAATAAAACTTTTTTTTAAAGAAAAAGACATGAAAATTAAGAAAAAATAAAACCTTTTTTTTTGGTGTCGTCGTACTTACAGCGACTGTCGTCTATTGCGTCGAGTGGTGTGGCCACTAAAACAACAAATTTCATCGCTCGATGCTTCGCAGTATATGCTCCTGGGGTTGCTAACCTTATCCATGCAGTATAGGTATTTCCAGAAGTATCCGTGACCCGAGAGGAACTGTGTCAATAAATAGCACCTTTCCCGAAGTTCCTTTGAACATATTTGTTTATTGCAGGAATAAGCTTCGCCGTCCATCTGCCACTTGATTCAGTGTCCCATCGGCTTTGCCACCTTTGTATAGTTTGGCATTTCCGTTCCGCGGCATTAGTGCTGCGAGGTTTTTCCTGGAATCCCACGCATTCACACATTCACTCGTTTCCGAGCCATGACGTCGATAGGTATCTCCCCGCTGATCACAAAAGCTGCTGCGCCTAAGACAGTTGTGATAGATTGAAGCAACTCTGAGTGCCGCTGTTCATTGTACAGCCTCCAGTGGTGTGCGCTTGGTTTCGCCCATTTTTTTCGCCATGATCACCCTTATTTTACTTTGGGTTGGTCTACCGATATCCGACATGGGCCTTCATATTTTATGTTCATGTTCTATTCTCTGCAATTGCAAATGTTATTTAACTTTCCTGCCTTTACAACTTTGCTGCCATTCACACTTTTGCTATGTGCTTTTGGAAACTTCAACTTCATTGAATTTCATTTGTGGCATTCATCCATTAATCTAGCAACTATTGTTTCAAGTTCAAGCTGAGCAGCTAAAAATAGTTTAGGGGTATTGAAAGGCGTTAAAACATGCCATTTTCAGCCATGTGCGATTAAATATATATTACTAAAGCGGCCCTCAGACGCTGTGATTTGTTGCATAATTTTTGTAGAATGTACAAAAAGTCGTCGCGTGTTAAGTTTAGTTTTATATGTATGTTGTACAACCGATTGTATGAATATAATTTTTTTTTTAATCTCCAAAACCGATCCCACCATTGTACAATTGTTGCACAATTTCATACAGACAATAATTTCATACCATCCCATGGGAGACCAAGGGAACTGGCTTGATTTCATTGAGGAATCATCATTATCGGTTCCTGTTTCTGCCTCTGGAGCATAAGTCCTTAGTAAAACACCTCCATCTGATTCTATTTTTTTGCAAGAAGCTTGATTTCGCCCCAAGTTTTTCCTGACGTTTCCACTTCCTTCTGGACAGTTCTCCTCCAAAATATTTTTGGACGGCCAAACATGCGAGCTTCTTGTGGATTCCAATCCAGCTCTTGAGGACAGATTTCAATTGTGTTCTTGCAAAGCGTTAGCTTAATCCACCTCAACTTTCGCAGTTTTATTATGTTAGCCACCGGCTGGATTTTGCACCTCTCGTTTAGATCGTCGTTACTTATGGTGTTGGACCACCAGATCTTCAATATCCTGCGTAAATATCTGTTCACACAGCTTTGAATTTTGTTTTCGATCTACTTATTTGTGAGCCAGGTTTCTGATCCACACAAGAGTTTTGATAGTACATTTGTCTTAAAGATCCGTAATTTTGTATGTACGTTGAGGATGCTCGAAGACCAAGCTCATTAAGGAATAAATCAATAAAAAATACTCGTAGCTGCTTACCGGTCATTGGACAATCGGCACACACGTGAAAAAGCGAGGCAATGCCGAAGCTGTGGGAACCTTTCAGACAAGAAGACTATTTGTTTTCATTTTCTCTGTATATGTCCGGACTTGGCAGTCAGATGATTAAGGTCACTGGGAGCTTCATTCTTCGACAGCCTAGGGCAGGCAGTGCACCAACCTAAGTCCCATAAACATGTCCCATTACATTAACAGCGCTGGCTGCCAGTAGATATCTGCCTGTTGGCGGTATTATGATGGTATCAAAACGGCGCTTAAGTGCTGCTTGAGGAGAGCCAGAGTGGTACTTCCACCATTTCATCTACCTACGTAAAGAGAAATATAGGGTTTCCAAACAGAGGTCTTGTTTTGATATTCAAAGAAAAATGCTATTGTATTTTTTAATATAAATCATCGGATGTTTATTTCATTATAAAGAGGAAGGTATGGCGTTAATAGTGGAAAATAACATTAGGCAAATGACCACCACGACCACGCTTACAGGACAATATCCTTTTCCTGACATTTTCCTAACCGAATTGCAAAGTGGCTGCCCTATGTCCTCGATAGCCTCACGAATTCCATATTTGAGGTCTTGAATCGACCCTGGGCAAAGAAAAAAGTCACAAGGCGTTAAATCACAAGATCTCGGTGGCCAATTGATCACCTCTTCGAGAGAAACTTTTCCTGTAAAAGATCAATGGTTTCGTTGCTTGTGTGGCACGTAGCGCCGTCTTGTTGTCCAGATCAATACCATCCAAATCCGGCCATAAAAAATCGTTAATCATATCTGGATAGCGCAATCCATTCCAAAATAACACTCGTTAATGGAAAACCCTTTATAAAACCTGAAACTATAATTTTGTCTCCAATCTCATCCGCATGCAATCAGCGCTATGAATGCAAGAGCGTATCAACATTTCGCTCGACTAGTCGGACGACCAATCGCACAACCTGAACGCAACGTCCAGAGACCTTATAAACATTTTTTGCCTGGCGTTACGAGTAGTAGGCGCAACTTTTTTCTGTTTAACTTTTGTTTAAGGTATGTACGGGTATAGAAATGGGCGGCCGCTGTGCCCGAATGAGTTGGTGCGTGGCTACCATTCGGAATTCAGAGAAAACGTAGGTTCGATTCCTGCTGAAAGAACAAAATGAAGAAAAAGTTTTTTCTAAAAGCGGTCGCCCCTCAGCAGGCAATGACAAACCTCCGAGTGTATTTCTACCATGAAAAAGCTCCTAATAAAAAAAAAATAAATCTACCGTTCGGAGTCAGCTTAAAACTGTAGGTCCCTCCATTTGTGGAACAGCATCAAGAGGCGGAGGTCGGCCAAACATCCAAAAATGGTAATGTATTACGCCACGCAAGCCAAACGTATGTCTGTATATACGGAAACACATTCATACAGAAGTGGGTTTATTTATAACCCATAATCTATATGATTTCGTATTCCAGTTGGCTCTATTTTAAGAGGTCCTGCTGTTGTTACTACTTTTCCGTTTAGTTATTATATTTTATCTGCTACTATTCTCTCCCTCTTTCTACGGTGTACGTGCTTCTTCCTTTATGATTTGTACGCCTGCTGGATGCCTGTGTGTTTACTCTGTCATAAATCAGAGTCTCTCCTGCTTGTCACTAGCAGCAGCTCCACTAAAATAACTTTTCATTTGTTAGTTTTCCTTTCTATATGAATATCCACAGACGTTTTGTGTTTATCTGTTAGGCACAAACATATGTGCGAAGTGTAAAGTATCATATTTGGCTGTTTGCCTACACTATTTATATACCCAGTGAACAAAAATTGACGACCTTACTGGAGCTATGACATTTCGTAACGCATTTGAAATGGAATATTCTGAGTTTAGTACAAACGAGTTCAGTTCGGCCCTACGCAGCCATTGTGAGACCGATACTAAGATATGCGGCATTAGTCCGGTGGCCTGCTATAAAGAAGAAATATAACAAAACCAAGCTGAACAAGATACAAAAATCAGCTTATATCTTAACTATAAGGCCCATATCCATTCATCCAGTGGGCCTTGTCGGTAAAAAAATAATTTTTCCGCAAAAATTGTGGTTCATTTCGAAATGCTCAGAAGCTGAGACAGCGAGCAAACGACATTGCCTGTGATCGTCAATTTTTAGCTTCTGTGCCAACTAAACTTTGCGTGTATTTAGATCCAAGTTTTGCAGCAGAACTTACCAAGCTGAACTCTGTAAAAATTCAACCTCTTGTGCATGGTGAAAAATCGACTGTCTCGAGTTGTCCCGCATATTTTCAAAGATAGCGGCGATATTCCCAGCTGATCTTCGTTACTTGATGCACTGATGTTGGCTGGTTGAATACCGGTCACTTTGAATTCGGCCTTTAAAGCATAGCACTAAGTACGCGTTTCACATGAAATGGCTGTCAAAATCCGTACAAATTGCATTACCGTGAACTATACGTGAAATTTCATAGGTATCTCATGTCATGTCTAAGTACGCGTTTCACATAGTACTAAGTACGCTTTTCACATGAAATGGCTGTCAAAATCTATACAAATTATATTGCTGTGAACTATGCGTGAAATTTCATATGTATCTCATGGCAAAGTAGTATTCAGCCACGCCGTAAAAACAGTGCGCAACATGCCTGCAACATGATCTTTCTGGGCGATTTTCATAAGTTTGACGATCCCTTTCATTTGACAATCAATGTTGATAGCAATATTTCACTGGTGTGAAGTTTGTACCAGCCTTGAAAGTTGAAACGTCAACTTAGGAGAGACACCGGGTATGTCGAGAAATGGACTACTCTTTTGAAAGTAGAATTTTATCCTTTGCTAATGCTATAAATTACGGTAAGTTGTCATGGTGATTTTAAATGAGTCGCTCAAACAAACAATAAACAAAAGATTTGGTGGATTCCGCTAAGGAAACATGCCTACCGAAGTACTTCATCATCGCTACATGTAGCGCTTAGCGTATTTAGAGACATCGAACGTTGGACAACAAGAGCGTATGGTCTTAGCAAGATCCTCCTACAGGGACCCTCACTACTTAAAACCAATTAGGCCTCACAATCCCCGACTTTAACTTCAAGAAAGACTATATAGCACGTTTTCCACCGAGAATCGAATGGAGGAAAGGGAAGGTGATTGGTAGATTCAATATTGAAATTTGCGCTGATGGCTCTAAGATGAACTGTGGTGTGGAAGCTGACCTCTGTTCGGAAACACTCAAATTATACAAATCAATTCGACTTCCCGACTATGCCAGCGTCTTCCAGGCAGAACTATTAAGAAGCAGGGAAGCTTGCAAATCACTCGAACACTACAAAGAAAAAGGTGTGAAATTAACTATGCTTTCAGACAGTCAAGCAGCTATCAAGGCCTTAGACTCCAACTCCATTTCATTGAAAGTAGTTTTACTGTACAGAGAGGAACTAGAATTGCTTGGTCATTGGCTTCAAATTACTCTGATATGGGTTCCCGGACATAGGAATATAGAGGGTAGTGAGAGAGTACATGAGCTTGCAAGAAAAGGTTCGGCACTAGACAAAGCAGAGGTGGTGGCAGTTGCTACCCCATTCAACACAATAAAAACATCCATTGCTTCACACTACTGTGCTTTAGCCGAAAGAAGATGGAAGCAATTAATCCCATGTACTGCAACAAGAAAAACATGGCCGTTGTACAACATCCAGAGGATGAATTACCTGTTAGAATGCTTTCGCCAAAACATCTCACGTGTCACTGCAACGCTTACAGGTCATTGGAAGGTAGGGGACAATGCATCCAGACTCAACCTTCCTTTCAGACCTATGGGACCATGCATCCAGACTCAACCTTCCTTTCAAACATATCTGCAGAAGCTGTCAAGCGGAGGGGGTGAAAGAAAGTCTTTTCCATTACTTATGCGAATGCCCAGGGCTAGCTCTTTCGGTAAGCCTTTGTTATAGTCAGGGAGTGAAATCTTACACATCGAGGTACAAGCTGCTATACTTGGATCTCACGAAATGGATCTGATTCAAAAAAAAAACAAACCTTAAAACAATAACAATCAAGATATCAAACGAGAACAGTGGTAGTAAAACGGCGCTAGTCGCTGATTAGGAGTATACCTACATTATCGTGTCGGTCTCTTTGCCGCGGGCATGAGACTTAAGTGATTATTTAACCCCATGTTATGGAGATTAACTTACCACAGACTAAGAGGGCAGCTCCATATAGGAGTTAGGTATCCACCCATCCGAGGAACGGCGGATTTGGTGGCCACTCAAGTAGTATGCGGAGATTACCGTACCGACAACCCGGCAGGGGGTATAAAATGCATTTTCTTTCTTTAATGTGGAGGCTAACCAAGGATATTTCTGCACGAGGTAACCCACTTTTGGGAAATCCTCCGGTCAAACAATTGACGGCTCGAGCATCGGATGTGCAGGCCCGAACCCCACATCCCTTAATGACCGGAATTGACACCCAGAGTTCCGGAGGAAGCGCTCTACTAGTAAGGAAAAATGGCCGATATCAAAAAAAATTTATTCTAATAATATTGCTGTTCTGCTATAATCATTTTAAGTGCTTAAGCTTTTAAAGAAGCACCCGTTATATATAAGAAGACTAGTAGCAAAACTCCCTGATACTTTTCTCCTTCCCTCCTTGACTATCTACCCTCCTTCCAGAGCTCTAAATACAATGGGCTTTTTAGCCTAAGTGTTTTAGGAGCCACCAAATCTCTTGGTGCTCCTTGGCTCGACCTATTCATATTTCAATTTCAGTAGCAAAGCGATTGGTTCGGAATCCACTAGACGGGCAACAGTTCACCGCTACCGGATTGCCCTGCATAGATTGCGTGCATAATAACTATGCACACACACACACCCGTACATATCTACCTAATACAATTCTAGGATTGATGCGCCTAGGCAGAATGTGTGAAATACATATTCATAAAAAATGGTTATAAAAACTAACTGTATTACCCTGAAGTTAATTGATTATGCTTATTGTTGTCATGACGTGTCACGTTTAAGCCGAAAATGATGACAAATGAAAAGGGGATTGGAAATGTCTGCAATAAGTTAAATTTTTGAAGTGATGATGAGTCTTAGTGTGGGACGGGATAAAATTGTTGTTTTTATACTTCGACGCACAAGATGTGCAGAAAATGGTATTCAGACTATTTCACTAATTTTTTTTGTTATCATTTAAACCGCTCTCCATCTGCAGGCACGAAGCCTTTGCCTATAATAAATGAAATATATTTGCTAAAAGTGAAAGCTATTCGTGACCAAACAGCCGGAGTACAGCTGTGGACACTAAAATGTTTCAATCAGGGCAATTTTAGTATTTGCGCACAAAATCGATATTGTTTAGCAACAGAATAATTTCGCTTAATTTTGCTTTATTAATTCAGCCTTATCATAGAATCCGTCGTAGATGGTTTTTCGTAGAAATTAAGAAATTGTAATCATACAATTCGAATAGCTCCGAACGTACATTCGAAATTCGTAGCGTAGTATTCACTGAATACACTCGTAACGTCAAATCTTACAATTTCTACAATTTTTCTACGACATCGTTAGACTAACGGATAAAAATTAGAACGAGTAATAAAAAGAAAATGTAAAAGGAAACAAATAAGAAAGCTGTAAAACGGAAGTCCTATATTAACTAAACTATAAACAAAAAATAATTTTTTAAGTAGATGTACTTTTACTTGATTTTCACAGGTACAAAGTTGTAACAACACGGCAGCAGAATGCCACTTTGTTGGAGATAATAAAGGAGAAGCCAGAGATTGCTCAGTGGTTCTCCAAATGCTCAAAGGAAGAGGTAGCCGAATTTTGGCAAAATGTTGCGGAGCAGCTTAACAGTATGGGCCCACTAACCAAAGATGTATCAAGCTGGAAAAAGGTAATACGAGGGGTGCCTTTTATTTAGCAGGATTTGGCAACCCTGGTATTGCAATCTTTCAACTGACAGCTGTATCGCAAAGTTTGACATTTTTTGGCTTTTACGTACTCAGAACGTTTTGAAATACCAGCGCTATCTGTGTTGTTTACAGTAACTTAAAATCATCTAGGTCCAAAAATGGAATTAAATCCTGAACATTTTCGTGCGATTATTTTTTACAACTTTCGACGTGGATTAACTCAGCAACATTGCATGGATGAACTTAATTCATTTTTTGGCGATGAAGCTCCATCAAGGACCAGTGTTTATCGATGGTATGGTGAATTCAATCGGGGTCGTATTTCACTCCAAGACGAATTTCGTGAAAGTCGTCCAAAATCAGTTGTTGTTCCGAAAACCATTGATGCTGTGCGCGAACTGATATTGCAAGATCGTCATGTGACCTATTGTGAGATTGAGACAATCTTAGGCATTAGTCGGACCAGCATACATTCAATATTGCATAAACATTTGACTGTTAAAAAAATTTGTTCGCGTTGGATCCCACACAATTTGTCAATCGCTCAAAAAAAGGCTCGTGTCGATTGGTCGAAGGAAATGCTCAAAAATACGATCGCGGGGCTTCGAAACACGTCTATGTCATCGTGAAGGGTGATGATTCATGGATTTATGCGTATGAGCCCGAAAGTAAACAGTTGTCGACTGTATGGGTGTTTCAAGATGAGCCAAATCCAACAAAAGTTGTTCGCGCACGAAGCACTTCCAAGCAAATGGTCACCTGTTTTTTCGGAAAAACTGGACATGTTGCAACCGTACCACTAGAACAACGCAGACCAGTAAATTCTGAGTGGTACACAACCATTTGTTTGTCTTCCAAGAAATTAGGAAAACCAATCGCCAAAGACGGATCACTCTTCACCAGGACAATGCGAGCTCTCACACATCGGCTCAAACAACTGCATTTTTGAGCACCCAAAACATCGAATTAATGGGTCATCCGCCGTATAGTCCTGACTTGGCACCGAATGACCTCTTTTATTCCCGTACGTAAAAAACAAACTGAGAGGTCAACGTTTTTCGACACCTGAAGAAGCGGTTGTGGCATTCAGAATGCATGTTTTGGAGGTACCTCATTCAGAGTGGCAAAAGTGCTTCGACAATTGGTTCAAACGCATGCAAAAGTGTATAGATCTTCATGGAAAATATTTTGAAAAACAATAAAGTGATTTTCGATGATTAAATTTTTTTTTTGTTCTCTAATCCCGAAATATAAAAGGCACCCCTCGTAAAGGGCTGTATATGAGTGCAATATCCATATTTTTATTTCAGGTGTGGTTAGATTGGAAGGCTTATATAAAGCGAAATTTGTCCGAAAACAAGAGGGTGCAAACAACAACCGGCGGTGGCCGATATAAGCATCACAACTTCAATGAAATGGAAGAAGTCATCAGACTGACCGCTTTAGAGACCAGCACGCACTGGAAATATGTGCGACCTGCAAGCAGCCGACCTGGAAGAAACGCGTAGGCACCATAGAAGCATGGAGTGCTTGAATGCAGCCAAAAATCAAATAAAACAACAGATGCTAGAAGTAGAAAATAAGAGCTTCGAAGCGTTGTAAAAAAAAAAAAAAAAAATTAATGCACATATTTTATTGAAAACCACAAATGTTTTGTGTTAAAATTTATTTTATTTGTCACTAAGAACAAACTTTATACTAGTGCTCGACATATAGATTGTCTAATATTTGAAGCGGCATCAGTATAAGTGGATGATGCCAATTGTTCTTTCTACAATATTTCCAGTCTTTGCGTGTATGTTGTTATAGTTCATTTCATTTCCCCTCTTTTGAGATTTTTTTTTTTTTTTTTTTTTTTTTTTTATTATTAGTATTTTCATTGCAACTAGTATAACATTACATATATATACTAACGAGCAATTTTTGTGGAGTTTTGTTACAACAAATAATTTAAGTTAATCCTCAGCAAAATACAATTCATACTTTTAACTGATTTTTATTTATTAATTAGTTTAAATCTAGAGGTTTTTTACGTTTGAGCCTTCGTTTCCATTGTGTATTATCGTTAAGAATCAAGGCTTCATTGTTAACATGCTTGCTTAGTCGCTCTGCGTGCGACTTAGCAAATTTCTTTATGGTTGCCGTAACCGAATCAATATTGAGGTCACGTTCTAGATCTTGCGTCCTAATGTACCATGGAGCACAAACTGCATGCTTGAGTGCCTTAGTCTGAAATCTTTGTATATGCGCTGTGTTACTATAGCTGGTGCAACCCCATAGCTGAATCCCATAGGTCCAGATAGGTTTGAGAATTTGTTTGTAAAGCAGTATCTTGTTGGGTGCGGATAACGCTGATTGCTTACCCATTAGCCAATGCATATTTTGGAATTTTAGGTCCAGTTCTTCTCTTTTCTTTTTCACGTGCGCACTCCATCTAAGTTTCGTGTCGAGCGTCATACCTAGATACTTTGCTGTATTAGAGTATGGTACTTTAATGCTGTTTATGTATATTGGCAGGTAGTTGGTCTTTTTGTTTGTAAAGTTGATGTGTACAGACTTTGTTTCGTTCAGTTTAATGTGCCATTTAACTGTCCAATTGTATATTTTATTGATAGCAAGCTGCAGTTGTGTAGTATACTCTATTTCTGTCTTTCCGACGGTTAATATTGCAGTATCATCAGCAAATGTTGCTATAAAGCAATTTCTGCTGTTTGGCAGGTCGTGAGTGAAAAGTAGATAGAGAAGAGGTCCAAGCACACTTCCTTGCGGCACACCAGCTTTTATCTCTTTCAGTTCAGAGAACTCATCTTCGTACCTGACGCGAAAATAGCGCTCAGATAGGTAGGCTTTTAAGATATTAAAACATTTTGTTGGCAGTACATTCTTTATTTTCCACAGCAGGCCAGCATGACATACTTTATCGAAAGCTTTAGAGACATCGAGAAATACAGCCGAACAGACATTTTTTTCTTCAAATGTGTTCTCGATGATACGAGTTAATCTGTGAATTTGGTCAATAGTTGAGTGGCGCGCGCGAAATCCAAATTGGTGTGTTGGTATTATTTGTTTATTTTCTATGATATTGCTTAGGCGCTTTATCAAACATTTTTCCAACAGTTTTGACAAGATGGGTAACAGTGAAATTGGTCGATATGATGCAACATCGTTTGGAGGCTTTCCTGGTTTTAGAATCATGATGACATCAGCTATTTTCCAATAGATTGGAAAATATTGCAGCTTAAAGCAAGCATTCATTATGTTTGTTAGCTTAGTAATAATGTTTCGTGGAACTTGTTTGAGGACTTCGGCAGTTATTAAATCAAACCCTGGAGATTTCTTCGACTTCAATTTTTTTATCTCGGCGCACATTTCATCTTCAGTTATGGGTACTATATCGCCATAATTATCATTGGCTATGCCATCATTATTTAGTATTGGTGATGTGTCGCTATTGGGTGTAAAGATTTTCGCTAGATAATCTGAAAATATGTTCGCCTTTTCTATGTTGGTTTTCGCCCATCCATTATTGCCTACTTTGATTGGTGGATTATGGTTAGCTGGCTGTTTAAGCTTTTTGGTGCATTTCCATAGTGAGTAGTTTGTGTCTCTTTTATTATTTAATTGCTGTGCGTAGTTTGTAAATGATTGATTTTTGTATTCTTTAATTTTATGGCTGAGATCTTTCGCTGCTTTGTTCAAAGCTGCTTTGTCAACAGGTGATCTTGTTTGATGCCACCTACGCCGCATTTTTCGCTTCTTTAGCACCATTTCTTTTATATCTTTTGTGTATTTGTGGCCAGCTGAAATTTTCATTAAAGGAGGTGTGCTCGACCAAGCAGAGTGTTGTATTTCTCTCGTCAGTTTTAAAACTTCGTCTTCTATCTTTGTTGTTGATTCCATTGGAAACGTATTGTCTTCAGATTCTTCTAGCATTTTGCGAAAATAATCCCAGTCGGTAAATTGACTAGTTAATTTGAGAACTGGATCACGTAACACTACCGTTTCGCTGAGAGTGAGATAGATTGGCGAGTGATCTGAATTCATGTCTAGCCCATTTTCAATATTAAGATAAGCACTGGAGACTTTTCTGGTGATGAAGAAATCGATAAGGTCCGGATTTTTTTGTGGATCAGATGGCCAATACGTTGGCATCCATGAAGATGCAGTGTTACAGTTTGTTTGTTGAAGCGCTTTGAAGAGCTCCCTTCCTTTAGTGGTTGTTAGCCTAGATCCCCAATGGATATGTTTAGCATTAAAATCACCGCCCATAATGAATTTTGTTTTATGACGCTCAATAAGATGGACATATTGATCGTATTTGATTTGGTGCCTTGGGGGACTATAAACAGCTGTCAATGCTAGATCACCTCCAGCATTAATTGTGATGGTGGTGGCTTGGAATTCATTGGTGCTGACTTTTTCTTGTTCGTAGTGTTTAATATTGCTTCTAATAATTACGGCACTTCCGCCTCGGGCACTGTTGCTTGGGTGAATAGTGTGGTAAGTTTCAAAGTTTTTGATCTTGAAAAAAGTTTGATTAGTGAAATGCGTCTCAGCAATTAAACAAATGTCGATTTTTTCTGAATTAAGAATCATTTCCAATTCTTGCCGGTGTTTTGGGAGACCGTTCGCGTTCCATAACATTATTTTTAAAAAATTAGGCATGTGTAATTGACTGATAAATTTTAAATTCAAGATTTTGCAACCTTTGCTCCAGTGATTTGTTAAATTCTTGTTGTTCTGTTAGTTTCTGCAATATTTTTGAAAGTATATTTTCTTCATGTGGAGTGACATTTTCGTTAGTTTTTGCCACTTGTGAATAGGTTGGTAGATTACTTGGTGCTGGAATTGGTATTGGTTTATGCAATATTGATTTTGTACTAGCTTCATCTTTATTTTTCTCTCTTCCTTTAGTTTGGCTTTCAGCCTCAGTGTTATTTTTCCGCTGTCCGATTTTTTTGTCGCGAATTTTTTGTAGTTCTTTGGCTACTATGCAGCCTCTGTAGCTAGCAGGGTGTGCTTCTCCACAGTTGCAGCATTTTGGCAGCTGCTCCTTTGATTTTGTGCATTCGATTGTTTTGTGCTTCTGCGCACATTTGACACAGCGTGGCTGCTTGCCGCAATAATTTTGAGTGTGTCCGTAGGACTGACATGACTTACATTGAGGAATTAATGTTGTTTGTTTAATCGCTTCAATTTTGACAACCGCATGTAAGATTGTTTTTATTTCAAATATCTTTTTAATATCTTCAATTGATTCGAATGTGAGTAGAAACATATCTAGTGGCTCCTTTGTTTTTCATTTTAGCTTTTTAACTGCATTAGTGATTTTTAGGCCTTGTTTTTTAAGATCTTGTATGATATCAGTAGGATCGCACGAATGATGAAGATTTTTTGCTATAACTTTTATTGGTCTTGTTTGCTTGTTTTCATAAGTGTACCAAGAGATATTTTGTGTTGATAGCGACTTTGTAGTCTTTCTATAATCATCTGGATCAAATGTATTTATTTTATAGATCTTATTGTTCAGGAGTTTAATAGAGAACGTATTGCTAGACCCGTTTTTTACTATGTTGAACAGTTTTTGGTACTCACATTCAGCTGTTACCATAATTGGTGGCGGACGTGGGACTTTTTTATCATCTTTTGGTGTTTTATTGTTGGCAATTACTGTATTCAAGTTTGAAGTTGAGCCTATTTGTTCAGGTGAATTGACAGCTTTTCGTTTTTTAGATGGACGCTTTTTTAAGATCCAGTCCGCCTCTTTTGAGATGAACGAAAAGGTGACATCAGCCAAGATTCCAAGGCGTATCCAGCGTCTCTCCTGCAACAAAGGCAGGCACTTACAATGGTTCGCCCATATCGAGAGATTCCGTCTACTTCTCTCTTCCTCCATTAACACAACCGCTCATGCCAACGAATATATTTTAATATAAAAATTCAGCTAACTTGACAAAAAACTTTAAGATTGTTTGCCAATTGTCTGAAGTGAACTGTTGTCGAAATATTAAAATTTGACATTTGAGTTTGGCAGCACTTTTTTTGTGTTCACATGAATCCACCGATTACAATTTTTTCGTATTCGTAGGTTTTCTTGAAATAAAATAAATGGATGGAAAAATTGCATCGATTGTTTGTATATGGAAAGTAGTGCTACCTAATGTATATATAAGTAAGTACAAGGTGAAGCCCACAATAAACAAGACTGAGCTAAAATAGAAACGACAGCAACTTTTTTCTGATAACTTGCGTTTATTTATTAAAAATAGTCTCCTCCTCACGGTTTTGGGCGATCTATGTTCTGCGACCGGAATGTCATTCAGGATGTAGGTCTTTGGATGGCCTCTACGAACGCAAAACGTTTGCCTTTCATGGCCAAATGCAATTTTTCGAATAGGTAGAAGTCCCGGAAGCCATAGCAGGCGAATAGACGGTGAGTTATGGATGGTTAAAATGCGATTTCTAGTCAAAAAATCAGTCACAAGAGTGGATCGTTGAGATGGTGCATTATCATCCAAAAAGCGCCAGCTTCCTCCTTCGCGGTATTCAAGGCGAATTCGAAGCAACAAACGCCTCAAAACGACAAGATAGAAAATTGAATTGACGGTTGGGCCCATTGGCACGAACTCCTTGTGGACAATTCCCTTGGAATCGTAAAAACAAATAAGCATCGACTTGATTTTTGACTTCTTCAAACGCGATTTTTTGGGTGGTGGCTCATCTGAGTCCTTCCATTTGGCATTGTGACGCCTAGTTTCAGATTCATGTTGGAAACACCAACACCATTTCATCAGCAGTTACAATGTTGTAAAGAAAGTTCTCGCATTTTCTCGCCTCTCTAATGAGGTCTTTCGAATGTTGAATTCTGCGCAGTTTTTTGGTCCTCAGTTAACTTGTGTGGAATGAAACGTCCCTTACGACCTTTCGTAAGCCCAAATGATCAGTTAAAATGCGATAAATCGATGATTTGGAGATATTCAACTCCGATTCTATGAATTCCAACGATGATTTCGGTTAATTTTTGATAAATTTACGAACATTAGAGTTCTCGGTGATTACTGCTTTTGGGCGGCCCGGTCCGTATGTTCATTGTCATTTATGTCCTCACAACGAACTTTGAAACGTGTGAACCCCTCCTGAGCTCTGGCATGAGATAGACAATCATCGCCGCCATAAACATTTTTCATCTATTCAAATGTTTCGGTAAACGTTTTACTGATTTTAAAACAAAATTTGATATTAGCTCTTTGTTCGAAACTCGTTTTTGTACCGATGACACAAACATACTGACACTGTAGACGCAATAACTTCGCTTCGACTGAACCGAATGTCACCAAGCTTTCACTGGAAGTCAGCTAGGGATGTAAAATTTTTATGACGCCAGTCTTGTTTAGTTTGGACTTCACTTTGTATATGTACCAGGTGTGTATATGTATGGTATATAAGTATACATGTAAAATTTGCTTTTTGAATCGGCTATAAAAAAAAACTAATCAATATTTTTTTAACCTTTTGTTTTTATTTTGAAGATTGAACATTGTCAGTTATGAATGAAAAATAATATCGTTCAAATGACTGCCACGACTGGCTTTACAGTAGGCCATTCGATTAATCAAATTTTTAAGCACATTTTCGATTGTTTGGGCTCCAATTTCATGAATGGCAACTTCGATTTCGTGTTCTAAAGCATCAATCGTCTCTGGGTGGTTCGCATAGCATTTGTCCTTAACGGCTCCCCACAAAAAATAGTCCAACGGGCTTAAATCACAGCTCCGAGACGGCCAATTGATATCGGCTGATTATTCGGTTTTCAAAAACGGTAGCCAAAAGTTCGAGTGTAACTTTGGCAGTGTGACAAGTTGCACCGTCCTGTTGAAACCAGATGTCGTCCATGTCATCCTCTTCAATTTTTGGAAACAAAAACTCGTTGAGCATGTCACGGTAACGCTCGCCATTTACTGTAACCGCGCCTCGCCGCTCATTTTCGAAAAAATGGCCCGATAATGCCGCCAGACCAAAAACCGCACCAAACAGTGACTCGTTGTGGATGCATTTGCTTTACTACAGTAACGTGTGGATTTTCTGAGCCCCAAATTCGACAATTTTGCTTATTGACGTAGCCACCGATGTGAAAATCAGAAAATAAGAAGAAGACTGAGCACTTTAGAAATAGGTTTTCAATATTTCCCAATTTTGTTCAAGCGTATAGCGTCCCATTTCATAAATGTCAAACCTTTAAGTAAATTATGAACACATTTGACATGTCATTTGTGTTACCATTCTCAAAAAAATAGGTGGTTCAAAAAGCAAACGCTATATGGGCCCACCCGTACATTAACATGCGTAAATATATCGTCAAGCAAGAGAAGGGCAGCAGGATGCTGATGCTGCTTAATTCCATGCATTGAATTTGTGTTGTGAAAGGGTTCTGCTTTGAGATGGGTAAATCCCGTTGCGTTTGCGTACAAAGGGATTTCACTTATTTTTTCATTTACTCCAGTCAACGTCAAAATTTTGACTAAAAAATTATAATTAAATTGTTTTTACTCCCAAAGTATGTGGAATCTTTGTTTTCCTCATATTAGCATAAAATATCTTAAATTTTATTATTAAATAACACAAAGCAGATATTTTCATTATTTTGGTATTTTTTTCTCAGCTTTTGTGATATTATAATTAGTATTCCTGTGGACGCCTTATAAAATTAACATTTAAATTAAGTTGCTGGCATTGTAATACTGGAATGTATGCTTGTATGTGTGTCCACATGTATGTGCATATGTGTGTATGTATGTCTGTGTTTGCATAAACATACGCGTCTATCTATGCTGCTTATCCTTATTTGGCTGCTTCCTTGTTGTTGCTGCCGCGTCCATTGCTGTTATGCGTGCGCTACATGGATATCATAATTAATGCCAAATTGGCTACACTCTCCTCTGACCCAGCCAATTTTGTAATTAGTTTAGTAATCTGGGAGTCATTGGACGTGACATAAATACACATTGTCATCTTCCTATTATGCTTGTATGTGTGTATGTGCGTACAAACATATTTACTTTTATCACTTTGTTAATAGTAGCAGGCGCTCGTGGGCTACTTTATCTCGCATGAATTATCGCCAGTATGCGCCACGTATGGATGGGCAGATAAATAAGGGTAGGCGGATGCACATAGGAGCATATCTATTTATGCCGATCTATGCACATAATAATTTGTGATTATGACTTAATGGGTAGAAGGACATAATTAAATAATTATATCGACATCTATAAATCGATTTATGTTGAAATTGCAGCGATTAGTGGAAATATGTGAGATTTAGTATTTCAGTAAAATTAATTACTATGCGACGTAATGGGTAGTGAGTCCCAATGGATTTTTGAATTTGTCTAATTTATCGAATAAGACATAATGAAGTTCAAAATATGGTGGGCAGGTGTGGGCTCAAATTGGTTGGGGCTTCTGGGCTTCTGGGTTGAGCTGTCAGGTGTACACTGAATGGCAGAGATTTAATACTGAAATTAAAATGTACTAATTTTTGGTAGATTCGAAATAAATACAGAGTTGTTTTTGTGTTGCTTTTGTGGAGGTTTTGTTCTAATATTATATTATAAGGGGCCGAAAAAGGGGCAGAAGGGCTATCTATTGGCTCAACCCCATTTTTCGGCCTTAACAAAAATAATGTAAAACAGGAAACCCAAAAATGGATCCAAACTAAAATCAGGGAACACTGGAACGGCACAAGTTTTTGAACTTCAATACCAACAGAGCAAAATCTGCTCTAACCCTATATAAAAAGGGCCTCAGATTACTCTGTGGAGCACTTAGAGGTCACTCTGCCTGTAATGAACACTTAACACAATATGGGTATCTAGCACAAGATCATGCAGGTTCTGCTGTGACGAAGAAGAGTCTGTGGAACACTTAATCACCAACTGTGAGGCATTAGGCCACAGGAGACACAGAATATCTTGGGCTCGTACCTACTAGAGGAGGAGGACCTACAATTGCTCCCTCCTAAGGAGCTGTTTCCATTCCTCGGTATACTAAATAATTATAATTAATTAATTAGTGCCGCACAATAGATCATTATGGTCGTAGTGCATAAAAGCCTTAGCCTAACCCATACAACTATTACCATTACCATTACGTCGACTTTTATTCTGGAGACAAATGAAGGAGGAGTCTATCTTATGCCAGCTAATACGCGGGAATTGGAGTTGGATAGGCCACGCTCTTAGAAAACCGCCCCAGGTCATCACAATAATGGCCCCAGAGCGGAGTCCTCAGGGAAGCAGAAGCTGCGGCCGGCTAAAGAGCACCTGAAAAAGATCCATCGTACATGATTTATCCAACGTAAACACAAGGTTCCTCTGCCCGGCTGGTTAATGTCCTCGTGAGAGTAAAGGCTGACATCACTGCCATCCAAGAGATGCGATGGACGGGGCAAGGAAAGAAAACCATAGGACCTTGCGACGTCTACTACAGCTGCCATGTAAGTAAAGGAGCGCAAATTCGGTGTCGGATTTGTTGTGGGAGAGAGACTTCGTCGCCAAGTACTGTCGTTCACTCCGGTGGACGAGCGTCTCGCAACAATCCGCATCAAAGCCCGTTTTTTCAACATATCGCTAACACTCTACAAGACTCTCATCATGCCCGTCCTAACGTATGGCGCAGAAGCTTGGACGATGACAACATCCGATGAAGCGACGCTTGGAGTGTTTGAGAGAAAGATTCTGCGTAAGATTTTTGGACCTTTGCACGTTGGCAACGGCGAATATCGCAGACGATGGAACGATGAGCTGTATGAGCTTTACGACGATATAGACATAGCGCAGCGAATAAAGATCCAGCGGCTACGTTGGCTGGGTCATGTCGTCCGAATGGATACAAACGCTCCGGCTTTGAAAGTATTCGATGCGGTACCAGCTGGTGGTAGCAGAGGAAGAGGGCGGCCTCCTCTGCGTTGGAAAGATCAGGTGGAGAAGGACTTGGCTTCACTTGGTGTGTCCAACTGGCGCCGGGACGAGAAAGAAACGACTGGCGCGCTTTGTTAAACTCGGCCAAAATCGCGTAAGCAGTTATAGCGCCAATTAAGAAGAAGAAGAAACACAAGGTTCCAGCCTTTCTAAGTATGTACAAGTTTCGACAACAACAGAATCTAAGGACCAAAAGCGCTCTCTAATTTGAAGTTGCTCTGAATATCCTCTTTCAATAAAAGTACCATAACTCCCTCAATTTGGCTCCGATTGTCTTTCAAGTTGGAGAAGTCTTGTGGAAACCATATGTTCCTCAAAGGAGCAATCAGCAGAAGCAAGTAAAAATAAAATAACTACCCACTACTCATTATTATCGGCTACTTTTTTCCCATCTTCCTGATAACAAAAGGAACCACGTCGGAATATCTGCATAAGATGTAAATAACCACTGCCAAAGGTTATGTGCCATTGACCGTAACAGGTAGAAGAGGCAATGTCTGGCAAGTACAGCGAATGAGGTAGGACTTCCCAGTTCAGTGTTCCCGTTTGGTTGGCGCAAAAGTTGCGGATTGATTTACAAAACCAAACATTTTTTGCCGGGCAGGCTAGCAAGTACAGCATTCAGACACAATTAAGTCCCTTGTACTGCACTCGAATTCCCTTTTTAATTTTCTTTAAATCTACTCGACTACCAAAGAAATCTGAGTAGATCTTGTGGTGCCAAGGAGCCAAGGTGGTCGCTTCTTAACCCATCAGTGCCAAAGAAAGTGGTCCGCCTTCTCATCTTCCTCTTCACAAGCTGGGCAGAGCACCCCGTCTGAGATGCTTCGCCCATAGAAAGTGGCCTGTCATCAGTCTAACCAGCCTCCTACAGTCCCCTTTGCTTAGTGACAGGAGGAATTGCGATAGTCGGTCGGACATGACACAGGCAACATCAGTTTTGTCCATCTTGCCCCTTGACTCCATGCCATCCAGATGCGTGCATGACAAGAGATACAGTGTGGTGCTACAAGAGGCTCAACTGTGGTCAAACTCAGAAAATGAGCCCGGCAAACACTGTTTTCGCATTTTCACGGATGGCTCCAGGACCGAGCACGGCTCCGGCTTTGGGGTGTACGTGGAATTTAGCTGGCCAAAACTGCACTTTGCTCTTGGAATGCGAGGTTTCAGGTAAAGCGATCCTGTATCTGGCGATCTCTTCAACTTTCTCATGGAAGGGGTACTGCGGAGAGCCGGTATTCATCGAAATGGCACTATTTTCACCAAAAGTGTCCAGCACCTTGCATATGTTGATGACATTAAGAGAGAGAGAGAGAAAGAGAGTCAACTAGAGCGGGTCTGAAGGTTAACGAGGGTAAGACGAAGTACATATATACTGCCCACTAGAAAATTGAAATTGCCAAGGGACTTGTATATTTTATAGTAGCACCGCCGTCACATCAACAAACGATGTTAGCCTGGAGATAAAGCGACGAATCACGCTTGCTAATAGGTGTTACTTTGGTCACAGTACGCAAATGCTTGCAGAGACCTCTCTCGCCCGACATACAATACACTCATTTTACTGTGCTATTACATGGCGCTGAGGCATAGGTTGCGTCGCAGACTGATGCAGTCGCTCTTCGGGTATTCGAGCGAAAGATACTTCGTAAAATCTTCTATCCTCTTCGTGCTGGCGATAGCTACTACCGTAGAATTTACCGCGAGCTTTATGAGCTCTACGACGATGTGGATATAGTTAAGCGCATCAATATTTAACACTTGTGCCGACTAGGCCACGTTGAGCGTATGGATGCAAAAGCTCCAGCAAAGATGGTGCTGAGATGGCAAGTTAGAGGACAAAGACGTAGGGGAAGACCTCCGATGCTTCCGATAGAATGACTCGAGAGAACCTATCATCGCTTGGTGCAACAAATTGGAGAAGGCGCGCGCAAAGAAAAGACGCCTGGCACATCTTGTTGCAGTCGACTTTAGTCCGGTAACGGGTTGTGATCCTTGATCAGACCATATAAATAAGTAAGTATGTATCCATAACGTTTGAAGTATTTCTATTTGTAGCGATGAAATAATATTTTTTTTGCGTACATTTCTGCAAATACTTAAACAAAAATGCTCCAACTTGTATTCGTATTCGAAGTTCTGCCGCCGCTCTTCACCACTGGCTTAAACCGAGGAAGTAAATGTCTATTATTTTTGCATTGTTTGCCGTTTGGTAGTTGAATAAGCATTTACTTTGGCAAGTCAACTGGATGACATTTGGGAAAATCAAGCAAAAAATTCCCAAGCTACACCCACATACATATATATAGAAACACACATTTGCACTAGTGGAAGTAAACATACTTTTACAAATGCTGTGAGTTCCTGGAAATAAACAATTTGTGCAAGAGAAATAGAGCTACACACACACACATACATACGTACTTGCGAAACATGAAACTAACTTACTTGCCTAGGAGTAGATGTACAAATTAATACAAGTTGAAATCCATTGCTTGCTTTTGGCTCAATATGTAAACATTCATATCCGTTTACCATGTCAACATATCAAAAACTTCAAATTTCCCACAAGTAAATATTTTAGTTAAAGTTTTGAATGAAATGTATATCCATCTACACGTGTACATACGTTTGTCTGTGCGCGCAAATGAAAGTACGCTGCTGTGAAAAGCTAAGCCACATGGAAAAAATTCTAGTTGGATGGAAAAATTCATACCAGTTCGGAAGAGGATAGTACTGCACCAGTTGCCCAATAGATATTCTTCTACTAACTCTTTGAAGAGAAAACCTCAACTCATCAGCAAATATTTTAGTTCAAAAACTGGTATTTGATGGAAGTCAGTCATGGAAGGAACTCATACTAGTTTGAAAGTGACTAGTGCAGCACCAGTTGCAAAATGATCAATTAGAGATGCATCCGTTTCTTCTATTTCTATTCTACAAGCATTTTGTGGAAGTAGTCGGACTAGTCCCAGTGGGACTAGTATGGGACCAGTTGCAAAATTATCAATTAGAGATACGCTCATTCCTTCTATTTCTACTCTACAAACATTTTATGGAACTGGTCAGCCTAGCTCCAGTGAGACTAGTATGGGACCAGTTGCAAAATGAACGATTAGAGCTGCCTTCAATTATTCTATTAATGCACTAGAGTTAAAACTAAACTAAAAACAAACAAACTACTAAACAAATTAAACTATTCATCAAACATTATGTTTCTGGAACTGGTATTTGATGGAGGAAGTGATACTAGTTCGAGAATGACTAGTCCAGCCCGAATTGCAAATTGATCGATTAAAGGTGTATTCATTTCTTCTATTGCTGCTCTACAAACAATTTATGGAAGTAGTTGGACTAGTCCCAGTGATACTAGTATAGTACCAGTTTCAAAACGGCCCTTTCAAGCTGTTTTTAATTCTCCTAAATCCAAACTACTCATTCAACATTCTTATACTTGACTAGTCCAGCACGATTTGCAAAATGATCAATTAAAAATGCATTCATTTCTTATATTGCTGTTCTATAAACATTTTTTGGAAATAGTCGTACTAGTACCAGAAAGACTAGTTTAGTTCCAGTTGCGAAATGAGCAATTACATGTGTACTCAATTCTGCTAATTGATGAAGCTGGTATGACTTCGAGTATAACTAAAGGGTGGTTAAATTTAAAGGGCCGATGTTGAATGTGAACCACATCTAAACGTCAACGACACCGTTGGACTTCTTTCTTTGGGGTTATTTGAAAGAAAAGGTGTACGTCGATTAGCCATCAACAATTCAAAAGCTTCAAGGATGAGATAATTCGGCACATTAACGGCATAGAACCTCAATTGTGCCTCAGCGTCATCAAAAATTTGGACCATCGGATGGAGGTGTGCCGCCGAGGCCGCAGTGGCCATTTGACCAATATTTTGTTTCATACGTAATTGCGCCATACCAATATCATCATAATAAGGAGAAATGATAATAGTTACCTAAAAAAATTGCATTTTATTCAAAATCAATACCGGCCCTTGAAACTTCACCACTCTTTAGAATGGTAGCAGTTGCAAAATGACCTATTAGAAATGTACGCAAAACAAATATTATTTCATCGCTACAAATAGAAATACTTCAAACGTTATGGATACATACTTACTTATTTATATGGTCTGATCAAGGATCGCAACCCGTTACCGGACTAAAGTCGACTGCAACAAGTTTTGCCAGGCGTCTTTTCTCTGCGTGCGCTTTCTCCAATTTGTTGCACCAAGCGATGATAGGTTCTCTCGAGTCATTCTATCAGAAGCATCGGAGGTCTTCCCCTACGTCTTTGTCCTCTAACTTGCCATCTCAGCACCATCTTTGCTGGAGCTTTTTTTTTTTTTTTGTTTATTTGCACTCTTTATGTGTATGAATTTTGAAGTCAGAGTAAAGATAATGTACCACAAGAGCCTCCGCTGATTTCTTCTTTTGGGCTGGCACTGAAACCGAATGAGAAGGCGATGAAGAGTTGAATACGAAAAAACTGAGGTATCATCAGTTGCATAGGAAAGGCAGCGATTTCCATTTGGGGGAAATTTATAATTCTTTGAAAAATATAATATATAATTGAAAAACAATGTTTAAGGCTGGCAACAATTGTAATGGTAATATTGGAAAATAAAGTTAAGTTAGGTTATGGTGGTAGTCGGTCTGTACGACCAACTAACTTAGACTTTACAGGCCCGTTTTGATATCACTATGCGACACGGGAACCTCATTTATTCTTCTTCGTGGAGCCCATTTGTGGCTCAAATGAAGCGCCGGATTGGTCCCATCCCCACGCCAGGCCAGTTCCGTAAGAGAATTGAAGAAATATTTTCCTAGAAAACCTGCTCTGATTTTAGTTAAGGCTATACAAATGCAACGGGTTCTTCCTCTTCCTCAGCTCTACAAATTCTACAATATTCATGGCAGAAAACTTTGAGCCAAATAGCCAATGACCGGTTATACAAGCCACGACCTTTGAGATATCCTCGCTTGAAAGACTGAGAGTTCCTTTGTCGTTTTTATTAATTATTTGCGGCCATAGTAACATATCTGTAACGCATGTCTCGTCCTTTCTCCATGAACTATTGGCCTCCTGGATAATGTTATTTTTGATTATTAATTTGCTGGTGGTTATAGGTATCCTAATGGTTCTTCAATCATCTGTTCTGACTAGCTCATCCTTACCTTGAATACGACTCTAATATCATTTAGGACTGCCCAGCATTCATTTTCAGAAAAAATGTTTGCCCCATACGAGTTGACAGTGGTGATTACCGGATACGGTATAACAACGAGCCAAATGACCTGTGCAACGGCGAAGACGTCGTAATGCTTATTAAGGCTTAGCGTCTACGATAGCCCGTTCACGTAGTGCGCATAGAAGAAACGCGACCACAGAAAAAGCAAAAATTATAGTACAAGCAACGCAAAATGCAAAGGCAGCTGACGTGGTTACAAAACATTAACGAAGGCTTGAAGCAGGTCAAAGTAAAAAACTGGAAGATGGTAGCTTTTGTCCGAGTGCAATAGAAGAGTATCATTGACGAAGCAAAAGCTCACCCCGAGCTGCAAAGCTGATGGATGATGATGATGATGTTAAGCCTAAAAACTGACTTTACTTAAAAATATTTGCAATGCCTTTGTGATGCTTTTTTTGGTTTTGTTTTTGTCGGGACGGACTAGCAAGTACAGCACTCAGACACAATTAAGTCCTGCACTCGGATTTCCTTTTAATATTCTTTAAATCTAACCGACCTCCGAAGAAATCTGAGTAGATTTTGTGGTGCCAATGGGCCCAAGGTGGTCGCTTGCTAACACATCAGTGCCAAAGAGCTCAAACCTGATTCGAGCAAAGGCGGGCCAGACGCAGAGGAAGTGGTCCGCCATCTCTTCCTCCTCTTCACAAGCTGGGCAGAGTGTACTGTCTGAGATGCCTACCTTTTCCATGTACTTCACCCCCAGAAAGTGGTCCGTCATCAGTCCAACCAACTGTCTGCAGTCCCTTCTGCATAATGACAGGAGGATTTGCGACAGTCCGTCGGACATGACAGGTAATAGCAGTTTAGTCCATCTGCAGCCTATCTCAGCCTGCCAAGCTCGCTTGTGTGTTGTAGTAACCCATTTGCTAACCGTGGTTTTGATGGCTGCAGAAGGGAGTGGCAGAACGGAATTTAAGGCTAACTTGTTTGGAAGGAGTCAGTGGTCTCGTTACCCACGATACTCACGTGTCCCGGGACCCTTGTTAGCATCAGGATATTATGTCTACCGACATAGTTCAGCCTGGATTTACAGGACTCGACTACCCTTGAAGTGGTTGCGGGCTGTCTACGGCCATGAGCGCAGCTTGGCTGTCGCTGCAGACACATATAGATCTGCCTCTTCATCTGTTTTCCACAACAAGGTTCATCGCTTCTTGAACAGCATAGACCTCCGCTTGAAACACAGATGCATGCATTCCAAGAGCAAAGTGTAGTTTTGTCCCGCTTTGTGATGCTTACAGCCGATTATCATTCAGCTTTCTGCTTCTTCCTTGCTTTTATCCTATTCCGCTTGGGGTCAGCTCTACTAGTACGTAATCCCCAGACTCTTCAATCATGGCTCGCTCTTGTATTGACCTTTACCATTTAAGTTGTGGTCTACCTGGCTTCCTAGGCGCCGTGGCAATGCTTTACACGTTTTTTGTCATAGCTGACTCAGACTTCTTCTGGACATTCCCATACCAGCCCAGACGACATTCTTGTATTTTTTGCTCAATCGGCGCGATTTTCAGGCTTCCACGAATGAATCGATTAGGCACTTTGTCCAACACAGCGAGCGAGACTGACCATGTCAACATCTCCAGATCAATAAAAATAAAACAGAGGTTTTTTTATTCTCTCTGTACTTTTCCATTAGTATTCTTATTGTGTGGATAGCACCTGTTGTAGGTTTGCCTGACATGCAGTCACACTGGTTCTTACTGATCGGGATCAACTCACGTTGCCTGTTATTTATCATGGGCTCCGCAATCTTGAAAGAATGACTTATGAACTTGATTTCTTCAGGAACTTCCAAGTTCTCATTAATGAACGTGCGGCCTGGAAAATAATTCTATCGTCTTCAAATCGGAGTCCCAGATATGGTACACTGATGGATCCAAATTAGAAGATGGTAGAAAAGGCGCGGGAATCAATGGGCCTGAATTAAACAAAAAAATGATTCACATGGGTGTCTACCCAAATATCTTCCAGGCAGAAATACATGCCATTGAGATATCTGTGAGGGAATGTCTCTGTAGAAACATGAGAGGAACTCACATTTTCATACTAGTTAGTCAGGCGTCTTTGCCATCCCTTCTATCAACTACAATCAACTCGAAAATGGCACTTGACTATCTGAATTTTCATAGGGAACTTCAACACATTATTACTAGGTTGGGTTCCTGGACACGAAGGTCACGAGGGAAATGAAATAGCGGACCATCTCGCGAAAAAATGGGCAAACATGCCACTAATTGGTCCTGAAACTTTCTGTGGACTTACAATGGGCCACATCAACGAAATTCTCAGGAGGTGGGAAGTGAAGAAGTTCGTTGAACACGGGCGAAACTCTATCGGTCAGCCACAAGCAAAACAATTCCTAACACCGAGGCGTTCTAATAAGCTACTTTTACTAAGCAGAGTAGACTTAAAACTGTTAATTGGTTACTTCACAGGTCACTGCAGCCTAAGATATCACTAAAACAAAATTGGCCTCTCGGAGACAATGCCGGTTCTGTGAAATGAATACAGAATACATTCTTTGTAAATGTCCTGCACTAGGCAGAAAACGGCTATAGCACCTTGGTGGTACTGCCGTGCCTCCATATAAACTATGGAACAACAAACTCCAGAATGTTCTAAAATTTTTAAAAAGTCTTCAAATATAGGGTACTCATCAGACTTTGCGCAATAGGTCGCAGTGCGCAGTAGACTGATAATAATAATAATAAACTTCATTCTCTTCTTCTTCTTAATTGGCGCAATAACCGCTTACACGATTTTGGCCGAGTTTAACAAAGCGGGCCAGTCGTTTCTTTCTCGTGCTAACCGGCGCCAGTTCGACGCACCAAGTGAAGCCAAGTCCTTCTCCACATGATCTTTCCAACGCAGAGGAGTCTTTCCTATTCCTCTGCTACCAACAGCTGGTACCGCATCGAAAACTTTTAGAACCGGAGCTTTGGTATCTATTCGGACGACGAGATCCAGCTAACGAAGCCGGTGGATCTTAATTCTCTGCATTACGTCTATGTCATCGTAAAGCTCATGCAGCTCATCGTTCCAACGCCTGCGATATTCGCCATTGCCAACGTGCAAAGGTCCAAAAATCTTACGCAGAATCTTTCTCTCAAACACCCCAGGCGTCGCTTCATCAGATGTTGTCATCGTCCAAGCTTCTGCGCCATACGTTAGGACGGGCATGATGAGAATCTTGTAGAGTGTTAGTTTTATTCGTCGATTACTCTGAAGTTATTACAGTCTTCTAGTCTTTTGTTCTTATGTAAGTAGAGGGGGAAGATGAGGCTTTCGAGCCAGTTGTTTGGGATTTTCACTAAATAAGGATTGCAGGAAGCTGATGCCCGTTGGTTTCAAACTTTTCCATACCTTGGATGGTATGTTGCTTGGCCCTGTTGCTTTGTCGTTTCCCATTTTAGATAGCCCTTGATCTCTCTCTCTTCTGATTTTATTTCTAGGATGGGGCCTTCAATATGTAGTAGTTTTAAGATTTGTTTTTTTTTTGGTATTCTTTGTTATTCTCACCATTTTGATATTTAATAAATGTGGTCGCTTTTATGCCCACTTTATAGCCTTCAGCACAACAAAAGTCAGCTTAGTCGTTAATTGTCTTTGTGGTCTCTTCCCCATGAAATCTAATATTTCGAAAAGTTTATATTCTCTTAATGCTTTCAGCTTATAGCTTTCGGCTTCCGCTGCAACTCCACTCAAATGTAAATGAAACTTTTGTGACCAAATATTATGTCATTAAAACATGCCAAGCATTCAAAACGAATCACCAGTTTCACCTGCTTTACACCGGCTGCCACCTTCTCATTGCGCATTCAAAAAATGTGTGTGTGTATGTATGCACTTATATGAAATTGCTACCTTTGCCTTTTTCAACTCTTTTGAACCCTCAGAATAAAGTCATATTAGACAACCTTAAACTTTTTCCCTTAATTGCATACAAATACTTGAACTTTTCAAAAACAATAAAACCCATAAAATACGTGACCAAAAAAAAAAGGATACTCATACTATGAAGGGAGTCGAAGTTAGTTCATACAAGGATAACGGTGCATACGAATGTATGTTCCCGTGCCCCACGCATACTTATACATAAGTACATTAAGGTGGGTTGGAGTTCTCGCTGCGCCATCGTATCAGAGTAATGGAATATTATAATTTTAAAAGTAAAAAAGTATATCGCATAAATATAATTCTGGCAGATTTAGGCTAAGCTCTGTCTTTAACATCTACCTTCTCTGTTCATCTTTTTCCTGTAAGCGAGATTTTGGCATTATTTCGTCTTACAATGGATGGTTTTTCTAAAGTAAAAATAAGCTCAAAAGTTCATCTTTGCATGTCGAGATTGCGTTTCCTTCCGAATTTGCATCCTTGTCAAAAAGTTGGAATCGAACTGACAGCCCGTCAACCGATATGCCAAATATATAATATGTTAAGCATAACCAGCTGTAGCGGCGCTAGAACCAATCACATACTTTTCTTCTGTGAAGAATTTCTTCTGCTAAAAATTTGTAGAATTGAAATGAGTATGGAATAGAACTCACTGATAGTCACGCTGGCACAAGCTGTTGGGCAGGACCCCAGCGACGAGAGTCAAACAGAATAAAGTAAGTCATAAAGGGTGGTTAAGTTTCAAGGGCCGGTGTTAATTTTGAATAAAATACAATGTTTTTAAGAAATTGTTGTAATTTCTTTTTATTATAATAAAATTGGTATAGCTCAATTACATGTAAAATAAAATATTGGCCAAATGGCCGCCGCGGCCTCGGCGGCACACCTCCATCCTATGGTCCATATTTTCGAAGACGCTGAGGCATAATTGAGGTTCTGTGCCGTCAATGTGCTTAACTATCTCGTTCTTTAGCTCTTGAATTGTTGCTGGCTTATCGACGTACATCTTTTCTTTCAAATAACCCCAAAGAAAGAAGTCCTAACGTCCCAACGGTGTCAAATCACATGATCTTGGCGGCCACTTGACATCGCCGCGACGTGAGATAATTCTGGGCGCAAAAAAGCCATTGTTCCGTTAGCTGTGTGACAAGTGGTACCGTCCTGTTGAAACCACATATCGTCCACATCCATATCTTCCAATTCGGGCCATAAAAAGTTCGTTATCATGTCACTATTGCGAACACTATTCACAGTAACTGCCTGGCCGGCCTCATTTTGGAAAAAATACGGCCCAATGATGCCGTCGGCCCATAAACCGCACCAAACAGTCACTCTTTGTTTATCACTCTTGGATTATCATTCGCCCAAATGCGGCAATTCTGCCTATTGACGAATCTACTGAGGTGAAAATGTGTCTCATCGCTGAAGATGATTTTCTTCGAAAATTGGTCGTTCACTGTTGCCATTTCCTGCCACCATTCTCACCATTGTCGACGCTTGAAATGGTCAAGAGGCTTTAGTTCTTGAGTCAATTGCACCTTGTGAGCGTGTAAATTCAAGTCTTTATGCATAATGTTCATCAACGACAGGCGTGAGAGGTGCAATTGTTGGGCACGACGACGAGTTGAGGTGGACGGCTCTGCAACCACACTATCACGAACAGTAGCAATATTTCCTGCAGTACGAGCTGTACGAGCATGCACTGGTGTTTTCACATCTCCTACAGATCCGGTTTGCTCAAACTTTTGCACATTTTTTCCGATTGTACGCACATTTGGACGATTAAATTGACCGAAAAAATCACGAATTGTGCGATATGCATTTTGATTTGAACACCCGTTTTCATAATAAGCTGGAATAACTTTAACGCGTTGCTTGATTATGTATGAGAATTAGTCTAAAATTGAAAAATGTCGAATGAAATGCAGAAAAAAGACTAGACGTTTAGGTGTGGTTTACATACAACATCGGCCCTTAAAATTGAACCACTTTTTATAATGGTTGACAGGTGCCCGGTGACATTTTTCGAAAGCTTCTGCTACCTCGGCTGTACTATCATCGCAGAGATCGGAGTTGATGAAGATGTCAATTGCAGGTTAAACAAAGCAAGGGCGGCGTTCGGGAGAGTTCGAAAATCTCCAGGCGCACTAAACTACGAATATTTGACTCATGCGTGAAGTCCGTACTGTTGTACGGAAGCGAAACATGGCTGGTCTCTAACATCATCACACAGAGGCTTCAATCTTTCGTCAGCAAATGCCTTCGAAACATCTGTCCGAATACACCATCAGCAACGACGCGCTGTGGAGATCAACGAATGAAGAAATTGGCGTTGGATAGACCGCGCGCTTAGAAAACCACCAGATAGCATCTCGAAAATGGCACTGGACTGGTACGCGCAAGGGATCCGAAGTCGCAGTCGGCCAAAGAACACTTGGAGACGGTCCATGTTGCGCGAGCTGGCAAATACCGAGCTCACATGGGACGGTGCGAAAATAACAGTCCAGAATCGTGTACGAGGAAAGACTCAATGCTCCCGAACGGAGTGAACAAATGGCAAAAAATGGAATAGACGACTTCAAAAATTTCATTGGAACCACACATTTCGCCTATTTTGTGGTTTATTCTCAAAAAATTTTATTTTAGTTTAGAATGTTGCGTTGAATCAAGTGTTTGATGATAATGAGAGCCTAAAACTGTTTAAAGTTCGTTATACCAGTGCTAATTTTTAGAGCTAAATTTTTCCGCGGGATAGAGTCAATGGAATTAGGTTAAGTTAGACGCAGTTTTATTCAAATTTGACTCGGAAGACACAGGTGCTCATTGTGATGACGAGCGGAAGGTTTCCTCCGATCTGATCAAAAATGTGCAAATCCAATTCGCTGCTCTAAAGAAACTATACCCAAGTCCTCGAATAAATATTCCCCAGAGGTGAAGCGCATTTTTTTAAGGTTGGGTCAGATACACAGTGATTTATAGAGAATGCGGGACTCGAAATATGGTAACCATATGGCCAATAATCCTTCAAGTTCAGCCTCAACTTCAGCTTATTCATCGACCGATAACCAAAGTGTACGTGCCACTATGCGGGTGCCCAGATTAGCTTATCTCTCGTGTCGAAGAGTAACGCATACATTTCACCAGCTCGAAGGGTTCTTCAACCACTTATGAATGGAATAAATCGTGATTATCCTCATTATAAGGAAATTTCGTAGATGGTACTTTCACATTTTTCGATTTCGCACTAAGTGAGGCTGAATTGAATCTAAAAAAATCAGCCTAGTATATCTTCAAGATCAATTGGGAACTTCGCAATTGTTTTGATTTTTAAGGCGCAATACACCAGATTTTCGGATTGAGGTGAAAACTGTTTTCAAAGAATTTCATTTTTTAATTACCGTTTATATAATATATACATGTGAATATGTATGAAGGTCTTTTAAACAGTGACACAAATTATGTAGTCACACGTGATGTGTCGAAAAAAACCTTATTAGAAAAAGTACCTCCAATCCAATCACCTTTTAGGTAGTTAGGTTGGTTAGATGGCAAGAGTACCGCAGGTACACTTTAAGTTGAACTTACGTGCCGTTTTGATACCGCAATGTGGACCACTACCTGCGAAAAAACCATCTATGTACAACAGTGCTGTGTATGTAGTGAAGAAGAGAAAAGGGATCTAGGCTGGAGTATTTCCTCAAACAATCCCCAAAGGGCACGTTAAGGAAGCGCCTATTCGCCAGAGCCCGACATTTTCTGAGAAAGTGCTCAACAGTCTCTTTCTCTGCAGGATCCCCACAGCTTCTGGGGTTGTACGAATTCCAAGCTTCTCTGCATGAGTGCTGATCACCCAGTGATCAGTGAGCACCGCAAGGAGTTTGGAAATTGAATGAGGGGAATTCCCATCCCTTTAAGCGTCCTGTTTCTATCGTATTGAGGCCAAAGTGTTTTTGAAATAGCACACGAATCAGACCTCCAGTTGGCTTGCGCTGTTTTAGAAAGAAATTGTACAGTTTCCCTTTAACAACGGCCAATCGGACACCGATGTCTAAGAAGAGGACAACTAAAACCGGTTCAGTCGACTCCTTCCTGGAAAGCTCATCGGCAATTTAATTTCCCTCTATATTCCTATGCCCAGGAACCCAGATTCCTTACAGGAATAAACCAGATGAGGTCTGCAATACGGCGACAAACGGGCCTTGATTGTAGGTTGACTGTCGGAAAAAATATTAATGTCTCTCTCCCCACAGCGATCCCTAAGCATTTTGCATGCTTGCAGGATCGCGAAAACCTCTGCTTGAACAACTCTGCTCGTTTCCGGCAGTTTAAAGGATACTGAAATATTGGCGCGCTTCCACTCCAGTTTCCATCTTGGATCCGTCAGTGAAAACAGAGGTACCTATATCACCTTTAACTTTCATGAAATTATTAGGTAGCCCAAACTCTAATACTAAGTATATATCGGGTGTTTTTAGCTGAATGAGAACTAACGATAGCGATAACTTTGGTCTAACAGCTGAGAATGCCAAACTCTGTTGACATTACTGTTCAGTAAGGTTTGGCAAGTCAAAAACGGGACTGATCGAATGGACTATGTAACTCATTGCCCTGGCGGACATATGCTGGATATCGTATTCAAAATATAAATGCCATGAAATTCAGGCAGATAATTTCATAATAAAACACTAATTCTAACAATATTTCTGTTTATTTCTTAAAAAAAACACCCGCTACATACAGTGTAGCCAAACAAGAGTATGAAGAGATGAAAGTACTCTTTCTTTATTTCAGGTGAAAAAATTATAACTTTAACAGAAAAGTCTTAAAAATAAATTTTTGGAATATTATTCCACTTATCGATTTTGAAGAAATTACACACTTTTTTTCAAAGTGAAGTTTAAAATAACCAGTATTTGCAATTTAAGTTCGAAAAATTGTGCCAAGTGCATGCTTGGTTTTATGCAGATATGCGCATTTTGTTCATTCTGTTCATTTTGCAAATATTGCTTTTGAGCTGGGCAATCGTGTTGGTGTTTTCCTTGTATTGTCTCTCAAACATCAAAAGGTAGCAGTGCGTGTCGTGCCTTATCGCGAGGTACGAACAAGCAGTGCATGTTCGGGTCATTTCTGCTTCGTTGCTGTTCCTGCTCTGCACTGCATTGTTGTAAGACTTACAGTGCAAGTGACGCTAAACAGTGTCCACTGCAATAGGTCGCTTAATGCTAAAGTGAGAGCAAGTGAACTTGTGCAGTAGTTTATTATGTCTTTTATGGGGGAGGGGCTTCTTCTTCTTCACTTCATTATATCTACCTATAGCAGTGCCTTATAGCGGATTCATCGTAATCAATTTGTAACGGATGGTCAAGCCAACAGTGGTTGCAGCAACCACTGCAGACAGCAGTTGTTTTTTTCTGCGTTCTACAGCACTCTCTCGCACAGCTTACTCGGTAGATTCTCTCTCTCGCACATATTTGCTTACAGAAAGATAAAGAGTGCTATGCGATCTATGGGCATGCGAGTACAAAATATTTGAATGTACATGTAATAATTGTCCGATTAATGCTTTATGGTGTGCATGTTATTGAG